>NC_057855.1:42327989-43658346 GCF_015237465.2 Chelonia mydas
TTGAATATATTAGCTGTGAGCAAAGGTGATGGAGAGGTGTATTAGCACTTATAATTACGGGAATCCACCTTTAGGGGACAACAATCTGGAAAAAGGGGTAAACGGTGAGGTGGCAAAATTTGCAGATGATACAAAACTACTCAAGATAGTTAAATCCCAGGCAGACTGCAAAGAGCTACAAAACGATCTCACAAAACTGGGTGACTGGACAACAAAATGGCAGATGAAATTTAATGTTGATAAATGCAAAGTAATGCACATTGGAAAACATAATCCTAATTATACGTATACAATGATGGGGTCTAAATTAGCTGTTACCACTCAAGAAAGAAATCTTGGAGTCATTGTGGATAGTTCTCTGAAAACATCTACTCAATGTGCAGCGGCAGTCAAAAAAGCGAAGAGAATGTTGGGAATCAGTAAGACAGGGATAGATAATAAGACAGAAAATATCATATTGCCTCTATATAAATCCATGGTAGACCCAAACCTTGAACACTGCGTGCAGATGTGGTCGCTACATCTCAAAAAAGATATTTTGGAATTGGAAAAGGTTCAGAAAAGGGCAACAAAAATGATTAGGGGTATAGAATGGCTTCCGTAGGAGGCGAGATTAAAAGGCTGGGATTTTTCAGCTTGGAAAAGAGGTGACTAAGGGGGGATATGACAGAGGTCTATAAAATCATGAGTGGTGTAGAGAAAGTAAATAAGGAAGTGTTATTTACTCCTTCTCATAATACAAGAACAAGGGGCCACCAAATGGAATTAATAGGTAGCAGGTTTAAAACAAACAAGAAAGTATTTTTTCACACAAACGCACTGTCAACCTCTGGAACTCTTTGCCAGAGGGTGTTGCGAAGGCCAATACTATAACGGGGTTCAAAAGGGAGCTAGATAGATTCCTGGAAGATAGTCATTGATGGACCTATTAGCCAGGATGGGCAGGAATGGTGTCCCTAGCCTCTGTTTGCCAGAAGCTGGCACTGTGTTACAGGGCATGGATCACTTGATGATAACCTGTCTGTTCATTCCCTTTGAGGCACCTGCCATTGGCCCCTGTCAGAGGACAGGATACTGAGCTTGATGGACCTTTGGCCTGACCCAGTATGGCTGTTCTTATGACAACCTGCCTAGTTGTTCTCTTAGCAGAAACACAAAGCGTTAGGGAGATAAAGTATCTTGACAAAAGAGATAGAGTTTACAAATCTGAGCTGTCAACATGTCATGACTCGTGACATTTACATGACCATCGATGCCAATTTCCCTGAAGCCAAACAAACAAGACAGACAGCCATTTGGATAGGAGCTGGAATTATGTACAGTCTTTGTATACTGCCTCATTTACCAAGGCAGGTTGGAGACCCAGCTGTCTATCTCACTGTTGAACCTGCTCTGAGCATTCAGAGTTTCAAAAGTGCTCAGCGTTGATCTCACTTTGCCACCATTGCGGTAAATGGGAGCAGAGTTAGACCTTTTAGCACATTTGAAATGCAGAACCAGGAAACCCCTTACAAATTTAAAGTGAAAGCTTGTAATTTTAAGCACATTTTTCAATACACCACAGTTTCCTGGCACCTTTGCTTCTCCCCCTCACTACTGGGGCTAGTTCAGCTCCTGAGCCCTGAGGGCTGCTCTAATTCATGTCTGGCTGCCTGTGGCCCCAACAACAGATTGTTCTGGGACATGAAGATTATTGTTCTGGGCCCAGATAGGAGCTAGATTAGGAGCCACCCAGCTGGTTCTCCACCACCCAGGGATTCCCTCTACACAGGGCAAGGTTCTGGCCACGTCACATTTTACAGAAATACCACATTGGGCTAAATCATAAGTTTGTAAGCCAGCCCAAAACAAAGGGCTGCCCTTGGAGCAGCCAGGAGGAAGTTCAAGGAGTCAGTACCTCCCTCCTACAGCTTCAGAGAGAGAATAAACTTCACCACATCTAGCATCACAGCATATACTCCCCAGTGCACCAGTGTGACAGGCACTGGGCATATTGCAGGGACTGAGTCAAGACTCCTCCCACTCCCCTCCCTGCCTCTTCTCATCCACCTGTCCAAAGTGGGGGAGGGGGGGAATATAGTGGCTCTGCAGAGCCTTCCCCCTCCCAGGGCAGAAAAAGCAAGGTGTGCCATACTAGTGCAAAGGTTTCAGAGTAACAGCCGTGTTAGTCTGTATTCGTAAAAAGAAAAGGAGTACTTGTGGCACCTTAGAGACTAACCAGTTTATTTGAGCATGAGCTTTCGTGAGCTACAGCTCACTTCATCAGATGCATAGATGAAGTGAGCTGTAGCTCACGAAAGCTCATGCTCAAATAAACTGGTTAGTCTCTAAGGTGCCACAAGTACTCCTTTTCTTTTTACTAGTGCAAAGGTATAACAGGGCACCTTACACCCTCTTCTGCTCCTTTTCACCAGTGCACAGGACAGGCCATGACTACCCCCTTATCCAGAAACATGATTAAAGAATGGAAAGTATGTGGAATACAATCAAATTATGCTTCTTAAACCTTTTGCATGATCTTACTACTTGCAATTTTAATTGTGCATCCATCACATGGCATTAACAGAGCCTTTTACATTTAATTTCCTCCATGTTTTGAAAGTTAGGTGGGATGTGGAGGGGAGAGAGAACTTTCTTGTGCTTACTAGCTTTTAAGTGGTCCCATTTAAGCTTTAAAGCTCACAGCTTATTGACGGAAACAGAGAAATGGAGGGATGATCTCTCATCTGTGCTACTCTTAAATGTTGCCTCCAGAGACAGTTTCCTGCAAGGCTGGGTTAACAGCTCAGCAGCATATCACAATATGTAGACAGTGTGGTTAACTTCCTCGTTAATGAAAGCTTCCAGTTTGCGGAATGCAACAAAAAATGCCTATTAGCCCTTGAATTCATGAGATTGTAATATGGTGTTTGTATCTGGAATTTACTCCTGTCCCTGCTGTTAAGACAGTTTGCTGATGGAACATTTCAGTGAGACAGATCTCCATGCAAAGGATGCCAGTAGTAACCCTGGACCTGCCAAGTCCCTGGGCTTTTCTCAGCTGAGAAGTAAAAGGCCTCTAACGCACCCTGAAAAGCAATCCACCTGCGGGGATGGGTGTGCATGTAAGGATCTTCAGAAGCAGCTCCCTTTGTGAGTGTGAGGCCTTAAGCCTTGAGGCCCTAATCCTGCAATGAGATGCTCACAGTCACCCGTGTGGAGTCCCACTGAAGATAAAGGGATGCTGTGGGATCCATTCAAGTGGATATCATTGAAGGAAGGGGCCTTGCTAAACTAAGAGGGGGCTCCTGCTCCAGTGACACTGAATGCAAAATTCATTGACTACAATGGGACTAGGATCTGGCCCCAAAGCAAAAATGTATTACGCTGGTGAACATGTTGATGTGCAGGACCCTACATTACTCTGAGGGGTCTCTTCTTTCCTCTCTGACTTCCAGATCTGATTTTTACCTTTCACTCTCTTACAAAACATTGCAGTTGCTTCTCTCAGCCTCGCAGGGCCAAGCTGACCTGCTTCACACTTGACTTATAATAGCTAGCTCATGAAGCAGTTCAGATTAGTCTTGGCAAGCAGAATGGGGTTCAGTCAGTATACTTGGCAAAACTATTCAAGCATTTCCTTGTCTTCCATCCTGAGGTAGCAAAGTTCTGAATGATTTTGTAGGATCAAAATACCTGATATACACTAGCATTGTTTTTTTTATTATTTGATCATTTTTGCACTGGAGAAGGTAAGGAGTAAATCAGGGTAAAATGAATGTGTTTTCAGTCTTGAATACTGTAAACCAAGTTGTAAGGCTTGGCTTGTTCCTTGAGAATGGCTGTATGTCTATCAGGCTTTGCTTCTGTCAAGCTTAGCAGGTCCCTTACCATGTTCTAATGCATTCAGTAAGCCTGGCACTAAAGTACAATACATTGTGAATACTGGCATCTACAAATTACAGCCTGAACTTGTAACCAGTGTGAGCCACTCTAACTTGAGTTAGAGTACTAAATAGCCTTCAAGCCACTGCAATGATTGATCCTTGCCTTTAGAGTGGAAATGAAGTTTTAGATTGCTAACAACATATATCAATCTAGTTGTCAGTTCAAAAACCTACTGCACTCTGAGGTAAATTCTGATGGAATGTGTGTCCTGAAACTATATTACATTTTTAAGAAAAAACGACTAGAATCATCCATTTCTTGCATGTCTTAGAATGGTTGTTAGCATAGACTAATCATAGTTGCACACTGCAATTATAGTATTTAAGCATGCCTAACAGTGATTCCTTTTTTAGAAACAATGTCACTAGGCAACAGATTAGGTTTCAAAAAAGAAATGCAAAAAATCCCAAAGTGGGATCAGACCTTCAGCTGGTGTAAATTTATCTCGTTCCATAGATTTCATGGCACAGCTGAGGATCTGGCCAAGTGCCTTCATTTGATTTAATAACAGTAGAACCCCTATTGTAACAAACTGATTGAGGACTAAGGAGTTCTATTTTAGGAACTTTTTTAATTTAAGGCTCTCTTAAAAGCACCGTAGGTATGTCGCACAAGTTGTGGTATGGGGCACTGCATCACTTTCTTCTTGTCCTTCACACCACTACAAAGCAATTTCTAATGCACTGGAGACATCAACATATGAAGGGATATTAACTTGTTCTTCATTGACATCACTTTCACACACACCCACGCCCCTTCCTGTCAGGAAAAATGGTCCATATAACTAGTTGTTCATAAGGTTGGTGTTCCAAAATAAATAAATAAATAAAAATGGAGGGTCTACTGTAGTTACAGGGTACATTTCATGGAGAGATGCATTACTCATGTTTGTGGCTCCCATCATCAGTGGAAGTTGCATGGCTAAATGTCTGTGCCTCATCTGGAAAATATACACCCATAAGTAACAAAAAATTTTTTTCCTCGAGGTGGTGAAGGTTTATTGTTGACAGAGGAAGAAACTGATGTATTGTGTAAAAGTTTGAGAGGTCCATGGGATGGGCTTGATTTTAGTCTGTAGCTATGAGCTATGGCAGTTTCAGGGGATGTTTGTACTCGACACGGTTAAGCAGCACCTCTGCTGCTACCACGACTATGCTACTATTTATACTAAAGCTAGCTGAATGCGAGCTGGGAAACACCACCCTGACTCCTAGTGTAGATGTAGCCTATGTCTCATTAACCTTACCTAATCTGATCAAGGCAGCAGCTGTGTGAAGGTTGAACAGTGTCTGCTTATTCACATAGGGATGAGAGACTAATGAGGGATGGAATTTGTCACCAGTGGATTCAGAGGGGCAGGGCTGTCCGCTGTGGAGGTGTGAGGTCCAAAGGATTAGAGGAAAATCTAGAACAGGAATTTATGATTTTTTTTGGGCAGGTGTACAACAGGACAGTTATCAATAGGGAACTAAGCAGTACAGGGAACTGGTGGCTTTTGAATGGGTGTTGGGAGTCTACAGGAAGGGTTATTAGATGTACAAAAAACAGGGAGGTTTATCATCTGGTCCCAAGTGATAGAAGAGAATTTCAATCATGCTAAGGTGAGACACCCCTGGAGTTCCTGTTTATCAGGTTTAAGTTAATCATCTTTCAATTTTGACAGTCTTTTTGTTCTTGTCTCCTGAGAAAGACTGAGTAGAAGCATATGATCTACTTTGCCAGAGCTATAGGCTTAAAATATAAACCAAAGTAAATAAATAATAAATAAAATAAAAATTGCTTGGGGGGGGGATTTAAATCTCATTTTACTGTAAGCAGGAAAACTGGCTTAATCACTTGAGATTTCTCATGAAAAAGTACTTAAGCAACAATGGTGTGGTTAACTGCATCATTCAAATCTTGTCGGGTCCCATCCAGAGCTCATCGCAGTCTATAATTTTTATATCCTCTTTTAACTCAGTTGCCTGTGATCAAATACACTTTAGAGCAGTCATAGCCTTCAGCTCAAAAACAGCACTGTCAAGATATGCAGTCCAGTAGCAGAGAAAAATGGATCTTGAGTACAGCATATCCAGTAAGAAATGAGACAGTTCATTCAAGTTTGTACATCATTCCAGCAATGGCAATAGAAAATGATACAACGTCCCCTGGCCTGGAAGCAATGATGGGAAAGTAGTAGGGATCCCTTTTCAATCAGTACTACACTATTAGTACAAGATTGATTCTATGCTGGTGGGACTGCAAAGCTTTAGAACTGACCACTTGTGATCCTTTTCAAAGGCCTTCTACTCGCCACAGATGGAAGTGGCCTCAAGCCCCTAAAAATGTAAGTGAGTGTAATTCTGTTGAATTAGTGAAGTCAATGGAGCTTTGCAGACTTACACCAACGGATGACTGAGCCCATTGGAGTGCTAGCTGGGGTACCCCAGTCAAATTCCAAGTAGGAAAATTGCATTAGCGTCTCTAAAATTACCCCGTACATCCATCCACTCCAGATGAAAGTATTTTCCAGGTCCTAGCAGTTTAGCATTGCTCTATGCTGCCAACATTTGCCCAGTTCTGCCCTGAGAAGGCTGCATTTCAGTAGTTAGTTGTGTTCTCTATCTCCATGCACTTACAGATGAGCAGTTGGCATCTTTTCCTATCCCCTGAAGCATGTCACTAACAAACAGCACCACACATTCAACACACAAATGTAGCTTGCAGATGGCTTTTGGTTTCCTCAGGATGAAAGGGGCCATCATTAATTCTAATGAACCCAAGACAGACAGGGGGAGGGAAGGGGAGCTGACTAGAGTTTGGGGGAGTACCACTGTTAACCAGAGGACCAGGGGAAGGGAAACCCTGCTCAAGCAGAGCAGAGGGACTCCCTGGCACAGAAGACTGAGGGAAACCCTACCAAAGGGGAAAGAGGGTAAGAAGCCTGTGAAGCTGAAGGGGGTGGGCCTAGGTCCCTACCCTACTCCCCACCTCTCCTCTACCAGGGCACCAGCGCAGCCCTCAACGCCCAAGAATATGGGCAAGGGGTGGCACCCTGACCCACCACACCAAGGAAAAGCACAGGACCCACTACAGTAGCATCAGCCACTTGTCACAACTGCTAATGCAGTAGTTCAAGTAACTCAGACATATTTTCCCCTATTTTCAGCATTAATAATTATACATGCTGTTAATGTTTCTTTCACAATCCTGTTTTCTTTATTTCAGGTGAGTGGTGTTACTAAAGGAATAGGCCGGACAAGAGAGCAACGTGTACTGATCATGGTGGTTGTGATGGTAATTTGTTTTCTCCTTTGCTGGCTGCCATATGGGATCATGGCCCTGATAGCTACTTTTGGAAAACCTGGTCTAATTACGCCGTCCGCCAGCATCATTCCGTCAGTCCTTGCAAAAAGTAGTACAGTCTACAATCCAGTCATCTACATATTTTTGAACAAACAAGTAAGTAAAGTTAATCCCTAAACTTTGTTCTGATGCAGTATGTGTCAGGACATTGTAGAAACAAATGTCTCTTTTTAACAGGGACATTTTTAGAATAACCACGTAATGAAAACAGCTACGGAGCAGATCCTCAGTGGGTGTAGCTCCACTGAAGTCTGCATAGCAACATTTTACACCCACTGAGGATCTGGTTCAACAATGCAAAATATGCCAAATGTAAAAGTAATGGAGCTTTAATCCTCCAAAAGCAAATGGTGAAACTCACCAAGGGAATAAGGAGGATGCCAAGGACATAGATTAAAAATGCATGTGACAGAAGGTAGTGAGCATGGAGACCAGCTTCCTAAATAAAGAAGCTGGCAAGTCTGGAGCATTAAACTACCTGGACAACCAACTAAAGTTTCCTTTCTTTCTCTTAGTCAATTATAATTTGCCATCCAAATAAAGAGAGTTAAGAGTTAGACACTGAACAGAGGAAATCATTGTGTCAGCAAGCTTGGCACCAGATTCCTCAGAAACCTACCTCAGTCTGAAGTTCTCAGGTATAGGAGATCTCAACGAACCTACGCTTTTCCATTCTACCTACTCTCCACCACTGTTCCCTCTGAGCTGTGTGCATGTGCACACAGATCCTAACCCCCGCGCACATGGCAAAACACCACGTGCACAAAAATTTGCACAGAAGAAATATTTTGTTCACACGGCCTGTCAAAAATTAGAGGGAACATTGCTCTCCACCACATTATGACGAGCACACCGATATGGTTACTCTCTTCTTCCACAGCCTTTTCCTTCCTGTTTCACTTTTCTTGTCATCTTCTCAAATCCTTCGGTCATACTTCTGTCATATGCTCGTCATCAAAAGCAATTGTAAACAGGAAATCATCATCCAGTGGGTTGTTTGTAAGGGGGCCCTGCAGAGATCTGCTCTTGGCCCAATGCCGTTTGATTTCTTTCACAACAGTGAAAGGGAATATAAAATCATTGCTAAAATCCTAGTAACATTTACAAAGGACACAAATTGATGGAATGGTAAAAAATGGAGACAGGAGGTCAGACTCAAATGATCATAATGGTTGCTTCTGCCTTAAAAACAAAACAAAACTATGAATATTCCTATCCTCCCTCCACCACGCCACATCCACTACTCCCATCCACTGCTTTTCCCCTCCTTCTACTCTATCTTGAAGAGATTCTCCCTCACCCACACACTTAACTCTGCCCAATCCCTGCTCATAAACCATTTACTTGTCTGATGTCACTCAAACTTAGTTGTTTCCATTGCATTTTTCTTTCAACACTGCCCTCATTATGTATTTGTCTGTCTTTTGGCTGCTTCACAATCTCCAAAACTCCTGGCCTGCAAGCCAATGAGAACTTCAGTTGTGCAACTTCATCACAAAATATGCTCAAAACACTCTGAGGAGAAATACACACGGCATAACCAAGTTGGCAATGTCTTTCTTTACATAGTCTCAATTTCAAGCACTATTAAATGGATGCGAAAAAAAGGTTGATTTTTTTCCCCCAACAATCATAATAGTCACATTTCTTAACTAATGTTTCAACACTAGAAACTCAATTTATTTTTATTTATAGAAGTAATTTCTGGCTGGAACGAAGGGGAGCGGAATGAGGATTTTAACAGATGGATGGAAGTAGCTTTATATACAAATGTTATAGTCTATGCAGTCATCTCAAATATTAACAGGACTGAGTCTGTGCATTTTTTGGTGGTAAAATATAGGCCATTCAGCACGTAGGTAAATAGTGTTTAACAAATTTCACTCATTAACTAATGTCCAAAATTACTAGCGACAAATTCCTGTACCCATATCACAGAGGATTGTATCAGCATGGAAGAGAAGAAAGAACACAATGTGTGACTAAAAAGAAAAGGAGTACTTGTGGCACCTTAGAGACTAACCAGTTTATTTGAGCATGAGCTTTCGTGAGCTACAGCTCACTTCATCGGATGCATAGCATATCGTGGAAACTGCAGAAGACATTATATACACACGGAGACCATGAAACAAAACTTCCTCCCACCCCACTCCCCCGCTGGCAACAGCTTATCTAAAGTGATCATCAAGTAGAGCCATTTCCAGCACAAATCCAGGTTTTCTCACCCTTCTCCCCCCTCCCCCCCCCCCCCACACAAACTCACTCTCCTGCTGGCAACAGCCCATCCCCCTTTGAAACCCCTCTTTATAATGCGCATGATAATCAAGGTGGGTCACCTCCAGCACTAATCCAGGTTTTCTCACCCCCCCGCCTTTCCAAAAACCACACACACAAACTCATTCTCCTGCTGGCAACAGCTCATCTTACAATGTGCACAGCAATAATCCAAGTTTAACCAGAATGTCTTGGGGGGGGGTTGCAGGAAAAAAACAAGGGGAGACAGGCTACCTTGCATAATGACTTAGCCACTCCCAGTCTCTATTCAAGCCCAAATTAATAGTATCCAATTTGCAAATGAATTCCAATTCAGCAGTTTCTCGCTGGAGTCTGAATTTGAAGTTTTTTTGCTTTAAGATAGCGACCCTCATGTCTGTGATTGCGTGACCAGAGAGATTGAAGTGTTCTCCGACTGGTTTATGAATGTTATAATTCTTGACATCTGATTTGTGTCCATTCATTCTTTTACGTAGAGACTGTCCAGTTTGACCAATGTAGATCCTTAATAATGCGTTGGAGGGGTTTTAGTTGGGGGCTGAAGGTGACGGCTAGTGGCGTTCTGTTATTTTCTTTGTTAGGCCTGTCCTGTAGTAGGTGACTTCTGGGAACTCTTCTGGCTCTATCAATCTGTTTCTTCACTTCCGCAGGTGGGTATTGTAGTTGTAAGAATGCTTGATAGTCTCTCTGGTCACGCAATCACAGACACGAGGGTCGCTATCTTAAAGCAAAAAAACTTCAAACCCAGACTCCAGCGAGAAACTGCTGAATTGGAATTCATTTGCAAATTGGATACTATTAATTTGGGCTTGAATAGAGACTGGGAGTGGCTAAGTCATTATGCAAGGTAGCCTGTCTCCCCTTGTTTTTTTCCTGCAAACCCCCCCCCAAGACATTCTGGTTAAACTTGGATTATTGCTGTGCACATTGTAAGATGAGCTGTTGCCAGCAGGAGAATGAGTTTGTGTGTGTGGTTTTTGGAAAGGGGGGGGGTGAGAAAACCTGGATTAGTGCTGGAGGTGACCCACCTTGATTATCATGCGCATTATAAAGAGGGGTTTCAAAGGGGGATGGGCTGTTGCCAGCAGGAGAGTGAGTTTGTATGTGTGTGGGGGGGGGGGGAGAGGGGGGAGAAGGGTGAGAAAACCTGGATTTGTGCTGGAAATGGCTCTACTTGATGATCACTTTAGATAAGCTGTTGCCAGCGGGGGAGTGGGGTGGGAGGAAGTTTTGTTTCATGGTCTCTGTGTGTATATAATGTCTTCTGCAGTTTCCACGATATGCTATGCATCCGATGAAGTGAGCTGTAGCTCACGAAAGCTCATGCTCAAATAAACTGGTTAGTCTCTAAGGTGCCACAAGTACTCCTTTTCTTTTTACGAATACAGACTAACACGGCTGTTACTCTGAAATGTGTGACTATTAACAGTTGAAAGCAGAAATGCCTGATCTAGAATGTTGTATTCAGCTTTTTGCCACCTTCTTGGAACAATATTCCTGCTGTGAAGGGGATGCAGCACAGAACTGAATGATTTTGCATTTTAATAATATCTGTAAAGAGGGAAGTCCAAAGCAGCTGACAGCTTTTCCCACTGGGGAAGAAGAGCCATCATAGTGACCTAAAATGTATTGAAAGTTAGGAATGCGTTTGTTGATTTTGAGAGAGAAAATGTTCTGCATAGATGCAGGGTGGTGGGTACAACCTACCATTATTTAATGAAGAGCAAACAGGACCCTGAGGAATTACTATTGCCCTGGATTAGCAAGTGCATGGAACAACTTGACAAGAGCATCAAAGGCTAGATACTATGGGTCTGATTTACCTCTCCATTATTCCGGTGTTATACAATGGTGTCAAGGCTGATTCCCCACTCTAGTACTTCGAGTGGGGAAGGTGGGGACCCTCAAGGATTTTTACAAATTAATACTTGCCACTCCACGCTTGTATTAAACTCCCAAGGTTACAGCTTTCTTCTGACCTTGGCTTGGTAAATGCTGCTACTACCCAATGCAAAATCCCTTTTTTTGGGAACCCAGAAAGGCGCACTTAGGAATTCCTTCCTTTCACCGCCCCCCTCTGGAGAATTGCTGAGAAAGAAAATAAAGGAGTTAGCTGGTGACACCAGCTAATTAAACAACATATGCACAAACCTCTTAGTACAGCAAAAATCCAATCTTGTTCTTAAAAAAGGTAAATTTTAATAAAAACAAGAAAGAAAATGCATCTGGAACTTAGGCTTTTGCTAGATTATAAAAGATCAACAACAAAAATCAAGCACCCAAAATAGCTTTCCTGGGGGGTTCAGCTTAAAGGTTACAAGCAAACAAAAGCATCTGGAGTTAGCACAGAGGAGTCCACCAGCCATAAGAAATAAACAGAAATAAACCTAATTTATAAATTTGTAAACATTCCTGATCTACTTACACATTTGGGGGTTCCAAATAAGTAGTTCTGGGTGGGATCTATGATCATACCTGTCTTAAAGCTTCTCAAGCATAACTGCTCCCTGTTCCCCTCTTTCCCAGAGAGCCACAGACACAAAGGGGAAGATCCCCCACCCCATTTTAAAAAGTTCTAGCCTTCCCAATGGCTCTTTTGGTCAGGTGCCCACTACCTTTCCTTTGCCTGGGGGACTTTAACACTTTACAGGTAAAGCAAGCAGAGAACAGCCACCAATAGAGACTTAGAGCTAACTGGCTGGCTGTCCATAAAAGGGAGCTAACCCTCCCCCCGCCCCCTTCATTTATCACAGATGGTAACAACTGATATAATTCTGTTCTTCTGATGCAGTACAAGACACTGGCCAGCCAATAAGTTGGACTTACCCCTTTTATCAGAGGGGAAAAATTATACTGTAAAATTGTTTAGGTACAAATAGTTATAAGTATCTAAGTTCCAACTGAATGTGCATTTTACCACAAATATTTTCTATCTATATGGCTGTCATTTTTTTCAAATAAATGGAAAAATGAAATGTAAGGAAAGCTCACAGAACAGACTGAGGCAACTAGACAGCTGCAGCGGTACAGGAGCTAGCAAACAGAGCTGTAAACAGGGGAGTTTGAGTGGGAATTTGTAAGGGGAGTTTGTCTTGTGGTGCTTGTTTTTTGCTCTGGGTGGTGGTGTTTTGGTGTGGTTTGTGTTTCCCAGATTAACAGGATTTAGGTGGGAAGGCGATGACAGATACAGAGGTAGCAGTGGGAGTGACCCATGTAGCGGAAGACACAATGAAGATGACTGGATGTGGAAGCTGTGGTATGTACATGATCCTGGAGGGGGCACCTGGTAAGAGTTTTGTCTGTATGAAGTGCCATCTGATAGAGCTGATGGAGGAAAAGATCCGAGGTTTGGAGATGCAGGTGGAAAGTCTGGTAGAGTTTAGGAAGGGGTTTGAGCAGATTATGGAGCAAAGACATGAAGTATCTGAAGGGAAAACTCAGACTTGCAGATGGAAGCAGGACTGAGGAATTCTGAGGGGAGACTGGGTGAGGAAAGTGGTCAGTGGAAGCATGTGACTAAAAGAACCAGGCAGAGGAAAAGATGGGCTAGTGAAGGAGAAACAGAGCTTAAGAATAGGTATGCAGAGTTGGAAAATGAAGAAGGGGCTCAGCAGGTAGTCACTGAAGGTGGAAGGGCAAGGAAGAAGAGAAGAAGAGTGGCTAGTCCTATAGGAAAAGGGGAAGAGTTAATGGAGATTACACCAAATATGAGCCCCGGGAGGATACAGGATGGGTTAAAGAGGATTACGAGGGAGAATAGGAATGGAAAGAACTTGCAGCCAGAGGGAACAGGGGATAGACTGGAGAATAGCACCGTCACTAGGAAAAGACAGGTCTATGTGATTGGGGACTCTCTACTGAGAATAGATAGGCCTGTAACCAGAGCTGATCCGGAGAATAGGAGGGTGTGCTGTCTTCCAGGTGCTAAGATACGGGATGTAGACCTGAGGTTGAAAAGGATTCTAAAGGGAGTGGGAAAGAATCCCCTAATTATCCTTCATGTGGGAACAAATGATACGGCTAGATTCTCGCAGGAAAGTATTAAGGGAGACTATGCTAGGCTGGGGAAGACGCTTAAGGAAATTGAGGCTCAGGTGATCTTTAGTGGGATTCTGCCTGTTCCTAGAGAAGGGCAACAAAGGTGTGACAAGATTATGACTATCAACAGATGGCTTAGGCAGTGGTGCTATAAGGAGGGCTTTGGGATGTATGGCCACTGGGAGGCATTCATAGATAGAGGACAGTTCTCTTGGGATGGACTTCATCTGAGTAGGGAAGGAAATAGACTTCTAGGATGGAGGCTGGCACAACTGATTAAGAGAGCTTTAAACTAGGAATTAGGGGGAGATGTCCAGGTAATCTCCACGCCAGAATTTAGCATTGAGGGGAAAGAAAATGAAGTAAGAGTGGATACAGCCGTGGGTAGGAGGAAGGGCAGTGTAGATACAAGTCTAATAGGTTATACTGGTAGCAAAATGACCGTGCCTAATAGGGTACAGAATGCGAGTGAGGCCAAACAGCAAAAATTAAGATGTTTGTACACTAATGCGAGGAGCCTAGGTAACAAAATGGAGGAACTAGAGCTACTGGTGCAGGAAGTGAAACCAGATATTATAGGGATAACAGAAACATGGTGGAATAGTAGTCATGACTGGGCTATAAGTATTGAAGGGTATGTGCTCTTTAGGAAAGACTGAAATAAAGGTAAAGGTGGTGGAGTAGCACTGTATATCAATGATGAGATAGAATGTAAAGAAATAAGAAGCGATGAAATGGATATGACTGAGTCCGTCTGGGCAAAAATTAAATTGGGGAAGAAAACTATTAGAGCCTCCCCTGGGATAGTGCTTGGGGTATCTAGACCGCCCGGATCTAATTTGGATATGGAGAGAGCCCTTTTTAATGTTTTTAATAAAGTAAATACTAATGGAAACTGTGTGATCATGGGAGACTAACTTCCCAGATATAGACTGGAGGACAGAGTGCTAATAATAATAATAGGGCTCAGATTTTTCTAGATGCAATAGCTGATGGATTCCTTCAGCAAGTAGTTGCTGAACCGACTAGAGGGGATGCCATTTTAGATTTGGTTTTGGTGAGTAGTGAGGACCTCATAGAAGAAATGGTTGTAGGGGATAATCTTGGCTCAAGTGATCATGAGCTAATTCAGTTCAAACTGAACGGAAGGATTAATAAAAATAAATCTGCAGCTAGGGTTTATTTCAAAAGGGCTGACTTTCAAAAATTAAGGAAATTAGTTAGGGAAGTGGATTGGACTGAAGAATTTATGGATCTAAAGGTAGAGGAGGCCTGGGATTATTTTAAATCAAAGCTGCAGAAGCTATTGGAAGCCTGCATCCCAAGTAAGGGGAAAAAAATCATAGGCAGGAGTTGTAGACCAAGCTGGATGAGCAAGCATCTCAGAGAGGTGATTAAGAAAAAGCAGAAAGCATATAGGGAGTGCAAGAAGGGAGGGATCAGCAAGGAAAGCTACCTTATTGAGGTGAGAACATGTAGGGATAAAGTGAGACAGGCTAAAAGTCAAGTAGAGTTGGACCTTGCAAAGGGAATTAAAACCAACAGTAAAAGGTTCTATAGTCATATAAATAAGAGGAAAACAAAGAAAGAAGAAGTGGGACCGCTAAACACTGAGGATGGAGTGGAGGTCAAGGATAATCTAGGCATGGCCCAATATCTAAACAAATACTTTGCCTCAGTCTTTAATAAGACTAAAGAGGATCTTGGAGATAACAGTAGCATGACAAATGGGAATGAGGATATGGAGGTAGACATCACCACATTTGAAGTAGAAGCGAAACTCAAACAGCTTAATGGGACTAAATCGGGGGGCCCAGATAATCTTCATCCAAGAATATTAAAGGAATTGGCACAAGAAATTGCAAGCCCATTAGCAAGAATTTTTAATGAATCTGTAAACTCAGGGGTTGTACCGTATGATTGGAGAATTGCTAACATAGTTCCTATTTTTAAGAAAGGGAAAAAGAGTGATCCGGGTAATTATAGGCCTGTTAGTTTGACATCTGTAGTATGCAAGGTCTTGGAAAAAATTTTGAAGGAGAAGGTAGTTAAGGACATTGAAGTCAATGGTAAATGGGACAAAATACAACATGGTTTTACAAAAGGTAGATCGTGCCAAACCAACCTGAGAAAGTTGGTTTCTCCTTCTTTGAGAAAGGAACAGATTTTTAGACAAAGGAAACGCAGTGGATCTAATTTACCTGGATTATAGTAAGGCATTTGATACCGTGCCACATGGGGAATTATTAGTTAAATTGGATAAGATGGGGGATCAATAGGAAAATTGAAAGGTGGATAAGGAATTGGTTAAAGGGGAGACTACAACGGGTCCTACTGAAAGGTGAACTGTCAGGCTGGAGGGAGGTTACCAGTGGAGTTCCTCAAGGATTGGTTTTGGGACCAATCTTTTTATTACTGACCTTGGCACAAAAAGTGGGAGTGTGCTAATAAAGTTTGCGGATGATACAAAGCTGGGAGGTATTGCCAATTTAGAGAAGGACAGGGATACCCTACAGGAGGATCTGGATGACCTTGTAAACTGGAGTAATAGTAATAGGATGAAATTTAATAGTGAGAAGTGTAAGGTCATGCATTTAGGGATTAATAACAAGAATTTTAATTATAAGCTAGGGACGCATCAATTAGAAGTAACGGAGGAGGAAAAGGACCTTGGAGTATTGGTTGATCATAGGATGACTATGAGCCACCAATGTGATATGGCTGTGAAAAAAGCTAATGCGGTCTTGGGATGCATCAGGAGAGGTATTTCCAGTAGGGATAAGGAGGTTTTAGTACTGTTATACAAGGCACTGGTGAGACCTCACCTGAAATACTGTGTGCAGTTCTGGTCTCCCATGTTTAAGAAGGATGAATTCAAACTGAAACAGGTACAGAGAAGGGCTACTAGGATGATCCGAGGAATGGAAAACTTGTCTTATGAAAGGAGACTCAGGCTAAACAAGCCAAGCTCCCTAACTAAAAGAAGGTTGAGGGGAGATATGATTGCTCTCTATAAATATATCAGAGGGATAAATACCAGAGAGGGAGAGGAATTATTTAAGCTCAGTACCAATGTGGACACAACAAATGGATAGAAACTGGCCACTAGAAAATTTAGAGTAGAAATTAGACGAAGGTTTTTAACCATCAGAGGAGTGAAGTTTTGGAATAGCCTTCCAAGGGAAACAGTGGGGACAAAAGATCTATCTGGCTTTAAGATTAAACTCGATAGGTTTATGGAGGAGATGGTATGATGGGATAACATGATTTTGGTAATTAAATATTCATAAATAGGCTCAATGGCCTGTGATGGGCTATTAGATGGGGTGAGATCAGAGTTACCCAGGAAAGAATTTTCTGTAGTATCTGGCTGATGAATCTTGCCCATATGCTCAGGGTTTAGCTGATCGCCATATTTGGGGTCGGGAAGGAATTTTCCTCCAGGGCAGATTGGAAGAGGCCCTGGAGGTTTTTCGCCTTCCTCTGTAGCATGGGGCACGGGTCACTTGCTGGAGGATTCTCTGCTCCTTGAAGTCTTTAAACTACGATTTGAGGACTTCAATAGCACAGATATAGGTGTGAGGTTTTTTTTTTTTTTGGTAGGAGTGGTGGGTGAAATTCTGTGGCCTGCGTTGTGCAGGAGGTCAGACTAGATGATCATAATGGTCCCTTCTGACCTAAATATCTATGAAACTAGACAATGTAAAAGGGCATTGGTGTGGGAGTTAAAAGATAGCAACAAAGTACTAAGATTTGGATTGCATTAGGACGAATAAAAGAGGAAAGATGTGCTTTGCTGAGAAACTTTTCCCTGGCAAAGAGTCATATGCACACTTCCCAAGTTTATGCTCACCTCACACCCCATCACACTACTTAATTGCTCACTGAGATTCCTTTTAGCAAGTGAATTGAACATGATGAAAATAATAGAAGACAATATTCAGGTATTTAGAAGCCAAAGCCTGTAGGGTATTTTGTTCACTTGACTCACTCTTACATTACAGACAGAAGATAGGTAACTCACCTTTCCCCAGACATGAAGATGAGCTCTGCGGAAGCTCAAAAGCTTGTCTCTTTCACCAATAAAAGTTTAGCCCATAAAAGATATTACCTCGCACACCCTGTCTCATTAATATCCTGGGACCAAGATGGCTACAACAACAACGGAAGACATGTTAAACTGTTACCTTTATCTGTCAGAGTTCTGGGAAGTGTTAGAATTCCTGTCCCATCCAATAAGTGCTTAAAGGAAAACAATGCTGCTTGGAAGACACTGTGGCTTCAGAACCAAAATAGCACCTTCATTCTAAAATTCTGGAGCCTGATTCTCAGTCACACCACTTGGACAGTGTAAAAAGGGGCTTAAACTGAGTGCAAGTTACATTTACTTTGCGGTCCCTTTGGATGCTGGAGGGATGTAAAAAGGCCTTAGTATAAATGAAAATCAAGCTCTTCGATTTCATGGTGAACTTTTGTGACCGCAGTGGTGTTATGTCTTCCGCATCACATGCTTGGGGGAGAGGGGGATCATTAGGGATCAGCCAGTTGGGTCAGATATTTTAATTATGACTCATAGCCCCACTGTAGTAAAATCTGTGAGTCATTTCCTGAAGAATATGGGCTTGTTTTTGAATAATCAGATATCTTGCTTTGGGAGGGTGGTATACCTTGTGTGTAGAATTGTGTCTGGAGCTTTACATGTCACATGTAGCCTGCCTCTCTCAATTGCAATTTAAAAAAAAAAAACAAAAAAAAAAAACAAACTTTGTTGAAACCATAACAAGAGAGCTGTCCTCTTCAGAGAGCAGCCAGATGTGTGCTGATGAGCATTCAAGGGAAATGCATCACCAGGTTAAATAATTTAAAGATGCAAGTCCTAGGAGGCAGCCTATTAGAGCAATCCCTCTATTTTATCTAAAGTATTTTCCAGCTACCCCATGTGTACATAGATGTGGTTGGTTTCAGAGTAGCAGCCATGTTAGTCTGTATTCGCAAAAAGAAAAGGAGTACTTGTGGCACCTTAGAGACTTATAATAAATTTGTTAGTCTCTAAGGTGCCACAAGTACTCCTTTTCTTTTTATAGATGTGGTTGTTACCCCTGAGGAGCTAACATTTTCCTTTGTCCTTGAGTTCCATGAAAGGGTTGGGCTGTGCTCTATATATTCTCTTCCTAGAAACAAATCAAGTAGGTGTTAGAGAAGCAAAGCACCTGTTGGTAATCTCTCCTATCTCTATGGCAATAAAAGATTGTTTGTTTCTTACAGTACATTTTCTGGTGTCTTGACCAGTCTAGGTTTTATGTTTCCCAAGTGATGGAACTTCCACCACTTACCTTAGCAAAGTATTCCACAGCCAGCTAGGTCTCATTGTCAGGAGACTTATTGATAATCATCTTAATTTTTCCCTTAATGTCATCCATTATATCATGTCACCCTCTCATAGGCCATCTTAAATAGTTCCTCACTCTCCTTGGTAGAGCTGATAGGAACTTTTTCCACCACAAGCAAAACGTTTCACAGAAACAAATCTGTTTCCATAAAATTTTTATCAGGAAGATTTTTGGGTCATAAAGAGACTTTGTCTATAGCTGGGTGGTTAGGGTCCTGGCCTAAAATGTGGGAAACTCAGGATTAAGTCCCCATACGGCCTGATTTGAGTAATGGAGGATGAAAAACTCTGCTCCAAATCTGGCAGAATGGGGGCTTGAACTAGGCACTCTTCATCGCAGGACTGCATCGACCCACTCCTGCAAAAATATTCAAATAGTTTTATTTTCATGCCCATGCAGAACAAAAACTAATTCTGAAACCTCAAAAGTTGTCACGAAACAGAATTGTCCTCCTCTGGCCAGCTGTACTCACTGGTGTTTACAGTCCTCAACTGTGGCCAGAACACTATGGAGGTCTCCATGCACACTTTCATAGTTGCTTGAGAATATATATATCTGGGCACTTCGTAACATCTGCAGTATCTTGATCAACAGACCTGTAATGGGCAGCTGATAGTTTAGCTAATCTGGGCTGCTGCCATTCAATAAAAAAAAGTCAAGTTTTCTCCCTATGAAGCATTTCCTTGTCATTTAGGAGAAGATTTAGTTTGGATCAGAGCAGTCTAGGACTGTAGAGACAGTGGTATCTTGAGGGGGACAGACGTTGAGGCCACTCTGCTTGAGTTTAAGCCAAACTTACATACTACCTCCAGCCTAGGCCACATCCTCCTAGCAAAAGTTCTTCCCTTCCTGCCCTGGGGATTCACGTGAGCGGCATTAAATTGCTGTGTCAGTTTGGGGAAAAGAATGGTCCCATTCAATCTTTATCGGTCCTGGCAGGTGCATGAAATGGAGGTAGGAGTCCTGAGCAAGGGGGCCTCAAAATGCCTAAAGCCATTCTCAACAGAAAGATTAGAAATGGAGTAAAGCTGTCTTGTTATTCTTGCGGCTCCAGGACTGGTGAGTGGTACTGTGTCTAGGCCAAATAATCCATGTCAGTGGTTAAACAGCACTTAAGATACCGTTGCACAGCAGTCACACAGCACTGCCGCTCTGCCCAGTGCTCCAAAGTCATTTTTATCTCTTTTGCATTAGGATGATGTGACCCAACAGTGGTCAGTGTGATATGGTAACAAAGTTAAACTGGTGTCCATTGTGCCTGGACCAATCCTACAGAAACTACTAACAAATCTGTTTCTTCTCCACTGTTTAGCATTTCACTGGGGAGTTTATACATATGTTGCCAGTGCACTTTGTGAGGTTACTGTGAAATGAAAGACACTTTGTACAAGGTATCTAACGTATGAAAATAACCAGCCAAATATATATAGCCAGTCGTAGGGATCTGTACATACTGCCCCAGGTAGAATGACCAGATAGCAAGTGTGAAAAATCAGGACAGGAGCTGAGGAGGTAATAGGCACCTATATAAGAAAGAGCCCCAAATATCAGGACTGTCCCGATTTTATAGGGACATCTGGTCACCCTACCCCAGGGAGAGCATTCCAGCAGGTTTTCCATTATAAGTAGAAATCCCTGAGGCCAGATGCTCAACAGATGTAAATCAGCATACCTCCACTGAAGTTAATAGAACAATGTGAGTTTATACCAACTGAAGATCTGGGCCCTGGGCTTTTCCCCCCATTCTGGTCCTTTTAATCATATCTCCCCTTCTTGCTTTAAGAAAAATCGCCCTGTATTATAACAAGCACATTCAGCGCAATATTTTAGTTTGTGTTAGTCTTATAGGAGGAATAACTTATGATTGCCCAAATTGTTTAATTACTGCCAATTTTTAGAATATGGAATAAATCCAAAGATTTAAATGAGCCTAATACCCAGGCATGAATCTTTAAGATAGAGATATGGTTGTAAGTATTATCAGAGTGGACTTCCCCTCCCCTGGCATACAAGCAGCACACAGCTAGAGCAGAGCCTTGCACTTTGTATAATGGTTTGCATTAGCATATCAGGATGGGAGCATGGTATATTCCTTCTGCATATGTGGCAAGTGGATAGTCAAACCCATAAACTAACACCCCCTCCCCTCCCTTTTTCAGAGTACAGAGAAGACCCAGAGGAAAATTATCCTTCTGCTTTCCTAAATGTAATCCGATCTCTCCCCTCCCAGACTGGCGACCCCTTTGTTCCGTTCACTTTATAGGATTGCCAAAGAAAAAAACAGCTCTCCCTACATCTGCTCCCCAGATATTTAACTCTTCCCTGCCTGATTCACATCCCCCAGACTTGGCAGGAAAGGCTTAGGGAGTGACTGTTATCTTCTACTAGGGATCTGACAGACCCTTCCTGCAAAGAGACCATTAACAAGTGAATTTGAAGGGTCCCTGTCAGACTTGATAAAGGGATAGTTATAAAACAATCTCAATTGCACTGAAACTGATAATGGAGCAGCTGTACAATGTGTCTGTTCCTGCTCATGACCTGCATGTGCTCTTCAAGTTTTACTTCAGTTTGCTTCTTTCAGAGGTAATTGCTCCACCACTGCTCCATTTATCCTGAACAAGTTATTAAACTTAACTACAGCAGGAAGGCATATCTTATCCATGCATTTCGCAATCATTTGATCATGGGAAGATGACAGAGGTGCTTGTTTCTCAGCTATAGCAACAAGTATTTGGGATTTAGGATTAATGCATTTGAGGATTTAATTTGAAAAACATACATAACATCTTTTTAAACAATCTTATCAAATGAGGTTAGAAACAATTCCTGACCTGAACTCCCATGTTCAATGAGGTCAGATATTCATCTCTGGTTTCCTTTTACAGCATGGGAGCAGAATTTCAAAATTCATGTGTTACTGTTATACCATAATTTTCCCCTGGTAGTGATTCAGTGGGAGGAAAATTCCTATGCCCTTTTTTGCATTCAGTACTTACTGACTTTAACAAAAGCATTTAACAAATGGAGTTAAAATTGATGCTTGGGTGAAACAGCAGCAACAATCAGGAAGAAACAAGTCTCCCCATTACAGCAAGTCACTAACCTAGAGATTTTATTGTGGGAAGCAGCAAAACTTCCTGAAGTTGTAAAGCATAAATTTTATTTTCAGATTTTAGAGTGTAAGCAGGGGA
Organism: Chelonia mydas; assembly: GCF_015237465.2. Lineage (NCBI taxonomy): Eukaryota > Metazoa > Chordata > Testudines > Cheloniidae > Chelonia > Chelonia mydas. Next base: position 42,350,158 of record NC_057855.1, read on the forward strand.
CATAATTCATCTCATAGCATAACACGGGTTGTTTAGTAGAAGGCAGTGATGTAAGTACATGTACTTACCTCAGAACATAGATCAATCACGTGTTGTTCAGATACTGAGGTTTGGGCAGAGGGTTCTTGGCTGAGGCGGGAAGTTAGAAGTTTCCGCAGGTATCTGTGCGCATTCATCACAAAGAGCTAGATGTCCACAGCTAGGAGCTCGTTCTCTTTGGCTGTTGGGTTTAGGTAGCTGGTAGGAAGGAAAAACGTGATACATCGGGTGGTATCACTGGCTGGAAGTGGAACAGGATGAGTTTCTGGAATCTGGGACATATGGAATAACTTGGAAATTAACTTGTTCAGATATTAGAGGTCCTAAACACAATGATTAGTTACCATGTACTACAGCCTCCTAAATTGTGCAAGGCTCTTCACCTACATAGGAGAACACAGGCTTGCAATCCAAGGCCCTGACCTGCAAACACAGGCTTGGTCAGCTTTCAGCACAGACAAAAAAAGCAAAAGGCATGGTTTGAAAATGAATGCCAAATATCTATGTTCAAAAAGAACCCTGGAGGATTTACTATTTTGACTTGGCTCATTGTTCTGATGGGATGCAGATCCCAGAGAGCTCTATAGACTGCAGTAATAGCAGGCAGGATGGTCATTATTTCTATACATTACAGCACGCAGATACTAAACTGATGGGGGCTACAGAAAAGTTCAGTTAGACTACAGCACTTAGATGAGTTTTCTTTCTTAGCATGCAGATTTTAGTGAAGTGGAGAAAGGCCATGTTTAAGAAAAAGCTGCCAGAATCATTGCAAACTCATGTTTCAATCTCCTTGCTTTCCTTTACGTTTCCCAAGACATCACAAACCAAACAAATCCAGTTCTCATGTAGCATCAGGAATTCCTTCCCTAGTAAATCACTCTGCATGGGCTCTTCAGATTACTTGGGGCTGCAGCCTGAAAGGTAGATTTCAGTGGGATTTCAGTGCCTAAATATCTTTGAGTATCTAGGCCTCGATTTCTTATGTTTAAGGTATTTCTTCCACATAACATGCATTATATTAGGAACATTTCAAATGGCTAAAAGTGAAAACAGATATATCCCCCCACTTCCTGTCTTTTCTGAAAGCAAAGCTGGGGGTTTAGTTCTTGGGTTTTCCTTCCATTCTGGGGAGTCTCCGACCTGCGGATCCCCCACAGATTTGACCTTGGAAACCAACCAGAGTCCCGCAGGAAGAATGCCTCACACCTAAGTCACTTGCCACCTCTTGAGTGGAAGATAATCAAGGGCAAGGATATCACATTACTCTTGGAGGTAAGGGGCCTGCTATAGTACTGAAGGAGGTTGTTCAGGATCCTGTGCTGAGAAGAATTTGGTAAAGCTGGAAAGAGTGAGGGGAATTTTGAACTATTTTGTAAAATTTTGGAGCTGAAGCTAAGTGTGTAAGCTTGCATTTCTGCTTGCCCTTTTCACGAGCCCAGAATACAAGAGTTACTCTGACTATGGTTAAATTGCCTATACCATATTCTTCTCAATTGGTTCATCTCACCAGGAAAAAAGAGAGGGGAAGACAAAAAGTTCCCAACACATAAAATATAGTTGAGCTAAAGGCTCTCTTGCAGTCTCTATCCTGGACATGTTTTGATTACAACGTTCCTACAGCTTTATGACTTATAAGGGAAAGATCATCTTTGGCAGTCCCATTGACTTCAGCGGAATGATGCCAACTTACAGCAGCTGAGAATCTGGCCCCAAATGTAATAATATTTTCTCACTGAGGTCCAAATCCAGGAAGGGACAAATAAGGGAAACTTGGAAGATTGTTCCACCCCATATCCTTTTTTTAAAATACGTATCAGATTTACAAAAAGAAGTCAGTCAACTAAAAATGTTCTGCATGCTACAAAGATCAAGTTCCAGATCTCTGCTTCTACCAGCTCCCCACTCTTCTCTCCACCCACAAACCAATCACCATGAGATATTTGTGATAAGCATTAGAATTGCCAACACTTGGTGCTTAGGTAGGCACTATGGAGACTTTTTAACCAAACAAAGCTTATTAACACTTTCTAGTAATGTGTAAGGCAGCTATTTTGACACCTTTGCCTGCCCTTGGGAGAGAGTCTCCTCCTTTCTCAGTCAGTCCCATACAGTGCTTCAGGGCAAGGCATGTTGTAATGAACAAAATGACAATACAAACAGTAAGGGCTAGACCGTGGCTTGCATTCCCTGCCAGGAGTCTACATGCATGGTGACGATCACAAGTCTCGAATCCTCATGTAATTCACCATCATCTGGGAGCAGGACATTATGCCTCCAGACTTCAAGAAGGTCTCCGTTGTCCATGTATACAAATACAAAAGTGACCAAGCAGTCTGTGGCAACCACCATTGTATCTTGCTTCTTTCCATTGCTGAGCAGGACACATGTCAAGTTCTTCTCAAAAGACTGTCCACCATCACCGATATCATCTCAGACTCAGCGTAGCTTTTGTGCTTAACGTGGATTAGTGGATGTGCTACGTTGCTACCCTGCAAATATAGGGGGAAAAAAAGTGCTGTGAACAAAACAGTGACCTCTATATGGTATTTAGAGACCTGACAAAGGACTTTGACACTGTTAGTGGAAAGGATCTCTTGAGGATCTAGCACTAAGTTGGGCACCTGCACAAATTCATCACCATTGTGAGCTCTGTCCAGGATGACATGCTGGCTAGAGTGCTGGAAAATGGTGCTTCATCAGATCCTCTGTCCAAATGGCATTAAGCTGGGTTGTGTGCTCGCACCTATGCTATGTAGCATTCTCTTTGGTGCTATGCTGCTTGATTCCTTCAAAGGCTGTAAACCAGGGTATTTACATGCAATTCTGCACATGTTAACACCTTCAATCTCCAGCATCTTTGTGCTTGCACTAAGATGATCAACTTACTCAACAGGTATCAGAGGGGTAGCCGTGTTAGTCTGGATCTGTAAAAGTGGCAAAGAGTCCTGTGGCACCTTATAGACTAAACAGACGTATTGGAGCATAAGCTTTCGTGGGTGAATACCCTCTTCATCGGATGCAAAGGATGATTCGTTGGATTCTTCGTTGCTCATCAGGGAGTTGATTTTTCCTGTTGAGTGTGTACTCTTAGCACATGCCATTGAAGACATGCAGCATCTAATCGACTGTTTTTCTAGATCAGCAAAGCTATTTGTCAGCCTCAAGAAAACTGAAGTGCTTTATCAGCCTGCTTGGAAATCGCAGCTGATCACACACTGCTTAATGTGGTAGAAAAACAAGCCACAGCTTGTTTACTAATGCCGGGATCACCGATGAAATGACAACACATTTCTAAAGCCAGGTCTACCTATGGTTGACTTTGTCACTGTCTGTGGAAGATGAGAGGCATTCAACTTCACACCAAGATTAATGTCTAGTATACAATGTAGTTAAGCAATCCTCTGTGGACATGAAACATGGACATGCTACAGCGGGCAACTAAAGCAACTAAGGCATTTTCACATGTGCTGTCTGAGTCTTATCTGCAACTTCAAGTGGTTGGACAGGGTAGCAAACACTAGTCTTGGCACAGTGCTACATGACTAGGGTTGAATCCCTAATCATACAGGACCAACTTTGCTGGACTTGTCACCTTGCACATATGGATGACATGCAACTTCCCATATTTTAAAGAGTGCTGAAAATGGGAGCACATACACTGGGAGGCCAACAAAGATGACACAAGGACACTCTCAAGGCTCATCTAAAGGCCGGCCATGTGCATGGGAAGCTGCTGCTGCTGACAGATCAGGATGGTAGTGATCTTGTTGGTCTGCATCTGAAGCCACTGAGAACAGACCAACAGAACAAGCCAAAAAGCGTGAGCAAAGAAAGCAGGATGTGGCAAAAACATATGGCCACGTCCGCCCAACATGCAGACATATCTGCAGATCCCTCATTGGATTTACATTCACAAAAGATGACACACACAAAAAAGTTACCTTGATACATTGACAACAACAGGAGACTCCAGCAACAGCAGCATTTCCAGCCTGCACTGGATGGAGGCAAGCAGGAGCCATGCTGCTGTCGGATACTCAAAGAGGAATATTTGAGGACTCATCCAGAATTGAACATGCTTGCTGTCTCAAATAGGGCCCGAAGAGCAACCTCTTCTTTAGTTTCTCTCTCTCGGGAGGAGAGAGTTACTGACAACGGATAATGCTGGCAGACACGGAACTCCCACCCATATTGTAGCTGACCGCTGTGCCCAGCCCAAAGTGGGGGGAAGAGTCTTTGCATACTCCCTTCTCTCACATTGATAAGGACTATAGGACCTCATCAGTACCCATTACATTCAACATGAAGATTCCCCACTGATTTCCATCTGGCCCTTGCTTCATTTAAAGTGCCAGGCTTCAGCCATTTTTACTGGAGTCCTGTTTTAAAAACAAGTTACTAGAATGTCTGTTTTTTACTCTGAGAAAAGTGTCTTCATTTTCAAATAACTCAAATCTGACTGGTAGGATTTTGACCAAATTCCATCATCTCCTACCACCGGCTCCCTCCCCCCCAAATTTTAGGGAGACAAAGCATGGGACATTTCAACTCCAAAAGATCAGAGGTTTCAGAAAGTGATAAACATGCTTGCACAGTGCATTATGACAAGAACTGTTTTGGAACCTTAAGTCTAGTAGGCACAACCAGCAGCCACTGAATTATTGGATAGGCTACTACCCAGCTAATCTAACACGCATTTGTGAACATGTCCATTCATGTTAGGGGCTATATATTTTTGGTGCTTTCCTGGGGGTTGATTTCTCCCGCCCATCCCCCCCAACACTGATAACAGCTCCCACCAAGGCCAAATTCAAGACTGAGGCACACAAAAATCAGTGGGCCCTTTTTGAAAATGCGTGCCCTGATGCCACACTTCATTCCCCTCTTCTGGGGTCATGTAGTAATTTTTGTTGTCAGAAGAGGGTTGCGGTGCAATGAAGTTTGAGAACCCCTGATCTAGTTCTAATACAAATGTAACAAGTGGGTTTGACAAACCGGAGGGACTACTATGGTAACACACACCAACAGCTTTGATTTTTGCATTAATTATGTGTATTTTCCTACTGATCATTCGTCTGGAACCTCTGTCCTGATGTTCTTATTCAGGCAAAACTTCAGTGGGAGTTCTCCTGCTGAAGTCTCCTCAGTGTGTGGGGCTGCATGCTCAGGTCCTTTGCTACGCCTAAGTAATAAAAGGGAGTTCATTCTTCGCAGATATTTGGTTTCTACAAGGACATCCAGTGCATAGACAAGGCACTTAGGGGGGAAAGAAACAGGTGTGCATTCAAGCTGAAATACAATAGCATTTTACTGAGTGATTAGAGGCCTGATCGAAACCCCAAAGAAGTGAATGGAAAGATGCTCTGTAAATGCATCAGTGCCACCAGTGACAAGTTTGCCCCCAACCTCTTGAAGAATTTATTGCTATTTCTAAACTTTTGTTCAGAAAAAACTTTGCTTAGAGCCTGGCTGGTAGGATGATGAACACCTATTAAAAAAAACAATAGATGACACTCTCCAATTAAAAACATAAGTGACAGATTATTAATTCTAGGCTCAGTTCTTTTTTCTCCCCAACTGGTATCCCACTGGCCTCATGCAATGAATCTTTGAATGGAAATCCATCCATTTTAGCTCAGACCAGGCATTCAATCCTGAGTCTTATGAGGGGAGATCACTGGCTTTTCAAGCTTTCCCAAGTTTTCTTGGGCTTGCTTACCACACTTCGACACTATCTTAAAATTGTGTTGCAGCTGTAGCATATTGCAAAATAAGCAGATAAAATACACAGCATCTGCTTTCTCAGTAAGTAATATGAGTTGCTAGAATTCATATTAGACTTTCACTGCAGATGAAATTCACTCCTAGCACATAGCCAGAACAAGGCTTTAGCCCTATGTTGAGGGCGTAAGTGGGACATGAATGGTGCCTGGGATGTATGCTGGCTCTCCACACAGTGGTGTATTTCATCCTGCCTGTATAATACAAATGTGGGCTTGTGGCACTGCTGCTCTGCATGACACAGGTACAGGACAATGGCCTTGGTGAATTGTGTTAACAAGTCATTATTCAAATCTCTAAAAACAAATATACAGATTCATGGTCTCAGAATTTAGGTGCTGTTCAGAGTATATAAAAAAAGCTTGGTTATGCAAAATGACAACTTTGAGAAAATGAATGTTAATTGGCAATAGATGGATTAGTACCATAGCCATTTCCTGACTGCCTCTCTTGTGCCACACAACTACAGCTCACACAGTAGGTTGTGAAAGAGAAAAAAAGTCAGTTGGGAGAAGATTTGGACTTCAAAAAAGATCATGTAAATATTACCATTCACCTGGCAAATCTTTAATTTGTTACTTCCTGAAAACTCATCTTCTACATTCACCTTCTGATGCAATTTTTTGAAGACTTAAATCATGCAAACATGCTGCAATTCCTAATTACTGTCACAGATCAAGTTATTTATAGCACCCTAAAATATTTTCTTCAGTATAAACAAATCTCTCTTCTGCGGTCTTCATTATTTTCTTCCCATAAAAATTCCAGGTAGAGCCATACACAGCAGACACCAGTGTCAGACTATGTCATCTCAAAAAAGCAGAATTTGATTGCCCTGTATGTCATTTTCAGTCTTCAATTCCTCCCAGCCCGTTAAATGGAAACTGAGAGTTGAGGTGAGTTGAAGACTCAAAATGCTATGCAGAATCAAGGTAATGTTTCCTCTGCTGAAGAACATCTGCTCTGGAGGAAGCCCATGGAACACTCACGAATAGAAGGCAAGGTAAGTAAGAATATGTTCTTGTCCTTTGCAATTGTTCTGGTAAGAGTTCAGAATCCATGTGAAACAGTAAAATATTGTGGCACTTCTGACATAAATAAATCTGATGAAAGGAGGAGAGAGGCCTAGTAAGCCTCGTTTCCTTTGGGGGGCTTTATGGCTTGAAAGGAGGAGAGAGTTTATGTTTGTACAGGTTGTCAGAGCCAACCTGGAAAGATGCAGAAATTACCTTAGTATCAACTATCCACAGGTGTTTTCCTCATTGCTCTAGGAAGTACAGTCTCCAGGAGAGACATCATAAGTCTCCTCCTTTCTCGGATACTGTGTTTTAGTCCCGGTGTCTTTACTCCTGATCATTATATTTTGTTCTAATACAAACTGTATAATGCTTCCTAGTTTCCAAAGAATCCTCCAATATGTTTGCATGTGTGTTTTCAACCTTTCTTATGGCCATTGCTTCAGTGTAACTCCAGCTCGCCAGATGAGAGTGAAGTTAAATACAGGATATCAGTGTTATTAGTAAAACTAGATATGGTTAATCTGTGAAATAAGATGTTAAATATTACAAGTCCCGGTTCCATTGAAGTTTATGGGAGTTTTGCCATTGAGGTCACTGGGGCCAGGATTCACCCCAGGCATATTTTGGATATAGCCTTCAACATTGGACATTTCTGTAGTTTATTTAACGTTTGGCAATGACTTTTTTTGGCAAAAGCAATCCCATGGTCTTCTATGCTACAGAGAAGCTGGTTATGAATTATCCTAAATCCCTTGCAGGACTTCCTGTAACTCCAACCTTCTGGGAATGTCTTTGCTTTCAGGCCTTAAAAAAAAAGATCATGACTAGAATATGTTAAGATTTAGGCCCTGAGTTAGCTGCTCATGTTTTGAAGGATCCACTTATCTCTTCTTATTCAGGGAAGTATTGGTGGGCTGAAGTCATTATTATACTGAGCAGTTAAATATCTACCTGAGGGTATTGCATGACATATTAAGAAGCACAAGTAAATCTAAGCTTGAAGGGACCTGCTCCTAAGACCACTGAAATCAAAGGAAAGATTCCATTGACTTAATGAGCTCCGAGTCAGGTTTTCAGAGGTGCCTCAATCTGTGCACCACCTTGTACATTCAATTTGAGCCTGAAAGGTGCTGAGCACTTGAAGACAATGGAAGCTTTAAGCTCTAAAGCCCCTGTAGACACTCAGGACCCAATTTTCACAATGCTCACTAAAGTCAACAGGCGCTGAGAACACCACACAGGACTAGAAACCAAGCAGCCTGCAGTTTTCAATACAAGTCAACATGGATGCAGTCAGTTACAAATTGTATAATTTGTACACAGCAGCATGATCAAGAACAGGTACACAAGATTAGTGCACAACTGAAGATGTGTGACGGGATCCCCAGGGTACAGCCTGGAAACGGGAGGCTTGTGCCCCCTTAACCCTCCAGCCTGGGCTGACTCTCAATGCTTTGCCAGTGACAACAGTGCCCGGAGGGGTTTGCTGCTTATCATTCAGCCACCAGCATGCAGAGGCACACCCAGTTAAGTTGCATGAATGCTCTCCAAACCATTCATGAACAATTTGCTGGTGTTTCCCTGTGTGTCTCCCATGCCCCCAGTCTTGCAACCCAGAAATATACCATCTTGCACTGCTTAAGACCTTCTTTTGAATAGTGCAAACTTAGTTTGCCACTTTGTCAAAGGAGAGGGACATGCACCAGCATTTGTAACCTGAATAGATTTCCCAAGCACTTCAGACAAACTCACTGGTAAGGATAAAACATTAAAATAAGTTTGACTACAGAAATATAGATTAAGTGATTATAAGTGGTAGGCAAAAGGTCAGAGATAGATACCAAAGAAAATAAAACGTAAGCACGCAGTCTAAATGCTAAACCTTTAGACTAAGCAGTATTGGGATCAAGCAGTTTCTCTCATCCCACTGGATGTTGCAGGTAGGTTACAGTTCTTAATACACAGGCTGATTTTCCTTCTTAGCCTTGGACCAATCTCCTCAGTTCTAAGTCTTTGCCTTATCAGCATTCTTGTTGCCTTCAACGGAGGTGGGGGAGGAGAGAGGTAATTGCATGATGCCACTGTCCCTTATTTTATATCCTCAGTCCATGTCTGGGCTAGTATTTTCCAGGCACATGTCCTGGTGGACCTTGACAAGTCACAGACTTGAGCAATCCCCATTGTGTGATGCTTGTGCAACGCTTACAGAATTGTAAATCTCGTTTACAACTCCCCTGCTGATGAATAGTTGTTTAACGCCCACAAAGGTGTGGGTCACCTCTTTTGTTGTCTCTGGAGAACTAGCAGTGGCCAACTCCCAAACTCACAATGTATTTCAATAACCATACAACAAAATCTCAACTTCATACACACTAATGATATACATATATTGACAGAACGATGGCTTTCAGCAGATCATGACCTTTCATGAGATTTTTACATGGCTTGCTTTGTATGAAATATCACAACTGTATAGGAGTGATGAATATTGGGGTTACAGGGTGCTACTTTGAGGTACAGTGAGTCACAGGATGATCCTTAGAAAATCTGTCTCTAAATTCCCAACATCAGCGAAAACATGGTCATTGGCTAACAGACACTAGAGTGGAGTTCAGTGGGAATTGGAAATCTTGCCATTGTTTCAGTGAGAGATTGATAAAGCCCCAAGTATCTCAGCAATTTAGTTATTCCAAGCAATTCAGCACAAAAAATTAGCTACTTTGCAGTTTTATGGTTGCAGAGGTTTAGATATCACTTACGGATTCTAATGACTCAGCATCTATTGGACCCAAATATTTCCAATTTGGACCCATCTGTGACCCAAATCTGCAGCCAGTCTTCCTTTCTCCATTTCTTATATTTTCTCTCCCTCCCCCAACAAGTTTTTCTTCCTTACTGTCTTGTTTTTGCCAGAACAAAGAATTTTTGTGGAAGCCATTCTACAATTCCTGCCATCTTCTGCTAACTGACCATCCTTTGACACAGCACTTTCCAAGCACTCCCTGCCAAATAATTTGACAGATGTCTGCTTAAAAACCATCTGTTCTTGGCAGATGCTAACATCAAATGCTTATCAGATCCTGAAAGTTTGATTTCTCTTATGACTGAAACCAGATCCTGTTTCCCTCTGGATTTAGATGGACTTGAATCCCATGAAGTTGACAGTTCTTGGGGTTGACAGACAGTTAATATAATGCCAAGTCTGAAAAGTCAGCATGCTGAGACAGTAGGTGGTTCAGAAAAGAACCACCAATACCCTGACTGTTCAACTGCTCTTCCTCCTTAAAAGGGCTAAAAAGTTTTGATCTTGCAAACCTAAAATTCATTTGCAAATCAGAGATATTTCTTTAACATCTTGCTATTAACAACTGAGGAAAGTCAAATCTTTCAGGAATTTTCCCTCACACCAATTTTAAACTACAGTCTTCATTTATGGATCATGAACAACTTTCCTCTTTTTGGAGACAACATAGATTCAACAAACAGCATCCAATGTAATGAGCTACCATTTCTCTTTTAAACCTCATTATCTGGTTGATGGATGTATAACCTTCTAATTGATAAGGCTGACACCTAAATCTTATGGTACACTTTAAAATGGCAGATCCGTAACTCATAAGATTTTATTGAATTTTTTACATCGAAGAATAAGCATCAGAGACAATATGCAAGGTATATATTTTGCTGACTGGATAGTTTGATAAAAAACCCAAAATGGCAAGATTCTGTTGATAATTTAAATATCACATATATGTGATAATTTATATTGCCTGGAGTTGAGGTTGAAGGATTAAAAGTATTGCCTAATGAAGGAAAAAGGAAGGGACCATGGACCTGCCTTCACTGCAACAGTTAGCTCAAATTTGCACAGGCCAGGCTAGCTCAAGTGAGAGCAACCACAGTGCAAAACACTGGAGTTAAACGGAGTGATTTGATTAGCAGCACAGAATGATTGGTCTGGCTGATGATGATGCTGCATCCCCACCGCATTACTAGCTCCAGCATCAGCACCCCTTGAGCTTCAGCCCCATTGTCCCAACAGGCTACCTAGCACCGCTTAACCCAAGCCAGAGATCTGTGTGTGGAGAGGAGTTGAATTGGGGGGATGGGGGTAACACTCAAGTTATAACTCAGACTAACTGTGCTGTGAAGACATACCCTATGGGGGATATGTTTCAGGATTAACCAGTTTATACATTAGTTGGGAGCAATAGCATAAAGCTATTAGAGCATGGTACTCAGTTTGATTGTTCGGCAAGGATATTATATTTATATACAGTGTGAATGTAAATATGTACACCATGTGTGCTTATAATATATCCATACACAGACGCATATCAGATCCATCTATGGCAAGTTGAAGGGGGTGTGTGATGGGTTCAGTCAGAGACACCCCCCCCTTGGGACTGTCACCTGATGTGCTGAAATTACCTCCAAGCCCATTTTCCCTGCCAGCTTGGGACTTCCAGAACCCTGGCTTGTTGAGCCAGACACATTAGCCTGCTGCAACTAGACCCAGGGTCTGGTCCATGCCCCCCAAAGCTGCAGACAGCTTAGCAGGTTACCGGTCTCCAGTTCCCAATGGGATCCAAACCCCAAATAAATCCATTTTACGCTGTATAAAGCTTATAGAGGGTAAACTCAAATAGTCCATCCTCTATAACACTAATAGAGAGATATGCACAGCTGTTTGCTCCCCCAGGTATCAATCACTTACTTGGGGTTTATTAATAAAGAAAAGTGATTTTATTAAGCATAAAAATAGTATTTAAGTGGTTTCAAGTAGTGTCAGTCACCAAGCAAAATAAAGCAAAACCACTCAAGTCTAAGCTTAATACATTAAGCAACTGATTACAGGTAATCTCACCCCCAGAGATGTTCAGGATAGGTTGTAGATCCTTGATGATGCTCATAAGCGATGGTTACATAACCACCACCCCGGAGCAGATACCTACATGCCTCCAGCTTTCATCCAGACCACACCACACAATCCATTGTCTACAGCCAAGCTCTACGATACAACCGCATTTGCTCCAACCCCTCAGACAGAGACAAACACCTACAAGATCTCTATCAAGCATTCTTACAACTACAGTAGCCACCTGCGGAAGTGAAGAAACAGATTGACAGAGCCAGAAGTTACCTACTACAGGACAGGCCCAACAAAGAAAATAACAGAACGCCACTAGCCGTCACCTTCAGCCCCCAACTAAAACCTATCTACAACCTATCCTGAAGGACGACCCATCACTCTCACAGATCTTGGGAGACAGGCCAGTCCTTGCTTACAGACAGCCCCCCAACCAGAAGCAAATACTCACCAGCAACCACACACCACGCAACAGAACCACTAACCCAGGAACCTATCCTTGCAACAAAGCCCACTGCCAACTGTGTCCACATATCTATTCAGGGGACACCATCATAGGGCCTAAATCACATCAGCCACACTATCAGAGGCTCATTCATCTGCACATCTACCAATGCGATATGCCATCATGTGCCAGCAATGCCCCTCTGCCATGTACACTGGCCAAACCAGACAGTCTACGTAAAAGAATAAATGGACAGAAATCAGACATCAAGAATTATAACATTCAAAAACCAGTCGGAGAACACTTCAATCTCTCTGGTCACTCGATTTCAGACCTAAAAGTGGCAATTCAACAAAAACTTCAAAACCAGACTCCAACGAGAGACTGCTGAATTGGAATTAATTTGCAAACTGGATACAGTTAATTTAGGCTTGAATAAAGACTAGGAGTGGATGGGTCATTACACAAAGTAAAACTATTTCCCCATGTTTATTCCCACCCCCACCATTCTTCACACATTCTTGTCAACTGCTGGAAATGGCCCACCTTGATTATCACTGCAAAAAGGTTTCCTCCCCCTCCCCCGCTGGTAATAGCTCACCTTACCTGATCACTCTTGTTACAGTGTGTATGGTAACACCTGTTGTTTCATGTTCTCTGTAAAATCTATAAAATCTCTCCACTGTATTTTCCACTACATGCATCCGATGAAGTGAGCTGTAGCTCATGAAAGCTTATGGTCAAATAAATTTGTTAATCTCTAAGGTGCCACAAGTACTCCTTTTCACAGTAATTAAATCACTTTTGCATGCCCCCACTCTGCTCCTTGTATTGGAGGTGCGCATCCCCACTGGGAGCACTTGTACTGATTTAACTGAAAGGCAGCAACAGTTGATGCAAGCAATGTGGTGTTTACAATGACACTGCGTCGACCTAAGCACTATGCCTCTAGCGGAGCTGATGTTATTAAATCGGTGTAGTTGATGGTTACATTTTAGCATAGACACTTAGAGTTAGGTTGATGTAAGCTGCCTTATGTCACCCTAACTCTGTAGTGTAGACCAGGCCTCAGAGTGAAAGTAGAACGTATCTGTCTTTCCAGAGTGCACAGACATTTGTATGATTGCTTCAACCACATCCACAACCATTCACCTCTGCTGGGATAATGTGGGGCTTCCACAGTGCAAAGGGGTACACGTCACCCACTGTGGATCATCCCTAGTCTAAGCATACAATAAATGGGGCCTTCAGTTCTAGGGGAACTTGAACTTTCATCACACTTTTCTAGCTGGTCTCTTTTGAGCCACAGTATAAGCCAGCTTTCTACTTGTGAAGATCTTTCTGCTATTATTTTACAAAGTTGCCAATTCTTGCATATTTTTCATGCTGCATAATAAGATTTTGACCCCTGCTGGAGCCAGTTTGGGGATTTTGTGAGAAGCACCAGCCCTCACCCCATTTCTAGCCCTGCCCAAGGGAAAATCCCCTCTCATTGGCTCTCTTACCCACTTTCCCACCACCTGGGGAAGGGCAGCCTGTCAGGGTGGCAACAGGATGCAGTCGGAACTGTCCCTCCCCCTCAGAGGAATTTCTGGGTCAGGGAGAGAAAGAAGGAGCAGTTGCGACCATTCTCACAGAAGGGAAGGAAGGAGCAGAAAGAGCCTTGCAGCTCAAAGCAACTCCTCTTCTTCCCCCATGTTCCTTCTCCCCCCCCCCCGCCCCACAAGAGGGGTCAGTGTGCTTGCTGCTTCTCTCCCCATCTCTGTGCTCCAGAACTGGGAGAAAGGGGTGAAGAATCCCTGGACCTACAGAAGGAGCAGGTGTGTGCAGGGAGGTCACCCGGCCCATGTGGAGCATAATTAATTGCTGGGATACAGGATGGGCAGATGTGGGATGGAGTGGGAGGATACAGAATTAAGTCATTACTCTAAAATTTGGGAGAGTTGATAATACTAATGGATACATGCATTGGGGATGCTCAGGGGGAGTTTTTTTTAAAAAAAAAAAAAATCAATCAAAAGACAGACCAAAACCAATATAACCTTAAACAACTTCAGGACTTTTGGGGGCAATCTCAGGATTTTTTGGAGTCTGACTTGAGATATTTTACCTTTTGGGGGTTGGCGGTACTATGTTAATCTGCATGCATTTGCTGTAGGAGTGTTTGCGGAACGCTTTGATTACTGCTTTTGTTTCAGTGTGGTCCTTGGTGCTCACTTTATTAGCGATTGGATGGCTGACATGTTCATTTGCTTCTTGTAGAGTTATCACTTAGAGAGGAAATGGATAGTGCTTATTTTCTGGTTCTGTATTGGCTGGTAGTGGAGTCTGATTAATAGTTTTACTAACTTTTTCCTTCTTCTCTACTTTCTCTGTTCTCACAAATGAATTTGCCCTGTTTGGAATTAGTTTGCTTATGCCAATTGCAGATTTGCAGACTATGAACAAGATCTGAGAACACTTCATCTTTCAAATTGTATTGAATATGTGGCATTTCTAGTTGTTAAATTACCTGTTTTTGAAATGCAATAAATAGTTTGAATTGATAGCAAGTGTTACTTCAAGGAAGGTCTCATTTTTTTGTGAGAACAACGTTTCTCGATGTTGGTTCTTGAAGGAAAAATTTTTGGCAGTTATTTCCAAAACTGTTCATTATCTAATTTTTCAATGTAATGCTATATAGGCATTCCATTTATTTAATACAAAGCTATAGCAAGTGGATATTGAGTTCTACTATGTGACAATGGTAAGAGTCACTTTCTTCTGACAGCGAACTAAGAACTATATTACAATAAGGAATTCTCCCTACATTTACTCACTGTGTGCTTCATTGTAGAACTTTTCCCAAAATTTTCTAGCCCTATCCTGTCTGGCTTCTTGCTAAGTAGAGATTTTAAAATTGTATTAAAGTGAATGTTTAAAAAATTATATAATACATACGTTGGGAAAAGAGTGTCTGTACATCCGAGTATAGTGTTTATATTTGTGGATAATCTAAAAGTTAGTTTTTAAAAACTACATAATCAGCAATAACCCAAATTTAGGTGAATAGATTTAACAGTACAGTTTAGATATTAGAATCTGAATACTTGGGTACATCATTCATGAAAAGTTGTACAGGGATTTGGTTGTGGAAAGCAAAATATATCAATGAGTGGAGATTGTCCCTCAATAATTGAGAATTAGGTTGGTTGTCTATTTAGACAATACAATCCATGCGGAAAGTATTTGTTACTTTCCTGACTGTGCTTCTCATTGGCACTCCAGCTCATCCCTCCTGGTATTGCCAATGTCCAGATTGGCTCAAACACACAGACTTCTCTCTCATATGGAACCAGCTCACAGGTCATTGTGGACCAGGTTGATGTCACTAAAGTTGTGTGCAGTACTGCCTAAAGCCTGCCGTGAAAGGAGTACCTAAGTGAGAGAGATTTACAAATGTTGGGCTTCTTGCAGGGAGCATGAAGCTCTTTTAAACATCCTGGGGCCTTTTTAAATACCAGTTGTGGGCTCCTGGCATTAGGGCCTGATCCTGAGAGATTAGGAGTGCTTTCAAGTCCTATTGACTTCATTAGGACTCGGGGATGTTTAACACTTCAGGAGGCAGTCACTATCATGCAGGATTATTCCTATGCTAGGCTAGTTTGGGCGGAAGTGAATTCCTTCCTGGTGACCATACCTAGCATCTATTCTAGGTCCTGCTCCCTCCACACAGTTGTATATGGAGTTTGTTTGTCCAATTCTTTTAACAAATACTATTTGAGGACGACTTACCTGAAACTTCTGTTTACATCTGAAGTCATGGCAAGGGTCAAATTGGTAGCTGTTAATCCACACTTCTCGGTACACAGTTTGAAAAAATCTTGTTGAGTTATTTGATGCTATTATTTAGTCCCAAATGCTGATGTTCACTTCACCACTCCAATTCTTTAAAGATAAAAAATAGATTTCAGTCCCTTTCAGATTTCAAAATACTTGAACTGATTTTGTCCCATAATGTTCAAATACAAGTGCCAGATTTTAGGAACCTTAACCTAGTCAAAGACTCCTAAAAAAGTGATCTGGTTTTCAGAGTTATGAGCATTCATAGCTCCCATTGAATTAAATTGGATAATAGTTTGAAAATTGTCAAGGTGTCTCAGGACATGCATTTCCATCAGATATTCCATAGGGCTAGAAGAACCTTGACGTGCACTTAATTGAAGAGAGATCCACTGAGGAATGGAAAGGAGATAAAATAGCATAATTGTGGAAAATGCTTCCTGTGCAAGGTTCCCACACCACTACTACAAAGGAAATGTTTCGTTTCAGATGACGTAACATAAGGTGGCACAATGCATTCCATATATTGCTCTTCCCTGGCATGCATGGAAACAAGGTATTTACTGAAGAGAAGGGTTGGATGAAAACTCTGTCCAAACTGTTCTGACAAAAAGTCGGTTTTTAAACCCAAAACATTTTTTCCATTTTCTCTGACCCCTCTCCACCCTCCAATCTAGTTCTACTGGAGCAGCAGCATTAAATCATTCACAGAAAGGCTGTTACAACTTTCTATAGTTGATGGCTGAGCTGAAGTTTTTCAAAGCTCTCTAAGGGAGCTGGAGGCCTAATCAAGCCTCCAAATCCTTTAGGAGGTTTTGAAAATCTCAACCCAAGCAGATTATACATATCTATTTACTCCCTGTAGCAGATGGAGTACTCACTGGCACGGCGCCTCCTGCTGGTCAGCTCAGGAATTAGCTCTTTTCCAGCTTCGGAGCACCCTCTGCTGGCTGGTGTCTCACCTGCCTCAGGCCCCCATGTCCCTCCTAGACCCTGGTGCCCCTTTCCTTTGGGGTTCTGCCCCAGCATACCCCCACAATTTGTCTCCCCTCCCCTCTAAGCCTACCTTGCCTCAGTGGCTACTGCCAGTCATTATCTACCCCCTTTCACTGGGGCAAACTGCAGTCTGTAATGGCCACTCATCACTGGCAAGGGGGTAGGACCTGCGGCCTTTGCCTATCCCCAGGCTACTTTGCAGGCCCAGTACCTTTTGTAGGC
Organism: Chelonia mydas; assembly: GCF_015237465.2. NCBI lineage: Eukaryota > Metazoa > Chordata > Testudines > Cheloniidae > Chelonia > Chelonia mydas. The sequence goes on from NC_057855.1 coordinate 42,367,355, forward strand.
CTTCAACAAGGCCTGCAGCCTGGGGGTTTACTAGGCTGGAGTTCCCCAGCTCCCTTTGCCTTTCCCCAGCACTGCTCTGCTTCAGGTACCTTGCTCCCAGGCAGTTAGCCCTTCCCACTCCAGGGCTAGAGTGAGACTGTTTGCCCTCTGGCCTGGCAGCTCTTTTATAGGGGCCATCCTGGCCCCGATTGGCTGCCTTCCAGCCTTTTCTTATTGGCTCTCAGCCCCAGCCCTCTCCCAGGGCTGGCCTTTAATCCCCTCAGAGCTGGAGCGGGGTGACCACCCCACTACACTCCCTCATAAGTAATAGACTGCATGCTAAGATTACAGATTGAATTTTTCAAAGCAACCAAAGTGCTTTGGAAACATCTTCCATTAAAACTGATGAATGATGCATCTAAAATCACCAGAAATGCAAATCTGAAAGTCTCAACCATCATATGCACATAAGGAGAGGCCAACATTCAGCTTTAAGGTCAATTGAGCTTTTAATACAAAATTGATTCCAGATTAGAGAGTCAAATTTCATTCTCATGAATACTACAGCATTGTTGATTTGCAAGTCAGAGCTTCTTTAATTCACTCAAGAATTCAGTAACTGGACAAGAAATGGAAGGATGGAAAAGAATTAATGACCAGCCATCAAAGTTAACATTTCTTTTCTATGAGTATAAATTAGATTTTTGCACACTTGTTTATCACTCTTGTCTGTGGACGATGGAATGCATTGGCAGGGAGGATCTGACCATTTTCGGAGTCCATGATGCTGCTAATTAATGACAGAGGTGCAAATGTTCATAAACCAAGAGCTATCCTTATAACAATGAATCAGTTGTGTAAAACTGATGGCAAAAATTGAGCCCACAGAAGCAGAACACTAAACACTGGAGGTGGATGATGGTGTACACATAGTGGAGTGTGTTGAGGTGGTGACAAAGAGTACATAAAATGGGAGAAGGGATGCTACAGTATTTAAAACAAAAATCACTATTCATTATCAGAGCTAGGAGGAATTTTTCAGCCAAATTCTCCCTTGTGCCCCCCCAAAAGCAGATTCCAGTCAACCATAAGATTTTGAAAGTGTGTGTTAAATGCACCAATTTTTTTTATAAACCAGAAAAAAGATTCTGAAAAAAAATTAGTGTTTCATTTTGATGTTTTCAAAATGAAATGTTTTGATTCTCAGTGATTGTTTTAAAATTTGCTTTTTTTTTTAAAAAAAGTTTTTAAAACTCAAAACAAAACCATTTTGTTTTGTGTTCACCCCAAAATTTTCCCCCAAATTTGCCCAGAAAAAAAATGAAAAAACCCCAAAACCTCAATTATTCTTACAGCTCTATTCCTTACAGCTTCATTCCCCTCCACCTTATCCCCTATTCCTCTCCTTCCCCCTTCCTCTAGTTTCTGAACCATTGTAATCTATACCCAAGACAGAGATACTGATACAGCCAAATAAGATATGATGACAGACTGCATACGTAAAAATAAGTCAGGACTCCAGCCCATTGAATCATAGCTCAAGTAGGAAGCTTTGCTATCTTGTACCATATGGCTGGAGCAGGAAGTTGAGAATGTTGCTCAGATGCAGATATATCAAGTCTGATTTCACCTGGCTTTACCAAGGTACCAGTACTAAGGACTGAACATACCAGTTTAGCAGAGATGATTTCACTTGAGCTATAGTAAATCCTCACTTAAAGTTGTCCCGGTTAACATTGTTTTATTAGGTTGATGATCTATTAGAGGACAGACAGACATGTTTAAAGTCATGCAATGTTCTGTTATAAGGTTGTTTACCCCGTTCCACCCGCCCGGCACTCCTGCCAGGGAGTGGGCAAGCCCCTTACCTTGCTCCCTGGCAGGAGTGCCGGGCGGGCGGAACGGGGTAAGCCCCCATGCCCCAAACCCTCTACACCCCTGCCTCAACCAAGCTTTACAATCAGTCGGTGAGTACAGTATTAAATTGTTTGTTTAAAATTTAAAAGACTTATACTGTATATGTATATAATGTCTTCTCTGGCAAAAAAGTTTCTCTGGAACCTATCCCCCCATATTTACATTAATTCTTATGGGGAAATTGGATTTGCTTAACATTTGTTCCTGAAAACTACAGTGTTAAGCGAGGAGTTACTGAACTTCCTAAGAGGTATCAAGCACTTAAACATTTAGGGAGCTTTAATAAATGAACTGAATATCTGATAGTTTAAAGCTAACACAAACAAGCAATAGTGAACGACACTTCATTTCTTAAAAGGAATACATAACAGCTGTTTCTAGACTGGACACCACACGCAACCCTACTAACTTTTGCACACTGCAGCAAGGTGGCATGAGATTCAGATGTTGTCCTTGGGACAGTTAGTAAAATAGCCAATTTATGTTCAACCAAGTACCAAAGCTCTCCTAGTACTTCCAGAACTTCAGCGATTGATGGTAGCTGACACTCAAAGACTTCATCGCACCCAGATATGGTTCTGCCACCACAGGAAGCAGACAAATCCATTCATAGCCACAAAGAAGACTGAACTAGATTATTCTTAGTAGAGGTATAGTGGGTGGACCAAGCTGTCCACCTCTTGGAACAGCAAGGGTGATTGATGGAGGTGAAGAAAATCTTGTCTCCTGCACAGCCATGGCTTACTAGTTCATAAATTCTTTACACTGCAATCATTTGGTCTCAGACCAAAATACACCCTCTCCCCCTTACTTCAGCTATATTACACCTTGCTTCATCGGTCACAAGTCACGTGTAGAACTGTGACCTGCAAAGATAGAAGAGGAGATTTGAAAGGATTTCTCCCCATTGCAGCTGGACGTCAGATCCATGTCACTTTGGAGTGTCATCTCTGGCCGTGAGGAGTCTCACCCGGACATTGGGCAGGGTCAGAGACTGGGATCCTCTGCTGGGATCCAAGTTGACCAAACGCCATCTATATCAGACTCTGCTGCAGGGCACCAGCATAGATGCCCACCTGCTGTTTGCATGCCCACAACAGGCAAGTCCATTTGTAATGCTGTACTTGCTGCTGTGTATTTGTAAGAGGTTTTTGTTTTTCTCCGTTTAAAAAAAAAAAACACACCCCAGAAAACACCTCTTGGGGAGGAAAAGGCCACTGCTACTTGGCAACACCCAGCCAGAGCAGCCTGTACAACTAACACTGTGTAGAAGCTTGGGCTAGCGAGTGTTCACATTTGCTTTTCTTCAAAAAGCAATATGGCTGCAGCCATAGTAGTTTCCTGCACACGTATTTAACCTACCCAGTCTCTCCCTGCAACACTACAGCTATGCTGGGGACAGGAGGGCATTACAGCAATACAAAAACAAATATCACTGCTTAAGCCATTAATTTCCAACTTATCCACTGCCCAATTCTTTTTCTACCAAACTCAAGGTAAGATATTTGGCTGCCGGTAAGGAGAATGCAGCACTGGGGAGTGAGGGAGAGAGGTGCCATATTGCTCACCTTGTGCTCCTGCAGCTCTGAAGTGTCATGTAACAGACAGGACCCAGGTATAAGACAGAATAACCTGAAGGTTGTTCTACCCTGCAGCAGATACCAGTGACCACTAGGCACCAGTATAGTAACCTAGAGATCAACTGGTTACACAGGACCAAGCCTCATTCCCTTTGTTCTGGCCACACCCCCATGCCAGCAGGAAGTGGTATGGCTGCACTGCCTCTAAACCACTGGAAGATTCCAAGTACTAGGGTGATCCTGCTTCAAAGCTATTTTGCTCAAATGATAGAGCATAATGCAACCCCAATGCAGTGGCAAATCTAGGCTGAAGTTTGTGGCCTAAGCCAATCCCTTCCTTTCCTATTTCCTGGCAGAATGGAGGTGTTAGCACACAGTGCATCAGTGTCACTAACAAAACTACAGAGAAATGCCCTAAGGAGGTACTTTTGAGGGCCAAATTGATGCATGGGAACATGGTCCAAAGTCCTAAAAATGTTATAAAGGGCATATTTGGACTCAGAATGAAGTAGTGAATGGCACTAAACCCATGACATTCACTGTTTGGGCATTGTGTGTAGATGAAACAGAAAACTGATACTGTATCAAAACTGCACAAGTTTGTTATTGCAAAGATAACTGGGAAAGTAAAAAAATACATTCTGTTTCTGGAAAGAAACAAGGGATATGAATCCTGGAATAATTCCACATGCACCCCTCCCCTTGACTCTGTAATAGAGGAAAGAAACTACTGCAAAAGTTCACTACTTTAAGACCCTTTGTATTATAGGGTACAGCTGGCTGAAAGTTTTTCCATCAAAACTGACAGAAAATGCCATTTTCATCTCAAAGCGTATTTTGAAAAACTGTATTTTGTCCAACATTCCCACAGAAAACAAATATATTTTGGAATAGAAAAGTTTTCAGTTTCAGGAAATTTTTGTTTTGGAAAATTTCAGAGTTGTGTTTTGGATCTAATTGTTAGTTTCCTGACGTGTCTGTAGTAGTGCATAACATGCACTACTAGGATGTGCTACTGCCAGTGGCATGTCCTATTCTTGCACAATATAATAGCTGAAATATTCCATTATATTTATTTTTCTTTTAAAAATCCATTAAAGGCAGCTGCTAATGAGTGTGAATCAAACGTTACTGTTTTTAGATCGATGGTCTCCTGTTTGCATTGTAATGAAATAGTTTGGTGTTCCAAGGTTTGCCAGATCTATTGTAAAGCAGGGCACTTTGAAATTTTAGCCAGCTCCAGGTAGCCCTTCACCAGCAGGCCTGGATACAGTCAGTAAGCCTCCTTGCTCTTCTTTACTGCTACATGACCAATTTTCACTCTGGAGCTCCTAAGTGTACACACAATGTGTGTGCCTAAACACTCAATTGGGCCTTTAGATGTCCAAATGTCAGATTTGGGTAAATTAATTTAGGTGGCCAAGTTTGAAATTCAAGCCCAGAGATTTCAGCCAAGCTATTCAAACTTGATTGCCTTAAATTAGGAACCTAAAGAAGTGGCCTAATTTTAGAGTGGCTCAGCACCAGCAGCTCCTACTTCAGTATTAAATTAAACAATTTCAGTAACCTGGAACATTCCTCCAACAACTTTTCTTCAGTGTATTCCTGGCAGAACAGTACAAATGACTGATTTGTACTCACATGGCAGATGCAATCTCTGAAAAACCTGAAGTAAAACCACCCTTTAGACAAAGGCATCCAATAGCTGACAGTTGAAGTCAGCAATGATCACACTTGAGATAATGTGAAAATCGCTAACAGCTCTGGTACTCAACCATGAGAATGGATTGCTAAGGGATGTGATAAATTGTCTCTCACCTGGAGTCTTTAAATCAGTGGTGTGAAACTCACAGCCTGTGGGCATAATTATGTGACTTGCATTATATACTTGTGTTCTACAGAATCTTAGCTTTCATTTAAAAAAAAAAAATTTCTAGCCTTCACAGCTGCAGAGATAACCTTCCAACAGTGAACTGAGTGTAAACAGATGTCAATGTTTGTTCAAATCTGCACACAGCCTGAAACAGTGACTCTGGGGTGCAGAGTCCATGTCCCCTCCAAATCTCCTTGGAGCCAGACCTCTAAAGCCCAATGACACTTCAGTTTCAACTAACTATCCCACTGTGGATTTTTTTTTGTGCCACATGGAACAGAAAAGGGAGGGGCCTTACAGGGGAGGAAACTGGGAGTTGCTGCAGGGAAGGACAGAAAAGACTCAGTGTCTACACTTACAGCTGTGCCACTGTAAGAGCGCTCGTGTAGCCAAGTTATGCTGATGGAAGAGCTCTCCTGTCGACATAATAAAACCAGCTCAACGAGCGGCAGAAGCTATGGTGGCAGGAGAGCATCTCCCGATGACGTAACACTGTGCACATGAGCGCTTATGCCAGCAAAACTTGTGTTGCTCAGGGGGGTGTTTTTTCCACACCCCTCAGCAACAAAAGTTTTGCTAACATAAGTACTTGTTAGACATGGCCAAAGACTGAGAAAAAGGAGAGGAGGGAAGAAAGGGAGAGAGAGAGAGAAAAAGACAAATGTGCTAGGTGTGGGGGGAAAACAAAAACCAAACACAAGTTTTTAATGACACAAAGCGCTGGTGTGAACCGTGCTTCGTCAGTGGGAGTGGTGCTCCCAGTGAGGAAGCCACCGCCCCTCATTGGGGGTGGTTGTTTTTTTTGCCGGGAGAGAGCTCTCTCCCAGGGACAAAGGGCAGCTACACAGTGCACCTTACAATGGGGTGGCTGCAGCAGCACAGCCGTGCCATTGTAAGGTTCGCAGTGTAGACATGCATAAAAGATGCTCTAGTTCAGTGGTTCTCAACCAGTGGTCCAGGGCCCCCTAGGGGGCCATGAGTAGGTTTCAGGGGGTCCGCCAAGCAGGACCGGTGTTAGACTCACTGCGACCCAGGGCTGAACTGGATACAGTTACACTTCTTCTGCAGTTTCCACTGAATGCATCCGATGAAGTGAGCTGTAGCTCACGAAAGCTTATGCTCAAATAAATTGGTTAGTCTCTAAGGTGCCACAAGTCCTCCTTTTCTTTTTGCGAATACAGACTAACACGGCTGTTACTCTGAAACTTATACCACTGTAGCTTATTCTGGTCAAGCTCCTTCATATCAGTAGAACTGCATCCACGCTACAGGTTATACCAGGATAGCTATTTTGCTGCATGCACGTACCTGTAATAGTTACATCAGTACAAATCTGTGAATAGAGCAGGCCTTACCTGTTTAACAGTAACTGTTTCATGTTACCTAGGGAGGTTGTGAAATCCCCATCACTGGAGACTTAAGAACAAGTTAGAAACCTGTCGGGGATGGTCTAGATATGCTTAAACCTGCCTCAGCACAGGAGGCTAGACTACATGACCATGTGAGGTTTCTTTCAGCCCTACAATTCTATGCATAGTCCTATTGCTGTCATTGTTACTACTCAATGTGAGTACAGATGCTAGGCTTATGCTCAGTGTTAACACTATTGTCATAATTCATCTTCTGGGTCTGGGATAAATGTTATGAACAGATTTTATTAAAACTGTTCAATTCTTTGATAACGTGTTATTTACTATCTTTCAACCAACTAAGTTTTATACCAGTCCAACTCTAAAAATAGCATGCAAAAGCATATTTTCTAGTATGTATTTATTTTTCCTCTAACGTTTCCCTTTTAGGGAAGTCACATGCTAGTCAAGTGCATTTCCTGATTTCATGGATGTGGTGTGTTATTCTTCATACAAAATTCTGGGTGTGACAGCCAGAGATGTACTGTGGGAGAGTAAGGGTTGTTCTGCATATAAAGGGCTGCCACTTACTACTTTGATGGCACTAGTACCTTTCACAAACCATCCCAGCTATTCATTGCATTTGAGAAGAAATCAAATTAAGAGACAAGGCTTATTACTGCTCCCCCTATAGATGTGGTCTTCGTCTCAGTTTCCCTCAATGGTAGTCAAGCAGAGATCTCCAGCTAAACCAAAACTCCCTCCTTTCCAGAAGAGAGACTAAAACAAACAGTTTGACAAACCATCCTTGGTCCAGTTTCTCTCCCTCAAGTGCGAGAGCAATCCCCATTACCCCCTTGGTGCAGGGCTGTGAATAGGAACTTCTGCCCATCATCTCATGAGCGCTAGCCTGGATCAAAAGGAATTCCCTGCCGCTTCCTTACTTTTCACTTTAAATGAGGTGTTTATGCATCACATCTCCATTACCTTTCTCTCTCAAATTCACAAGAATGACCCGAGTGACTTGCCAATCAGGACCCAGAGGTGAGAAACATTTCTCTCACAGCCAGTTATTTAAACATCCCTCCTATTTGTTTGAGCCAGCAGTCTCCTAGTAGAAGGTTTCAGAGTAACAGCTGTGTTAGTCTGTATCCGCAAAAAGAAAAGGAGTACTTGTGGCACCTTAGAGACTAACCAATTTATTTGAGCATAAGCTTTCGTGAGCTACAGCTCACTTCATCGGATGCATACTGTGGAAAGTGTAGAAGATCTTTTTATACACACAAAGCATGAAAAGATACCTCCCTCCCACCCCACTCTCCTGCTGGCAATAGCTTATCTAAAGTGACCACTCTCCTTACAATGTGTATGATAATCAAGGTGGGCCATTTCCAGCACAAATCCAGGGTTTAACAAGAACATCTTGGGGGGGGGGGGGGTTAGGAAAAAACAAGGGGAAATAGCCACTCCCAGTCTCTATTCAAGCCTAAGTCATTATGCAAGGTAACCTAAGTTAATTGTATCCAATTTGCAAATGAATTCCAATTCAACAGTTTCTCGCTAGAGTCTGGATTTGAAGCTTTTTTGTTGAAGAATTGCAACTTTCATGTCTGTAATCGCGTGACCAGAGAGATTTGTTAGGCCTGTCCTGTAGTAGGTGACTTCTGGGAACTCTTCTGGCTCTATCAATCCATTTCTTCACTTCCGCAGGTGGGTATTGTAGTTGTAAGAATGCTTGATAGAGATCTTGTAGGTGTTTGTCTCTGTCTGAGGGGTTGGAGCAAATGCGGTTATATAGCAGAGCTTGGCTGTAGACGATGGATCGTGTGGTGTGGTCAGGGTGAAAGCTGGAAGCATGTAGGTGGGAGGAGCGGTCAGTAGGTTTCCGGTATAGGGTGGTGTTTATGTGACCATCGTTTATTAGCACTGTAGTGTCCAGGAAGTGGATCTCTTGTGTGGACTGGACCAGGCTGAGGTTGATGGTTGATCCCTAACAAAGAAAATAACAGAACGCCACTAGCCGTCACCTTCAGCCCCCAACTAAAACCCCTCCAACGCATTAAGGATCTACAACCTATCCTGAAGGATGACCCAACGCTCTCACAAATCCTGGGAGACAGGCCAGTCCTTGCCTACAGACAGCCCCCCAACCTGAAGCAAATACTCACCAGCAACCACATACCACACAACAGCACCACTAACCCAGGAACCTATCCTTGCAACAAAGCCTGTTGCCAACTGTGCCCACATATCCTATTCGGGGACACCATCACAGGGCCTAATAACATCAGCCACACTATCAGAGGCTCATTCACCTGCACATCCACCAATGTGATATATGCCATCATGTGCCAGCAATGCCCCTCGCCATGTACATTGGTCAAACTGGACAGTCTCTACATAAAAGAATAAATGGACACAAATCAGATGTCAAGAATTATAACATTCATAAACCAGTCAGAGAACACTTCAATCTCTCTGGTCACGCGATTACAGACATGAAAGTTGCAATTCTTCAACAAAAAAGCTTCAAATCCAGACTCTAGCGAGAAACTGAGTTGGAATTCATTTGCAAATTGGATACAATTAACTTAGGTTACCTTGCATAATGACTTAGGCTTGAATAGAGACTGGGAGTGGCTATTTCCCCTTGTTTTTTCCTCACCCCGCCCCCCAGACGTTCTTATTAAACCCTGGATTTGTGCTGGAAATGGCCCACCTTGATTATCATACACATTGTAAGGAGAGTGATCACTTTAGATAAAGCTATTGCCAGCAGGAGAGTGGGGGGGGGGGGGGGGAAGTATTTTTTCATGCTTTGTGTGTATAAAAGATCTTCTACACTTTCCACAGTATGCATCCAATGAAGTGAGCTGTAGCTCACAAAAGCTTATGCTCAAATAAATTGGTTAGTCTCTAAGGTGCCACAAGTACTCCTTTTCTTCTAGTAGAAGGTGTTAAAGGTCACTTGGAATATATTCCAGTTATGAAATGTATTAGGGGAAAGGGGCGAGAGTTCAGGCAGCCTCTAAAATATGGGAGTTCATTTACCTTTTAAATAGACTGCTGTGAATTTAGGCATCCAGAAGTCCTTTGTGAAAGAGCCAATACATTCTCTTAGCTGTTCCAAACACACATGCTGTCCTTGACAGGAAAGCTAGTGACTGCAGTTTAATACTCGTATTCAGTTTTCATACTGACATTCCATCTCCCCAGTTCTCATGGGCTGGGAGATCTCAGCATGTTCTATAGGTCCACATTTCAACCACCACGTGAGTGAAGAGACCTTACCTAGCACCCACTAACTTCTGCTGCATAAATATCTAGCTCTCATATAGCGCTTTTCATCAGTCAGTTCCAGAGCCCTGTACAAAAGGAGGTCAGTCAGGATCATTAACCCCATTTTACAGATAAGAAAATGGAACCTCAGAGACGAGAAGGGACTACCAAAGGTCACCAGCAGGCTAGTGGCAGAGCCAGGAATAAAATCCAGGGTCTTTCAAGTCCCAGTCCAGCACTCTGTCCATTAGGCCACTGAGGACGTTAATGACTACTGTTCTGCATATATGTTCCTTAAAGGTACAATGTTCACATCATTCCTGCTGGTGCAATGGGCATGTGATGTGCATAATCTTGAGCTCCCCTACATGGTTTGCACCTCTCCGCTGCCCCTGGATGTGGAAAGTCAGTACAGCACGCTGGTCATGCTCCTCCCCTTCCAGTGTGCTGGGTTTCCCCTTACGGAGCAATGTTTTCCAAGTGCTGCTGTGATTTCCCACCCCACACAGCTGGGCTTTGCATTGCTGCTAGACCGGCAGGTGTGTTTCTCATTTGGTGGAAACCAGTGCAAGTTTTATCAGTTTGGTATCCATCGAGTCTGCACAGTGTAGTGTAAGTTATACACTGAGGTGGCAGGAGGTGAGCATAGCAGAAATCCGCACAACACTGTTAAATGAAGGAGCCCTGATTCACACACTTGTACAGCTGCACAATCCTCTACACTCCTGGTTCCAAATTTAGCCCTAGCTACCCCAAAACTTCTGTCTTCTTTGGGAGCAGCACTAGCTATACCAGGGACAAATCAGTGTATCCAACTGCTCCTCTAGCCATGTTATCATTTATCTCTATTACAGCAATGCCTAGATGCTCCAGTCCCATCATGCAAGGTACTTTACAAAAATAGCCCTTATCCCACAGGTACATATGAGAAACTGATAAGGGGAGTGCAAGGCAACAGTGAGACAAAGGTCAGTGTGATACGCAGCAGTCACCCCACACCAACTGCCAAGCCATTACCAAGCTTTCCATAGATGACATGGCAGAGGAGAGCTTTAAGGAGGAAGTCAGAGGATGACAAAGGCTGGGGGGCATTTCTGGGGAGCTGCTCCCATGCATAAAGGCTGGCAGGAGAGAAAACATGGAGGTGTTTGTAGGAAAATTTTTTACAAATGGGCACCTCAAGTCTAGCATGATCTGCACAACAAAGAAGGGAATTGACATCTCAGCAGCATATCAAAGGCAATAGGTAAGGTGAGGTACGCAGAGAAGGGCCTTAAAAGACAAGAAGTTCATATTTGATGTGGTGAAGAGGAGCCCAGGAAACAAAGGAAGAAGTGATATGGTTAAACTGATAGACCAAGATAATGATCTCTGCACAGTCCCAGGCTGCACTCCAAGGATCCCAATCACAGGACCCACTTTCCAGAAAGTGCTGAACACCTTCTCTCTGAAAATCAGGCCCTTTTAAGGTGTCTCAGATTGGACACCCAATATAATTAGTCACTTTTGAAAATCTTAATCCTTATACTCACACTGATAGATGAAACAAGCAGGCCTTCTCCACAGCTCACAGAGAGCCCATCAGTACAGGCCCCAGAGTATGTTCCCAGGCAGTTTTGTTTTCCAAAAATAAGCAATATTAACAAAATCCATCTCCTCAGTCCACTTTGGGCTACAGTTTCCTGAGGATGTTCCTCTTTACCTCCCAGGAGCTCTCTGCAGAAATCTTCTGGGTTCTGTTCACAGAGCACTATCACCCAGGACTTTCTCCCTGAAGGCACCACCACACCCTTGCAGTACTCTGACTCACTAGATCTCCCTTCCCTATGGGTCCAGGTGCCCTCTTTTAAACCTAATTTGGGTCAGCTGACCAGTCAAAGGTGCATTGGCCCTGACCCCTCTTAAAGGGCCCAGTGACCATAGTATTCTTTTGACTCAGCCTCTTAAAGGCTAGAAATCTGATTCCCCTTTCCCTTTCCTGGGGCTTTCCAGTAACAATGAGTAAACCGCTCTGTATCTCCCATTCCAGTTACATTATTTAAAAGCAAAGTTTATTTGGCAAGGGGTAGAAACCAAAGTCATAAAAGTTGGTTAATCAAATTGATACTTATGTAGCACTTCTCTACAAAAAAAGTGCCACTAAGCCAGCCCCAGAATTTAGATGATTTGATCTAACCTAATATGAACACCACTTACTTTGTTCAGTAGAAATTCATTTGTCTTTGTGCATAGTGGATTGCATCCTTCATCCCAGCTTATATCAGGTAAGAGACAACAAACAGTTTCCTCACCGATTACCTCCTTCCAGTCTTGCATGACTAGCCATTAGTCTTAAAAAACTCCAAACCACATCTGAGATAGGCCTCTTTTTCCTCTAATGACTTCCAATACTTGGATAGACATTTAGCTAGGCAAATCCACGTGTGAACAGTTCAGCCCCAGAATTTCCCAAGGCAATTATTCATATTGAAGTTACATAAAGTTTCAATGAAGTTTAATACAGAATTAAAAGTCAGATATCCACACCTATCCATGCAGCTCAAACCACAGTTAGAAATGATTAGGCTGAGGAATAGTACCATATCTCCACAAAGTGGTCTGGCAGAAAGATTTTTCTCCATCATTGGAGTTAATACACCACATATTTCAAAGGGTTCTACACCTAGATGGCCATAGCTTCAAAAGCTCTCAGCAAGAGCACACAGAAAAATAAGACAAAGCATGTTCTCTCACACACTGGAAGAAGCTGACAGCCACTATACAGAAGCAAGTGAAAATGAGAAATAATGGAGATGTGTCAGGAACTGGGGGTCCACAGAGCTCTTAGGAGCTAGCAAGTTCCAACCTGGTACCCAGGGCCCTGCTAACAGTTGCCAAAATAGAAGCTGAACCCTGACAGAGCATTCCAGTCCTGGAATCCCACTGGCAGAAGAGTCAGGGTCCTGATTAGTTCACCACTTCCATATAAACCCAGCACAGGACCAGGAAGTTGTCCATGCAACTGGGATTTCCCTGCTTAGGACTGCTTCCTCTGCAATACCTGATCCTTGCTACCGCTCTCCTGGTAACCTGACCCTACCTGCCTCCTGACACCCGACTCTCAGTTTTGCCCTCTGACTTGCGTTGGACTCTGGCTTTCTGGCTTGCCTGGTATCTGACCCGGCCTGACTACAGACTCCTGCTCTGACCACTAGATCAGACTGCCCTGGCCCCATCATGACAAAATGAGAGCTACCAAGGGGAAATCCAGGGGAATAGCATCAAATGGACAATGAATATTAGAGTGACACAAATGATATAAAAATGATTATCTAAGGAAACGAGTTCTGTTTCCACTGGAGTCAATGGGTAAACTCCTAATGATATTGTTTGCAGGCTCAGGTCCATAGCAATCATGACATACTAAACATTATAAAGGAAAGAACGTAGTCCCATATACTCATATTGCCAAAAAGTAAAACCCTCCACCATGGCAGCACATGCTGAAGCCAGCATCTCAAGATACTAGTATATAATGCAAGGTAATGTCCATGTAAATGTGATTGCTTCTTCATAGTGAACTATGTCACTTTCAAAATATGCCCTTTGATACTGCCCCCTTGGTTTCACTTCCATCCCTGAATAAGGGCTGGTGGCGTGGCACAAGAGAGGCCCGGGGCAGATTGTGCTTTGAAGACTCTGGCTTGACCTGGAGGAGCTATCAGAAGAATTGTGCTACCTGGAGACATTCTCATATGGAGGTCCAGGGAGCACAGAGGAAGTGTGCCTCCAGCATCATCCTGTACATTGGAGTGGCATGTTCCATCTAGTATATCTGGCCAGCTCTTCCATCACTGCTTCAGTCAGAGATGGGGCAACATCCCTGCCTCTCTGCAGGTGGCTTGTGCCGCAAGGAAGACTGAGTGTACACAAGGACCATAACTGTGCCTGACTCTTGTGGATCATATATGGCTGTAGCCCTTTGTCTCCCAACCTCTCAGTGCACCTGCACAAGGGTGAGATAATCTGGTCCTGAAGATGGTATGTTTCTGTAGCACAGAATACTCTGGGACCACGTGAGGTGTCTAAGAAGTTATATTAAGATATATATTAGGTGCTCTTTAACTCACAGATGAGAGCCCTATCAATGTATGCTATCCAGATGCCTGTACTGCACTCATTACCTTAGCATCTGAGCATCTTCTGAGGCAGGCTAAGCCAGCATGTAGGGATATACTCAGACATTTTAATCAGAAATTGAAAAAACAGTTCATACTGTGTCAGATTCAAAACAGCACAGGCAAATCTCAGTTTGTTGAGCCCCAGTCAAGACTGCTGCTAGAAACTCCGTGCTGAATTCTTGGCTTATTTCAGGGGGGGAAAAATCATAAATTGAAGCTCCTTCACTGTAGAGAGACCAGTCTGTTGAAATGTTATTGCTGTTCACTTGTGAAACTGGGCCAGGCGACTGAAAAAAAGAAAACTCATTAGTTTGCTTCATAATTGAATAACCTCAAGCAATTGCTGGAGTAACACTTCCATGATCTGTTTCCCTTTATGAAATATTGGGCAAAGAAAAGGCACTGGCTCGAGGACACAAGAATTGATAAATAAGTTTTTAGTTTCTGAAGGCTGTTTACACTAAGTAACAGTTTATATGGGAAATACAATTATTCCTACCTACATAAGCATGATGAGAATATTGGAATCTGTCAATGTACATACATTCTTAATACCAACTCTAAGCGAGTCCAGCATCTCCATAAAAGTGCTCATCCGTTGTTCCCTTAGCATCTCATTTGGCATTGTACATTGGCTTGTGTTGCACCAAACTGCATTATTGAGCATTATTTAGTGCCCAATCCTGTGAGCCCTTATTTGCGTGGGAAAGGATTGATTGCATGTACAAATAAGGGCTGTCAATTAACTCAGACAGTGACTTTCAGTCAAATACATTATTCACAAATACAAGTTTTTATCATTCAGATGCATTCATTATGCCCTTGTACATGCATCTGAAAAACGTGTGATCTGGCCGTGCATATCTGAATTAAGAGTTGAATACAAAAGTTGGAACTGAAGCTCCAAACATTTCTGTCAGTGAGTAGTTCCATTGATACCAGTGAAGCTATTCCAGTTTACACCAGCTCAGGGTTAACCATTCATTACAGCTTCTACTGATCATTTATTAACCTCTTATAAACTATTTATAAGTATACCCTTAATTTCAAGCGTGTACCAGATTTTAAAAGATCCACAAGTGCAACGACAATAGATGTAAAGGTTTCTGGTTTGTAAGTGCAAAAGGTGCACCTGAGTTGCACTCTGGAATGCTCATTTGCAAATTAAATTAGGGCTTTTTCGTATGGAAACAGTTACACTTATAAACAGTACAGCAGTTAAGATGTCTTTTGAAAGTGTCTTTCTGATCCTGCTTCTATCTAAATCAATGGCCAAACACCCAGTCATAAAAGGGAGCAGGATTGGGCTCAACTTCAAACACAAGTCTCTTTCTGCTGATTGTGTGCCATTCTCTGGGGGAATGGGAAAGCAGGGCACAGAAAGGAGTTGTTTAGTGTTAGGTTTCATTGTATACAATGTACTTTGTTCCCTGTTTGAGGATTAATTGTACTTTTTCCTGAGAGTGAGAAGAGACTGGCCTAGTCCTTCACCTCAAGTGGGTTGAGCCCAAGCAGCCACACTGTATTCAAAAATACATTTTGGTAATGACCTTGAAGTGCTTGTGTTGTGAAAACTCTTCAAAGGAGCATTTAACGACCGCATATTATTCAACAACATTAGTGAGCCTCCCTTTTGCCTCTGGAGATTACAGCAATCTACATTTCATGTATTTGTAATAATTAGGTAATAAACAATGGGAGACAACTTAGGACACTATAAAACAAACGTTTTCTAAGTGGCTTCAGTTATTACGCTCTGTCACAATTCCTGCAGCAAGGCCAACACACTACAATGGAGGATTCAGTTCCCTTTGCCAGGACTATCATGGCAAAGATTTAGAATTCGTTTTCTCACCTTACCACACAGTAAATTGCATGTGGTGTGGTCAACTGTCAAGGGGAAGTAGATCCTTGTCTGGGTCACTGAATCGACTATTTGTCAGGGCTCCAGCTAGTCCTAATTATGAAAGGTGTAGCTACATATTGCCTGTCTTGTGAAATTTGCTTCCTTCCCAGAGCTCTAGCCAAGATTGTAGGGAAGAACCTTACGTTTACACTTAAGTTTCACTAGCATAACTATGTCAGTAAGGGCTGTTATTTTCTGACAACAGAGCTATGCCAGTCAAAGCCACAGTGAGGATGCAGTTGTACCCGTATAAGGCACTTCATGACACTATAGCTTTTTTTGCTGAACTGGAATAAGCTAAACTGCCTGTACTAGGGGGTTGATGCTTTTGCCTACAAAGTCTTAGATTTGGGTCACATTTTTGAGCCTATTTTTGCATCCTTACAGGCCTGGGTTCGTTAGTTATTAAAGAAAGCAGAGACACTGCTCTTCTGTGACTCGAGCAGCTGGGATCCTAAGCAGGGCCTTGGTTTGAGCTTGGCTCAGATCCTGGGACTCACTTCTAGCCAGGGTTTGGGGAACACTGCACATCTGCCCCTCTACAGGAATAAGAATGGCCTTGGACATTTCCATGAAGCTGTATTTATTAGTCCAATTTCTTTCCCCTAGTCACGGATCTTAATTTTGCACACCTGTATGTGCATGGACCGGTTTCTGAAGAGTGTGCTGACATGCCCTAAACTGTCCCTTGTAAACACCTGTTAAAGAGAAGCTTCCCTTAAACAGTTGTACAAATATAAGTGTAGCTTATATGCCTCTTTCCAGAAAGACAGAGGGGCTGCAAGCTTATTCAAATCCACTTGATTAGGAATTCAGTAGAATGTACGAAGATAGTATTTCACTATTCACCAAGCTGTCATCTTGCCCTGTTGTCATCTACTTTCCATTATTCTATGAGAAATTCAAAGATAAAAGGCTGCAGAGCTGTCACTCTGATGTAACTGGTCTTTTCTGCAGAAAAGGAATTGGAGTGTTCCTGGCATTGACAAAAATCTTAGATTGAAAATACCATCCTTATTCAAGAGAAGTCCACCAGGGGTAGCTTTTCAGGGACACTCAGATTCACCAAGTGTGATGGTTACATAGGAACACATGGTAGGAATTGCAATGCCAGAACACGTGTTCATCTAGTCCCATGTCCTGTCTCTGACAGTGGCCAGATCCAGCTGCTTCAGGAGAAGATCCAAGATGTCCCAACATGGACAACTATGGAATAACCTGCCCATAAGGAAAGTTTCTTCCAACCCCCCCATCAGTTACTGATTGGCTCATGCTCTGAAGCATGAGGGTTTCCTCTCTTAAACCCCATTATCCCATCCAATCTAACTGGAGATGTGGATTATAAAAACATAAGTCTCTAATCCTTTTCTGAACCCTGCTAAACTCTGAGCCTCAATAGCAGTTTGAGCCACTAAGCTCCACTGGTCAATGCCTAGAATAATACAATTTACCTTTTTTAAATTGTGTTGCTTTTTAAGGCCATTTAATGTCTCTGAACCCTTTCCAGTTTTGCTGTAACTTTAAAAGAATGTCCTGAACTATATAAATTATTCCAAATGAGGGTATGCCATCAGTTCCAAGAATGGCATTAAATATTTTCAGTACTAAGTTCTGTCCCATGACCTACACACCCACAACTCAATTTATCATCTGCATTGAACAGGCTGTCATTGACCAGTCCACAGTGACAGCCATGCCTCCACCCCTTCTCCCCGCAGTGGTCATAGTTATTTAGAATCCAGCAGTGTGCATGAGTAGTTCAAAGAATTCCATTCTATGTGCATTTGTCAGAGATGACTTTTTCAGCACTAGCATAATACCCACTCACCCAGCTTTGACAACTCCCCCTGAAGTTTCTCAAGGCCAGCTCTAGCTGCAGTAAGAAGCGACTGCGTCTTCTGCAAGTTTTGCCACCTCGTTATTCATCCCCCTTTTCGGATTAAATAATGCTGGTACAAGTGCAGAGCCTTTGTGGCACCCTACTATTAACTTTAGTCCTGCTGAAAGTTGACCATTTATTTCTACTCTGATTTCTCTGAGCTAATTTCTAATCCATTACAGTATTTTACCTCTCACCCCATGACTACTTCGTTTCTTGAAGAGCCCTGTCGGGGACTTATAGCAGGAGATTTTTAAAGGCCACTGAATGCAGCTAAGCACCCAATTTCCATTGACTTTCAATGAAAGTTTGGGGCCTAAGTTGCTTGGAAAAATCTCCCTCATTAATTATATTCATTGATTCTCCTTTAAATATGACAACAAAATCATAGACAAAAAAGTATAGTAGGTTAGAAGGCATGACTGTCTTTTACTTAAGGGAAAAAAAATAATCACACCATGGTTATCTCTATGTGATCATTTCAATCAGGTTATCCGGTACTGAGGTAGACTTACTGCTCTGTAATTTCTAGAATCACTTCTAAGAGTTTCAAAACGCATAACTATGGCATTTTCTCCTTACCAGTGTTCTGGTACAGTAGTTGATTTTTAAATGATGGATTGTACATTCTCTTAGATGCTCAGCCATTTCATTCTTAAAATTCCTTTGGAACTCTTAGATGTACAGTGGAAATACGAAGAGATTCAGTCCAGTTTTAGAAGGTTTTTTATTTGTATCCCCATAACACCTAGGAGTCATGGATGAGGACTCCCTAGTACTAGGCACTGTACAAACAGAACAAAATGTGGTCCCTATCTTATAGGGCTTACAGTACAAGTAGAAGATAAGAACCATACTCCCTATACTTGATGGGGAATGCTGCAGGAACCAGTAATACCTCCAAAAAAGTAGAAGGAATTGTCCCACTATATACTGGTCCTGGTGACTTGTTGTTCTTTATTCATCAATTTGTTTCACCACCTCCTCTTTTGACACCTTAATCTCCGACAGTGCTTCACCTACTATCTGAAAAAAGAAAGCATCTCCCCATTATCCTCTGCAGTGGAGACTAATACAAAGAAGTAATTTAGCTTCTCTAACATCCTTAAACTCTTCAGTTATTCCCTTTATTCACCACAGATTCTTGCACTAGCTTCAAGGTGGATGACCTGTAGTCATAACAGCTGAAAATACATAATTTAATTTGAATAAGTTACAAGTCTTAAGAACCAGAGTGGAGAGGTTAATTGTGAAAAATCTAGAGATGACAGTTATTTCTGTCACAGGGTCCATCCCCACCAAGACACCCTCAAATGGCTGACCTGGTGCAACATTTGCATCCAGCCTCAGTTTCCCCTTCTTCAGTCCCAAGGGGCAACTGAGTTGCCCCTCCTTTCCTCACAGACAAGACCAACAGCCATCTCACCCACCCAGGAAAGGAAAGCAGTTCTTCTCACAGTCTAACAGGACCTCTGTTTTGGCGCATCGTTTATTAATGTGTGCCTCAACTCCCAGGTCCCTCAAACTGAAACAGTTCACAAACCCTAAAGTTAAAGAGGCAGCAGTTCACCAAGTCTGTTGTCCCTGTGCCTGTCCTAACACACATGCACACGCCTCCAAATCATCTAGTTACCTGAAACAACAATCCCTACTCCATGACTCCTCCACCCCTGCTCCAGGACCTCCACCCCACTGACCAGTCTCCAAATTTCTTACAACTCTTCCATGGCAACTCTGACCTCAGGGCTCCTGCAGTGTTCTGTTCCCCAGGCCTCCTTCACCCCTACTAATCTCCTCCAGAATCATCCTCTGCCCCTGGCTGAAACAGATATTCCCCTTTACCTAAGAGATGCCTCATAAGACTTCCAGTTGGTGGAGTTCCCCAGCTCCGGTCAGTCCTGAACTATCAACTCTGCCCAATTCTTCCTCTGGGCCAGATCTTCTTCCCCTCCAAGAAACTCCCAACTTGTACTCTCTTAGGGGAAATCAAGAGAAGCTCATACAGCTTGCTCCAGAGAACTCTCACCTCCAGCTTCCTGCCTCTTCTTCCTCCTTGTCCTAACACAGTTTAGGTTTTCAGATACCAGGTACCTTCTTTCAGGCAGCTAATTAGCCACAGGTGAGCTGGACCAACACTCTTACATGAGCCAAACACCCTGTGACAGTTGCAATGCATCATTCCACCCTGTCCCCCACCTTGGTGGGGGAGGAGAAGAAGACAACAACAGGAAATATTCCACAGTGAAGCAACTGAGAGTTTTTCAGTGCACGTAAGGGTAATTTACTATTTCAGAATTCACTCATCTCTAGTTTATAGGGAGCAGACTTTGGAGTGCTATTAGTAGGGATTACTATAGAAACTGCGGAGAAGGCCAGCATTTGGAGCTGACCTCTGTAATGCAGCATGAAAACACTCTGATGAAAAATGGCTCTTTTGACCAAATGAAAATTCTCCAACAAAATTTTCCTGTTGGTTGAAACTGATTTTTTTTTTAAATGAAAACCAGAATTTCATAGAGAACTACAGACTTTAAAAAATCCCATTAAAATGATCATTTTCCAACAATCTGGTGCTATGTTTTGCGTAATTGTTTGTTTAATTAATAGGTACTAACTGCCTCAGCTCTCACTTCATAGACACATTCTAATCTCCCATGCACTCCATTTTTTGCCGAACATCTGAAAAATCCACTCCATAACGGATGCTTGATTAACAAAAAGTCTGTCTGGAAGGCTTAACTCCAGCAACCTACCTAATTTCCTTTTTATTCCCCCAATAAGATTCAGTTAGACAGACAATCTTGCTCTGATGTTCAGTTAACTGAAGCCCCACCATATTTTCAATAAACCAGCCACAGGCTAGTACGATTGATTTGCCAATACCATTAGCAGATTCTGGCAGCCTTTTAGACCATGGTTGAATTAATGCATTTTGCTTATGATTACATAGTCATTATAATAAAGCCTACTAAGCTAGTACCCATGAGTTCTCCCATCTGAGGAATACAGCTTTTTAGTCAGGAGTGGATGAAATGAATTAGGTTGTAATAGGCAGATAGACAGTACAGAAATTCCTACATGCCTTTAGATTATTACACTGCACAAGCCTACTGGAGTGGACTGTCTCACTCAACATGATTGCTCTTCCTCAGACTTGTAATTAAATAGATGATGAACATTTCTGAAAAAAATGAAGGCTTTTACAACTAACAAAACCTTAATGGGACAACGGGACATTGTAATTTAAAGGTCTTTGTGAGGTAAAACAATGGAATAGTCTGTATAGTCAGCAAAGGAATGAGTTGTAGTAATCTCCTTCCGTACTTCAACCCCTCAACTGCAGCAACTCCAGCTTTGATGCCTCTTTCCGCATCCTCCCCTGCACCTTTTCCCATGCATATGTGTGGAGCATGTATGACCTGATGACCTCAAGGCCCCTTGCAGCCCTTCATTTCTATGATTCTATGTTGGCCAAGCCACTTCCCTCTCCTTATTTAAACTCCTCCTTGTAAATCACTTCTGCTGTTTGTCAACAAGAAAATAGTGAACCATGCAAAATATCAGTTATATTTAATAGAAACCCATTGTGTGCAAATTCCCTATCAAAGTCATGGCATGATCTTGGTCTTATCTTTGTTCCTCCCTTGCCTTCTGCCATGTTTCTCACCCTCCTGTTGCATTACTTCTGAAACTAAATTGGAAGCTCTTTGAATAGGGACTCTATCTTTCTATAAATAACTAAGAGCCTAGAACACTACAGAGCTCTGGAAGAGAGGATACTCCAAACAATCTAGCTGTGCACATAGATGGCCTAAGTTAAGCATTTTCTTTACTTGCTTCCCTTATCCACCCTCTTCTGATCCTTCGTATTGCTTATACTCACTACTGCATCATGGCTTAGTTGATCCTACAACATCTTGCACGCAACCGACGGTTGCTCTTGTGCAGAACCCATGGTGTCTGGGGGTTTTGTATAGGCACAGCAGTCCACCTACATGCTGGGATGGGTGCCCTAGATTGTAAACTGTTCAATGTAATAAATGGTTTTGTACAATCCCTAGCATAATAGGGGCCTGATCTCAGCTGGGGCCTCTGATGGCTACTGTAAAAAAATAAAAAAAAAAAAAAGAAAGAAAGAAAAACCACCAAATTGAATCACACCCACCCAATGTGTTTTGCATTATTGTTCTAGGAAATTAAGTGCTGTACCCAAAGGAGGGCCCAGGAGTACCACTGGGTGAAATGTTTTACACAGAATAGGATGGTGTGAGTAAATAATATTCTCATTCATTGTTTATGTTTTGTGTCTTAGTTTTACAGGTGCTTTTGTGCACTTCTGAAATGCGA
The DNA here is from genome assembly GCF_015237465.2 of Chelonia mydas. Taxonomy (NCBI): domain Eukaryota; kingdom Metazoa; phylum Chordata; order Testudines; family Cheloniidae; genus Chelonia; species Chelonia mydas. Next base: position 42,389,624 of record NC_057855.1, read on the forward strand.
TAAGACATCTTCTACCACCAGCAACAAGTTTTCTTCAAAGTCCACCCGAGTGTGCCGCACTACACCAAGGGTGCAGGACAACAACTTCACATTTGTTGCTGCATCTGCAGGACCACCATACTCAGAACAGCAGGAGGCCACTGTTAGCTTGCAGAATCCAGAGCCAACCATGGACAGTGGCCCAAGGGCAAAACGAGAAGTGCTCCTTGTAGCTCACTATAGCGCTTAATCAAGGCAAACACAGACTTATACTACATGATTTGGGGGGTGTTGGTGGACAGGAGAAACAACTGGTTTTGTTTAAATCCGTAGGTAAGGATGGACACAAAGCTTACTGTAATAAGCTGAGGTCATAGTGTTGCACCTGCTGAAAATTTGCCTACCACTTAAAGTGATGTATGTTCAATCCACCAACAAGCTGTTGCTGTCATTCCTGAAGATCCTGGTAAATGGAATTTCAGAATCTTTGGGTGGGGGGTTAATTAAACAAGGGTCTCCTCTTAAAATGTGTGTGTGTTGAGGGGTAAATTAAAAAACCCACGACACTTAAACACATTCTAAAGATTTTTGTTATGCTAGAAAGAGGTCTGATGCCTCTTATTGTACCCATTACAAGTGTCAGGTGTTCCATCCTGGAATTTGTCAGAATATTTCGTCACTGAATAGAAGCCCAGCAAATGAGTAACTTATTCTCCACTGGCATGCAACATCAGCAGTATTACAGAGCCTGTCCTTTTCTCAAATTATGTAAATACGTGCTTTGGATTATACTGTATCTTAAACTCATTTAACTCTTCAGTACAAGCCTGCATACATTATAATAAATTTTTAATATCTTGAGCCACTCAGAAATTAAGCTATACATATTGGACATTTGCCAAAGGTTAATTCTTGCTAGATAAACTATTAAAAATAATACACATTTTTAGGATTCATGAAGGATTCTGATTTTTGGGAGAAGAGGGAAAGTTAAGCTATAGTTATTGTGGGGAGCTGGTAGAGATCTATTCACTTGCTTAAGCAAACGAGGCAGCAAAGAGATCTATCTTGCCTCTTTCCAGAGCCATGGATCTATAAATAAATTCAAACGAGTGTAACTGAGCACGAGTTCAGAAGAGCATCCTTATTCAGAGCATGAAGATGATTGATCCAGCAGATCGTTGCATTGATGCCTGGACCTGTGAAAATTAAGCTCTTGTTTGGAGAGCATATTCTTGGCTTTTCAGGATGGGAGAAGGATGCACACCGACCAGGTCTTCAACCATTCAGTTTAATTTGATCTACAAAGAGGCACACGTGTTGACATATTCCAGTGGAAGAAGTTAGTCATCCCAGTCCACAGTCACAAATACGCTGAAGAGTTTCCTTGTTAGTCATCAATATATAAGTGGGCATATGCCTCTATTTTACCTGAAGGTTTCTGGTTTTTCATAAACTGTCCAATGAACTTCTTTCAGGACACTTAAGTGTCCCATTTTGGCAGTTTCAAAATGCTTGGATTTTTATAAGTTGAAAGTGTTCAAAACATATTGCTATACAAAGAAGAGTTTGCTCATTATTTATCAGGAACAAACAGTCCAGTGTTCACTGTAATGTGAAGATTTGAAAGTGCAGACACTCAAAAGTGCTCTTTTTCTCAAAGTGAAAATTAATGGCACTTAACATTTTGAATGAGTTTCAGGAAACTTATGCTACTGGGAAAAAAATCCTCAACTTTGTCACTGTTACTGTCACTGTTAAGTTAGAGAGTGGGAGTCACCAGTACACTTTTAAAAAGATATATATTTGTATGAATATTTCAGGACTCACAAGAGGCTAGAGCATCAGCTGGTGTAAAATGATACTTGTAGACTCGGTATTTCCAAACCCATGCTTGAGCATCCACACTGCGTTATAAACCTGGGTTTACAATTGCTGGAGCCAGGTCTTACAGCTGTGCTAACACATCTATGCTGCACTATGCAAACCTTCTGACTTGGGGTCTGTGGCTTGAGCTGCATCCACACTGCAAAGTGACAGGGCTTGGATCAGAGTCACAGCAGGACTCAGGCTCTGACCCACCCACTCACCTTCGCAGGTTCCTAGGACCCAGATCCCAAGTGCTTGCTGACCCAAGTCAGACTAATTGGTGTGTGGACAGAAGAAGGATTTGGGCTTAAACTTGTATCAAACCTTGGGCTTAGTATGCAGTGTAGACATACCCTATAGGAAAGCAGGAAATACCATGTTGTGGATCTTCTTCCTAATCCGTTTTCTGTAATGTAACTGACGTCTGGCATACTCTACAGGCAGATGAAAGTGGCATTCAGAAGCTGGTGTAAGTCAGTGTGGCCAGACCGACTTCAGTGCATCAATGCCAGTTTCCATGTGCGTTGCCCAGACTACATCTCCCAGGATTCACAATGGCAATTCAGCCAGAGGGGAGACAATGCATCATGGAAGTAATAGTATGGCCAAGGAACCCAGTCCATAGAGAATGGGGGAAAATGAAACACCTAAACCACAACTCCCATGAGACACTATCACAGCTCAGGCCGTTCAATGCTGAAGTGTCCCAAACCAAAGTGTTTAGATTTGGGTCAACCCAAAAACAAACATTTTGTTTCTATTTTCCTATAAAAATTTTGAAAAAATTCACAGCCAATGAAGTTTTCTTGTGGAAAGTTTTGATTTTGGAAGCTATTTTCCATTGAAAAAACATGAGTGGAAAATTCCTGTCCAGCTCTACTCAAAAAGGTTCAGGGATTCATTTTGGAAAGGCAACTATCTAATGGGCCTGATCATCCCATTAGTTGCACGCTTTGAAGTCAATGGGAGATGCATCACTGGCCTTCGGATACTCATCTGAACCTTATCCAGACAATCCCAAGCTTCTTGATCCTGCAAAACTTGGCAGAAACTTTCAAGAGAGGTATCTCTCATGGTACTTCAGAAATCCCATGTATTATCCCAGACAGAATCAGGAAGTACCAAGAAACACAGAAATAAGTAACGTTAGGAAAGAATTACACACATTTTTGATCTTTAAAAGTGGTTAAGATGGGTTCATTTCAAGTTGTCCATTTTAAATCTTTCTTTATCCAGAACAGTATACCCATCCCTAGCTGGGCTAGAAACCCAAGAGGTCCTATACCATCAAATTTCAATTATTGCTTAGAAGAAAGAAGCTAAATATGCACTTCATGTCTGCCCTGGAAATATAGACATTGAGCACCAGAATATTATAACAATCAAGTACTATTTTTTCAGATAATTTTAAATATTAAATGTACTACTTGGGAAAAGTACAAACTGACAACAATGAAAAATGAATTTCATTTAAAATACATGGCATGGAGATCAGTGCCAACTTCCCCAAACCACCTCCAGCCTTGACACAGAGGGAACAACTCCAGGGAGGAAAAGTTGTTTGTTCTCCAAGTCCATTTAATCGTTGGCCTCTTTGCTGAGCCTGCCAACAAGTGAGTCAACCAGCACCAACTGCGAGTGTAATTTTTTTGTGATGTGCTCACTTGCCTCCTAGGAAATTGAGTGAAACTGTCAACTCAATTCAAATACGGCAGGCCAGCAAACAGCCATCAGATAGCAACGACTTACAGCCCCTATCAGCCTCAGCTGCGGGGAGTGGCTTCATCTCTTGTTAACTTTGCCATGAGCCCACCATTCTCCCAGGCAGAAATAACGTTTTTTCGGTTCAGTTGTTTTTTGCACAAAGTTCATCATAGAAGCCTGCATTCTTCTTATGCTTGGTGCATTATTAAGAGGCATGAGAGTTAAAAAATCAGCTTCAAATTTCTCCTTCTCCCACTACCCTTTAGGCTGACATAATTCACAATGTATTTTCAAATTTTTCAAGTCACCGGAGAAGCGTCACAATTGATTTCCTCAGTCTCCCGCTATACACAATGCAACAGACTGTTACTTGTAATAAGGTTTTAGGCTCCTGATGGAAGTCAGAAATACAGCAAACATGTTGAACTGCATAAGATCGTGAAACCCTGATGGTGTAATGTTGATGGCAGGGTAAGCAAGCTTCTGACAGAAAATGAATATCACACAGAAGCAGGTTTGTTCCAGTGCTCATGCTGTCACAGGTGATACAGCATGGATGTGTGGAGTAGCATGTCAGTACAGTTCTGAGAATATTAGCAAACAGCTGATTATTTGGGGAGCTTTAAACATGGACAAAATACAGTACAATGTTACTTTATAGTTCAGATGGTTTAATCTGTATTCCTCCATTTTTTATTCACCAATTTAAATATATAGGCCTGTACAAAAGTCACCCTTTCAAGTTAGATCACATTTTTCCTGATCTTGAGGGTAGAATGTAAACTAAAGTTTCATTGTAACTATTTAAGTGTATTCTTGTTACCCTTGTTATTGTGAGCCTTCTTGTTATGTGTATAACGACACAAACTGCAATTACATTCTTTTATAATTTATTGTTCTTGGATCAGAATATCAGTAAGCATTTGAATGATGCCTGGTATTTTTAAACAGAATTGGAGCCAACAAAATAAGGCAGCTTAAAGTGGAAGAAGTCTAAGTGGGGAAAACGTCAAAAGCAAACTGTTAGTTAATAATTGTGCGCACTGATAATGAATACTGTATGTTAATTGCCAATACTGCTCATGTTTTAAAGGGTATTTTGTCCTTTTTAGATTGCAATTCTCTTCATTAAGTTTTCCATGCACCTCTTTCCTTTGCGTGAACTTTTGTCTATAAGTGGTTTTTATTAAGTATCAAATGTGTTTCTGCTTAGCTATTGACTTTGTTATTCCATACTCGTGATGGCTTTTGCATACATATGACTTTGAGCTCTGTACTTCCTGTGACTCCATCATTTCTTCTCGCATTCTGACAGTTCAGCTTCAGTGTATGTTCTCGAGCTGTTAAAAATGTTAACTTGTGTTTTAATTTTTAACAGAAATTGCTAATTAAGCAGGAAATTTGTTCATTCTATGTCAAATTCACGCAATTGTTAAGACTCAAAGTGACAGCTGAGATTTTCAGAATCATGTAATGCGTTTGGACATATGGGATAGGATTTTAATAAACAACGAAAGGGTTCAACTCCCATTGAAAATTGGGCTAACTCTCTTAGGATGCCATATTCAGAAGTGACTTAGTTCCCATTAAAGTTAAGATGTTCCAAAGCCCTGGAACATCTCAGCTGATGTTTCTATTTAGACAAACTTTACTGTACGTACACCGGGAATTCCATATGCCATTTCAAAAGGTTGCATATCTAAAGATTCTACAGCAAGTGGCTGATGGAAGTGATGTCTTTTGGGGATCCAGTACTCTGAAACTACAAGTAAACCTTTTTTTTTTTTATGATCAGCCTCATTTATGTATGAACCTCCCCCCCCAGTATAACTTGTCCATAGGTTATACACTGCTCATAGGTGAGAATTTCTGCAAACTGGTGGGGGGAAGGGGAAATTGCAGCTGTTGTTGAGTATAGGATGACCAAAAATACACTCTCCATTCTAAACAAAAACAAAACAAAACAAAACCTTTGACCATTTTTGAACAGCTCTAGCAGAAAGTAGGTTTAGGGGGAAAGTAGGAGCAGGGGGTTGGACTAGATGACCTTCTGGGGTCCCTTCCAACCCTGATATTCTATGATTCTATGAAAGTGACATTTGTCCCCACTATCATCTTTATGGAGGAGATACACCTCCAAGTTTTCTAGCAAAGACTGGTTTTGATCTGGTGGGATATGACCCCTTGAAAGTCACACTGCACATGCCCAGGTCAGTTTAATATGACCCATGCTCTTGTACAGAATTTTTGCATTACACTCATTAAGCATGTAGCTATGGAAGGCCACACTGGGTGCCCATACATAAGGTCTCAATTCAGGAAAGCACGAGTTTGATTTTAAGCATATGTTCAAGTCCAATTTAAGTCAATTTTTAATGTGTAACCACATCTGATCTATAAAAGTCAAAATACATTGGATTAACAGAGTGTGGGTCTACTTGGCAAACTGGGCAGTGGTTAGACAGTTGGAGAAATGCCTGTTCTGCACATTTTTGTGGTTGATAAACAAGAGCTACACAGTTAGGGCAAAATCCCACCCCAGGATAGCCCAATTACTCAGGGTATATGGTCCGGGGATCTTTTCAGATAGCCCTTCTGCCACACACATGCACTCCAAGGCAGCTGCTGACAGCCCCAGTGGACCCTGAGCTGCTGTTTCCTTGTTCCTATGTCAGTCAATGTGTCCAGTGGAAAACCCACCAGTCTACCCTCTTCTCTTCCCCAGTCTACAACTGTTATCATCCCTAAATACTTCCGCAGTCTGCCTGCTTCATCTATGCGGATGTCAGACTCCTGGGGCCACAGCAGCTGGAATGCTGAATTTGCTCATCTGTGTTGCTCTATTCCTGCTTATGGGTGTTAGAAAGATAGCCCAGCAGCCTTTCACAAAGTTTTATAACTTGTGTTTCTTACAAGATAAGAGGTGCACTGAACGTCACGTATTCAGCTGAAGTGATGACTAGATCCTACTCCCTTTGAAAGCACAAGCAGTAGAACAGAGCCCATTTTTTGTGAGTGGGAATAGAATTTTGTCCAATATGCAAGATCTCCAAAGTATGCTTTCTTTGTCACTATTTATCTGGTATTAACCTCCTCTTCTTATTTAATAGCTAGCATTAGTGCAGAAACAAAGGGCCACATCACCGTTAGATTCATGTAGACACATGCTAGTGATAAAGAAGTTCTGCTCACCCAAATGAAGGTAATATATAGCCTAAATGGGAGTTGCTAGACCAGAAAGTAGACAATATGTCCTCCTGTACATATGAGCTATTTAAAATATTGGATAGACTGTACATACAGACTGTATGTTGAGTAAAATATTTTGTACACAGTATGCGTTTTGTCACTTGCAGTAGTTGCCGTTTAAAAAAGGGTTTGTATTTATAGTAATCTACCTGGAAGAATGTCAAAGTGCTTTACAAATTATACATGATTATCACATCAGCCACCGCCTGGATGAAATTTGGACAAGTTTAACCGCACACGGCAACATCACAGAATAGGATGTAATTAATACCTTATCTGAACATGCAGGAGGGGTTACATGTGGGCAAATTGAATTACCCAAATAATCTGGCAGGGACATAAAGGCTAACGATCCTAGTGCCACAGGATTTGTAACAACCACAAGGAGTCAGGACCTCAGCTTTCTCTCTCATCTGAAAAATGGCACCTTCAGCAGCAGAGTGCTTTCACACACAATGCTGGGACCTTCCATCATCATATCTGCAGGGCATGTGGCCAGTATGAAGCTCTATAGGTCCTGAGAGCAAGTCTTCCAAGGCATACAGAACCCATCTCTAGAGAACAAGAAGAAGAAACAGGAACAAGCTGCCAGCAAGAAGAGCCTCAAACCCTGCTCTGTTCATTCCCTCTGAAGTATCTGGCACTAGCCACCATCAGAGACAGAATACTGAGCTACATGGACCCTTGGGGTGACCCAATATGGCTATTTGTACAGTCTAGCTGAACTCTTTCATTCTTATGCAGAACCATTACTGCTGGTGATGCAGGCCAAGTTATGACCTTATTTATACTTGTGCAAGACAGTGTTCTCAGTGTGCTTGCACAGATATAACTGATTGAAAAGTTATTAATTTTGTTGCAGATGCTCAAGAAGGACCAAAATCCAGCTCACTTTCCCATAGGTGTGTTGGCTCAGCAGGGCTAATAGGAGAAGAAAGCACTACAATTTATGTCTGTAATCTGGTGAGCCTCTCCACAGGCTTAGGGACAGTCAGCCACACCCAACTCCGTTTTAGCCTTCAGCACAGGCTCTTTTAGTCCTCTACCACACAAAACCACAAGAAATACTGAAAAGCAACAAACCATAGCCCTGACCCGAGGGACACCACAGGTCCATTCCCTCCCCACCCCTCATTATCTCAAGGTTCATAGCCCTCCCCTCGCAGCTAAAAGATCAACAGCCTGCCTGTCTCAGTGAAAGTGGTTGAGTTATCCCTACTCTGACCAATACAGCACTACCCCCACCAGCTGGGTCCTTACTTATATCTTCCAGCTGGGAATCAGAACCAATCATTAGCTGCTGCTCAGCTGGATCAGCTGGTGTCAACAACTCTCTGTTGGGCTTCTCCTTAGGCCTGGGCTTGCTGCTTCCTGGCTCTGCAGGCCCTGAAAGGGGTAGACTGCCCTGGTCCAATGTCTCTAGAGTAAGCAGACAAAAAGCTGTACATACAGAGCTAGTAGGACCCATAAACATTTTATTACATAATCCCTTTCCAGAGCAGAACTGTATTTTTAGTGTCACTGATGCTTACTTAAGATTTCTAATTTTAGGCCTGGGTGCACAAAGAAGTTAGGTGCTGTCACTTACCTTTCAGGCACCTCACTAATCACCAGAACACACTGCAATTCACAAAGCCTGAGTTAGGTGCCTAGGCTCCCTGTACAGTGACTGGGGAAAGATAGTGCCTCAGACTGCCATTCACACAAGCCAGTGACTAGGGCACTCACCTGGGTGGGGGAGGCCCCACCACCACTGCCTGTGGGGAGACAGGATTTGAACAGGGATCTATCCAGCACTCGGGAATGCTCCAACTATTGGGCTATAGGATATTCTCGATCTCCCCTGCTGAAGTGGTTCCACTATGGTTCACTAACTACCGTCACTTGGGTCAGAGAGAGAGAATGACAGAGCGTGAGTGCGCACATATGAGAATTGCTTTATAGACTGGTGGTTTGCGCCAGTGGTGTAGGCAGCATGGGACATTTGGGTGGGCCCTGACTTTGGGTGGGTGGGCAATGACAGGGGCAGGAGGGTTCAGGGGCCTGCTTCCCTCCATCTCCTCCAGCCAATCCCCCTGCTCCAATGATGGTCAATTATTTTGCCACAATGGAACAGCTTCTACTGGAGAGACTAAGGGAGCTGCACCTCAGGATAGCCTCTAGCCCAATGGTTAGTGCATGCACCTGAGAGCTAGAAGATCCTAGTCCAAAACCCTTATTCCCTATGGATGGAGGGGGACTTTGAACTAGGGGTCTCTCCATCCCAGGTGAGCACTCTAGATTAAAGTTACGAGGGAAGTCGTCTTCTGGCTGTTTTGTGTGAACTCACCTGAGAGGCCTGCTCCAGTAGGGGGCCTTTGAGCACATCTACAGGAGCTGGCCCCACTTATGGCTTAAGCGAACACCTATCATCCCCTGGTTTGTGAATCATTCTGGGGTATTGACCTCTCTTCCAACATAAGCTGGGACATAAAGTTTTGTATGCCAATGCTAATGGGTTTTTTTCCAGAATTTTATAGGCATTCTCTGGAATAAAGAGAGATGAACAGGGAGAATTGCAACCATAAATATAATAGGACCATTAGCTTTTTGCAGCAGTTAGGTACAATTAATACTGTACACTCTTTCCATATTGGCTGTGATCTACATGCCAAATATTGGGAGCCCTTTGTCCATTTGTAGATTATATAGGTATGTAAAGCCCTTTGTCCTTTACCTATATAAAAATAGAGAGAGAAAGAGAGAGAGAGAATATAAATATAATTTGCTGTGGGCAATGTCACTGCTATCATCACTGATTTATCATAATCAGAAATCCTGGATTTAAGGTGGATTATTCCTCCTTATTCTTGCTAACATTGATTTGCTGGGGTCTGCCAAATATAAGATGACAGCATCCCATAGCAGGTTGATTTGTGGGAAACCTCCTCCCACCTTTTACCCTTTAACTTGCAGGCTGTGCATGATCTTCTGCTTGACTGGCTCCACCATTGCTCTGCAGTTTGAAATACCTGTGATGGAATCCATTTGCTACCCTGCTCGTTCCTCCTCAGCTAGCCATGGGCTGCATTGCTATAATCCATCAACATCCTGTCGAAATCAGTGGCGTGTGAGGATGGAGCTAGCACATCGTGCAGCACAGCAGGAGACTCTACCTGGGTGCATTTGGAAATGTCAGCAGCAGTCAACTGGTTAATGTAGTCCATGTTGCTTTGGCAGAGTCAGTAATCCGAGCGTTTTAGTCTGTTTATTAAGAAAAGAATTCCACAAATCTCTCCCCTCTCCTCCATCCAGTACAGCTAACAAGCCTACCTGTGTTTTGAAAGCTGTGCAGTTTAGCAAAATAAAAGGCCAAGATATATATAAAAAAAGTGCCCACAGTGCCTAAATCTATGTCTATGCACCTAAACAAGCTGTCTGAGTGTTAAGCATGCAGCATTCATTGACTTCAGTGTGATCCACTCTGTCCTGAAGTCCGCGGCCTTTGCTGGGTGTCCTGCACTTTCGAAAAACCCCACTGCTGATTTTTCAGGAGTGCTCAGTGGTGGCTGAGGTTCACTCCTGTTGAAGGTGAAGGGAGTTTTACCACCAATGTAATGGCAGTGGAGTTGTGCTCAGTGTTGGCCTTTCTTGCGAGACTCCTATCCAAGTTGCTTAGCTATAGTCAATGCCTAGTTTTAGGCATTAATTTTTTAAAGTCTTGAGCAGAGTGTGTCAAAACTTTGGGTAATCCTAGATAGTAATGAGCTGGTAGGAAGGAAATGAATAACCCTGGCTGAATTACACATTCCCCATAGTCTAATTATAATACTTTGGCCTTTGGCAAGCCTCTACAGAAGGGTTGAGCTCACCTAGGAGAAACAAGCCAGCACTGAAGTAGAAGACATGAGTGTAGGGTACCCTTGTAGCAAGGAAGCATTGATTTCTTTGTATTACTGTTGCCTATTAAATGTCTCTCCCTGTGCATCAATTAACAGAGGCTAATTGTATCAGTTCCAGTAAGACAGAAACTCTCTCATTAAGAATCTACCTAAATTTCCCATATGGGTACAATACACAAGTCAATACACAAGTAGAAGGTAAGATTGTCAGTGATGTGCGATGGCACAGATATGACAGGGATACAAAGAAAGACCCCTAGGGAAGTTTCAGCTGATGGGCACAGATTTTGCCCAAGTGAAATCTCCATAGAATATTTAGATTACTGGGGCTAGTCTCTTTCTGAAAAAAAAACCTTATTGTAAAATGTACTCTTGACAGTCAGGCCACTTTGTCAGGTGCTTGAACATAAATGTATTTTGGCCAGTGTGCTTGCGACAGAACAGGTTTTTCACCTTCTCTTTATCTCAGAGAGGAAACAAGGCAATTTTTAGCTAATAATTGATTGAAAGGAAAACCTCTGATGTTACATGGAAAGTTATAGTGCACACTGAGCTTCATGGGCTCTACCAGCAGTTGGCACCACTGGATGAGTACAAAGCTCAGATGGAAGATCAATGGCATATTTTACAGGAAAAGGAAAAAAAATAAGGGTGGGAAGGAAGCATTAGAACAGGGTGAACTCCAAATGCAGCTGTATCATTTGCCGTTATACCTTGCGAGCAAGGCTGCTAGAAGTATTTCTTACACTCTCCACTGTGCGTTACTTTTAGATTAAATTTATGGTATCTTTTCTATTCTTTTTATTAAGATCCTCTTCTATGCATAGTGCTTTTCATCCAGAAAAATCACAAAGGACTTTACAAGCGCTATACACTTGGAGGTGCCAAATCCTGTTAGCCTTATGCACAGTACTCATCCATAGTGAACAGATATAATTGTACCTATTAAGATATCCAACCATTTAAGCTCAAACTGGTGCCTGCTGAGATGGTCAGAGTTTGGGACCCAACTTTGTCCCTCACTCCCCAGCCTGGGATCATACTGCAACCCTCCAAAAACACTTAACCCCCACCCCCGCAAAAAAGAGAAGCCCTTTACTTTTCTTTACAAGCAGCCTCCTTTGCCAGCCTTTCAGAGTGGCTTTGATAAACTGTGGTTGTCCAGCTCTTCTCTTCCAAAGAGTGTCACTGTGCTATGCGGCCTGATATGAGAGGGGGCAGGGAATGGCAAGATGATCCCATAGGGTTTCTCCCGCAGAAGGAAAAATTCTAGCTTGTTGATGCATCAACAACCTCTTCCAGTTCAAAGACAGCAGAAGAGCAGAAAAGTAGGGAAGGTGTCTGAAGTATTCAGTCCCTATTGACTCTCCAGCTTCATCTGCTGCTAGTTCTCGAAGTGAAGTGGAAAGTCCTAATCCTGTACTGGTGGCATGGCTGTCTGTTACCATGGGAATGACTGAGATGTCACAAGTTCAATGTGATTTCACTGCTGGTAAACATGAGGGAAGACAACTTGCTGGAAGGGGCACTGCATTTCCCTGCTCACATACCACTTCAAAAGTTCCCGGGGCTTTTCCTGTGTACCTGGCTAGTGCATCTGAGTTGAAAGTGCTGTCCAGAGCAGTCATAATGGAGCATGCTGGGATAGCTCCCAGAGGCCAATATCGTCTAATTGCATCCCCACTACCCCAAATTTGACCCAGCGATGTCGATTTCAATGCTAATCCTCTCTTCGGGGAGGAGTACAGAAATCGATTTTAAGATCCCTTTAAGTCAATAAAAATGGCTTCATCGTGTGGACAGGTGCAGGGTTAAATCGATCTAATGCTGCTGAATTCGACCTAAATTCTCAGTGTAGACCAGGGCTGGTATTTAGCAGAATAGTCAAGGAAAACTGCAGAGCAAAAACAGAAGCTGGAATCAAACCCATTTTGCCAGCTTGCAATGCAGAGAAAACTCTATATTCTAGCAGTCACTCTTGAAGGGTCTCTCTTAAAGTGAGAAAGAAATTCAGAGTTAAGAAATTTGAAATGGAAGCTTCAGAATCCATTTCTCTTTTGGGTTGAAATTTTAGAAGTTCCCCCCCTCCCACAAAATCCAAACACATCATCAGGTTTTCAGTAAGCAAGTGTTGATACTCATTCAGGATCATATTCTGTTAAAAACACTGGAAAGAGGTATTACGTTTTTTGTTTTTGTTTTAAAGTAGAAGAGAGACACTATTGAGGAAAAAAATAACCAATTTTAGAAAAGTGGGGTTTTTTGGCCACGAGCTTCCCATTCAGTAGATTTTGAGCAGCTCTACTTCAGTGGGAGCAGAAGCAGTCCCGAAAAGAACCACGGATTACTGGGCTATTTGACACGAGCCTTTTATCACATGGGAGGGATAAAGCAACAGGATGTTTCCACTACAATACAACTTCATGCCACTTGCAACTGGAGATATCCAGTATCACATTCCTTAGTTCCATCCCAGGCAGTGACCTTTTGCCAGAAGAGGGCAGGATTATCCATAGCCTGAAAGCAGCCAGAGTAGGCCAGTACAAAGTTCCCCCTGCACTGGGGAATTTTTTACCGGTGAAGGTGGCTCTGCCAACATCTATACCAGGTACCACCTGTGGCATGTAAGAGAAAGGAGGCATTCTAGTGGGAGGGCATGAGCAGCATCGGAAGAGGTGGGGGGTACAGCACAGGAAGGTGGAGCTCTGCTACACCTCATCATCCACTAGCAATAAGGTCCTATAAATTGTGAATGTCTTAAATTGTGAATATGCTATGACCTGATGACCCTGACTCAAGTAGCCACCAGACCACCCCTCTCTACACCATCTGAGCGCAGTATCCATTGGAGAAATTCTAGGCACAGCCCTGAGTTCAGGGTGATGTATGAATGACACCACTCCAAAAGTAGCTCTGGGAGGAATTCCGTTAGCCCTTCAAATCAGAGTTCCTCCCGTTTCCTCCTTGCTGGTAGTAATTAGCTGCTGGCCTATATAATGTTGTCAGCTCTTGTGATATTTGGGTTTTTTCTTAAAGCCCCAGATTCTGGAATCAAGTTATTGTATGAGAATCTCAACTAAAAAACAAAAACAAAAGAAGAATGTTTTAGCCTCTGTGGTTGGAGAAACACTTGAAAATCTGACCCAAGTGCACTCTAAATGCTCAAACTGGAGGGCAGAGAAAAAGAACCCAATATTACTGGATTTTTAAATAACTAATTGTAACAGGAAGGCTTGCCTCATGGGCTGGAGATCCTGGGCCTAAGTCAAACTGATTACAGGAGGAGCCCCACCTGAAAGGAATCAGGTGATTCCAATATAAAAGGAGCAGGACCTTGCAATGAAGGGAGGAAGCCCTTAGGAAGCTATATGTGTAGACAGTAGTAAGAAGAGGGAAGGCACCAACTAAGAAAACCTGTAGAGAAGAAACATCTCCAGGCAGGAGGGGCTGAGATGCAGACAGTCAGATGCACCCAGGATCCATCTGAGAGGAGGGGCTGTTCCCTGCTGAAACTGGGATAAAGACTGATAATTTGTGTTCTAATTTCAAAGACTGTTATTTTGGACCAGTGGGAGAGAGAGAGAGAGAGAGAGAAACTGAACTGGGGTTGGGACCTAAAGAGTCAGAATGCACCTGAGGATTCAAACTGGACCCCAGGAGGGGATTGTTTAAACTGAGTGAGTTCTTAAAGGTCCCTGAAAAGGTGGGGGGAAACAGAAGTAAGTACTGTAGAATGACCTCTGCCCAGGAGGGGATGCTTGGGAGGTGGCTGCCTTGTATTACATTTAAGCCAGTCACATGATGTTAATAAGCCCGGATTTGTGACTTTTCAGTGCTTGGGGTTGCCAATATCCCGTGTATCAGTAGCAATTTATAACTCCCATGCTAGCTTAGCTGTGCTGTTTGGCAAGCAGGAGAGGTAAAACCAAGTTTCTGTCAATTCCTTGCCCATTCCCCACCCACCTGCTGCAGGGAGGGACCACCTGGATACACCACACCCATTTATTCTATGTTTCTGTCCCAGTGCTCCGTATAGGCCAGATAAGGGCATAAAGGAAGATTCTTTTACTCCCACATGGGTATCTACCCTAAATTAGCCTGGAGATGGCCTCTGCAGGACAGGGCGGTGCGGGAAGCTTACATTTACTGATTTTCCCTGTACTGACTGTTCTGAGTCTAGGTCAGGAACTTCCCTTGAGGCTTTTAGTCCAAATACATTTCACCAGAACTAGAACACATGCCAGAGTGTTTGAATTCTTTCGGATAGTGAGCACCCTAGCTCATTCTACCAATACGTTGAATAGGTCACTGAGAAGCACACTCCCCAGTTTACAAAGCTGCTCAAGCGGCTATATGAACGTTTTTAAACTGCAGTTCTCTAGGAACAGCACATCCTACCTTGAATTCACCTTAACAGCACGAGTACAGTTTCATGTGTTATAAAGTTACTTCTAAAGGAAACCCATCCCTGTAGCATAACACATCATCCAAAAATCATAACACATCATCCAATCCACAATTCCCCGAGGAAAGAGATACAGATAAAACGCATAAGTCTTCAAGTTGGTATACATTCAGCACAATTGACTGGAGGGCAGCAGCTTAGATGCGTCATCAGAGCAAGAGGAGAAATAGGGCCAGCTTTTGTTTAGGTTTGTTGAGATTTTGTTTAGTTTGTTTAGGTTGCTGTAAACCTACGTATATATCCCAGCCCTAATTACTACTTGTACTTGAACTACCTTAACTGTAACAGGGAAGGGAAAAAGGCAAGCAGAGATCAGAAATGGTGACTAGCTGGATTTTAAGTTACTTTACTTGAGCGTGGCCAAGTGAACCGGACAGGGACTCAGAAGACCAGACTTCTTTTCCCAGGTCTGCTGTGAAGTGGCAGGGTGACTTGAGGCAAGTCATTTATCTGTTATGCCTCAGCTCCCCAGCTCCATCTATAACATAATAACAATCATCTACCCAGCCCGGTGAAGCACTGAGATCTGTGGATGAAGCGCACGATGCAATATTTGTTATTCTAAAAATCTAAGGTGGTATTGGTAACATAGGAAAAAGAAAATAAGTTTGAAAGGAGTGTATCTGTGCCCTGCCCCAGCATAAGGTATGCAGTGAGAAGAAAGGATATTCATTGCATCCTCTCCTTGCTTTGAAAACGTGCATTAACCTAGGCATTGCCTGGCCCCTATGTACCTCAGATTAAAAAGGAAGATAGTTGGTGCGCACACTTCCAACTTAGTGTAGACACTGAGATGTAGTCAGTCAGCAGTTCACTGCAAAAGAAACAGACTCAGTCAAGAGTAGACCTATCAACCACTGTTAAAGTTAATAGCTGTGTTTTTGGTGGTGAAATCAATGCATAAATCTAGAAGAATCATATTAATCATCTGCGCTTGGTGCACTGACTTCAGTAGGGCCAAAATTTCACCCCTTTATTTTCCATTGCAGGGATGAGATAATAAGCACCAAAACCAATAGCGCAAACTGAGGAGCAAGAGAGACCTGAAGAGTTCAGCTAATTGCTAGAGTTGTTTTGTTAACATTATTATTGTATTAACTTTATTAATCTTACCCAAAATGGGGATTTGAAATGGGCAATAATTTGGAGGGGTTCTACGTAAGAAGAGATGGCCTTCTGAGTCTAATGAAGCCATGACAGTCTCCTCAGAGAGACATCAGCAGGCAGCTTCAATGGCTGCCTCCCCATGGATTTTATGAGCCAGACCTCCCTCAGCACCAGCAGTGCCACTTGATTCAAACAGACCTTGCACTCAGTCCTGCCCCAGGCCTTAAAGAAGGGACTATGAGAGTTGGAAAAAGTGAGGAAGGATGACATCAGAAATCCACTCCCCAAATGACAGTCTGAAGTTTTCAGTCTTAGATTTATAAGCAACAAAAAGGAAAGAGTCATGCAATTTCCTGTAACCGGTCTGTTGTAGAAGAGAAACAAAAAAAAATTCATTTCTATTGTTTCAGGGATCCACCAAGCAACCCCACATAGCTTACCGAAATGTTCCACCTGCAATATAATATTGTTCAGGGATGTGCCTCTATGGATGTGCCTCCATTCTACCCCAGAGAAATACAGCAGGAGCCGAGACCCAGATGGATAAAGCTGTCTCCAGCTTCGAAAGACTGGGACAGCAGATAAACATCAAGGAACCTATTTCATTTCAAAGGCAGAAATCACACAGCTGGTCAGAGATCAGGGCTGCAATCACATAGGAGGCTGCCTGTCCTCCTCAATGCCCGCTGTGTGCTGAGTGTCCCCTGATAATGATGTGCAGGGAGGAAGAGAAGATTATATAATGGAGGGAAAGGAATACAGTCTAGCTAGAATGAAACAGTGGGGAGGTGGGTCAAAGCCCATTCAGGCTGGCTGATTTCACAAGTCATTGCCAACGGAAGATGAAAACTTCCCGAATATTGGCCTGACCCAAAGCCTATTGAGCTCAATGGAACTCTTTGCACTGACTTTGGCAGGCTTTGAGTGTGGAACGGGGTCCAACAGAGCTGAAGAAGGAAACCTTGGGATCTTTGTCAAGGAGGCCACGTTCTAATGATTTCCCACATTCTTGGGTTCTCTTTCCTTAAGAGGCAAATTTGTAGAGCAAAGTGGAAATTCTAATGTCCTCATCTGCTTGTGAAGAGAAATCAAACATAGAAACTGGTAAATCTAACTGTGCCTAAGTGAAAATTAGGGAGGAGGAATCAAGTTATCTTCCCCAGCAATTCAGTTAAACAAAAGTTGCTGGGATAGGTTTATACTGCCCCTAAAGCATGTCCGCTAATGCAAAGTTTGTCAGCCAGCTGTTACGTGCCCTCACAAGACCATAGTCCTACACAGTTCAGAGATATTCAAAATCAATATATGGCAAGAGACCTTAACATGATCATGAGGACCCAAAACACACATTACATTGGCTATGGGGAAAACAGTGATCAAACCAAAGATTATATTGTATATATATGAAAAAAGTAAGTTACTGAGATTTTAAAATCTATTGGCACTGTTATTGAAGCCTAACTGTGTGCAGATCTGTGTGCAGAAACCTATTTTCAAGAAATAAGTTGTGTATCATGGGGAAGCTAACTTTATTACTCCCTACTGGGAAGGAAAACGAGATTTGTTGGCACATTTGTTAAACATTATTTATAGCCTATCACCAGTTCCTCTGAACAGTTCCAATGAACTTTAACCTGGATAGAGAGAAAAACAGCTTTACAACACCCTGAAGTGTGTTCTCTTGTATGTTTCTATGCACAAGTGACAAGTTACAAATCTAAATGTCCATTTGCGTGCACACACTTCTGAAAAGTCTATTGGCATCAAGGAAACAAACAAATAGATCTTTTCCAGTCCAAAAAGAAATATTGTTATGAAATGTAGCTACCACTTGGACTATCACTAACCAAATGCTGATTGAATGGAAGGAGAGAGAAATGTTGAAGGGAAGAGAACAAGTAGAAGAGAAAGCTAAAAATAAGGAAGAGAAACAAGCAGTCACAAAAAATTAGGAGTGAAGTAAAAGAAAACCAAAAACCAAGATGTGGCAAGACAAAAATGGTTTAAGAAAAACTGATGATAAAATGTTATGATGTAGTGCAGTTGAACCTTTGATTTTATATATCTGGAGACAAGACTCCACATGTTACCTTGGGCAAGACACTTAGCATATGTCTACACAGCAACTAGATACCCGTGCCAGCTGACTTGGGCTCGCGGTGCTTGGGCTGTGTGGCTGTTTCATTGCTGTGTAGATTCCTGGGCTCGGGCCGAAGCCCAGGCTCTAGCACTCTGTGAGGTGGAAGGGTCCCAGTGGGTTTTTCTTTGCTGTGTATACATACCCAGTGTCCGTATGCCTCAGTGTCGCCATCTGTAAAATGGGGATAACAGCACTTCCCTACCTCTCAGGGGAATTGTGAGGATAAATATGTTAAAGATTATGAGGTGCTCACATACTATGATGGGGCCAGCCTAAAATAGAGGATTATTTAGTATTATAACATGAAGGAATATTGTAGTCTTCTCAAGTGTATGAAGCTACACTTGGTATTTCAAATACCTCCACACCTCCTTACATGTTTTTCTAAGTCATCCCAGTGTTCAAGTTTATGTTGGCATTTGTATAGATAGCCATAAGGAAAGGGGACACTCTGGGAAGATTTTGCTTAAATAGTTACAGGCACAATTGGGGCAATAAGGAAGATGTTTACTCAGCTTGACAAAAAAGCCAAAAATTATAACTAATAATTCAGCCAGATCTGGTTACAGGCTTTGATAGTTATATAACTCTACAGATAAGCGTATTTTCTTGTCTCTTGCCTGTTCTCCATGCCCCATCCTTGGCATGAGAGATGGCACATTGTACCATGTAACATCTCAATGCGAGTTAACACTGGCTTTCAAATTTGGGCAACCCTTGCGCACATTGGTGAGCAATGATGACACCAGTGGAACTACTCATGAAAGCAAGTGCTCACCATTATGATTAAGGGTTGACTAGGCCAGCCCTTTATGAACTTACACTCCTCTTTTAACCTATTTTAACCTTTATTTCAGTGGAAACTGCACATGTATATAAGAGGGCAGAGTTTGGCCTTTGATTCTCAAGTTCTTTCAGCTCAGGCTGCCTCTTATATCTGATTTGCATTGAGGCTTTGAGACCTATATACTTCTGCTTTGCTTAACATAGGAGCTCGAATATAAATTCCAACTCAAATGAAGTGAGGAGTTGTCACCTCTACTTATTCCTGAAGTGTGTTTCTCAGCTTAGATCTAGTTCCTTCTTCCCACTCCACTTTGCAATTCCTATCACAAACCCAGTTCCCTAAAGGACTAAAAATAAAATAGGTACTGGACTGAAAGTAATTCTGCTGAACAGGTGATGAAACCTGCACTTCTTACACAAGCGGAATGTCAGCCCAAAAATCCAGGCATCATTTCTAAGAGAATATCAACATTGCCAATTCTTAAATCCTGCACCATTCTAGAGGCCCAACAGATGTTGGGTTGAGTCCTTTTTGCAAGGCTCTGCAGAAGCCAATAGATCTGCTCTTAAACAATTTATATTCTGACTTCTCTCAGAGCAGTCTGTGATTGCATGGGGGAACTGCTTCTCCAACAGAAATCTCTAGCATGGCTTTTATAATGTAAGTCCTTGCAAAGTGCATAGCAGGAAGAGCAAGATGGCACTGGAGCCCAACAAGGAGGCTCTTCATTGGCACAAGGAAGGTAAAGCACTGGGCATGTTCTATCACACTGAGCCGAGTGTTTTCTGTGTTTTTGCACTGGATGTCTACTTTGCTTTCAGGTTACTGATTACAATGTATAGCTGATTAACTGACTACACTTGCAATTCAATGTTAAAAATGTTCAAGAGACCAAATAACCAAGCTTAGCCAATTTATTGCCCAGGACAAAACAGTGCCATATGAAAAGAAGACATACTCCTCCTTTTGAGAAGCAATTCTTATCTCACAGCATATTCACCATATATAGTAGGTGTCCTTCAAAGATACAGCCTCAAAAGTTCCTCTATCTAGGAGAGGGTCATTTATAAGCTAGAAAGCACTGTATATGTCACACAGTTAAAATTCACCAGTCAGCTTTTTACCTTGTTTTTCTGGTACCATGGCATACCTTTTCTTATCTGCGTTTTGGATACCAAACCATTCAGGCATAGAGGGACATCCAAACCTGTGCTAGGACCCACCATTCCTGTATCTTGTTTTAGATAGGCTTCCTATTTTCTAATGCCAAAGTTGACTTCAGCTTTGCAAAGTGCTGTGATATGGGTAAATAGAATTGTGGGAAGAGCATAATATATTCAGTTAACATATCTTTCCAATATCTTTCTCGACTTATATATTAATACCATGTGCATAATACCTACTGATGTGGTGTATACTGCACCCAACACAAATATACTAGCTAATGGGGAGTGTTTTGTGTACAATCCACAGAAGTTTGTAACGGACACTGTGTAGCATACACAGACTAGGAAGTACTATGAAGTGCTATAATACTTAAGGTTGTGGAGGGAAGAGTTTTGTGAGATTATATTGTTTGAGAAATTGCCAGAGCTTGGAAACAACCAATACACACCTAACTGCCATACTGGCCCCTCTCACAAGTAATTCTCTTGTTCTCCAGAATCTCAGGTTGCACTAAAAAAAGTCTCTAGCTGTTATGTGAAATAGCTCACCTCTGAAGTTAAGCAATGTTGCAGTGTCTACAGGAGTCTGCCAGCAGCCTGGAACAATAGCTGTCAGAGGTGTGACCAGCCCCATCCATTTCAATAAGAAGTGTTGACTCAGGTGCCTCAGTGATATCAGCATGGACATTTACATGAGCTATTTCCTTCCTCATCTAATCAAGGAGAGTGAAGATCACAGACTCCCCAATGTACTGTGAGCGGTGTCCCGTTTTGGTGCCACAAGCGGGTGGTATTTGGGAGATCCCACTGCTCATTCCTCCCCCTCCCACAGCCCAAATCAAAAAGGAGCCAAGCCCAAGGAGCCTAGGAGACCCCGTGGGCACACTGAAGCCCCAGTGAGGCGGAGCCAGAGGATCTCAGTGAGCACACATGATCATATTTTGGACATTTACATAATCTATGGTGAGCTGCATCTCAGTTTAGTGATGTGTGCCTGGGGCTTATTTTGTGGGTAGAGCATAGAATTCACCACCTTTCCAGCTCCTGATTCAATTCCTAGCAATAGCCTGTGATCTGACGTCAAAGATGCAGAACAGCAAAGGTCATAGTAAGACGCTCGAGGCAAGAAGTCACAGTTATCACTGCCCCCGCCCCTCCTTTGTGTGTGCAACAACAACTTTACCAATTCGTGACCTCAGTGCCTTACTATGAGCCTTAATATTCTGTTTCTTTTTCATGGAATTCAACAACCAGAGGAGACACTAATCTGCAGGCAACTGTAATTATAACCTTTGTAGAAGCCTAGTTCTCCTTTCACACCCTCTTTTCAGTACATCTCTAAGGACTGAGTTACTCTGACGAGAGGAGCATTCAGTCCTAATTCCCGCTCCTTCCCCCTGCCCGTTAGGACAGTCATCCTTTACCATTACTCGGTGATGCTTCCTGCTCGAAGCCATGTTACCAGTGAACAGCAGATGTTTAGCATAATTCCAGTTTCCTACTTTAAGACAGTGTCAATATAGGTGACAATTTTGCAGCACAGCTCTAGCTAATTGTTCGATATTTCACTTTCTGTGCTCAAAAAGGAATCAAGGCACAGCCTTTCCCTCGAGGCTCTATGCCAGGCAACAACGACTGTAAGCAGGTAAAATGAGTCAGAGTGGGTAACAGCACAAACCAGACACTTTCAGGCTGCCAAAGTTCTCCCCTGGAAGGCTTCCATTGCTCAGGGGATTTACAGAAAAGCCCCAGATTGGGTAATCACCTCAGCCCATACTGGCTGGGTGCAGAGTCCTCTATCACCAGGGCATTTCTCTTTTTTGCCCATACGAGCTTTCCTGCCTTTCTTCTGTGGGGTCTGACTGGCCTTGAGTTCGTAAGCCAAATGTGGGCCAAACTCTCAGCTGGTGTAAATTGGAATAAACCTTTGTGTCACACTATTGTGAGCTCCCTATATCTATTTTATGTATTGAGAGACACCGATATGTACAGGGGGTTTGCCTCTGTAAGTGTACATCGGTAAACATAGAGATATCTAATACAGTATGTTATTCAGGGCTAAAAATAACTTACCTGTTAACTTAGTAATAGTGCCCAGAGGCTCCAACTGAGATCACGTGCCCCCATTGTGCTAGGCACTATACAGATACATACTATTGTAAGAAAAGTCCCAAGTACTATTATCCCATTTTCACATGATGTGAGGAACTAAGGCAGAGAAAAGGGGCAAGTCTACACTATAAAATTAAGTAATTAAACTGCTTTAGCATATCCATACTATACTCCTTGTGTCGGCGGTATGTGTCCTCACCAGGAGCGCTTGCACCGATTTAACTGTCAGTGTGGAGTATTGTGGGACAGCTTCTGTTCTGAGAGGCAGTAGGGGCTGGTCTACACTATGGGGGGGATCGATCTAGGTTACGCAACTTCAGCAATGTGAATAACATTGCTGAAGTCGACATACTTAGATCTACTTATCGCGGTGTCTTCACTGCGGTGTGTCGACGGGAGAGCGTCAAGATTCCCCTTGAGCTTCTCGTTGAGGTGGAGTACCAGAGTCTATGCTAGAGTGATCAGAGGCTGATTTATTGCGCCTATACTAGACACGATAAATTGACCCCCGCTTGATCGATGGCTGCCTTTTACACTGATTTCATTAGGCTTTGAATTAAGCCCTAGAGTGGCTTACCCAAGATCCCAGAGGAAGCCTATGGTAGAGCTGGAAACTCAACTCTGATCTCCAGTGCCTTAATCGTTTATTTTAGGAGATCACTCATTTTAAGTGAAAGTTCCTTGATAATCTGCATGAATCTCTGAAGATTCAGGCAGTGGGCAACATTGGAAAAACAGGGACAGGAGTCAGCATGGGGAGAATGTTATCCGTCCAGCTATCAAACTTTGGATGGCACAGATTCAGTGAAAGAAACAGATGCTCTGAAGAAACAAACAAAGGGAAACATATGGCAATTCTATTCCATTTCAATTCTAAGTTCATTTAGTAGTAGAAATTTTCTCTTTATTAATACTAGCCTCAACTTGTCAATGTATTATTGTAAAACATATGTATCAATATAACAAAACAAGTTGAAATACACATCTGTAAAGACCCAGATAGCCATGTCAGATCTATAACTTTTCCTTTTGGACTTTAGATACACTTTTTTTGCATCATTTCTTTTTTCCCCCCCACATTACATAATAAGCGACAGATGAAGTTTGAAATCCGTCAGTTGGAATAGAGCCCTAATACAATTGTGTCACTAAGAAGCAAGCTCAACTCAGAAATCAAAATGCATCACTTCCTGATTCTGTTGAAGTAACAAAAATCCCTTTGTTACAGTGGGGATTATTTACCTTAGTGAAACAGAAGGGAAGAAGGATACCTGCAGATATCTCTGCAGTACAACATTTCCATTCTAATGCATATGCTGGAATGTTTTGCCGCTATTCTTATGTGGCTTTTTATTTACGTATTAATGAAAGAAAAAAAAATGTGCTGGCTTCTCAATATTGCATTCCCGTTCGTGTAACATTTCATTGCCATGATTCCCAGATGAGCATTTATCAAGTTATTACAAACTTTGGTCACTGTCTACAGTATTTCCACAGTGGGAAACAGCAGGTGGAATATAGTTTGCTATGGAAAAAGAGGTCTAAGAATAATACAAAGAGCCTGACTCTCATGGTTAGTTCAAATTGTAAGGCAGCTTGTAGAACTTGTTTGATAGGATAGAGGAGTTCAGTGTCTAGGACATTAGCACCATCTGCAGGCTTGTTCTCCTCAAGGAGAGACACTCTGCCAACATAACCTTACTTAGACATCCCTTGGCTACATCATTTCTTGTTTTAAACTAGTACTTGGAGCAGAAGTTATTAAGAGCAAATGGCTAGAACAGATGCTGCACTTTAATTAGAACTGAGTGAATAATTTTCAGCCAGTACCTTACTCAGTGAGTTTAGCTTATTTTCTGCTATGCACCACCCCTGACTAGGCCCAAATTCAGCAAGGTACTTAAGCACATGCATAACTCAGCACTCAAGTACTTCACTGAATCAGGGGCCAAGGACAGCGTTTATATCAAGCCCATGATCATTTCAATAAAGAAATATTTATAAAATTGCCATCATCCAATCATGGAGCATCAACAATACTATGCAAGTTAGGCAACCAATCACACGTCACAAATAATGCACAGCCAGATTGAGCGGTTCATGAAAAAAACAACTCATGGTTTTCCATGAACCCCCCACACTGAAGTTAACAACAATACATTCCTAGAAATCAGGGTGACTTAGAGAACAGGAAAGCACTAAGTTTATGGGATAATTTATTCACAGTGAATAAGTTCATCCAGTTCTGCTCATTTTTATTGCCAGCCTACAGTACTGCTACTTCTCGTTCAAATGTGCCAATATTAACACTTAGGGCTTGTCTACACTGCCCCACGGTTAGTACCACGAACAAGCAAATAGCAGTGCGCTACGGGCATGAACTGAAAGCTTCCTAGTTCATATTAATGTAGTCCTGTTTGATGTGAACTAGGAACCTTTTAATTTGTGCCTGCAGTATCCACCTGAGGGAGTTACATCACAGCACTTTGGCAGGCGCACTCCTATTTGCACCCCCGTAGTCTAAACTGCGGGGCAGTGAAGAGATAGCCTTAAACCAGGGTGTGAAGAGGGAATTTTCTATATGAGAATGTGCCTCATCCATGCTGCAATGCCGCTCTCTAATTCTGGATAACTTCCTTCCAACTGCCACTGCAAATTTGCTGACAGTCTCTACCACAGATAGCTTGACTCAGACGGTATTCCAATATACCTTAAACCAGTGGTTCTCAAAGCCGGTCCACCGCTTGTTCAGGGAAAGCCCCTGGCAGGTCAGGCCAGTTTGTTTACCAGCCGCGTCCGCAGGTTCGGCCAATCGGGCTCCCACTGGCCGCAGTTTGCTGCTCCAGGCCAATGGGGGCTGCAGAAAGTGGCGCAGGCCAAGGGTCGTGCTGGCTGACCTTCCCGTTGCCCCCATTGGCTTGGAGCAGCGAACCGTGGCCAGTGGGAGCCGCGATCGGCCAAACCTGTGGACACGGCAGATAAACAAAACGGCCTGGCCCGCCAGGGGGCTTTCCCTGAACAAGCGGCGGACAGGCTTTGAGAACCACTGCCTTAAACTACAGTAATAACTAGACAAAATAAAAGCACAGGCAAAAACTAAAGAATCTTGGAAGCTGTCTGTTGATGGGTCATAATGGCAGACCACGTGACATCCCACACTTGTGGTGCTGCTGAGAAGACAACGTCAAAACTGTTTCTGTCAAATAGCTGCTGGTGTTAGACACATTATTGCTGTATTTTCACTAAATAAATCAAAGTTAGCTAATCACATATAAATCCTTCCTAAAGGACTCCCAAATGCAGAATAAAAGGCCCACAATGCTTTGGAAGATATAAGACACCTGCCAAAGAAATTGATAAAAGATCTGCAGATTAGTATGTATTCACATGTCTTATTTACTATCTAACTGATGTGCAATGAAATACAAACACAAGATCTTGCAATATTTACCCTGATGCTAATGGGCAAATAATAATCTCAAAAGAAATGTGTGTAAGGGAGGGTGTAAAATGAATATAGCAGGATCTGATTTCAAACAATCATGTGAAGTTTTCCAGCTACAACTCTGTAAGGTGAAATGGACAATGAAGAAAAATATTTACTAACTGTAACCAGGGAGGTAAAATAGGATTAGAACAGACTGCATATAGGCGTGTTTTATGAAAATACAAAAGATTCATATGGGTAAGGGAAATTGGTTCTCTGTATTGCTAAAATGATTAGCAAGCAAATATTTATATAAAGGTAGGACTTGAGGGTTACGATACCTTGACTGTTTTTCAAGTTACTGGATATTACGTGCCCAATTCTCATTTACACCAAAGGCTAGATTCACAAAGGGGACTAAAGTGCCTACAGGAACAAGTCCAACATTTAAACACCACTGGGCGTTCACAAAAGCACTGCTCAGCTGCTGCCTAGCTCGGAGGGCACCTAACGTCCACTAGGTGCCCACATTTCTGCCGGTGAGCAAAGCCACCTAATCCTGACACTGCTGAGCTACTCAGTGCCTAACTCACGCCTAAGCTCCAGCAGCATTGACAAGGTAGGTGTTCCCTGCCTATCCCAGCTGCGGGGCCTGATCTGATAGCTGTGCTCTGAGCATGTTTAACGCACACAAAAGACAGCTGCTGAGCAGGAGTTGGTGGCGATGCCTGTCCCCCCCACACACACACTTACCTCCAGGAGCCCAGTGATTAGAGCACTCATCTGGAGTGTGGGAGAGCTAGGTTTAAATCCCCACTCTGTCTGACTTGGGGCAGGGATTTCAACTTGTGTCTCTCCCCTCCCAGGCGAATCCCCTAAGCACTTTCCTGGGCTTTCCTGTTGAACCTGCTACACTTACTCATTCGGCTGGAGAAAGAGGGAGAATGACTCTATAGGCCAGTGGGTGGGACACTCACATGGGGGACCTGGGTTCAAGTCCTTGCTCCAACCAGGCAGAGTGGCGATTTGAACCTGGCCCTTCCACATGCCATGTTAATAGTCTGGCCACTGGGGGTGAAGGGGCAGCAGCACGACCACTATTTTTCATGGTAAAGGACTGACCGGTCCTGGCGCCTAACTTCAGGAAGGGGTTCACAGCTGTGAATCCCAAGTGGAGGGAGGAGTCTCCCTGCAGCCCACTGTTGAGGGGTGGGGCTTAGATCACACCCTTCTCAGCATTTCCAAGTGGTTATTTTAGATGACTCTCACTCAGGGCGCTGGTTTCCTTTTTTGGGGGGGAGAGGGGCACCGAATTCTCACCACGCATTAAATGGGGAGTCCGGGTGCCTAACTTGGGGTTATGAATTCCAATAGGCAACAGAGCACCTACAAGTTAGACACTGAAACGCCTAATTGCCCCTTGTGAATCTAGCTCTAAGACCTCTCTACACCACTCCAACAGTTTAAAGGAGACTCATAGTGGATGTAACTAATCTGTGGCCATTTAAGGCCCTTTATATTGCCAAAGTGGTGTCAAGGGGCTTTAGTGTAGATGAGAATTAGGCATATAATATCTATTAATTGAGAACCACAGGGTTAGAAGGGACTGCAAGGGTCATCTAGTCTAACCCCCTCCAAGCTGCAGGATTTGTTGTGCCTAAATCATCCAAGACAAATGGCTATCTGGCCTTCTTTGAAAATCTCCAGCGAAGGAGCTTCCACAACCTCCCTAGGTTGTTCCATTGTTCTACTGTTCTTACTGTTAGGAAGTTTTTCCTGAGATTTAATCTAAATCTGCTATGCTGTAGTTTGAACCCATTGCCTCTTGTCCTGCCCTCTGTGGCAAGAGAAAATATTTCTCCATCTTTTTTATGACAGCCTTTCAAGAATTTGAAGACCGCTATCATGTCCCCTCTTAATCTCTTCTTTTCTAAACTAAACATATCCAGTGCCTTCAGCCTTTATTCATATGGCTTTTATTCCATTCCTTTGATCATCTTTGTCGCTCGCTTCTGGATTCTTTCCAGTTTCTCCACATCCTTTCATACTGGTGACCAAAATTGGATTCAGTACTCCAGCTGAGGCCTAATCAGCACCAAGTAGAGTGGTACTATCACCTCCCGTGACTTGCATGCTATGCCTTTGTTATTGCAAACGAAAACAGCATTTGGGGTTTTTTGCAACAGCACCACATAGCTGCTCATGTTGAGATAGTGATCCACAACTCCCAGATCTTTCTTAGCAATGACGCTGCCAAGCCAGTTATCCTCCATTCTGTATTTGTGCATTTGGTTTTTCCTCCTTAAGTGTAGCACCTTACATTTGTCTTTGTTACTTTTTATGTTGTTGACTATAGACCAGTTCTCCAATTTATCAAGATCCCTCTGAATTTTAGCTCTATCTTACAAAGGGCTGGCAATCCCCTCTAGCTTTGTGTCATCTGCAAATTTTATCAATATCGTCTCTATACCTACAACCTGGTCATTAATAAAGATATTAAACGGCACTGGGCCCCGAATGGATCCCTGGGGAACCCCACTCCAATCTGACATTGTTCAGTTAATAGCTACTCTTTGTTTGCAGTTGTTTAACCAATTATATATACATGGATTACATACCATATCATTAATGGTAGTTCAACCAATCTCACATTTCTCCAGCTTACCTATCTAGAAAAATAGTTGAAGTGACATATATTTGCTATTACTCTAGCTCTAGTCCCTAAACACCATCCATTTTACCATTCCTGCACCCAAGGTCTCCCACCTCCCAGAGGGTGTCCTAACCCCTGAACTGCAGAGTCATTGTATTCTCTCTCTCTTCATGGATCTGTAAACTGGCATAGGTGCCTCCCTGCAGCCTAGATTTAAGTGCCTATCTCCAAGAGCAGAGCAGAGATTGGCACAAGCCCCTCTAATCAGCATCTCTCATTGGCTAGTTTAGGCAGCTCCCTGCCTAGCATGCTGGATTTTATGGATCACAATCCTAGGTTCCCCTCCTGAAGGCATCTAACTTGGTTTGGTGGATCACAGTGTGTTCCTGTGATTTTCCAGGTGCATAATAGTATGGGGCCATGATGCTCAGTGTTGCAATGCTTTATTCCCTTATGGATCCCACCCTTAAGTAAAGCTTTCATAGAATCATAGGGTTGGAAGGGACCTCAGAAGGTCAGCTAGTCCAACCCCCTGCTCAAAGCAGGACCAATCCCCAACTAAATCATCCCAGCCAGGGCTTTGTCAAGTCTGACCTTAAAAACCTCAAAGGAAGGAGATTCCACCACCTCCCTAGGTAACGCATTCCGGTGCTTCACTACCGTCCTAGTGAAAAAGTTTTTCCTAATATCCAACCTAGACCTCCCCCACTGCAACTTGAGACCATTACTCTTTGTTCTGTCATCTGCTACCACTGAGAACAGTCTAGAGCCATCCTCTTTGGATCCCCCTTTCATGTAGTTGAAAGCAGCTATCACCAGATGGCTCAGCAAAGCTCACTGGAGTGGCAAACAGTTAGTTGTCTGTAGCTCTGAAAATTACTTGATTTTTGTAATTTATTCACATTAGGTAAGAGCAAGTCATTCATGTAAAAAAAAAAAAAGACTCATCTTGCATCTCCAAGTGAAAAACACAATCAGTAACTCATTGTATTGCTGAAATAGCTTTCTAGTAATAAAGGGACCATCTGTGTCTTGATGTCATCTCTGCTTAATTTCACCTTGTGTGACTTTCACCATTTAGCCCATTAGCAATAGCCCCTTTTACTGTGTTTTAAAAAGAAATTAATTAGTGGACTAAATATTGTCTTTCCTGGTGTTAATTATGCAGCAGGCCACTTACTGGATTAGGTTTTGAGTGACCACTGGTGTGCTTCTGAATGAACAGCTAATCAAAGTACTACTTAAGGGAGACTCTTACATATTATATCACTGGAGACCATCTGCTGAAGGCTCATGATGGGAATATAGGAAGGAGAAGGCCAAAACCTTTTGGAAGGCAATGCTGTGATTTTGAAAGCCAGAGCAGCATCATAGAGAGGAACCTTGCCATTTGGGTAAATTTAAAGGCCCTTATCTTTATGCAACATGTTGACATCAATCAAAGGTGAGCCCCCATCCTGATTTATAAGCCCTGTGTCATGATTCAGGTTACATGCCTGCACAGGGAAGTCAGAGGGAGTAAGGCCACCATTTGTGCCCCTTTGTGGGCTAGCCAGACCTTGGGCCCACGGCATCTGCAACCTGTGGCCAGGTCATAGGGCTGCAGTGCAAACAGATGCCACTAGTCCCAACTGTGTGCTAGAGTTCTGGCTGCAGCCTATCCATGTCACTTGCAAAATGTGTCCAGGCCATTGGATTCTGCCCCCAGTACATTGCTCTGTGCCAGCCTATGATGAGCAAACACCTATGCCCAGCAGCATGCAGCTGGGAGAACTAAGTCCCCCTCTGCACAGCTACTCTACTATCACCCCCTTTCCTAGCCTCTAACTGGAACTTCACTGAGCTAAAGAGCCTTGCTCTGGACACTTCTGAAGGCATTCACCTTGGTGCAGACTGTGACCCATTTAGCTTTGACCAAAGTGACTGGGATTGTCAAATGAGGGTAAGGAAGTTCAATGATCTGAGCACGTAACTTCCTTAGCTTCTTTTAAGAGTCCCAGACAGAGTTATCAAATCCAGACATTCTTCATTAAAGCTCCTATGCTCTAAGACTCTGGCCAATTTAGGGACACCTCCCCAGACAAAGGCTTTGTCAACATCTAACTGGCCTTCTTCTGAAAGTGTTTTATTTCCCTTTTATAGTTACCTGAGCCCCATGTGTTCTTGATCAGCGCCTTTTGTTTGGGCTGGCCCAAGTATGCCGGAGAAATCTCAAGCTACTTTTCTCCTCACCTGTCAGTCGGTGTCTAGAAGAGAAAGAATAAATATTTAGCTTTGCTCTCTTTGGGTCAAATCAAAATAAGGTCTTACACAGATGTGGTAAACATATCTATGTTAAACACAAAAATGGCTGCAGAAGCTGGTCTCCATTTTCAGGAGAAAATGATTTTTAAGAATCAGCCTCAAACTCATTTGGGCCTAGTGACATATTTGGTTTTAATAATTGGCCTCTTCCTCTTGTTCTCCTTTTGTGAGGTTTCTTTCAATGTTTCAGCCTTTCAATTAGTGGCCCAACTCCTACTGGGAGTCAAGATGTGTGATACCTCACAGGATCAGGGCCCTATGACTTCATTACTGGGGACATATTCCAATACTTTGACTTGACTTGACTAGAACTTTGCTTCATGAGTGATCCCACTGACCTCAGAAGCTCAGAAACCAGCCCGGTAATTTTACCTAGCATGTTGTAGTTAGAGCTTTGGTGGAATAGTTTTCCCATCTCATGAAAATTAAGATTAAGAATGTTCCTATTCTGCAACAGGACGACATAAAGATCTTTTGACTTTTTTTTCCACAGGAGGGGTGAAGAGAAAAAAAAAGAGAGAGCTCCATCAAGGATAGCCAGTAAACCGCTGGTTAGGACATTCCTTGGGGAGTGGGAAACCCTGGTTCAAGTCTCTGTTCTGCCTGGTTTGGCTCAGTCTTTGTCTCGTGTCCCAGAGATTCAATCCTGCTCCTAAGAAATCTTCCCAACCAAAGTTCTGTCAAAGCTGATATTTTCCATTGAAAAACTCCTTTGGCAAAAGATTGCTGACCCGTTCTCTTTGTAATGTATGTCTAGGCTTGGCAGAATTCAATTTTCACTTTTTTATAATATAATTTCAATGGACAATGTTGATATTTATTTTAAGCATTTTTTCTATTTTTATTGTTTAAATTTACACACTTGTGAGAAATTATGAGGGGGTCACACAATTATTTAATGACGGTAGATGGTAAGATTCAAAAAGTTAAATCTTTATAACCATTAAAACACAACTTGTCAACAATTACATGTCAAAACATACAAAGCAAACATCCTTAAATCTAGCACTAGGGATTTTTCAAGCAGTATTTTTCTTACTATGCCTATCTGTAAATTTCAGTTGTTATTGATGGAAATATTTTGTTGGTTTGTGTGTGTATGGTGAAATCAACATTTACCGACACTGACCAATAAAAATCTAATCCTTCCAACACAATGTCCCACATTGCATGTAACTTCTGTTCCACTACAGAATGTTTGGCAATAGTGTATAAGAACTTCAGCGCTCACTTCAGCTTTATTCGTTAGCCTATTAGGTCATGCAAAGGATTGTTGTTTCTTAATTGAAAAGCGCTCTACTGGCTGTATTTCATAGTAAGCTCTGTTTGATAAGCAGTATTGCTTGCCTCCTTATTTTCCTTTAAAGAGAGTATTCAAGTCTTTCTGCTATTTTAACTCTTGGCATTTCACTTGACCAAGTTTGTTTATTCTTGGATTCTAACTCCTTAACTGAGAGCTTTCGCTGAATGTACTCAACTGCTCATTGTTACTCCTTATTTGAGGCAAGGTCTATTAATACACCCTCTCAAATACTTTTCAGGCATCTAACACTGTTACAGAAGTTCTTTTCCATAATGCTCAAAGGGCACAGAAAGCAATAGCACTCCCTGTGCAATGACCTCAGCTCTCTCCATCCACTGAGCACATAACACAGATTCATAGAGCTTTCCATTAAAGAATAAGATAATTTAAGTTTGCTACTACCAAACTGATCCTTTTTTAATGTGTTTTAAGTTCTCCAAGGCTAACAACATCTTTTACATGAGTCCTTCTGGATTCTGCCAGGTTAGCAAGCTTTAAAGATCATTGTAACTCTCACCATCCCTTCCCTCTCTGGGTGCACTGCTGCCTCCTTTTCTCCTTCTAGCAATCACACAAGTCAGGTTGCAAATCAAGATCTCCTTTTCTGGGGTCTGGATTCATTGATGTGAATTTACAGTCCAACTCAAAGACAGAGTATTCCAGGACTCAATAACTCTTTTGGTCCTTCTCCAGGACTTCACATTAACTTTTCCCTTCACGTAAGTGGCCAGGCCTCAGTATCTACCTCATGACTCTGTTGACCTCTGCCCAGAATAAGTACCTACTTTTGCCAAGTACTTACTTCCAGAGTTATTATAAAGTCTCTCTGTCTCTGTCTCTCACCTTTGTATTTCTCTGATAGCATCAAGAGCTTTGCCTTGCATCCCCAGAAGGTAGTCATATGATCCTCACTCACATGACCATTCTCCAGCATGTGTTCCATCTGGAGTTTGCTGTCCTAAAATCCCTTCAAGGGTTCACCTGTTTGTAACAGCTGTGTTGAGCTGCACTTACAGGACCCCGCTACAATGGTAATGTTAGAATCTATGTTCTCCTTTATTGCTCGCAAAGAAAAAAAGGTGGAGTTATGGCTGAGAGTGTATATCAGTATTTTAGGGTAAAATATCTTTGTTATAATAACGCTGTAATAATCCCAGAAACAAGCATGATAAATACACCCAGGGTATTCCGAGTCAATGTTAAACAAATGAAATCCATACATGTTAAGGTACAGAAGTCCAAAATTAGGACAGCTAAACAACCTTACATCCTAATAGGCTAACCTTACATTCAACTACTATGAATGTAGTATCCCCACGCAATAGTTTATGATTAAAGCATGTTAGTGATTGTAATCTCAGAGTAGATTAAACTGATTTTTATGACTGATTCTCTATTGTATTTTTCCTTGTGGTGTCACAAGATGTCACATACCACCTGCTCGTTCATCGTCAGTCACAATGATCACACATACAGAGGTTATGGTATGTCTTCCTGCACAACCTTTCTCCAATCAACCACAATGAGAAGTGGGGGGTTACCGCACAGCTATCTTAGCCCTATCTGCAATTCAGGAACTCATTATGAAACAAATACCCTTCTCTTTCCATTGCTGCAAACTGTTTCACAGGAATGAATTATTGAAACATCATGTTTAGTTTTTTAACATCAGGCAAGATCTAAATAACAAGTAAGAGAGAATTTTCCTATCACTAGACACTATAGGCAAGAATGAGCCACATAAGACACTGCTCATGACAAAGCAGTGTTGCCCATGTGAGTCCCGCAATATTTGGCTTTTTTCTTAAAGCCCCATCTCTTGGAGTCAGAAGATAACATGAGAATCTCAGCTTTCAGTTTTTAAAAAGAAAGTTCCTAGTGCTCACAGTCATAGAGAAAAGCCCTAAAGATACAGAAACCAGAAGGCAAAGAAAAGCAACTGCACTTTTTGTTATCAGTGTTTTTAAACTCATGATTTTGAAGGCAATCTCATGATTTTTGAACATTTGGGCTTGGCAATCCAGAAAGAACGCATGGTAGGTGGGGATGCACATCCCAGTGGGAGCTTCGGTGGCTCCCTGTGCAGGCCAAAGTAAACAACATACAGACAAGGAGGCTGGTAAAAGATACAGTCGAAGAGTATTTTAAAATATAGTTCTCTTAGTTGTTAACCCTTTGCCATATTCATTTCCATTTGAAATGGCAAGCTTAGAACCATATGATTTCCTTTGTGGAGGATCTTTCAGAGATCAACAGTTTGCTGAGAATATATTCAACCAGGCTCCCTCATCATTTGTGGAAGATTTCTTTGGGCCCTTTCCTTGTTTAAAATAATGTTTTATCAAGTCCAGAGATTCGTTCACTAATTTAAATATATATAAATCTATCCAGGGTTTTTTCCCCCTCTGTATTTCCATGCCTGCTCAATATCCTTATGTTGATTTTTCCACACACTTTTCTTTTAAGGCATCATAGCTAACCCTTTGTTTGATTTTTCTTTTCTAAGAGATAAATTAGGGTCCCTGGTTATTCCCCTATCCTCTCTCACCAATCTCTCTTCTGCCTACTCAGCCTTCTCAGCCGGTTTTGCCAGTGTCATCTGTGAAGTATGAGATTGGCCTCTCTGGTCTTTATGAAAGAGGCTGCTGATTCCTGTTGATAGTCTCTAACTTATTTCCTGAAGTTCTTAGTTTCCCTGAAAATGCTGCTCACACCTTTAGGAGCTGTGTTATTCATAGTGGAACTTAGGACTTGTCTACATGGCAAGTTGCTGCATAGCAAGTGAGGGTATCACTCTACCATGCTGTAGCTTGCCATGTGGTAACTCAATCAGGTCCACGCTGCTACCTGCAATGAATGTATCTGTGTGCCACACGCCAGGATGTTCAGTGAGCTGCAGCAATGTCCACACGATGAGTTACTCTGTGTCAAGCTAGTCAAACCCTGGCTTGCTATGCAGTACTTCCTCATGTAGACAGATCCTCAGTGGGAAAGGCCTCTGTGGTGAACCTTCCACTTCCACTGAGACTGGGACCTATGGAGACAGTAGTTCTGATGGGATGCAGAAAATCCTCTTCTCCGACTGCTTAATTTGTGCCAAGGTTTGCCAGGGATGAGCCCTGGCACCTCTAGGCTTGGCAGTTCATAGCCCCGGCACCTCTGGGCTTGCTGCATCAGCTATGAATGTAAAAAACTTGCTTGAGCCCCAGCACCTAATTGCTTGAGCCCCGGCACTTCTGTCATTATAAATTAAGTGCTGTTCTTCTTCCACTGGAAGTCATAATCACCCCAAGGTTGCATTCCAAACTCTGTGCCTATTTCAAAGTGGCAGATGGATTTAGATTCCATCCAGAGGCTTCAAAGGCTCAAACATTAGGCAGTCCCCAGGTGGGTGACGCATATGTTTTGTCTGAAATTTTTGCAATGCTGCAGGATGTTTTTTAGCTTAGCCACTTGAGTGAAAAAATGGCAATTGAGAAGGAAATAACTGAGCACAGACTAACTCAGGCTTGAAAATTAATCTCTCCAAAATAAGCATTACATGATCTGGGCTTCTGATGTATGTGCGTCTTCTCACTCTCTAGAACATGCTGACAGAAAGGGCCAATCCCTAGAGGAAAATCGCACAACAGCTAAGTTTTGAAAAAAGTGGGGTCCTCTGAGTGCTGGAGTTTCCTCATAACATATACCACAGTCGTAGGCCCCTG
Source organism: Chelonia mydas (assembly GCF_015237465.2). Classification (NCBI taxonomy): domain Eukaryota; kingdom Metazoa; phylum Chordata; order Testudines; family Cheloniidae; genus Chelonia; species Chelonia mydas. The sequence goes on from NC_057855.1 coordinate 42,425,477, forward strand.
TCCTGCAAAGACATACACATGCTTAATTTTATGCAGCAGGAGCAGCAGTTCCATGGAAATCAAGAGGACCACACATAGTGCATAATGCTGAGTAGGTACATAAATCTTTGCGGGATCTGGATTTTAATATTTAGCTGTACTTTTCAGTATTAAATGTAGTTAAATAGAGAAGAATGGATGAGATTCTATGGCCTGTGCCATAGAATCATGGAATCGTAGGACTGGAAAGGACCTCAAGAGGTCATCTAGTCTAGTCCCCTGCACTCATGGCAGGACTAAGTATTAGCTAGATGTTTGTGTAACCTGCTCTTCAAAATCTCCAGTGATTCCACAACCTCCATAGGCAATTTATTTCAGTGCTTAACCAACTGGACAGTTAGGAATTTTTTCCTAATGTCCAACCTAAACCATCTATTGCTGCAATTTAAGCCCATTACTTCTTGTCCTATCCTCAGAGGTTAAGAAGAACAATTCTTCTCCCTCCTCCTTGTAACAACCTTTTATGTTTTTATGTTTTTGCATGGTTTTATGCAGAAGGCCAGCCTAGAGAATCACAATAGTCCTGATAGGCCGTAAGATCTATCAAACTATAAATAGCCCATTTATAAGTCAGTAGAAAGTCCAGTGATCTCAGCATTTCAAAGGCAACTTCATCCTGCTCTAATTTGTTCTGAAAGATTCCTGCTGCAGGGTCTCGCTCAGAGATGTGTGACATCCTTTCCTATGTTCAAAAACATCACAGGAAAAAGTAATCAAAATGTGTTTCTTCTTCTCTGTTTCCAAAATGCTCACTGATCAGTACAAATGAGGGTAAACAACTCAGCCCCAATAAGAATTGGCTTTTGTTATTCGATATTGATGGTGATAGCAATGTGGTGACAATAAGCTGTGATTGCTAAAACCAAATTCCACTGATACCGTTAAAGTTCACTCTCATTTATCTGGAATCTAGGAATAATACAGAACTGCCTGCTTAAAGTCACCTTCAGCTCACCCTTACCTAAAAAAGACAATCTCAAAGTGTATTAAAATATGGTGGTTTGTAAAAGGGTGAGTTGCCTCTCTGAGTAGGGATCTGGTGACTCCCTTATAAGAGCAGCAGGAAGCTGCAGAGAGGGAGGGATCCTGAGGAAGAGACAACCAAAGGAAGCTGCAGCAGAGATTTTAGAAGCGCTGGGGTGAGCGGGAGTTATACATCTCTTGGAAGACCCTTTGACCATAGGGAAGGGTTTGGTCCAGAAAGCCAGAGCCAGAGGGCTGAAGAAGGCTGAGAGCCAGGGACAGCAGACTCAGCAGGGAGAAGAGAAGGCCCAGGACTGAGCATTGTTTTGTGTTTTATGCCAATAAATTAGACCCCGGGAGAAAGGGCATTAGTGGACAAAAAAAGCCGGTGTGGACTTTATTTAAGGAGCCTCTAGAAGGGGCAAATGGAGGTAGGGCCACTACAGAGCCATGCTGTCCAGTACGGGGTGCCACAGGGCAGAAGTGCCCTTTGACCGGGCTCCGTGAGGACTAGAAAAACTCACTGGATTTTATAAGCCTCTTGACTAGCCCACATATCAGACCCTGTTCTCTCTGTGTGGGTGCATGAGTCCACAGTGCACTATTTAAAAAAAACAGAGAAATAATTCCATGTCAGCTACAGTATAAAGTCAATCCACTTATTCTGGCAGAGTTAATACAAATATGCCTGTCAGAAAAAATCCTAGTTGCTTAGTATGGCTAAGCCAAATATGGAAAAAATATATTTGAAAATCAGTATTTACAGATACATTATCAATCCTTTGTAGCTGGAATATACTTTATTACCTATGTCTGATAGACATGTCTTAGGAGTCATGCATAAAGTACAAGCCATGCAATATTTGAGTCACACATTATACTTAGCCGACAAGTCTTTCCTTAACTGTAACGAAGGCTGTTCAAAGCTAACATGAGGGTTCATTCTACCATGTTAATAACAGAACATCTACTTAAGGGAGAATGTCTCCCCCGAGTGGCAGATCTGACTCCCTCCTACCGTGAGAGATTCTCTCGCTTAGCTGTCTTTCTTAGGCTATGTCCACACTGCAACCGGGGGTGTAATTTTCAGCTTGTGTAGATGTACCCATGTTACGTTTAATCTAGTTAGCATGCTAAAATAGCAGTAAGGACAGGGCAGCAGGGAATTCAGCATAAGCTGTTCAAGCCTGCCTGTTCCCCCACCTCCCTCCCCTCTGGTTTGTACTTACATTGCTAGACCACACTATCACATCCTCATTGCTATTTTTAGCAGGCTAGCTAGATTAAAGCTATCACGGGTACACCTCCAGCTCCAGTGCAGACATAGCCTTAGGGTTTCCTGCTGCCACCCATCACTGCAATATCCAATTGCCTTCGCATAAAAATCAATAGCAATACTAAAATTCCTAGTGGACTTCAGGCGATTTCTGACTTTTGTCCTCTTTAGGGGTCAAAATCCTGGGGAAGCAGGTCTTTTTTTATTAGTTTGGTTGTTTGAGGGGACAGTGTTGGGGGCTGGTACTAGAAGGAGGTGTTCATGTGAGCATGATTTATGGTAGAGAAACTCTTTCAAAAAGATGATCAGACTCTGGATTTGCCTGATCTCCTCTGGAAGATTGTTCCCTAGCCAGGTCCCCTCTGCTGAGAATGCTTTTTCCTCTGCTCTCACATGGTTTTCCCCTAAATCAGGAATGGGGGAAGAGAGTGGGCATTGATCAAATTCATTACCGCCTTCCCAGTCCCAAGGCACCCAAATCAGAGTAGAAAGCATCAGGAAAACAGAAGTGCTCACTGAAGTCTAATCCAATTTTATAAACAGAGGTTTTGAAGGCATCAAGGGAAGTCCACGCTACAAGCAGGGAAATGGAACTCTAGACTAGTGAAAGCTCACCCGACAACTGACCACAATCATCAAGGTCTCCCTGAGACAGGGAATTCTGTCACCCATCCTGAAACTTGCTGCTCTGAGCTCAGGAAGCCTTCTCTTGAAGCTAATCACACCAGCTACCAGCTCCAGAAACAGCAGCCAAAATCTGGCTGCACCCACACTATTCTCAGGGGCCAGTGGCTGTCAAAGCCATCTGGCCAAACTGTAGGGATTTCAAAAGATTTCCATCCAGACCAGAGACTCATCCAGACCAGAACCTGTTAAAGCTCACATAATGGAGCAGCTACTGATAGAGCAGGGAAACTTAAAGTTAAACAATAGAGTGATTTTTTTTAACTCTGATTCCATTGCTTTATGAGCAAATCAATCTGTGTCAGATACACACATCAAATAAAAAGCACATGTCCACTGGTCTGATATATTCCTAATATGGAAAAACTAGTAGATGATCACGAATAAATGGTCCTTTGCATATTCTTAGGGCTCCATCTTTTTAGCTCCCACAACTTTCTCTATTTTTGAGAGGGACATTTCTATTTTGAGGTTGCTTGACTCGTATTTCAATGATGAATGTACTGGGGAATTGCAGACTCTACTCAAAGGCTCCTAACAACGCTAGGCAATATTTGTACAAAAGGTCAGCAGTGTTCCATCTATTTTTTATTGCTATGGACAGAACCACTAAGTGAGTGTGCAGAAAAAATACCATGTGGACAATTTTCAGAGTAGCAGCTGTATTAGTCTGTATCCGCAAAAAGAAAAGGAGTACTTGTGGCACCATAGAGACTAACAAATTTATTAGAGTATAAGCTTTCGTGGACAATGTATGTCTCTCAATTCCCTACCTTCTCCACCAGAACAACAGTGCAGATTCCTCTGTTCCCATTCTGGTCCTTCAGCTCCCAGTCTCTCCTTTTCCCTGGGACTCCATTTGGGTTACATCAAAACCAAAGTGTATGATAAATATCAGGCGGAATTAAACAGAGCACCAAATCTTGACCCTGGGTTCTGAGGAGTAAAGGGCATGTAGGCCCTTTAATCTCTCCTAGGGGATGCTACATCAGCTCGATTACATCTCAGGATGCTCAGATCAGCATAGAAGGAATGGAAAATGTTCTGCAAAAGACAGGGAGTTCATGCAAATACAGAGTCTGTGTGTGTATCTCCTCTACGACAGAGGGCAATTTCTTGCATAAATCTAAATTCAATAAGGTTTAACTCAATTCAGTAAGTTGAATATCTTTGGAGCCCATTGTATGAAAAATGCAATTGTTTCAGTTATTGTAGGATTGTATGTAACTTTTCTTGGTGACTGACTAATGTAAACCTGGGGGAAAGGTTAGGAACTTCAAAGAACTCTTTGGGACAATACGTGGGAAGAGGGCTCCCGAGGTCCTTGGAATGCCTTTTGAAGCTGTGCCCTGGGAGAAAAACCCATTGTATTGATTACCTTCCGTGGAAACTCCAAATCAAAGACTCCTACACTGTATAAAGGGTAGACTAAACTCTTAATGAGTGTGTTAGTTCTGAACTGAGGTTGTTATGAACTTGTGTCCATAGGAGAGACTCCTTTGTGGGGTTTTAAGGACTAATCATCTGCCAGAACCCCTGTCAGAGTTGGGGTGATCTCTGGTAAACTTATTAGCATGTGTGTGAGTTCTTCTATTGTTTTTAATATGTTTTCTCTGTAACACTTTTCTCCTAAGAATAAATAAGGTTGCACAGAAAGAGCTGTGTGGTAGCTTAAATATGGGCAGTTACACGGTTATTACTCTCTGAAGAGAAAAACAAGCAGGTCTGCTGGGAATAACACAACCAAGGCGGGGAACTGTTCAGCCTGGAGATATACCCCAGTCAGAAGGGAGAAAGACATGTGTCTCCACCCAAGAGAGGCAGATGGCCAGGGGAGCCAAAAGTCTGACCAGGGTGGGGGCTATCCTGGACCATTGAGAGGAAATATGGGTGCAGTTTCCCTGAGCTGTGACGCAGCTATATGTCTCCCTCATGAAGACTATTGAAACCTCCATGGTGCTTCTGTGGGGAGAGATGAGGGATCAGAGGGACAGAATAAGGTGTTCTCATTTGGATTAGAGGCTTGGAAAGACTGTCCCCAACCACAGATTTCTGCATTGGGAAGAGATCTTCAGCCCAGCTGACAACTCTTTGTCAGTTGTTAGCTGGGCCTGTGTGGCCCCTTTAAGAATCTACATATGTTGAAGCAGGTGGCATGGAGCAGCTGCACAGTGTCCAGAAAGCAGGGCTCTGGGCACCGTGAAAGCTTAGTGGCCACAGTGCAGAAAGCTGAGAGGGGGAGTGGAAGTGGGTTTAAAAAGAAAAGATCATGGAAAGAGATCCCCCAGGTGTGGGGAACAAACAGTATTAGCAGCATCCTTTCACGCACATCACAGGTGACTAAACAGTGTTCTCACTGCCATAAACACCACATTTCAAACAAACAATGGTACATTGTCAGCACAGCACACAAGCAGCTTAATGACACATGTACACAGCGGAGTTTCAGCAGCAGAACAGGAGCAATCAAAAGCTCTGGGCTACTAAGTCAGCTTCTCCCCTCAGTCCCAGTTATTTCCTGCAGCATCTCACACATTCATGTTCGTGTAGTTAAGGCTCGGCCTTTCCCTGCTTTGAAAGTAGTTCTAGCTGATCCATATTGTCTTAAGGATTGTAAATATGTGTTTATTAAATTAACCCTTGCTGAAGCAGAGAACAGCAGGGATGTGCTTATTGAGACTCAGGCGAAAACTTATTACTGAATTTAGGCTCTGATCCTGCAATGAGATCTGCTAGCATAGACCCCTTTTTCCCCACTTACACTCTTTACGCCAGATGGGTCTTCATGGCAACCCAGTTGCAGGACTGAGGCTTTAAACTGTCAGCTCTTTGGGTTATGGACATGGTCCTGGATTTGTCTGCAGAAAACCATGCACATCTACCAGACAATGCCCAGCATAAGATCTGACATACTGTGTGTGGGAAGGGGAAGGGGGAGCGAGGAGGTGGGCACAGATATTAAGTTTCATAAGTTTTAAATTCACCACCTTTCAATGGCATGAATGTCCCCTTGTTCTTTTATTATGAGAAAGGGTGGGCAAAAATTCCCAACTGACTTTTCTATTAATTATATTTTATACCATGACCAGTACAAATACAAATAAAACTGACTGAAGCAATCCATTATCTGGTCAAGCATTTGAAAGGTATGCAAAATATATTCCAGAAAAAAGCTTGCAGCACTAAACCAGATATGCACAGGCGCAAATGTCTGAGACCTGTAGAGAATGCTGTTATGAGGAATAATAACCCATGACTTCCTTGCTAACAAAAATGTTAGCTAAAGAACATTATATTTTGTGATAAAATAATTTCATAGTGGAAGAATGACAATGGAGGACAGACTAAAAAATTGTTTATGGACCAAATAGGATTAAACAAAGCAGACATAAAAGAAAGTATTCAGAAAAATAACACCAACATTAAACTGAAAAATAAATGTTAATAGGGTAGAGTTGCCCTTAACTTACCTGGAAGCACTTATAGGAGGATACATGAGATCAGAGCCATCCCTTGGGTACGGCGAACTGGGACACCGCTCCAGGCCCCACGGTCTGGGGGCCCCCGTGGGCCGCTGGTGTGATTGGCCGGTGCTGGGCATGGTCAGTCCGAAAGTGACAGGTCAGTCCCGGAAGTAACAGATTCATCACTTCCGCCCCAGGCCCTGCAGTCCCCTAGGGATGGCCCTGCATGAGATAAATAGATAAGATTATTTTGATGGAATGACTGTACCTCCCCCTGTATGGGATTAGTATAAAGAGGGATTAATTTCCCACAAAAAGAGCCAAGCGAAGCGCCTGCCCTATTCCACAGATCCTGCTTTGTGTGCTAATCAAGGATAGCGTTTCCACCTGGGTTCATTAAGGCAGGTATTTAAGCCTAAAGAGCAAGCCTAATGGACTTGGCCTGTGGGAAGCAGGAAGTGTGCTGTTCTTCTATGCCCCAGCTGAGGGAAAGCAGCAGAGCTGAGTAGCTCCCAGGACTAAGTGGTTAGGGAGAACGGCTATTGCAGTTGAGAGCTATATTGCTGAGCCAAGATGCTTAGCTCAGTCTGGTATATATTTTTTCTTGTATTTATTTACCCTCAGCAAAGCAGCCCGTGGAAGGGCTGGAGCAAAGACTGAAGCAGTAGGCAAGCCAAGCAGTGTAGGAAGTAACCCCAGGGGAAAGAATTGGAGGCTAGACTCAACTGTTGCTTTATGCATTATGGCGTTGGGAGAACACTGGCTTCCCTGCCTGTCAGCTATACCTCCTGGAGGGGATGTGTGGCCAGCCCAGCAGTCAAGGTTTGAAGGCTGGCTTGACCCCTGTTATGAGGGAATAGATAAAATCCCATTTACTGTGTGGTGAGATTATTGATGCTGTGCAAATGAGGACTGAGGGGCTAACTCATGGAAGACTTGTTTTTTGGTTGGGTTTTTTTTTGCGGGGGGGGGGGGTGTCTTTTCTTGTATTTATGTCATCTCAAAGGAGAGGACTAGAGTTTCTCAAAAGGGGGAAACCTATTTTTGTGAAAAAATTCAAAGTTTGTGATTAACTTTTTTTATTGAAAACGTTATCCAAAAAGTGTTTGAATTTTTTCATTTACCAAAATTTGCTATTGATCAATAATAAAAAAAATGTTAAGCTTTGTGGGAAAACTGTTTGGGAAATGGCCTTTTAGTGCACTTTTTTGCTTTGGCCTAAATTTGTACGTGTGGATCAGACAGGTTTTGTAGCAAGGATAATTTATTAAATAACATTAAATAAATAACTGAAGATTTGGAAACATCAAACAAGGTGATGCCAAGAAGGCCTTTGAGAGAGCTGAGTGAGTTTTTCTTTCAACAGCAATAGATTAAATTAATATATCAAACCTAGGGCTAAACTAGAACCAAAAGGAATTTCACTCTGTTTACAGTTAGGAAGAGGCTTAACAGACCATTTATCCACTTCTTGCCTGAATTACTTGTGATCTTAGAACTCTTTGCCCAACTAATAGATACCATCCAGCACTAGGAACATTAATCAATGTAACACAAAATGTCACTGCGTACAGATGACATCCTAATTTGAGTAGGTCCTACTGAAGTGAATACAAATTAAAACTGTCACCTCTTAGATGTGAATATTTTTCATAAAATGGAGTTAGAGTGAATTATGTACCTTTGTTGGACAAAATTTGTAACTTAGTTGCACAATTTACCTTTATCCTTTTGTGATTACAAACACTGAGTCTGATTCAATACTGTTACTCTAGTCTTACACTAGAATAACACCATTGATGGCTGAGAATACCTCTGGAATAAGAAATGAATTGGGCCCAACATATTGAATGTGTATTTAGTGTCATATTTCCTATTTCTGTTTCAAGTTATCCCAGGTATTTCTGGATTTTATTAAAAATCGACATGTATTGTCTATGTAGTCAAATAGCAAATAATGACCAGAATGAGATATTAAGATACTAGACTTTGTAGCTATTGCAGAGCCAGCAAGGTCTACTACACGCGGGGCCTAATTCAGAACCTACAAGACCCAGTATGATAAAAACCCTGGAAGAATGAAAATTAATTGGATATACAGATTTAAAGAGTCCCATAATAAGCCATGCTGAGGCATTTTCTAATAAACATGAAAATGTTGGAAATACAATGGACATGCTAGAATGGCCTCCAGAAACCCCTTTGGGGAGTATTGTGATGCTACTTTCTTACTCAAATAAATGTGTTAGTCTCTAAGGTGCCACAAGTACTCCTTTTCTTTTGCGAATACAGACTAACACGGCTACTCCTCTGAATACTTTCTTACTGTAATTCAGACTTTAAAAATTGAAAGGTGGATGGTTATTTTATAGATGAGCTCTCTAAATTCAGCTATGAAATCCTATATGTAAATAAGGATCTGTTTTTCCTTCTCTCTCACAAATATGCATTGAGTCATGTCTGTTCAAAGAGATCTGAATATACCACCCATCACTAATAGGAGGGAATACTTTGTGAAATACACCTGTGGCAAGTAAGGCCCTGATTTTGCATGCACTTTATATATATATATACATGCTTTATGTTAAATATGAGTAGTCCCATTCATTTTTTTAAAAAGTAAGCACATGCCTAAGTATTTGCTAAATCTGGGCCTAAATTTGTTTCTCCTGCTTATAATGTAATTATTGTACTGGATAAAAAATTAGAACCACACAAATTGTATGAGAAAGGGAGCTGGAGACTCCCATAACACTGGAAAAAATGGGAGAATTCATATACCTTGATACAATATATTGCAATAAATACAAAGGAGCAGATCTTCAGCAGGTATAAATTGGCAAAGCTCCAATGGAACTATAAAGGGTCTGCATACTTGCATATAATTATTCATGTTTAAGTGTTTGCAGGATTAGGCTTTATTTTTGTAAAATTTAAGTGCTACTAGATGTGTCAGGAATGTTTGCTACTCTAGGTATACTCACTTCAATACAGGGGCTTTAAAACAGCCATTTTGCAACAAGACTTTATACCTTTTAGGCACTCTCTATTTTCCATTGGATCTTCATCTTTTGGTAGTAACAATCAGTGGCAGGTTGCACAATACAAGGTCAAATATTTTTTCCCTTAGATATGAGGGCTCCAGGGTTTTTTTTCTGGAACAGTTTGTACCCTAGCCCTTTTAACTCTGACAGAGTATTCCATTCCCTAGTTATTCTCTGCTGCTGAGTGCATTTTCCATTACTACTTGGTTAACAAGAGAACGTGGACCAAATTCTATTGTCAATCGAGTAAAACTCTCATTGACTTCAAGGTAGATTTGTTTAAGGGTTGCTGTGTTCATGGGGGCTTTTCTAGTAGTTTAAAGAGACTTGATGTTTAGAGGATTTCCTACCAGCAATGTTAGCAAATAAATGTGGAGCAAACTTTAATTTGAAAAGGATGTTCGTTGAGTAAAGCAGGTTTACGGGGAGCTCACCGGAACATGCCTTACTCTCAGGTTAACATTAAATGATCCCTGCTTGCTTACTTTTATTAAAAGAGAGACAGGCCCAGATACTGACAACTCATGATTTTATCATGAGTCACGATCTTTGTTGTTTTACTTAAAGCCCAGTTCCTAGGATCTTGGGATTATATGGGAATTTCAGCTCTGATTTTAAAGCAAGATAAAGGTCTTTGTTGCAGAGAAAAACTTGAGAATGTGACTTAATTGCACCCTAAGACCTCAAACGAAAAGGCAAATAGAACTCAACTATTTTTTAGCCATGACATAAGTCTGTCATAACTGAGTCCTGACTTGAGATTTGTGAACACTTGGAGTTGACAAAACTGTTCACGCCAGTCCAAATTAGTATTATATGTCAGAATCTGGCCCCTAGAATCGTTTTCCAGTCCTAAAGAGGGCTTTTATAGTCTCTGGAATGTAATTTAATTTTTGTATACTACTCCTTCCTCAGCCATGCGGAATCAATCTAAACGAGTCACATAGCATTTGTTAAACCATGTAACGTTGGATGACTGGTGCAATCAATAACTCTGATTGCCACTGATTTTTTTAAAATGTACCATCACGTCTGAAATGTCAGAGCGGCCTCAAGTTGGCATCTGATTTTCCGGCTATCATCAATTCACCTGAAAGAATTTAGACATTAAGTGCTTGCAGGGGCCGACCCCTGGCTGGCGCATGCTGATACAGTTCCATTAAAATCCATGGAGTGGCACAGGTTTACACTGGTGGAAGCTTTGGGAGGCAGTATGGGTTAGTGACTAGGGCACCGGGTGGGGAGCCAGGAGATCTGGGTTCTGCCGTTGAACTACTGTGATCTTGCACAAGTCGTATCCCTTGCTCTGCCACTCTTTCCTCTCCTCTTTGTCTGTCTTGTCTATTTGGGGTAGGGGCTGTCTTGCTCTTGTTTGTACCACACCTACACTGTCTAGGGTCCCTAGCTGCTGCTGTAACACTAATAATAAGGCACAAAGAATATAGGAGTGGGGCCATACGTAGTTAGTTGTCACATTTAACCAGTGTTTACCATCAATTAATTACAGCTGCTTATTTAGGCTCATTGTCAGAATCACAAAGCCATACACGTCCAAACTTTTAACGTATTGTCTCCATCCAGCGCCTGTTGGAATATTGGATTGCGGTGCTGCTAAATGACTTAGCAGTGCTGTCATGAGGAATCACAGACATGTGACGTTAACCTCATTTACTTTCAGCCATTACTGGTTGTGCTTCAATATTGTGATTCCATAAAATGTATCACGGTGAAAGAGACTGAAGCAGCCCTGATTTTTAGAGATTTTATACATTAGTTATTATTTTCCTTCTATGCAACCATTTTCTGACCACTGGCTCATTATTAAAATCACAGACTGTTGGGGATTTAAAAATTCTGTGAAACAAGAAAAAATCATGTTAAACCAATCTCATATCCTTCTTTGACCAGGTAACAAGCCTTGTGGATGGGTGGGAAGCAGTAGGTGTGATAGATCTTGACTTTAGTAAGGCTTTTGATACTATCTCACATGACCTTCTCACAAGCAAGGTAGGGAAATATACACTAGATAAAACTACTATAAGGCGGGTGCACAACTTGTTGAAAAACTGTTCTCAGAGAGTAGGTATCATTGGTTTACAGTCAAGTGGGGTCCCGCAGGGATCTGTGCTGGGTCTGGTTCTATTCAATATCTTCATAAATTATTTGGATAATGCATAGAGTACACGTGTAAAGTTTTCAGATGACAGCAAGTTGGGAGGGTTGCAAAGGCTTTGGAGAACAGATTAGAATTAAAAATGATCTTGACAAACTGGAGAAATGGTCTGAAATAAATAGGATGAAATTCAATAAGGACTAATGCAAAGTACTCCACTTAGGAAGGAACAATCAGTTGCACAAATACAAAATAGGAAATGACTGCCTAGGAAGGAGTACTACAGAAAATGATCTCGGGGTTATAGTGGATCACAAACTAAATACGAGTCCACAGTGCAATGCTGCTGCTATAAAAGCAAACGTCACTCTGAGATGTATTAGCAGGAGTTGTAAATAAGACACGAGAAGTAATTCTTCCACTCTACTCAGGACTGATAAGGCCTCAACTGGAGTATTGTGTCCAATTCTGGGTGCCACACTTTGGGAAAGATGTGGTCAAACTGGAAAAAGTCCAGTGGAGAGCAACAAAAATGTTTAAAGGTCTAGAAAACATGACATATATGGGAAGATTGAAAAAACTGTGTTTGTTTTGTCTGGCGAATAGAATAGTCTTCAACTGCGTAAAAGGTTGTTATAAAGAGGAGGATGATAAATTGTTCTCCTTATTCACATAGGACAAGACAAGAAGTAAGTGGATTAAATTGTAAGGGGCTTTATTTGTTGCAAGGGAGGTTTATGCTGGACATTAGGAAACACTTCCTAACTGTCAGGGTGGTTAAGCATTGGAACAAATTACCTAGGGAGATTGTAGAATCTCCGTCACTGGAGATTTTTAAGAGCAGGTTAGGCAAACCCTGTCAGATAATACTTAGTGCAGGGGACTGGACTAGATGACCTCTCAAGGTCCCTTCCAGTCCTACATTTCTATGATTCCACAAAGATAGGGAACACCAGAGGGTGACATTTGCTTTGTGACAATGAGGCTTTATATGTTCCAGTTATAGCACCTGCTCAGTTGTTACAAATTTCAATATGATCTTTTCCAAAGCTGCTTTTATTGCTTAGCTGGTAAGATTAACATTGTGTAAGCTACTTATTCTGTAAAGTATAGAAATATCAAAATCAGATCTGCAGAAACCATCTGCTCGCAATGAAGGATGGATAATGACTTGTGATGGAATTACAGTTCCATGCCCAGCCTCTGGAAAATTGCTGATTTACTGCACGTTACAAAATACATGGGGCTACCCACATGGTATAAAATTCTCACCATCATGTGTAAGTGGTGTTCCTCTAGACTGAGCCAAATTCAGACCTGGTACAAGTGGATGCCACACATCAGGCCAAGCTTTGCCTTCATTACAACCAATGGAAAGCAGGAATAACTCACTGTACCTCCAGGGGAATTACTCTCTGGTTTTACACCATCATAAATAGGACATAATTTGGCCCAGTGGAGCAGATCCTCTCTCCCTGTCCAGTTTTACACTGCTGAGGTAGTGGAAAGTTGCCCTATATGGGAATTCTGAGGTATTCTGGTAAGAGCTCCATATACTGAGCTACATATTCTTGAGCAGCACAGACTGGCAATTTGTGCAACTACTTCGTTAGCTAGACATCTAATTTACAGAGCACCCCCGTCACACACCCCGCCACCTACTCCCAACCTCCACAGACAGGTGCCAGGCACTGACTGTCAGCTGGCACAGTGGTCTTTGTGGGGCTGGTGTAACTTAGTGCAGCCTTTAGGCCCCTGACCAGCCCGGGAGGAGGAGAGCCATTTTCACCCCGTCACTCCTCTGGTGCACCAAGCACAAGCCTGGTTCTGCTGAGAACTGAGACTTGAGTTACGCTGCAGGCCAAATGCGGACCTGCTGTCAGCAGATGAGAGGTACTCTGGGGTCTATAAAACTGAAGCTAACATGTTACGTGTCAGTAGAGTGGGGAAAACACTGGACTGTTCATACCATCTTAGCCCATCACTTACTCTCTCCTCAATGAGCACCTGAAGTAAAATAAGCTGAAGGGATACTGTAAATGAGTAAGAGTGTACAAAAACCTTTCATTACCAAACCCTGATTCATGGCTGTGTATAGGAACCGTGTAAAATCCATGGTTATGACAATACACCACATGGTTTGGGAAGTACTCTTACTGCTGGCTACCTCTGCCTGCACCGAACAGCGAAGTGCTACAGGTGTTCCGTGACGTTAGGTTCCACTGAACTCCACAATAAATAAATAAATACTCATGGAAGTGCACATGCCCATTCGTTTTCATGGATAATTATTTATTGCTGCACCCAACAATTACTTCCTTAGATTTAACAAAAGCTTTCCTTGTGTTCCCAAAGAGCTTGGTTCACTGCTTTCAAGGGCAAATCACTCTCCCTGACCCACCATCCAGGTCAGTTACAACAATAGCCGCAGCGAGGCGAGCATTACATTTCCCAAGAGCATTCACTCTGATTTAAAAGTGAATCCACACAGGCCCTGATCCTGCAAACACTTTTGCACTTGTTTAGTTTTAGGCACGTGAGTATAATCCCATAGCCCTCAATGGGATAAAAGATTCAGGTATAAAATTAAGCACATGAATAAATGGTTGCAGGCTTCCGGCCTAAGACTGTTCTTGTGCGCTTTTGTGTTCACTTGCTGCAAACATTTGCAATCTAGCTTTATTTATCTAGCATGAATGTGTGAGGAAGGTGAGTTTTAAACCAACAATGACCAAGTAAGTAGTATAATTCAGCAGGGCTGGACCTTGCTTCTCGTAACAGGGCTTCAAAACTAACTGAGCCAGACACAGCCTTTAAACAAGGACTGCAAACGCACACAAAATTGCTTTGGGTAACCGTGATGAAAAGACTGAATTGAAGCTGTACACCCACCCAATGAATTCTACAGCAGCCTGGATTTTAAATGGGCTAGATGCTGCAAGGAAGAGCCATGGTCTAGAGAAGGAAAGATTTAAGATTGCTTAAGCTTGTTTATTTCCTGCTGCCCCCCTGTGAGAATGAAACCTCAAGGGTCCTCCTCCTAAAAATGACATCCTAGGGTTTCATGTTTGTTTTTTCCACTGACTCCAGATCAAAATGTGCTCAGTTTTGAAAAAATAATTTTTCTATCTACCAGCCTTACAAATTCAACCTGAGCTCTCTGTTTCTCATGCATCGCCAGTAATAAGTCCTGCAAGTAAACTTATGTTCACAATTATACCTGTACAATATCACTGGCGCTCAAAGGCCCCATGCAAGATCGGGGTGCCATTGTTCTGAGGACTACACGTAGTAGATAACACTGTTCCTAACTTGAAATGTTCAGAACCTACTTTTAAGACAAGACACAAGTGAATTGAACAGTAATAAAAAACAAATCACACTGTTACGCAGGCTTTGTCTTGCTTTACATATGCTTGTCTTGTAAATTTTTAATACTGCCAATCTCCTTTGAAAAGATATAGCACCTCTTTCTGTTTGTGTTAATACCTCTCTATTTTCTTTATTTGAATCTCTGCCTATTTCTACTTAATTAGTTAATTCTTCTTCCTCTTGCTGAATGAAAGAGAGACATAGCAAGGGAGAACAGACAGAACAATTGGTAGCATTAACACCAAAGAATACAAAGGCCTGATCCTGCAAATGCTTCCACCCAGGAGTAATTTAACTGTGTTTCAGAGACGAGGCTCCAAGGGCAACAAACTAGTGATGCTTGGAGGAGTCTGGGGATAGGACTGAGTTGAGTCAGTTGTACGTGCAATGGTAAGATGTCCTGAAGGTGTGTGCTGGCTGCGACACAAACAAATCAGCCACAGCCTTCAACTTGGATAAGCAGCTATATCGTGCCAAATGCATCCTAGCACAATAACTTTATTTCATTGTCAGCATAGCTCTGTGCAGAGGGTTTTAGTTAAATGCTGATGCAAAGTGAGAAGGATAGCACAGTATGCAGTTCGGTAGCTTCAGCAACTCATTTAGACTTCCCAGATCTGATTTACGCCAGCTGAAGAGCTCACCCTTTGTCAATTTCAGTGGTTGGGTGACTTTAACACATCACTTCAGATAGTTAGAATCTCCAACAAACAGGAACTGAGAGATTTTATGAAATTTGGGAAATACCAAACTATTTCACATAAGAAAATCATTAAAAAACCCCTACCTTTACCCTGGCTTGTCTTTCACAAAACAATCTATTGTACTATCAGTAAGCAAGATGCATATTACATTAGCAGGTAAAATATATTTGCATGCAATGATGTTTGCTCACAAGAAAACCATCTAAATTCTACCACGGTATAGCAATTCCTAGCTTAATTACCAATTTTGTTTGTACAAGGAACATATCTATCTTACTCTACCTTCTATGAAACATTTTACTGAAAGATCAGAGAATTTTTTAAAGACCATACATCAGCATTTATCTTTAAAAGCTGAATCAAAGCACAACCTATCTCCTGATAAGTAATGAGACAGATTTTGATTCCTGGACACAAGCATAAAATTGCCGCTTTAAACGAATGAAATCATCTAGCAACCTTCAATCAAGGGTGGACTTTTATCCATTTCTACAGTATCAGCCAAATTTTTTACTGGTGTAAACTGGCCCAGTTCAAGATGAGCTCAGCTGAGAACTCTTCTTATATTTTAATAGTTTCTCTGTCTTGCTCTCTGTGTTTGGGGGCGGGGGGATCTAGCTTGTTTCAGCTTTTTTAGCAGCACTGGACTGGATACATTTTGAATGATCTTATTTTGGGGGTGGGAGGGGAAACACCAGTTGTTGGACATCCAGTTCTAAATCATATATACCACAAGAAATAAATCCCACAGAGATAACAAGGTTAGACTTAACACTGAGTAAAGATCAAAGACACGCCACACCAATACAATGTTATATTGTAAAATGAAAGTCTGCTGTCAGCAGCAGTTAACATTCTAACTCTTCACAAGCCAACATTTGCCGCATAAGTATCTTATTGACATGGAGCCAAATCTTGAAGTCTCCTGGCAGAACTCCCAGTGAAGGCAATGGAGAGTGGCCTGGTCCAGAACTTAGTAAAAAATATATATATATATATATATGAAGACTCAAGATGTGGCCCATCTTGTAGAAAACAGGGCTTCAAACCCCACTGCAGTCCAGAAGGGTCTTCCCACTAACTCCAAAGTGCATGACCAATTATTCCAAAAGTTGGTATTAAAGGGAACAAAACACAAGCTTTGCTTTGCCACTAATAAACACACATCTGACTGCTGCCCTCAAGTCAAACTTATCTCCTGCTCTGCAATGTTTTTGTGGCCAATAGTGGAGAAAATAAGGAAGCGGGTTTTTTGTTACATGGTCCTTTCTAGACCATATGACATCATCCTGCACCTCTGTTGGACTGTGATGTTGCATTTACACTTTCCCACCCAAGCTTCAAAGTACAGTAAAAGGATTTGATTCTCATATATCCCAGCACAACAGCTGGTACCTAATCATCTATGAGAAGACAATGCACGTGTGCACAGCTGTGTGAAATGTTCACAATAAAACCTAAAACCAAGAAAACTTGTTCTGGTTTCATGTGTTATTTCAAACCCAAATCTTGCCCAGGTTCAGAGATTCTGAACACTTAGTAAATCTTAGTAACACTAAGTAGATCTGGATAGGGTCTTGAGAACCCTCCAGCTTTTCCTTTTGTGGGCTCCTGGGAATAATTTGAGTTTCAAAATACTCATTGATTTGGGTGGAGTTTCACTTTGAGTTTTGAGGTTTATAACCTAAAAGGGAGTTAGGGTGGAAAAAGGAAATGAAGTTTCATAACCATAAGAACAGAAAACCAGCAAGATTGGCACAGTGCTGATTATGTGACACACAGCAGAGTCTGTACATAGGTCCTATCAAGGTTTTTCAGTGTCAGTAAGAGCTATTAAGGCCTTAATGTTTCATGGTTTATTTATGCCTACATGTCAATCTTAGGGTTTTTGTATTACTGTCCATCACTATGTTATCAGAACACTTGTTTTGTGCAACTAGCTTTTAGCCAAAAAACGCAGATTCAGGTTGACTGAAACCATTCATGAAATTTTGGTGAGAGTCAGCAAATAGTTTTGGCCCCCCAAAAGGTGATTTTTTTTCAGAAATGTCATAGTTTTGGTTTGGCATTTCTGAAACAAAACATGCTGATGTTATGTTTTGGAAAGGTATTTTGGAATGTGGATGACATTAATTTTAAAAACCAGTACATGTTTATAATGCCCAACCCCCCTAAAAATGAAAAACCAAAAAAAAAAAATGTTTTGGGTCAATCTCAAATGATTTTTTGTCTGTTTTTTTCCATTCACCCACCAAACCAAAAAAATCAGTTATTCACACAGTAGCCAGCTAATCCACAGTAGCCAGTTCCTCACACCCACCTCAATATCTTCTCACCTCAGCATCATGGTTCAATCTGTGTAGTGCAAAGCTGCAATGGAATGACATTTCCTAGGCCCTGGCAGTTCCTTTAGGACCTCTTAACTTTTCTAGTAGCAATACACAATTGCAGGACATGAGCTCACCTTGTCAAAACTGGCACAGTTGCAAAATTCTCAGTAGTGCCACTCCTGCCACTGTGCCAGCCTGTTTCAAGTGTTTGCTGGCAAGTGTAAGGAATAGCAGGTGGTAACATGCAGTGACTTCCTTCTCCTATCCTTTTAGTGTTAATCTCACAGCCCTGATTCTACCTCTTCTGCAAATCACCTCCTATCACACCTTGCTTCCTCTTAGTGACTTTTCTTCCCAGCTCTTGAGCTCATGAGGCCAGTTTACTTACTTGTCTTCTGTGTCACCTAGCTTTTCAATTAAACTAAAAACACCAGTGGGATAGCTTATTATTACAATATTTTATAATTCATGGGGTGCCCTCTATTTTTATCCATGATGAATTCTTAGTACTAATAAGAATACATTGATCCATGATCTGTAAGCAGTAGAGAGGCCTTTTTGCCTTTACTATAATGCAGGGATGGCCAACCTGAGCCTGAGAAGGAGCCAGAATTTACCAATGTACATTGCCAAAGAGCCACAGTAATATGTCAGCAGCCCTCCATTAGCTTCCCCCCGCCCACTCCCAGCACCTCCTTCCCACCGACAGCCCTGCCGATCAGCACCTCCCCCATCTCTCCCTGCACCTGAGGGGAGGGGGCAGGAATGGGTGGAATGGGGGCAGGGCCTGTGGCAGAATTAGGGGTTGAGCAGTGAGCACCCCCCAGCACACTGGAAAGTTGGCGCGCGTAGCTCCAGCCCCGGAGTCGGTGCCTATACGAGGAGCCACATATTAACTTATGAAGAGCAGCATGTGGCTCCCGAGCCACAGGTTGCCACCCCTGCTATAATGGATTTCTCGGATCCGTAGTTAATTGGTTTCTCTTCTTGAATCAGTTCTGCAGTATTGAAGAGCCCTGAATCATGAGAACACGAAGTCTATTTCAGTCTCTTCCCTTTTAACCTCATGTGGTTGGTGGCTGGCCTTGGTGCAGAGATTTTTCTCCCATCCTCGCAGATCTTGGAGTTCTTTAACTCCTTATGATTTTTTTAAATGATTATTATTTGGTGGTGGTGTTCTAGTTTCATGAACATAGTTTACTTGTACTAACTGCACACAGCTGCATTTGTGGAAAAGCCATAATATGGGTAGGGTCAGATCCTGTAGTGTAAATCAACAATGGAGCTCAGTCTGGCTCCAGGTAATTTTACAGGAAAGAAATAAGCCTTATCTGAGTCTTGGACGATTGTGTTGGGAGTCAGCAGATGAGAAAGGGAGCCTTATAAGGAAACTCTAGTTTATTTCAGGGGCCAAAGCTGACTTGTCTCTCATTTTAACTCGATCCACTCAACTGTTCTGTGTCTAATGGCTGCAGTTCACCATAGCCTTTGAAATTGAATTCTTTTGTAGGGATGTATTAGGAATAGCAGCAAAACAGAACATGTATTTTCCCCAGATCCCTTGTTCATTAGGCAACAACAAAGGTGGTTCAGTATAGACAGAATCAAACCCTGCACTCACTCTTTGAAAGCCAAACAAAGGGACTAAGGGAAGCCAAATAATAGCTATTAACTGATGTCTCATGTGAAACAATATGCCAGGCCTCCCACAACAAATGGCTATTAGATAGAACTTTGCACTTGTAAAACTACAGGGTTAATTAGTTCCACAGGGACTGTCTTTCTCCCAGAACAAAGTGAGAAGAGGCTCTCAGCTTATAAAAAAGAAGGAAAAAAATGCCTCTGGGCAGATTGCACGTTTGGCAGTGAGCAAAAAAACTGTCCTGTTATTAATTCTGTTCATAGCAGCATTCATTACCCTCTCTGTGAGCAGTTAAGAGCTATCATGGGCAAATTAACCTTATTTAACCTTTTCCCTTCCATGCAGGCTCAGCAAGGTTATAGCTCTCATAAATACCTTACCTAAATGATCCTAAATGGTCCAGGCCATTTTTTTAGCCCTTTGACTTATATGTTTGTCTCCACCTCCCCGCAGTAGACTTCCCATATGAATTCAAAGCAGCAAAATATATATTGCAGCTTGAATATAAAAACTGTCTGCAATCTCAGAAGGAAGCTATAAATATGGAAGCCTCAAGTTCTTTGCTTTTAGGAATTTTGGCCACACTGGGAGATATTGATCTACCTGAAGGGCCATCAAAGGGCTGCCTTTTCAGTAAAGAGGAGGAAACAATGTGCCAGACACCAGGTACTGAGAAGGATTAATGGAAGGAGAGGAACAGGAAAACAGTCTTTCAGCAACTTTGACTTAGTGTTTTGGGGGTTGTGGATATGCAAGTGCTGTCAGTGTATGATATGGCCAGACGTAGTTGTCAGATACAAGACCCCATCGTCCTGTTTTCACACTAAAGGATGTGGCTGCAAGCAAACAACCTTTCTTTAATTGAAGCTCACTTTGGGGCATTCGTGATTTCATTCCCCCACCCTCCCACTGAAAGAAATTTGGTATTTTACTTAAAATTAATAGGAATTTAGTTAGCAGTGTTCCCATCCAGACAGGGCTGGCTTGTGTAATTGACACACGTTCCTGCACTGAAGCACTGCGGGGCTGCACTACCTCAGCGGGGGAGCAGTTGTGTTCAAGAGGTTCAATCTATCCCCAAGCGACACAGAAACAGGGGAAGTGCCCATGCTCCATTCTCCACTAGGATGGTACAGCCTGCAAGCTGGAGTGGAACAGTCGCAGCCAGCCCTGACCCCATCCCGTCCTCATATTTCCATCCCCGTGTTGGAGTAACTTTAACCCCTGATGGAGCAGTACATGCACTCTCCAGCATGTAACGACCGGTTATACCAGACTTTCCACAGGGTGTACATGCAGGGAGGACACTCCTTATAGACCCCGGCAGCCTAAACACCCAGGCAAAGGTCAAGGACGGATTAGCCCGTACATGGGGATTGGCAGACCTTGAGCGATTCTGCCTTCGGAGGAGGTTAGGTACTTACCTGAGGCTTATGCATACTGACCAAGGCTCTTGAATCTGCCCAGTGGTGTTAGACATCTCGAAGAAGGGATCGGTCATGAGGCTTCCAGTACCTCTGGACCTAGTCAAAACCCAGAAGTGAAAAACCCATCTCTGAACACTACCTCACTACATACAATTTTTTTTTTAAGGCAAAAAATGCAGAGAGGTTCCTATTTCATCTGAAGTGCTTTGTCTCATCTCTCTCCAAGGAATTTCCTTCTCTCAAGTCTAGTGGACTGAATTCTGCTTTTATTTACATGCATGATGTCAATAGCGTTATATGCATGCAACTCAAGGCACTATGTCTCACTGGACATATATTGTTCTTCTAATACATGTTAATGCTTCACAAATGGCTCTTTTCTTATAATTGACATTACTTTAATGCTATAAATACTAGAACCCATTTTTATTAATCTGTGTGTATTTTTAACATTAAGATCCCAGAGGACAACTCCAATATGCCACGTTTTATAGGCTTTGTGTAAATGTATATCTATAATTAAAAATGGCATATGAAATTTCACTATTGATAAAATGGTACAAATCAAGAGCCCAGAGTGGGGCTGCTGTTGAATTAGTGCGGTTTTGACATTAATAGTCAAATAAATTAGAAAAAGTATATGTAATATTTTACATTTAAATAGACACAATTTAAACAGCACGGGTCTGTTTCTTGTCCCGTTCTCATGCTGCCCCTGGCACTGTGCTGTCTGAGCACATAGAGGTTCATAAAACTAGGATTGGAAGGATTAAACTTTTATCAGTAAATGTTGGTGAACATCGATTTCATCATATCTACACAAACCGAAGAAAAACTATTTCTATTGATGATAACTGAAATTTATAGATAGGGAAAATAAGAAAAATGCTGCTTGAGAACTTATTAGAGTTTGATTTAAGGATATTTACCTTGTGATGTTGACAATTTGTGTTTTAATGGGTTATGAAGCTTTAACTTTTTGAATCTCAACATCTACTGTCATT
Source organism: Chelonia mydas (assembly GCF_015237465.2). Taxonomy (NCBI): domain Eukaryota; kingdom Metazoa; phylum Chordata; order Testudines; family Cheloniidae; genus Chelonia; species Chelonia mydas. Next base: position 42,447,539 of record NC_057855.1, read on the forward strand.
AAATAATTATTGTCTGATACCCCCCATCATTTCCCAAACCCGTGAAAATTTAAATATATAAAAATAGAAGAAATGCTATAAACATCGATATTATGTGTCAAAATTAGAAAAAAATAGAACTGAATTCTGCCAAGCCTAAACATAACTATCAACCAGGACCTGCAGCCTATATTGAAAAGGGGCTAGATGTTGGTACTTTTACCCTAGATTCGATTAGCACCTTATTCTGAATAATTGCTGCAGTCATTGGGACTGCTTGTGAAGTAAGGGGCTACTCATGATTAGTAAAGGGGTCTGAATCTGGCAAAGAATCATTCCATTTACTTCCACATGACTACACATATGAATAAAGGAAGCAGGAAGGACCTCACAATTCAGGTAATTACTGACCCACCATGACACTTCCAGAAATTCCCCCTCCTATAGAAAGCATTGCTGAAAATGGTTATAAAGTGGCTGCGAATTGGTATTAATCGTGAGTATTGGCTATATGGTCAATAAGTACGACCATCTCCAATATAAAGTTCTTAACAAAAACGCAAGTTCTCATTTACTGGAAGTGGTTATATCAAAATACAGTCCATCCCTGTCTTTACATATCCTGTTGGAGGACTCAACAAATTCAGAAGTATCTGAATTTGTAAGATTATTATGTATCCATAAATTAAAGACTAAATGGCCATGTTTCCTTGTATGGAGAATGGCTGGCTCAGATATACTGAAGAGGATTCTGTCATCTGCTTATAAGGGCCCACGGGGCCATACATGACTCTCTGCATTTTAAATGATCAGTTTTAGAACTTCTTGGGAAGGGGGGTGTAAAAGCAGAGGTGTTTGCGGACCAAAACAAAAACAAGAAAACAAACAAACAAACAAACCCCACATCAATCAACCAACCAAAAAGCCCAAAGATATAACTCTCAATACACACTAACATTTAAAGCAGAAACTAGGCTGGTAACTTGGGTGTTTGTCCTTTTAGAATCACTAATATTTCTTGTTAAATTTGTTCTTTGGATTTGCATATGCTGCACAGAATGTAAACATAATTAAATCTGTATTATGCCTTGCGGACAGAATTTTCTCTTGCTCATTTCAGAAATTCATACAGTACTGGAAACAAACAAATGTGAGTATGCACTTTTGTACTCGTGTGACTTTTCAAAACTATTTCCAGCAAATATACTATAAGGTCAGCTTTCTCTAGACACTTCAACGCTCATTTTTCACTGTGCCCTCTGCAAGCTACTACTGCTGGAATTTTTCCAAAATATATTTTAGCTGAGGATTTATTACACACATTGCTTGGATTCCCAGAAATGTTAGTTCTGATCCATTCCAGACTGACTGGCTCACTTGTAAAGTGTTAAGTGGAGGAGAAGGAGCTCAGGAACTATATCAATTATTGATTTATTTTGAGAACAACAAATGATTGATGGGAATGAATTGATCTTTTGATACAAATGAAAAACAAAGGAATAGACTGAAAAGGGGTAATAAATGACAACCACCTCAGTATGGAAGTTAGAAATACAACTCTCCTACAGGGTCATCAGGCCCATCTTCCTGTTTATGCAGGATTGTTCTCTATGTTATTCTCTCTTCTCAGACATACTGATGGGGAACAGGCAGAGGTCTACTAGTACAACTGATCTATTCAAAACCCAAGTATTTGAGTGACAAATGAATATGGACAAGAAAGCTCTGATACCACCCACTGGAAAGATTGCCACATTCTATCCTAAAATCCCACCCAAAACAAAACTGACAACCTTGAGCCAGACAAAGTCAATGCTGGGGTAAGTATGTTTAAGTTCCATGAAAAAACAGTTGAGTTGTACCCATTTGCAATGGTCCTGAATTTGCCCCTTGATCTCTGGTAACATCTAAACAATATGTTCCATCTCAACATTGTAACCAGGAGGCTTGAGAAGTCTAAAACTACCAACAAAAAGATCACCGAGATCCTCATTTTCAAACTCTGTACAGTTTCAGCCAGGTCTGAATAAAAGGCCTTATTCGCCTGTCATATGCACTTCTCTTACAACTCCACAGTTACTCCTGGTTTACACCAGGCTAAGTGAAAGGAGAATCAGGCCCTAACTTTTTCTCTTAACTGGAAATTAAGTCAAGGTTTCTAAAGTTCAGTATTGACCTAATCCATCTATTGAACCAAATAGTGAAACAGTCCAGTAACTGAAGAAATAAATAATTCAGCTTAGCTGGCTTGACCAAAGATTTTTCAGCAAACAACAGCTGATTCATAATCTTTACCTATATTTGACCTATACATGGTTTATAGAGGATTTTTTCACTTGTGGTTTCCGACAAAGGAGGAGTCCTAGACTTGGCTCCTAGCCTAAAAGTACAATACAATTCCTCAGGTGTCCTAAACATGATAATGAGGATAAGATGGTTTTTGAACATACAGCACTACATTATCCTTTAGAATTGTCTCGGTATCCAGCAACAGAGAGACTTATCAAAATTAGGTGCCTAGGAAGAAGGCAGGAATTAAGAGGCAATTCTTGATTTAGTCCTATATCAGTGGTGGGCAACCTGTGGACCGGGGGCCGCATGTGGCCCATCAGAGTAATCTGATTGTGGGCCACAAAATGTTTTGCTGACATTGACCGTCCACAGGCATGGGTCCCCGCAACTCCCAGTGGCTGTGGTCCGCTGTTCCCGATGGGAAGCAGTGGGCTGCAGGTTGCCCATCACTGTCCTATATGGTCCAATAGGTGAATATAACTGAACCACTTGATAATAGTGACCATAATTTAATTAAATTGAACATCCTCGTAGGCGGGAAAAAATGCCAAAGCAACCCACCATAGTAGCATTTAACTTCAAAAAGGGGAACTACACAAAAATGAGAAAGGTAGTTAAAAGGAAATTAAAAGGAAGTCACAAGGGTGAAATACTTGCAAACTGCATGGAGAAAACTCCATAATAGAGGCTAAACTAAATGTAGAGACCAAATAATAAAATAATAAAAACAAACAGTAAGAACACCAAAAGAATGCCACCATGGTGACACACCAGAGTAAAAAGAGGTGGTTAGAAGCAAAAAGGCATCCTTTCAAAACTGGAAGTCAAATCATACTGAGGAAAATAGAAAGGAGCATAAACTCCAGCAATTCAAATGTAAAAGTATAATAAGAAAGGCCAAGAAAAAATTTGAGGAGCAACTTGCTAAAGACACAAAAACTAATAGCAAATTTTTTGTACATACCTCAGCACCAGGAAGCCTGCCAAACAGACAAGGCCATTGCGGAGAAGCTAAATGAATTCTTTGCATCAGTCTTCACTGCAGAGGATGTGGGGGAGATCCCTACACCTGAGCCTTTCTTTTTTTGGTGACAAATCTGAGGAACTGTCCCAGATGGCAATGTCAACAGAGGAAGTTTTGGAACAAACTGATACATTAAACAGTAGTAAGTCACCAGGACCAGATGGTATTCACCCAGAGTTCTGAAGGAACTCACATGTGAAATTGTAGAACTACTAACTGTGCAGGGCCGGCCCACAACATTTTGGCACCTGAGGTGGGGAGCTCAAATGACGCCGCCATGCCCCCTCGCTTGGGCCAAAACTTTGAAAGGTCTCAATTATGCCTTCTTCCTGTTCTACTCCTCTCATGATACTGCTCTCCTACCTACCCCATTATAGGAGAACTAACAACTTAAAATGCCTTGTTCAAAAATTTAAAGTAACACTTTACTTTCAAACGCCTGAACAGCAAATGTAACTTTTCTTGTCTGCATAGTAAACACTGGCTTTTTTATCTGTTTGAATAATCAAAGTGGTGCTTTCCGTGTCTTCTTGGTTGCAAAGATTTTAACTGCTTCCTGCTGAAGGTCCACAGCCTGCGCCAGCTCATGCTCTACTGAGATAGCTGCAAGACCGACCAGCCTCTCCTGTGTCATTTTTCAGACTAGCAGCCGTGTTAGTCTGTATCGCAAAAAGAAAAGGAGGACTTGTGGCACCTTAGAGACTAAGAAATTTATTTGAGCATAAGCTTTCATGAGCTACAGATCACTTATGCTCAAATAAATTTCTTAGTCTCTAAGGTGTCACAAGTACTCCTTTTCTTCCTGTGTCATTGTGGAGCGTAGATGTGTTTTTATTAACTTCAGCTTGGAGAAGCTGCGTTCTCCACTGGCAACTGTTACAGGAAGTGTTAGAAGTATGCGCAGAACAACAAAAGCATTTCGAAAGAGGGTGGTCATCTTATTTGTGCACATATATTCCAGAACAGCCTTTGGAGTTGATCCTGCTGAAATGTAGATTGAAAAGGCTTTTAGTTCATCACCTAAATCGCTCACATCAATATTGCGCATGTCATCATGTGTCACCAGTGTCTCTAGTGCCCTGCATTGCTGGTGTAGGTCTTCTTCAGGTATAGTGAGGAGTTTTGGAATATCATACAAAATCCCAAATATACTGCTGTGTTCCTTGAGTGGCATGAAACGTTCTTCAACTGACTGTACTGCACAATCTAGCACCTGGTTAAAGAATTCAACTTTGAATTGTTGTTTGGGGTCTCTTATGGGATCTCTTATGTTGTTTGGGGTCTATTATGATCTCTTATTGCTTGCCTCTTAATCAAAATATCTTCTTCTTCGGTGACTCTTGTATTCTTGAATGGGTGGGAAAATAGCTTCAGTGTGAAGTTCCTCTGCCAACTTCTGTGCACTCTTCAGAACGTTTTGAAATCCCTCATCTGACTGGTAAGACTGTAGGTATGACTTTGCTTTGTCCAGTTGTTCCATGCTCCAGATATATCAAGGTCAACACGTGGGAGTCTCTTGCTTACAACATTTATTTCAAACAGTATGTCATGCCACAACGCTAAGCCACACAGCAATGTGAAGTTATGTATGTTTCTGGTGATTCCAGTTCCCTCTGCCACTGTTCTCCCATGAACAGTTCCTGTCATAGCATTATCCTCCATACTGGCAACTGTGGCATCATCTGTGTTCCCAATTTGGTGTTGGATAGGCTTTATCGCCTCCACTTGACTTTCCCATCGTGTGGCACTCAGTGGTTTCAGTGTCAGAAAGGATGTTCCCAGATGTTGCTTCAAAATTTGCCATCGATGAGTTGATGCAGAGAAAAATACATAGATGCTTTGAATTACATTAAAAACTTCAGCAGCCTCACTAGAAGCTGATGCTGCATCACTGACCACCAAGTTCAGTGAATGAGAACTGCATGGGACAAAAAAAGCTTGAGGGTTTAACTCTCGGATCCGTGTCTGCACTCCTCTGTTCTTTCCTCTCATGTCGGCACCATTATCGTAGCCCTGACCTCTTGTGTCAGCGATCGCAATTCCCATATCTTCCAGCTTTTTAAGAAGCACATTTGTCATACAGCTCCTGTAGTATCATCAATGTCAATCAATTCTAGAAAATGCTCTGATAGTCACCATTGCAGGGACATTTTCACTAGGTTCTGTTGTTGTTACAAAACGCACCATTGAAGTCATTTGTTCAGTATGGCTGATGTCAGGTGTGCAGTCCAGAATAACAGAGTAATATCTTGCTGACTTCAGATCTGCCACAATCTTCTGTTTGACTTTTGTTGCCAGTAACTGTATGATCTCATTTTGAATTGTTTTTCCAAGGTAGTGGTGTGTGTACATTTCTTGGGTGAAAACAACAAGGAGTCCGGTGGCACCTTAAAGACTAACAGATTTATTTGGGCATAAGCTTTTGTGGGTAAAAAACCACTTCTTCAGATGCATGAAAAGTTCCACTGGCCTCCTTGTTGTTTTTGTGGATACAGACTAACACGGCTACCCTCTGATTTCTTGGGTGGTGACTCTTCTTAGATGCTCCTTGAGTACAGCATCAAACTCAGCCATCAGCTCCACAATTTAAAGGAAGTTTCCATTGTTTGGCACATACAGCTGATCTGAAGTGCCACGCAGTGCTAGGTTTTGGGTAGCAAGCATTCTCACAATGGCAATGAGCCTTTTCAGAACATTTTGCCAGTAAAGAGACTCTGATGCAATCTTCTCTTGATGCTGATCATCTATGGTGACCTTTAACCTTAGTCTCATCTCAAACTCTCTCCACCTATGGAATGCTCTCTGGTGATTTGCTGCCTTCTCATGGCATGCCCCAGATTTCAGGCCAGATTTTTCCAGACCTTTGTTCCTGTAGAACCCAATGTGGCTGGAACATTAGACTGGAAGAGTTTGCAACAAAAACAGTATGCAGCATTCTGGGTTTTTGAGTACATAAGCCATGGCCTCTCCACTTTGGCACCATTGGGAATTTCACGTCAGCAATGTGTTGGACGGAAACTTACATTTTCATTGTCTTTGAGGAACACAAAGTTTTTCACTTGCTATGGCCCATGCAGTACAAGGAAGTCCCTCAGGCTACTGCTCAAGTGGATCCACAGTCCTGGATCATCTAGACTTAAGGAACTAAACTCAGCAGCAGCTGTTTCTTGTGCCTCCACCACACTCTTCCCTGATCTACACTTTTCTTCAGGAATGTGCATGGTTACATCCATTTGAGATGGAGATATGGATGCTGCAGTAGCTGCCAGGTCACCTGCACTCTGACTAACTGGAAGATAAGGCATCTCCTCACCACTCAAATCCTCATTGGGGCCGGAAGGCTTGCCGTGAACATTTGTGTCTATGTATCTTAGGAGAGCTCCTTCCTGCTTAGATAGAAAATCTTCCTTTGCTTTCTTTCTTTTTCTGAATGCTGCCCCAGAGGGGCGTTTTCTTCTTTCACTCATGACTGCTGTTCTGTGCCAGCTATAGTGGGTCTCAACACTCAATTGAAGGGGACAAATAAGCAGGCTGGTAGCTGGGCCTGAGTGACGGAAGATATCAGTGTCTTAAAGCCCTAACTGGCTCTTTGTACTTCAGTTGACTGCCTTTTCTCCTCAAGAGGGTTCAGGGAAGCAGCAGGAAACAGGAAGCTCCTTGAGAAGCTGGTGTTAATCACTCCAGGCTCCTGGGGGTGCTAGAGAGGTACATAAGAGGCTCCTCCTCCTCTCTCTCCCTGCAGCTCCTGCTGCTTTCTGTTATTCCCTCTCACCTTTTCTCCTGCCTGCCTGTTATGGCTCTTGTGCCCTCCTTCCTTCACCACAGCACTCCACCATCTCTGTGCATCTAGAGCAGAGAGAATACAGATGCACCAGCAGCAGACACAATTTTCTACACTCAGGGTCCTAGTGGCGCTCCCCTTGCCCAGTCTGGCACCTGAGGGACCGGTGCTGTTCAACATCTTCATAAATTATCTGGAAAAGAGGGTGAACATTGAGGTGGAAAAATTTGCAGATTATACTGAATTATTCAAGATAGTTAAGTCCAATGCTGACTGCGAAGAGTTACAAAGGGATTTCACTTAAACAAGGTGACAAATGGCAGGTGAAAGAGCAACAAATGGCAGATGAAATTCAACGTTGATAAGTGCGAAGTAATGCACATTGGAAAACATCATCCCAACTATACATACAAAATGATGGGGTCTAAATTAGCTGTTGCCACTCAAGAAAGAGATCGTGGAGACACCATGTCTCGTTCTTTGAAAACATATGCTCAATGTGCAGCGGCAGTCAACATTGCTAACGGAATGTTCGGTATTATTGGGAAAGTGAAAGATAATAAAACAGAAAATATAATGATGCCACTATAATAATCCACCCATGGATTACTTACATCTTGAATACTGCATGCAGTTCTGGTTGTCCGATCTCGAAGAAGGATATATTTGTTTTGGGAAAGGTACAGAGAAGGACAAAAGAAATTATGAGAGGTATGAAACAGCTTCCATGCAAGGAGAGATTAAAAAGATTGGAACTGTTCAGTTTTGAAAAGAGGTGATTAAGGGTGATATGATAGAGGTCTATAAAATCATGACTGGTGTGGAAAAAGTGAATAGTGAAGTGTTATTTACCCTTTCGTATAATACAAGAACTCGGAGTCACTTGATTAAATTAATAGGCAGCAGGTTTAAAACAAACAAAATGAAGTATTTCTTCACACAATGCACAGTCAACCTGTAGAACTCCTTGCCAGGGGTTGTTGTGAAGGCCAGAAGTATAACTGGCTTCAAAAAAGAATTAGATAAGTTCATGGAGGATAAGTCCATCAATAGCTATTAGCCAAGATGGTCAGGGATGCAACCCCATGCCCCAATTGTCCCTAAACCTCGAATTGCCGGAAGCTGCGAGTGGACAACAGTGGATGGATCACTTGATATTGCCCTGTTCTGTTCAGACCCTCTGAAGCAGCTGGCACTGGTCACTGTCAGAGACAGGATACTGAGCAAGATGGACCACTGGTCTGACCCAGCATGGCTGTTCTTACGTTCTTATGTCTTTTAAAGTCTCTGAAAAATTATTAATTCTCTGTCAGAAGAACCCTCCCTTCTAATCAGTGGCATGCTGTCTGGAGTGGGTCAAGAGCACAAGTGTCAACTTCAGGGCAGACTGTCAAAGAGCAGAGCACAAACCCCAAATTTGTTGTATGTTCTATAATTAGATTTCACCAACCAAGTAACAAGTGTGAAATCCTCAAGCATGATAACAGTGTTAACATGAAGTCACAGACAACCCCCCTTGGGTACTCCGATTTGTCTTGCCACTGAGGCAAGCTTGACTTTGTGATAGATGGATGCTTTACACTAGAGATCACAAAAATATTCAGGTTACTCCCAGTCCCAAAGGACCAGTCACTTACCTGAGGTCAATTGTACTCCAGATCTCAACCAAAGACACTGCCTGTAGCCAATTCTGTAGTAAACTACGTAAAGATTTATTAACTAGAAAAAAGAAATGAGAGTTATTTACAAAGTTAAAGCAGGTAACATACACAGGCAAATGAGTTGCAGTCTTAGGTTCCAAAAGGTAATAGAAACTTCTATAATAAGCAAACTTTATATGTCCTTTAGCGCTAACTCAGGCTAAACAGCTGGGGGCCTTTTGCTTATGCTAAGTGATTCTTGCCCCTCTAGAGTCCAAGCAGCAAAAAGAAACAAGTTTCTCCTTGACAGAGATTTTTATCCCCTTCTCCCCAGAGTCCAAGGTGATGGGATGAGGAATGCAATTAACAAAGTCTTTGTTCTTTGATGTATTATGGCTCATTTGGTTTCAAAGACCTTCATGTTGGGCAGGACTTAACGTCTTCCGTAGGAAGCCAGCATTTGCATTAGTTACACATTTATGGAGGTTTACAATGCAAACATTTGCTATTACCTTATAACACGAGGTACAGATAAGCAAGACCAATACCTGCAGCATCCTAGAAGCTATTCATAAAGTGTACACACCAAACACATCCTTACAACTCTAATATTTATCTTAACAACACCAATACACAGGTGTGCCAGACTGGTTTCCAGCTATGCATTAGTCAGGGTTCAGTGAGGCCTGGGGCCTTAGCATGAGCTGGCAGCTGGTCTGCCAGCATCACAATCAGATTTAACAAAATTTTATAACAAACCCCACAGGGTCAGAAAGCAGCTCGATCCTATTTATCTGAACTAGATGGAACTTTTTATCTGAGCCAGAGCCTGTTTTCTGTTCCATCACTCCTGCATCTTACCATATTGCTAATGTATAACACTATCATAAAGGGGTGGAGGATCAAAAAGATGGTAGATCTTGAACTTGAAATGCTGTACTGATCAAGTTACCACAAGAACAATAACACTGTATAATACATTTCTGTACCTTCATGTCCTCTACCTTTTCAATCCTGCACCTGGAAATAGGTTAACTGCTTTTCTCTATTGTCCATTCTCAACATCATCTCTTCTTCCTGCCACCACTTATGCATGGAACAGCGTTCCACTCTGTGTGCCAAACACCTTGTCTTCAAAACCCACTTCTTCTGGGACTTCTTCCTATGTTTATTCTCTTGCAAATCTAGTCCCCAGACCCCTGAACTATTGGCTCATCTAATGTGTCTGTAAGCTCCTCAGAACAGGGATCTTGTTTCGACTTCATGCTTTTTGTAAGGCATTGGGCATATCTACGGTGTAACAAAAATAGCTCTTTATACAGTATACAGAGCAATGCTTGATGCTGGCAGTTCCCAAGGAGCTGAGTAGTATCCATTTTTTCCAGATGATGATATTTAAAATGGGCCAGATCCTTAACCAGAATAAATCAGCATTTTCTGCATCAGTAGAGGTACACCAGCTTACACCAGTTGAGGCTATGGGCCCTGTGTCTTTACACATTCTGCTCTTAAAGAATAATTTTCTTACTTTCAACCCTGTGCTGATTTTTAGACCGCTAGCCTTCTGGGCCAAGGTCTGTCTTGATATTTTTGTAGTAGCATGTTACTACTGTTTAAGCAATATAAGCCAAGAGCAGAATTTGGCTTGTGCTAGAAGCTACTAAACATCTACCAAGTTACTTGCAGTAGAATGCACAGTAATTCTGAGATGTTGAGTTTTTCCTTTTTCAAGTTGAGTGCTGTAGCCAGGGTGGAGCACCAGATCCTCAGCTGGTCTATGGCAGCATAGCACACCACTGAAACGTTCACTTCAGTGAAGACATGCAGATTTATACCTGGTGAAGTTCTGGCCTAGAGTTCTAAAAGCCTCTTGGGAGGGCATCTTAAAATGACACACAGATCCAACCAGGAGTGCTTCAAATGCTGGTCAGCAGTGCTGTAGGGTGTAATGTGACAAGGGGCCCAAAGAAAAGAGACAACAGCAGAAATGATGAATACTTCTGTAGAGCTTGATGGTTAGTTACAAAATTGTATCACTAATTTCCATACAGGTGGGTTTCTATACAGTGAAGATACAGTAAATCAAGACTTACTGGGCCTGACTCTCCAAATCAGAATAATTTTAGCATTTTACACCCTCTGCACAGGTATAAATGGCCTGAGTCTTTTGCTCTGCACCTTGTGCAGTCACTCATACCAGTGTAAAGTGGCTAAAAAGGCTTCCAAAGCAGATGATAGTGTTACACCCACATCACACAGGTGTAAATGACTTTACAAGATGCAGAGCAGGGGAGAATCAGGCCCAAGGCGTATGGCAGGGGAAATGACCCGTACTGGCTAGTGAGTTTGTTTTTATACTACAGATAACTCTGTCTAAATATGTAGGGCTTCCCTTTTTTTGCTTCTCAAATAGCTTGCTCTGTCTCTCTGCAGTGAGCAGCATCACAAGCCTCTTTAAATCATCACTGTTTGTTATCTGAAACAAACATACTCCCATTTTTAGGGCAAAGCCAGTGAAATATCTGTGTTGGGATATCATTTATCAATCATAGGGCATGACTTCAAACCTGAGGTCACGCATTGCTGATTTCAAGTGGGAATGAATGCATCAGGTTTCCAAGTTCTGGAAGAACGAAACCATGTAGTGCCGGAGAATACAAGTACGTAATAGTTAGCCTAAAACCAGCAGCATTAATGTAACATGAAACATTACCACGGTATTTTAAAAGAGCTTCACACTTTCATGTGGATGAAATTAAAAAGATCAGTGATCGCACAGATCTAATGACATTCCAAGGCATCATCTAGCACTTCCTGTGTTAGGTGCCGTTCTGTATGCATGGATCTGTGAAAAACATCAAATTCTCTGTCAATTGACACAGGTCCTCTGACTATAGCTGCGTCACAGCTGGTGATCAAAAGTCCTGTCCTAATCACTGCTCAGAAACAAACCAATATGGCTTTCAGTTGAAGCTTTCAGAGTGGATTATTATAATAGTTTATATACTGAAAGTTCAGGCACCTCATTGACTGCAATTCACTGAGTTCACAGGCTGCAATTCTCACTAAGGCCAGTGAGGTTTTTTTTAGATCCACACACACTGTCTGTAAACTCAAATCAGTTAACTTCGTTACCCACTGAACAATTCCTTGCTGAACTTTCAGAGTGAACATTGTAATTAGTGGGTGGTGATTGGTCCTGAAAATTAATAGTCCACAGTAAGGAAACTCAATGTTACTCTGCTCAGTAGCATGCTAATGCTACCTTTTTCCCCCCAATACCAGTTCTTTCTAAATCACTTATGGTTCATGAAGGAAACGCAACTGTAGTTTCTTTACCACTCTATCCACCCTATCTAGGCAACTGTAGCACTCACTACATCTTCACTGACCTCTGTAGTAAGTACTGCTTTAGTTTAAGGATTCAATGCATCTAAAACTGGGGTTTGTACGAAATCCTAATGGAAAGTCACCCCACACTCCGGACATCTAAAACAAGATTTTTTTTTGTAATAGAGTTTGTATTTTTGCTTACTTACTAAATACGGGGATGATCTCTTATTACGATGTACTGGCATGAACCCTGGATTGGCAGCACTAGCTTGTGCAGGGAATAGCAATCTCACAACTTTAATGGATGCGTCAATTCTTTTAACGAATTTAATCTTATGAAGGGTTAATCTTTCTCCAGTTGCAGGCTCTTTCTAGTTTTAGAATTATAGGTCATTTCAACTACTTTTTTAATCCATAGAGAGATAGGCTCTCAAAATTGCTAGTAGAGACTGATTCACATAATGCAATTGCATACCCATCCAGCTGCTCTTCAGGGGATTTTGCGCCCACAGAAATAATAGTATCTAAGAACACTATTTGCTGGCTGGCTGAAGTGCTTGTCATGTGCAAGCATTGCTTTATTAAAGTCTGTAATAATAGGTGGAGCATTTAATATGGGAGCTAAGTGTCATTTAGTGCTGAACAGTGCAGTGGAAGAGTTTCACCAGGAAAGTTTTCACTTGCAAGTAATCCATGAAGCGTAATATCTGCTATGGCCATGGAACAGTTGCATCTTCAGGGAGAGGCAGAGGAAATAAAGGAGCTGATATCTGAGACACTTTTCAGTAGAAAGACTCAGAAGTGGGCTAGATAAAAGCAGCTTAGATCTAATTACTAGGATGCCCCTCTCAGGCTTCTACTTGGACAGAGATAGAGTGGTAGAGCATGTGGAAAAATCCGGTTGGCTTCCATCTCCACTGAAGCTTTTATGGGTTTCCTCCTGAAGACTGTGAAGTCTCTTTCATAGTACTGGATGATTCAGATAGCTATTACCTTTGACACAGCTCTCTTTTTGCTTCGCCAAGGGATGAGTTGTTTTACATTCTGGTTTTGACTGAGACGATGGTAATCGCTGAGCGACGAAGGTTTATGGATCCTGCAAAGAACCTGTTAGTAAGACAGATTTGGCTCTTACTGATACACAACTTAAAAGACACTTGGAATTTATAGGTTTCAGAGTAACAGCCGTGTTAGTCTGTATCCGCAAAAAGAAAAGGAGTACTTGTGGCACCTTAGAGACGAACAAATTTATTTGAGCATAAGCTTTCGTGAGCTACAGCTCACTTCATCGGATGCATTCAGTGGATGCATCCGATGAAGTGAGCTGTAGCTCACGAAAGCTTATGCTCAAATAAATTTGTTCGTCTCTAAGGTTATTTGAGCATAAGCTTTCGTGAGCTACAGCTCACTTCATCGGATGCATCCACTGAATGCATCCGATGAAGTGAGCTGTAGCTCACGAAAGCTTATGCTCAAATAAATCTGTTCGTCTCTAAGGTGCCACAAGTACTCCTTTTCTTTTTGGAATTTATACTAGATTTGAATGCTTGAATGAACCCGGAGCTGATTGTGAGGGGCCCTAACACTGTGCTACTCAACCACTTTGTTTAATTCACGCAAAGTCTGTATTTCCAAAATTCAAGTGCAGCTGATTCTGCAAACCTTCGCTCAGGTGAGATAACCTTATGGGGCTGGCTCCTGCTTTCACTGAATCAGTGGCAAAATGATTGATTTTGTGGGATGAAACTCAGCTGGCAGGAAGTAAGGGCACTGTATGGATTGTCATAGACGAAGGGCCTAATTTTGCCTCTGTCATGCTGAGTACTACTTTGCTTACCAGATGGTCCCCTCCCAGGCTGCATTAGGACGGTCCCATCCAGAACCCACTTGCTACCTCACTGGAGACATTCACCAGCAGCCTTTTCCCCAAGCACCAAGGCAGGTCCTATTCCTGTCAGGATGTTCCTTTCTCTCTAAAGGCCCACAACACATCTAGCCTCTATCGTGTTCTCCCCCTTACTTCTTATATCCAGCTTTCCCTTTCCCAGCAGGCCTTGCTCTTCATCTACAATTCCCATAAGAACTGGGAATCACATCTCTCAGAATTCCCTTGCTATGCTGGGCTGGCTCCAGGCCTGAGTTTACAGGGACAGCACACCCTGTTTCAAATGGTTATATATGACAAATAAGGGTCTAATTCTGCCTCCCTCATTCATGGAGGAGTATTTTAGCACACAGCTAGTCCCACCGACTTCAATGGGGCTGCTTGCTGAGTGACATACCTCTAAACATGAGTAACAGAGGCAGAATTAAGCTCTGAAATAGCATGAGGAGGCTAGATTGCGTCTGGTCACCTGTAGATGTTCTGCTGCCCCACAAGAAACACAGAGGATGGGATGGGAATCCCCAGGACCTGGCCTGTGGTTCTGCTCAAACCTGGGGAAAAGGAGGTGTAAGGAGCTTTCCCCATTTATTTGGCCTGTAAATACCAGACAGAATTTCAGTCTGTGTTCAGGGAGCTGCCTCCCTGCTCCCACTCAAAGTCAGCAAGGAGGAAGGTGGGCTGGGGCTCTACCTTGCTCACCCAACATCCACAGAGCCAGCCAGTCACATGTAAGAAAGTGAGCTGCATCTAGTAATGGAGTGTAGTTTTGTGGACACTACCCGTGCACCTCTCAGAGCTCCAGCAGACTTTCTACTAGACAGACAGGGATGTCAGCAAGAAAGATGGGAGTGGAATGGAGTTATCTGAAAGATTAATTCAACCAGATTCTGAAATAAGAACTTCAGCAGCGATGGAATTGGTAAACATTTGCCCATATTTTTTTTTTTTAAAAAGCCACCATGTTACAGGTACTCCCTTTCATACAAGGTCCAGTTTGAGACTGGCGTGCAAAGGCAGTGTAATGATCAGTGCAGGCAGCACCTCCACCAACAGGTGGTGCTGTATCTTTACCTTAGTGGTGTTGTCTTGTTTTGATACTATGTTGTCATCTTGGTTGGGATGGAGGTGGCGCTAGGAGAAAATTGAATCCTGTCTGTATGTGCTGAAGTTGTTACATAGTGTCCCAAAAAATCCTTGTTGACCTGGAGTTGTCAGCAAATATCGTGTAATAACCGTTATTCAAATTCCTTCTCCTATTCACTGAAGATGCAACTTGGCAGGCTGAACTGTCACACTATTTGCAGCATCCCAATACATCCTTTGATTTCTACAGTAACTAATACAGTAGAGTGGTGAGGGAATGTTTGCTATGTCTCTTCTGAATTATTCCTTCTCTCAAACTTTTGCAAACCCATAAATGGAAGGTAGGAAAAGGAGGGGGAGAAATTACACAACATTTAATATCCTGATGTTAGTTTAATTTAAAAATGACACAGAGACCATCTCTTTAAAAAAAAAAAGACACTATTACAAATTGTACATCTTCTTTGGATCCTTCAGTATTATTTCAAACTATTTTAAAAGATCAGTATTCAGAACATTTTTAAAAATGCTGAGTTTTGTACTTCCACTTAAAATTTAAAATACCGCTACAGAATTAATTCAAACAGCTTGATGGTTTCATTCTGTACAACAATGGAAATTGGTAATGAGTCACAGATCGGAACTCACTATTATCCCGACACAGCCTTTGCAGAGCTGTACACACATTTAAAAAAACATTCTTTAAATGTTGGACCAGATTCTGATTTCATATACATTGGTGTAAACCCACTGTAGTCCCTTTAGATTTACACTGGTTTATGGAGATCAGAATCTGAGCCAATGTCTTCAAAAGGTTTCATTAAAAACAACAGGAATTCTCATTTTACAAGTACCATGATGCAAATTTTCTCACTGGTACCTTATTCGGTTAAGCCCTGATCTCACAACTGGATCTGCACAGAGTCCCGCTAAAGTCAACTGGTCTCCACATGGAATGCAAGGGTTCCTCTGTAGATCCAGATCAGTGGTGGCCAAGCTCTCCCATGAATCCAGTGGGTCATACAATACAAGTTTAACAGAAGGCAGAATTTAACCCAGTGGGTTCTTCACAATGGAGACAAAGTCTGTTGCTGTGCAACTGTTTTCCTACCACAGGGATGCATATTATGGACAGCAAAATTAGCATCTACTTTCTGCAACTAAAACCATTAAAACCCATATCATTCAAAACCAGATATATGACATTACCAACTGAAAGTTAAATAATATCGACTTTGTCATATATGTAGGTAGGATCAGCAAACATCATATTAATTGTTGAGCATTTGTACTTCCTATAAGGTGTTCCAGCACTGGCACAATGCCACGGACCTGAGTAGGGTTACCAGTGTACACAACAGAAGAGTCTGACCCAGTGGCTTCAGCTTGGAAGCGAAGATCCTATGAATCAGAATCATGAGAAAAGGGGTAGTGGATCTGGAATAGGTGAACAGAGGGAAGGGAGACAACCGAGGTGACCCCTCTGCACAGACGAAAGAAGAACTATGATTGGGGGAAATCTAAAAAACTACTCCTTTCATGAGCTCTGGGGACAAAAATCACATCAATGGGGCAGGAAGGAGTCAAAGCTCTGCCCCCCTCCCTTTTGCACTGGCTTGAAGAGCAGAGTGCAGCTCCCCATTCCCAGCTGCTATTTCAAGAGCAAGTGTAATGTGCTCATTCTCTGCACACTTGGAAAGGGTGTATCTCTGTGTGTGTGTGTGAGAGAGAGAGAGAGACTGACTGACTGACTATCTAAATGTCAGGAATATCTAACAAAGGTCAACTTGAATAGCTCATGAAACCTAGAAGGGGAGAACTGGTTTGCACCTGGCTAGAAGCCCCATGGCTTATTTAGTTGCCTGTGACTATGTGGTATTATTGTCCTAAATTACTAATGGGGAGACTTTCACAGGGCACAAATGGCAATTAGGCACCAACCCCCATTACAATTGCAAACTGCCATTTATGCCTTTCAAAAATCTTCCCCAAAATGATTTGGAATTAAAATATCCCGTGTCCCCAAGAGGATGCTACATTGAACAAACAGTGCTGAGTGATCATCAGACATTTAAATTCAATTTAGTAATTCATTGAACATCATAACTTTTAAAAAGGTAAAAATTCCAAAACAAATCAACACTGAACACTTCCTCTTTGATTGGACACAATCACCATCACAATTCCAGGATATAAAAGACTGTTTCTCAAGGTTGGTAGGACGATAATGCAAGTCATAGATTTTAACTTGTTGAACTACTGCCTATCTTAGCAGGCAAACTTGACAGTGGGTCCATAATCGTAGGCCTGTCTTTAAGGAATCAAGAACCATGGGATTATTTTTAGCCACTCTTTATTAAAAGGGGCCAAATTTTCTGCTGTTCACGGAGTTCAGCGGAGTGACACCAGCAGTACGTTGGTTTAACTGCATAGAAGAAAACTCAGCTGGCCAACTGCAGCTGAAGGATACTCAGCCCCTCAGACAATCAGACCTACTAATCTGACTGGAAGTTCACACAGTAGATATTGGATAATTGTGGTGGAGGATGTGTAATGCTTTCTGCTATTGTACAGATCGGAGAAGTTGCATCACAGGAATCCTTAATGTAAGGGGTGCATTATGGAAGAACTGTCAAGGCACATCAATGTTTAGGCCTAAAAGTCTCAACAATATCCTTCTAAAAGTGCTTTGAAAATCAACAGAAGTATCTATGCACAGTAGAAGTTGAGTTGCTAACAGTGCATGTTTCTGAAGCCAGGCAAAGTCACTTTCCCATGAGTGTAAATTAACTCATTTTGGCCTTGGTTAACACGCTTCACCAAGTTTTTCTCAAACAGCAGTGGATGGTAAGCACCCATGGTACAGGCGTAGTCATGGTATCTCTGGTAATAGTGGCAGATGTCTGTCTGTCGTTTGGAAGGGAGGAATTCATAAATATTCACTTCATCACAGAGGGTCATCATGATCACAATGCCTGGCAGGGGAAGAGCAAGAACCAGTTAGTCAACCGGGGGGCAAAAAGGTTATGAAACCAACCATCTTCTTGATTAAATGTGAGACAGGAGGTTTATGCGAAATATCCCCTTCTGTCTCCCAAGATGGGAGGCGGTGGGGTTTCCCTGCAAGAAGTGGTCTTCTTAAAGTTCAGACCACATGGAGAGGGAGAAAAGGCTGTGATTGGAGGAGGCTACTTTCTGAAGCTCCTTGAAGTCTGCACAATTGTTGAGCCACTTGCTCATTCACACACAAATTGGTTACACCTCCAAAATCACAGATGCTGTGACTGGCAGCTGCATCCTGTCAGACACGGCACAGTCTGCCCCATTAAAGCCTCATGGAGATACTGTGTGACAGCAATATGCCATGAGTTATAAGATCAGCATTAAAAAATGCTACTTCTTCTTGATAGCTGGGTGAAAACTTGCCGAGTAGCCAAGCATGCACTATATCAGTGGTTCTCAAACTGTGGGTCGGGACCCCAAAGCGGGTCGCAACCCTGTTTTAATGGGATCACTAGGGCTGGTTTAGACTTGCTGGGGTCCGGGGCTGAAGCTTGAGCCCAACCACCTGTGGCTGAAGCCAAAGCCTCAGGGCTTCAGCTTCGGCCATCGGTGGCGGGGCTCAGGTTACAGGCCCCCCGCCCAGGGCAGCGGGGCTGGGGCTTTGGTCCCCTCACCTAGGGCGGTGGGACTGGGGCAGGCTCAGGCTTCAGTCCCCACTACTATTTAAGTTGGCAAAACTGGCCAGTCTCAAGTCTAGGGGAGGGTTTTGTGTTGTGGGGGAGGAGTGCAACACCTCACCTAATGAATGCACAGCCAGTAAAAATCACAAATCTAGAGAGGGCTTGTTTTGCAGTTCAACACCATTGCACAGTATGCTACTCTTCAAGCTCAAAGCAATTTCCCTAGATGGAACAGTGTTGCCCTCATGTGTCTTATGTGAAGTATACAAGCAATTCTAGAATGCAGTTAATAATGATGATCAGCCAGATTCCATGGTATGTTCTGTGCAAAGCAACTGTTAAAGGGGGAACAATTAATCCAGGTTTACAGGCTGCTTTCACCTTGCTAAAGCAGCACAAAGCACCCAGGGCATACCAGGGAATCTGGATCAATATTTATTTTCTAGCATCCCACTGAATTATGCCGAGTTTCAGATCTGAATGTATTTTGTGACATCTGGAAGGACGACTAGGGAATCTACTAATGCTGCACAACAAATTCTTTTTAATTTTGTGACTACTTTGTCAAATTGTAGTCCCCATTTTTAAAAAAATATTTTGATCAGACTTTACCATAAGTAACTATTTCCACTTACATGGGGCTTTCCAAAGGTTCCCAGAGCATACTGAACAATTTAAGCTTCACATCATCACTGGGATACACAATGTAGTTGTAGCTGTGTTGGTCACAGGATATTAGAGAAACAAGGTGGGAGAGGTAAGCAGAGGCTACTTACTGCAACTGGAGGTTCTTTGAGATGCGTGGTCCCTATCTGTATTCCACACATGGGTACGCATGCACACCATGTGCCTGAGTCCAGAAATTCTTCAAAGCAGTCTCCATTGACCCGCACATGCGCAGTAACTCTCCTCATGCTCCTGACTGAGACTATAAGAGGCAGTGTGGGTTGACGCCATTCCAGTTCCTCTTCTTACTGCAATCCAACTAGATCCAAAGCAGAGGGGATAGAAGGTGGGTAGTGGAATACAGATAGGGACCACACATCTCAAGGAACCTCCAATTACAGCAAGTAATCTTCATTTCTTCTTCAAGTGCTGGTCCCTATGTGTATTCCATATCTGGGGGACTCTCAAACAGCACATTCAGACCGGAAAATGGTGTGAGGAAACCGGCAGCAGAGAGGTTTGTAGTACTGCTGTTCCTATAGCTGCATCCGCCATTGCTGCTTGAGTTAGAGCATAGTGTGATGTCAAAGTATGGATGGAACTCCAAGTTGGTGCCCTGTAGATGTCTTGTAGTGGAACATCCAATAAGGATGTCGGGGAGGCAGCTTGTGTCCACGTGAGGTGAGCTGTGATACGCCCAGGATAGGGGAGCTTCGCTGTTTTGTAGCATTCTGAGATGCATCCTGAAATCCACTTAGAAATCCTCTGTAATGATATAGCTTGTCCCTGTGACCTTTCTGCCACAACAACGAAGAATCTCGGAGATTTTCTAATGGATTTGGTTTTCTGCAGGTAGAACGTCAGGACAAGCCTGATGTTAAGGGAGTGAGGTCTCTTTCCTCAGAAGAAGCATGGGGTTTTGGGAAGAATACAGGTAAGTATTGATATGGAACTCAGACACAATTGTGGGACGGAATCTGGGATGTAACCTAAGGGAAAGCTTCTGCTTGTGAAATACTGTATAAGGAATGTCTGCCATTGTGCCATTGTGCCATCATCACAACAACGAAGAATCTCGGAGATTTTCTAATGGATTTGGTTTTCTGCAGGTAGAACGTCAGGACAAGCCTGATGTTAAGGGAGTGAGGTCTCTTTCCTCAGAAGAAGCATGGGGTTTTGGGAAGAATACAGGTAAGTATTGATATGGAACTCAGACACAATTGTGGGACGGAATCTGGGATGTAACCTAAGGGAAAGCTTCTGCTTGTGAAATACTGTATAAGGAATGTCTGCCATTGTGGCTACGAGGTCACTGACCCTTCTTGCCAAAGTGACGGCTACTAAGAATGCCACCTTCATGGACAGGGGGATCATGGCACATGTTACCAGAGGTTTGAAGGGCAGGCCTGTAAGTGTTGAGAGGACAAGGTTAAGGTCCCATTGAGGCACAGGTTTAATAACCAGTGGGAAGTGTCCTGATCAAGCTCTTCATAAATTGAACCATGGTTAGGTGTGTAAAGATAAAATGTCCTTCCACTGGGGGGAGAAAGACACTAAATCGCTGTTAGGTGTACTCACAGTGAACTGAGGGTG
Source organism: Chelonia mydas (assembly GCF_015237465.2). Lineage (NCBI taxonomy): Eukaryota > Metazoa > Chordata > Testudines > Cheloniidae > Chelonia > Chelonia mydas. Next base: position 42,468,498 of record NC_057855.1, read on the forward strand.
AACCCTGAGCTCTTCAAGAAGAGGAGATAGTCTAGGATAACTGGAATGCTCACAGTATTAAGTGACTCTCCTCATCCAGCCTCTCCTCATCCAGAAAGGACTAGAACTGGGCTCAGTCTTCCATGGGGAGTTTGTCTTTACATTCTGTAGGCCTGGTGTAGGTGTTAAAATTGTATTTTGCTAATAAAGCTTTGTAATCAGCTATACAAAACTGGAGGACTGAAGAGGAGAAAACGTTCCTCCCAGGAGATCCACTCTCTTTGAGCCTTTATGGGCCAAGGTAGATTTTTGGTAGCATGGCTGAGCTCTCTCTGTAGTCACCTGTACCACCAACAAATTATGGGCAGGATGAGAAAACAAGAAGTCAGCATCCTTAGCCGGCACAAAATAGCATAGGGGCACAAGATGCTGGTGTGTGCTAAACCTCTCTGGCTGGTTCTAATATGGCCTGATTAGTTTGGAAGGGCCACCCTGATCGGTCCCTGTGGTTGTAAAATGTCCAGTAGTTGATTCTGAGGGTCATGGACCTCCTCTAGATGAATTTGTAGATCATTAGCGACCTTGTGCAACAACTCCTGGTATTGCTGGTTGTCATCCAGAGGAGAGGGCAATGAAGGAGTGACAGGGGTGTCCAGAGATGATGATGAGGCCCCCATCGGAACCGGTTCTGGTTCTTCCTCCTCAGACACATATGAAACCAGCTGATGAGAGGAGGAGGAGTGGTATGACTCCTGAGAGGGGTCCAGGCACCTGCAAAAAGGAAGGATCCATTGCTCATGGTGGCCCCCCTGAGAATCAATATTAGGTGTCCCTGGGAGGGTCATAACCAGACAGATAATAGTGTCTTGGCTGTCTGTTAGGGCTCCTGTGCCTCCACAGAGATACTGGTGCAGCTATCTCCTCCAGCTCCTCTGATTCCATCAGTACTGGGGCTCTCCTGTGTGATGGATAGAGATGGGACTTCTCTTGAGACAATGGTAATGATTTCCCCTCCAGGATAAGGATGTCTCTCAGGAGGGCAGGGCCCAAAAGGAGTGGAGACTGCAGGTAGGGGAGGAAGACATCCTCTCGCATTACAAAGGTCTCCACACAGCCTGGAGTCCGAGCAGTTCCCACAGAAACTCCTGAAGGGCCCAGTTCATCTGATGCAGCCAGGCTTTGGATAGATGAGATGGTACCAATGAGGAATACTGTCGGAACCAGCGGCTCCTTCTTTTTCCTTGTTTCTTGAAACCCGGGACCCTGGGCATAGTCCAGGGACTGAGGACGATTTCGCCTGACTGGAGAGGGGGAGTATTCTATTCCATGTTAACTAGAATTCCTAAGCTAAGATATAAACTATTTACAAATAAATTTTACAGGCTGTGCAACAACAGAGGACATGATTCTGACTTAGGCCATGGGGCAGTAAGAAGAAACTGGAGAGGTGTTGATCTGCACTGCCTCTTATATCCTCAGTCAGGCACATGAGGGGTGTTATTGTGTATGTGTGGGTCAATGGACAATGCTCTGAAGAAACTCCAGACTCAGGCATGTGGCATGCATGCATACTCATGGCATGGCCTTAGCAGGTCAGATCACAGCCTGAGTGGTTATGAGGGTCCCTGCACAAAGGGCTTGGCCAGTGGGGCCATAGCGGGTATGCTGGTCCCTATGTGTATTCCACACAGGGGAAGAATATCTTTTATTGGACCAACTTCAACTGGTGACAGAGACAAGTTTTCAAGCTACAAAGAGCTCTTCTGTAGAGGTCACCTGAAGAAGAGCTCTGTGTAAGCTCAAAAGCTTGTGTCTCTCTCTCTATCATCACTGGGAGACAGATTATACTCATTTTACAAATGGGGAAACTGAGGCATAAAAAAGTCAAGAGACTGAGCTGTGCAGGAGTCCTGCCTTCTCAATCCCTTGCTCTAATCAATAACCATTTGCTTTGTCTTTTCCTTCTAAAATTAGCTGTCTCCCCCATTACACATTAGTGTTGAACAGGAGCCAGAAATAATTTAATAGCTTAGAAGGCAGAAATATGAGTTTGTAGAAAGAAAGAAGAATTCTGACTGGCAGAAATATGATCAGCTAACCTAACTTTGTTAAGGTCTAGTTCTGCGCCTACATGGGGTGGGGGGCAATATCTTACAGTATGAGTGCCCTCTTGCAAGCAGTAGGATGGTAACCAAAGCAGAACAATTTTGGCACCGACAAAGCAAACAAGACGACAACTCCACTGTAAGTGGTTTTCTTATAAATCGCTCCTTAGCGGTCGGTTCCTTTTCATTTAGTTGCTGATTAAATGAGGTTGTGAAGAGGAGAAAACCTGGCCACAATAGAATTTCTGTCTGGGAGGAAAATGGACCTCTTTACTAATGTTTTGAGATTAGCACAAGGTGATGAAACAAAAGGGCTTTAGAACGAGAGATAAGGCTGGCTGAGGGGGAATTACTTACCATTTTTACAGCTATTATGAAGTTCTGAAAACTTTTTCCCCTTATCAAATCTTTCTTTTTGAACTGTGCTTATCCCATAATAGGTAATGGCTCATCAATTTGAAAAATAAAACTATTTGTTGACTCCAATAGAGAGCTGATAAATTTATTCGCTTGTTAAAATAAAAAAGTAATGAAAAGGAATAGCAGTGAAAGCCCTGAAAGACTTCACTGTGCTTCAGATCAGACCAGATATGAGTTGCTCTTTTCCTATTGGCTAGAAATGCTGGTGACCAGTAAAAGGTGATTGCACCTTTTATTGACAATTGACATTGTTGCACCTAACATTGCTGCATGCACCTGTGTTTGATCTGAGTATAGCTATTTCTGGAGTCAGTGCTACACAGAACAGTTTGAGAGCCGCTGCTGGGAAATGCTGATTTCTAACATAATTAAGCTGCTGTTTTGAGATGGGAAACATTGCATTTTACAGAAGTTGACCATTGTTAGGAAGCTCTAAAGGGCTGCTTTGAATCTGATAAACAGAAAGCACAACCATTATCAGCGCTTCAATAAACTGAAGAGCCCCTTCCAAAATTAATAAAGTCAAATATTTACTGGGCAGATACATTACCAAGCATTCCAGAAGAAGGTGGATTGGGCTGAATATCCTCCAATGAGTTCTCCTGCAGGATATCCCAGAGCTCCCACTGCATTTTTGGGTTCAGGATATAAAAGGGCTGTTTCGGATGTCTGGTACGATACTCCTTGTAGTTTGCAAAGAAATTGTAGTCTGGTTTTCTGTACCACTAAAACAGAATTAACAAGTCAGATCCTTTCCCCCCTCCCCTAAGGACAAGATCTCTCATAAAACACCTAAGGAATCTACTATTGCTCTGCACTGCTGCGGGATCCAGTAACTTATGTTTCATGTAACAGGCTGCCCTTCAAAATTCCACCTGCATTCTAATTCAGAGGGCAAGGTGCTGATGGAAGAGCTAGCATGCACCAGACGGGTGAGCCCATGGCACCCATAACGGAATACAAAAGTCTACAACAATATCCACTGTGTAACTTTAAAGATGCTGTGAAAGAACTTTCTTTACAAGTGGAATGTAATTTGACATGTGTATCATACCAGGCTGTATTGCAATTCACAAAGCAATGTAGGCAAACGGCACTTTTCCCTCCCTTCTTGCAGTCTCTATTATAAGATACCCTCATACTGAAGACTGATGGGGAACCATCTCATCTTTTAGTGGTCTGTTATGGAGTTCTAATCCTTCTAAGTTTCTCATCTCTAATGCATTAAGATCTTCACATGTCAGTGGTTGGTGTGTCAGTGATCCAGTTCATAAAAGTGTCTTACCAACTACTCCATTTTTATTTGCATTTAGGGTCTGATCCAAAATTCAGTGGAAAGAACCCCAAGGACTTCAATGGACTTTGGATCATTAATGGCTGCCGGATATTTAAATTGGGAGATTCAGGGGGAAGCTACATGATATTTAAATTGGGAGATTCAGTGGGCTGCTTGCTACATGAAAGCAAGCAGCCCACTAGCAATAAAATCTGGAAAAGATCCCATTTCTTCTCCTCTCCATTCCCAAAAATTTTAGGAGATACTACCTCTCTCCTTCTAGAATACCCAGCTAGCAGGACTATTCACGTGGCCTAGAAAGACACTGACAGGACAACCTTACGTGCAGCGCGTCATTTTTATACCATTCTCAATTGTTATATTTATCTCAGAGAACAAAAGGTCATATTCCAAGGCTAGCACACAAGCATCTTTGTCACAACATAGCACCAGAAGATGATAATGTACAGTATGTGCAGTGAACTGTAATTGTGTGTATTTGTGAGCTTACAAATTTATAAGCTTTCCTCTCACTACCTTACTTCAGTAAAAATACTGAAGGAGAGCTCATGTTTCTTTAAACTCTGGGACCATCTAGAAGAGAGGAGGTTTTACTAGGCAATAAGTACCAGCCTAGCTCATTAGAGGCTCTTAAGCATGCTACATACATACCCTTGCTTCGTTGGACTAGACAAAGGCTTGGACATTCAGATGACATTTTATAAGCAATGTCTCTGACCAAGGAAGTAGTTTATAAACACTCATTTATAGTTAATTTCCAAATGACTTCACTTAGATTCTAATACACTAGTACAATGCTGCGAAGTGGGCTTTAGGAACACTGCAGGGACTCCTTGTTTAGTCGTATCTGTATCCATTCAAAGTGAAGAATGCATGGAAGTGTTTTTATAATCCTTGGCTTTCTAAAAGTTAAAAATGATTGTGAATGGGAACCAATCTGGTAGGTGACCTCTGAGCACACTTCCCGCATCGGGCTCCGCACATGAGATAGACATTTCCTCACCTATCTCCTCCTGGTTCGTGGATCACTCTGGGGCTTAGGTTGGGGATAGGTGTCCAGACACCTAGAGTGGGGTGCAGTGGGCATGCTTGAAGGCAGAAACTTATTCTGGAGGGAACTTTTAGGCTGAAAACATAAGTGTCAAGTTTAGGTGCCTACAGAATTCAGCAGGAGTTTTGTGGAGCCTAAAAATGGGATTTACGATCAGGACCTAAGTGACGTGTTCCAGGTGACACAGGAAGTCTGTGGCAGAGCAGGGAATTGAACCTAAACCTCCCAGTCTAGCACCCTAACCACTGGAGCAGCGTGCCTCTCTTTCCGAAAGATGACTTTCAATCACACAGTCCAGGGTTTTAGGCCCTGCTCCGGGAGAGGGAGGACGGTTGTTTCAGAGTCACGTCTTCTGTCTGCTAATTACACTGGACTAGCTTTTGAAGCTGTTGCAGTTTATCACTTTGCATGCTTTGCTTGCTGAGATTGTTTGATGTAGTATAATCCTTAGCTTTGTTATTGTGCTGCTTTAGTGATGATCCTGTGCTTTCTGGCTCTGGACTATTATGCTGAAGCTCCATAAAATAGCATATTGACAGAATATTAACTTATTATTGAAACTGTCAAGGTAACTTATTGTTTTGTACAATGATGTAACTATTGCCTTCAACTGAGATATTCCAGTGCAAATCAGCAATGAGGAGACCTGACAGAAAAGGGAGAACAATGAGGTCTTGTACCCTAAGAAGGCTAAATCAAAGGATGGTGCAGTATCTCTGATATTGAAATTCTTCTTCAGTGCAAATGCTGAGAGGTATTTTTTATTATTTTAAAAATGGAACAAACTCTCTCCCATTTCTGACTATACAGACTGCACAGTCAAAAAACACACTGCAAAGCGAGAAGAACCGCCCTTGGTTTTATTTTCTTATAATTTAAAGGGAGAGATATGGTTCAAAGCTTCTGACTTCTGATTGGAGGAGGGGGGCACAACAGCATACAGTTCTGCGATAAAGTTCTGAATATACTGCCCACATGGGTGATCTACCCAGTTACTGAGAGAGGGAGATGTGATGACTGCTAATGGAGCTATTGTGCAGCTACTTTGCAGTCACTACACAAGTAACTCCAGTTTATGAATCCAATACCTACAAAACTCCAGCTGACATGAGTAAGGGAATATGCTGGCCTTTTAATAGAGCTTTCTTATCAATTATAAGCCATTAAAATATACCTAATGACAGACTGTTGCTTTCAAAACCAAAATGGCCACTGTGGTCAGACTGTCCAGCCTACCTTTTGGGTTCTTGAGACAGTGAAGACTATTACTCTACGGCAAGCTTGAGAATGCTATGTACAATAGTGGTCACCCTGATGTGAGATCAGCCAATGGGAAACTTACTGTGGCAATAAAAGATAGACAACTCAGGGCCCTTCACCCTTGCCTGGAAAAGACACACATTTCCTTTGAGTAGGGCTATGATTTTGTCATGGAAGTGTTTTGTCATGGAAAGGGGGCAAGCTGGGGACCTCAGGGGGAGGGGCGGAGAGGTGAGGAATGGACAGTGAGCCTACCCTGCACTCACCATGCACCAGCTGCTCCTGTCCTGTGGGGCTGGGCCTGACTCCCCACTCTGGGCACTGCAACCTAGCACGCAGGGTTGCAACATCACATGGGGGCATTTCATAAACTTTACTCAAATTCAGTTTCCCTGACTGCTGTGACAAAAATCATAGGAGCTGATCGCATGCAGGGATGGCAAAAGGCACTTGCGAACACATACACTGCTACATCGAGCATGCCAACTTTAAAAGGAATGATCCTCAGCATGCAGACATATATGGCAAGAAATGAGGTCACAGATACCCTGTAAATCTCATTTACTACACTGTTCTTCACTTACCTGATGAATTTCTGCATGATAAGGTGCTGGATCCCAGACAATTAAGATTCCAGTATTGTACAATATATCTGTAAGGAACTTCTGCTCTTTGACAGTTACAAGCTTGAATGAGAAAAGGAAAGATGATTACTAACACAGCAGAATATGTATCAATCTGTGGAAGGTCAGGCAGTCAAGTATTACTAAGCATAGCTCTACCCATCGACTACTAAGGACAACAGGTAGGATTGATTGAAGTTCAAAAAGTGCTCCATTATCCTTGGATTATACATGCTATAGAAAAGGTATTTCCTTGTGTCAGCTAGCAACCATGCCCTGTCCTTTTAATTCTGCTGCTACTCCTGCCTCCAGCAGGTCAGGATGTAGTGGAATGTCAAAGGAGCAATGGCTGCATATCTATGCATGTCACATCCCTCTTTCTACCTGTCTTTACGCAGAAAGGAGAGGATACGGGCCACTCACAGCAGCTTGAAGCATGTGTGGACTTCAGCCACTAAAACTGCAGTCACTCAAATTAGCTGGGAGAAGAGTAGTAGCAGTAACTGAGACATCTAATTCTACATGCATTTCTCCAACTTTGTGGAAATTACAGACACTCTGCCAAAAAGGAAAAACAGATGGATAAGGCAACAGGCTGCTCAGATCATATTTCATTAAAAAAAAAAAAAAGCATGCATGGGGCAAGTTTTAACAATCCACACTTCACAGTCACGCTAAATACAAACTCATGGAGTTACACTCAGAATAATGGTCCAAGTGTCAATTTCCCCAAACAGCCACTAGCGCTAAGTTACAATGACAAAAATCAGCCGGGGGCAGTTTTATCCTTTTAGTAATCCAACAACTGCCACAGGGCAGGTGAGAGAGTTGAACTGGGGAAGTCCACTTTGGAGCACTGTTTACAGGAAATAAACAGGGGCTTGTCCTTTTATTCATAAGCACAATTCGAACAGACGCTTCTTGTTAACATCTGGTTAGGAAGAGGGCAGTCATAAAACCCTGACTATGCCAGACAGCCCCTCAGAAATCCAAGCCAAACGGGAGCTACTTCAGAATGAGTTGATTCATCTTTTTAAATATGCTATTTCCCCCCAGCCATCGCTAGCATCCAATCGCTATTCTGGCTGTCCCTGTCACCAGTACATCACAACCATGTCTGCCTGGCCATTCCAGATGCTTATTATTCTATAAATGAAAAAGAGTTTGCTGGTGTATGTTCTTAATTTTAAAAAGAGAGAGAGAACATTAGGTTTGAGGCCCAGAGTCCTGCCATGCGTACTGCATGGCTTCCTCAGCCTACACCATTTAAAACATTTCGGTCACTTTTAAAAACGAGGCTGCTGAGTTTGAAAGTGCAGCTTGGTGCACACAGTCCTTTGCAGGTGCAAATGACAGGATTTAAGTTTTTAACTCCCAGGCTTGTGGGAGCTAAAAGCATTTGGAGAGGATGGGATTGCAGGGAGAGGACGAGGAAGAGTGGCAGAGAGTAGCAGTGACCGTGGTGTCAGACTGGGGTGAAGGCAGGAAGGGGAGGAGGGACACAGCAGAACAGAGGGAGAGGGGATTCTTGCCAGATATTTTACAAAACAAAATGGGTCCTTTTTAGCACCATCCTGGGCAGAGGAGAAGGTGGGCTGAGAAGAGCGTTTCAGGAAAGAGTCCACGTGTCGGTAAGCGTAGGTACGAAGTGCAAGACTCACAGTGCAGGGTCATGAAGTGAGACGTTATAAGCTGACAGGAGAGAGTTCTCCCATCGGCTTAATAACTCCACCTCCCTGAAAGGCAGTGACTATGTCGGTGGGAAAAGCTCTCCCACCAACATAGCGCTGTCTACACCGGTGCATAGGTCGACATAACTACATGGCTCAGGGGTGTGGATTATTCACACCCCTGAACCAAGTAGTTATACCAAAGTAATTTTGGAGGTGGACCCGGACTCAGAGAGGGGAAGAAGAGCTGTTCAGAAAGGAAGAGAATGTAAGTGTATGAATCAAGCAGTCACAGGCCTCTCTCTAGACTAGTGGTTCTCAAAGCCGGTCCGCCACTTGTTCAGGGAAAGCCCCTGGTGAGCCGCGCCGGTTCGTTTACCTGCTGCGTCCTCAGGTTCGGCCGATCGTGGCTCCCGGCCAATGGGGGCTGCAGAAAGCGGCGTGGGCCAGGGGACATGCTGGCTGCCCTTCCTGCAGCCCCCATTGGCCTAGAGCAGTGAACCGTGGCCAGTGGGAGCCGCGATCGGCTGAACCTGGAGAACTACCTGTGGACACGGCAGGTAAACAAACTGGCCTGGCCTGCCAGGGGCTTTCCCTGAACAAGCGGCGGACCAGCTTTGAGAACCACTGCTCTAGACTCACCCAGCAGCATGAATGCAGAGATGGAGCAAATGCGAGAGGACCTTTTCAAGGTCAGAACTGTAGGGTTGTTGCCATCTTTCCTGCCTCCATTTTTAAGCAGGGCAGGTACTAGGAACAACTGAAGGCTAAGACATATGCACCAAATTTCTATTGCAGTTGTCACTGCCTCTTACTTCTGCAACTAATCTGATAACTTCCTGCCACCTCATTTACAGCCTGCTATTGTTTGCTCTGCATGACCTTAATTTGTTGACTGTCAGTTCTAGGTTCCACATTTAATCAATGGAGCTAACTGATCTCACCACTTATTGCCTTTAGTGCCTATTTGTTCTGCTTAATCAATTGATTGATTCTTTCCACTCAACCAACTGTCATTTAACTGCTAACACACTTACTTGTCTTGCCCAGCTGTTTTGCTAATTAACTGCCAGAGGCATTGATTATTGCCTATTTGATCTGGTCTTATTTAGCTGATTTCATGGTTTCCTGATTGCCTTGCTAATTCATCATATAACCCGCTAGTACATTTATCATCTATGTAATCTCTTTTGGATTAATTAACTTGTTTGATTATAGCCTTTTAGACCACATTTGCTGACTTTTACCCTAAGAATGGTATCCCTTTACCTACCCCAGCCTCCTACCTCGTTCCTTTGTTGTGGCATTGTCTCCTCTCTACTTCTCCATCATCCATCTTCCCTTCCTTTTAACACTTATTATCCAGGAACACGTGTGTCCACATGGGGAGTTGTATTGGCATAACTACAGCTGCATAATTATATATCTATATCTATAGTGTCGTGGAAGCAGGACAAATGTTTTCACTGGCATCGTTTGCATATCATAACTAGGCTGGCACTGGATATGTGGCCCCAGGAGATAGCTTCCAAAGTGGAGAACATACTATTGACCCAGTAACACAATTACACACAGACGAGTAAGAACATAAATTGCCTCCAGATTGCTGAACACGTCTGCTATGGGAAGATCAGTTTACAAAGGGACAAAGTCCAATTCTTAATTTATGTTGCATCCACTAGTCAGGAAGCAGAGACCACTGGGACGCAGCAGGCATCAAGATAACACAAATCATGGGAGAGGAGAATTCTGATGAGGAAGATAGATTAAGATTTATGAGCAACAAAAATTAATGTAAAGGAAGAGGAACAAACATGGATTAGAGAATTTGGTTACAATTTCCAAGGCAGTACAGGGGATTTACCCTTGAATTTTAATAGAATACATGTAGCTAAACCCTCTGTACTTCTCTGAAAAAAGTCAACCCTTATTCCAAAGCAGCAACCCAGAAGACTCAGGGCTAGTCTACTGTGGTAGTGCTTTTATGTGGCTTGTGTGGTCACAGCAAAGTGCTGGGAGACAGCTCTCCCAGCGCTCTAAAAAAACCCACCTCTCGAGGGGCGTAGCTCCCAGCGCTGGTGCACTGTCTGTACTGGCACTTTACAGTGCTGAAACTTGCAGTGCTCAGGGGTGTGTTTTTTCACACCTCCGAGTGAGAAAGTCGCAGCGCTGTAAATTGCCGGTGTAGACAAGCCCTCATTCTCTGAGAGCAGATGACTGAACTTCAAGCCCGAAGAGCAAGGAGACAGAGTGAAGAGGTGAGCAGGTAGTGAACTGGCCTGTTCTGGAGTATGAAGCTCTGTTTTTCTTCCTACCTGGGTTGTTTCAACCTGTGCTCCCTTTCACTAGATTGTAACAAGCTCTTCCTGATTAATCCAGCTAAGAAGCGATGGCTTCAAAACACTTACTGGATGGATAGCTGGGGTGCTGTGACCATTGCTTATTTCACAACTCTCTCACTGTTTAATTGTATTCCCCTTGTCTGCCTGTTGTAACTACTTATTGTCTGTTGTCAAATCAAATTTATTAATAGCAACTTAGCCGTAAGCCAATGCACCAAAAACAAAATATATTACAATATAACTTAAAAGTAAATCCAGGATTTTATAATATCACAATACATATAAATACAAATTTAAAAGAACATAAATCAATTAAACCATATATAATCACCGTGCCATTTATCTTTTCCTGATTTTAGCTGCTGGCCATGCGAATAGGGCAGCCACTCAGATCACAGATACATTGTTAGTCCCTAATAAATATTCTGTTCTCTGAGATGTTGTAGAAAAAGGCACCCAGGACAAAAAAAGCACGGAAAGCCATTCTGACCTCAATACAGTACAAATTACAGTATAATAAATAATAGGGTAGGCCTTCCATCTGCCCAGAGCTGCATGGACAGAGGTGGTTATGTTTCTCAGTGCCAGTATATCAGCCTTCTGATTTAAGCTGTCTGCACAGATTGAAAACTGAGAGCTGTTAAGGCCCTCCTTAACTCATTATTAGACAAACTCTCTAGATATCCGTGAGTCTTTTTAATAAGGGGGAACCAAGGTGACACAGTTGTAATGGAAACAACAGCCTTGCTTAGTTGTTTATTAATATCCTCTAATCTCAAATTGATTAGGGATTTCACTTATTTAAACAAATCTAATCATTTTGAATTCTGGGAAGCCTAGAGAATGCAAAGAATTTTGAATATTCTGTCACCAAGGAAATGTACATGACAAAGCCCAGCTGAGCTGTTCTTCTAAGCACAGCCTTGGCAAACATTGTGGGTATATTCAACGAATGCAAAACCAAAAGTTAATGTTAGTATTGCACTTTGGAAAAGAACAGAATTCATGTCTGTCTTGACTCTAAGAAGAGCAGCTGCAGTTCTATTTGGGACACCAAAAATCATCCTAAGGAATTTGTTTTGAAACACTTCCACTCCCATTTGATCATTCCACCCCCATGTTTCTGCACCATACAAAATCTGAGTGCATACCTTAGCCTCAAACACTCTTAGGGCTGATGCAATTAAATTCCTCCCATGAATCCAGGTGAAACATAACACAGCTTGCATTGAATTTGAGGCCTTCTCTTTGGTCACCTGAACATGTTTATCCCACAATCCATTTTGTGAGAACCAGACACCCAGATAGAGGAAAGAATTAACTTGTTCAATATATTGCCCATCAATCCTCCATTTATGCAACCTCCGTCTTTGACTAAAAACAATTACTTTAGTTTTGGAATAATTTATCAAAAGGCCCTCCCGTTGATAGTATAAACCAAACACATTTAATGAATGCTTCAGTCCCACTGATGTTTGTGACAATAGAATTAAATCGTCTGCATATATTAAGACAGACAAAGGGTAATCCATGATTTGATGGGGAAAATACTGATCCCCTTTTAATGCCAAAATAACATCAGTAATATAAAGGTTAAAAAGGTTGACAGCCCTGTCAACCCCTCTTTGTTATCGGGATGGAATCAGTTAGTTGCCTATCCAGGCCTATCCTAATATTGGCCTCTTTTTGCCTGGGAAGAGCTCTTAAAAGAATAAAGTAATGGGGGACCTATCTCCAATTTGTCCCACAGAAGCTATCAGTAGAATCAAACGCCCATTTAGATCAACAAAGGCTGCATACAATTGTCCTCCCTTCAGGGAGACAAAAATTTGTAGATCAAATAAGAAAGAATAAAACCATAATCTGTAGTGGAGCAGCCATTTTGAAAATCAGCAAATTGTCTTCTATTTTCTGCCCAATCCTCTAGTCTCTCCAAAAGATATCTACTATAAATTTTAAGACAGCATTCAACAAAAGGATTGGGTGATAATTCCCTGGGTCTTTCCTATTCCCTTTTTTATAGACTGGAATAATAATATCAATAGCCCACCCTGAGGGAAAAATCCCTGTATTATTAATATTGGAGAAAAGTTTAACCAAAACAGCGGCTCACCAATCAATCTTCTTCTTAAATCATCCCACAGGGAAAAAATCCTCCCCTGATGTTTGAATACAATCTTGTTGCTTGATCGAAAAATTAACTTCCTCACTGATTACTGCAGACCATTCTTGAAACAAACAAGGAACAGGGGCTACCAGAGCTGATTGTGCCGAAAAGATAATACATGCCCTATCATTATAAAGTGCAGAAAAATATTTCTCCTAAGTATGCTTGGAGATCAGAGCTTCAGTATTACTCCTAACCTTCTTGGAGCCCAATGCTATCAGTTTCTAAATATATACTGCCCAGTTTCCTGGTCCCGTGCAGGGAGCCTGGCTCCTGGTTGGCATGGACAATGAGAGAGGAGCCCCCAGCCAGGAGTAGCAGGGTAGCGCCGGCAGATTGTAGCAGGACAGGACCTGTGTGCTACTGGGTGCACATAGCAGCAAAGCAGCCCACAGAAGTGCCAGAAGCAGTAGGAGGCAGTAGGCCCTCGTCCCGAGAAAGCAGGGCACAGTTCTCATGAGAAGATCAGGGTTCCTCCTATATGCGAACTAGGTCCTGGTAGTGGAGGCAATGGACCTGTTTGTTCCCGGTTGGAAGATATGGAACTAATGAGGAGGGGGAGATTTAAAGAGTCAGTGCCTGGTATAAGGGTAAGATCCTAAATGCTGAGCGAGCACTCGGTCACAAACTCTGGTTACAGCAAAAGGTTGAAAGGACAACTTGAGAGCAGAAGGAGCCATGCTGAATTAACTAAATTTACCAGGTCTGGTTAAAACCCATCAGCAAGCCCATAAATCTTAGTTAGGAAGTGCCTCTCTCCCATCTGCCTCCTCGCTCAATCTAAAATTACAGATTTTATAAACCCCCCAGTGACGAGGATGGATTTGGACAATATCTTCTAAGGAAATGGAGATCGGAGACTGCCTACCCTCTGGTCTGAGCCTTATACAAAGAGTGACATGGAGGTTGCTGTACACAGAAATCAGAGCTAGGTCAGTTCTCCCACGACTATGACCTGGATGGATTCCTGAACTCTCCTCTGAAAACTACCCTGAGATTATCAGACCTTTTAAATGTATCTACAGAATCAAATATAAACTTTTCTACAGATTTTAAATCAGACCCTGCACCTGGTTATGAACAATGTATAAGGCTTGGAAAGCTTATTGATAGAATATTTACAGACATTTCTGAAATCAAGAATCTGTCTTTGATTTCAAGGACATGCTGAGGAGTCTATGGCAGATATGGCAACAGTTTAAAGACCAGAAGAAAATTGTTTAACTATTTGTGTGTCTTCTAGTCTCTACAAAGCCAAATAGTGGACTTGATCTGTCTCCTGCAGGTAGTCAGTATGGTGGTTCTGAGGTAGGAGTTTTTGGCTAATAGTATTGAAAAGGGCTTTTCCCCGTATGTCATTTTATTCCTGTACCTCCTTCCGCCATACTCCCTTCCAGGCATATGTCCCATGAGCCTGTGCTCATGGCTCTAAATATTCATTCCTGCCCAGATAAAAACCCTAGTATTCTGATAACTGTAAGCATGCGTGGGTTGTGGCTTTGACTTTACGGGAAGGGTAGAGACTCTGGTTGATTTACGCTGCCAGATTTATACATTACTTGAGTAAGAGGTATTTGGCTCTTTAACCAGAGATAAGACTGTGAAGATTAAACAACTCTATAACCTAGGTCTATGAGAATGTATGTTGGTAGCATTTAAGTTAAGAAGATCTGGGACATGAAATATCTTCTAAGTTTTGGATGCTCTACATATTGTCCCTCTCAGATTTTGGAAGGCACTTCAGATTCTTAAACCTTGGGTCGAGTGCTGTAGCTATCTTTAGAAATCTCATATTGGTACCTTCTTTGCATTTTGGCAAATCTGCAATGAAAGTGTTCTTAAAATGAATACGTGCTGGGTCATCATCCGAGACTGCTATAACATGAAATATATGGCAGAGTGCAGGTAAAACAGAGCAGGAGACATAATTCTTCCCCAAGGAGTTCAGTCACAAATTTAATTAACGGATTATTTTTTTTAATGAGTGTCATCAGCATGGAAGCATGTCCTCTGGAATAGTGGCCAAAGCATGAAGATGCATATGAATGTTTAGCATATCTGGCATGTAAATACCTTGCAATGCTGGCTACAAAATTGCCATGTGGACGCTTGTTCTCACTTTCAGGTGACGTTGTAAATAAAAAGCGGGCAGCAATATCTCCTATAAATGTAAACAAACTTGTTTGTCTTAGCGATTGGCTGAATAAAAAGTAGGACTGAGTAGACTTGTAGGCTCTAAAGTTTTACATTGTTTTGTTTTGGAGTGCAGTTTTGTAACAATAAAAAATCTGTATTTGTAAATTGCACTCTCACGATAAAGAGATTGCACTACAGTACTTGTATGAGGTGAATTGAAAAATACAATTTCTTTTATCATTTTTACAGTGCAAATATTGTAATAAAGAATAATATAAAGTGAGCCCTGTACACTTTGTATTCTGTGTTGTAATTGAAATCAATATATTTGAAAATGTAAAAAAAATCCAAAAATATTTAATAAATTTCAATTGGTATTGTATTGTTTACAGTGCAATTAAAACTGTGATTAATCATGATTAATTTTTTTAATTGCAATTAATTTTTGAGTTAATCATATGAGTTAACTGCAATTAATTAACAGCCCTAGTCCTTACCCTTTCTTTTATCACTTAACCTAGAGTGGAACAGTTCAACTAATCATTCCCAAACTGGTTCCTTTTAACCTGCTCTATCCTGTATCCTCCAAAACTCAGAAGATATTTCATGCCCCAGATCTTCTTAACTTAAATGTTACCAACATATATTCTCATAGACCTAGGTTATAGAGTTGTTTAATCTTCACAGTCTTATCTCTGGTTAAAGAGCCAAATACCTCTTACTCAAGTAATGTATAAATCTGGCAGCGTAAATCAACCAGAGTCTCTACCCTTCCCGTAAAGTCAAAGCCACAACCCACGCATGCTTACGGTTATCAGAATACTAGGGTTTTTATCTGGGCAGGAATGAATATTTAGAGCCATGAGCACAGGCTCATGGGACATATGCCTGGAAGGGAGTATGGCGGAAGGAGGTACAGGAATAAAATGACATATGGGGAAAAGCCATTTTCAGAAGTTATAAAAGTCTTAAAACACTCCGATGTGGAAACTACAGAACCCGAACTAAAGTAACTCCTCGCTTAACGTTGTAGTTATGTTCCTGAAAAATGCGACTTTTACCAAAACAATGTTAAGCGAATCCAATTTCCCCATAAGAATTAATGTAAATAGGGGGGTTAGGTTCCAGGGACATTTTTTTCACTAGACAAAAAACTATATTATATACTATGTATAGAATTTGTTTGCAGGCTCTACCTCAGAGGTGGGTAAACTATGGCCCAGGGGCTTCATCCGGCCCTCCAGACATTTTAATCCGGTCCTCGAGCTCCTGCCGGGGAGCGGGGTCCGAGGCTTGTCCCACTCCACACAGCTCCCACAAGCAGCGGCATGTCCCCCCTCCAGCTCCTACACGTAGGGCTCCACATGCTGCCCCCGCCCCAATCACTACCCCCCGCAGCTCCTATTGGTCGGAAACCATAGGCAATGGGACCTGCAGGGGTGGCACCTGCAGACAGGGAAGTGTGCAGAGCCGCCTGGCCTTGCCTCCGCATAGGAGCCAGAGAGGGGGACATGCTGCTGCTTCTGGGAGCTGCTTGAGGTAAGCATCACCAGGAGGCTGCACCCCTGACCCCCTCCTGTGCCCCAACCCCCTGCCCCAGCCCTGATCCCTCTCTCACCCTCCGAACCCCTGTCCCAGTTCAAAGCAACCTCCTGCACCCCCAACCCCTCATTCTCAGCTGCGCCCCAGAGCCCACACCCACAGTCAGAGCCCTCATCCGCTCCCACACCCCAACCCCCAATTTCGTGAGCATTAATGGCCTGTCATACAATTTTCATACCCATATGTGGCCCTTGGGCCAAAAAGTTTGCCCGCCCCTGCTCTACCTGTTCTCTCCCTCCAGAGAGAAATGACACCTCGAGGTGCTGCTACATAAAGGTCCCAAGAGTGTGAGGTAGAGATCTCATGTTCAAAGCCAGAGATGTGGCTCTATTCTTCCATAAATACCATAAGAAAAGCTGCCATTCACCATTGATCACTCTGCTGCTGGTGTTATTCCTACCTCAATCCTTGCAGTGAAGGAGAGACTGCACAATAAGAGAGCTCAATTGGGCCCTCAGTCGCATACTCAATACACTTTCCCTCTCTGTCGTGTAGCACACTTGCCAGGCAGACTTACCTGTGAATTAACAAGGCGGATTGTTGTCTTTTCCCCCACATCACTCTGAAACCCTATGGTAGGAGCCGCATTAAATCTCAAAACTGCATCATGGGTGTCTGAAAGCAGCAAAGAGGGAAGAGTTATTAAAAGTTAACCAATGGCTATTATGTGTGAGTGGGGGAAAAGCATCTAACTCAGGTATGTTAAAAATATGGCAGGTATATAATCAATATAGTTGATAACTGTTTGTTAGAGATACAGAGCTGGATTCATCAGAAGTATTAAAAAGGTTGATTTTTTCATGCTGGCATTTAAATGATTACTATATGTGCTGTTTTCTCTGTCTCCTAATTTGGTTTAAATGAAACTAACCATTTCCAGCTGTATGTATTTTATTGTAAAAACTCAGCACACATGTAGAGAGCACAAGCTGACATCCAAAAAACCAGCTCAGTACAGGTCCCCAAAACACACTTGGGTAAACAATTCTCCTTGTGATTTATTACAAATCAGTGACTGGGAAATAATGAAGAGGAATGTGCTTTATTTCTCAGGGCCTGAAAAAACAGATGCTCAATAGCCTGTGGACTGAGTCTAGTGGCTAGGGTGAAAAATAACTATGCTACCTCACAGCTCAACATGATGCCTCCTGCACTTTAAAGGAATAAAAGAGCTGTGTAATGTTAATATGTACTTTGCCAAATGTAACTTACTATACTCTTAGTTGTGTTCTACTTTCCCTTCATGGCTTCACTCTCTTTTCTTTCCGATAACAGATGACAGCATAGATTTTCCTGAGTTTTGTTTCTGTGTCTTCCTTCATAGTCTCTCCTCCCTATTATTACTAATATTATCTATTTGGATTGCAGTAGCGCTTAAGAGCTCCAACTACAGCAAGGCTGGGGTAGGCCAGAGGTTCTTCTGTTACAGAGAACGGATATGTTAAATAATGAATAATAAAATAAATAATAGTACCACCTAAACTCTTCTACAGCATTTTTCATCAGTATATCTAAAAGCACTTTAAAAAGGAAAACTGTGTCATTACTCATATTTTACAGATGGGAAACTGAGACACAGAGCGGCAAAGTGACATGCTCAAAGTCACCCAGCAGGCCAATGTTAGAGCCAGAAATAGAAATCAGGTCTCCTGAGTGACAGCCCAGTGATCTACCCACTAGGAAACACTGCCTCCTCCTCTCCTTCTTCCTTCTCCAGAGCCAAAGGGCTTGTCTACATGGGAAAGTTTTATCAGTTATACTGGGATATGCTATCAGTGTAGTTAAACTGATACAGTGATAGCAGCGTAACTACCCCATATGGACACCCATTCCCATTTAAGAGTGGCTTTCCCCCGCCCCCCACCAGTTTAGTTTAAACTCTTTCCAAAGTGACATAAATTAAACCAAGCAAAGGCACTCAAATGGGAATCTGAGTGTTCACCTGGGGAGTTATATCGGTATCACTATAATGCTTCCTGCAGCTGCCATGGCCATCCCCTGTCCGCAGCCTGCCTTACCCATTCTCTCTAGGGCAATGGTCTCCAAAGCGGGGTGCGCACACCCCAGGGGTTGCGCAAGACCATCCCTGGGGGTGCGTGGCAGGAGGCGCACCACCAAAGGCTCTCCCTGCTCCGTCTTCGGCAGCACGCTGGCGGCAGCTCTCTTTTTTTTTTCTTTTTGGTTCCCTAGAGCTGGCCCTGGGGGTGCGTGATCCAAAAAGTCTGGAGACCACTGCTTTAGGGGACTTCGGCTCCCTAGAGGTCTCCAGAGTGGAGCCTGCAGCTGCTTTGTACCGCTGCAACCCTTCCCTTGCAGTGGGAATTCTACCACTGGGGTCTCCATCATATTGTATGGTGCAGAAATCAGCACGGATCTTGAGCTGAATCCTGGCCCACACTTAGTTCAATTAAACCAATTGTGTTTTCAAGTGTTAAAGATTAATGTACACATTTTAAATGTGTATTAAGGGTACACACTAAGGGTACCTGCTCATTCTTTCTGCTCTCCACCACACACACCTTCAATCAATAAGAATCTTAATTGACTATTTCAAGATGGTGCAAGTGTCTTTGTGAATTCTCAGATTAATTTTACATGGAGAAAGTCCTATGGGTAAATCAAGTGTGACGGTGGATTGTTCCAGCCTCACAGAATTCAAAAGCCAGATGATGTTGTTTTATCCTAACAGAGTAATACCAACCTATCTCTGGTCCCAGATGCGAGGACTTCAGAGCTCCTGCTGAGGACACGACAGCGCATTGACGGAAGTGGCCGACTTCTTGGCTGAGGTTTTTTTCTGGTAGATACTTCTGCCATTCAGAGGTATTGAACGGACCGTCTGACCCATGGATCATTGTCACATTCACTCTGTCCCGGAGCTGGCAGAGCAGTTTCTCTGGACTGAGTCTGGTAGTATTCCTTCGCCCTTTGTAAGTCACATTGTACTTGTTCATGGACTGGTAATTGTTTTTGACCTTTTGCAGCCTAGGTATGAGATTCTTTGATGAACTTTCCTCATTCCAGACATTCACAGAGAGCACTGATTTCTTGGACTTTACCACTGCATTGTTTCCTGGAGGGGTTGGAGAGATGCTGCCATTTACTTTATCCAGTTTGACCAGCAAAGCAACAGATAACTGGCCCTTCTCACTGACAGGTTTGCTTGAAAGGAGTCGGGATGTAAATACGTCTCCTTTTCCCAGAGCTCTGAGAATCTGAAAACCTTTGCTTTCTGTTTTGAAGGGAACGTAGTAGCCTTTTCTTGTTTCCCTCCACAAGCAAATAGTCAGAACCACAATCAATAACAGGAGTCCATATACGAATTTTTTCAACAGATTGATGGCAACCATAATGTATGGTGCATCAGAATGAGGTGATTAACACAGGGCAGGATGCTGGGCCTGAAAAAGAGGGCAAGAAACAAGTAATCAAAAGAAGCAGTGAGGGAACGAACTAGAAATTTTTTCCAGACTTCTCAATCCATCTAAAGGTCTGATCTAAAGCCACTAGCATCAATGGAAAGACTTTACTGGGCTTGGATGAGGTCCTAAATTCAATATCAACCCAGGCCCATGCTCCTTATTTGAGTTATATGGGAGACCTCCCCCAGCCCCAATTCCATATTTTTCCTTCTCCAAAGAGTGTATGGGTGCAGAACTTTCATGCCAGCTGGGTGAAAATCCCCACTTTGCTATTTCTTAAATAGATATTTAATATCTGAAACGACATCACCAGCTCAAGGCTCCCTGCCTGAATCTGTCCCTGGTTCTTGCATCTGGTCAGAAAACTACCATTTCAATAACAAACCTTGTTTCAAGAACACTGTGGAGAACGCGGATTTTATAAACAACATGTGAGTTTCAAGATAGCTGCACTGAAACCTTAGTGAGCTCATAGGAAACTTCTGCAAATCTGTAAGTGACTGACCGCACTTCCAACACGTAGTCTCATTAAACAGCTGGCTGGAGCCAATAAGTCTATGTTAGTGTTTTGCTTTTTTTTTTTTTTTTTATTCTCAAAATGCTCTTGGTTTGATATTAATTTAGGGTACAATACAGAATATCTAGGGGAAGAGAGGAAGCTTTCTGCAGCACAGCGCTCCAACAAATGCAGAACACCCCACCTTCTGCAGAAAATAATTGAGCAGCTGCGTGGAGGAGACGGAGAGTTTGGGTTGTTAGGGGAAAGACCGTCTGTTGCTAGAGTGTTGTGATGCCGAGGCAGCAAATCAACAGCAGGAAAGCACAGAGGGCAGGTCATTATTCACCCTCTGTTCAAAGCACAGGGGAGCACACTGGGACAGGTGTAAACGAAAATATGCTGGCAGTCTAAAAGCAGCTGTGGCATTTACAGAGGTGCGTGGTGCCTGGACATAGGTGGGCATTGAAGGTGACCAGAGCATGGTTGCCAGCTCTGTACATGCCAGTGCCTTCAGGTATGTTTTTCAAGCTATGTCGATACTTAGCTGTGCCGCTGTATCACTTCAGTGTAGCCACTCGCTACAGAAACGGGAGGGCTTCTCCGATCACTTTAGTTCATGCACCTCCCCAAGAGGAGGTAGCTAGGCTGAGGGAAGAATTTGTCCATCAACCTAGTGCTGTCTACACTGGGATTAGGTCGGCTTAACTACGTAGCTCAGGGGTGTAGGTTCTTCACACCCCTGAGCAACTTAAGCCGGTCAACTTAACTTTTTAGTGTAGACCTGCCCTCAGGATATGAGAGCGGCAAAGAGAGGGCAGATGCTTGAGTGGTGCGAGGCGGCCAAGAACAAGGAATTGGAAATGCTATGTGGAGGAGCCGGGCACTGGCTCCCCGCACCCTACGTGTCTGTATCTGACTATCTGTCTCCCAGGGTGAGGAGAGTAGTCCGGCCACCTTGCAATCCAACCAAGGGGGATGGTTTCCCGCTCCAGAAGTGCACAGGAGTTGGTGGGGAAACTAGCAACCATACGCACAGTGCCTGTTACTCAGGATCGGCTCTGGAAGTAATTTTTCTGGCCCAGAGCCATAGGTAGGGCTTCTGTTCTTCGGGATGTATAAATTTTATTGTTCAGAGTTTATTTTTAAGTTCTATGTAAATGTCCAAAAACAGGTGGGGTTTAGGGTTTACTGTAATGAGTGTAGTATACACCATAATGAGTTATATTACTTATTACAGTAGTATATATTATAATGAGTACTCTCTTCTTAATGTTTCTTAGTGTACTTTAACATAGTGCTGTTTGAAACAGTACTACAATAAAGCACACTAGGGAACCTTTAGTGCACACCAGCAGGGTACAGGGTATGGGGTACAGGCTCCATCTATACTAGTGTGAATAGATTCAGCACCTGAAATACAGGCAATCAAATTTTGACCTCTTGCAGCCAATCTTATACTTCTGATTGAACAAACCCAGTATCCCCAAGTTTCAGCCGTTCATTCATAAGCACAGATGTCTGACCATATAAAGCTCCCTTTATTTTCTATTTCTATCATCCATGAACTCTCAGAGAAAGGAATGGGGCCACTTAAAAGGCAGGTGATGGTACAGACTGAGCCATGGAAAATAGATCTGCAAAACTAGGGCCAAATATGCAAACCTTTCCTTGTGTTTGTCTTACGGCTGGTCTACCCTACAGAGTTAGGTGGCTTAACTACATCCTTCAGAGCTGTGTAAAATTTCACACCCTGTGCAATGTAATTAAGATGACTTAAATGCTGGTGTAGACATCACTAGGTCAATGGAAGAATTCTTCTGCAGGCCTAGCTACTGCCTCTTGGAGAGGTGGAATTTACTACA
The DNA here is from genome assembly GCF_015237465.2 of Chelonia mydas. Classification (NCBI taxonomy): domain Eukaryota; kingdom Metazoa; phylum Chordata; order Testudines; family Cheloniidae; genus Chelonia; species Chelonia mydas. Next base: position 42,490,933 of record NC_057855.1, read on the forward strand.
GTGACAGAAGAACCCCTTCTGTTACTCTAGTAAGTGTCTACACTACAGTGCTGCAGTTGTGCCGCTGTAGCATCTCTAGTGTAGACATAGCCCCAGCAACAGGAGCAGTCCCATTGAAATCAGCAGGACTCATGCGAGTGAAGACTACTCAAGTCCATATAGAGCTGATCCCAGTCCACTAAAATTAACAGGAATTTTGTCAGCTTTGTCACAGGAGCAAGCCCCTGTGAACTTAACACTTAACCACTATCTAGCACTCTACATCCTCAAAGCACTGTCCAAATATTGACTGACTAAAGGACTGTTATCCCAATAAAGACAATGCAATCTATTATTAGACTTCAAAACAAAGTCTCCTCTGTATTGTTTGAACTGCTAATGTATTTGTTACCTGTTGTTGGCTAATACTTGAGTCAGAGCAACCACTACTCATTTTTAAGTATCTGCAGGTTTTCTAACAATGGTGAGAAGCTGTGTTCTCTTACAGATCCAACAAGCCAGAGTGATGAGCAGATTTCTAATGAAGTTCACAAGCCACCTGCAAAAAAAGAAAACTTTATTAGAGAAATACCAAATACCAACAAGGATTTCTTAGGTATGTGCTGGAGTCTCGCAGAGAGAATTCTGATCGTCAGACCTGTCTACTGCCAGCAGCAAAAAAATGTTAATCAAGTAAAACCCTTCCAAGAGCTCAAACGTCTATTGAAATGAGCAGGAATTGTTTAAACTTTGCCTGTGACAAAGCAAAACATCTTCTATCTTTCTGACTTAAAAAAAAACCCTAGAGAGTCTTACACCAAAATTTAGAGCCACCTAGCAGTTTGCATGTTCCATCTGCAGCCTGGCTAGCAAGGATATTACAGTGCACCCCGCTGTTATTTTAAACCCCTGGAGAGCAGTACGTTTTCAGCAAATTTAAAGTGAATATGAGATGTTATTTTTAGAATCATTTAGTTAAACAGTGTCTTTTCGAGTTTCTCCTGAGTCTGAGACGCTCTGTCTTCTGACTAGTCACTTTTTGCTCTGCAAATATCTTATTGTACGTTCTGCAAAATAAAGTGTTCTTCCTGTATTATTGTATTACTTCAGCACAAAAGCCACACCACCAAACAAACATGAAGAGTTTTATCTGCTGGAGAGGCTTAGTATTGCTTTTCACAATAGCACTATAGTACTTTGCATTGAAGTCTCTTTCAGAGGCCCCATTAGATGAGGGCCCCACAGCACTGAGTGCTGCGCAAACAGTAGGCTAAAATAAATTATTTCCTGTTTTCAAAAAGGATGTGGAGGAAGGAAACCATTTACAAAGCAAGTGATGGAAGCAGACACAATGAAAGAGAGAGGGAGACTTTACAAACCATTATGAGCCTGCAAAAAGTTACACACATGCTTAACTTTATGTTAACACTGAAATTAGCAGAACTGTGCACATGAATTAGGTACACTTGTAATTGTTTGTAGGATAGGGGCCTAGATTATTAAAACTTCTTTTAGTGTCAGTAGTGAGATAACATTAAAAGAGTGCAAATAGGCAGATTTGCAACACACATGCATTCAACCCACAGAATCAGTTGTTAAAATTCAAATAGGTTCCCACTTTCATTAAGGAACTTTTAATCACAAGTGTTTGCTATAACATGCTTCAGTAGGACATAATGGTATTTGCCTTTATTGACAGTCGTACATTAAACTAGTCTTTTTATAAATCAGTTCCTGGAAAGAGTTGAAGGAAGTTGTGAACTTAAAAATTTCCCTTCAGTCAGGAGTTTTGGGGTTTGTTTTTAAACCTGTTATTGTTTCAAGTAACAAAATTACAACAACAGATTGGAGGAAAAAATATCAATTTCATCAGTTTGTTTACTTGGTGTACCTGACAGCACCCCTGCTGGAACTAGGAGTACCAAACCCCTTTGCTTGAAGTAGTAATAACAAACAGGAAATAAATTGGTTCCAACATCAGCACCCCCAATACAAAAATTGTTCCAGCACCCCTGCATTGTGCCTAATCAGCTTCATGGTTTCCCCTGTACTGTTGGTAGGCTCTAATTCTGCAATCAATTATGCATATACTTAATTGTTCACATTGGTAATCTCATTGGCTCAAATCCCCTATTGTTTGTGTGGACCTTCTGCTCAGCAAGAAAGGAGCGAAAATCATTTACCAAGTAGGAAAAATGTGGCTGTGAAACCTAATGATTTGTCAGGGGGCTTCCCAGGTAGGAGTAGTACCTAAAACTATATGTAATGCTGACAGACCACAGTCGGTGGCGGGCGGGATCGAACCGGGGACCTCTGGAGCTTAGTGCATGAGCTAAAAGCCAACCGGCTATTATGCAGACTCAGTTTATCTCTCTCTTTAAGCTGTCTTGGTGCCACTAGATGGGACAGAACACCGCACTCAGGAGGTGTATGGGTTACATACTTGCCTTTCCCCTAGTTGAGGAAGCACGTCCCTAGCTTCAGAGTCTTCCCAGTTGAGCCCCCACTTGTAACACCAACAGACCCCGGTTGTTGGTGGGCAGGATTGAACCGGGGACCTTTGGAGCTTATTGCATGAGTTAAAAGCCAACTGGCTGTTAGCTAAGGCTGTAGAGCAGACACACACTCTCTCTCTCTCTCTCACACACACACACACACTCTCTCTCTCTCTCTCTCTCTCTCTCTCTCTTTGTCTCTCTCAGTGCCACTAGATGGGACACAACACCACACCCAGAAGGTACATATTCGCTTTTTTTTAACTGATTAAATGTCAAGCTGATGGTGTCCATTTAATACACAGAGAATAGCTTTTACCCTCCTCAACCTAATATGAACTGGCACAGTTCCGCTGACTTCAGTGGACCTATGCCAGTTTACACAAGCGGAGACTCTGGCTATTAGTTTTGTAAATTAGTACTCATTTACTATTCATCTTTTTGCATAAGGTGGGACACAGCATTAACACAATCCACGAAAGACGGAGCTCTGAAAATACCATGTCACTGGGCAAAAAGCAAGCCAGAGCATTGACAAGAATACAGTGCATTGTATACGAGGTCTGCCATGAAGTTGGTAGTACGAGATGTTCCCAGGCTGCTTTACAGTTTGGCTTGATGTGTCACATTGCCATAGTTGAGCTCAGCAGAGGTGCTTGAGATGGACCCCCACTGATATAAGCTAGAGGGAGCTGCTGGCAGCATTCTCTGTGCGGGAGATTTTGACTTTCGAAATCCCTCCTTGCCGCAGCCCAGATATATTAGCTTTGCAGGCGTGCTGAAAAACCCATCTTTCCTCCCCCATCTCTCAGACTTCTGGGCAGATGGAGGGCTAAGAGGTTCAATGGCTATTTATTAGTGGGCAGTCTTTTATATTGTGTTAATATATGGGCACCTACAGGTGTTTTAATATACTTGGGGCGGGGGAATAAAATCTGCCTGGGGACTGACCCTTTCATTGCTAGGGCATTCTTTAAATCATTTATGTTTTCCATGCTTAACGTTTCCCAAATGTCTTCAATTTATTTAACCTAGGGACATCCTTCCCTCCCTTGTCAATTAACTGTGATTTCACATGGGACTGCAGCCAGAAATATGAGAGTAGTTTGGCATTTAGCTCACATTTTCTCTTGACTGGTAGATCAGGAAGAGTAGCCAATCTCATATAGAAGCAGTCACTTCCAAAAAATTGACAGGCACCTTCAGAACTTGTCTGAACTCACTCAACAGCCTGTTCCCCACTAAGCAGTGTAACCATCAAGCCTGTGTGTGTTTGGGGCCTTCCCCAACTATAGGTCTAACACTCTCCCCAATCTGTCCAGTAGGAGGTTGCCAATTCACATTGATTGGAAACCAGGTGCTTAGCACTATATTATAGGGTCCTGATCCTTGAGGGGGGCCTTTAGGTACTTCTGTAGCACAAATAATACGTTGCTTCATTTTATAAGTTTGAAAGAAAAGTGAGCAAAGAATTTAAAAATGGACTCTACTGAATCACAGAATGTCCTTTGTTCATTTATTTTCACAACCATGGTTTAGTATTAATAAGACTTCATGGTGTACTGAAGTAGCATATTCGTAAAACTTATGTCCTAACAACATGAGATTTCTCTAGATCATCCTGCTATTGAATCTGCTCTGGCAAGGGGGAAGAAAATCATTTTTCTACGTAAATGGAAAAAAAAAAGGTACAAATTAGGGTAGTGCAGACAGGCGATGTTCTATTTACCTAACTGTAGATAAAATATTTGTTATAGACAGACACATTCATTCATACACCACAGGGGCGAACATAAAATGTGCTCCTATAAGTGAAACTTCAGAAAGCCTTCAAATATCATAATTATACGTCTTATATCAGGATGCAGAGGTCAGATAGCAGTACAGTCAAATAGGTATTTACATCAATAATGCAATATGCTGTCTTCTTCAGATCTACTAACATCTGTCACGTGGGATTATCAAGAGTCAATTTCTCCAGAGCAATAGCACACCGATTTGTCAGCCAACAATGACAAAAATATAAGTATTCTAGTGGCAAATCTTGGTCCTATGCACAAAGCCTGAGTCAAAAGATTTTGCAGACTTCCCTAGAGCATTCCAGGAGCAAAATCCTATTCACGGGCTCAAAGACAGGCAGGCATAAACATAAGTACCCTGCTGAACTCAACCAGCAGTTTTGTACCTGTACATACATTATTCACAAGCCCACCTCCTCCCACTCCCCAAACTCCTTCATGCAGCACAGGGACCGCTTCATCAAAGAGCCCACTGGGTTATAATGGTGGCCAACGCCCACTGAGTGGAGTGAAAGGGCAGCTGACTCAATAGGGAGGCTGCCACTGGTGTTCCATCCCAGAGATGAAAAGACATTCCACAAAGTCGCTGCTGTCATGTGGGAGAGTCTCTGAGAAAGGGTGTCCATGGCTAATGTTATTTTTACAGACTCTTGATAACATCTGGGTTTCCCAAAGGGAAAGGCTACACTATAGTGCTACATCGGCTGGTAAAGACACACTATGCCGACGGGAGAGTGCTCTCCTGTCGCCATAGTTACTCTACGTAGGCGAGAAGTGGAAGTTATGTCAGTGGGAGAGCGTCTCCTGCCGACATAGTGCCAGTGCGGACAGCAAGAAACTTGCATCGCTGGGGGGGGAGGGGAAGTGGCTTTTTCACACCCCTGACCAATGTAAGTTATATCAACTTAGGCTGTAGCGTAGACCTGCTCTAAGGGAAGAATAAGGAGCATATTTAGTGTTATGGAGGCCTAAGCTAGGAAACCAAAAAGATGTGAACTAGACTTGTTGGAACAGGGGTTTGGAATTTGAAGGAAAAGACATAAGGGGTGAATAAATAGGAAGGGGTAGGTGAGAACCAAACCATTACTTTCAAAGATGGAGGAAGAATTAGGCCTCCAGAAATAAATCACATTAAATCCATGCCTGCTCTTCTAAAAAGTCAGAATTCCTTCATAGGGGCCTGGGCAATGCGCTGGCAAATGCCCAGACCCTCTCTAGATAAGCCATGACTGTGTCACTCTTGCACAACTGATGAGGTAACTTTGGTTTTGTGATTAAACTATCTGATAAGGATAGAATGGAACATGGGCACACATTTGCCAATGCGTAGGAACTGTCCCTCTGAAACAGTCAAAGAGTCATGAACAGATCCTATTCTCAGCAGATCCAGCCGATCCCAATAGAAAACATGTACCCCTATTTCCCGTTCTCAGATCTGAACCTTGAAAATGCATAAACAAGGTGTGTCAGTTGCTTTAGTAGACTTACACTGCCTGTGAAAAGCTCAGTGTTGCATGAAAATAAACAGCTGTTAACAGCACATTTAAGTAGGTGTTTCTAAAACTACCAAATAGAATCAAAACCAGAAGGAGAGGAGAGTGAGGGTGGGTGGGGGGAGCCCCTTCAGTTTACATAAAGAGCATGGCTTAATTTAAAATGAGACACATTAGACTGACAAGCCACAGGACACCAGCTTATCTGTTTTGATTTTAGGAGAGTAAGTTATTCCATTAGCTTTGCATAAATTGAAAAACAGGTGCCAGGAGAGATATGACAAAAAGTCCCAGCTAAAAAAAGAAACTTTTAGAGAGCATGAGAGAAAGATAACTGCTCGGCTGCAAAACAAGAAAGCGTTAAACTTAAGGGGGAGATAATGCTATCAGTGAGGCCCTCATTTCTGGTTGTGTCAGCTCTTACTCAGCTCTATTCTCAGAAGTTTATGTCAACAGTACCTGGGTGCTCTGAAAGGGAACTTTGCATTCAATATGTTAGCATTCCCCCCCTCTTTTTTTTTTTGCCAAACTTTAAAAGAGTTTTGCTTTTGCTCTTTGTAAGCATTCAAATAACATCAGTAAACAAGCTTTGTCAGACACCTGTGAGGAGTCTTAATTTCAAAAAGTGACCACCAAAATGGCATGCACAAAATGAGCTACAGTGCACCCAATTTCCTACTTTTGGCCCAGATCCTCAGCTGCTGTAAATCAGGATTGCTGTGTAAAGACAATGGACAGTGTACACCATCTGAAGATCTTGTTCCAAATGTATAAATCCTGCATTTTCATTTACAGTTAAGCATAGGCATTAATTTTAAACATTCTGATTTGAGCTGGTTTGCACTAGCATTACTGAAATAAAGAAATGTTGTGTGCTTCATGCAAAATCAATTCCAGACACAGGATTGAGAAATGAGTTCAATTAATAGCTATGGTACATACTCATAGCAACTAGTGGAAGAAAATAAAAGATCATTTGTCCAATGTACTAGTCTATTTCTGTGGAATAGACACAGTTCTCCACAAGAGGAACTTGAGATTCCTGTTTCTATTTTTATCCAGCCAGAAACCCGCTTTCAAACATACATACATACATACAGGAAATTGAGAAAGAAAAGTGGAGAGACTTGCCAAGCCTCACACAAATAATCGGGGCTCAGGAATATCTGACTTTCAGTCATGAGCGCAGTGGACTAGGTCATGCTGCCTCTCTGACAGCTACCGAATCTAGACTGAACTGACTGCAACAACAAAGTTATTCTCTCTCTCTTTTTACAGTACCTGAATATTGTTAAGTCGGAACTAGAATAGGAAGGACCTTATAGCATATGGTTATGTACACATCAGGGTGGATAAAAATCAATGATTTTAAAAAAAAATTGATTTTTTATTTAAATTGAATTTTTTTTTATAAAATACTTTTTGAGGAAAAAACCTATCTAAAGATAGTTTTAATTAAGATACATTATAGCTCAAAGAGAAAAGGAGTACTTGTGGCACCTCAGAGACTAACCAATTTATTTGAGCATAAGCTTTAGTGAGCTACAGCTCACTGCTCAAATAAATTGGTTAGTCTCTAAGGTGCCACAAGTACTCCTTTTCTTTTTGCGAATACAGACTAACACGGCCGTTACTCTGAAACCTATAGCTCAAAGACATCTCATCATGGAACAGGGTTTATAAATTCTAATTCTATAGTATGAGACAATGTATTAATGTAATGTTTAAGAAAAGTTTGTAAATGAGTTCCAATAGTTCATGGATTAGGGACCCAATCTTATGGGGTTCCAGGGGCTTCTGTATAGATTATTTAGGTTAATCTTTCTATCTATCCAGTGGGACTCAGTGCTCAGTCTAGAACAGGGGCGAGCAAACTTTTTGGCCTGGGGGCCACATCGAGTTTCCAAAATTGTATGGAGAGCCGGTTAGGGGAGGCTGTGTCTCCCCAAACAGCCAGGCATGGCCCAGCCCCCACCTCCTATCTGACCCCCCCCCCACATTTCTCACCCCCGATGGCTCCCCCGGGACTCCTGACCTATCCAACCCCCCCGTCCCCTGACAGCCCCCGCCCCCCCCCGGAACTCCTACCCCATCCACCACCCCCTGCTCCCTGTCCCCTGACCACTCCCGTGTCCCCTGACCACCCCCATCCCTGAGTGCCCCCTGCCATCCCATCCCCCTGCTGCCCCATCCAACCCCCCCTCTCATTCCTGACTTGCCTCCCCAGGACTCCTGCCCCATCCAACCACCCCTTCTCCATGTCCCCTGACCACCCTGGGAACCCCGGCCCTTGACTGCCCCCTGCCACCCCATCCAACCTCACTCTCCTTCCTGACTGCCCCCCCCCCCCCCGCGGGACCTCTGCCCTATTCAACCCCCCTGTTCCCTGCCCTCTGACCGCTCTGACCCCTATCCACACTCCTGCCCCCAACCAGCCCCTCAAACTCCCCTGCCCTCTTACCGCGCTGCCTGGAGCACCGGTGGCTGGCAGCGCTACAGCCGCACTGCCCAGAGCACCAGGTCAGGCTGCCCAGAGCATTGCACCGGCAGTGCGGCGTGCTGAGGCTGCGGAGGAGGTGGAACAGCAGGGGAGGGGCTGGGGACTAGCCTCCCGAACCAGGAGCTCAGGGGCCGGGCAAGAGGCTCTCGTGGGCTGGATGCGGCCCGCGGGCCATATTTTGCCCACCTCTGGTCTAGAAGATACCATCGGAGTTGCTTAGTTTTGCAGTTCTCAAACTGTAGATTTGTGTCTCCAGAGGTAACATGCTTGGTAACAGCAAAAATGTTTTAAAATAAATAAATAATATCGAGAGGTGAAAAATAACAGACCTCAGCTCTATTGTCCCTCTGCAAATTTGTGTATGCAGAGTCAATCTCTTACCTCTCTCGAAAAGTGCAAAGTTTCAAAAAGTTCAATGAATAGAAGATTGTTGGGGGTGGAATAGATCTGGACAAGGAGAAGAAGTCTGGAGACAAATGTGAAATGCGAGGGACATATGCTTGTTTTGTTAAAATATTGTATGTTTGCTCTTGAAGAAAAAAATCCAGAATATTTAACATTGTTGTTTTTAAAAAAAAAGGAGTACTTGTGGCACCTTAGAGACTAACCAATTTATTTGAGCATAAGCTTTCGTGAGCTACAGCTCACTTCATCGGATGCATAAAGTGGAAAGTACAGTGAGGAGATTTTATATACACACAGACCATGAAAAAATACCCATTGTAAGGAGAGTGATCACTTAAGATGAGCTATTACCAGCAGGAGAGTGGGGTAGGGGGAGAGAAAACCTTTTAACAAGAACGTCTGAGGAACAGTGGGTGGGGGGAGGGGAGGAATAAACAAAGGGAAATAGTTTTACTTAGTATAATGACTCAACCACTCCCAGTCTCTATTCAAGCCTAAGTTAATTGTATCCAATTTGCAAATTAATTCCAATTCAGCAGTCTCTCCTTGGAGTCTGTTTTCGAAGTTTTTTTGTTGAAGGATAGTCTCTTTGAGATCAGAAATCGAATGACCAGAGAGACTTAAGTGTTCTCCGACTGGTTTTTGAATGTTATAATTCTTGACATCTGATTTGTGTCCATTTATTCTTTTACGTAGAGACTGTCCAGTTTGGCCAATGTACATGGCAGAGGGGCATTGCTGGCACATGATGGCATATATCACATTGGTGGATGTGCAGGTGAACGAGCCTCTGATAGTGTGGCTGATGTGATTAGGCCCTATGATGGTGTCCCCTGAATAGATATGTGGGCACAGTTGGCAACGGGCTTTGTTGCAAGGATAGGTTCCTGGGTTAGTGGTTCTGTTGTGTGGTGTGTGGTTGCTGGTGAGTATTTGCTTCAGGTTGGGGGGCTGTCTGTAGGCAAGGACTGGCCTGTCTCCCAAGATCTGTGAGAGTGATGGGTCGTCCTTCAGGATAGGTTGTAGATCCTTGATAATACGTTGGAGAGGTTTTAGTTGGGGGCTGAAGGTAACGGCTAGTGGCGTTCTGTTATTTTCTTTGTTGGGCCTGTCCTGTAGTAGGTGACTCGATTTCTGATCTCAAAGTGACTATCCTTCAACAAAAAAACTTCGAAAACAGACTCCAACGAGAGACTGCTGAATTGGAATTAATTTGCAGATTGGATACAATTAACTTAGGCTTGAATAGAGACTGGGAGTGGTTGAGTCATTATACTAAGTAAAACTATTTCCCCTTGTTTATTCCCCCCCCCCCCCCACTGTTCCTCAGACATTCTTGTTAACTCCTGGAAATGTGCTGGAAATGGCCCACCTTGATTATCACTTCAAAAGGTTTTCTCTCCCCCCACCCCACTCTCCTGCTGGTAATAGCTCATCTTAAGTGATCACTCTCCTTACAATGGGTATTTTTTCATGGTCTGTGCGTATATAAAATCTCCTCACTGTACTTTCCACTTTATGCATCTGATGAAATGAGCTGTAGCTCACGAAAGCTTATGCTCAAATAAATTGGTTAGTCCCTAAGGTGCCACAAGTACTCCTTTTCTTTTTGCGAATACAGACTAACACGGCTGCTACCCTGAAACCTGTCATTGTTGTTTTAGTTAAATAAAACAATTTAAATGTCTGTCTGGTGATGTTCTCCTCCTAATACAGCATGGCAAGAAAATCCTTAAAATATTAATGATTAACCTGTTGAACTGGAGATAGTTCACCTCCCAATGACTTCATAAATATCTGCTTCAATTACCTTTTGTAAATGAAATAACCAACCCATCATTCATTTTCTGACATAGCTGTAAAACTAATCTGAAAAGTTTTCAAAATAAATCAGTTTAAAAATGTATAGTGTATACCTTCTAAAAATGAAACCTACATCTATCTCTGACTTGTGAAGAATATATATTAAGGTTATAACAACCAACAAGAATGTACTTTTATGTAGAAAACCATGATTAAATCAAGTCTTCTTGACTAGTGATTTAAACCATGATTTAAATCAAATCCACCCTCGTACACATTACAGGTTACGCAGGTGTAAGTTATGTCACTCAGAGGTGTGAATAAACCACCCCCCTGAGTGACACAGACCTAAGCGCTGGGGTGGACAGCACTATGCTGGCAGGAGAGCTTCTCCTACTGACATAGCTACCACCGCTTGAAGCGGCTGGAGTAATTAAGAATTACTGTAAGCATCGTTGTGTGGCCATATCCTTTGTTTCTTGTGTGATACAGGCAGCTCAATTAATTTAATGTAAAGGAAAAACACTAAGATATTGAAAGTTTTGGTTTGTCTTTTTTTAAAAAAAAGGAGTTTGACCTTCATAGAGCAAGTGTAATCAGTAAGCTTGCTTAGTATGTACTCTTTGATCAGGACAACAAATGTCAGCTGATTAAGGTAAGCAGCTATCAGAGAAAATGATGTGCATTGTATTGATATATCTGCTGATAACTGATGGGATCTTTCATTTCATTTATTCCCTAAGTAACTGATGTTTAATATACTTTCACACACTGATGGACAGATAGAATCAGAGCATCCACCACTTAACGCAGAATTTCAGATGTATATTTTATACAGTGGGGCATTAAACACATCAGAAGAAACGCTGATACGAGTAAAGGGAATTTAACAGAGCCCCAGTTTACACTTAAAATTTAGAATGATCTAGCTATGCCGCTCAGCACTGTGAAAAACTCACACTCCTGAGCGCTGTAGTTAAGCTGACCGAACACCTGGTGTAGACGCTGGAAGAATTCTCTCATCGACCTAGCTACCACGGCTCAGGAAGTGGATTACCTGCATCAAGGGAAAAACCCGTCCGTTGATTTAAAAGCTGTACCACTGCAGTGCCCAAAGTGCAGACACACCCTAAGTGAAATTTCCAGCACAGCAGTAAGTTTTCAGGGTGAGCTTTGGTATGGGCTGACATGGCAGTGCCCAGGCAGGGACACAGATCAGGTGGGGACCTGGGTTCCAGGCTGGGAGCAGCGTAGAGGCAGCATGCTCATTGCCTTGCAGCATTCAAGAACCTCTTGCATCATGCGGAGTTTAGTGGCTTAATAGAGCACCTACTGGAGGCTTTGGAGGGTTATGAGTAAAATGTGTAGCTCTTGGACTCTCAAAAGTGATTCTGGTGGGAGTGGTGGGTATTGGAATCGCATATCAACAGTGATATCAAAAGGCTTAGTACCTTATTTTTTAGGGAGCACGAATCAGTGTGCTTAGTCTTATACAAACCATACAAAAATATGGCTCCTGCCCCTAATTCTTTTACATTCAGAGGCCTACACTGTGGTTTAATTATGGCCTGTGTTCATACCCCCCACCAAGAAGAGAGGAGAAGCTGCTAGAGGAATTCTGGCCAAATCAGCCTGAATTCCTCCCAGGGCTAGGGAGCACTGCTTGACAGAGTGGCAGCTCTGCCATCGTTTAAAGACTGTGGCACTCATTTCCCCTCCACACTGGGTCTGCAGCATCTACCGATGTGGAGGATGGAAGAGGTCAGGTCCTGGCCCCCACCTCACTCCATCACCTTTTGGGAGGCTGATGCTTATGTCTATGCTCCGCAATTGGTTTGTGACGGCTCCTGCTCAAGGATCAAGGTAAAGCTCTTCATCCTTCTGCTTTCATGGGCTAGCCTTAATCTAGTCCTTAATGAGAAAGAACTGTAGTTCAGACAAACAATGCACATGAATACCAGAAAACTGCCTAATCAAAGTATGGCTCTCAGTTACACACATGCTTCTTTCATTGGTGGATTATCACTCCTATGTTATAACTGAGGCACAGTTATATAACCTTCACCTGGTATTGACTGGCACAGCTCAAATACAATGCAGCTTCATGATATGAAGACACTGGAGCCTGCAGAATATTTATTACTAGTGATGATGCATGAGAAGCAACAAGCTCAGCTTGATTCCCAGAGCCTGGCATGAGTTTGGAAGACTGGTAGTTCAAAAGTGTTCAGTTTACTTGCAACTATTAGGCTGAATCAGTGAGATGACAGATACATACCCCATGGGTTCACTTTTACAACAACTTCTCGAAGTGGCCTTGCATTTAAACAATACACTTCCTCTCTTAGGGTTCAAGCAAACCATGGAACTGCTTTCCTTTGTGGACTCAAAAGGAAATGATTGCTTGTTGTTTTAAAACCTCAGTTAAAGACTTATTTCCTTTTGAATGGAATGGAAAGTGAATGGAACATGCTGGAATAGCTTTTCAGAGGCTTTTCTCAGCTTCTCCTGGATTCAATCAATTTCAAATTGCCAGTAAAATGCTGGCAACTGCTAGGTATACGTTGTGAGGGGCTTTTAAAAATTCAAGGCAGAGCCATGCCTTAGCAATCATTTACTTTTCCTGGCAGTCTGTGAATCGGCCTTAATCACTAAATCATTCAATTATTTTATTAAATCTTTTCAATGCAGTAAATGCTTCATTGGTCATTTCATTTAATAATGTCTCCAATTTTTCTTACATTAGCAGTTTCGAGTTCAGCTAGAAAAAAATGACTCGTTCATGTGATGCATAAACATGACTGGGGAAAATTTTACTGCTTTCTCATTAAAACATAGAGCTGGGTTTTCAGAAGTGCTCAGTGTTAGCCTAATTCTCTTCCCACTGAAGTGTTGGTAGATCTCCCACTGACTTCAGTGATAACAGGGTTAGCTCAATGGTGGACTAAGTTATTTGGGACTTTTTTCCCCTCAGATATAACACTCCACCTAATTTTAAAAGATATTTCTTTGTCCTAGAATTATTTTCCTACATCCCTTTCAGTTGTGTGTGTTGATGACACATTCAACTTTTGGCCTCCTCCCTGCAACCCCAGGGAATAAAATTACTAGATTACTCGCCACATCCTGGCAGATCTAATTACTTAAAATAAGAGATTGCTCAACGGGGAAATAAAACTGAGTGTGTTGGCCAATATAAGCTGGGCTAATATATATAGATACACAGACACATACTATCAATATGTATTATTCACACCACATATATTATACATGAAGGACACAATATCAGTATAACATTATATTATATATAGTTCTAGCAGTTACAAGGCTGGAATTGGCCTATGTCGTTCTATAATCCCGTTCATTTATGTTAAATATCCCAATAACACCCTGCATTAGCTGAAGTAAGGTTTGGCTTAAGTAGCTAGGAAAACTGGCAGGATTAGGACATATGAGTGTTTTGCACAGGATCTAGTCCAGGGGGTGAATATAGTTGTACTGCTTGGTAATAGTGACCATAACATAATAAAATTTAACAACCCTGGAGAGGTGGGGGAACACCAAAGCAGCCCATCACGGTAGCATTTAATTTCAGAAAGGGAAACTACACAAAAGTGAGGAAAATAGGTAAACGGAAATTAAAAGGTACAGTGCCAAAACTGAAAACTGCAAGCTGAATGGAAACTTTTTAAAGACACCATAATAGAGGCTCAATTTAAATGTATGCCCCCAAAATTAAAAAATATAGTAAGAGGACAAAAAAAGTGCCATTATGGCTAAAAAACAAAGTAACAGAAGCAGTAAGAGGCAAAAAGGCATCCTTTAAAAAGTGGAAGTTAAATCCTTCTGAGGAAAACAGAAAAGAGCATAAACTCTGGCAAGTGAAGTGTAAAACTATAATTAGGAAAGCCAAAAAAGAATTTGAAGAGCAGCTAGCCAAAAACTCAAAATATAACAGCAAAACAAATTTTAAATACATCAGAAGCAGGAAGCCTGCTAAACAATCACTGGATGATTGAGATGCTACAGGAGCACTCGAGAGAAGGCCATTGCGGAGAAACTAAATTTATTCTTTGCGTTGGTCTACACAGCTGAGAATATGAGGGAGATTCCCAAACCTGAACCATTCTTTTTAGGTGACAAATCTGTGGAACTATCCCAGATTGAGGCGTTATTAGAGTAGGTTTTGAACAAATTGATGAATTAAACAGTAATAAATCACCAGGACCAGATGGTTCTGAAGGAACTCACATGTAAATTGCAGAACTACTAACTGCGGTATGTAACCTATCATTTAAATCAGCTTTTGTACCAGATGACTGGAGGATAGCTAATGTGATGCCATTTTTTAAAAAAAGGCTCCAGAAGTGATCTTGGCAATTATAGGCCAGTAAGCCTAACTTCAGTGCCAGGCAAATTGGTTGAAACTATGGTAAAGAACAGAATTATCAGACATATAGATGAACACGATATGTTGGGGAAGAGTCAATATGTTTTTTGTAAAGGGAAATCACGCCTCACCAATCCACTAGAATTCTCTGAGGAGTCAACAAGCACGTGGACAAGAGGGATCCAGTGGATATAGTGTATTTAGATTTTCAGAAAGCCTTTGACAAGGTCCCTCACCAAAGGCTCTTAAGCAAAGTAAGCAGTCATAGAATAAGAGGGAAGGTTCTCTCATGGATTGGTAATTGGTTAAAAGATAGGAAACAGAGGGTAGGAATAAATGGTCAGTTTTTAGAATGGAGAGAGATAAATAATGGTGTCCCCCAAGGGTCTGTACTGGGACCAGTACTGTTCAACATATTCATAAATGATCTGGAAAAAGGGGTAAACAGTGAGATGGAAAAATTTGCAGATGATGCAAAACTACTCAACATAGCTAAGTCCAAAGCAAACTGAAGAGTTACAAAGGGATCTCACAAAACTGGGTGACTGGGCAACAAAATGGCAAATTAAATTCAATGTTGATAAATGCAAAGGAATGCACATTGGAAAAACATAATCCCAACTATACATATAAAATGGTGGGGTCTAAGTTAACTGTTACCACTCAAGAAAGAGATCGTGAGTCTTTGTGGATAGTTCTCTGAAAACATCCACTCAATGTGCAGCAGCAGTCAAAAAAGCAAACAGAATATTGGGACTCATTAAGAAAAGGATAGATAATAAGACAGAAAATATCATATTGCCTCTATATAAATCCATGGTACACCCACATCTTGAATACTGCGTGCAGATGTGGTCGCCCCATCTCAAAAAACCATATATTCTGATTGGAAAAGGCACAGAAAAGGGCAACAAAAATGATTAGGGGTATGGAACAACTTCCATATGAGACATTTAATAAGACTGGGACTTTTCATCTTGGAAAAGAGACAGCTAAACGGGGATATGATAAAAGTCTATAAAATCATGACTGGTGCAGAGAAAGTAAATAAGGAAGTGTTGTTTACTCCTTCTCATAACACAAGAACTAAGGGTCACCAAATGAAATTAATAGGCAGCAGGTTTAAAACAAAAAAAAGGAAGTATTTCTTCACACAACACTGTGTCAACCTGTGGAACTTTTTGCCAGAGGATGTTGTGAAGGCCAAGACTATAACAGGGTTAAAAAAAGAACCATGTGTGATGGGTGGGGTCACAGAAACCCCCTCGGAACTTCCACCTGACGTGCTGGGACTACCTCTGAGCCTATTTTCCCTGGCAGTTTGGGACTTCAATATCTTGCCTTGTTTGAGCCAGACATGCTTGCCTGCTGCAAACACAGTTCCAAGTCTGAACCATGTCCCCCACAAGCTGCAGGCTTAAATGAAAACAGCTTAAGAGGTGCTCCTGTCTCCAGCACCCAGATACCCAGCTCCCAATGGGGTCCAAACCCCAATAAATCCATTTTACTCTGTATAAAGCTTATACAGGGTAAACTCATAAATTGTTCACCCTCTATAACACTGATAAGAGAGATATGCACAGCTCTTTGCTCCCCCAAGAATTAATTACTTATTCTGGGTCAATTAATAAGAAAAAAGTGATTATATTAAGTATAAAAAGTAGGATTTAAGTGATTTCAAGTAATAACAGACGGGGGGGGTGAGGGAGGTGGGGAGAAAACCTGGATTTGTGCTGGAAATGGCCCACCTTGATTATCATACACATTGTAAGGAGAGTGATCACTTTAGATAAGCTATTACCAGTAGGAGAGTGGGGTGGGGGGAGAGAAAACCTTTTGTAGTGATAAACACCCATTTTTTTCATGGTCTGTGTGTATAAAAACATCTTCTGTATTTTCCACAGTATACATCCGATGAAGCGAGCTGTAGCTCACGAAAGCTTATGCTCAAATAAATTGGTTAGTCTCTAAGGTGCCACAAGTACTCCTTTTCTTTTTGCGAATACAAACTAACACGGCTGTTACTCTGAAACAGACAGAACAAAGTAAGTTATCAAGCAAAATAAAATAAAACATGCAATTCTACGCCTAATACTGTAGGAAGCTAAATGCAGGTAAATATCACCCTCAGAGATGTTCCAATAAGCTTCTTTGACAGACTAGACTCCTTCTAGTCTGGGTCCAGCAATCACTCACACCCCTGTAGTTGTCCTTTGTTCCAGTTTCTTTCAGGCATTCTTTGGGGTGGAGAGGCTACCTCTTGAGCCAGCTGAAGACAAAATGGAGGGGTTTCCAGGGGCTTATATAGTATCTCTCTTGTGGGTGGAACCCCCTTTTTCCCCCTGTGTAGAATTACAGCTACAAGATAGAGTTTTGGAGTCACATCGACAAGTCAAATGTCCATGCATGACTCAGTTCTTTACAGGCCGACGCCACTGCCCACATGTTAGTCTGAACATTCCCAGGAAAGCTCAGATGTGGCTTGGCATCTATCAAGGTCCATTGTTAGCCAAATACTCCAATTACTTGAATAACCCCTTCACACTATGTTGACCAAATCTGCCTTAGGTGCTTTCTACAGCAAACACTTTAAATACAAGCATAGAGTCAACGCTCATAACTTCAGATATAAAAATGATACATGCATACGAATAGGATGAATACATGCAGTAGAACATAACCTTTGCAAAGATATGTTACATGGCATATCTGGCATAAAACATATTCCAGTTATGTCATATTTACACTTGTAAGCATATATCTATGGATCATTATGGGGTGCAACGTCAAACCATGCTCTGAAGTGTCCCTACCCTCTGTTTGCCAGAAGCTGGGAGAGGGCGACAGGGGATGGATCACGTGATGATTACCTGTTCTGTTCATTCCCTCTGAAGCACCTGACATTGGCCACTGTTGGAAGACAGGATACTGGGCTAGATGGACTACTGGTCTGAACCAGGATGGCCATTCTTATGTTCTTATTTACAAGCCTAGAAGGTGCCTTCATGCCTTCGGTATCTGGAATGTACGTGATCAAAACAAAGATAAGGGGTACACCATGGTACCAGAAAAACAAGGCAGAAAGATTATTGGATAAATCTAGCCTCAGATGATGCATTCCGTACCTTATTACTTTTAAACTGGTTGGGTCTCTAAAGGATAGCTTTAAGGGTATAACTTTGGAAACAAGCCTTCTTCCTAAAAAGAATTCAGCGGCACAGCAGGAGATTGCTATCTGAAAACTGGTATTGTATGGAACCTTTTTTCCCTGTGCTGTGCGATTACTGCCTTTTAGCTGCCAGCCTGACTGACACTGGTTATTCAGTTGCTTTAGTATATTCTGTAACGAAACAAACTGTGGTCAAGCAATTGATGATACAATTCACCAACAAGTGTCCTGGCAACCACCAAAGTAACTGCCAAGTCACGCACTGCTTTCTCCATAAGAGACTCTTGACACAATGCATTAATGCAAAGGAAAGTTGGAATAGTAGCTGCATCAGTATGTCCCTGGTCAACAGACACAGGCATGTCCCTTCAGAATTACTACACTGAAAGGAGGAATCCAGTTCTCTTCTCACAACAGTTTTACACAAAGTATAACTTAGCTAGGAGCCTTACATTGGTCCTTAAATCGACTATTCGGCCAGACTATCTTATGTCTATCACTGGTGATCTTATCGTACCACTGCAGCTTTCGGTAACCACATGATTACCAGCCACATAGTGGCATTCCTTGGTAAACATTCTTTTGAATAACTTGGTCTTCCATTCTAATGATATGCCGATGCCAAGAAAGCTGCAAACCAAACCAGTGCTGATGGAGGCAATTACTGGTTTCTACTTCAAATATCTTCATTGCTGATCTTGTCCTGCCACTTAATATGGAGCAGCTGACAGACTATGAGAATCGAAAACAACAAATCAGTGTTCTTCAGCCTTCCTCAGTGCCCACGTTTCACTGCCGTACAGTCGAGTCGGGATAAGTGTGGTTCTATAGATCCACAGCTTTGTAGCAAGCTTGATGTGACAACATTTCCAGAAAGGCCACTGAAAGACCCAAAACATGGCAGCAACTACTGCTATACAAGTGTCCGTATAATTTGAGCATCCTCCAGAACGGTCTATGAATCTTTCTACGTATTTGACATCAGCACCTGCACAATATCCCATCTGGACAGGTTAAACCTAAGCTAGCTGTAACCAGGAGCTCAAGTCTGTTTGCTGGGAATGGCCAGGTTTTATCCAGTCTAATAACCAGACCAATGTGTGCTGCTTCCTGCCCAGCTACTGAAGCGCTTGACGTTAAACACATGCTCAAGTCTCTTTCAGGATTGGAGACTAGTTGAGAAAAGAATCAGGTTCATGGTTTCCAAAGGATGACTAGTACCTTCTTTACAACCACTTCAGGTTCAAAGGACCACATGAAGTCAATGGAGCTAAGTCGATATACACTAGCTGAAGATTTGGCCCAAAGTGAGCTGTGTTTTCATTTGGCCTCTCTAATTGCACACACTCTATTTGTAGGTACATCTGTTTGTGTAAGCAAAAACCTATACTGGCAAATACAAACTGATGTCCCCAGAGAGACTGAAAGTAAAATTATGAAAGACTAATGCAAGTTTGATGCAAAGTGTGCAGATAGCCTATAGTTACACCATCTCAGGCTGTGATTTTATCAGATCTCAAAAACTAACCAGATTCAGGCCTACTAAGTACTTATACCACAAAACAAAACCTCTCAGCTACAGCAGGAAGGGGTATTGGTAATTGCATAGGGGATGTTCTTTCCTCCCAGTCAGCTCTGAACCAATGCCCATAGACTTTGTGAGGGTCATTGTGCTACTCACACTTCTGTCTTACGGATGAGGCATAAAATAGAGGTCCTAACTGGTTGTGATCATTAGTGATTCCATGGCATTTTTCACAAAACTCGTGTTTGCTAGCCCCAGCATACTGGCAAACTACCCACTTGAGTAGTTATGCTTTGCTTTTGTTTTAATACCACCATCCCTTTGCCAAACCCAAATCCAGTTCACCTCAAATTCCTGCATGCTGCCTGTACTCTCAGAGGAGATTTTTTGTCTGCCTTGTTTATAAGCCACTTTGTAATGGAAGGCAGTACACAAAACATTAAATAATATTCTATCGCACCTCAGTACCAGTCCAATTATGAGGTGTTATCAATAAATCTTGCACCAATTGTCATTATTCTGCACACTACAACGTTTCCATATTTCAGTGTCCAGACTTTTACAGATCATTTGTGTGGTACCTTTCCTCATCCTCAGGGGTTACTTAAGAGTTGTTATTCTTGGCTCATACTAATTGGGAGAAAAATCTAATTCCTTCTGTTTCAGCTAAAATAATTAAATGGAACAATAAAAACTGACACAAAACTCGACTTGATGAACACTACTTTGATGCCAGGTATGGATCTGTTATCTGAACTCCCTTTGTCCTAACTAGTAAAATAAAAATTGAAGTGAAAAATATGTCAAAGTTTGGAGTTACTGTACAAAAAACTCCTGAGCAACAACAAGGTGTATTACATGTAGGACTGTAACTGAAAAACCAAATGAAGTAGATGTGCATGGATCCATATTAAATAAAGCCATAATATTAGTCAATGAATAGGGTATATCTCATCGGGATCATCCGCTCTTCCTACCTGGGTGATCTCATTCCTATTTTATATCATCTCTCTGCCTGAGCAGCTCAGTTCTCAAATTATGAATATTTATGACTTCACCCACCATGGAAACTAACTCTTGGCTCATGAAAAAACACTGATCTGCCCAATAACTACCAGCCCATGCTTCTGGATGGTTGTGGGCACTTCAAATAAATGGCCCTGTTCTCTGTTCTTCTCTGTGCACACAGAAATAAAAACAGAAATCCATCACTTTCTCAACCGCCTCCCTCTCTGTCTCTAAACAAATAAAATACTGCAGTGCAAAATGTGTGTGGGATACAGAACAACCATTAGAATTTTTGTGTGGAGGAATGGGGAGTTAAGTAACAAGGGAGAAGGAGCAGTGTGCAACATGGACAGCAGGTACCATAGGCTGGGGGAGGCTGTGCCTCCCCAAACAGCCAGGCGTGGTGCTGCCCACGCTCAGCCTCCAGACCCCCTCTTCCTGCTTCCCGCTCTGTGTCTCTGGGTGCCGTGCGCCACCCACCCTCCCATTGCTACGGGTCTGGGGAGACTGCAGCTGCACGCCACCCACCCCGGGGTTTCCACCTGCCCTCCCGGTGCTCCAGGGCTAGGGCCACGCCACCCACCCTGCTGGCGCTCCCTTGGGAGGGGGCTAGCCTGGGGCAGAGGCTGATGGCTGTGGCAGGGGAGGGGTCTCCAGGCTCTACCAGGGGGGTGTCTTGGAAGGGGCAGGGCCTCGGGCAGATGGGGAATGTCTGAGGGCTGGTCTCCCCCAGCTGGCGGTTCATGCGCCACCCATTGTGTGCAACCAGAAAGAAGCAACACTGGTGTCAAAGCAAGAGGACACTGTGGGAAGAATGAGCGACAGTCTTTAGAGAGCAGCCTTCTAGTGTTGATATCAACATCTGGGAACTGGAGAAAACAAGTAATAAAAAAGACCCTATTTGAGAACCTTTTCAAGAAATTCCTGTACTCTGGGTAAAAACATGAACCTGTGCCAAGTGTTTTGCAACATTTTTATGGACTGTCTACCATGTCTTATTATGCTAGTAAATGATCACTTAGATTACTACCATATGTTTTGGGTGGATACTTTCTTCGGAATTTCAAAATGTTTGTGTTCAAAATATAATTTACATATTAGTTTGTTGTGGGAGTATTTATCACTTACTGTTTTACTGTTACTGCTAGATTTCTGAAATGATTTGTTTTTATTGCTCAATATAATCATGGAAGCATGGAATCATAGAACCACAGGGTTAGGAGGTACTGCAAAGATCATGTAGTATAACCCCCTGCCAAGATGCAAACATCCTAGGTGAAGATTTCCTGTTTAAAAGTCAAGTTTTAATAGGCATTTGTGAATTTTAACATTTAATTTTTTCAAACTGTTTGGTATGTTGTCAGAGATAAGGATTTACACAGATTTAGATAATCCTTATGATTTATTAATTATTTCCCCTATAAACTGGGTTTAGAATAAATTATATCATTTAAACAATGGTACAAACAGCTGTAGGAAGTATCTTCCATTTACAATCTCATTTTTTCTAAAGCAGTGAACTCAGTCATACTCAGTGAGAGTGACTTTTTATACCATTTTGTTTCTGGGCCCAATCTAGTCAAAAAGGGTTATGAACATCCATCATCTGCAATGTCTACAACTTCAGTCATCCGTTGGTACTACCAGCAGTTTGCAACTAAACATACGTCAGACAGTAAATTACCTGTATCAAAAAAAAAAAAAAAGCTTTCTTCCTTTTGCAGTAAACCCATGGATGAGTTTATAATCAGGATTAGCAAATTTCAGCAAAACTCCACAGATTAAAAGATTACTTGGTTCATTTATGCAACAAATTCTCCCTTTCGTCTTGTTCCGAATGAACATTTCATTGACATGGTTCAATCATTATGACCAGGCTACATTCCATCCGACAGACCAGACATTGTTGGAAGGTTGCTGGATGCAGTATGAGAAGAAAATTGAACAGTGTGCAAAAAACATTTACAGGAAATTTGTTCATGTGAGACTTGATGATAAAGCAACGTACACTATGATCCAGTCATATGTGCTTGTGTGACAACAGAAAATGAGATTATCTCACAGAAACAATCACTACATCAGGAAATGCCCCTACAGCAGAATACTTAAAAGAAGCAGCAGTAAAAGCTATTAAAAAACTGAATGAAAATGTCAGTGTCAAGTAACAGGTTTCAGAGTAACAGCCGTGTTAGTCTGTATTCGCAAAAAGAAAAGGAGTACTTGTGGCACCTTAGAGACTAACCAATTTATCTGAGCATAAGCTTTCGTGAGCTACAGCTCACTTCATCGGATGCATACTGTGAAAAGTGTAGAAGATCTTTATACATACACACAAAGCATGAAAAAATACCTCCTCCCACCCCACTCTCCTGCTGGTAATAGCTTATCTAAAGTGACCACTCTCCTTACAATGTGTATGATAATCAAGGTGGGCCATTTCCAGCACAAATCCAGGGTTTAACAAGAACGTCTGGCGCGGGGGGTGGGGGTGGGGTTGGGGTTGTTAGGAAAAAACAATGGGGAAATAGGTTACCTTGCATAATGACTTAGCCACTCCCAGTCTCTATTCAAGCCTAAGTTAATTGTATCCAATTTGCAAATGAATTCCAATTCAACAGTTTCTCGCTGGAGTCTGGATTTGAAGTTTTTTTTTGTTGTAATATCACAACTTTCATGTCTGTAATCGCGTGACCAGAGAGATTGAAGTGTTCTCCGACTGGTTTATGAATATTATAATTCTTGACATCTGATTTGTGTCCATGTATTCTTTTACGTAGAGACTGTCCAGTTTGACCAATGTACATGGCGAGGGGCATTGCTGGCACATGATGGCATATATCACATTGGTGGATGTGCAGGTGAACGAGCCTCTGATAGTGTGGCTGATGTTATTAGGCCCTGTGATGGTGTCCCCTGAATAGATATGTGGGCACAGTTGGCAACGGGCTTTGTTGCAAGGATAGGTTCCTGGGTTAGTGGTTCTGTTGTGTGGTATCCAACACATTATTAAGGATCTACAACCCATCCTGAGGGATGACCCAACACTCTCACAAATCCTGGGAGACAGACCAGTCCTTGCCTACAGACAGCCCCTCAACCTGAAGCAAATACTCACCAGCAACCACATACCACACAACAGAACCACTGTTCTGAGAAAACCTGGATTTGTGCTGGAAATGGCCCAACTTGATTATCATACACATTGTAAGGAGAGTGATCACTTTAGATAAGCTATTACCAGCAGGAGAGTGGGGTGGGAGGAGGTATTTTTTCATGCTTTGTGTGTATATAAAAAGATCTTCTACACTTTCCACAGTATGCATCCGATGAAGTGAGCTGTAGCTCACGAAAGCTTATGCTCAAATAAATTGGTTAGTCTCTAAGGTGCCACAAGTACTCCTTTTCTTTTAGTGTTAAGTAAGTAGCTTTGTCGCAGACAATGCTGCCAAGATGAGAAGAAATCTAGTAGAAAATAATGGAGGGAACCTGACGCTTAGAACACATGGATTCAGCGCTCATTTGATGTATCTTTCAGCCAGCGACCTAAGTATAACTCCAGGAACTAAGGAAAATATTGCTAAAATTGCAAAATACTTCTGTGACAACCACTTTGCTTTAGCTTCACCAAAGAGAGGAGAATCCAAGTTAATTCTCCCTCACAATGTAAGATGGAACTCAGTGGTTGACTGTTGTGATCTATTTATGAAGAACTGGCCATTTCTGACGATAATTTTGGAAGCAAATTGTGACAAAATACATGGAACTAATCAACAGCAGGCTAAAGAGAAATGTATAAGCTATGCTGAATACACTGAAACCGATTGTCATAGCCTGAGACAAACTGCGGACAGATTGTTCTTGTATTGCTGCTGTTGTTGAAATTTGAAAAGAACTTCAAGAGACACTGAAGAAAGAAATACTCAATAACAAAGTTAAATGGCAGATAGTAAAGAACCAGATGGACCAAGTACTTACTCCACCCCATTTTCTTGCCACTTTCACAACCCAAAGTACAAAATTAGTTGCCAAACTGTTGAAGAAGAAGATATTGTTAGGACATGAGCATCTAATTCAGTCCTGCCAACCATAATAAATTTCAGGGCTGTACATGTTTGCTGATAATATTTTAAAGAAAGTCGCACCACTGAACTGATGGAAGTCACTAGCTAAACACCTGGAACCAGACTTTGCTGAAAAAGTCTGAAGGCAGTCAACTTAGGAAATCGCTGTCTCATTTTCAAGAGACTTAGGCAAGTAGAAACTTAAAGCTCCAGTCACTTTACAGGCTGACCTGAAATAATCAGTTTAATACACTAACTCCAGTTGATCCCTCTGTTTAATAAATTGTTTAGTTGTAAATGTGAAACATATTTTTAAAAGAAAAGTTTATGTATCCAAAACATTTAAGTTTGTTTTGTTTAATAAAAATATATTCTGTGTGCTATTTTGTATTTAATTAAATTCCTGTTACTATCCTAATGCGGCTTAACACAAATCATAAGCAAAAGGTTAAATATGCAGTTAATAAGCAATATATTATTCACAATTTTCTAACATACTAAAATGTATAATTAATAAGAATATGAAAATATTAACCTCTAAAATTTCTTAAATAAATGTATATTGTTATAGTGTACCCTCTTGGCTAACAAAAAGATGTACCAAATCTAGTCTAAAAGCGCTATTTAGCTTTAAATCAATATATTTAATGGGTATATCAACCAATGAGAATGCCCCTTTCTTTACAAAATAATTGAAGAACAAATGGAAAAGTTGATTAAAATTGATTATTTGAATTGAAGCTTTCCACTTGGTGATTTAAACCATGATTTAAATTGCCTTGATTTAAAAATCACCTTTATTGAAATCGATCCACTCAGCAATGAATGCTGTTGAACTGGCAGCCTTGGAAACCAAAATATTTTCAGTAGCACACACTGGACGCGCGTTTTGGCAAGTAATGTTAGTTGAGTCAAGCTCTAATGCAGTGTCTTCACAGAACTGGACATGATAATAGATTTAAGCAAATATTGTTCCACATTAGTTCTACTCCTGGGCATTTCAAAGATATTACAAGGTGCTGAAGTTATAACAGATGATGGTTTAATTTGGATTTAGAAACTTTAAAAAACACAATGAAAGATTTAAGCAAGATTTTGCAGAAAGAGAACCCCTAACACTGAATTTTAAAAGGCTATAATTGGCCTTACAGAAAAGTTATCTATATTAGACATAAATTGAACAGAGATGGCTTACTTGCTGACCCAGATACATTAATGCAATAGTTTAAATGCCCACTCTTAAATGTAAACCAGATTCACAGAGATTTACGGTCATGCCAAACTATTCTGTAAATCCATTCCAAATCTATCTGGTCAATAAGGCCCTAAGGGAGTTGCTGGAAAATGACCTTGCCTGGCACTGCGAAGGCAGACAGACATCAACAGGCATCTGAACAGCTAACAGAGAATGAGAACAAATCCCTGCTGGGCCAGATTCTCAGCTGCTATAAACTGGAATAGCTCCAACCAATGGGACTATACTAGTTTACACCAGCTGAAGATCTGGCCCACTGCGTTTTGACTCAACATGAGTCCCGAGAAACCCAGAAAGAGGCATAAAAGACTGGACTAAGCTATTTACTTATTTATTTAATTTCTATTTTATCCACCTACCTAAAACCCTCGGCATATTAAGCACGACAAAAATAGCTTGAAACATACAAAACACCTCTGAAAAGTCTTACATTTTAAAATCCACGTGTGAAAACTTCTTAAGCGTCAGCAACCCCTTTGCCATCACCACTCACTCCATGGGAAAACAGGTATGATGAACAGTGTCCCCAAAACCCAAGTCTGGGCCCTAATGAATCAAAAAAGGTAGGACGTTCAAGAGACTGGGACTGAGAATTCCTTACCCGCAGCTCCATCCTGAGTAAATCCCTGTCTGCCACGCACTGGAGTCAAGGGAGATTGACTTTAGTGGGCACTGGAGCTCAGAGTTTTATATTACTCAGGATCTGAATGCCAATGCCTTGGACCAACAACAGTACTGTGCAGGGAGGACTGATATCTCTCAGATATGTGGGACCAAAATCATTAGAGTTTTATATGTCAAAGTTAACATTCAACTGCATCCTGAAATTGACCGGTAGCTAGCACAGCGCACCAGTGTGATGGGACCTCTGTAAAATACTGCTTAATTAATGCCTGGGCCGTTACCTTCTGTACTAGCTGCAGTTTCTTGACGGATTGAAAGTGTGGCCCTCAAGAGGACTGTGTTGTAATAATCCAGCCTCCAGGAGGGAAATCACAGACAAGACCCAACACCAACCAAAAAGGATGTGAGATTCTTGCGAAGTGCAGCTGAGAGACGTGAGCGAGTCAGGGAGAGAAGGGGAATCAGTCAGCCGCTTGCCACTTCCTTTCTGTCTCTCCCTTCATTCCCCTTGCTCTGGGGGAGTAAAGCTGGTTGACAAGAAAAACTTTACAAATTTTTTTTTTCTTCTCAAAATTTATGAAAAATTGTCTCAAGGTCTGCAAAGATTTGAGCAGACCTAGGTAGAAGGACTAGGGGAGAGGGAAGGGGGACCCCAGAGACCTAGGGCTGCTGCCAAGACTGATCTCCAAAGACAGGGATAGTTCCAAGGAAGGCAGCAGCCAGCAGAGCAAGGGGACATTTTTTAAAAAGTTGAGATTTTCCTCGAAATTGTTTTCCAACCAGCTCTAGTTGCCAGACCTGACACAATGAAGAGAGAATGGTGAGCACAGGTAAGAGACAAAATTCAGAGAAGTTCAAAGAAAGAATCAGAAAAGAAAAATAACTCCAAGAGTGTACTGGCAGTGAAACTGAAAAAGGAAAAGTTCACTTTCCCGAAAACTCAGAGGAAAAATAGTGGTAGAAAGGAAGCTACTTTAGAGCCACCTGGAATAATCACATAAGATCATCTTCACCAACTGTCAGACTTTCCTCTTCCCCCCGCTGGCAGGCTGGGCACCAGCATAGAACTCACGAACATACACCCCCCAGGGATGGCTCCTTAGGCAACGAAACAGGTTTTGGGAAAAGTAATAAAAAGCTCGACCAACAGAGCGTGGCTGGGAAAGGTCAATGTAACAGCACGTGCAAGCGCTTGCAGTTCCATTCTTAAATAGGTGCCTCATTTCATAGTAGGCTGGTTTCCCCTTCAGTCACGTAAACCCACTGATGCTTCACACACACACGCATCTGTCTTTGACTCTCACAAATACAGAACATTACTGGAAGTGGAGTTCTGCTCCCATAAAGGGGGCAGTGCCCTGGCAACTCGCAGAGATGTATACATTCAATTTGTTGCAGGCAAGCAGCACTGGGAGCTCCCCACATTCCCAGGTTACTACCCTATATTCCCAGACTAGCCAGGGTACCACTACTGCTGCTCTATCTCCCATGTGCGTGCTTAAAACCAGAAGCGGCACCCATCTGTATCGTTTTTTGTTCGTACATGGCAATGCCTAGGAACCCCAATCAAGGATCAGGGATGAATGTGCTATGCATTGTACAGACAAGTAACAAAGACAGTCCCTGATGCCAACAGCTCAGGTTCCAGGTGTCATTGAGCACACAACAGAGAAATATGGTGGGTGGGAGAACAAAGTAACAGAACAAAGAGTTAAACAGGAAAATAGAAGTCTCAGCACATCGCTTGCCTAATCAATGCCAGATGGGAGGGACTTGCAGGCATCAGAGCAGAGTTTCAAGGAAGGATTTAGGACAAGGTAGCAGCTTCATGGAAGTGCATGGGCCTCCCACTTAGAGGGCCAGTTCTTCCCATCTCCCTCTTTCTATACAGGTTCTTCTTCTGCTCTCATCCTCCTAGTATCTGAGCACCCTCCAGGAGCATCTCTGGTGTGCTAATGCTCCCTACACCTCCCAGGGAAACAAAAGAGCTAAGGGGCTTCTCCAAGACAAACTGGATAAGACGAGCCACTTTATGGAAGATGGAGCCTGCCAAGAACTGTGTCCATGCAAAACTCCTAAGCTACTCAAGAGAGGAGCCTTCACTCTTGCTGCTAAGATAAATAGCTCCACAAGCCTGCAGCTCCCTAGCAGTCCCCTCTCCCAGCCACCCGCTCCTTCCATCTGGTTAGGGGCCAACTGGCCCTGGAGAAGCCAGCCAGCTCTTCCTCCTTCTGCCACAGATATTATTTGTGTGCACAAAAAGGGACATGAAAGAGTCCCTGAAATATGGGAAGTCCTGTATAATAAATACAGCCCCTCCCACCACGCTTAGCTGATCAATCTGAAAAGAGGCTGCCTTGCCTTATAGCCTCAGGGCTACAGTCAGATGATGACAAGATTCTCTTCTTCTACCACAAGAACAAGAGCAGGTATGCTGCAGTTGTTCAGTGGGGAGTAGCTAATGCTTCCACTCCCCACCATGAAGGGGATCAGCAGCTGGCGCAGGTTATATCAGCTGACTGCTGGGAGTTGTAGAAGGGACAGAAAGCCAGCAAGGAGGAGCAGCCACTGGAGCTCAGAGGGACAACACAGGGAAGCACAAAGCGTCACTGCTGGTATTTCAGTTCTGCCCAAGACTAGTGAAGCCAAACCCCTGAGGAAAAAAAAACAAAAAAAACTTTGATATGTCTCACTCTGCAGCAATTAGTAACTGATTCATTCCAAATGCACAGAGTAGCTCCCACTACGTAACTGCAACACACAAAGCCATTTCCTAGCAAATAAAATCTAGAGTTATCGCCGTCAAACACAGCTGCTACTCTGAAACACTGTACAATGCACATTTTAAAAACCGCGAAAAGCATAGCTGGATTTAACTGTTGTGTCCCTTCCACATCAGAAACTGGTCATATCTAGACATTAGCATGCTTTAAATTTTATCAGAGTTTTGCAATTTTTGATCAGTTTTGGGCAAGGTAACAGAAAGCAGAGACCCTTTAATTTCAAACACTTGCCAAGGCAGACTCCACCCTCGTCCCACACAGGGGAACAGTGTAAAGGGAAGTTCAACAAAACATGTTGCACCATCAGATTGCAAAACAAAGTAAGTAAGATTTCCTAGTCATGAGAGCCTGCCTCCTTTGCTGTAATAAAGTTAATCGAGCACTGACCTAGTTACCAGCCAAATTACCATCGGTCATTAGAAACGCTTAACAGAAGCAACACCAAACTAAATACAGGCCAATTAATTTCTTTCTCTCACGTTCACTAGCTATAACGTTCAGAAACTATTTGTCTAGTAAACCTTGACATGAACACTTTACATGTTTACAGAGCTTAGAGCATGAAATCACAAGGTGAATCAAGTGTCCAAAAGTCACTGAAACAATTAGGCAGTTATTCTTTCCTCTAACACATAAGGTCTGCTTTATTTTCCAGTTCCATTAGTCTGGAATCACCATAAAGTAGCAGCATCACCTTCTTCTGCCCAAATGTCAGATGCGTACACCACCATCACGTGACGGCAGATTCCAAAATTGATCTTAAATACCTAACAGACAAAGAGAAGGTTAACAGGTGACGATCACAGTCTGTTCGTGTCCACATGGGGAATAAATATACAATGATGGGCTCTTCGATCTAGCAGAGGAAGCTATAACACGACCCAATGGCTGGAAGTTGAAGTTAGACAAAGTCAAACTGAATAAGGCATAAATTAAAGGAAAGGGAATTATTTTGGGGAAGTTCTATAGCCTGCGTTGTACAGGAAGTCAGACTACCACAGTGGTCCCTTCTGGCCTTGCAATCTATGCATCTATTCAAAGACCTATCTGCAACGTCCAAGTAATTGCTGAAAAGCATCTCCCCAAACAAGAACAATTATACTTCAATTACCTTTTTCATGGGGTGGGGAGGAAAGGAGGAAGGGGAAAGAGAGTCTGAATGCCAACTGCTCAGCTTTCAATGAGCACCCATGTATTCACAAATCAATGTGTGAGAGCACTGGGGGAAAAAAAAAACTTGATATGGAGACAAAATCCAAAAGACATTTTAAGCAAGGAGTAATGTAAATATTATTTACAGTTCCCTTTAAATATTATTTACAGTCCTATTCTTTGCATGGTGCTTCTTAACATTTCTAGTTATTACCATGACACACCTATGTCTGAGCATTTCTGCTGTGGGTTTAAACATACACTAAAAAGAAACTGAGGCCCAGATTTAGAAAAGCATTTAAGCATGTGCCTAAGTCCCACTGAAGCCAAGTCACATGCAAAAGAGTGTTGCTGAATCGAAACCTAAAGTGCCAGTGATAGCTTACTGTGGCACAGCAGACTACAGATGTGTGACCAAAAAAAGTTTGATGGCTTGGGCTGGATGTTTGTCATCTCTAGCCTGAAAAATACTGAATAAAGTGTATCTCTGAAACAGGGCTGTATATATCACAGGCCAGTTCCAACACCTGCAGGTTTCACAACTAACAGCTTCTAGTCTAGACAATACCAGGAAGTACAAAGTGCCATGCTAGCTACTATGCATTTAAACATCAGTCTACTTTAAACAAAGCTGAATTTTGGTATGGTTCAAGTTTTGGGTGAAGGTAAAGGTCACATTTTATTTAATTCCAACAGATTTCCCCATTACTTTGTTGACCCAGCATAAAAGGAAAGCATGATTCCACTACCACTTAGCTGAGATATGAAATCAGGGCCTGTATGTTGCCCAAGTAGGGACAGGTGTGTTTTTTTTGTTTTTTTTAACTCAGCTGCTTTTTTTAGGTTTAACAAACATCTGTCTGTACTGCTTCATGAGAGAGATGAGATAGGTGTGCTAATATCTTTTATTGGACGAACTTCTGTTGGTGAGAGAGGATATACACCTTAACAGACTCAAAACTGCCTTCACCTACCTGCTCCAGGTAAGCAGCGCCGGGCCGGAGCCCAAACCCCTCCTGCACCCGAACTCCCTGCCCTGAGCCCCCTGCCAGCACCCCTTCCTGCATCACTTCCCTGAGCCCCTCCCGCACTGTGCACCCCCTCCTGCACCCCAACCCCCTTCCCTGAGCCGCCTCCTACAACCAGCACCCCTCCACTGCCCCCAACCCCTTGCCTGAGCCCATTCCTACATACTGCATACCCTCCCCCCCCCTCCACACCCCAACCCCGTCCCCCAGCCCTACATACAATTTCCCCATCCAGATGTGGCCCTTGGGCCAAAAAGTTTGCCCTCCCTGCTCTAACTGGTACTCCCCTGTAGGGCTGGTCAGAAGTTTTCCTTCTCAACCATTTTTTGACTAGACAAAGTTTTTTGTGAGACATGTCTATTTTTCATGGAAAAATGCTTTATCCTGGAGGGGCAGTGGGAACAACCCACAAAATATTTCAATGTACAAATGCTGTCAGGGTACCTGTAATAGGGTGGCACCCACCTCTTGCGAGCACCTTCTGGCTGAATGCATGCGCCTGCAGTCATTCAGTTTACGGTGACCCCGTCAGTGGTTTCTCAGGCAGGTTTTCAGTGACTTAGCCCTCCAAGCTCAGCCCCAAACACAGTCTGTATGTGACACAGAACGGACACCTTCCGGGGTATACAATCTACCAGGGGCCTATCCCGTACCCCTCTGTTGGTATCTCGGTGGCCCTATCTTTAACTAGTCTCCTCCTTGGAGATACTATTTTCCTTCAGTCCTCCCAGGTCTCCATCCTTACTCAGTTCCAACAGTCAGCCAAGAGCTCCTTTTCACTCCTCCAGTCCCTGCCAGCAACTGTCTTGGGCTCAATCCCACCAGCCAGCCAGTAGTGCTTTCTTGCTCCCCCAGTCCCTGCCAGCACTGAGCTGATCCTGCTGCTCTTTCAGTCAGCCAGGAACACAGTCCTCTCTCCTCCAGCTCCAAACAACAACTGACTGTTTTTTGGCTCTGCATCTCCTTGTGATATGGCCCTTCTGGGCCCTGACTGGCTGCTCCCTGCAGCTCCTCTGATTGGCTGCTTCCCCGGCAGCCATTCTAGGCTGCTTGGAGGACCTCCATTCTGCTCCTCTCTGTGATGGAGAGTGGCAGGTGGCCTCTGAGCCTAGTCAACCCCATCATAGTATCTCATAAGAGTTGTAGTTTGCGTGCTTTATTTTCCAGTTCTTCTCTCCAAGCCAGGCTCCCCTGATGGACTACATCTCTCATGATGTACCATGGCCAGGGACTTCCATGCTATACCACCTCCCCTCTCCAAGAAGGGAAACCGTGATGGGAGATGTAGTACAACCAGGAAGCCCAGCCCACAGAGGAGAACTGGAACATAAAGCACCCAAACTGCAACTCCCATGATGCATCAAAGTGGCATTTCCATTTTCAGATTAAATTTTTCATTATTTGAAATTCCACTAGAAATTTTTTTTGAAGTTTTATCTTGGGAAAAACAAAACAAAAACCCATTTTTGACCAGATCTGCTTCCCTCCAATTTAGCAACATATGGACAAAGTGATCAAGACCCTCAAGTTGAGAACCCCTGATTTAAAACAACATAGGGATAACATCCCAAAACTAAAACTTTTTCTGATTAAAAAAAATTACACTTTGTTAGCAAATTGAGCAGTCTGTTGAGCTTTCTGGAGTGTAGGCAGCAGAGATCGCGTTTTTAAACATTATTCATATGTTCAAGGACACTTGTATCAGTTCCTTATTAAAAGAAAATGGATCTCCAAAATATTATTTTTAAATATATTTGGCATGGGGATGGGGTCAAAGTTAAAGAGTGTGTCAAAACTGGGTAGTTTTTAAAAAACGTATTTCCTATCCAGGAGTTTGTTTTCTCTACCTCTTTCAACTTAGTTAACAAGCTAAAAATATGAAACTGACTGACTTCCTATACTGGGGAACTGACAATACACAGTAAACAATTATAATAATAGAGATTATCTTCTTCTTGAAACTTCTTCAGTAACAGTAATTTTAATAAATAAATAAAGCCACTGCCCAGGCTCAACACATGATTTTCAAAGACTTATAAATCTCACTCAAACCCAATTTCCTCTGGAACAAAGCCATTTCGTGAGATTTGTTCCAATGTTCAGCTCCCTTCTAGTTTGCCCACAGGGCCAGGTTGCAAGAATGTTTCCACAATGGAAAAGTGTGGGTTTTTTAATCTCCTCAGATTCAAGAATGGCTGAACAGTTTTTGCTCTTTTTTAAAAAGGTACTTTCCACCAGAGGCTAAACTGGAGAATTTCAGCGGCAAGGGTGAAAATTGCAGTAAATTCTGAGTGAGGAAGCTAGAGAGTTCAATGGAAACTATCACATAGCCTTAGCTAGAGGAGCTAGTTCTGTTATAATCTCTTAGTGTTTATCTCTGTGAATTGCAATTATTGGGAAGAGATTAAAGCCCTCATTTCACGGCAACTCATCTCAATCAGTATGGCCTACACGCTTTTCTAGATTTACTTGAGCAGAACTAGAAAGAGGTGCCAGAGAGGACCGGTATTAGGAATATGATGCTCTCTGGAATAGTTCATGGTTGGACTTATCCCATAAGAAGTTAATGTTGCTTCACAGCCAATTCCCGCTGGTGGAGATTCCTCTATAGCTGCTGGAAACCCCACCAGGATTCTGCCAAAGACATCATGGCTCCTTCTGGAGGAGAATACAGGACGGCCAGCCCTTCACTCAGCTGCCTCTGTGTACCTGCCATGTGGATATCTATACTGAAAGGTCAGAAGGCCACTGAACTCTCCCTGCTTGGGCACAATTTCACCAGATCCCTGTGCACTCCTTCCACAGCGTTCCGTTACAGGAGTGAATGCTGCAGCTCAGTGGCCATCCTAAGGATGGACTGGCAGATGGACACCCACCAAGACCTCCCACAACATATCTCGACCCAGCTGGTTCTCTCTCACTTTGTCCATCTTTTCTCACATCCCCTCCTTTACTCTGCAATTCTTTGTGCCTTTTTATTTTTACTCTTTTACATGTCTCTTTTCTTCCTCTCCACTGCTCCCCACGTCCCCCCTGCTAATTCTGATCCCCCTCCCCATGCTCCCACTCACCAAAAGTCTACACTGCTTTAGTGTTCCAGGGGAGTGCAACACAAGGCTGAACCAAGTGCCACAGGAGCAAGGCAATGAAGCTTGGCCTGAGTTCACAGCTGTTTACATTGGGGCTACTCCTACTGCCACCCACCTGAGCATGCAGAGACAATGGGAATAGGAAGGGACGGTGCAACAACCCATTTACAGTGTGGTTCCTATAGTTTTTGTTACTCACACTCTCATGACTCCCACCAACTAGTCTGATACACCAAAGGGGGCTCCACCTTCATGCTAGGAAACATTGCTCTACCTAGAAGGAAAGCAGCAAGTGATTAATTTAAAGAGTATTTTATTCAGACAAAGATCCTGGACTAGGAAGGAATCCCTAATGAACCTTTCGGTCAAAACCTCAGCTAAGGAAGCTTGGTTACTTGAGAACGCAGTCATCCAGGGCAGAGATGATAATCCCATCTACTTCTAACATTACACTGCTAAAACAAAAACAAAAAACCACAACTCCTGTAGCAGCAGCAAGCTTGGTCAGATCATCATGCAAGAGACGAGGCTCAATGTGCAGTTGGGGTATATGTCCAGGAAATGTACAGAGCTTACACTTTACATTACTTAACCCTGAGAGGTGAGTGGGATCAAAGCATACTGTAAAACCCATGTGAGAGTGAAAAAAAAACTGTTGAACTGAACTGTCTGAATTTACCAGCAACTGTTGCACACCATGAAAACATGTTTATTTCCTCTTGTTATCTTAAAGGGATACAATCATCAAAAAACCACACTGTGTTGGGTTGGATCACAGAAACCCCCTTGGAGGCTGCCAACTGATGTGCCAAGACTACTTCTGCTCCTGCTTTCCTGCCCTGTCAGCTTAGGACTTCAGTGCCCTGCCTGGTTTGAGCCAGACCTGCTAGCCCAGTGGTTCTCAAACTAGGGCCGCCGCTTGTTCAGGGAAAGCTCCTCGCGGGCCAGGCCCGTTTGTTTACCTGCCATGTCCGCAGGTTCTGCCAATCACAGCTCCCACTGGCCACGGTTCACCGCTCCAGGCCAATGGGGGCTGCGGGAAGCGGTGCGAGCCGACGGATGTGCTGACTGCCCTTCCTGCAGCCCCCACTGGTCTGGAGCGCTGAACTGTGGCCAGTGGGAGCCGCAATCGGCCAAACCTGCGGACGCGGCAGGTAAACAAACCGGCCTGGCCCGCCTGGGGCTTTTCCTGAACAAGCGACAACCCTAGTTTGAGAACCACTGCGCTAGCCTGCTGCAAACCCAGACCCAGGTTTGAACCACGTCCTCTAACAGCTGTAGGCTTAACTGAAAGCAGCTTACAGAAGTGTTCCTGTCTTTAACACTCAGGTGCCCAACTCCCAATGGGGTCCAAACCCGAAATAAAGCCGTTTTACCCTGTATAAAGCTTATACAAGGTAAACTCATAAATTTTTCACCCTCTATAACACTGATAGAGAGATATGCCCAGCTGTTTGCCCCCCACCCCCAGTATTAATACATACTCTGGGTTAATTAATAAGTAAAAAGTGATTTTATTAAATACAGAAAGTAGGATCTAAGTGGTTCCAAGTAGTAACAGGCCGAACAAAGTGAATTACCAAGCAAAATAAAACAAAACACGCAAGTCTAAGTCTAGTACAGTAATAACAACTGAATGCAGATAAATCTCACCCTTAGAGACGTTTCAATAAGTTTCTTTCACAGACCGGACACCTTTCCAGTCTGGGCACAATCCTTTCCCCTGGTACAGCCCTTGTTCCAGCTCAGGTGGTAGCTAGAGGATTTCTCATGACTGCAGCCCCCTTTGTTCTGTTCCACCCCCTTATATGGCTTTGGCACAAGGCGGGAGTCCTTTGTCTCTCTGGGTCCCCGCCCCCAGTGGAAAAGCACCAGGTTTAAGATGGATTTCAGTACCAGGTGACATGGTCACAATTCCTGTGAGACTCCAAGCCTTCATTCCTCCCAGCCTGACTCACAGGAAGGCCTGCCTGCAACCAGAGCCATCCACAGTCAATTGTCCTGGCTGATGGGAGCCATCAAGATCCAAACCACCATTAATGGCCCACACTTTGCATAATTACAATAGCCCCTCAGAGTTATATTTCATATTTCTAGTTTCAGATACAAGAGTGATACATTTATAAAACTAGGATGACCACACTTAGTAGATTATAAGCTTTGTAATGATACCTTACAAGAGACCTTTTGCATGAAGTCTATTCCAGTTACATTAAATTCACACTCATTAGCATATTTTTATAAAATAATATAGAGTGTGTCACACACACTTTGTTCTAGAACTTGTAGCTAGAAAAGGTTAAAGCAAGTTGAACTGTAAATCAGAGGCTGAGGGACAGATTTTCAAAAGAGCTCAGCTCCCAGCAGTTCCTGGATGAGTATTGGGAATATCTGAAAGTATGGCCACTTTGTTTTGCTGCCCAAACAGGAGCCAGGGCCCTCACTGAGCAAAGTGCTGATGCACCTGGATAACTTTACGCAGACAAACAGAGGGCGGTGGGACTGACAACTCCTGTACTTAAAGTCAGGCACATGCTTATTTTGCTGAACTGGGGCCTCAGCTCTTTGGAAAGTCTGGTCTCAATCATGGTTGATGAGCCCTTATGAAAATCTGCCCCTAAATGGGCCAGGATCCTCAGTCAATGGAGCTACTACACCAAGTTAGACCACCTGAGGAGTTCTTCCCTATTCCCTATATTTTCAGTCTGTTTACTGTGAGCATTTGGTGGCATTCCGTATATAGTCAGTCTCACTTTGCCCTTGTGAAGTCCTTTAGGACCTGACCCAAAGCCCACTGAAATCACTAGGTGTCTTGCCACTCACTTCAATGGGCTTTGTATCAGACCCTCACTCACTTCTCTCTCCTGTTTGCATGGGAATTTCACACAGCAACAAGGGAGAGAAAACCTTTTTTTAAAAGGTAGCTGTAAAACCACAAAAAATAGCAAAACTCCAGGGCTAATGCAGCACCTGACACTATTTTCCACTCGGTTATTTTTAAACTTACACAGTTCCAAATTGACTGTGTAACTTACTACTTCCCTTTTCTGCCCCCAGTGAACACCTCTGAGTAATTAATCTTGCAATACTAAAAGCGATCTGAAAAAGGAGGAAAGTGTGTGTCATTTCTGGCTTGTGATGTATAAAGGTGGTCAGAAAAGCACTTAACGTGTTTTTCTTTGCTTGCTTTTTATATTAGATATTCAGATCTTCTCTACTCTGGTTAAAACTGTTCACGAACACAATTCAGACTTCAGCAAACCAGGGAAAACCTTGACATTCTTGATATTCCTAAGGCAGAAAAACCTCTTTAAAGTAAAAGCACAACAAGAACCTTTCAGATCTTTTCCGTGCAAGAAACAAGAAGGGAACAAAACCAAATATACTTTTATTTGCTTTTACTTTGAAGGTCACCTTTAAAATTCTATTATGTTTCTCCCCGGGGTGCATTATGGTATAACTTGCTAATTAAGGCCCTGAACCTGAGAAGTTTTATGCAGGAGCTTTATCGACTGACTTCCTTGGAACTACTTGATTGAAGTCCAGAAAGTTAAGCTCTTGAGTAACCTTTTGTAGAATTGGAACCATAAGCCAGGACCCTACAGCGAGGTCTACGAAGGTGCAGAGTTCTGCCCATGTGACGCTCATTGCAGGACTGGGGCCTTTGTAACTTTACGCAGATTACTCACAAGATTAGCCTCAGCAGAACCACCCATAAGTAACTTTACTCATTTAAGTAAGTGTTCGCAGAATCAGGGCCTCAAGTAAGGAACTCGAAGCATGCAACATGTTGAATTAACTGTGCTTGTCCTTTGAATAACTAAAAACAGCCTGAGGATGCTTAGTGTCATGACATATTTTGTAATATTAGAAATGAAACCTTACAAAGGGGATTCTGTAAGGAAGGAAGGAAAGAAAGAACAGCCTGTAATCAACTACACAAAAAGCTCTCAGATGATTTTCAGCAGCATTGTCATGTGAGTGGGTTTAGAAAGCTGCCCATTAGATCCAATTCCAGGCCATCAGTGGCTGATATTTCTTAAAGGATTTCACGGGTCTCCCAACCCCTGCTTCAGAACCCATGTTCCCGTATACATTGTATATACTTTGGGCCTTTGGGATGTAGTATAGGATTACAAAATGGAGCTCCTGTGCTCTCTTATCCTAAACCTGAGAAACCTTACCAAAACTTTTGTCAAAACCAATATACTTCCTCAAAAAGTTTTGGTTTTGACAAATCAGTTTTTTCCAACCAGTTCTATTCAAAACATTATGTAACAGAAGTTGGCTTTAACTCATCTCTGTGAGTACTACCTCATTAGCAAGGTCTGTCCAAACTTAATTTTCCCCAGGAAAACCTGGTATTCTCTCTATTTGCTGCTGTAAGTTACGGACAATGAGAATGCAGAACATGTAAACCAAGATTATACAAACTGATGTTAGCAAATTCCACATCATATCAAGCTTCCTTCTCTGCTCTTCTGCCTACATTTTAGATTTTTGTCTCACTTTCTTCTTCTTTTCACTAAATTAGAATACTAGAAAACAAAAAACAAAACAGAAAAGGAAAGGAAATACATTGGGGCTGTGATGCCAGACTGGGATTTCTACAATGTAAATTCTACATGGAGTCTGACCCAGAGATCTAACAGCTGTAGGCTGGGCAAGCCGATCAACTGACCATTCCAATAATGTCAACTGACCACCTGTTATTTGACCATGGTCAAATAATGTCATATATTCGACCATGGTCAAATAATGTCATATATTCTAGCAAGAATGCTCTGATGTAGGCGCTGGGCTATCTGTTTGATTACATCATGATGCCATTTGTTAGCAAGCCTACTTAAATGTTTTGATCACTCACTTTACTACATGCTAATGCCACTTGTTAGGAAAAAGGTAAACGAACTGAAAGCTGAACATCTTGATTGGCTGGAATTTTCTAGAACATTATACGTATGCATATATATCTTCATTTGTGTACCTGGCTGGCTATCAATGTACATGGCAGTTTACAAAGCACATTAAAAAAAGTTAAAAGGCACAGTCCGTGCCCTGAACAGCTTGTCTAAACTGATTAGACAAACATACAGAAATTAACTCAGAAGAGAGTAGGGGAGGAAGAGGAGGGTTCACAGTCATTAAACCTCCTCCCTCAACACAAGAGAAAAGATGCACAGCCATTAAGCGGCTTAAGAGTTGGTCTGCTCCCTACCTAGCATATGAGCATTTAAAAAAACTTTTTTTTTTACAGTTTTGTTTGTTTTATTTCTCTTTAATTTTATTTTTCTTTTCTTTTGTAACTGGTCAGGCATGAAAAACAGGCACATTTAAAGGGTAACATAACATTGCTCAAAAAATAATTATTATTCTTTCATTGTTTAAAACTTCGTTTCATTGTGTTTTGCATTAACTCAGTTAATTAACTTGTTTTTTGTAATTAGGCATAAGTACCTACCTAAGGCTATGCCTACTGAAGACCATAAAGTCTTACTCTTTTTTATTTGGGCATAAGCTTTCGTGGGTAAAAAACCCCACTTCTTCAGATGGATGAAGTGAAAATTACAGATACAGGCCTAAATATATTGGCACATGAAGAGAAGGGAGTTTCCTTACAAGTGGAGAACCAGTGCTGACAGGGCCAGTTCAGTCAGGATGGATATGGTCCACTCCCAGTAATTGATGAGGAGGTGTCACTACCAAGAGAGGGAAAATTGCTTTTGTAGTGAGCCAGCCACTCCCAGTCCCTATTCAAGCCCAAATTAATGGTGTTAAGTATGCAAATGAATTGTAGCTCTGCAGTTTCTCTTTGAAGTCTGTTTTTGAAGTTTTTCTTTGTTGAAGGATGGCTACTTTTAAATCTGGTATTGAATGTCCAGGGAGATTGAAGTGTTCTCCTACTGGCTTTTGTATGTTACCATTCCTGATGTCTGATTGGTGTCCATTTATTCTTTTACATAGAGACTGTCCGGTTTGGCCAATGTACATGGCAGAGGGGCATTGCTGGCACATGATGACACATCACACAATCCATTGTCTACAGCCAAGCCAAACAACCGCGTTTGCTCCGATCCCTCAGACAGAGACAAACACCTACAAGATCTTTTTCAAGCATTCTTAAAACTACAATACCCACCTGGGGAAGTGAGGAAACAGATTGACAGAGTGAGACAGGTACTCAGAAATCACCTACTACAGGACAGGCCCAACAAGGAAAATAACAGAACACCACTGGCCATCATGTACAGCCCCCAGCTTAAACCTCTCCAGTGCATCACCAATGATCTACAACCTATCCTGGAAAACGATCCCTCACTCTCACAGACCTTGGGAGGCAGGCCAGTCCTCGTTTACAGGCAGCCCCCCAACCTGAAGCAAATACTCACCAGCAACTACACACCACACCACAGAAACACTAACCCAGGAACCAATCCCTGTAGCAAACCTCGTTGCCTACTCTGTCTCCATATCTACTCTCGCGACACCATCAGAGGACACAACAACATCAGCCACACCATCAGGGACTCATTCACCTGCACATCTACTAATGTGATATATGCCATCATGTGCCAGCAATGCCCCTCTGCCAGGTACATTGGCCAAACTCGACAGAATAAATGGACACAAATCAGACATCAGCAATGGTAACATACAAAAGCCAGTAGGAGAACACTTCAATCTCCCTGGACATGCAATAACAGATTTAAAAAGTAGCCATCCTTCAACAAAAAAAAAACTTCAAAAACAGACTTCAAAGAGAAACTGCAGAGGTACAATTCATTTGCAAACTTAACACCATTAATTTGGGCTTGAATAGGGACTGGGAGTGGCTGGCTCACTACAAAAGCAATTTTCCCTCTCTTGGTATTGACACCTCCTCATCAGTTACTGGGAGTGGACCACATCCATCCTGACTGAATTGGCCCTGTCAGCACTCGTTCTCCACTTGTAAGGAAACTCCCTTCTCTTCATGTGCCAATATATTTAGGCCTGTATCTGTAATTTTCACTTCATCCATCTGAAGAAGTGGGGTTTTTTACCCACAAAAGCTTATGCCCAAATAAATCTGTTAGTCTTTAAGGTGCCACCGGACTCCTCGTTGTTTTTGTGGAGTCAGACTAACACGGCTACCCCTCTGATACTTACTCTTTTTTGTTACCGGTGTTACAATAAATTAGTAATCAGTTAATTAGTGCTTTAAAACATTTGGCCATTTTAGACATTATTTGACCAATAGCTAACCAATTATTTTTGGACTGATCAAGTGTCCATCAGCTGTATTTTCTGCTGCCAAGTGGGGACTCAAGGGTGCTTTTTTGGTTTGACCATTACAGACATAATGGCAGGGGCTGGGAACAACAGGGGAAGACTCCTCTTACCACATCTATGTCCTGTCAGCTCAGAGTACTCTCAGTGAGGGTGAGAGGCAGGAAAGGGCAACTTAAAATAAAAGTTAATAAAAAAAGGGGGGAAAAGAAGGAGAGATGTTATGGTGGCTTTTCACAATGCTGCTAGGTAAAATAATCCAAGATCTCAGGTGAAACCCACCCCTCCAAAAAACTCAGACTAAGAACAAAATAATGAAGAATGCAACCATTCTTCGGACAGCCAGAGAGCTCATGCAAGAGGGATGGCCCTGAGAATGGAATGCTGCTACAGTGCTGAAGCTATTAACTCCTCGGAGATGGCAGGGCTGGAGCTCTAATGCATTCACAAGCCATGCTGGGAAATCCCAGTTAGTAGCATCAACGGATTAAGAGCACATGAAGAAGATTTCCTGCTTGTGGCTCTATTCACCGAAGACTTTATGGTCCCCCTAGTAAGTGCTCCTTTATGTGATCTAAACTGGGTGGGGAGGATGGAGTAGTGAAGAAACACATGTATATAGATTAGATTCCTTTTAGTCTGCATTCAACATAAATTAATTAACCAAACCAAAGAAGCAGACACTTGTCTGGTGGTACAAGCTGGAAAACAAGTGGAGAGGTTTGAGCAACATTTTACAGCACGGACAACATTCCACATCTGGTTCTCCCCACAACCACTTGTGTGAACTTCCCTTTATACGTGACTGCAAAGCGAACTAAGTATAGTGTATAGTATAACATAGCATAGCATATACCGTTGTAATAAGTAATGTATATTATATACATTATTCATTACTGTATATTCCAGGGGTGGCAAGCTATCAAACCGAGGGGAGCTCAGGACCTCTGCCGTGCAGCAGGGAGGAGGAGTCTCAAAACTTCTGCCCAGTGGGGGGGGGGGGGGGGGAGTCTCGGAGCTTCTGCCCAGCAGGAGCAGGGCTGAAGACCTGATCCCTGGCAGGTGTGTCCCAGCTCTCGAACTTCTGAAGATTGTCATATGGAGCTCAGACGGTCAGTAAAATTGGCCACCCCTGCTATATACAAAGAGAAACCCCCAAACACCCTGATTTTTGGCCATCTACACAAAGCTTAAAAATTGCTAAAAATAAACCCTGAAAAACATGAGCTAAAACAAAAAGCTACAATGTGTTTAAATCCACTTAAACTTTGTGCAGTCTGAGGCGCAGCCCTTGCAAAGAATTACAGACAAGCACTGGCAGGAGATGTCTGCACTGCCCAGCAACAGATTCGGACTGGTCTGAAGAGAAAGGAGGGAGAAAATTCCCAAGGGAAGAAAATGAACATGTAGGCTAGGAACCTGAAATGCATGCGGGAGATGAGTTAGGAAGCCAAGGAAGCTCCTGTGAAGGATCCTCACAGTGCTAAACCA
Organism: Chelonia mydas; assembly: GCF_015237465.2. Lineage (NCBI taxonomy): Eukaryota > Metazoa > Chordata > Testudines > Cheloniidae > Chelonia > Chelonia mydas. The sequence continues at coordinate 42,534,251 of NC_057855.1, forward strand.
GCAATGAGTGCCACATCATTTCCTAAGAGGGCAGGGAACCGCCAGGCCTGATTCTCTGTTGCCCTGTTCAGTCATTTATACCCGTGCAAAGCCAGTGTAAAATGCTACCACACCAGAATGATAGCGTCTTACACTCACTCTGCACTGGTGCAAATGAACGCACAAGACACATGGCAACAGAAAACGTGTGGCTCCTCCTCCCCAGCAGACAGCAATGTGTCCATCATTGAGGCTGTGTTATGCTAGTCTCGAACAGTGCTGCAAAGTCTCAGAGGGGTGCATCAAAGAGACAGAAAGGATCTCTGCAGCACTCCCTTGAGTTCAGAGCCCATCCCTAAAAGAGGCTGGGGTTCTCTATAGCATGTAGAGACATCAGGAAAATTCCCCACTGGCAGAAGCCTGGGGAAACTCACTGGACTTAAGTGGAGTTGCATCATTTCACTCGACTGCTGAGTTCTGTCTGCCCTTATGATCAGCTTTCTGAGACTTTTCAAAATAAATGATGCTCTATTAATTCAAGTTGTGTTAAAGGGAATTAGCACCAGATCGGCCACTTTCTCCCCAGTCCCTTCCAGATTTTCTGATTTACCCCTACATACATCTCCGTAAGGAAAGGCTCCAGATTTACTCTCAAAAGGCATACTATAGCCTGTTTAAAAAACAAACTTATCTAGTCATATCTCTCTTCCTTGGCCTCACCAGGCACCAGTTTCACAACTGTGACATTAGCCAACTTATCCCAGAGAATAACATGCCATTTCCCTGGAGAGAAAGCATTCAACAGTGAAGTAGTTCTCACAGCATTTCACGGCGCAGCCTACCCTACTGTTGCCCTGAAGGTCACTGGCAGCACCAGCAGAGAGGAGAAACCACTGAAATCTTTTCCAGATGAAGCCAGTTGCAGACTGAATCCTTGCAATCTCAGTCCATTTTATTCTACAGCTGGTCCCAGGGGCAAATTGATTCTATGGGTCTCCTTACTCTGCTTTGAGAAGGAGAGAAGGAAAGGGGGAGAACACAAAGAAAATGAAAATAGAATGAAATAAGAGAAAAAGACAGAGGGACAAAGAATAAATGGGGGGAAGGGCAGAAAGGACACACTTCTGGTCGGAACACTGACATGCCACATGTCTTCTCAAAGAGGACTGTGAAAACAAAAATTTGTATGTGGGCTACAAAGAGTGAAGTATGAGTTGCACAATGCATTACCCTAGAACAAATCCATGTGTGCGTCCTTCTTAGAGATTTACTATCTTCTATTTACATAGCTCATCTCATCCTGAAAGAAATTATTTCATCTGCTTCAGACATGCAATCTCCTCTGGGATGGAATGCCACAGCTGTTCAGTACTATGCAATGGTTTAAGACAGGAAGTGAAGAAGAATATGGTATCCAGTTGAAAGTCTAGTGATTTTTTCCAGCTTTCTGTCAGAATGTATTTAGCTAGCACTCCAGAGCTAATACCATTAACAAAGGTACCTCAAGCTTGTCTACACAGAGACTTAGTGCATGGCAAGCCAAGGTTAAATCTACCCCACACTAACTGACAATGTGAAGCCTCTGACCACCAAATAATAGTTCTGTGGTGTGTTCTTTGACAGAGCAGTAGCTCAAAATGCACTACAGAACTTTTAGTGCATGGTAGCAAGGTCCACATGGCCAGTAAGTGTGCGGCAAGCTATGCACTGTAGATTCACACCCCAGCTTGCCGTACACTAAGTCTCCATGTAGACAAGCCCTTAGTCTGAGATTATTAGATGCCATCTCCAGCAACACAGCCTCTGGGGTTGGAGGAATGAGCTAACTCTTTTTCTCATCCCCATAGCAAGAGGAAGACAAAGCAGATTCAAATTTAACAAACACTCGCTAGCCAGTCTAATGGAAAAGGTCATGGCCCCAGTTCTCTAGTGCTACTCAAACAAAAAGGCTGGAAGACCACCAGATCCTCCCAGCTGAGAATTTTCTCACTATTGGGAAGTTCCACAAGTGGCATGGGCATGGCATAACAGCCCTCTGCCACCTCTTGAGCACAGATGTACCGGGGTGGGCCCAGGAAGGGGACTGGTGGAGTGGGAGGGGCATAGTCAGAGTGCTTTGCATTCTGGCTATTCTGGGCTCAGAAACACCCATGGGTGGGAAGCAAGCATAAATTCATAGGCTGCCAGCTGAGGCCAGTATACAGGAGGCACAATGGGTGGTATGAAGCCACCTTTGCCACCCACATCCAGGTGCTTCTCCAGAGAGGTACAGCTCAGAATCTTGCCTGGATGGCCCAAACCCGTTCAGGGATAGCATGCTGGAAGAATTCCAACACTCACTCTGCCTAGAACATCATGGTGCCCTTCTCTACATCTTTTTTATCAGTCTCTGGTTAGCAATTGCCGAGAAAAATTGTCAAGCCTTGCACACAGCTGTGTGCCATCCTGAGAGATCTCTCCCCAGGACAAGCATCCAGCAGCACAAGAAATAACAGCAAACTCCAGATAGAAAGGCAAGTGACTAGCTATGAAGTTAAAATCTGAAATCAGGAGGCAAAACACAAAACGAAACAATGACGACTTTCCAAAGTCTAACTAGGATTATTCTGGTTACCTCGCAAACTCCTAACCAGCTAGTGCAGCTCTTTGCATCTCCTGGAGGCAGGAAACAGGTGAATGTTATCAAACAAGAAGTCCTTTTACTGCCATTGTTTTCTTTCCTTTCCCCTCCGCCTGTAGAAGAAGATAACTAACTTGTCTGGGCTGGTGTAGGAGGATGTTAAAGTGGTTCCAATGTTTATCTTATGACATCACCACTGGCCTGGCAGATTATAGGCAACCAATAGGCAGGCACCATTTTTTCTACTTAGTTAATGGTGCAGCAAGTTCTAATGCCTGTTGGCTTAGGAAGGCAGATGGTTTACTTTAAACATGGTACATGTTCAGGCCACTGTTAATAGTTTATTGCGGGGGGGGGGGATTATTGATCAAAGAACCAACAGGGGAGGTAATACTCGCAATTTTCATTCCAATCCCCTCCTGTTTGTAGAAGGTGGAAATTCACTTGCCCCCATGGTTGAGAAAAAAATGGAAGGAAAGGAAATGATCAAGAGGTTACCCATTTTCTCTAGTATAGCACAAATATCTGCTCTGACAGGAAAAACCACCACCACCTTGTGGGTTACCCCAGAATTTGACATTCCTGTGTGTACCCCAGAACTTGACAGTACAGCAGTGATCCATTTTGTATGTTCAGCCACTGCCAGCTGAAAACCAATAGAGTTACACAGCTAGCTATAAAAGATAAGTAAATGGTGTCATCTCCCTGCCCGAGGAAAAGCTCTCCTGGACTGCTCCGAGGCAGTCCAGGGGAGCTTTTCCTCAGGCAGGGAGATGACACCTAAACTCCGCATCAGCCGGACAGAAAGAGGGGCCCTGGAAGCCCAGCTGCTGATCACTCAAAACCATCTCAGACCATGAGAGCTAGGAGGATAGGTCCATCAATGGCTATTAGCCAGGATGGGCAGGGATGGTGTCCCTAGCCTCTGTTTGCCAGAAGCTGGGAATGGGCAACGGGGATGGATCACTTGATGATTACCTGTTCTGGTCATTCCCTCTGGGGCACCTGGCATTGGCCACTGTCAGAAGACAGGATACTAGGCTAGATGGACCTTTGGTCTGACCCAGTCTGGCCGTACTTATGTTAGACTGTGGGTACGTATATCTGTGATGTCCTAAACCTATTGCCTATGTGTGTGTTTGCTTAAACTCTTATTGATAGTAGCTTTAGATAAAAACATGCTTGTTTGTATGAATCGTTTATCAGATGGATGCACTGTGTTCCCATTGATTTATCCCAGATACTGTCCAGACAGAAACAATTAAGTTACCACTGCTTTTGGTTTTAAATCCCTGGGTAACATGTGTACTGTTAAAAACAATATTTTGGAGTAACTGAATTGTCATCCCAAAATTAAAAACCAAGCTACCACAATCCTCCTATACATAATCATCAAGCCCGGCAGGTTAGGTTAATTATCATTAAATAGAAAATCATTAAGCCATTCCTAGAACAGCAGCACACAATCTGAAAAGGCCCCAGCCCAAAAACAACAGCATTGGTAGTCAGGCAGCTCTTTCCTTCTGATGCTCGTGGGCTGCCATGGGGGGAAACTAAGAAACTATTAATATAAACAACAAAGCAATTTGAAGCAAAGCATCTGACACCCAAACCTCAATAACAAAGGAAAACCAGCTGCCAGCGATTAAACTAGAACCTGGTCCATATAATCCCAGTGCTGCTGCTACTACAAAATCTGACTGGTTATGGTTGCTACAAAGTAGATACTTGCTTCACACAGCTGGTTAATCTATTGCAAAAAGGAATTGAGCCCTTAGGTTTTGTAAGGAAAAATAGTACAGTTGCAAGCGAATCATCCTAAACTCTTGTTTACAGTAGTTTACGGGTTTCAGAGTAGCAGCCGTGTTAGTCTGTATTCACAAAAAGAAAAGGAGCACTTGTGGCACCTTAGAGACTAACAAATTTATTTGAGCATAAGATTTCGTGAGCTACAGCTCACTTCACTTCACTTCTGCCTGTCAGAGTTGGCAGCAACAAGGGCCGGGTTCAGTATCTAGGGGTTCCATTCCAATAACACAATGCAAAACCGGCTCGAGACCCCACCCAGTGACCTGGGACAAATATATACCACCCCCGCTGGGTGCCTCCAAGAGGCAATACTTCCCCTCTCGCAAGCACAGAGTCTGAGTGTAGCAAAAAGCCTTTTAATAACAGAGAGAAACAATGTGGCATTATGTTGGGGGAAACACCACCAACAGGATTCATAACACAACACATGAGCAAAAAACCCACCCCAAGCAAATTGGGGCATCTCCTTTCCCTTTGGTTCTTGAGTCCAGCAACCCAAAATCACCCAAGGTCCCGCAAGTCCAACGACCCAAAAGTCTCTGTCCCTGGTCAGGGCAGCCCCAGAGTTCGAAAGTTTATCTGCAGAGTTTTACCTCCCAACCTGGGTGGAGATGGGGGAGGGAGGGGCGTTAAGGGGCACCTTACGTGGTCCAAAGCTGATGGCCCCACCTCTCCATGGGGCTCCGCTCTGCCAGCCGCCCCATGAGCTCCTCTAGGCATCCGACAAACTGCTCTGCTCCACCAGCTGCTCTGCTCCACAAGCTGCTCTGCTCGCCGTCCCGCAAACTGCAATGCTCTGCTCTGCTCGCCGTCCCACAAACTGCAATGCTCTGCTCTGCCAGCCGTCCCACAAACTGCTCTGCTCCACAAGCCGCTCTGCTCTGCTCGCCGTCCCACAAACTGCTCTGCTCCACAAGCCGCTCTGCTCCACAAGCCGCTCTGCTCTGCTCGCCGTCATGCAAACTGCTCCACCATATATCTTCAGGCTCCCCCACTACTTAACACAACACTCAGTGATTTCAGCTCTTAGTAAGTTTAGCTCTTTTGTGATTTCAGCTTGTAGTAGGGGAGCCTCAGTGCTGGTGCACCATTAGCCCAAAATGAATTCAGCTCAGCAGCCTGTAACTAGACTCCTAATGGAATCAAAATTAGCTCTGATATTCCACAGTGGAGAGAGGAGGAAGTGCAATTAGCATGTAAGGCCCTCACCAGGGAGCCCATGCCACCAAGTATTAATGCATCCGATGAAGTGAGCTGTAGCACACGAAATCTTATGCTCAAATAAATTGGTTAGTCTCTAAGGTGCCACAAGTACTCCTTTTCTTTTTGCGAATACAGACTAACATGGCTGCTACTCTGAAACGTGTCATTATGCAAGGCACTGAATTTAGCCGTATGGAGTAGTTTACGGTGCATCGGAGGAGGGTCCACAAATCAACGTGAAGTTAGGTCGGCAATGAAGATGCTGGAAATCCAACCAGAACTGGCATCTTCTTGAAAAAAATCAGACCTTAGCAGAAACAAATATTTAACTCCCTTTATGTTCAAGCTGATCCTCCTTGCACTTGAGAAAGTCATACAAGGGGCGCCAATAAAGGACCAGCCACTCTGCTGTCTTCCAAAATTATGAAGTTGGCAAAGACTCAAAAATCTTTTCATTCCCCTCTTTCAAGTTTTGTCAGGGAACGTTCCACAAAAGCAGAGAAACTGGAGCTTGCTGGGATCCGTATGATCCATTCAACAACAGAAACCTTCTTGGGATTCAGTCATCAGTGACGCCCGCATCCAGCATAACTGTGCCCATACAAACATCAATTGTATACAAAGGAAAGCCATGATTTACATTTACGTATCTGAGGTTCTTCAGTGCCTCCATAACCACAGTATCTGAGCACTTCACAATCTTTTAATGTAATTATCTTCACCACACTCCTGTGATGTAAGACGCGTTATTCTCCTCATTTTACAGGTGGGAAACTGAGGCACAGAGCAATTAACTGACTTGACAAAGGGCAGACAGGAAGTCTGAGGTGGAGCAGGGAACTGAAACTGGATCTCCTGAGTCCCAGGCTAGTACCCTAACCACTGGCCCATCTCTCCTTGAACCAAGAATATACTCAACCAGGACCAATCATGCTTTCTTGGTCACTGGCTACCACGTGCAAAATCAGGGCTAATCCCCCACATGAACAAGGCCTTACTATCCATAACACCAACAGTGTCAGGCTGTGCTTAAGAGCTTGCATCTCCTTTCCCGTGTCCTACATCCAGTGACTGAAAAACACCGGTTTCTTCCTCCCCAGACAATGGTGACTTCAGCAATACTTACTGGGGCACCATCTCTAGCAGTGAGAGCAAAGAGGGGGAGTGAGTCCCAGCTGGTCTCAATCCCTCTTCACCATTGCCACTTCCTTCACAGCTGCATCATGCAGCTCCTCTACTGGGAAATAAACAGCTCCAGTAAGATTACCGGGGTTTATGAGGGAACATCTAGGAAAACAATCCCTGTATCTTGCACTTTTAAAACAATGCTGATGCGAATAGCCTATGGCCATATCTACCATAGGAAGAAAAACTCAACTGAGAAAGGCTTGGGACATTGGGCTATTCTAAACTTTGTTCTATCTAAAAAATCATTTTTAAAAAGGGATCATGTGGTCCTGGCCAGTATTCTGTCTCTAACTAAAACAGGGTCTAACGCTCAGGGCTATCATGGCCAGGATCAGCTTCTACAGTTACTACACCACAAGCACGTTATTTGAGTAGGACTCTGGTAGGACTCAGACATACAATATAACAACTGTTGTATTTGAAAAACAAATTCTGTAATCTACAAAAGCTGGCTGTATCTGAGTAAGATGCTGGGAAATGAAGAAATGGGACTGAGTTTTACTCTCCTTTATTTAGTGCAACCAAACAAAAACCCTGGGAGAGAGTGTGTGTAATTTTACTGTGGGGATATAGACCACACACCTACACGTACACCCACCACCATGGTATCTGAACATCTATTTGAAAAACTGCTAACCACAGGTTTTTCCCTGGGGTTCTCTCAGGCTTGGTCTACTCTAGGAAATTAGGTCAATATAACTATGACGCTCAGGAGTGTGAAAAATCCATACCCCTGAACGATGCAGCTAAACCAACCTAACCCCCAGTATAGACAGCATTACACTGATGGGAGAATTCTTCTGTCGACCTGGCTACCACCTGTCGGGGAGATGGATTAACTCCAGCGAAAGGAGAGCCTCTCCTGTTGGCATAGGGAGTGTCTTCACTGAAGCACTGCAGCAGTGCCGTTGGAGTGGTTTATGGGTAGACAAGCCCTCAGCTAGAGTATTAAATACATCACTGCACAATAAAATGGTTACAGCACCACCGTAGCATTCCTTCGTACTGAAGAATCAGTCCCTGAAAAACAACCTTAATGTCCATGAAGAATTGGTTCAATGCAGCAACGGCTGGAAACTGGCCAACACAAAAGGGGAAGGAGTAGGTTCTGTGGTACACACCCTGCCTCTGCCTTTTTTCAAGAAATACTTCACTTTGGGCTTGATGCAAAGCCCACTGAAGTCAACAGAAAGACTCCCAGAGACTTCAGTGGGCTTTGGATGAGGCCCTATGTGTTTAAAAGTACGTAACTTGGAAAAGCAGGTAGATCCTTGTGTGTTGTTAAAGGCAGCAGAAGTTACCCTGTTTTCTTTGGGTGGCAATTCCATATCTGCTGGTCCAGCCGAGAACAATCTGTCTTTTCATCCTGGCCAAAACTTTGCCGTATCTTGGGACTCTAATGGTACATGCGGGATAAATTCTGCCTTCAGATATACCAGCAAATCCCACCTGACTTGCACTATAGTTTAAGCAATGGTGTGTTTACTACTCAGCTGAGGTGACGTCAAGAATGAACCTTTAGTTAGGATAGGCTTTTCAGAGAAGAAACACTGTATGGGCCAAACCCTGATCCTCCCACTTAATGCAGATGGACCCTGACTAAAGCTCTACCAGTACCTCCAAAGTCCAATTGGAATCAGAGTATGGCAGTGTCTCCACAGAGCCACCCAGCCATGGCTATTCTCCAGGAGGCAGAATCCCAAACTCCACACACACACAGCCATATGTATCAGTGGGGTCCTCATGGAGCAACAGCTGAGGGAAGTGGGGCCTGCCTCAAAGTCTCATTTGGGATGTGGGGTCCTAGCATAAGGGACAGCAGGGAAGGCAACATAATAGCCCTTTTCCCCACCACCAAGCTCCAGAGCAATCCGCCATGAATAGGGCCCATCGGCCTGAAGAGCCTTCCACCCCTCATCAGGCCGCTGAAGTGGGAAGACAGCAGCCAAGCCTCTGCAGCCCCACCCACGCATTAGTGTTTGGAAGGTGAAGCTGCACTGGGAACCATCACACAGGTCTGCAAGGATTCCTGCTGCCCCAGGGCTGTAGGCAGCTAGCACAGACTCTTGTGCAGAGACGACAGGGGCCAGGATCAGTAAAGAGCTAGTGGGAAGAGTTTTCCTGACCCTACCCCCGCTTCCTCCACACACACTTCTTGATTTGTAACCAACTGCGGTGAGTGCCTATTTGCACAACTTGTTCTGAGCCAAGCTTTCTGGCTATAAACTCCTGCTTGTTAAGAAAACTGGAGACAGTTTTAAGCCATCCTTTGCACCAGCAGTGAATGCACAATTTTTTTTAACACACTGAGATTTATAATTTGCAAACTGAAGAATAACATTAGTCACTTAGATTGTCAACTCTCTGGGGCAGGGACCAACTTTTAGTTCTCTGTTTGTACAGTGCTTAGCACAATTAATTAAGTTTATCTGCGCAATCTTACTATGGCCCCCTTTTGTGTGCATTATAATACGAACTATAATTACATGGGTATATACAATTTTTTCCACAGGACCCCTGGCACATTCAGCATGCTGGATGGGCCCACACTGGGGATGAATCAAAGCTGTGTAGTGAAGACAACAGTTGTCTGTAGAACCCCTGCTTCATTTTTTGTAGAAGTTGGAAAATGTGTCGTGAATGAGGCAAGAGATTGCAGAAAGGGAAAGGATGGTGTCATGGTTAAGGCAGTTGAATGCTGCCCTGGAAAACTGGATTCAACCCTGCCTTGCCGCAGAGTTCCTATGTGATGCCGGGCAAGTCACTTAAACCAAATTTTTAACTGTGTTCCTCATTTTCTACATGTCTGATTTTAGACCCTGGGATCTGATCTGCAGAAGTGCCGAGCGCTCACAGCTGCAACTGAAGACAATGGAAGCTGTGCTTTGAACATATAAACTGCTATATAATGCAAAGTACCCTGAAAAATCAGGTCCTAGACATCTCAAACAGGGCACCCCAAAACAGTTAACACTTTTTACCTCATTTCTCTGTGCCTTGGCTCCCATCCATAAAAAGGGATAACACCCCACCCCCTACACTTAAGGGGTGTTGGGAAAATAAATTCATCAGTGTCTGTGAAGCTGTCAGGTAGTATAACGATGAGTGTCATAGAAAAGCCCCGGAAGAAATTAATATTTCTGTCTTCAGAGCAAGGTTTGAATAGAGAGCGGTAAATAAGGCCTATGGCCACACACTGAACAGTGAGGATAAAAAATTATTTAAGAGCTGCTCCTTGAGAAAGCACCATCCATTATGTGCCCTGAATGAGGGAGGGCTTTTGTGGAAAAAAAATAGCAAGTGATTATGTAATTAAAGAATGTTATCGTGCATATGCACAAAGGGGCCAAAACTAAGGGTGCGCAGGCAATCTGAATTCTGGCATTTCTTAACTTTTGAGTGTTTGATTTTGCAACCTTAATGTTCTTTTAGCATAGGAGGCATTTGTGAATACTTACAGCATAAATTTAAACAGCTCAACTAATAATACACAGCTATGTCCTGCGGACAGGATACCATTACTCAGAGAAGATAAACCTTTACATTTCCTTTTGTGTGTGCACACAAGCATTTAAATTCTCAGTTTTAACCAGACACTAATACAGTTAACGTTGTTAAGGTGCTGCCTGCTCTACAAAATGGAACCTTCTTATAGTCAGATCTCCTGATATTGTGGTATTTGTAGGGTAGACTGGGCCTGTCTTTAAGCAAGCAAACTCCATGGATTGTGTTCACATTTTATGTATTTTTTTGAAATCCTCCACACGGTTCAGATGTACACCTTCATTACTTCTGGTTGTCTCAACAAAAGACTGCAGGGGAAGTGGTCTGTGGACACCAGGCACTGTAGCAAATAATAAAGCTACAAATATCAAGAGCATCAAGGAAACTCTCCGCCCTTCATTATGGCAACTGCTAGGACAGAACAAGAAATGTTTCAGACTGCTATAATTCATTCCAGTGCAATCTCTCTCATGTAGCTTATCCTTACACAAAAGATGCTATCAACATCCAAGATATGTATTTTTGGGGAAATTAAACCATTTCAGCGGAATATGATGCAAAAACCTTAGATATCCAAATGCCATTCTATGAATATGAAAGAACTAAAAGGACGCATTCTTCAAGAGCACCAGTTTTTAGTGAAACAGCAGCGAGCCCTATAGCATTCTACCGTTGTGATGAACAACATATATAACAGTGCTGGATGGCAGCGTATGCAGATAAGACTAACAAACCTAACAAGCTTAGGAGAAACTGAAGGGTTCCCTGCTCCCCTTCAAGTGGAAAAGAGGCTTAAAATGAGATTAAAATACAACCAGCATGCTCCACAGTGCACTACAGATAAGTGTTCAATCTGCTGTGACAAGCAAGACAACATTACTTACTGCTAATTCCTTGCTTTGTACCCTGTGTCTCCCCATCCTCTGAACAGAGACATTCAAGTATCATGGCTCCACCTACCAGAAGCAAGCAAGCAGAATATCTGACAGTCAAGCACAGTATATAAGGCCCCAGCCCACTGCCTTCTTGGCAGTTAGAAAACGTCCAGAGTGATAGGAAGAAAGGAGGATAGAGAAAATATAGGAGGGAGGAAGGCAGATGGGAAGAGAGCAGAATGTGTGATGTGAGGAAAGAATGAGAGAAAGATGACGAAAGGAATTACTGGTGAGTAATTTTCCCTTGTCATACATCCCTCTTCCATCCTATGATCAACCACTGTAAGGATACAAGACAGGCTTCAGCTCAGAGTCCCAGATTCATAGAGGAGGAGAGGAGTACAACTCCCTTCAGTCTGTTTATATATTGTTGTATCACATTAATACAGACGTGTAGGAATGGGGGTCCCAAGTACACAGAGCCCAGTATTCTCAAAGTTTGATGCTTAGCCTCTGCATGGGAAAGGACCACTACTTGAGCTGAGAGGAGCCTGAGAGTGTGGGATTCATAGGGAGACATGTGGGGCAGGTGGGCCCATAAGGCTAGGAAGGACTGTACAAATGGAGGGATATTCTTTGAACAAGGGGACATACTGCCATTGGGCCAAGAAAAAAGGCTGTAGGGGTTGAAGATGCAGCCAGAGTATGAAGCCCATACAGGGTGCCCTTAAGGTGGATGATCTAAGCAACTCCTAAAGATAGCTTCAAGATTGTGATGCATACTATTCAAATGCTTTGTAGTCAGTGGGGTATTCTTAAGTTGAAGGCAGTCAAACAACTGCCCCAGTACGCCTGTCTGCACAAACTGAAGGACTTATCTTAGTTATGCAACCAGATGCTGAGGACAATTGCAATGAAAGATGCACAAACAAGGTTAGATTAAAAAGCCTGTGGTTACTGAAATCCAGTCAATTTAATTTACTGAAGGGATTGTGGAGGCAGGTTCTCCAAAAGTAATCAAAGATGTTCTGCATGCAGTTGCACTTTTACCCTTATGGCCAACTTCTGCTTTCAGAATCACATCCATGACTTGTACTAACTTTAACAGAAGCTGCCCAGTTCATATCTGACAAGAGAGTTTGGCCAGAACTACCATCTTAGGGCTTCCTGCAAAGAATTATGCACATGCTTACCTTTATGCATATGGGTAAGTCCCACGAAAGACAATGGGATACTCCCATGTGTACAGCTAATCACACACATGAGTCTTTGCAGGACCACTCAGGGCCTTTGATAAAAGTTATCATTGCTCACTGTCATCATACAATGTAAAATCCAAGATGCTGTGAAGGAAAAGAAATAGTGAAGCTCGCCATTTATTTTCTATCTGAACAAATTTCAAGATTTCTAAGCATCAAGCATATGATACTTTGTCTATTCATCTATCTAGATGAATGTGGGACCCCATTACCATCGTTATCAGTGTGCCTCACCATCTTTAATGTATTTATTCTCACAACACCCTGTGAGGAAGGTCAGTGATATTATCCTCATTGCACAGAGCTGAGGCACAGAGAGGCTAAGCACAGTCAACAGGAAGTCTGTGATAGAGGTAGGAATTGCACCCAGGTGTCCCAAGTCCCAGGCTAGTGTGCTAACAACTGGACTCAATGTAAATTAGAGAAATGTGACCCTCAAAAGCACCAGATGCTCACAAGAACTCTGAACTAACAACTGGCCTGTACATTTCACTAGGGCAAGCCTTTTCCCACTGACAGAAAGACCAGATCACAGCAAGTCACAATATTTCAGTACTTCCACTTCTGATCCTGGCTAGGGTTGGAAAGATTAGAAGTGTCCTAAAATGACTGACCTTCCATTCAGACTCACCCTGACTTTTGAGATCCTGGCTTCTGTGAATGAAGTCCCTGATAAAGCATAAATTCATATAAACTCATTCAATTGAAACTTGGCTGTAAGGAGCATACTGCTGAGGTTCATAAGTAAAACACTTTTCATTTCATTACCAGAAGCCAAATATCAATCTACATCTTTCAGGCTACCTGAGCAATAGATGCACTGCTCATCCTGCCAGAATCTAAGCTATTTATTCTCTGGACGAGGAAGGCAGGGAGACAAAAACCAAGCACCAACAGCATGAAGTTTAGGAATTTAAACCCTAAGAGTCAGGAAATTCCAAAGTGAAGGTTCTCACAGTAATCAGCTCATCTGCAGTGACATATTGTCCTGAGCAGTCTATGTAGTCAGCCCCCACTCACCCATGCATCACTCTTAAAGTGGTGTTCTTCAAACACAGCTCTCTCTCCTCCTCTGAGTTGCCATTCCCTCATCTCTCACTACTGCCCCTGCCTTACGCACATTCCACAGGCAAAAGGGAGGAGGCTAACTTCATTAAAATTATTCTCTGTAAATAATTTGCTTGGCTCTGGTAAAACAGATTTGGCTTCCTTTTCTCCTCCCCCATCCTAGAAACTTGGGCAAAAAAATAATAACAATAACATAATGTGAAACACCTTCCTTTTCCCCACAGGAGTGAGGGTGCCAAGAAGAGAGATAATACTGCATTGTGCCAACTGAAAAAGAAATTTCAAGGGAAAATTCTGCCAATAAGCTATAAGTTAGTGGGAAGTAATTCTGGAGAATGTTAGGTTATTTTTATATGAATACTTTCATTATCAGAGACTGAAAAGTGACTGTTCAGGTTGACAGTGTCTCGTTAAGCAACTTGCCAAGGTCACACAGCAAGTCTGTGGCACAGCCAGGAAAGAATACCAGATCTCCCAAGTCCTGTCCCAGTCCAGTACCTTGACCACCACTTTTGCCTTTCAGTTCAGAAGTCTTGCACCAGATCCAACCAATAGTAATATGTGGTTTGTGGTATTCAGGCTGCTCTTCATTAACGCTTCTTCAGATATATTAAAGGTTAATGATCAGGGATGAAGAATTGCTTCTTTAAAATTAAAAAAAGATGCAAAGGTTGCCAAACATTTCGAACAATCCTGCACTATTTACACCAGGCATGGATTGCAAGGTTTAAAGCAGAACTCCCCAAAATGAATCCAACATAAGTATGCAAGACCCATCAAACACCAACCAGGTATCCTGCTGGGAAAACTAACACCATAAGGAGCCAGGCACAGTGCAGGCATTATATAAGTTTCTCCAGACAGCTCAGCCTCTGGCAATGCACCTCAGTTCTGACCTGCAGAACCCCTTGATGTCTATGTCATCCTGAGTCTCTACAGGAGAAAAAAAGAAGTTGCAGGCTAACAAATACAAAATAGGCCCCTGATCCTGCCAATCCTATCCCTGCAGCAACCCCCGCCCCTCACACAGCCCCAAGACTTCTTGCAGGCACCAGGAGTAGGCCCACATTTCTTGGTTGCAGGATCAGGTATAAAAAGGAGTGCAAATAGGAGGTACCCACCAGTACGCAGAACTGGCAAGAGATTTTTTAGCAGGTACGAGGTACCAGAAAGACATGAGGCTAGCCCCCACACTCTGGAAGGGGGGGGAATGGGGCTGCACTTTGCTCATTAAAGGAGCAGAACACGGTTAGGGAGGGAATTAATTCTTTAAGTGGTTTTAACAGTACAATACATATGCTAACAAACTTAAACAAAGGTTTTGTTTAAGTTTGTTAGCATATGTATTGTGCTGTTATGTTGGTCAGGAGTCCTCAAAAGGGAAGAGGTGGAGGGGGGATGGAAGGTGTTTAAACAGTGTTTTTTATTCTGTTTCTCCCTATTGGTCTGAATTATCCACAACATCCATACAGCATCACATCAAGTCCAAATCATTAGAGGAATGCCTCTACTTGCACTAACCAAAGGATGTCTGGATTCTAATGTCAGCCCAGTTCTGCAGCCTGACAGGAATCAGGTGTTGTCCCCAGTGTAAACGTAGAATTCTTCTTTGCAGCCAAACTAATCTAACATGCATTTTGTTAACTGGAACTGGAGCAGCAAAACAAAGAAAACAAATGCCTCATTTTCCAGTTTTGTGGGTGAGAGAACTGTAAATGAAGATTATAATGCCGGACACTGACGGCCTTAAACTAGCCGCCTCAGGAATCTGCCAAGAACTTTGCTGAAAATATGTTCCTGATCTTAGCAACGGAGCTAAGACTTATCACACATCTGCCCACCTTTATTTGAATGAAGCTCCTTCTGATCTGACAGCTCAGGCATTGTCAATTTCATCCAGAAAAATTTATAAACTTGGAACCTAATCCTGTAAACCTGTAATCATTTGATCAATCCCACGGAAGACAACGGAACTATTTACATAACTATGGACAACTTTTGTGGACTGGTGAGTGTTTCAGGAGTCTGTTCCTATAAAGGAAGTTGAATCCCCCATTGAAATGCAATGTTTGGGTACAATACCATAAAGCAATTTAGGATACAGTTCTACTTAAAATTTGTCTTTTAATAAGTCATACATAAGCTGAAATGGCTCCTCACCCAACTCCCATATTCCATATAAACAGACTTAATACTACATATGTGGGGGGAAAGTGAGTAGTTAAGCATGTTGATGTTTGTATATACAAAGGAGGATATCGGAGGGGACGGGAAGATGGTTGGGGCCCCGGGCTGAGTGGAGTCACATGGAAGGTCATGTGGGGAGGTCACGTCCCCCCCTTTTGGCCCTCCCATGAGTACCACACCGGCAAGAAAGGATTTCTACTCACACCTCTGGGTATAAAAGATAGTCAAGCATTAACTCATCAACTACCCATGTCAGGAACAAAACAACATCTCTTTTCATTCAAATTATATGGAACTACACTAGCTTCCTCCTGAAAAAGGATAAGGTCCCAAGTTGGGTAACACGAGACTGATCACTTCTGTAGAACCACAAAAAGGAACAACCATAAAACCTTCATCCACTGCACTGGACAACAGAAAGCACAAAACAGGACAGCTCTGCGTTCAGAACAAAAACCTGATCAGTAAGGGGCTAAATGTTTACTCCTTCTGGATAATATATTCCAAAACTCAGAGATGTAAAGCAACTCTGATATGTGCAATGCATTTCTAGAGAACTACTGTCTTGTACGCTGTCCAATCAGACTGCTGGGAATTACCTCCATATTCCATTCAGTGTATAGTAATATATTGTAATAGTTACAAAAGGCAAACATTAAAATACAGTACTGCATATTAAAATTTTATTCACGGCTGACTGCTACTTTTATTTTTCTGTACCATATTAGTTGAGAAATAATAGCTGCTTCACTAATTTGGGGGGACGGAATTTCAGCCCTACTGATGAAGGATTTACAACATAAGTGTTAACTTGGGTTAATAATAGGAAAGCTGCCAACTAAAGATCATATATATAGACTAGTGCTCACCTCAAACTCAGTACCTCAGCCAATAAACTGTTTACCCTCCCTCCCATCTTCAGTGCTCCATTGTGTGGGGCAGAGTATGGTGGAATAATGACTCACTTGTTCCCTCCTGACTGGAGACCCTTTCTGTTAAGTGACAGAAGATTACAGGCAAGACTGATGTCACCAAAGCATCCACCCAGTTATGAAATCTGTAGATCAGACTCCCTCTCTCTGTTCCTAAGGAGAAAAAATGAGAAAAGTCAAATTATAAAAGAGAAACAGAGTTTCCCATTGTCTAGGTATTCTAGGCATTACGCACTTATGGGCTATACTTTAGGGGGTTATGGGTAGACTTCAGAATAACTCTGGGTACCCTGGGAAAAGGGAGCAGGACAGAGCAGCACTCGCACCACCCTATAACTGAGTATACCTCACACAGCACTTGCCTGACACCACTGGTTGATGCAGAAGAAGGTGCTCACCCCTACCCACTCTGGGAAGTTGTAGCCAGACAGCCAGCCCCCCCCCTCAGACCAGCATTGCTGGAAACACACGGGAGCCAAAACACCAGGGCACTCCAGCACAGCCTTTGAAGCTGTGAGAAGCACAGGTGTGCTGTGACAATGTGCCTCTGGGAACATATACAACGATTAGGCTCACAGCAGGCAGAGGCCCTGTGACAGACATGGCTCTTAGCCCTTACTAAAACAGCATGATGCACACACACCAACATCCTAGGTGGGAAAATATTTACCCTGATAAAAGAAGTGTCCAGTAGTCGAAACTTATTGTTTCTCCCTTGCAAGTGTGAACTACTCTTGCGAGAGCTGGCGTCACCCCGACAGACCAGCCCCAATTTAGCATAGAAAGGAGAAAGAGAATAAAGGAGTACAGAGGTATAAGTAGGGGACCTACAGCACCATGATTTTTGAGTGCTTTTCACTATCTATCTGCTGGTCAGATAAGTGACAGCCTCCCAAGGCTTCTGCAGCTAAGAGGGTCCCTAAGCCTTGTCCCTTATTCGTCTTTCCGCGGAATTGAGTGACCGATCCTGGCTTGGCACCGCTGGAATCGAGAGATGCAAGGAGGGTAAGAAGCACCCACACCTGATCTCCTATCTTTAGTGTACACATATTTTGAAATAGAGCTCTATACTTTGTTTTCTTTCTTTGGGATTGTGGCTTCAGTTTTGTAACTTGTTTGTGTGTGTAACATCTCTACATTTAAATAAGTAGGCACTAGCAATTTTGTAACCACATGATTAGAATCTAGTTTAATAAATTTTGGTAACCATTGTGCATAAGCCTGACTTGTTTCTCTGGTTTACTGTAAAGCAGCCAACACAATTAAAGAACCTCAGCCGTTTTGGCTACAAAGCCTGGCCATTAGGTGAGAGTACTAAGAGCCTAGCGTTGAGTTGTGCCGCCTCCACGGGGCAAACTCTTGGGGCACCTGTCAGTCAATCCTGACTGCCCGCTGCGAAGGAGCTCTGAGCTCTAGCAGTTAAAGTCACGGGTGTGGAGAGGCTCTTAGTGCTGCCATTGGGGCACCTGTCAGTCAGTGTTGACTGCCCGCTGCGAAGGAGCTCTGAGCTCTAGCAGTTAAAGTCACGGGTGGTTAGGACCTTGCGGCATCCGTCAGCCTAGCCCGGGCTGCCCGCCGCGAAGGGACAGTGCGTCCTAGCGGTTAAAGTCACGGATGGTATAAACGGGCATAGCTGGCACCTCACCAAACATCCCTGGCCATCGGCTAACAGATTTGGCGTCACGAACAGGATTGTGATATAGGCTGCACTACAGTAACACAATGAAACCAGTCATGATAAACACCACAGAATTCCCTGAGCTAGAGAAAAGTTTGACCCAAGAGGGATGGGGAAATCCTCTGTGGAGCAAAGAACTGCTGGAGAAATATTGGGGAAAACCAGCAGAGATCTGGCAGCATTTCTGTAACTGAAGAACTGCCTGCAAGATGAAGAAAGGGAAAGGAAAAGGTGCTTGTATATGGCTGCTTACTAACATTTGGCAAGCTGCCTGTAAAGATTATCATAGTCTGGCAACAGAATTTAATAGGCTACAACAGGAAAGGGACACACTGCGCAAGGAATGCCAGAATTTAGATACCAGAGTAAGAACACTGAATAGGGATATGGAACATCTTCAGAAAAGATTACTTCCCTTAATTGAGAAAGAAGGGATAGAACGAAGGGAAAAGCTGGAGACTAAAACACGCAGAATCAACCGGGCTAAGGTTGAGACTGCTCTCTGGCTAGACCCTGAGGAATGGGATGGAGACATTTGGGATTCAGCAGATGAGTCCCCCTCCTCTGAGGAGGAAGGTCCCTCTGTAAAATTAAGACCAGCTATCACACATCACAAATCAGAAGAACATGAGGGAAATTTGAGTGGGGCAGAGCTGGATGAAGAAGGGGATGATAATGATCCATCCACCTCTTCAAAAACAAAAAGGGGAGGTAAAAAGGGAAAAGGGAGTAAAGCTCCAACACACTTTACCAAAATTACCACCCGCCAATATACTCCCATGGAGTTAAAAACAATCCAGGGAGATTTTGCTAAAAAGCCTGAGGAAGGTATAATAGAGTGGCTGGTCCGCCTCTGGGACACTGGGGGTGGATATATACGCCTGACAGCCCAAGAAACTGAGCGCCTTAACTTAGGTGCAGGAATATTCCTGGAACACTCAGAGGGGAACACCCCTAAAACACTTTGGTCTCTGGCTTGTCGATGGGCAAGAGGAATTTACCCAGCAGACCGAGATGAACCCACAGTAATGCACTGGACCAACATAGATGAGGTAAAAGCAGCTCTATTAACTGTGGCTGTCATTAGCATGCTTGGCCAAAACCCTCAAGAGTTAGCCTATGAAAGTCCATGGGACGGTCAGGTAAAGGTAGATGATCTCAGACCCCTGCTTAAGGGAGCTCCGAGTAACCATAGGGCTATGGCACTGTCCCTTAGATCAGAAGCTGCAGCACATAACAGAACCTTTCGGGCACTGCTAAACCTTCTGGTGTCATACTTTAGAGAATTCGGAGACATCAGAGCACTGACAGGCAAAGCTAAGATGCGTTCCCTTCAGGGAAACAAGGGGGCACCATCTAAAGGACATAAAAACAAGCGAGAGCCAACCCAGGAGGAAAAGGAGCTTAGAGCCAAGTTGTGGAGACAATGTCTGGCTTTAGGGTATCCCAGAGATGTGATAAATGGACTGCCCACAGAGCGGCTAAAATTATTCACCACCTTTAAAAGAGCTGACTGGGAGACAACTAATGCTACTCCCAGTGCACCTCTGCAGCTCTCTCCTCCTTCCCCAGCTGCAGACACCCTGTATACTCCATTGCTGCAGCAACTGCAAGAGTTACCAGAACAGGGAAACTAGCTTGCGGGGGTCAATCTCCTCTCCTAATAAACCAGCTTAAATCCAAAGAGGAGAAAACAACAGCAAAAGACCCCCGGATATATGTAACTGTAAATGACAAACACATTGTTCCTTTCTTAATGGACACAGGGGCTCAAATGTCCATGATTAAGCGAGAAAGTTTTCAGGGCTCGCCACTTACTGGCCGAAAGCAGGTACTTGTTACAGGAGTAAATGGCAGTACCATAACTTACCCATTAGTTAAGATAAAACTGGATATCCCATTGCAACCCCACCATCAGCCCCGAAAATATGAGGTGATTTTGGGCAATGCCAACATACTGGGCATGGACGTTTTAAGAGGAAAGAAGGGAAGGATTAATGGGGAAAGATGGGCTTTTGGAGTCAGTTCTGTTCCTCATGCCACCCACCTGGAAGAGGAAAGCCCTCCCCACTATTCTGTAAACTTACTTAGCAGCGCGCCTGCTCTCCCGCCCTCAACAGTAACAAACATAAAGCAGTATAATGTCCCAACTGAGGCCATAAGCCCTGTTACTGACCTGATCAAAGATTTGGAACAGCGAGGAATTTTAATTCGTACCCACTCTCACTTTAATTCTCCTGTGTGGCCCATCAAGAAACCAAATGGCAAATGGAGACTCACTATAGACTATAGGAAGCTAAACAGTAACACTGGACCATTAACTGCAGCAGTCCCTAGCATAACAGATATTGTAAACACCATACAAACCTGGGATAAACCCTGGCTAGCAGTATTAGATGTAAAGGACATGTTCTTCATGGTCCCTTTGCAACCAGCTGACCAGGAAAGATTTGCTTTTACTTGGAAAGGTGTACAATACACTTTTACCCGAATGCCACAAGGGTTTAAACACTCACCCACTATTTGCCATGGGGCACTGGCAAAGGTCCTAGATGACCTTATACTGCCACCCAATATACAAACTGTGCAATACATTGATGACATCTTAACAGGTGGGAAAACCTCAGAAGAGGTACAGGAGGCTATGAATCAAATCAAAGAAGCACTAGAAGCCCTTAATTTAGAGTTACCAGCTGAGAAATGCCAAGGTCCCTCCCAAGAGATAAAATTCTTAGGTACTGTATGGATGGGAGGTAGGAGGTCTGTGCCTAATGACACTGTGCAAGAGCTAAATCAGGCACCCTCCCCTGAAAGTAAAGATCAATTGAGACAGATTTTGGGAACCCTGGGGTTTTGGAGAAAATATGTACCTGGCTTTGCCATTATAGCCAGACCATTGTACAATTTGTTAAAGAAAAGTGCTGCCTGGGAATGGGCTCCTGCCCATGAGGAAGCCCTCAGGCAACTGATAGGGGAGATACACACCTATCAGGCTCTGGGTCCCATACATCCTGAAGCCCCATTCCATTTGTACCTAACTGTGGGAGCCACTGGAATGTCTTATGCTCTCTGGCAAGAAAGTGACACTGCTCCCAGACGACCAATTCAGTTTGGTTCCAAGTCATGGCAAGGGTCACAGGCTAACTACACGCCTTATGAGAAGGTGCTTCTGGCAGCTTACACAGCCTTGAGAGAAACTGAGGAATTAACTCAGGATAAGGACATCACAATTCACACTCCTCTTCCAATCATTAAACCTATATTGGAAGGGAAAGAGTTACCACCTGGTGTAGCACAAAAAATGACTGTCCAAAGATGGGCACTTTACATACACCACAGGGTAGGTAGTGCAGACACTGCACAAAACCCCACTATGATTCAGGAATCCCTATGGAAAGTAGGAATGCCTGATGAATACCGCCTACCTCCACAGCAGTCTCCCATTAAGGATGCTGCCCCATTTGATCCTTCTAAGCCTGAGGGAGTATGGTTCACTGATGGCAGTGCCAGGCTGGTTAAAGGAAAATGGAAGGGAAAAGCTGCAGCAGTGCCTGCAGACACCTCTGCAGCACCCCTAACTGCTGAAATTGATGGGTCAGCACAACTTGCAGAATTGGCTGCAATTAAACTGGCCTGTGAAGCAGGAGCCACCGCAGTATATACGGACTCCTATGCGGTATGGGCAGGTGCCATCAGTGGATCACTAACTGGAAAAATAACCACTGGGAAATAGGAGGTAAACCAGTATGGGGACTGGAATACTGGAAGTGGTTATATCAGCATGCCCTGCAACAACCCCTGTCTATAGGACATGTCTCAGCTCATCAGAGGAATAATACCCCAGCTGCACAGTTAAACAATTTAGCCGATGCAGCTGCCCAGCTCTTTACCACACAAGTAGAATGGGAACGCTTATATTCATGGTTACATGATAATTTAGGACACACAGGAAGTGATGAGTTAGTGCGGCAAGCACATATCAGGGGGTGGCCTATCACCCACAGACAGGCTAGAGACCTGGTGCAAGCCTGCGCTATTTGTGCTGAGACTAGAAAACATATAGCAGAAGGACAAAGGTTTGCCAGGCTAAGAGATGGAAAAACACTATGGGCAACCTGGCAGGTCGATTATGTCGGACCACTGCCCACTACAAGGCAGAGGTGGAAATACATCTTGACTGGGGTAGAAATTGTTTCAGGGATTGGTTTTGCATATCCAACCCGATTGGCAACAGGGTTGTCCACAATTATGGGACTAAACCGCTTAACAGCAATTGTCCCAATGCCTCAAGAAATCCAATCAGATAATGGTTCGCATTTTAAGAATAAACTTATAAGGGAGTGGACCCTTAACCATGGAGTCCAATGGACCTTCCACCTTCCATATCGACCTCAATCTAATGGCATGGTCGAGCGCTGGAATGGGTTGCTAAAGAATCACTTGAAGCCTACTGATGGCACATGGGGAGACAGACTGGACGAAGTGGTGCAGAGATTAAACAACAGACAGACTCCTACAGGAAGTCCAATCAGCAGGGGATTCTTCCCTACAGGGAAAGCTATCTCCCCTGCCAGAACACCACTGCACAGTTCCAAGTATGCTCCCGGAGACACTGTTGTGATTAAACACCCAGCCCTGGGAACCTTTACCTGCGTTTTGCACGCCTATAAAGAGAAAGGTGTATGGAGTGCCTTAAATGCTGATAAAAGACTAATAACCATTACAGAGGCTTGGATCGCATCCAAGACCGGCTGACCATGTGATGTATTGCAGGAATGGTCCCATGGTTCCGAGCAACCTGCCCGCTAACCTGTCAGCAAAATGGACTATGCAGCAGACCTGTTTGATCACTAGAGACTACTATGGACTGTTGATATATTTGCTATTACTTATAATAGCAGGTGTAATTTTTGCTTTTGGTTTTAAAATAAGTTTTTTAGCTAGAACACGACCCACCAGAGATATGTTCCTGCAAGCCCTCATGATCCTTCTGTTGGCTCCAGTCACCTTGGCAATACCAGAACATCCTCTTCGGGGAGCAATCCAAACCATCGCCTCAGCTGCTGGTGCTACAAATTGCTGGATGTGCACCTTGCTAAATTCAACCAATGGACTGGGAATTGAATTTGTACCACTCAGCCTAAATGATTGGTGGAACAAAAGCGACATCTTTCGGTGGGGACCACCAGCATGGTACACCACCAACCCTCGCATTGACTCGGGGGGGGGGGGGGGTGGGACAATGGCATCGCACTGTTTGGGGACGGCCTGTGGAATATGTAACGGGATACACTTGGGATTTTCCCTCTCCCCGTTTTTACATTCAGTTGTAAATACTGTTTTAACCATTTTAATTATTGTAATTGTTTTTTGTGTAACTTTATGTATTATGAAGCGTTTGATTCAAACTGCTCTTTCCTCCACACAAATCAGATACCTAGAGCTAAAAAGGGATCCTAACCAATTCCGCGAACCCTCATCCTCTAATTTGGTTGTTGGGTATTTCTAGATTTTCCCCAAGGAGGGCAAGAGGTGCTGGCATCACCGCCACCTTGCAATCTGGGATGTAGTGTGGTGCATCAGGGGGTGGAATGTAGCCAGACAGCCAGCCCCCCCCCTCAGACCAGCATTGCTGGAAACACACGGGAGCCAAAACACCAGGGCACTCCAGCACAGCCTTTGAAGCTGTGAGAAGCACAGGTGTGCTGTGACAATGTGCCTCTGGGAACATATACAACGATTAGGCTCACAGCAGGCAGAGGCCCTGTGACAGACATGGCTCTTAGCCCTTACTAAAACAGCATGATGCACACACACCAACATCCTAGGTGGGAAAATATTTACCCTGATAAAAGAAGTGTCCAGTAGTCGAAACTTATTGTTTCTCCCTTGCAAGTGTGAACTACTCTTGCGAGAGCTGGCGTCACCCCGACAGACCAGCCCCAATTTAGCATAGAAAGGAGAAAGAGAATAAAGGAGTACAGAGGTATAAGTAGGGGACCTACAGCACCATGATTTTTGAGTGCTTTTCACTATCTATCTGCTGGTCAGATAAGTGACAGCCTCCCAAGGCTTCTGCAGCTAAGAGGGTCCCTAAGCCTTGTCCCTTATTCGTCTTTCCGCGGAATTGAGTGACCGATCCTGGCTTGGCACCGCTGGAATCGAGAGATGCAAGGAGGGTAAGAAGCACCCACACCTGATCTCCTATCTTTAGTGTACACATATTTTGAAATAGAGCTCTATACTTTGTTTTCTTTCTTTGGGATTGTGGCTTCAGTTTTGTAACTTGTTTGTGTGTGTAACATCTCTACATTTAAATAAGTAGGCACTAGCAATTTTGTAACCACATGATTAGAATCTAGTTTAATAAATTTTGGTAACCATTGTGCATAAGCCTGACTTGTTTCTCTGGTTTACTGTAAAGCAGCCAACACAATTAAAGAACCTCAGCCGTTTTGGCTACAAAGCCTGGCCATTAGGTGAGAGTACTAAGAGCCTAGCGTTGAGTTGTGCCGCCTCCACGGGGCAAACTCTTGGGGCACCTGTCAGTCAATCCTGACTGCCCGCTGCGAAGGAGCTCTGAGCTCTAGCAGTTAAAGTCACGGGTGTGGAGAGGCTCTTAGTGCTGCCATTGGGGCACCTGTCAGTCAGTGTTGACTGCCCGCTGCGAAGGAGCTCTGAGCTCTAGCAGTTAAAGTCACGGGTGGTTAGGACCTTGGGGCATCCGTCAGCCTAGCCCGGGCTACCCGCCGCGAAGGGACAGTGCGTCCTAGCGGTTAAAGTCACGGATGGTATAAACGGGCATAGCTGGCACCTCACCAAACATCCCTGGCCATCGGCTAACAGAAGTCCAGCACCACTACAGTTATGCAAAAAGAAAAGGAGTAAATAAATTTGTTAGTCTCTAAGTTGCCACAAGTACTCCTTTTCTTTTGGCGAATACAGACTAACACAGCTGCTACTTTGTAACTACAGTTATGGACTCACTTTCCCTGGGCCTGCTCCAAAGCTCATTGAAGTCAATGAGAAGTCCTTCCATTGGATCAGCCCCCTGGTGCTCAAGGAGCACAAAGAATAAGACTCTGGTTGGCACCTACGCAGGTGCACAAGGCCATCTGACCTCGTATTCACCAGCACAATGCCAGCCACAGACTAGCACTGAACCAGCACCTACAATGTCTTCTGATACCCATGATCCAGAGCACACTTTCACAGGGATAACTGCATCCAAATAACAAGAACAGTTATCTCTATGGAGGTTATGGAGAGGATGGTTTTTAAAACCCCTGCAGAGGTAACATCAGCTCTATAGTTAGATTTATGTTCTGTGGTTGTCGCAGTGGCGTACAGGCATATTTTAGTTACTAGCTATTTGGCAGCTCCAGGTTCCCAAAAGAAATAAACATTGCCAGCATAATTTTGGCAGAGCACAATTTGGCAGAGCAATCAAATTCTGTATTTGCATATTTCCACTGTACCGAGACAAGTTCTCATTGCCTGTCGAGGAGAGAAGAAGAGAGGTTATGTCTCCTTTCCCCCTGCTGCCTCAGTGGGAGAGCAGTAGTGCCATCCTGCCATCTGCCAGTTTCTATTAGATAAAAAGCTGAGAGAAACTAAACAAATGTTTGAAAAGCCAGTGGGCAATATGAGTAAACAAGGTACCATCTTGCCTGGAACCCTCACCGGTTTCTGTGCAGACTTTACTAATGAAAGAGAAAAGAATAAAGTGCAGCAGAGAATTAAATTCAAAACTTGATAAATTTGCTAACAGTTATAAACTTGGGAGACATCCAAGGCCTCTGCAGCAGCTTGCCATGCAAGAGGCAAATATTGGAGAGGTGATGGCAAACCTGATTAGAGAAAATGAGCCACTTAGTAGCTACAAAGAATCAAACCACAAGTCACTGAATTAGATGAAGAAAATGAATCAGCAAACTCAATTGTTTCTTTTGAGAATGGGCTTCCTAGAGCTCACAGAGCCAAATTATATTTAATGTCTGAGATCTGCAGACAAAAATGCACGTTTGCACACCTACATGTGCAAGGGCAACTACCTACCACAACTGCACACATATATCCAGCATGCAGGTATCTAAGTACCTAGTTGCACACACAAGTGTACAAGTCACGGATGCAACTGTGGTAAGTGTACAAATTTGCACACCTGTCTGTGAGCACAAACATCATTTTTTTAAATCTGACCTTTAAACAAGAGGTGGAAAGTGTCCCTTTATCATGTATGTGGAGCAGAGCCTTCAAATGGATCCTGAAGGTGTCTGACAGCACTGTTAATAAAAAAAAAACCACAAGAACGGACTCATGTGCTGTCTGAAAACAATACACTGATATAGTCCCATAGGTTTGCATGGCACTTTACAGATACAAAAAAATATATTGACAGGCACCGAAAGACGTATCCAGCGGGACTTGAAAGAAACTAGTTGCCTACTCTCAAACATTTCCCTAGTGAGTGGGGAAGCCAATCCTACCAGCTTCTGCAGAATCTAGGCCTTTTGAAAAGCTCCGGTCCTAGCCTTTTTTGTTGCAATGCTAAAACTCAGAATATAAAGGAGTGTAGATCAAAGCAGTGCCGTCTTCCCAAAACTGCAGGCTAACAGCCGCAGCACTTGGAACAGTTCACAGCTTTCCCAAACTGCAGCAGAGAGAAAGCTGACCAGAAAGCTGTGAGGACAGGTTTGAGGCCTGTTGTGTTGGTCTCGCTCATTAGCTCAGTAACCTAAATCGGTGTTTCTTAAATGCATCACCAGATTTTTCTGACAGCCTCCGAAGTGCTGCAACAATCACTGCGCTGTTACATATTCATGTCGCTTTGTAAACAGAATAAATCATAATGCGCACTGATTCCCTTCAAAATATTACTGTTCAGTACAGACAGAGCTGAACTATCAAGGCATGAGGTTTTTTTTCAAGTCACAAAGCATATTCACTGGCTAATCGCTATGTTTACATCTCACGCTACCGTAGCTCCGTAAACGGCTATTGGCCAACGTCACTGTCAGGAAGATTACTGCATGGTGTTTGGGTAGGTTGAGACTGTTCATGACAGAAGGTGGAAGAGTTAAAATTGCCAGTGGATATCGGAAGTTTTTTTAAAAATCAGTGCCAGAAAATGACTCTGAATGTGATACAGAGATGGTACCCAAGGAGCCAACTGCTGCTAAGAAAAGCAGAACACAGAAAGAAGAAAAATGAACATTTCAGGACCAGTAGGAAATGCAGTTTTGTGATTCCATTTCTGAGCAAGTTGCCGTGTGCGCTGCTTGTACAAAAGAAATGCATCAAATTAAAATGTATGCAATGCAATGTCACTACAGCATTCACACAGGGAAGTTGAACAACACTTACCACGGTGAGTTTCAGAGGCACGAGCTGTTAAACAATGCAAAAAACAAGCTTGAAAAACAACAGTGTCAGCTCAGAGATTTTTTTTTTCTAATAAAGCAGATGAGATATGGGTGGCTACTTTTAAAGTTGCACTACTTTTGGGGAAAGCAAGAAAACCATTCAGCAAGGGAGCATTCATGAAGAAAACTGTTCTGGCCGTACAACCAGAAAATACACCACTGAGCGACAACATGTTACAGAGGAGCACATGAGATCTGGCAAATTTTCTACAAAACAAACCAGCAGAAAAAGTCACAGTAAGCCCTTTCTACATCCTGTGCTTGGATCAGAGCCTTGATGTCCTGAGGAATCCCAAGGTAATCATATGTGTTCACTTTTTGGACTGTGATCATCATTGTTCTTCTGAAGGTATTTTACGTCAGGTGAGCCACATTGATAGGCCAACTGGCAAACACATTTTTCAGTGGGTCCAGGCAAGAATGGAGGAGTGCCGCGTTAGCTTTGACAATCTGTGTGGCTTGACAGTGGACAGGACAGCAGCTTTGTAAGTGCACAAGGTGGGTGGTGAACTGCTTCCAAGAAAGCTGCACTCAGCAGCCTTTTTTTTTGTTTCACTGTTTTGCGCATCAAGAAGCTTCAATGAAAAGCATGGATAAGGTTGAATCCGTAGTGAAAAAGTGCATCACTGCTGTCAACACCAGCGATGTCAATGAAGGGAGATGAGCAACTTTGTGCGAAACGGGCTGTGAGACACATACGGTGCTGCTGAATTACAACCCGGTCTGCTGGCTTCGTTTTAACGACAGTGAACAGAGGCTATTTGAGAGCCAGGAAGAACTTGTTGAGGTTCTGAACACAGTTTTGCCAGAACTGTCCCAAAAGCTACAAGATTCAGAAGCACACGGCTGTTTGCTCTTTTTGAAAGAGTTTTTACCCATGATTGCTTCCTTGAACCTGGAGCTTCAGAAACCTCAGATAACGATATCTGACAGCACTGAAGTAATTAATACATTCAGGAAGACAATCACTGACATCATCCAGCCCCTACAGGAGGAAAGAGACTTTTCAGTTTTTTAGAAGCTTAGTCAGTTTCTCAGCTGTCAGGATAATAATGTGCAGCAAAAGTTCAGTTTCACTGTCACTGAATATCTGAGTATCCTCTTGGAGGATCCTGAAAATCATTTAAGTGAGGGAAACTTTTTCAGTCAGTACCCCTTCGCGACCGACCCATTCAGGAATTCTGGTTGAGGCTTTTTGGCTGCAAACAAACTAACTGCCTTACAAAACAGGTTAGCTTCCTTTGACTCTTCAGATTTAAGCAGTCTCAAATACCTTATTCTGTAAATGCGCAATAATGCAAGAATGAAAACATATTTCAATCAGCCTGGTATTACAGTACAGGAGTTCTGTAGTAATGTGTACCCGTTTGAGGACATCTACAAACCCCGAGCTAAAGTTGCTTTTCTTTTCTTGTCCCTCTCTTCTACTACTGTGCTGTGTGCACTGCATTTTCTGAAGAACAAATACCAAAACTGCCTCACTGATGCTAAGCTGAAAGTTTCTCTTCTAGTTTCACAGGAGACCCAAGATCCTACAGACTTTCCATTCAAAGAGCTCCTGAACCTTTGCAAGTAGTCTGATCCATACAATGGATGTGTTAAAACCCAGAACTTTAATTTCATTATCACACTGTATTAGTAAAGTACAATATAACAGGAATATGTTTGTAGTTACTACAGTATTACCATTTTTATTACTGGATTGGACTGATTTTTTTTGCCTGTGAAAGAGAAATTTTTTGACATATTTGCAGATATGTTTTTTTCATTATTATTTAGACTTTATTATGTAAAAGCATTTTTAAATTTAGTTCAGAATTGTTGTACAGATATCCACCTTTTACCAAAAAAGCAAAGGAAACACAAAAAAGACAAGAACGTGCAAAGCACCTTATTTGTGTTTCTATTGTGTTTAGATGCAGTAAAGAATAGAGACAACTGTACATTATTTTTATTATTGAGTCTGCAAAAAAAACAAACAATCACATAAATAAATTACCATGATTTGCACATGTAAATGTACATATTTATTTCTTTTCCCTAACGTTAATTAAGTATTTCAGGAAAAACTGTCAGAGTGGCCACCAAAAAATTTGCTGTGAGGACCCCTGAAAATAAAGTCACTGTTCTTGTAAGTAAGCACAAGGAGCTCAGACAAAAAACCAGGGGATTCTGCCTAACTAGAGCAGACAGAGAATTCCACTTGATAATCAGCCTTCCTCTCCCATGATCTAAAACAGACTGTGCATTATTCAAGTATCTGCTGAGCTCCCCAGGGTAAGATGCAGACATTGCCATGAATCCACAGAAGCAGGGGTGAAAGTAGGCTGGTATGGGCTGGTACGATGTACCGGTAAGAAGAGGCCGCCGGTACCAGCCCATACGCAGCAGATGTTAAGTGCTTTAACATTGTTGTCCCTATCCCCACACACACATACATCAGCGACCCTACCAGCAGGGCCACCAACTGGGGGGTAAAAGGGGCAGCTGCCCCGAGGGCCGGTGATTTAAAAGGACCCAGGGCTCCCGGCCACCGACGCCCCTACCGCAGCAGCAGCTAGAGCCCACGCCCTTTTAAATCACTGCCAGAGCCCCAGACAGCATGAGCCAGACAGACTGGGGAGGCTGACCCGCCCAGTCCCGCCCCGTCCCTTCCACCTGAGGCACCGGGCCCCCGTACTGGTAAGTCTTCTATGTTACTTTCACCTCTGCACAGAAGCCACTTTACCAGGTGATATGTGCAGTACAACAGCCCATTCTCCATTGCATTTTCTACAGGAGAGTGAGAAATTAAAAGGAAAAAATCTAAGAATGAAGGGGTAGAAACCGCCTAATCTCCTTTCACTGGGACAGTATGACAAAGTCCATTCTGCTTCGAATTAGGCTAACAGCCTATCCTGAGGGAGAAAGACAATAAAAGCATAAGGAGATGGTATTAAGGTATTTAGATCCCCATACAGTTAGCATTTAAATGGTCCCAACTCAGCTCTGAAGTTAACACCTTGTGGAGTTAGTAACTTTAGGAGAGCGTCCACACATTTATTGCTGCTATAAACAGGTGGAGACAGCTGTCTATATAGCCATCTATCTACTTATATGGCTTTCTTTGCCATGGTATACTAAAGCCCTGCCTAAGTAGCTAAGAAAAACAAATACAAAAATAAACTCTTGCTTTGCCAGCTGTAGGGGAAAATTTGGATAGGTAGTGGACTTTTTTCAATATTATTTACAGATAGATAGATACACCCACACACACACACAGATGGGTGTAAATATTATTTACAGATCATGTGCTTGTGCACATGATATTCACAAACAGGCCAACAAGGAAAAGCTACCTGAAAAACCTGGGATTGCATTAGGTTCCTGAAGTCAGTGGTATTTTTATTTCTTGCAGGAGTGAATTCCTTAGTCTAGGTCCAGTTCCCACTGAAGTTCTGACTATCTCCAGTGCTCACATGTATTCCTGTATGTCTCAGCTGACCTAACCCAATGGGGTGCTCAATCTAACGAATATCAGGCAAGGTACCTTGAATGGCACTCAGTTTTCAATGGGGAGTCAGCAAAAAGAGTAGAGCACTGTGGTGCTGTATTCACAGCAACCAAGTTGCTGAGTAGATGGATTACTGCATTTTGTGCTATTGCGAGTCATTAGAGGGGGTGTGGTTTTATTCCCAGGTATACTGAATTGCAGTAAATAAGCCTGGCAGTCACAGACAAAAAGGTCATCACGGCCATAACTGATAGGATGGGGCAACAGTCTTCTAGCCAGTCGCATGGTTAGTGGGCATTTTTCAAAGCCATGGATACTTGCATATTGAATAGCATTGAGAAATCCAAAAGTAACCTGCAGCAACATTATAACCAGTGGGCAGGTGCCCTCAACAGAGGAGAGTTCCTCAATGTGCTTCCTATCAGTATCACCTCTATCTTGCCCCTCTTGAGCTTTGGCCTGCTTCTCTCCATCCAGCTGCTGTCCTCTGCATGGCACTGGAAGATGGTGCTGTTTACACTGATGGTTTGTTATTGAGTGCTGAAACGTGTAGTGTTTCATGTTAAGAAAAACAGCTTTAAATAACTGGTTTAAAGAGGCACAGAATCACAGAGTTTCCGAAGTGAAATATTGAGAGAACTAGGTTCAGAGAAGGGTGATGAGAATGGTTTGAGGTCTGGAAATCACATCTTACAATGAGAGCCAAAGGTGCTAAAGAGAAAGTTAAGAGATGCACAGTCTATAATTACCTACGGGGGGAGAAGATGTGATGCTTTTTAATCTAGCAGACAAAGATGTTACAAGAGCCAAAGACTGGAAGTTGAAGTCAACAAGTTTCAAACTAAATATGATGTGCATGTTTAACGGTGAGGGCAATAAACCATTGGAACAGATTATCATAGGAAGTAGTGGACTCTCGATTATTTCTTAGAGTCTTTAAATCAATGTCCTTCTAAAGGACATTCTAGTTCACCTGCAAGTTGATGGGCTACACACAAGAATCACTGGGGAATTCTACAGTCGGTGTTATGCAGGAGATCAGACTATTAGATCAATGATCCCTTTTGGCCTTGAAGTCAATGAAAATTTTGGACCTACCAATCTTGACAGCATCCCTTTCACATTCTAGTTTTTAAACTGGCACATCTGAATGTACATAAAAGGCAAGTTCAAAAACAATCACATGCCCTTTACTATTGATTGGCATTGGAGCTAAATGATGCCAGCCAAGTGACACAACCTTTAAATATACATTTGGTGATGAAGACTTATATGTGGATGGAGATTAAGTAATACCAGATCTCATAAGTCTGCACTTTGTCAATGATTAGACGTAATCCATCTCTGTCTCACATTGGGAACCCTACTTTCCTCACACACATTTCCAAATTACATCATGCGATTTAATCAGTAACAGCTACAAGCGCTTTGCTAAAATTCAGGCATTTCTATCGTTTGTCCTGATACAACTCCACATCTCAGTAAACAAGGCTAGGTTTAAATCTATGCACTGTTCCAAGGTTTGACTTAACCAAGTTAAAACAAGTTTCCAAAGAAATGGTAACCTCATACATTATTATACAAAGCATCCTTGTTGCCACAGCCTTGTCACAAACTTTGGTTGCACAGGACTTTTTGTCTTATAGGAACATAAGGCCAACTCAAGAAAATGTTAGGTGATGTCTGAGAGATCCTAACAGACATTACAGGGAATTTGGTACATGTCCAAAGAGAGGATGGCTCTTCTTAGTCAAAGGAACAATTTTAAATTCACTTTCCTATTTAGCCAGAGAGGTACCTAGTTGGAACAATGCGTCATAAAGGCCTGTACATAAAAGCCGCAATCCCTTGCGTCCACTGCCTGAAACTGAATTATTTCCTCAGGAAGATTGGGGGTATTTTGTCTATTAAAAAGGAGGTACTGTGAAGATATACAAAAATATGGCTCTAGTTATCTCCTTCACTTCCATAAGGGTAGAAGAGTCAGAGTGGACAGATCTAGCTTGGGAGGCACAAAATGGGGGAGCACCATCTCTGTGACACTGTCCCTCCCTCTGGGACCCGCCAAGGAGCCTCTCTGTTGGAGCTCTTCTTAGTTAGTCCACCCCAGGTTTTCAGGGCTATGAGGGGCTGATGCCAGGAAACTGCCATTCTCTGCAACATGCTGGCCTCCACAGACCAAGGATATATTCCTGGCAACACTTTGGGAGTCCTACATAAGTAAAAGGAAATAGGTTATTTAACTTAGGATCAGCACATGTGTTTCCGGCAAAGCAGCAGCTTCTGATGGGCCAAGTAGCGGTGTTGCCAGTGAGGAGGAGAAGCCAGGAGAATAGCAGAGGGCTAGACTGGAGCTTCCCTTTCCTGTTTATTCCCAAAGTCTGCAGGGTAAGGAGATAAAACCCACTCCACAGCCCGCTAAACCCTCCCGCTTCTGAGGGAAAAGGAAGTTCACCTCCCAAGAATTTCCTGGGACTTTCTCCCAAATATTTCCTTGGGAGGATACAAAATGACCCCATGTCTTTAAGAATTCCTTACCTCTTTTATTTAAGACTTTGGAAATACTATAGTTCCTGTAAAAGGCTACTGTATTAAGAACTGCTGTAGCACTGTAAGTATGGGGGTTTATTTCTTCCTGGACTAGAACAGATGAATCCCAATCCATTGGGACCCAGTAGCAGTTAAAGAAATTAAGCCCCCACCACATTTAAGGCATATCTACACATACAGTGCTCAACGTATCTGGTAAAGAGGCTCTATATGCCAGTGGGAGAGAGCTCACCCATGGCATAATAAACCCACCTGCGCGAGCAGCAGAAGCTGTGTCGGCAGGAGAATGCCCTGTGCTGGGGCTGGGGGAGAAGGGGGAGAGGCAGCAAGCAGCCCATGGAAATGCTGCTACCCGGAGCACAGAGGCACCTCAGGCAATTGCCATTCATCATACAGGGTTTGTAAAAGTAGCCTCTGCATAGCCAGGCAGGAAGCACATAAAGGCTGTCAAAATTAACAGCAAGGAACTCCTTGGGTGAAGGGATACAGTGCAGAAATTTCTGTGGTGAGGAGAAACCTTGTTTAGGAAAAAGCTTACTGCCAGGGCAGATGGCAGAGCTTTTGTTAGTAGGAGGTCACAAAATCCTTGTGCCTTTGGCTAAAGTGCACATGGAAACTGAGGATTTGGAAGCTGAATTGACTGTAGCAGCTGTACCCAGTAACCCATCACAATTATTACTGGGGAATGACTTTTTCAGTGTAGCTTGGGCTGTAAAAGGGTCTGCCAGCAGGAAGGAGGAATACCATGCTGAAACCCCAGAAGGAAAGAGTGAAGTCTCAGGAACTGCGGGGGGGAATGGGAGAGTGCCTCTTTAATTCCTCTCCAGCAATGGGAAACAGTCTGCTACCAGCAGTGGGTGCAGTTGAGACCAGTTCCTGCTGCCCGGTGGCTAAAGGCAGCATTTCCTCCCAGGAAAAGGGGAGCGTATTGCCAGTCAGTGAGAAAACTGTTCAGGTTGCGGGCTGCCAGCAGGTTGCAGCTGAGCAAGGGATAGACCTCACTCTAGGGGGCAGAGGAAGATGTGTCCTAGAGGGAACCCCAGAGGGTGATGGAATCCTCGAGACCACTGAGGTGCGTGAGGGTTCCATAGTGGCTGCCAGTGAAAGGACTGTTCTGGCTGTTAGCTGTGAGCCCTTCACAGCTGAACAAATGATAGATCCCACTCTAGAGAGCACAGAAGTATGTATCTTAGAGGGAGGCCCAGAGGGGGGAGTTGAGAAGGAATTTGGGGAAGTACGGGAATATCTCCTCACTGATTACATAGGAGGGTTTGCCCAGGGCAGAACAGTTGTTCCAGCATCTGTGCTCCCAGGCACCCCACCTGTGGCTTAGGTTTTAAGAGGGAACTGTGTAACTGACCCCTGAGGGGAGCAGTCATACAACTGACTTCTTGGGGACAGAGAGAGGGGTGGCAGATGGTATCCAAATAAGGTCCCACTTTTGCAAAATGCTGTTCCTGATGTACTTGTGAAAACGAACTCTGTCTTTTTAGTAGGATTCTCATCCTGTCTTAAAGACTTGAGTGTCAGTGAAAATGCTAATGACCCACTGGAGAAAGGGGAGGAGGAAGCCATTTCCCGTGTGGGTAAGATTACTCCTGAGGGAATTATGCGCCACTGTGCGTGCACAGAATTCATATCCCCTGCAGATTTCTTTGCTTCCCTGCAGAAAAATGACTTTCTGACAGGGAAGCAAAGGGAAGATGCAAGAACTGTCATGCACCATTCCCTAGCTATGCAGGTACATCATTTCAGGCACCCTGAAGCAGCCAGCGGAGAGGTAAATCACCGCAGGGCTGGGGACACCCCAGCCTGTGGCTCCTATCCTGAGCTGAGATCAGCTGCTAGTCCCGGCTAGGCTGGAGGCAGGAGAGAACTGGACTTCCTCTCCCCGTGCAAGAAGTGGCTGGGGCTGCATCAGACCCACCCCCGGAAACCTCCCACAGCAGCAGGAAGCTCAGCATCCTCCCCTGCTTCCTGCCCCCATAGCTCCTCAGCTGTGGGGGGAGGGGTCACTGTATGGGGAGCTGCTCCCCCATCCACCCAACCCCCGTGCATTCAAACCTCCCATACCCAGACACCCCTGCCAAGCCTTGCCCCATACGCCCAGAACCCCCTTAGCTCTCCATACCCAAACCCCACCGAATCTCAACCCCCTGCACCCAGAGCCCCTGCCTCCAGACCCCCAACCCTGCATCAAGACCACCCCCCACTGAGCTCCCATCAGTCAAACCCCCACCCTGACGAGTCCCACCGCCCTGGACCACCGAGCCCCACATCCAGACCCCCATGCCACTGACCCCCAACTAGCTGCACCAAGACCCCCACCCCACCAAGCCCCACTCCTCCAGCACCCAGACCCCCTGCTTCTGAGACCCCCATGCCAGACCCTCCGCTGAGCCCCAACCACCTTCTCCTGGAAGCCCTTGTAGAGTCCCATTGCCCCTGCACCTGGAACCCCCGCAATGAGCCTCTGCACATCCAGATCCCCCCAACTTAGACCCCCCACTGAGCTGCCTGCACCCAGATTGTCCCACACAGAATCCTCTCACCTCACACTTGGATCCTGCCTGGTTGAACCTGCCTGCCTGACATCTGGGGCTCCTGGTGCAGAGGGGCAGGGCCCCAGGGTGTTTCTGGGGCAGGCCCAGCCCTTGTACTGTGTCAGGGTCAGTTGCGGGGCGGGGGGAGGGGGGGAGGGTGATCTCCCACCTTCGTGCAGCCAGTGGCCTGTGCTTCCCACTTCCATGCTGGAGCCTCTGCATTTATCTACTGACAAATAAAGCTGTAGAATTATGCAGAATTTTAAAATATTGAGCACAGAATTTTAAATTCTTTGGCACAGAATGCCCTCAGGAATATAAGATCCACCAAGCAGCTAAGAAAAGCTCAAGGGCCAGGCAGGAGGGTCCCATGGGCCGGATGTGGCCCGTGGGCCATAGTTTGCCCACCTCAGATTTAGAGTGAGAATTTGATATTCATAACCGATCTATGTAGTATATTAAGCTTAGTTTGCGTGTTTTGTTTATTTACTAGGTAATCTGCTTTGATGCGTTTGCTATCTCTTATAATCACTTAATTATAGTTTATTATAGTTAATATAATTTAAACTTGCAGCGCAAGATGGTATAATTTTGGATTTACATTCCAGAGAGGAGGTGCATGCCTTAGGAACTGGGAGGTGCCCTAGCTGTGCCTCCCCATACTGAGCTGATCACAGCATCTGTATGTAAATGCAGCTGGCTGTAAAGTGGTAGTGCAGGCTGGTCACAGCAGTACAGTGTAAAAGGAGCCCAGGCTGGTGGGTCGGGGGGCTCAGTGGTATCCCAGTTCCACATGGCACTCCAGGGGGGACCCATCACACTGGGCATTTGTCCCATTTGTTCTTGCCAACTGATCAGCTGAAAAAGAGCAAACTGGACAAATGCACATTTTCCAAAAAAGAAAAAAAAATGGGGTTCGACCCCAACCGGGGTGCAGAGCAATGTGGGGGGGGCGGCGCGAGCAGCAATGCCAGCTCTGCGCTAGACGAGGGCTCAGGAGAGCACCTCAGCCTGAGCCAGCCCTGTGGGCAAAAGGAGAGAGAGGGGGTCGGGCCAGCCCCGTGCAGGTAGACGTCAGGGAGCTTGGGCCAGCCCTATGCATGGGAGGCCTGGGGGAGCAAGGAGGCCTTGGGCCAGCCCCACGGGCAGGAGGCATGGAGGACTTGGGGACCAGGTGGGGGCCTCGGGCTGGCCCCGTGTGGTGTCCCATTTTCCCTTGGGAAACATATCGTCACCCTACTTCGATGTCCCCCTTCCTAGTTAAGCTTGAGCTCTGGAAATAGCCAGTCCCTCTTTGCATTTGCTCCACCGTACTAATTTTCACTTAGCCCTGGGTCTACCCTGCACAAAGTTAGACAATAATCTGATAGATGTGGAAGGGGATGGGAAAAAGTGCTAGGGGGAAAAAACAGATATTTTTTGTAAAATAATAATTATATAATAATTGTGTAAAATAATCAGTATGATTTCCTGCTCAATTTCTGAGGGACTCCTTTCATTGACTAACCTCCTCTTCTACTGTGCTAAGCAAAAGAGAAATGTCTGAGGGGAAACGAGAGAGTATAGCAGGTGTAGAGCATAATACTCCCAAATATTTAGTGCAGGTCCAGCAAAATGGGAAAGTTGGGTGTAGTTTTTTTGTAAACTGACTTGTGATATGCACACTACAGCACAGATAAGAGAGTGAGTAACTCCCCTTATTTAACCCTCTTTTAGCCATGAGTGTAACACATGTGGAAGGACAGAAAAGGAATATGTGCATTAGAAGTTACATCTATTTTTCAGCTATCCAAACTCATTTTCTGTAATCTGCATCTTCCACCCTTGAATAATGCCGGTGAAACTCCACTGCTATTTTTGGACAAGATGAGACGGTGCTGAATTATTTAAACAAGCAAAGATTTAAGCTGCTGCTTAAATGTGTCTTAAATTATGAATATACGCAGTTTATGCAAGGATACTTATAAAATGGAGGGCATGAACCTTATGCTAGAAAATCTTATTTCAAGAGCAAGGAAGGCTTTTCACATTTAACAATAAGACCTTTTGAAATCCTCTTTTTCACCCAGAGCTCAGAAACAATCTTTCTTTCATTATGTTCAGCAGCCGTGGGATTTTACTGACACTTGTCCCTATCAGATGCTTTGTTTTTAATGTTAGCAGTGATTATATCAGTTTACAGCAAACAGTTATGTGGGATAGGGTGGAACATTACAAATGGGCATATACAGAAGATAGAGGGGGAGGGAAAGAGAGAGGTAGCAGATTCACAGGAATAAATAAGCATAGCTCCATTTACAAGCTGACATTCTGCCCCTTCCTGTTTATGCTTTTACAAAGTGTGTGGGGGGGTGGGGGGAATGGAGAAAACTTAACATATAAAATTCATTGAAAATATTCTTTTCTGAAACTTAGAAAAAACACTTCAAGCTCCGACTATCATCTGTCTAGTACAGCCACTAAGAAAAACTAGTTCTTCTGGTGTTTTTTCCCATCAAAACACCATCGTTGTTGGATCATATTAAAGTAGTTCTGTATTAAAATCACAAATGAGTTTGATTCCCCATAGTTTAAATTCCAGGGTATTACTAATTAAGAGGTCTCTTGGTTTTTGGTACTGTTTCTCTCCCTCTATGTGTGAAACTTGAAAACTGCTAATTGTGTTAGTACATTCTAAGACAAGAGTCTGTTCTCAAACCAATTCTTTGTAACAACAACTACTCACACAGAGAGAGACTCAAAGCAATACTCTGTAACAACAGAAACAGCACCCAGAGACTCCCCGCCCTTTTGTTGTATTCATCTCGCTTTGTTAACAACTGTGATTAAAATAGAGATAGAGGATGTATGTGGATGGATGCTTGGTGTGGATAATAACTGAATGATCAGGGAGGTGCCAGCCTAAGAATCCAGTGTCCATCAGCCGAAGAAGGCGTCAAGTGGATATAACCAGAGGACCCCCGGAGGGCAGACTGGAATCCACCCAACAGCCTCAAGAATAGGAGAACCAAAGAACAAGATAACATATGGCAGCACGGAGCCGTCAGGTATGTGCCATCTGCTGATTGATTCAGCAACAGCATGATGAAGCAATTCCCATAGACTGGCACAGGAAGAAATTCCTATAAAAATGGATTCTAGAAAGTGAGAACTTTGGGGTCTGATTCTGCAAACCAACTTCCCGGAGCATCAGATGTGCATCTGACGAGGCCCTGCTCCCTCCTCATGTCCAGGCCACCTGGCCAGTGGCTTCGCATGAGCAACTCTAAGGCTGGTAACTATGATAACAACCTTGCAGAACGTGTGTGTGTGTGTGTGTGTATGAATGAATGTGTGAATAAATATGAAATTGAATGGAATGTTATAACTAACTGCCTACTATGATTCTTTCTGTATTCACAATAAATGTGGCAGTTTGCCTTTACCCCTTTAATAAGATCCTGCTCGTTTTTATTTTATTGGTTTAACATCGTCACCCTCACATTAGAGAGTATAGTTAAACCCAACCGTGCTTTTCATTAATGATAAAGCAGCAATTTAAACCAGGGCCAAAGTCTGTGCTCCTCACTTGAGCAGAAAGCTCATGGGATTTTTGCTTCACTAACGATAGGAGAATTTTGCCCTACAGGTGAATACTTTCAAAAATATACAAGCAGTAGCATATTTAAACCTGGACTGTCACCTTAAAGTTCAACAAATTTACAAATTCAGTCCACCCGCTGTCTGGCAACATCAAATGTTCAATCTGTCAGTTTGAAAACAAAATATCTGGAATATACTTATGCAGTGAAGTATTTGTACACAGTATTCTACTAACGTGAAATCTGCAAACAAAATCCAAATCTTTATGTACAAGCTTCGTAGCTGAGACCTGTTAGCAATGCGTGCAATATGAAAATTAGAATCCCTATTAGTCTTCTTTAAAGAAAGGAAATTACTCCAGTACTAACAGCAGTACATACACCATTGACAGGTTTCAGAGTAACAGCCGTGTTAGTCTGTATTCGCAAAAAGAAAAGGAGTACTTGTGGCACCTTAGAGACTAACCAATTTATTTGAGCATAAGCTTTCGTGAG
The DNA here is from genome assembly GCF_015237465.2 of Chelonia mydas. Lineage (NCBI taxonomy): Eukaryota > Metazoa > Chordata > Testudines > Cheloniidae > Chelonia > Chelonia mydas. The sequence goes on from NC_057855.1 coordinate 42,574,640, forward strand.
CTACAGCTCACTTCATCGGATGCATACTGTGGAAAGTATAGAAGATCTTTTTATACACACAAAGCATGAAAAAATGGGTGTTTACCACTACAAAAGGTTTTCTCTCCCCCCACCCCACTCTCCTGCTGATAATAGCTTATCTAAAGTGATCACTCTCCTTACAATGTGTATGATAATCAAGTTGGGCCTTCTCCCCCGCACACACACACACAAACCCACTCTCCTGTTGGTAATAGCTTATCTAAAGTAATCACGCTCCGTACAATGTGTATGATAATCAAGGTGGGCCATTTCCAGCACAAATCCAGGGTTTAACAAGAAAGTCGGGGGGGGGGGGGGGGGGTTAGGAAAAAACAAGGGGAAATAGGTTACCTTGCATAATGACTTAGCCACTCCCAGTCTCTATTCAAGCCTAAGTTAATTGTATCCAATTTGGAAATGAATTCTAATTCAACAGTCTCTCGCTGGAATCTGGTTTTGAAGTTTTTTTGTTGTAATATCACAACTTTCATGTCTGTAATCATGTGACCAGAGAGATTGAAGTGTTCTCCAACTTGTTTATGAATGTTATAATTCTTGACATCTGATTTGTGTCCATTTATTCTTTTACGTAGAGACTGTCCAGTTTGACCAATGTACATGGCAGAGAGGCATTGCTGGCACATGATGGCATATATCACATTGGTAGATGTGCAGGTGAACGAGCCTCACTTTGCTTTTCTATAAAAGAAAAAGGACACTAAACTTTCTAAACTACTACATGATACAAGGGGCCACAGCAATGGTTCCCTCAACCCACCCAGCAATATTGTTAACCTATCCAACTATACTCTTAGCCCAGCAGAAGCAGCTGTCCTATCTCGGGGCCTCTCCTTCTGCCCCTCCACCCCCACGAACATGATACAGTTCTGTGGTGACCTAGAATCCTATTTTCGACGTCTCCGACTCAAGGAATGTTTCCAACACACCTCTGAACAACATACTAATCCGCAGAGACCTCCCTACCAACATTACAAAAAGAAGGATTCTAGGTGGACTCCTCCTGAAGGTCGAGACAGCAGACTGGACTTCTACATAGAGTGCTTCCGCCGACGTGCACGGGCTGAAATTGTGGAAAAGCAGCACCACTTGCCCCACAACCTCAGCCGTGCAGAACACAATGCCATCCACAGCCTCAGAAACAACTCTGACATCATAATCAAAAAGGCTGACAAAGGAGGTGCTGTCGTCATCATGAATAGGTCGGAATATGAACAAGAGGCTGCTCGGCAGCTCTCCAACACCACTTTCTACAAGCCATTACCCTCTGATCCCACTGAGAGTTACCAAAAGAAACTACAGAATTTGCTCAAGAAACTCCCTGAAAAAGCACAAGATCAAATCCGCACAGACACACCCCTGGAACCCCGACCTGGGATATTCTGTCTACTACCCAAGATCCATAAACCTGGAAATCCTAGGCACCCCATCATCTCAGGCATTGGCATCCTGACAGCAGGATTGTCTGGCTATGTAGACTCCTTCCTCAGGCCCTACGCTACCAGCACTCCCAGCTACCTTCGAGACACCACTGACTTCCTGAGGAAACTACAATCCATCGGTGATCTTCCTGATAACATCATCCTGGCCACTATGGATGTAGAAGCCCTCTACACCAACATTCCACACAAAGATGGACTACAAGCAGTCAAGAATACTATCCCCGATACAGTCACGGCTAACCTGGTGGCTGAAATTTGTGACTTTGTCCTTACCCACAAATATTTTACATTTGGGGACAATGTGTACCTTCAAATCAGTGGCACTGTTATGGGTACCCGCATGGCCCCACAGTATGCCAACATTTTTATGGCTGACTTAGAACAACTCTTCCTCAGCTCTCGTCCCCTAACGCCCCTACTCTACTTGAGCTATATTGATGACATCTTCATCATCTGGACCCATGGAAAAGAAGCCCTTGAGGAATTCCACCATGATTTCAACAATTTCCATCCCACCATCAACCTCAGCCTGGTCCAGTCCACACAAGAGATCCACTTCCTGGACACTACAGTGCTAATAAACGATGGTCACATAAACGCCACCCTATACCGGAAAGCTACTGACCGCTATTCCTACCTACATGCCTCCAGCTTTCATCCTGACCACACCACACGATCCATTGTCTACAGCCAAGCTCTGCAATACAACCGCATTTGCTCCAACCCCTCAAACAGAGACAAACACCTACAAGATCTCTATCAAGCATTCTTACAACTACAATACCCACCTGCGGAAGTGAAGAAACAGATTGATAGAGCCAGAAGAGTTCCCAGAAGTCACCTACTACAGGACAGGCCTAACAAAGAAAATAACAGAACGCCACTAGCCGTCACCTTCAGCCCCCAACTAAAACCCCTCCAACGCATTATCAAGGATCTACAACCTATCCTGAAGGATGACCCAACACTCTCACAAATCTTGGGAGACAGGCCAGTCCTTGCCTACAGAAAGCCCCCCAACCTGAAGCAAATACTCACCAGCAACCACATACCACACAACAGAACCACTAACCCAGGAACCTACCCTTGCAACAAAGCCCGTTGCCAACTGTGCCCACGTATCTATTCAGGGGACACCATCACAGGGCCTAATAACATCAGCCACACTATCAGAGGCTCGTTCACCTGCACATCCACCAATGTGATATATGCCATCATGTGCCAGCAATGCCCCTCTGCCATGTACATTGGTCAAACTGGACAGTCTCTACGTAAAAGAATAAATGGACACAAATCAGATGTCAAGAATTATAACATTCATAAACCAGTCGGAGAACACTTCAATCTCTCTGGTCACGCGATTACAGACATGAAAGTTGCGATATTACAACAAAAAAACTTCAAAACCAGACTCCAGCGAGAGACTGTTGAACTGGAATTCATTTGCAAATTGGATACAATTAACTTAGGCTTGAATAGAGACTGGGAGTGGCTAAGTCATTATGCAAGGTAATCTATTTCCCCTTGTTTTTTCCTAAACCCCCCCCCCGACGTTCTTGTTAAACCCTGGATTTGTGCTGGAAATGGCCCACCTTGATTATCATACACATGGTACGGAGTGTGATTACTTTAGATAAGCTATTACCAACAGGAGAGTGGGGTGGGGGGGAGAGAAAACCTTTTGTAGTGGTAAACACGCATTTTTTCATGCTTTGTGTGTATAAAAAGATCTTCTATACTTTCCACAGTATGCATCCGATGAAGTGAGCTGTAGCTCACGAAAGCTTATGCTCAAATAAATTGGTTAGTCTCTCAGGTGCCACAAATACACCATTGAAGTGTTCTTCTCATGTATATATGTGTATATGTATATATGTATATATATATATATATATATAGTGATGGGGCAAGGCCAGATGGCTATAGAAAAGTAGAGAGCAATAGATATATTAGCTCCAGGCTAAACAAATCCCTGGTACCAGGATAAGTGAAATGGCAGCTGCTCCAGGTCAATTAAGACACCTGGGGCCAATTAAGAACTTTCCAGAAGACAGGGAGAAGGCTAGGTTGATTGGGACATCTGAAGCCAATCAGGGGCTGGCTGAAACTAGTTAAAAGCCTCCCAGCCAGCCCAGTGGGTGTGTGTCAGGAGCTGTGGAAGGAAGTTGTGTTATTGGAGTGGCTGAGTAGTACACACCATATCAGGCACAAGGAAAGAGGCCCTGAGGTAAGGGTGAAGTGGAGCTTGAGGAAGTGAGGGCTGCTGGGGGGTGGAAGTAGCCCAGGGAATTGTACATGTCATGTTTCTAAAAGGTCAGCTACCATAGCTGATACTATTAGGGTCCCTGGGCTGGAGCCTGGAGTAGAGGGTGGGCCTGGGCTTCTCCCTTCTTTTGCCCCCTGATTAATCACTGAGACTGGGAGACAACAGAGACTGTGCAAGGAAGCATAACTTCTCCTCACCTCCCTTGCTGGCTTATGATGCAAATGGCTTAGTAGATTGTGACCCTTGTCTCTAGAGAGAGAAGGGTTACGTGGAGGGTCATAGTGAGCCTCTGAGGCTAGCGAAATCTGCCAGGAAACGCAGGACCCATGGAGGCAATATATAGTACATTTGTATTCAAAAGGGGAAAACTACATGGAGCTTATAGAAATGCAGTATTGATTGTTACATTATCTCAGTGGGTTGCTTGTTCTACATATTGAACTGATGGTCAACATTTGCCAACTTATCCAGCACATCAAAAATCAAGCGAGTTTTTGCAACAGGAACAGTAGTTAGCATATAAGGAAGGACCTGGATATTTTAATACAAAACCCCTTTATCTAGGAAGTGTTTTGAGCAAAGTTTAAAAATTCAAAATCAAACAACATACATATCCAGAAAGATCAGGCTTTCACAGCAAAAATTCATAAGAAACCACTTTCTTTGGATGTGCAAGTTGAAATGTTTATCTCAATTCTTGAACATTATCTACAGTTAGCCCTTTATTACTTTCCAAGTGGAAACTTGCAACTATACAACAAAGAGTATCTTCTGTTTCTTTTGTCCTCTTTTAATTCTTCATCTTTAAAAAATAAACTAATTATATTGTTTTTAAAAAAGCACAGACTTCTGCCACTAAAATCTACACCGAAAATAACTGCTGGTCTTTTGGAGAAGCAACAGTTGATTAATCATTTCTTTTTTAGACTCTGTTGCAGCCCAATTCCTGATAGAATGGATTTATTTATAGCAATATTTTATTTGAAAAGTACTTGATAACAGCTGGGATTTCTCTCTAGGGAACTGCATGAGCTTTAAGGGGGTGGGAGGGAGCAAGCAATGCAGTGTCCAGAGTTGAACTTGCGGTGCAATTAAAATTTTGCTTTAAAAAAATCCCTAGCAAGATCAGTGCCCTCCTTCCACCTCTGCAGAGAGCAAACAGCCCAGAATCAGACTCATGCCTTTGTGCCTAGAGAAGTCGCCCACTCTCTCCCCAGCCCCGCTACCCCGGAGCCCAGGTCGGGTTCCCTCGGGTGTGCCAATCACACGCCTGCCCGATGCCTTGCAGCAGACCCAGAAGTTGCTGGTGCTACTCACTTGGGGTTGCAGCTGCTGCGCTCAGCACGGCCCGGGCAGCTCAGCCGCTGGTCTGCGGATCCCTTTGTTACCGCCCGGCCACTTGGCAGCTATTCACAAGCCACTGTCCTCGCCGGTTGCTTGCCAGCGAGGAGAGAAGCCAAGCTCATCCCCAAGCCGACAGCACGGCCCGGGCTGGGGGGGCTGGAAGGGGGAGGATGTTATGCAAAACTTGGAGGCCAGGGTGCTGTACAGCGGCCCGGCGCTGAGCCTACCTGCTGCGGGGGGAGGTGCCGCACCGCTACCCCCTCCCCACGAGCCGGGGTGGCCGGGCTCCCCGGTTCCCCCGCCGCTCCCCTCCCTTCAGCCCCCGCAATCCCGGCTCCCCCACCTTGGGGAGGGGCACAACGGTCCCCACCGGGGGGCTGGCGGCAGCAGAGCCCCCACGTGTTTCCCTCCCCGCTCCGGGGGCGGGGGCAGAAATCAGGGAGAGTCCAAACGACCCCGGGGAGCCAGCGCCCAGCCACCCTCGGAGCCCCGGCCGTGTTCCTCGCCCCCTCCCCGGGCCAATGCAGGCGCGGAGAGACGGGCCGCCGGGCTCTGCCGCCTTTGTCTGAGCCGCGGCAGACGGCGCGTCTCGGGATCCCGCCCGGCCGCCCCCCGGAGTGGGCTGCCCGCCGACCCCCCCCCAGCGGGCACCGAGCCCTGCACTCCCAGGAGCGCAACGCCTCCCGCCCCGCCGGGCGGGTTTGCACCGCCCAGCTGCAGCCTGAACCCTGACCTACCGCCTCAGTGCTGTGCGGTGGGGCTGCGTCTCCTCCTCCCCCAGCCACTGCCCCTGGGCTCTCCCCGCCGCACTGCCCAGCCAGTGCCTATGGGCTGGGCGGACACGGCAAGCAGCGTGGTGCGGCTCCGCTGCTCCGGCATAGCGGAAACAACGGTGCGGAGGGCTGCCAGTGCTCCTGGGCCAGCAACACGGCGAGGCTTTGTGTGTGTCCGAAAGTCCAGGGTCGTAGGAGGAGACGGTGGAGACCAGAAGCGGATAACAAGAGCTCAGAGTGTGCTGAGGAGCCTTGAATGAAACAGATCCCCCTCAACTTCCCCTTTCAGCTCGAGCATAAACCCCTCCAGCCACGCTCTCATCATTCCCCCCCCACACCCCTGGACTGTTCGGGTTGGCCGGGGGGTTGATTCTCCGCTGCCCTGGCCCGTGCAGTCTTTGTCCTTTGGTGTCACAATGGCAGCCGAAGTGTAATGATTACACGAGGCGCGGGGGGAGCGGGGCCGACACTGGAGGACTGATAAAGCTTTTGTTACAAATGTACCTTCCAAGCCTTGCATGAAAGAAGCTGTATCATCTGAAAAGTACAGAAATTAGTACCGGTAATAAATAACTAATGAAACAAATAGCAGACGTGTACTACTTTTTATGAATCGCTGTTCTCAGTTGGGGGGCAAGATACACACTGAATTGCACTGAGAATATTTTTTTAAAATTCATACTTTTGCCCCCTCTTAATATTGTCCTTCAGACTTTTGTACCACTACAGATACAGAAAGGGAACAGAACAGCAGGTTTTCTATTAGGTGCTTGGGGAGCAGGGAGTGTACTCATGCTATGAAATGGATTGTTATTGATAATGAAAGCCTTGGTCTACACTACAGTTAGTTCAATATAAGGCATCTTACATCAACCTAACTCTGTAAGTGTCTACACTAGGGCATGGCTACACTTGCGAGTTAGAACGCATTAAAGCAGCCCCAGGCACCCTAACTCACGATGCGTCCACATTGGCAAGACACATAGAGAGCCGTGACTCTGCAGCTGGAGAGCTCCTGGTAATCCACCTCTACAAGAGGCATAATGCTTGGTGCGCCCCGGCTGGAGTGCCGCAGCACCAGTGTGGACACCCTGGTCTGTTAATGCGCTCTGATCAGCCTCCAGAAGTGTCCCACAATGCCTGTTCTGGCCACTTTGGTCATCACTTTGAACTCTACTGCTCTGCTCTCAGGTGACCAACCGTCAGACCCGCCCTTTAAATTCTCTGGGAATTTTGAAAATCCCCTTCCTGTTTGCTCAGCAAGGCATGGAGTGCTCTTAGCACATCTTTCCAGGTGATCATGCCTCCACGTGTCGGGCGATCCCCAGTATGGAGCAATGGCAAGGTGCTGGACCTCATCAGTGTTTGGGGGAGGAAGCTGTCCAGTCCCAGCTGCGCTCCCGCTGTAGGAATTACAATACCTTTGGGCAGATATCAAAGGACATGATGGAAAGGGGCCATGACCGGGACGCATTGCAGTGCAGGATTAAAGTGAAGGAACTGCAGAATGCCTACCGCAAAGCCCGCGAGGCAAACCACCACTCCAGTTTTGCCCCTGCGCACAACCTGCTGTTTCTACAAAGAGCTGTATGCAATACTTGGGGTCGACCCCACCTCCACTCCAAGGACTACCATGGACACTTCAGAGCCCAGTTCAACAAGGCAGGAGAAGGAGGAAAGCAGGAGTGAGGGTGCTGAGGAGGAGGAAGACACCCCGGCATCCCTAGATGCATGCAGCAAGGAGCTGTTCTCAAGCCAGGAGGAAGGTAGCCAGTCGCAGAGGCCAGCGCTTGGGGGAAGGACAAACACCAGAGGACGTGCCCGGTAAGCGGCTTTTATTTTGGGAAGGAAGTTGTTCTGTGCAGGCTCTTGGGGCAAGGAGGGTTAGGGCTGCATGCATGCTTAGATGCGGACTAGGGTGGTGATGTGCTCTCTCACATCGTGGTAATTGGCCTTAGTGATCTCTTCAAAGGTCTCATGCAGAAGCTGTGCAATGCACTTGCACAGGTTCCTTGGGAGTGCTACTGTGCTCCTTGTCCCAGTCAGGCTAACATGTCCGCGCCACTGTGCCGTGAGGGGCGGGGGGACCATTGCTGCACACAGGCAAGCTACATATGGGCCAGGGCGGAAGCCGCATTGTAGCAGAAGATTCTCCCTTGCTTCCCAGGTCACCCTCAGCAGCGAGATATCTTCCAGGATGAAATCCTGTGGAAAATGTGGGGACAGTGTTCAGTATAGGGGCCCCCTGCAGCTGCTGGCTCTCCCCAAGACACAGAGCCCCAGAGGACAGTACGGCAGTGAAACAATCAGTCCCCCTCGACCCTGTGCTTACTCACCATTTTGGGGCTCCTGTGGGTTATGTGCGCTCAATTTGGGACAGGCAAATTCTACTATTGTTTGGACTGTGCTTGTCTTTAAGTACAGGGGAACTCTGCTTGCTCTGTCTGGTGTGAACAATACTGCCTCTGTTAAGTGTTGCATTTTGCCTTTACAGATGCAACCTTGAGATCTCAGCCGTCCGTGTTATCACCGGCCGAAAGACTCCAAAGAATTAGGAAGAAGCCACGTAGAAGCAAAGAAGACATGCTGCATGAAGTAATGCAGCAGTCCCATCATGAAAATCAAAAAGCGCAAGAGTGGAGGGAGAGTGAAAGGAGGTTCCACAAGCAGAATGCAGAGCACTGGCACGAAAGCGCAGAGCGCCAGCACCAAAGCACGGAACAGCTGATAAGTACTGTGGAGCGCCAAGCGGACTCGATCCAGGCGCACGTAGCCATGCAGGCGGAACACTACCCCCGCCCTGCAGCCCTTGTCCCAAAACTTTCCCTTGTGCCCCCATTTCACCTCCAACCCACTTTCCCCAACATCTGGGTTCTTACCACCACCAGTTGCCTCCAACACCTGTAGCTTTACCACCCAGCCCTGCAAACTGCGACCCTTACCCACTGCACTCAACCCCCATCACCATGCATTTTAGCCAGCCTGAAGTGCAGCACTCATTGCACAGCACTCCAGACAGGAAGGCTGAGTATGAGAACAGGACATACACAAATCTGTGATTGAACCATTCCCCACCCCCTTGTCCTTTCTGTTTCCCAAGCAGTTGTGTTTCTTTTCAATAAATGGATTTTCTTTTAAATAAATGGCGTTTTTGGCTTTGAAAACATGCTTTATTATTGCATTAAGTAAAACATACCTCAGCCCAGGAAAGCAACAGGCACTGCAAGTCAGTGTAGCAAACACAGATTCCTACTAACATTAGAACCACTGTGGAGGGCACCAAACGTTACTGGTGGCTTTCAGCCTCAAATTGTTCCCTCAAGACATCCCTAATCCTTGTAGCCCCGCGCTGGGCCCCTCTAATAGCCCTGCTCTCTGGCTGTTCAAATTCAGCCTCCAGGTGTTGAACCTCCAAGTTCCATGTCTGAGTGAATCTTTCACCCTTCCCTTCACAAATGTTATGGAGGGTACAGTATGCGGCTATAAACATGGGGATGTTGTCATCAGCCAAGTCCAGCTTCCCATATAGAGAGCACCAGCGGCCCTTTAAACGGCCAAAATCACACTCCACAGTCATTCTGCACTGACTCAGTCTGTTGTTGAACCACTCCTTGCTGCTGTCAAGGGTCCCTGTGTAGGGTTTCATGAGCCATGGCATTAAAGGGAAGTGGGGTCTCCAAGGATCACAATGGGCACTTAGACTTCCCCTATGCTGATCTTCTGGTCTGGGAAAAAAGTCCCAGCTTGCAGCTTCCTGAACAGGCCAGTGTTCCAAAAGATGCGTGCATCATGCACCTTTCCGGACCAGCCTGCATTAAAGTCCATGGAACTCCCACGGTGATCCACAAGCGCCTGGAGAACCATCGAGAAATACCCTTTCCAATTAACGTACTCGGAGGCTAGGTGGGCTGGTGCCAGAATTGGAATATGCGTCCCATCTATCCCCCTTCCGCAGTTAGGAAAACCCATTTGTGCAAAGCCAGCCACAATGTCATGCACGTTACCCAGAGTCATGGTTCTTCTGAGCAGGATGTGATTAATGGCCCTGCAAACTTGCATCAACACGATTCCAGCTGTCGACTTTCCCACTCCAAACTAGTTAGTGACCGATCGGTAGCTGTCTGGAGTTGCCAGTTTCCAGATTGCAATAGCCACCCACTTCTCCACCAGCAGGCCAGCTCTCAATCTCGTGTCCTTGTACCACAGGGTCGGGACGAGCTCATCACACAGTCCCATGAAAGTGGCTTTTCTCATCTAAAAGTTCTGCAGCCACTGCTCGTCATCCCAGACTTGCATGATAATGTGATTCCCATCACTCAGTGCTTGTTTTCCGAGCCCAAAAGCAGCATTCCATGGTGGTGAGCATGTCCGTGAATGCCACAAGCAATCTTGTGTCGGATGCATTACGCGAGTTGACATCATCGTTGGACTCCTCACTGTCAGTTTGTAGCTTAAGGAATAACTCAACTGCCAAACGCAACATGCTGGCGAGACCCATCAGCATATTCTTCAGTAGTTCGGGATCCATTCCCGCAGAACGAAAGGGAAGGCAGAGCGCACAGTACAAAAAGTGTTGAAAGATGGCGCCAAATGTGGATGGAAGCACAGGGATTGCTGGGATGTGAAGCGATGCGTCATGGGGGGTTGGGACAGGACCCAGAATGCCCCACACCCAATGACCCCTTCCCACAAGCCACAGCGCCAGAATGGGAAGAGGTGCTCTGTGGAATAGCTGCCCATAATGCACTGCTTCCAATGGCACTGCAAGTGCCGCAAATGTGGCCACACCAGTGCGCTTGCAGCTGACAGTGTGGACACACTGCAGCACTTTCCCTACTGCGCTCTCCGAGGGCTGGTTTAACTCACAGCGTTCTACAGCTGCAAGTGTAGCCATGCCCTAAAATGCAGCTCCCACCAGTGTAACTCGCCCTCTACACCAACTCCATCTCCCCTAAAGGCATAGCACTTAAGTCAATGTGATGCCAACTCTCATGATTTTGTCATGAGTCTCATGAGAATTATTGTTTTTCTTAAAGCCCCAGCTCCTGGACTCAAGTGGATATATGAGGATTTCAACCTTCATTCTTAAAGAAAAAGTAAGTTTCTAGCCCTCATGGCTGTGCAGAAAACTTCAAAATGAGACCCCAATGCACCCTAAAAACTCAAAAAGCAGATGGCAAATAAAAAGAACCCCAAATGTATTATTTTTACATCATAATCTCATGATTTTAAAGCCAAACTCATGATTTTTGGAGAGCCTGACTCATGCTTTCTGAACATTTGAGGTTGGTAATACTGTGTTTGCAGTTCTTGCATTGGTCTGACATTGCTTTTCACCCGTAGTTTTTGCAGAATCCTCAATCAGCCACATTAAAACGAGACTCCATCATCAACAGTAGATCTATGCTTAACAATAGATGCATTCATGCCAACAACACTCAGGCGCCTCTGACAAAAAGATCACACCCCTCCCTACCTTCTTTCTGATATTGCACTAGAAAGTCATATGACCTGCTTCTATTCCACTATCCAAGACCTTCACTAAGGCCATGTCTACACTAGCAAGCTTACAGCAGCTGAGCTATACAGATACAGCTATGTCACTGTAAGATCGCTCATGTAGCTGTCTATGCTGACAGGAGAGAGCTTTCCTGTTAACACAATAAAACCACCTAAATGATCGGTGGTACCTATATCAGCGGGAGAGTGTCTCCTGCCAGCATAGCACTGTGCACACGAGCACGTATGCCTGCAAAATTTATGTTGCTCAGGGGTGTATTTTTTCACACCCCTGAGCAAAAAAAGTTTTGCCAACATAGGGGGTAGTGTAGACATGGCCTGCCATTGTCCCTGCCAGCAGACATGGTTAGTAGAACTGGAATTTAAATATGAAGAGCCAGGCCATTCTACTTACTGTTCCAGCAATAAACTTAATTATTCCCTTGCAAGTATGTACTACAGTAGGGTCTTTCTCGATGATAATAAGGGCATTTAGGGTGTCTATTGTTGTACAAAAGTTTCTCCCTTCTCTCCCATAACAGCACTCTTGGATCAATCCATAAAGCCCCCACTCCTGTCCCCCACAGGAAGACTTTTTGGAAAAGACTCTGCACCTTTTCCCTAGTGCAAGTGACCTTGTGTATATGACAAAAATACAACCATGTCAGGCAAACTGGTTACAGCACAGTTGTCCTCTAACTTGATTACAACATGATTCTATTTTGAAGTGTATTGTAGACCTTAACAGTATTTTGTAATCAGGCTGCAGCCAAATAACTTTCCTTGGCTTGTTGGCTTACTGTGGACAGCCCCTTTTGGGGAGCTTTTCTGGCTCCCCTCTCTGCCAGCCGTGCTGGCTGTTTTGGCTGATGTTAGAACTGATGGTGCACTTTGTGGCGGAAGCTGTGGGAGAGGGGTGTACAACAGGCATCCAATAGCAAAATATAGCCCATATATAGCATCATAAAGTGTGGCTCATGCTACTCTTTCTTCAGAAGCGGAGAGAGAGAACAAAGCTACTCAACTGCAGGTTTTTACTGCTCTGAATCACACTTCATATCTCTTCCTCTATCAAGGTTGATACAAGCACAAGTAAATATGATTATCTGCATAAATATATTTTGTAAACTACATATAAATTATCCTCCAAACAAGCTGCTAATGGAGTAACTGTTGTCACAAAAACGTCAACTCTGGAACCCAAGAGATCCTTGGCACATGACCAAAATAATGCCCTCACTCAGGCCTGTGCAATTCTTTGGAAATCTGATTTTGCTGGGGACAGCATTTGACTTGCTCTATAGCATGGGTCACCTCTACTAGAGAAGTGCTAGAAAAGAGGTACAGAACCTATGACATCCCACTGCCAAAAGTGAAGGGGAAGCGTTAACAACCAATCGGAACCTAAAAAATGGGATGATTGAAAGGCTGAGTTTGTGCAGTTCTTCTGGCAGAAGTGCTTTTGCTTGTGCCTAACTGTGTTGCAGATCCGCTAGGAAAGAATCGAGGTCAGAATGAGATCCTTAACTGAGTATTTTTCCAAACTTTTTTGTGCTTAAATCTCTGTGTTTTAGTAGCTCTGAGCCATAGCCTTCCTCCCATGAAAAGAGATGAGATATGACACACAGTTAATAGATGGCTCTGCACAATTTCGATGTTCATTAGCTCTAGTCTCTCCTATGGCATCACTCACCATGCTCCACCAATGATGCCAGCCTCAATAATGCAGTTGCCTGTTTCTTCCACAATTATACCATGCATTTCCACTCGCCCATACATGGAATGCTGTCCCATCTCCAGTCCACCACTACCTTTTCATCTTTCAAATTCCCCTCCTTCTATGCTGCCCAAAGAAAATGACACAACAGTTACAAGTTTTAAAAAAAAGTCTTGAAAAAGCTTTCATGGGTAAAAAACCCACTTCTTCAGATGCATGGAGATGTGCTACTTCTGACAGCAGAAATCTGTGCACGGGGTTTGTAGATGCGTCTATGGGTAGCCAGAATAAAAGCAAGTATGCATATTGATTTTGCAGAGTTAATTTGTGTATATTTTGTTGGTTTAGGGGAAAAGTTCTGAACTATGATGTTGCCTCTTAGCAGGGTCACATGGTGTAGGGCAAAAGCTACCTAAGCACACAATTCGTTATGCATTTATATTTCCTGTTCGTGGTTTTAGTAAGCAATTAAAAACAAGATATTTTGCAGGTTGCAGTAGCAGTAACTGATAGATAGTAACCTGATGTCACTCTGGTGCTGAATTATTCACATTATACACTCAGCAACCTAAGAGGATTACATTATCTCTGATTGCAGTTACAGATAACACCGCCTGAAGGGGAGGCAGGAGAAACCGATCTATTTACAAAATCTGTGTCAGTGAGTTGCAGTATACTGGAGAAGAGTAAAGGTTTCCCTGAAAGCACTGACTTCCAGGAGCCAGACTATGCAAAGAATCATAAAGAAGTAGAAAGAGTCAAACCGTCCAGAGTTAAATGAAAAGAATGTAACAGCCCCTAGACTTTTGATCCTTAATGAAACTAGATCTTTACCTTGGTAAGGACTGCAGGATTAGCTCCAAATAAAACAAACCCAGAGGTCAGACTAGAGGGGATTAGATGCTCCATAATCTGGTTTCTCACTTCTGGGATGTGTTTACACTAGGAAACATCTTTCCCATCTTTCAGCAATGGAGAGTTGCAACAGTGCTACCACTGGTGTGTAGCATACTGGCTGGAGGCATTTTTTAAATCCATGTCCTTTAACCCCACTCAGAGCCCAATCTACACTTTGTGCATATGCTGTCAGTAGCATCAGTAAAGCTCCATTGTTGCTGAGGAAATAACATATGTGACATTTTCTAACATAGACATAGCCCAGGAGTCCTGAGTTCAAGTCCTGCCATTGCTCTGAAATGAAAGTAGGTAAGATGGTCTCACCTTAGGTTTTGAGAACTTCTTTCCACATCACAAGGACGTTGCCCAATTGTCTATTTTTACTCAGAGCAAAGTACTGGCACAGAAGAGGGATGTTGCAAGTCAGGCAACATGTGTATGGGGAATCTTGCATAACTTTCTTCTATACTATGTTTTTGTCTACCCAAAAATATCAATTCCCCACCCTTAGGCACCACATTCACCGTTTAACAGAGAGAGAGAGTGAAAGTGTGTGTTGGATTTTGATTGAATAAGGGGTTTGTCTGGTATGGTTTCTGCCAGCAGGATCGTAGCTGCATTATATATACGGCTTAAAGCTAACCTTCCCAGTCACATGCAAGTACCAAAACATATAAAATATGGGGAAGAGAGAGGTGTTTATTGTTAAATATACTTTTAACTCAGTGACAATCAATGCCCATGATATTGTTTAGACTAAACACGAACCAATATATTTTAAGGGTTAACAGAACCTTGGCCTTTTGGGTGCTCTTCCATCCCTTCTTGTTAGCTAATTAGGATAGAAAATGTTCAATTAGCCTTTTATAATTAAGCAAACAAGTTGTGACAGGCCATGCATTTCTGGGAGGTTAGAAAATACATTACAGTAGAAAACCAGCAGTTAAAGTTACTTCAGTCAATTGAGATTAAGATCCCAGCTAATATTAGTACAAAATCTACTTTGTTCTCAGAACCAGTTAAAACATGTCAGTGTTACAATGTGACAGGACCAACCCATGTTTTAACCATGTTCCGAAATAAGGCTCTAGTCCTGCAAAGTAAAAAGGATGTATCACAATTCTGGAACATAGTTTGGTCTCATCTAATGTGCAAGACCTAACCATATGAGGGGAATACTCTGAGGCAGTGGTTCTCAAACTAGGGCCACCGCTTGTTCAGGGAAAGCTCCTCGCGGGCCAGGCCCGTTTGTTTACCTGCCACGTCCGCAGGTTCTGCCAATCACAGCTCCCACTGGCCATGGTTCGCCGCTCCAGGCCAATGGGCCTGCGGGAAGTGGCGCAGGCCGAGGGATGTGCTGGCCGCCCTTCTCGCAGCCGCCATTGGCCTGGAGTGGCGAACCGTGGCCAGTGGGAGCCGCGATCGGCCAAACCTGCAGACAAGGCAGGTAAACAAACTGTCCCAGCCCGCCAGGGGCTTTCCCTGAACAAGCGGCGGCCCTAGTTTGAGAACCACTTCTCTAAGGTAAGATCTCCTTCCACAGTAGATGTTACAGTGCAGGTGGGATCTTAGACTAATTTGCCAGAAATACACTGCCAGAAGGGTTGCAATGCTACAACCGCAGGATTACCTCCACCCCAAGGAAGCTTTATTTGCTCAGTGGCAGCCAAGATATTTAGTCACAGCCAGGATAAGTCACAAAAATTTCACTGGGCTAGAGAGTACAGGACCTTTAAAGCCAGCAAGTCTGCAAAACTGGTAGGTGTCTCTTTACTGCGCAGATGACAAGAGCAGTCTCTCCTCAAGACAGGTCATTAAGACAGGAAGAGGGGATGCACAACTATCCCACATGGTGTTTGTTTAAATGGAGGTAGCAGGCAACCATAACATGACCAAAACTTTAAACACTTGGGATGGAGGTTATAAATCCACGGATTCCCAACTGAGCCGGAACAGCTGGCAGGTATAATGTATAAGAGGCAAAGCAGCCACACTTGTCAAAGGGTTATATACTGTAGTTAGGAGAAATGAACAGTACCAGGTTAGGAATGAATACAATAATTATGCTCCTACACCACAATGACTCTTTGCATATACCATCATGCTCTAGTGCCATCTAACTCATGCTGACTCACATCAACCCCTTCATTCCTCCCTCCCCATCACAAACGGGGGCATGTTAATACAAAACAGTCCCGAAGCATTTCCAGTTCTCTAGAAGTTTTGCCATTTCTTTCATCAAAGTCCTGTTTCTGAGCTAGAAACCTTAGACAGCTTTTATGGTTGAACTTTATTTTTGCCCCCACAACTAGACTGAGGTGAGAGCATTCTTTCTTTTTATATTTGTTTTCAATTAGAAAGTCAACACAACCTCTAACCAAAAATGGTTTCAAAAGCTATAACTTTAAGAATCCATAAGGCAAAGTCAAACAAGCCAAGGCAATCAAAACATTCTGAATAGCAAATACAATAGTAAACCAACTTTATTTCACATGAGAAAGTATGGTCAGAGCACTGCACACATCCAGATTTTGAGCCTAAGCAAAAAAAAAAAAAAAACAGTTAAGTTTCGTGTACACAAGGAAATGGAATGGTTGAGTAAAAATGGTTTTATCCTATTTCAGAAAGGTGGAACCAAGTTGCAGGTATGTTTGCTGAAGCTGTATTGGAAGTGATTTAGCCTGGTGTATAGTTGCACTTAAAGTATTTGAAATATTCCCAAAATAATTGCAGGGTTTAAGCAGATGGGGTACCTGAGCAGCACCAGTGGTACTCATGGTACACATATAACCATCCTATGCTCACCCTTTGAAGCAAATGAATACATTAACAGCAAAGAATACTAGTGCATTATGCATGCCTTTGGGACACCACAACACATTCATGGATGTCTACATCAGATGAACAGGGAGGGTGTGTAATGCCAAGGTGTTCTGAAGGTCCAACCTGTCTCAACATGGGCAAGTTGGTACATTGTCCCCCTCAATACAGTTATCAATGGGCTGACCTTTTCCACCGATTTTAGTTGACTCAGCATACCCTCTGCTGCCCTGGTTGACAAAGCATTATTCTGATTTACACTAACAGGACAAGAGGAAGTTCACTGCACACTGAGCAAGTGGTGGATTGTACCATTCATTGGCCAATGGAAAGAAAGATGGCACTGCTTACACACTCATTTAACACCATACATGTGATTTGGGCAGGTTGCGTGCTTCACAATATATATGAGGAGAAGGGGGAGTACTTGGGGAGGGAAGAGCTTGACAGTAATGATTCTTTGGGGTCTGCATACAGACAATCACCAAACATATCTCTTGCTGGTACAGAATCTGTTACAGCAATGGCCATGAAGGATGCCTTGTGTGGTCACATTCTCAAGCTGCATGGGAATACACTGGTTAATGGATGTGTCTGGCACATGAGGGCTGGTGCCTAGAGATAAAATATGTTTATGCATGCATTAAAGAAACAAACATACCTTTCACTTTAAACTTTATTGAAGCTAATCATGGAGAGACCAGCTGGTCTAATCTAGTTCAAAGATCATAGGCAGTATGTTTCCTGTATTTATCTTGTTAACTGTAGTTTATCAACCTGCACACTTAACGGGCCAGATCATTAGCTGATGTAAAGCAGCACAGCTCAACTGCAAACAGTCAGTTGTCACCACATGAAGAGCTCATCTTATGTTTTTAAGTATATGCCAAAATGCCCAGATGTGCCAAGAGTTAACAGGGCTGTTGGAACTTTACATTTTATTTTCTTACTTTAAAACACCTGTTTGAGTTAAGCTTTTGTTTTAAAAAAATTATCAGTTGAATAATATTGTGCAATACCATACCAGAAAAAATTGCAGAAATATCCAAAGACAGGACCCATGGTTCTTCTGTCTGATGGAAAGACAGTGGTTTTGGGGAGGATTTTATTATTTGTTTCAGTAAGACATTAGCAATCTTCCAAATGCTCTTTTAGTATTCAATAGCTAGCAGTTCAAACTTTACATTTCCAACACACTTGACAAATTCTAATATTGAATTCATATGTAAGATAGTCAAGTAGCTGAAACTTCATTTGTAAATTGCAAACTGTGAAAGTTTAGAGACAGATTCTGCAACCCTTACTCCTATTGAGTAACTTATCCATGCAAGTGTTCCCATTGAGGTACTGCTAAGCATTACGCAGCATCAGTAAATGAAGCAAAATATTGCCCTTAACATTTAGGATTCCCAAGGAAACAGTTTAAGAAATTAAGACTCATGTTTTACTAGAGCCTAATTAGAACTCAAACCTCAAGTACTTTACTTTTGTTCTAATTCTAGAATCTACCATTTGAGAGAGTCCTAAGTTTGGCCAAGTAAATTCTTCTGTCTCTGTCAGAGATGTTATCATTGGCACACAGAGGAATTATAATAGGAAGTGGACACTGATGTGGATCACCCTCAGTCTCTCCTATTGAAGTTGTTCCACTTTAATTAAATAATTGAATAATAAAATATGAATTGGGCCAGAGAGAGTGAGAATAACTGTATAGCCTAGTGGTTAGGGGACTTACCTGAGAGGTGGCTGGTCCCTGTTCACATTCCTTCCCCTCAGAAGGAAGGGGGGCTTGAACCAGAGGTCTCTCATATCCAGAGTGAGTACCCTATCTACTAGGCTAACGGTTATAAGGGAGGTCCTCCCCCTCCCACCAACCCATTTTGTTTTGGGTCCCACATGCTAGTTAGGTGGTTGACTGCCTACCTTCCCCCAGTTCTTGGATTGCTAAACTGACATAGGCACCTCCCTGCACCCAGGCGCCCATCTCAGTGAGAGGGGCAGGACTTAGTACACCCTCTGGTCAAAAATCTCCTATTGGCTGGCTTTGTGGACCACATTTTAAGATTCCTGTCTCTTCCAATTCACTCTGTAGGAGCCTATGCAGCTAACTTAGGCTTTGTGGATTCTAGCAGTCTAAAAGTTTGGCACCTCAACACAACACCTAAGTCCCTTCATGGATCTGGGCCTCCGTTCCTATTTAGCTTCCACTTGAAGCTAGGGAATGAGCAGACTTGTCTGGCCCAGTTCCAAATCTATGTGAACATTGCAAATTCAGGAGTAAACTTAAGTATTATTGGGCTTGTCTTCTATCATGCTTTCCCCTTGTGGCAGCGGGAGGAGCAGCCAAGCATTGGAGTTCTCTAACCACTCACAATAGCCAGAGCAGCACTGCATTACTGAGTTTCTCTCCTGCTGCAGGATTATGCCTCCTACTGTATTTGCATCTTAGAAGATGCCCATGTGCAGCTCCTATAAAAGATATGCATCTTTTAAAAAATCAGCTCTTGAGACTGATATTATACGGGAAACTCAGAAGGAACCTTTCCTTCCTCATGCTTCTGTGATAGATTCACCCATTATGCAACAGCTACATGTTGTGACTTATATGATTGCTGTGCTTCTAGGAATGAAGTGTTTGTACAAAGTTGGAAAGAGGAGGTAGAGTATTAGATAAGAGAGTCTTTCAACCATCCTGTGTCTCAACTAATCTGGCTCCATTAATGCCTTGGAAATTCAAGCTGCATTCACCTGACAGATGATTCAGTATTTCCCTTTGAGACATCTGCATTTTAATTAATTGAACTAAAGTCATAGAAATAAAATATTTTTTTAAATACACAGGTTGTGCTTGTAGTAGGGCGAGCACCCTGCTCCAGGGAGAAAGGGGTTAAAACAAGCTCTGGGAAAGGTCTGCCCCGAGGAGCCAATCAGGCAAAGGCAGGTAGCAGCCAATCCAGGCCGGTAGGGCTGGTATAAAAAGGGCTGTAAGCTAGGTAGGAGAGAGAGTCTCACTCCAACCTTGGGGTGGGAAGGATGGGGTTGCCTGGGAGCACAGGGTATCTTCAATAGAGCAGTGCTGGGGAAGAAGCAGGCTGAGCTGGGGAGCCCAGGCCTGGCAACCTTCCAGACTGAGGCCTGACAGGAGGTACTGGGGCTGCAGGGAAAGGCAACAGGTCCAACCCCCTAGCCAATGATGAGTGGCCACTTCAGACTGCAGTTTGCCCCTGAGGGATGTCTCCTTGCATAAGGAGTCTCCTTGCAAAAAGTCTCCTTGCATAAGTCTCCTTGTAAAAGGAAGGGAGTGGGCACCTGACCAAAAGAGCCAATGGGAAGGCTAGAACTTTTTAAAATTGGGGGAAAAACTTCCCCTTTGTCTGTCTGTTCTCGGGAAGAAGAAGGGACAGAGCAACGATACTGTAAGAACTTGGGCCAGGTATGAAAAATCATCCAATCATACCTAGAAACTACTAATTTAAAACCCCAGATACTTAAGTAGATCAGGAAATGTCTAGGAAGACATGATTAGGTTTATCTCTGTTTATTTCTTTATGGCTTATGGACTCCTCTGTGCTAACACCAAATGCTCTTGTTTTGCTTGTTTTTAATAAAATTTACCTTTTTCAAGAACAGGATTGGATTTTGTGTCCAAGAGGTTTGTGCACATGTTGTGTAATTAGCTGGTGGCAACAGCTGATTTCCTTTGCTTTCTTTCTCAGCTCTTCCCTGGAGCGGGGGTGAAAGGGCTTGAGGGTACCCCCACAGGAAGAAATTCCCAAGTACGCCTTCTTGATTTCTCAAAGGGGTTTTTGCACTTGGGTGGTGGCAGCATCTCCCATCCAAGGTCAGAGAAAAGCGGTAACTTTGGGAGTTTAATACAAGCCTGGAGTGGCCAGTATTAATTTTTAGAATCCTTGCAGGCCCCTATCTTCTGCACTCCACGTGCCAGAGTGGGGAATCAGCCTTGACAACAATATAGCCACAGCCTACCTTTCTGTCAGGGTAAGGCCGCCACACCTCAGTTTCCTTCTCTGGTAGGATAAACCACACATTCCAGGGTTTCAATCAGCAATCCTCCACCCAGTTCCTCACTCTGGGCCACCAGCTTCCCTCCAAAGCTCTGTGCACCTTCACACTGAGTCACAGTCCTCTGTCAAGGGTGTATCAGCCGCCTTCTCTCTCCAGGGTACAGCAGTAATACTCTGGCTCTTGTGTCTCTGTGGGTGACGCCCTTTCCTACATCAAGAATGAATCCTGGGTCTGCTGGCTCAACCAAAGCTAGAGTGAGTAGCAGACCTGCTGCAGTGACTGCCCCCAGCAGAAGGTGTTGCGTTTACTGTTAGACCTACATGCCTGGCTAAGAACACAAACACATTAAACATCTAATAATAATGGTCACAATGAATCTTGTCGGGGGGGGTTTGATGAGTGACTTCACTGTGTGGGTTCCTTAAAAAAGCTAAGTGAATGCAAACATAGGAATAAATTCAGCCACAAGATTGTTTATACCATATCTAGCACAACGAAGCCACAATCCTGCTAAGACTCTCTGAGCATTACTCTTATACAAACGGTAAATAAAGAACAACCTCAAAGCTCTGGCCAAGGGTCCTTCCATAGTCCGCTGGCAGCATGGGTCTACCCCTTTAAGAGTTGCATGGACTTTGAGGTCAATTTAGGTCCAAAACACAAAGAAAGCTTTACAAAAATGAATAGTAACTGAAATGTTTTCAAGACATGTATAAACTTTCAACTGAAACAGTTACTCTATAAAGGAGAAACTGCAGCATTGGCAACAAACATAGTGAAGCTTCCTACTTAAGTATAACAACAGGGAAGTGAGCCTGATTAGAAACTTGCTCCAAACCAATGTTGAAATTGGCTAGTCAGTTTTCTTGATCTGAGTGGAGTGAAATGCACAAAGCACTGTCTTGGTTTTTCAAAAACAGCAATTTATGAAATGTTAAATAGCATTCTACAACTTTTTGTCTCAGAAACCTGAGGATACCTTGTGTGATGGGCATGGAAGTGTTCTAACCCTGACACAAAATCTATTCATCCACCTCTACAGTACTAATGGTCACATTGAGAAATCTAATGATATTATTAATTGCCAGTTAAAACAAATGAGTCAACCCAGACAAAGGGGAGAGTAGAATTTAGCAAAGCTAATCTAAGGTGTTACTATTCATGCAGGCCCTGAAGTCAATTCTGTATTTTGGATGTATGCATACTGATTAAAGCCTAGGCATAAAATCACATCTTTGCAAAGATGTAATGTCTGATTAATGCCAACAAACAGTTATTGTTCTGTTAAAAGAAAATAACTGTCTTTATGGTATAAAAATTAGAAAGAATCCTCTTCTGTTCTACTTTTTCAACAATAGATGGTGCTAACTTCTACATTCATTACAATATTCCCAAATTAAATGGTCAGGGTAGTCTCTGTATTGACTCTGTGCTTGTCAGAGAAATTATCGGTGCATCTAATAGTATGGTGGCTTTTTGCAGGGCTTCATTCAGAAGCCTAGATGGCCTCAATAGATAAGGGTGATATCAGTGATCAAATTGGTGCTCTTAATGAACATCCCCAGATGAAGGCAGAGGAGGAAAGACAGGTGAGGCCTCTACAACATTCGTTTCCCTAGGATCCCATTAGCCCAGTACAGCTCCTTATGCTGTCTCGATGGAAAACTCCTTGTCTAGGCTTCAGAGTAGCAGCCGCGTTAGTCTGTATCCGCAAAAAGAAAAGGAGGACTTGTGGCACCTTAGAGACTAACCAATTTATTTGAGCATAAGCTTTCGTGAGCTACAGCTCACTTCATCAGTCCTCCCTTTCTTCTTGTCTAGGCTATGATTCAAATTTGCATGAATTCCATGATAAGGCACTTTGAGGAGGAGAGAGAAGGGAGAACTGCACAACCCACAGATATGCCACTAACCATGCAGATATCATTAACACTGCCGTCTCCTCTACAGTCTTAGAGGAGCTCCACTGCAGCTTTCTAACAGAGTCCCATATTCCACTAAAGCTTCAGCAGCACCCTCTGATCTTCAGTTTTCTGGTCAGAGCCTCATCCTGGGGAACTGTCTCTGAGGGATTGTCACAGAGTGACTGGTCCCTTTTTAAGAGGGGGCAGGTCCAGTGCACGTGTGACTCATCAGCCACCTCTAACTGGATTTTCAGAGAGCACCTGAGTCAGGTAAGTGGGAGAGCACAGACTGGAAGGGCAAGGAAAAGGGCAGTTGAGAGGCTGGCAGGTGCCAACTGACAAAACAGGGAGATTAAAGAAGGTCTCGGGAAAAGCTGCAGAGAGCAGGACAGGTTGTTGCTGCAGGAATCAGGGCCTGCTGCAGAGCTAGTCTCCCAACTACCTAGTAAGCACAGCTGGCCTGCAGCAGGCTGCCTGATGGACTGGGTGGGCCAGCAGACATGCTCTTAAGCCAGCAGCAGCTCGCTGGCTGCTCAGTGCTCACTCCCACCTCTGAGACTAGGGCTGTGCTACCTTGTTCCTGCTGCCCCTGCTTTGCACCCAGCCTTGCCTCAGGCCTGTCTCTGACTGAGACCCCATCTTTTCTGTTACCCTGGTGATTCAGCCTCTGGCCCTCTGCTCTTCTCTCTGGTTCCTGTCTTCACCTTTGACTCTTGGCTCTGATCGCCGATTACTGACATACAGCTTGACTCTTAGCTCTGGCTTCTGGCTGGTGCCTCTAGCTCTTACCATAGCCCCTGGTTTCTGATGTCTGCTGGAAAGAGGGAGAAATTGTCAAAAGCCAGTGGAGGGCTTACCCTGCTGGCCTTCCTGGGCTGGAGAGCCGGTGTCAGGCAGCTGGAAAGGGCTGAAGGCTGGGAGATCAGGGGAGGGGCTGACTTTGCAAAGCCAGTGCTGAGAGGCTGAAAAGGGCTGATTTCATTGGACTATGTTTTGGGTAGAAGAGTCATGAGACTGGTTTTCCCCTACCCCGCAGCAGTTGGATGGCCTGGAGAGTGAAGCCCTGGAACAAGGGCAGAAAGGAACTGGGAACCATGTGCTAATGGACTCAGGGAACAGGTGAACCAGAAGTGATGTCCCTGGAAAAGGGAGTGGAAAATTGCTGTGTCTTGCTCATATGTTCTAGAGTTTTAATTAAAAAAAACAACAATGCTATCCCTTTTTGGTAAAGTCCAGCATGGACCCAGGAGCCTTCTGGTACAATTCTCACTCAGGAAATTCAATTATATTTTTGGGTGGACACTCCCTGGTCTCTCTCAATGATTTCCCCCTATTATCTGAGCGGTTCTCCCATCCCCCATAAAGTATTCTGGCTTTCAATGGCAGGGATTTAGCTGTAGGGCATGTCCAGAAGGCTGTGTGTGGGCTGGAAAGCTCATTTGCTTCACTTTTGCAGGATTTTAGTATTAAACGGATGCTTCTGTATGCCTCTCACTTGCTCCTTGCAGAATTTCATACGGAAGAGTCTGTGGACTGCTTAGAGACTCCACTTCTCAACAGGCCGTGACTGTGGGGTGATGAGCTATAATTACACATTAGTTGGCTTATGTCCTAACAGTTTAACCTCAGGGCAATGAACAAATGTCCCCTTAGTGAGATTCCTGCTAGCTTAGAGGTAGCAGGTAAAGTTCCTACCTTTTCTGATGTGACACAAGCTGTTACAAGCTTCTTGGACTGGGACAATCAAGGACAGCTTTTTTTAAAGAGCCACTAAATATGTATCCATTTGCTTTTCCAAAACCAACACTTGTGGATGTAAATGGACATTTGCACATGGAAACGGAATATCAGATGGATGGCATGTGACACAAGGCAGCTGGTCCTTTCCAGGAGATGGGTCTCAACCCCACTTGTGACATAGCCAATTCTCCTCCCCAGGAGGGGAAAATGAAGGTCGAGTGACACAATCAGGCCCCTGGGGGTAGATGAAGAAGAGACACCAGGTTTCTGAATCTGTTGGGGCTCACATTTCTCTTCTTCCCCAATTACTAGGCCTCTCTCCTCTCTGTGCAAGATACTCAATCCCAAGAAGCTTCTCCTTGTCTGTTACCTCAGCCAGCCTCTAACTGACTGAGCTACTCTGCCTCTCCCTCTTTGACTGTTTTTTCCTACTGCACTTTTGGCAGTTTCCTGCCTCAAGCCAACTATCTACTTTCCTGCTTCAGTTATCACAGAACCTTCAAGCTACAACATTCCTTCCTCTGCTGCTTTTAAAGGGATAGTACCCCCAAAATCCCACTTTCCTCACTATTGCCCCTCTTTGAAGCTCTTTGACTAACAAGGAACGTTAGCCCTATTGTCCCCTTCAACATGGCCACAAGTGCCTGGCTCAGAAAACATTCATCTGAGCTTATCCTCTTGTTTCAGAGTCTGTACACTGGGGTCCTGGCTGCTCTGGATGAAATACTGATGAGGTTTACGGAGGCCCAGCCCACTCCAAAAGGGCTGCAGAGCATTTTCCAGGTATGATGGGAAGAGGGCATAGATGTTTTCCTTGGGTTGCTAAGGGAAGGTTTGAGCCTTCAGGCCAAATCCTGTTCTCGGGTGTTAAGTGCAATGAGGTAGAAATTCAGAGCAAGAAAATTGACCTCAGAGGATCATACTGTGGATTAGATACAATGGCAGAAGTGACTCTGGCTATAGAGGCAAAAGGATTTTGCCACCAGTGAGCATTGCAGTTCTTGGTCTGTGCCCCATACTTCTTTGATATCCACAAACCTTTAAACAGGAGATAAAACTGCTCATGACCTGTCAATTATTGATCCCTAAAGTAAATAATAGATGATTACCAGATTTCTTATTTCTCATGGTATTACCATAGTGCCTAGCAGCCCTGGTAATTGACGAAGACCCCATAATTGTAGGTGCTACACAAAAACAGCACAGTGCAGACAGAGGCACTGGGTCTCCATCACTCCTGATAGAGAGAAGCTGCATAAAGCAACCCAGCAAGATCCTACCAACCAGCACAAGTGTTGGCAGCAAACAAGGGCCAATCTGTTTTTTAGAGAGAGGGTGATTCTGTTCAGTGTTGCATCCCGGCTCTGCTCCAGGAAGTGGAGCCCAGGCTTTGCACACGCCCCTCCCACCTGCTCCCAGGGTTGGGGCAGTAGGCAGCTGTGCAGTACCCATTCACTGCTGTGTACCAGGACCCAAGGCCCAGCTAGCTTGATATGTGTACACTAGTGCAAACGCAGGACCTTTAAGTTCACACCTGCAGCATCCACACAGAGGAGTTACAGCACAGCACTTTGTGCACAAAGCTGTTCACACCCTCATAATCCAAACTGCAGGGCAGTGTAGACACAACAGGTATTTCCAAGGGTATAACACCAAGCAGTAGGCTAACAAATTAGAATTTTCTTTTTGATATAGTCACAGAAATAAGGAGAACACTTATGTATGTCTCTAAAATGATGGGGAGCATTAGTACAGTATTAAGAGCCCTCAGTTGATTATTATGCCACGTCAATGGGGAATTGTAGAAATGTAGGGTTGAAAGGGATTTCAAGAGGTTATCAAATCCATCCACCTGCACTGAGACAGGACCAAATAAACCTAGACTATCCCTAACAGGTACTTGTCTAATCTGTTGTTAAAAACTTCCAATGATGGGGATTCTACAACCGCCTTTGGTAACCTGTTCCAGTGCTTAACTATCCTTAGAGTTAGGAAGTTTTTCCTATTATCTAACCTAAATCTCTCCATTACACTATGAAGAGCCGCACATTCTCCATTGTGTGTTAAAGGTCAATTAATGTACATGAAGCCTGAAATTCTCAGAATTAGAGGCCCATGTTGCTAATTCCCTTCTGATCAGGCAGAGCCACACGGAGGAACAGGGAAATGCAGGGTGTTGGGTCAATATTTTCAAACTTGGGTACTGAAAGTCAAACACCCAAATCTACATCTAAGAAACTAAGTAAACAGCCTGATTTTTCACGGTGCTGAGCCTCTACCTCTGTCACTGACTTCAGTGGGAACTGGGAGCCTTTGGCAACCGGGCAGTTTAATTCAGATGCCTAAATATGGATTTAAGAGCCTAACTTTAGACACCTAGGTTTGCAAGTGCTGACTGTAGAGTTTAAAGGCACAGTCAATATGGCCTTGGTATAATCGTTGGTGTTTTGTTTCCCAGGTTCAGGATTACACAATGAGCGCCATCAACTACTCTTTGCCACTGCTGCCTCCTTATTAACATCAGGGCTGATGATATGTAGGCCTGGACTTTGGATGG
The DNA here is from genome assembly GCF_015237465.2 of Chelonia mydas. Taxonomy (NCBI): domain Eukaryota; kingdom Metazoa; phylum Chordata; order Testudines; family Cheloniidae; genus Chelonia; species Chelonia mydas. The sequence goes on from NC_057855.1 coordinate 42,601,664, forward strand.
TTCCATCTTTCCTGTCTCTTGTATTATCCATTCACTCTCTCCACCAGAGAGATCCTTTGTGAGGAAACAATGTATATTGCACACTGTTAATTGCACAGCCGTAGAGGTTGGCCTTGTCTACATGGAGCGTTGCACCAGCTTAAGTAAAGTGTGCATTTAAACCAGTTTAGTTAAACCAGTCTGTATGCTCTTAATTTTGTTTGAGTGGCTTTTTTCACTTTACTTTGTCTGTTAGCTCAGGTTTAAGCTGAACTGAATTGTTTTCCCAGGTCTTTCATGCTGTATGGTGTGAACTGGAGAAGCACTGAGCTTTCTCGAAATAGTTTCCACAGTAGAAAATGGTGATTATTAAACTTATCCTCCTTTTGTGAAATGCTTTCACATGTAGGGATCTAAATACTATCTAGGTGTTAAGTGTTATGGTCTTTAATGGCCCTTTGGTGCACATTTCAGAGCCCTTATGAAGCAGGATGGCAAAGGCATATTGTTGTACTTCAACCATCTTCCTTCCTGAGTAGTCATTAGATCTCCATTAAATCTCCCCAGTCCTTCTTAAAAATAAGAATATTCAAACTTGGTTGACTAAAGACGGATCCTTCTTTCCTGGATCCTCCTTATGTTGCTTCTTGGACTATGTAACTGAGAAGCAGTGGATGACTGAGGGTATAGAGCAGCTGCTCAGCTGTATGTCACTGGGCCAAATTCTGTCCTTGGTTACACTCCTACAATTCCTCTGAAACCACCACATTACAGAGTAGAGTTAGCTTGTGTACTAATACTTTGTTCTCCTAATGAATGGTTCTAGCTACTTAGGGAGGCACTGGGGGTCCTGGGGATGTTGATATTTAATATCTGTATAGAGGGAATATAGTTCTTTTCTGTGACTTCACATCTCTGGTGGCTGGGCAGACACTCGGTGGTAGCTGCCAGTGGTACCATCGTGGGACTGCTGGGGAGGGAAGTCACCTCTTGTTTCTTCAGGCACCATCCACATTCATCTCAGCAGTGCTCCCTGTGATGTGCACATCGAGATGCCTTAAAATCCAACTCTAGGACAGTCTGGACAAAAGGAGGTGTGGGAAGAATCCCACTGAAGAGAATATCCAAATTGCCAAGGAAAAAGATGGACACTTGATCTCCAATGCCCCAAGCTGCAACGTGAGTAAGGGCAACTAATGATTTTTAGACAAACTCTCTCCGGGAAATGTTAACAAGTGAATACTCACCTCTGGGAGACTGAGTCATGGACAATGTGCCTGTGATTTTAATTCATGGAGATAACTGAGACACTGGTCTGTATTTAAGAACTATTGCCCCTAGTGGTGCGTGAGCTGACCAATGTGTGTACCTGACCAGAGGAAAATGGCTGTAATCTTGATATGGGGAAAGACCATGTTAGTCAAAGAGCCATTGGGGTCTTGCCCCTTAAGCCACAGATTTTAGCAAACTCCCAGTCAAGTTAATAAATATCCTTCAGGATTGACATTTTTTTTTAAATTAGTTCACATGAATACTAGAAAAATAGAGATTAGGCAGCAACATTTTCCAGAAAGTGAATGTGGTCGTCCCCACTCCGCCCCCCGCCCATATTCAAGATTGTCCACAGGCAGCGGTGTTAATTAAAATCTTCTTAACTCCTTTTTAAAATAAATGAACTGAACCTGTCTCTAGTTCATCTTTATAGATGACCAAATCATAATTGTGTAATGCTGCTGAAACTTTGGAAACTTGTTCTGTACACTTTTGAGTTTGTTGATCCTCTTGCTAGTGGATGTGACTCTGAAGTGTTGTGTTCCAAATGTCATAGTTCATAGTGTATAGTCAAAAAGCTGATGACAGATCTTATTCATACAGCAGAGTTCCAAGTACATTATAGAGCAAATAGAAATGGAATTTGCTGCCAGGAAGTCCCAAAAATATCTAATGATTTCATCAGAGATTATAAATAACTATAGTGAACAGGCTTGATCATCTCACATATTGAGAATTCCCAATCTCGACAGCACAGCACCTAGAAGCCTGATCTCAAGGTGATTTGAGTGCAGAAGTAGGATGGGAGATGAACATTTTATTCAAAGATGCATTGTGATATAGCTCCTCAAGCTAAAGATCTTATCAAAGTTCCAGTCACATCAATAAATATCCTCAAAGTGTGGTACATTTTAATATATATATTTTTTCTGCATTTGAGCTCCACTTTAGGCCACAAGACTTTTCCAGAGGTTGAATATAACCTCTAAATTTAAGATTAGCAGGTAAAGGTGCTAAAAATCTCCTTAACCCCCTCTTGAAAATAAACTAAGTGAACTGGTCTCTCGCTAAGTCTCTCCTTATAAATTACTGTATCATAGTTGTATAACACAGCTGCAAAACTCGGATCTGCTGCAATGGTCTCATGTATTGTATAACCTGATGCTATTGAACTTGTACATGACTCTGTAGCTTTTAGTGAAGAATGTCCCAGGCAGTGCAAGAATAGGTGTCAAATTCTTTTTATTTTAAGGAGGAACATCTCCTTTCTAATGCTTCTTTTTCCTTTACACTTGCAGTGTTCTAATGTACTAGGAAAAGAACATGATCAGCGGACTCTCCATAGCTCTTTGGACTCCTTTATCAACAGAATAAACAAGATTCATTTCTTTTCTCTTTGTAAAGGGCAAGAAGCCGCTAGGTTTTCATCTCCAGGACAATGACCAAATAGTGGATAAAGTCAGATGAATTATTCATCAAAATACAGGACTCATCACATGAAGGAAGGTGTTCTACAAAACCCTCCATCTTGACCTTCAGCCCTGGCTCCCACACAACTGGATCTCTGGCTGGATCCTCTGTCCTCATCCCTAGCTCAGTAAAGCTAGTTCAATCCTGTTTCTACCACCCTTCATCCCATCCTCAAAGACAGTTTGGCCAATGCTCTGCCGTTCCTCTCCCTTATCCAGGGCATTTAATGATTAATAGAAATGTCCGTGACAGCTTCTGTAATGCTTTATTGATTTGAACATGTGTGCACTGTACTAAGAGGAGACCATCCAAAGTATTTTCATGGTAAGATTTGACCCCAGACACCACAGCAAGGAGAGGCCCACAGAAAAGAAAATTCAGCTAAATCTTCTCTCAAAGCCTAATCCAATGAGGTCCCATGAGGGGCTGACCTCCACCCCTGTTAGCATCCCAGTTATTTTTAGTATTAATGCTTCCATGCCAGAAAGACTTTGGAAGCTTTAGTAAATGGTGAACGAGGGTATAATAAATCATTAAATTATTCATAACTAAGGGAACATGTCTAAATGCATACGAGAACAAGAGCAAATACTCAGCATCCCTTCCCCAACATGCACTGAACAATCCACCAAATACTCACATGAAAGAGAAAAACAATTATGCACGTAAGTACAGTTCTACTCTGTAAAAATGTCATGGTGCCATCCCATGTCTCTAGCCTCTGATTTCCATATCTGATGTGCTCACTTTACCAATAAAACATGTATTTTCTAGCTGCTCTGAGAGTCGATCTGGGCTCATTCCTTGTCTTGGATCATTACTGGTAACTAATGATCTGCAGGGCAAATTAACTTATTGTTTTCAGTCGGTTTGCGCACATGCAACTGATTTGACATTTGTAAGCCAATTCTATTGGTTCACAAGAATCAATTCACTCAGCTCTAGTAAACAGTCTTCTGTGAGGCCCGTGGAATGCTGCAGTTCCCCAGTCCCAGTGTGACACACTCCTTGGTAGCATGCCAGGCTCACCACGGCTAGGCAGGCACTTCTGCTGCTAAGACTGTATGTGCACTAATGCCTGGTGGTCCCTACGTGCATTCCCCAAGTGCCTTTAACACCATGGTCCTTCCAGAGCCCCACACACTCTACCCCTGTGGCCCACAACTGCCACAGAGCTTTTCTCTCTCGCTGAGCCTCCTGAGTGTTAGGAACAGAGCAGCCACAGATGGATTCACCACATTGCCCTCCCCTCTGAAAAGGATGTGTTCTTGCTTCTGTATGAAACTCACAAGGGGACCCACCATATTCAGATACCACCAGGGCTTGGCCATGAAGTAACAGTCCAACAAGATCCACCTTAGTGGCCTCCTCTCAGCCTTTTATTGTTACAGCCCACTCAAATGATCCAGTTAGCCAGGTCTCTGCCATCCCAAGTACAGCTGGACAAAATTTTTCAGATGCAATTTTTGTGTGTGCCAAAAATGTAGATTTGGGGTCAACCAAAATATTTCACTGTTTGTGTCGAATATGTCAAATTGTTTTGGTCAAAAAATCCAAAATTCCCAAAGAGTCAAAACATTTTGACTCTGACTTTTTGTTTCAGATTTAACTTCAGCTTTATTCAATTCTTTTACAAAGTTTAAAAGAAAACCCTCAGAAAATATGTGTAGCATATTAAGGTCTGGCCTGTGGTATACTGTGGGATTTCAGTGACGTTTTCACAGAATGGGATTCTTCTGCATCTTAATTATGAAGAGGTAGTACTGGGCTGGGCATTGGCTGTGAAATTAAGCCATGTATGTTGTAGTTTGAGTCTGACACTTAATTTCCCAAGACTTTGAATGATTTTTACCCCCTAGGTAGTGTGAAGTTGAGGCTGTGATCTGTGGACAAGGGTGGTTAACTTAGCTATGTGGACATGTGTATCTTGTCAGGATTCTGCAAGAGCCACTACTAGGTTGGCCAGTATTACTCACTCCTTTATAGCGTAATAATCTGCTGACATGTCCCATTCAATATATTTAAAACTTTACAAGCTGTGTCTAGAACCAAAAATCTTTGTTTCAAAAACCAAGTAAGCTGCTGAATGACAAACAGCTTCCTTATGGATGTCATCACGTACAAAACCCAACGGCTCAAACAAGGACATGAATAGTTAAAGGCATCATAAATCTTACACTGCCTACATAGTAAGTGGGCCCACATAGTAAGTAATTCTTATCAAGAATGAGGAATACATATTTAATGAAAAACAACTATCACTTTGACCCAAAAAGAATACTATATCATTTCTCCAGGAATTTCAAAATATAAACACAACCCATTTGATAAACATTTCTTTTTTACTTAATAAGGCTGTGTTTATGGCTGTGGGTTGTGCAAGATTTATGATGCCCTTAAGTATTTATTTCCTTGTTTTTTAAGTGCTTGAGTTTTGTAATTTAGGCATTTAAATTACAAAGTTTTAGTTTCTGGAATTAAACTAACCTTCTTTATTGTGCCTGTGTTACAGAATTTCATACCAGGGGAGCCAATGGACTACCAATCCCACAACAGCCTATGCTAATATTGCATATCTGACTACTTTTGGAAAGCAGATTTTTCAGTCTCTCAGCAAGGCAGATAGCCAGACCACACCATCCGTATTTCTGACTGCTTCATAATCTCACTGTGTTCTGACAAAAAGATTTTTAATTAAAAGCTAAAGACTGGATTTTGCAAACCCTAACAAACATAGGTTCTCGTCCAATCTCCTTTGGAATCCATGAAAGGGCTCCCATTGACTTCAAAGAGCATTGCATCAAGCTCATAGTGCTTGCCGTAATTGACCATTCCTGGCAGCAAGAGTTCGCAGGAAGGAGCCCTACTGAATTTTCTAGTGAGAAGTAGCAAAATGATCCATCTATGAGTTTCCAATTGGAAAAAATACAATTTTTACCAGTGGCGTTGCTCTCCTGTTGTTGCACACCATGTGCTTAAGGTTATTTCATTTAGGGTCCTATATTTAGAAAGCCCTCTAAAAATTCACCTACAAAACTTGCAGTTGCATCTGTTTGTGTTTGCAAAGGCCCTCTTTTATGGATGAGTGTATGTTTGCATGTAGGCGTTGGGTAAATGCATGTGCAACAGGCAGCTAAATGCAGTTACTCCATCTGCACATGACTGATACGTCCACAGATCTTGAAGGTGTAGTTGGGAAGGTCCTTTGAAATTATGTACCTATAACCACGTTTGGGAAGAGGGATAGCTCAGTGGTTTGAGCATTGGCCTGCTAAACCCAGGGTTGTGAGTTCAATCCTTGAGGGGGCCATTCAGAGGTCTGGGGCAAAAATTGGGGATTGGTCCTGCTTTGAGCAGGGGGTTGGACTAGATGACCTGAGGTCCCTTCCAACCCTGAGATTCTATGAAGTAGACAGTGTTTCACCCTATTAAAGACAAATCATTCTACCCAGGTTTTGACCACTATGCTATGCAGGTGCAGAGCATTGCATAGATAAATGCAAAGCCAAAAGGGATTAGCAGGACATGCTGCTCTGGGGACCCCAAATCTTAATGAGGATGCTACTCTAGGATCACCAAGTTGTTCCAGCGTAGTAGCATGAGGAAGGCTACAGAGAGGCGCGTGGAGCTAAGGACATTATTAGCTATCGGCTCAGAGACACCAGTTCTAGGCCTACAGCCCATGGTTTTGTTTTTTTAAACCTTGGGCTACTGACAATAAAGGCTACTGTGGATGGAGGTTGAGCCTTCCAACCACTCAGTGGAGAGTACATTGCTTACCAATAGTTAATCTTTGTGGCACCCATATGTACCCTCTACTCACCAAAACCTGCCCAGCTGCACATCTTGGGCTTCACCCTGCAAGTTGCTGCAGTCTCTGGCCCCAATCTAGCAAAGCACTTATGTTCTCATCAAAGTACTTATGCTCCCTGTAGCACTGAGTCCTAAAGGATCAAAACCACAATGAGTGAAATGTCTCTGCGTCCACTGAACCATAATGCCATTAAACACAGCACTCTGGCCACACTCCTTTCTCTGACATCTTCACCACCAGGGGCTGTGAGGGGAATGCCACAGAGCAAGCACTGCCAGTTCTGTGTCCCACAGGCCTTCCCACAATGTATGTCAGAGCAGCACTCTTATGTAGGTGAAAAGGGGTCAGAACCGCAGAGAGGATCTTCTTCAGTATCACCACAGAGCTCTCAGTTGGCACGAAGTAGCTCACTTGCCACAACTCACAGCACTGCAGTGTGAGCAGTGACATCACCCTAGTGTTATCTGTTGTGGGTGAGAGTCCCTGGGACTAGGATGACCAGATATCCCATTTTTATAGGGACAGTCCAGTTTTTGGGGACTTTTTCTTATATAGGTTCCTATTACCCACCCCACCCCCTGTCCCATTTTTTCAGTTGCCATCTGGTCACCCTACCTGGTACTCTCTGAGCAGTCACTGAGCAAGCTTGTCAGCCTTGTCGGAATTGCTTCCTCTGCACCCACTTCAGTCTGTGCACAACAATGCTGTGCAAACCGTCTCTTTCTCTTACCACTCCAACCATCTCCACTCCCTCTTGGAATCCCTCTGTTGGCTTCTGATGAGCTTGTCTTCCAAATCCTTTTCATGTTCCTTGTCCTGCAAGGCTCTGCTCATGCTAGCTTTTGTCGGCCCCTCTATGATCTTTGCTTCTTATGCCTCCTCGTCCTTTCTGCCCAGCCACATGCCAAACCACTGCCTTATTTGTTTACTCCCACTCATCTCTATGCCCATGCAGCCCCACTCCCTTCCAGACCACCACTGAGTGTCCAGTAAAATGCCCTCAAATCCTAGAAAGTCATCCTGGAAGTATATGATTCATTATTCACTATTATTCTCCTTGTTTTTGGTTTCAGTTATCCAATCAGGGATCAGCAATAATACCATCTGACTTCCTGCAGACAACCAACCATGCACCACTGAATAGTAAAAGGAAATAGTACATAAGCAAGCCCTGGAGCCAGACCCTACCAGCTGCTGTCAGTCAGCATTTCTCCATTGACTTCCATGGCAAAGATTGACAAATAGCAAATTATGAGGGCTGTGCAGGAGAGAATCTGGCTCCGAAATCACTGGTTGTTCATTTCTTGTCATTTGCTTTGGCTCTCCAATTATCTTCATTAGACTTTGAAACATAAATAGTTGTTTAAGGATTTGTCATTTCAATTTGTGATGAGCCTGCAAATATCAACATATGTTTGCAAAAGATAATGGGGAAGCTTTTGTGGTCACAGCCTTGTGTGTGTGTATGTGTGTGTGTGTGTCTCTCTCTCTCTCTCTCTCTCTCTCTCTCTCTCTCTCCCTCTCTCTCCTTTCATTTGTTTATTATTTTTGTTTTTATTGTTTCCCACTTTCCTCTCAAAGTGTGAACTTTTGTGAAATGAAAAATAATTGTATTCAAGGTTTGATCACTCTTTATTTCTTTTGAACCAGAGAAAAGTGGTGGACTAGCCCCCTCCGCCTTTGCAGGTGTTTCATGGTTAGTATTGTGTTATGGTGCTATTCAATAAAGGATCCTCCTTCTATCCCAACAAACTGTTTTCTCCCTTTATTAACAACTTACCAACCTTAACTTTAAAAAAAATAATCTTGATTGCAATGTATTAGTAACAGACATTCCCTTCAGAGACAGCACAATCAGTCTGCATCTTTAGTAACCTTCAAAGTTTAGCATATTTATCCCTTTTTCTCAATGATTTCACTCTAAAATCCAGAGTAGTTATAAGTTTAAGTGTTCATAACAGCCATTTCTCTCATATCTCCCCTGCAGAGACACCTGCCATTACAGCTGTGTACATAAATACAATTAAATTCACTAACTTAAAAATTGTGTATCTCTTCTTTATTGCCTCAGAACACCCTCAACATCTAAAGTGGCACATGTGTGTCCTTTATATATTGGTAATTTAACTAAGTCTGATTCTCATATTTCTTTCATTGGTGTTACACCAATGTGACTCTATTGTCTTCAGGGGAGTGATTTTTCATTTACACCAGTAGAATTGAGAGAATGACCCCCCTGTATCTATTTTTACATTAAATTTGTTCTCCCCTTCGCTGCTCACTTTCCACAGCTTCTCTGTATTTGTTGTCATTCTTCTTGCAGTCTGCTACACTGTTCACCCTATAGTCACAGTGATTTTCCCCTCTCTGCTTAGTCTTTTTCCTTTTTTTTTAAATCAGAGTCTCTCCCAAGCAGAACATGAACCTAATAACAGTTAAGCAAGAATCCCGCTGTCAAACACATCGTTTTGTTAGGGGGAATGTAACATGAGTTCCCCTATACCAAGTTTCCTGTTAGAGTCATGGCAGCTGTACCGAGTAGCTGTCTGCTCAAAACAAATGCACTCTCATAACTTAGTTCTCTTAATTGTTTACCGTTGCTGCAACAAAGAAAATGAAGTGGGATATGTATCCCAAAGTAGACTTATAGATACAAACAGCAGTCACAATCCCAATAACACTTACGTGTGTGTGTATATATCTTTCCTTGTGGACGTAGTGCCAATGTATTTGTGTGAGTAAATTTATGTACGTGCACAAACGCTTGAAGGAGTGAAGTCAATAATTCCAGGTGGCCATTTGCCAATACATTATTAGGACAATGAGAAGAAGTTGAGATTTCCCTTTTATTTGCTGCTTCAACTTTAAAGGAAGTTTGCTATGGAAGCGCCCTCATTTTGAACAGATCTGTTCAACGGGCTTGATTATTCAGTTCACAGTGGGCTTTCTGACCAAGTCAATTGATCTGAGATTCTCTAGCCAATAACTCTCACTTTTCCAGATATGATGAACATCCATGTGTAAAATAGTTTCTCGTATCTGTTGCCAAAGGCAAGCCGAAGATGCAATTCTTTTAACACAGGAAGTGGTGACATAGGGTTGTATATGAAGAAAATAAAAAGATGTCTCTGCTTCTCGTCATAGCTCACACTCCCTGGTTTCCTGTGTCATTTCTGTTTATACACAAATATGCCTCTCGAGCTAATCTCACTTCCTTTGCTTCTTGTTATAATCTGTCTTTTCCCCCTTTAGTAAGCTGCTTTTTAACTGCATCATGTTTCAAAAGATTTATTTGCCCAAAGTTAAAAGGAGGAGTATTGGGGCTGATTCTCTTTTCACCGTTGTCTGAATCCCGAGTAACTGCCTTGAAATCACTAGAGTCACAAGTGCCAAACCAGCGAGAGAGAGAGAAGAATCAAGCCCCAGTACAGATGTCAAAGATAATTAATATGTGAGATTTTGTAAGATCTGTTAGTCTACTCAGATGTCTTTGGGGTTTGGATTTGACAGGTTTGGAGGCCGAAACGTCACCTGGTGTTAGTGTAGCTCCAGTGAAGTTAATGGAGTGACATCAATTTATGCCAGCTGAGGATCCGGCCTACGATCATTAAAACTCTCTCTGTTGCCAATATAAGAAAGCTGTTGCTGGTGTCATGGAGGGATACACTTAGTATGATGTGCTTCTGATGAACCCAGAGATTCCTGCTGGTTGGAGTGCTCAGTCGGTTGATGAGCTGTTCACTAGCATCAATAACTTGTGGTTTGATACAGGTGCTATTCCATAATGCGTTGATACCAGCTCCTTTTCTGGCTGTGTATCTGAGCATTGAAGGTGAATTCTACTTTTTGCTAGGATGCTCAAGGACAGGGGCTAGAAAAGAGTCTAAGAAGCAGTACATGTCAGAATGTTACCTTGTTCGACACAAGTTTTATCTTCAGAAAACAAATATCTTGTGGGTTGAGGAGACAAGCGGTATGGATCTTACCTTTTTTGTTTCTTCCCTGTCAATATTTACAGGTATCTTCTTGGCCTGTGTCTTTATTATATAAGGGTGTGACGATGTGATGCAGCAGAGAGAGGGAGGTGTTGACCTGGGAATGTGCCCTGGGGATGGGAGACCTGAGAGCCTGTAACCTGAGCCAAGAGGGGCAGGGGGAGGTAACACCTCTTCCCAGGAATGTGAAGACAGGCTGCAGGAGAGAGCCTGCTGGGGGGGTTTAGTTTCAGTTTGGGGCTGGGTGGAGGAACGCAGGGAACCCCAGGCCTGAGGTCTAAGTTCCCTGCTCCCCCAGAAGGACTTGACTGAGGGGTCCTGGTTGTACCCACAACCGCTGTTTTGGACTGTGTTCCTGTTGTCCAATAAACCTTCTGTTGTCCTGGCTGGCTGAGAGTCTCAGTGAATCCCAGGAAGAGGGGTGCAGGGCCTGGACTCCCCCACACTCCGTGACAACTGGTGGTAGCGGTGGGATGTACTGCACCCCGTGAACGGCGCTTCCTGCAGTAAGTGACTGGGGAACAGTAAAACAAAGGGGGATTGATGGGGACCAGGCATGCTGAAGATTCAGAGAGAGATGGTTTCAGGGGGCGGTTAACCCCTGGGAGTGTGTGATCAGAGAGAAGGACTTTTGCAGTAACAAGGGGGATTGCAGCGAGCAGTCCCAGGGGCGGAGGAGTCTGCAGCTCGAACCTGGCAAAGAGGTGGTGACCTCAAGAAGGACTGGCACACGAGGGGTTTTTCCTGGAAACCATAGAAAACTGCCCAGGCCTGAGAGTGGCCAGCAGGGAGATGTACGCTAAACGCCTTAAAAGCGACCTGGTGGAACTGTGCAGGCAGAGGGGGCTGCACATTGGGAGGTCCACCAAGGAACAGCTAATTGCCCAGTTGGAGGAGAGGGATCGCTTGGATGACCCGATCCCTGTCCCTGAGGGAAGCCGCCTGGTGGATGCAGCGTGGGCCCTGGGGCCTGACCGGGCTGGGAGGGGTCAGACTGCTGCCGAGGACATCCCGAAACCCTTCCTACCTAGGCCTGGGGGAGGGGTTGGGGGAAGCCCAGCGAATACCGAGGGCACCCTGACCCCGGCAGCCAGCAGGGGATCCTCCCGGCGGAGCTCCCCATCCCTGGAGCGGATGCGGCTGGAATGGGAGAGGGAGATGAAAATGAGGGAGCTGGAGGATCATGAAAAACAACGTCAACATGAACGTCAGGAGAAGGACAAACAAAGACAGCATGAACTGGAGCTGGCCAGGCTGAGGAGCAGTGGGGCCCCAGCTGCGGTGAGTGAGGGGGGACCCAAGACTGCAAGGAGCTTTGATAAGTGCTTCCTGGCCCAGCGTAAGGAGGGGGAGGACATACATAGCTTCCTGACGGCCTTTGAGAATGCCTGCAAGATGCACAGAGTTGACCCTGCAGACAGGCTCCAGTTTCTTACCCCCTTACTGGACCCGAAGCCGTGGAGGTGTACAGCCGAATGACAGGAGCGGAGGCAGGGGACTGTGAACTGTTCAAACAGGCCCTGCTCCGTAAGTTTGGGCTGACCCCCCGAGATGTACTGGAGAAGGTTCCGGAGTCAGCGTAAAACGCCTGAGGTCACATACCTACAACTGGTCAACCGAATGCAGGGATATGCCCGCAAGTGGACAGCTGGGGCCCAAGCTAAAGAGGACCTGCTTGACCTAATTGTACTGAAGCAACTGTATGAACAGTGCCCTTCCGACCTGAGGCTGTGGTCAGTGGATAAAAAGCTAGAGAACCCACAGCACACAGGGCAGCTGGCCGATGAGTTTGTGAACAGTCGGTCAGGGGGTAGCCGGGAGGAGTCCCAAAGGAACAGGCCCCCCCTCTCGATGCAGAGAGAGAGTCACCATGGAACCTCCCAGCAGGGAAATAGGGAGAACCCCCTCCAAAGGGGAGCGCCTGGCGTCGGGCCCCTCCGACCCGCTCGAGGGGACCAACGTGACCTGAGCTGCTATCACTGAGGCCACGTACGGACCCAGTGCCCCAGGCTCAGGGACAGACTGAGCAGACCCAACCTACCCAGGGTTAACTAGGTAGGGACCCAGCTGGACGAGGGGCAGACGACCCAGGCAAGGGGGGCTGCCAGTTTACCACCTGCTCAGGAGGGAAGAGTACCCCAGGCCAGCTCCGCCAGAGGGCTGGATGTTCTGGACTCAGGGTGCTCGGTTTACAGGGTGGGCACGGGGCTGTCCCTCCGGAGAGAGTGCCTTGTTCCCCTGGAGGTGGATGGGAGGAAGGTCAATGGATACTGGGATACGGACGCGCAGGTGACACTGGCCTGGCCCGAGGTGGTGGCCCCAGATCGGGTGGTGCCCAACACCTCCCTGACCCTGACGGGGGTGGGCGGGACCCCATTTAAGGTGCCCGTGGCAAGGGTACACCTGAAATGGGGGGCCCAGGAGGGCCCCAAGGATGTGGGGGTACCCCACCATTTGCCCACTGAGGTTTTGATGGGGGGAGACCTAGAGGACTGGCCAAGCAAGCCACAGACCGCCCTGGTTGTGACCCGTAGCCAGAGCCGGCGAGGGGCACTGCACCCTGACCTTGGGGAGGGTACCACACCGGAGGCGCAGGACCCTATCCTGGCGGGGAGGGAGCGCCGAGGGGCACGGCTCAGAGAGGCTGTGGCCTCAGACCCGGCCCATGAGAGGGAACCGGTCCCCATCCCTTCCCCAGCCACTGAGTTCCAGGCCGAGTTGAGGAAAGATCCCTCCTTGCGGAAGCTCAGGGACCTGGCCGACCTCAGTGTGGTACGGACCATGAGGAGAGTTTGCCAGGAGAGGTTCCTGTGTGAGAAGGGGTTCCTATACCAAGAATGGGCTCCCACAAGGGAAGTAGAGTCCTGTGGGATCAGGAGGCAGCTGGTGGTCCCCCAGAAATATCGCCGCAAGCTACTGTACCTGGCCCATGACATCCCCCTCTCAGGGCACCAGGGAATCCGGCGCACCCGGCAGAGGTTGCTACAGAACTTTTACTGGCCGGGGTCTTTACCACGGTCCGGCAGTATTGCCGATCCTGTGACCCCTGTCAGAGGGTGGGGAAGGCCCGGGACAAGGGGAAAGTGACTTTAAGACCTTTGCCCATCATAGAGAAGCCTTTCCAGAAGGTCGCCATGGACATCGGGGGGCCTCTCAGCAAGAGGACCCGGTCGGGGAAGAAATACATTCTGGTGGTGGTAGATTTTGCCACCCGCTACCCCTTGGGGTACCCCGAGGCAGTGCCCTTAGCTTCCACTGAAGCAGACACCGTGGCGGATGCGCTCCTGACCATTTTCAGCTGAGTGGGGTTCCCCAAGGAAGTCTTGACCGACCAAGGGTCAAACTTCATGTCGGCCCTGCTCCGGTGCTTGTGGGAGAAATGTGGGGTCCAGCACAACTGGGCCTCAGCTTATCACCCCCAGTCCAATGGGCTGGTGGAGAGGTTCAATGGGACGCTAAAGATGATGCTGAAAACCTTTATGAACCAGCACCCGCAGGATTGGGACAAGTACTTACCTCACCTGCTGTTCGCGTACAGGGAGGTGCCCCAGGAGTCTACCGGATTTTCGCCTTTTGAACTGTTATATGGAAGGAGGGTAAGGGGCCCCCTGGACCTGATGAGAGACGAGTGGGAGGGGAAGGCCACTCCCGATGGAGAGTCAGTGGTGGAGTATGTCCTGATCTTCCGAGAGAGACTGGCTGAACTCATGGACCTGGCCAGGGAGAATCTGGCCAGAGCCCAGAAGAAGCAGAAGGTCTGGTATGACCGCACGGCATGGGCCTATGCCTATGCCACTGGGGATCAGGTGATGGTTCTCATCCCCGTGAGAAAGAACAAACTACAGGCCGCCTGGGAGGGCCCTTTCAAGGTTGTCAAGTAGCTAAATGAGGTAAACTATGTGGTGGAGCTGTCTAACCGGGCGCACCACCGCCGCGTGTACCAGGTGAATATGATGAAGCCATATTATGCCAGGGGGAATGTGGTGTTGGCCGTGTGTGGACAGTGGGAGGAGCAGGGAGATGACCCTTTAGTAGATCTATTCCCTGGAACAAGAGCTGGTTCCCCCCTGGAAACAATTCCCCTCTTGGATCAGCTAACCCCTGCCCAGCAAGCTGAGGTCAGGGGGGCGCTGCATCCGTACCGACAGCTGTTTTCCAGCCAGCCTGGACGCACAAATCTGACTGTCCACCGGGTGCAGACAGGGTCGCACCCGCCGATAAGATGCTCCCCCTTCTGAGTCACAGGGAAAACTGCTCAGGACCTGGAAAGAGAGGTCTGGGACATGCTGGCTTTGGGGGTGATCCAGCCATCTGCCAGCCCTTGGGCCTCGCCGGTGGTGCTGGTCCCCAAAAAGGACGGGTCGGTCCGGTTCCGTGTGGACTATCGGAAGCTCAATGCCATCACTGTATCTGATGCCTACCCCATGCCCAGGCCTGACGAGCTCCTCGACAAGCTGGGAGGAGCTCGGTACCTTACCACCATGGACCTTACAAAGGGCTACTGGCAAGTGCCGCTGGATGCAGATGCCTGGCTGAAATCGGCCTTTATCACCCCTCTGGGGCTCTATGAGTTCCTGACCCTGCCTTTTGGCCTCAAGGGAGCGCCAGCCACCTTCCAGCGCCTGGTGGACCAGCTACTGAGGGGGATGGAGAGTTTTGCTGTGGCGTATATTGATGACATCTGTGTCTTTAGCCAGACCTGGGAGGACCATGTGTCCCAGGTCAGACAAGTGCTGGACCGACTCCAGGGGGCTGGGCTGACTGTAAAAGCGGAGAAGTGCAAGGTGGGGATGGCTGAAGTATCTTACCTGGGACATCGGGTGGGGAGCGGCTTCCTAAAGCCAGAACCAGCCAAGGTGGAGGTGATCAGAGACTGGCCCGCTCCCCACACCAAAAAGCAGGTCCAAGCCTTTATTGGGATGGCAGGATACTACCGAAGATTTGTACCCCACTTTAGTGCCATCGCCACCCCCATCACTGAGCTATGCAAGAAGGGGAAGCCAGACAAGGTGGTCTGGACCGAGCAGTGCCAGGAGGCTTTCCGGGCGCAGAAGGAGGCTCTGGTCAGTGGCCCAGTTCTGGCAAACCCAGACTTTGACAAGCCCTTTGTGGTGTTCACCGACACCTCAGACACGGGAATGGGGGCGGTGTTAATGCAGGAGGATGAAAAGGGGGAGAGACACCCCAACGTGTACCTGAGCAAGAAGTTGCTACCCCGGGAGCAACACTACGCGGCCATCGAGAAGGAGTGCCTGGCCATGGTGTGGGCCCTCAAGAAACTAGAGCCCTATCTCTTTGGGCGACACTTCACCGTGTACACTGACCACTCTCCCCTGACCTGGCTGCACCAGATGAAAGGAGCCAATGCCAAACTCCTGAAGTGGAGCCTGCTCTTGCAGGATTACGACATGGATGTGGTCCACGTGAAGGGAAGTGCCAACCTGATAGCGGACGCGCTGTCCCGGAGAGGGGGCCCCAAACTTCCCCAGGTCACTGGTCACAGTGACCCTGCTCAGTTCAGTCTCGAAGGGGGGAGAGATGTGACAATGTGACGCAGCAGAGAGAGGGAGGTGTTGACCTGGGGATGGGAGACCTGAGAGCCTGTAACCTGAGCCAGGAGGGGTAGGGGGAGGTAACACCTCTGCCCAGGAATGTGAAGATAGGCTGCTGGAGAGAGCCTGCTGGGGGGGTTTAGTTTCAGTTTGGGGCTGGGTGGAGGAACGTAGGGAACCCCAGGCCTGAGGTCTAAGCTCCCTGCTCCCCCAGAAGGACTTGACTGAGGGGTCCTGGTTGTACCCACAACCGCTGTTTTGGTCTGTGTTCCTGTTGTCCAATAAACCTTCTGTTGTCCTGGCTGGCTGAGAGTCTCAGTGAATCCCAGGAAGAGGGGTGCAGGGCCTGGACTCCCGCACACTCCGTGACAAAGGGACAATGGAATTCTCCCTGGACTCTGGTTTGTAGGGTCCCTGGAACTGAAGAAGCTATGTTATCCATCCTTCAGTTAAGAGAAACTCCTGAGACTGATAAAACCAAGGATTTAGATAAAGCTCTGCTGCGTGGCCGTCTAGAAGCCTTGTTTCTAAAAGCTGGAATGAAAAATAGATGGTTGTTTTGTAAAATGATATCAACCAAAAACATGGAGATTGGAAGAGTCAAATTAGAAAATGCTTGAGTGCTAGATAGGCTGAGTTTTATAAATGTATCTTTGAGATGAAAGATAATGTACCCAATACCCATCACTTAAGTAGGTTTTATCTTGGTAAATCTTGTGGGGTTTGTTTTGTTTAAAGATATGCTCTAGTTCAAACAGGAATTATTTGGGGGAAGTTCTATGACCCATGTTATCCAGGAGTTCAGACTAGATGATTACAATAGTCCCTTCTGGCCTTCGAATCTATGCTCCTTTGAGCCAAATCCCCAACTGATGTAAAATGGCTCCATTGGCTTCAGCTAAGGATCTGGCCCAATGACTTCAAAATAGTTACTCATGTTTCTCACCAGTGTGAGGAGAATCAGCCCGATGAATATCTGCACATCAAATGCAAATCCATGGAAAATATCTGAAGTAGAACTCTCAGGAATCTGGACTATCCAGGTGGTAGTGAAGGAATTGATCCTCATCAATTTCACAAATACAGGGCCAGAATCAATGAAGCTCTGCCATTTTACACCAGCTGAGCAGCTGGCCTACTGTGATTAGAGAATCTTTATGACTGATTGTTGATATGGCTACTGAGGTTTGATGCCCTCAAATTTTTACTCCAAGCCACAAAAGGAGAGGTTACATACATGTACAGCAACTGCAGTTCAACATCTTTTGTCCTTAGGGGTGCTCCGCCAGTATGAAGTGTGCACACCCATGCACTCCTGATCAGAGATTTTCATCAGTGGCCATGCCTGCATTGTTCATATCATCATGCTCCACTGCGAAAGTATGTAGGGATGGGTGGATGGTAAGGAGCCCCTCCTTTTCCTTTGAGTTATTATCTCTATGAGAGCTTCATGGTAGGAGACACCCAAGCAGTATTTCAACATAAATACAGGTGGTGAAGAATTGGATGCAGCACTGTTTAGAGAACAGCATCACCAAAGACCATATCCATCTTGGAAGTAGGTAGGATAGCATAGTGCTTGGAGAACATGTGAACAGAGGACCAGTTCACAGCCCTGAGAATGTCTGTGATGGGTATGCCTTTAAGAAGGGCTGTAGAAGGGGACTAGCCCCTCGTGGAATGGACAGTTACTGTTGGAGGAGGGTGCACCCCAGAAGTTTTGTAACAAGCTGAAATGCATCCAGAAATCCACTTAGACTCTTTGAGTTGAAATCAGCTGACCCTTCATTCTGTCAGCGAAGGAGATAGAGTCTGGGGGAAGCCCTGAAGGGTCTAGTTCCATTGAGGTGAGAGGCAAGGGTATGGAGGATAGCCTCTTCCCTTGAGGAATGAAGCTTGGGATAAAATGCTGGCAGTCGAATGTCCTGACTGAGATGGAATTCTAAGGAGACCTGAGGCAGGAAGAGAGGATGGGGATACAAGATCACCTTACCAATGCAAGTCATAAAGTGGGGGGAGGGTCAGCCATGAACACCCTCTAGCTCTTCTACCTTTCTGGCCAAAGATATGGATACGGGGAACAAAGTCTGGAAGGACAGATGGAGGAAAGAATAGCTACCCATAGGCTCAAATGGAGGATTCCTTAAGGGGTTAAGAGCTAGGTTAAGTTTCCAAGGAAGGGTAATGTGACGGGGCAAGGCCAGATGGCTATAGAAAAGAAGTGGGAGATAGATATATTAGCTCCAGGCTAAACAAATCCCTGGTACCAGGTTAAGTGAAATGGCAGCTGCTCCAGGTCAATTAAGACACCTGGGGCCAATTAAGAACTTTCCAGAAGGCAGGGAGAAGGCTAGGTTGATTGGGACACCTGAAGCCAATCAGGGGCTGGCTGAAACTAGTTAAAAGCCTCTCAGTTAGTAAGGTGGGTGTGCATGTCAGGAGCTGTGGAAGGAAGTTGTGCTGTTGGAGAGACTGAGTAGTACATACCATACCAGGCACAAGGAAGGAGGCCCTGAGGTAAGGGTGAAGTGGAGCTTGAGAAAGTGAGGGCTGCTGTGTGGGGGAAGTAGCTCAGGGAATTGTACATTAGGTTTAGTAAGGAGAGTTGTTTTTAAAGGACTAGTTTGGTATGTTATTAAAGAATAATAAATTTTGAGATAAATGTAAAAGGTGTATTAAATAAGGGTAGGTTAAGAAAAGAGCATTTAAAAACATTAAATGATATTGAAAAATAGGTTAAAAAAGAACACACATGGCCAAAAAAGGCAATTTACTAAAGCAGAGATTATTTAGTAAGCACATGGTAAAAAGTATAGAAGGAGGTGTCCTAGTTTACATTGGTATCCTCCAGAGCATTTCTATGACAGATGGACAGAGTGGGGCTAGTAAAATCTATCTCTGTCCTATTCATAACAGGGCAGAGGGACAATAATATGGAAGGTGGGTAGCAATAAATGCTATCTTGCTCCATGTAATTCTGTTGATTATATTTACTTGACATGTAAAGTCTAGATTGCGTCTCCAAGATGCAGCACATAGTAAGGGATGGCAGGTAGGTGCTCTGCCCTCAGAACTTCCTAGGAGAGGAACTGTAAATTAGATGAAATATTGTTTTGCTATTTTCCATGTTATTAGCATGTCCTGACACATGATTGATATAGGAATGTTCAGACATGTTTCAATATTCCAACTTCTTTAATAACATGCCAAGAAGTTCCCATAAGAACTTGGTTGGTTTACATGTTTGAATTGCAGTCCCTATTCAGACTGTATTCAGGTTCATTGTGATCCACTGACCTGTCAATAACTGTAATTTTATATGGACACCATTGCAGAACAGAGTCTCCGTTCTTTGGAACCAAATATATAACCAAAATCAATCTGTTACCTGTGGTTTCTCTTGAGTTAGCAAGCAGCTGCACTGAACTACCCTGAATTCTTGTCCCATGTCCCCAGCTTCATGTCACCACACAAGCTCCTACAGCCCAGGCTCCAGTCTGATCCTGAATATCTACACTGCAGTTAAACAGCCCCTTAGCCTTAGCCAACTGGCATGGGCCAGCTGTGGATTTTAATTGAAGTGTAGACATACCCTACAGAGGTATGGATTCCTTAGTGTCCAGACAAGTCTCCTCCAGCAGTGTAGATCTCCTTTCTAGGGGTCTCCAGCCTTTTGTTCCTTCATTTACTAAGAGTTGAACAATGCCAGACTGAAAAACACCATGTATATTTCCGTCGCTGGATTATCCTGCCCCATTATGGAGACCACACAAGCTTCCACATACAATAAATCAATGCGTGAACTAATGGGGCCCCCAACCCTTTTTTCTTATGTGAACAGTATAATGCTAACAAAGATCTTACCAGACACAGTTGGTGTTCCCACTGTTCCTGGCTGAAATATTCCTTATTGGCTGGAATGACAGTTAATTTACTGCCTTTCTATTTGTTCAATCCTATTAACTTCTCTCCTTGGCAGTAGCCTGGAGCACAGCTCTATGTCTCTCAGTGGTACCAAGGGAAAGAGGTGTATGGGGCATATGGGTGAGGCAATACCTTTGAGTGATTTGAACTGCCACATTCCTTGAGCGGTTCTTTTTCTCTCTGATCCTCACTGTATACCCAGCTCTCACCTGTGGCTCCAAGTAGCTGTAAATATGCGACAGCGGCCACACCCCAGTAAGCTGCATCGGCAGGCAGGCTAAACCAGATGAGGGTAACTGGAAGTGTGGAAACTGACAGTGATTTAGGGATTGCCCTACCAAGCATACAAAAACTTTTCTGACAGCCACGGTGAAAGAGATCTCTGACAGCTGTGACTGGCTAGGCTCCTCCTGGGTAGAAAAGAGTTCCTGGCTCCATGCATCTCTGATGTCTGAGTCATCCTCTGCCTCTGGGTCCCCCTTCCATTCCCCCTCCTCATCCAAGATTTCCTCCACCTGGCTCGGTCCACTCTTGACTGGCACATGAGCCAACAAAGTATCTATAGGGGCCTTCGCAGTGGAGGTGGGGTCGCTGCCGAGTATCGCGTCTAGCTCTTTGTAGAACCAGCAGCTCGTGGGGGCAGCATCGGAGGAGCGGTTTGCCTCCCACACCTTGTGGTAGGTGTTCCACAGCTCCTTCACTTTGACCCCACACTGCAGTGTGTCCTGGTCATGGCCCCTTTCTGTCATGCATCATGAAATCTGTCTGTAGGCATCATAATTCCTATGACTGGAGTGCAGCTGGGACTGGACAGCCTCCTCTCCGCAAACGCTGATGAAGTCCAGCAGCTCGGCATTGCTCCAAGTGGGGGATCACCTGATGTGTGGAGCAGGTGTGGCCACTTCTAAACATGCGCTCAGACCTCTGCACACATCAACAAGCAAACAGGAAGGAGACTTTCAAATTTCGAAAGGAATTTACAGGTTGGGGATGACGGTTGGTTACCTGAGGGCAGGCTAGAAGAGTTCAAACCAATGACCAGAGAGGTGAGAACAGGCATTGTGGGAAACCACCTGGAGGCCAATTGCAGCACTGTAATTGCCACAGTGTCTCCACTGGCACAGCAGCGTGGTAGCCCTGGCGCAGAAAGCTGTATACCTCTCCTTGGAGTGGTTTTTTTTAAAGCGCTACAACTGTGCAGTTTCTGTGCACTAAGTGGCTTGGCAGTGTGTGCACCTTGGGAGTTACAGCGCAAAAATCTGCTTTATTGCGCAGAAACTTGCCAGTGTAGACAGAGCCTAATTGATGTTACCAGAATCAAAGCAAAACAATTTAATCAGACTGTGGTAAGCTTTGCAATACTTAGGACATGGGGTGAGGTGGGGTGGGGGTCTGATCTTAGCCATTGTTCTTGCTCCTAGAGAGTAAATGGATCTTAAAGGGCTGTGTTAGTGTTCTGCTTTTGTACAAGCTACAATAATTAACAGGACGACAATGTACTGAATGTTCCTCACAAGAAAGTGATGCAGGGAAAGTCTGAGTTTCTTTTATGGTGTCAAGTATCAGGGGGTAGCTGTGTTAGTCTGTATCCACATAAACAACAAGGAGTCTAGTGGCTCCTTAAAGACTAACATATTTATTTGGGCATAAGCTTTCATGGGCTAGAACCCACTTCATTGGATGCATGGAGTGAAAATTACAGATGCAGTATTATTATACTGACACATGAAGAGAAGGGAGTTACCTCACAAGTGGAGAACCTGTGTTGACAGGGCCAATACGATCAGGGTGAATGTAGTCAACTCCCAATAATAGATGAGGAGGTGTCAATTGTATTTGTATTGTCAATTTGTAAAAAGAAAAGGAGTACTTGTGGCACCTTAGAGACTAACCAATTTATTTGAGCATAAGCTTTCGTGAGCTACAGCTCACTTCATCGGATGCATACTGTGGAAAATACAGAAGATGGTTTTTATACACACAAATCATGAAAAAATGGGTGTTTATCACTACAAAAGGTTTTCTCTCCCCCCACCCCACTCTCCTGCTGGTGATCACTCTCCTTACAATGTGTATGATAATCAAGGTGGGCCATTTCCAGCACAAATCCAGGGGTTTAACAAGAACGTCTGAGGAACGGGGGTGGGGGGGTTAGGAAAACAAGGGGAAATAGGTTACCTTGCATAATGACTTAGCCACTCTCAGTCTCTATTCAAGCCTAAGTTAATTGTATCCAATTTGCAAATGAATTCCAATTCAGTAGTCTCTCGCTGGAGTCTGGATTTGAAGTTTTTCTGTTGTAATATCGCAACTTTCATGTCTGTAATCGCGTCACCAGAGAGATTGAAGTGTTCTCCGACTGGTTTATGAATGTTATAATTCTTGACATCTGATTTGTGTCCATGTATTCTTTTACGTAGAGACTGTCCAGTTTGACCAATGTACATCGCAGAGGGGCATTGCTGGCACATGATGACATATATCACATTGGTAGATGTGCAGGTGAACGAGCCTCTGATAGTGTGGCTGATGTTATTAGGCCCTGTGATGGTGTTACCAAGAGGATAACATATCTGCGCAACAGATATGTTATCCTCTTGGTAACAGAGGAGGTTTTTCCAGCATTCTGACATACATCCACTATCCATGGTGTATTGGGTCAGGAATATGTTCCTCCAGTTGGTGAGATGGGATCCAGCGACCCATTGGTCCCAAAACTCTGACTACAAGTAGGCTCACACCTTGGGGGGGGGAAGGTGCAGGAAGGGCGGCCAGCACATTCCTCGGCCCACGCCACTTCCCACAGCCCCCATTGGCCTGGAATGGTGAACTGTGGCCAGTGGGAGCTGCAATCGGCTGAACCTGCGGACCCTGCAGGTAAACAAACTGTCCCAGCCCGCCAGAGGATTTCACTGATGGGCCGTGTGCCAAAGGTGCAGTGTCCATAGTGAAGAAAGTTGTATGTTAATTTTACAATCCCCCGCAGACCTGGTGTTGGCCCCAGGTTGGTAACAATGTCTCTCTCAGTTAACCTGGCAAACGGGCATGGTATAAACGGCAAGAATTGTGAAATCCTGGTATTCACATAAACCAGCTCAACCCAATTCAATCATGCTACACCCAGGATCATTTGGGCCCCATGAGTCACAAAATCCAGTTGGGAGCAAAGTCAGACCTAATATTCAACTCAATGGGATTTTTCTATTTGTCTGTCTGTCTGTAACATGAGACTTTGGGGGTTGGTTCAGATCAGGAACAATACTGGCTGAATAGCAGTGAGGCAGGAGATTTGCACTGTGGCTCCCTCCACTCTATGCCTGGCACAGGAAAGATCATTTACCTTTGCTCAATAGGGCAAGGACCATCTCTGAGGCTAAGGGCCTGAGCTGAAGCCCACTGAAATTGGTGGGAGTCTTTTCATTGATTTACAATGGACTTTGAATCTAGAACAAGTTTATACAGTGAGGGTCTAGCACATAGGGTCCCCAGCCTTGATTAGAGCCTGTAGATGATACTATAATACAAATAAATAATATTTATCTGTGGTTAATATAGCAATCTGACTGCTCAAGGTTTATCATAGATCTGTGATCTGTGGTCAGCCATAAAGCAATCTGATTGGTTGACCCAGATTCCATGTGGTATACATAGAATAGGATACTTGTGATCCTAAGAGCACCCAATGTCAATTGCCACACTTGTCATGATATATACACAAAAGGTAGCACTTGACATATCTCTGGAAAACTAATAACTCACTAATGATTAATATTTTTGGTGTGATGTATGTACAATAAATCCACAAAGGACTTTGAAGAGATGTGCTGGAAAGATGTTCCTAAAATTTGTCTGGCAAGCAATGCCTAAATCACGCCTGCTCCAAACAAAGGCTTGTGGTTCTGCCTGCTTCAATGGGTCTCGATGTAAAATTAAGCAAGGTGTGACCAACAAAAGAAAAGCACATTTACATGCAAAGAAAACAAAGCCATCAGGAGAGCATGTGGGGAAAGATGACAACTCAATCTCAATGGGGGATGGAGACTCCGTCCCCAGCCCCCCAAAGCCTTCCTGCCTCTTGAAGCGGGGTCAGTGAACTTGGGGAAGATATAAGGGGAGAGAAAAAGCCATTTTGGCATCCTTCACCAGAAGAGACAACGGATCCGAGCACTTGGAGCTCTGTGAAGGGCCTGGCCAGAGAGTCTGGTCAACCATGCTGGAAAAAAGACTTGGTAAGAAACACTTCTTTGAATAAGAGACTCTTGTTTCTGAACTCAGATTTTAGTCTTAGAGTACGGTTACTTTTGTTCGCTTGGAACCCTTTCTATCTTCATTCCCTATCCTTGGTGTCACTTAAACCTATTACTTTTTGTTTAATAAACTTGTTTTGCCTGTACTACAAACAAGTTCAGAGCTTTGACTAAAACAGAGGGTTTGTTAAAGTAGTAAACTGCTGGGTGCTGTCTCTTTAAGGGAGCAGCAAACTTAATAACATCTGTAAGTGTTCAGAACGAGGGCTGGACACTACAGGGCAGATGGTGTTGGGGAAATTCAGGACTGGGAGGGTGCTCAGGTCACCCTGCAAAAAAGTACCTGGGCAGTGGAAGCCAGGGTGATACCTGTCTGCTTGCATGTTGGCTGTTGGTGTCAGAGCTGTGTGCCAGATCATTTAAGGCACCCAGAGTTGCAGAGCAGATGGTGACACAACCACTTACTGGTCTGGGCTGAACCCCACAGTGTCACAATACTTTCAAACATACACCCAATATTCCTGATATAACACGAGGGAATAGTTTCAGATGAGCATGGCTGGGTCTGAGAGAAGTGGAGGTTCCCTCAGAGGTGTTGCCTAGAGGAGTTAATATTGCAGTGGCACTTCAAAGGAAAGCTAACACTTTTTCTGCCACCTTAGCTATGGTGAAAGGTAACTCCAATCTCCCTATTAACTTGCCCCCCACCCATGAAACATCATGGGCCAAATACAGCCAGTGGAGCTGCATGTGCTCACATTAGAGCTGAATGTGGCCAACGGTCATTGGGGTTCTTCTCTTGTTTTCAGTGATGAGGACTGGGCACTAGTGGTGCGTGGTGATGTGCGGCTGTGACATGACCACAAGGGCCAGCGGTCCAGGCGGTATGTGGCAGGGCACAGTCATCAATCACAACCAGAACATGTCTCAGTTTGTTTCCATTTAGAGGTGGGTGAGGTAATATCTTTTGTTGGACCAACTTCTGTTGGTGAGAGAAACAAGCTTTCGAGCCACACAGAGCTCTTCTTCCGGTCTCTAATATCCTGGGACCAACACAGCTACAAGAAACAACACTTTGTTTCCATTGATCAGACTGGGTCATGAAACACCAATTATTCTAATTACAAACTACAGTGCTGTGTCCTTCAGCTCCAGTGTACCTGGGCTTTGTCTGAAGCAAGGATTGTGACAAGGAACACAAGAGGAAAGGGGGAAGGATTGTTTTGTGATTAGGGTGATAGACTAAGATTCAGAACATCTGAGTTCAATTCCTGGCCACAGACTTCTTGGGACAATGCATTTCCCCTCTCTGGTCCTCTGGCCCCCAGCTATAAAATGGAGATGATATTTCCCAACCTCACAGGGCCATTGTAAAGATAAGCTCAATAATATGTGTGAGGCTTTCAGACACCATAGTGATGTGTGCACTGAAAAAACAAGTGTAAAACGAGTGGCTCTCTACTGAATTCCTCCTCAGCACTAGCTAGCATCTATCTACCCAAACCAAATGGTTCTGCATGTTCCCTTAGGCCAGATACTGGAAAAGAACAGGGTTCAGAACTGCAGCCACCTCCGTCTCTGTGGGCTCAAAGAAGATTAGAAGCGAGGTTCCTGCAGTGATGTTCACTGCAAGAATCTCCAAGCCAGAGCCTCAGCTGCTATAAATCAGCATGACTCCATTGACTTCAATAGAGCTATGCTGATTTACACCAGGTCAGACTATATATACTGTGTTGTAAAGTGTTTAACACTGTGTAATACATCCAAAATGCCACAAAGTGATGAGAAATTTCCAAGTGTAAGGCCATATGCCACATAATAATATAACACAGTGTGCATCAAAGTCTAATTAAATTAGACAATACTACACTCTGTGATTAAACATCCTCCCTGGTGAATCTCCACTGGAGCCCATAGAGTTACACCAGGGATTAACTTGACCTTTTGTAATGCAGATTAAACCAGAATGATACAATTAAATGCACTAGAGCAGCATAACACACCTTCGGTTCACTGCTCCCCTAAATGATGTCAGAGATTTCAAGTTCCCAAAATGATTTGTCTCCCTGATCAGTCCATCAGTGGACTTGCTCAGTTCCAGTCCTGCCTGATGGAAAATTCTACAGGAAGCTGCAGACATTTTGTGGCATAGTATGTCACGGACTCTGTGGAGTGCAAGAACTGAAGCAGTAAAACCACCAGTGAAGAGAGCCAGGGAAATTCTACAAGTTTTGGTGAAACTGAAAGAAGAAGTTGACTTTCTTGCAGATTTATGCAACGAAGTGGACTGTTTGTCTAAATGGTTAACATCTTTCAGATTCATTTTACTGGCCAGCGTCTGGTTTAAAACCCTACAAGCTATTGAAAATGTAAGACGTTTACTTCAAAGTTCTCAGATTACACTTAATGAAGAATCAAAGTAGATGATTTCACTTCTAAGTAAAGTGGAGTATCTTTATGAATCTTGGCCTCTGCTTCTTGATGAGTCAACATTTGTAGTAGCTGGCTTGGGCTTGAACAAGATTTCAAGAAGAAAAGAGGCATACAGAGGAAAACATTGCATGATGAAGACAGGACTGCCATATATGACCATGAAAACCAAAAAGCTGAGTTCAAAGCTGATGATTTTTTGGTAGCTCAGGACATGCTTATTTGCAAAATTACAAGATCTGAAACAAGCAAAAAAATCAACAGCACAGTTTTATTTATTTGGAACTCAGCTACAAATGATGCCAATTTCAGTATCACAAAGGCTTGAGAACTATCAAAATGCTACATGAGAGATTGATAGAAGAGAATTTTGTTGAAGAAACCTGCCTTTTAAACACCTGAGAGAGATTCGGAAAAGTGACTTTAAGTTGTTAAACAAGGTTTACAAAAAAGGACTGCCGAATGTTTTCCCCACAGATCTGCATCACTCTAAGGATTTTTCTCTTGAGACTAATTTTGGTTTTCAAAGGGGAGTGCTCCTTTAGCAAGCTGGCCATGATAAAAAAAAACCCTGCCTCCAATACACCATAGGTCACGTATTGGCCTTAGTGACACTATAAGAACATAAGAATAGCCATATTGAGTCAGACCAATGGTCCATCTAGCCCAATACCCTGTCTTCAGACAGTGGCCGGTGCCAGGTGCCACAGAGGGAATGAACAGAACAGGTAATCATCAAGTGATCCATTCCCTGTCACCCATTTCCAGCTTCTGGCAAACAGAGGTTAGTGACACCATCCCTGCCCATCCTGGCTAATAGCCATTGATGGACCTATCCTCCATGAGTTTACCTAGCTCTTTTTTGAACCCTGTTATAGTCTTGGCCTTCACAACATCCTCTGGCAAAGAGTTCCACAGGTTGACTGTGCGTTGTATGAAGAATTACTTCCTTTTATTTGTTTTAAACCTGCTACCTATTAATTTCATTTAGTGCCCCCTAGTTCTTGTGTTATGAGACGAAGTAAATAACACTTCCTTATTTACTTTCACCATACCAGTCATGATTTTATAGACTTCTATTATATCCCCCTTTAGTTGTCCCTTTTCCAAGCTGAAAAGTCCCATTCTTATTAATCTCTCCTCATACAGAAGCTGTTCCATACTCCTAATAATTTTTCTTGCCCTTTTTCTGAACCATTTCCAATTTCAATATATCTTTTTTGAGATGGGGCAACCACATCTGCACGCAGTATCCAAGATGTGGGCGTACCATGTGTGACAGGTTAGACCCTCCTTCTGGGATGCCACTTGATGTTCTGGGGTTTCACGGAGCCCGTCTGGAAATCTGAAGTCTCTGCAAACCTAGCTTAGATAGGTCTAGTGAAAAGGGACTGGCTGGATTCTCTGCTCCTTTGTCCCCATCTTCACAATCACAGTTAATTCCAGTGCAAAACAGCCACAACTGCCTGATTGCCGGGGAGAGTCAGCACAGGCCAAAAAGTGAGTGGTGTTAGCCAGAGAGGGGGAATGGCTTGAGTGGCCAGGGTTGCACTGATTAAGCAAATCCCCTCAGCAGCTTCAGTGGGGTCCTATGGAGATTTTACATCTGCCCCAGATGGTGGAAATCCCAAGGAAGGGCAAGCAGTGCCCTCTGTAGAAGTGAATCCTCCCTGTTTGCTGGGACCAGCCCAGCCTGGGGAAGTATAATATAGTGTCTCCCACCAGAGTCAGTGACCCTGGAAAGTTTTGCCAATAACAATGTATTTCTAGCATACCGAAGTTAAAAATCAAGGGCCAAATTCCCCCTTTCCTGATGTCAGTGGAATTAAACCAATGATGATTTACTACAGGCCCCATGTAGACCAAGTATAGATGACATAGAAAGCAGTTTCAGTCCCACTATATTTTTATTCATGTTCACATGACTTTAAAAATAACTTTCTGATTAGTTTTTGTTTGTAAGGAAAGCCCATGAAATCAATGGGCATCTTTCAATTATTGCCATTGGGCTTTGGATCAGGCACTAAGAGAGAAAATAGTGTTAGACCCATACTGGGATCCCTAGCTCTGTTACTATAGTGGGACCACTCTCCTGTGCTGCTGATCTGGTGAATACATTGAAAGCAGAAAGTGCACTGAAGGAATAGAATTGGCTCATGGGCTCTGCCATTATCTCTGCACTGAAAAGACACAGCAACCCCAACCAGACCAGCTGCCTCTGAATAACATCTTAACATATGACACCACTGTTCTAGTTCTAATTTGGTGGAGTGATTTTTGCTTGTCACCAGGCAGAATGCAGAGCATTTCAAGTGCTTTCGCATCATGTAGCCAAATATAACTTAATGGATCATATAATATTTCACTTGGCTGATGAAAACAAGGGCTGGCTGTGTTAAGATCTGCACTGATTTGCAAATCAAGTGTATATAAAACATAAATAGCTGCAAATGTCAAAGGCTGCCGGAGGCTCGATCTGTTGATTGTTTCTCCAGATACAAAACAGTCATGCTGCTTCCTGCACATCTTCTGCAAATTGGTGATAATATTCTGCAAGCTGCTGATACTGTTTGATTTGTCACCACTGTATTTTGCAGACAGCTGAATCCAAATGCCATTCTTTAAAAGAAACACCAGCAACTAAACATATTGGGCCCACTTTTCAAGTATGGGCGCCTTAATAAGATGTCCAGAACTGGCATTTCAGAATTGAGTTTGACTTGTAGGAACAGAAAACAGGCCTTACTGTCAAACTGACCCTCCAAAGGAAGGGGTTCAAAAACTGAGCTCCGGTTTGCCAAATTGTTTTTAGTTTCAATACAACTGGGTTGAATCCTGTATTGGTTACTCAGGCAAAACGCCCGCTGGAGTTACTGCAGATTTTGCCAAAGTAAGGAAGGACTGTGGACAAGTTCCGCTCCTCTCTCACATCCACCCTACAAACCTGTAGAGAGTGAAAGACATTCCATTGCACAGGTGGAAGTGGTTTCAGAAGCTATATATTTCTTCTGTATTGAGTACCTTGGTCATGTTCAGCTGTGTAGGATCTCAGGCCCAGATCCTCAAAGGTACTTAGTTGCCTAACTCCCATTGATTTTAGGTGCCTAAAGGGCTTTCAATTGAAGTTAGGCACTTTTGAGGTCCTGGACATCGCTGTTCAGCTACATCCAGTTCCAACAGCACATGTTGTATAATATTTGTCCTCATTCATTTTTATCAGTCTCCTAATTTACATTCACGGAAGTTTTGGGCTGCATTCTGATGATGATACAAGAAAGCCTAAGACCTCTTAGGTTTGAGATCTCTTAACTTCTCGTCCTTTAAGGAAGGCCACATAGGACAAAGACTTATTTTTACCTCTAAGGCTGGTAGCAAGTTTCTGATATGTTGACCCATAAGCAGCTGAACTGTAATTACTCTGGTGACTGATGATGGGTTGGGTTGCCATATAGCTCAGGGTCTTTTTGTTGTCAAATTCTTCTTAGCAACCCGCACTGCTCTCTTCATCAGTACATCCCCTCGTTGGTGGTGGGGGCTCCAAATAATAAATTTGACATCACAGTGTAAGTATTCCAGAAGATTTGAATACCTTTTCTGTTAAAAAGCAAAAGAAACAAATGTCACACAGCCATTCATTAAGTAATACTAGTGAAAACATAGAATTCCCATTCAAGATATATTAATCAGAATCTATTAATATATTTTCTCCCAGACTACTAACAATGCTTCCTACTTCACATTATGTTGCAGATGTTGATAGTAGATTACAAAAGCCAAACCTTTGACAGCTAAAAACTTAAAATATAGACTTTTCTACCAAACAGTGACTTAATCAATATAAATTGCAGTTGGCTTGAAAATTCTCAACATCAGCTGATTTTTTTTCAATAAAGCATATCACTTTGTGATTAGAATTTAGAAAAGTGGCCCAAAACTGAGCTGCAGACAGGAAAACTGATGAGAAATACCATGCTTTAAATCAGCATGCTCAATAGCAAATAGAAAGGAGAGCATCTTAACTGACAGTTCCACATGCCCCCTGGAGATAATGATGTGGTGGCATGACTGTTCTCTCCACTGCATTTCTAAAGGGACTACAGCAAACCATCCAGGACTCTAAAGCAGCTGGTAAGACCCATTTTTGTTAAAGCTCTGGGGTTTTTTTCTTTTGGATTGAATCATTCATATAGATTTTCACGTTCTAAGGAAATTCCATTTATTATTATTAAGGTTAGATATTGTTATCCTTGGTAAACCAAGTGATTATTTTAAAACCAGAATAACACATCTCTTTTAGGCAGTGGGTGATCTTTGCTTTCAAAAGCACTCCATTGAGTTAGCAATCAAAAAACTAATTCTAAACAGATCTGGAACAACAGGGAAAACAATGGAGCATTTAAGGTAATTAGTACATTTAGATTTCACTCCTTTTTCTTAGAAGAATCATGGAAAGCTTGATTTTGCTCGAATGATCTTTAAACTATGAGTAGTTCACATACTTACTTACCATACAGAAACGTAAAGCTTTACATAGCACAGCTTTGGGTAGTAAGGTCCTTGGGGCAGTCACTGCAAATGTAGTTGTGTCTTGTATAGCATTCATTCTGTCTGCATTTAATCCAAATAAATAATAATAATAATAGCCACATCATTGGTCAGACTCCTCTGAAAGAAAATGTTTGAGTTTGATAATATAATATGACATTATTTCTCGGCTTTGTGCAATATGCAACAAGGCTTTTGATATAGCTTTAGCACAGTGTTCAAACATAATTCTTTAACCGCATAAGAATGGCATTGTTTCTATTAATGTTATACAGACCGATGCTGATAAACAAATGCACTTTATAAAATGTATTTTAATTTAAATTCTCTTGATAGCTACTAAATTAACTGAGACCCACTAAAATTAGCTCATCCATTAGTTACCAATATTTATCAGCTCAGCCTTTCAAACTGAACCCCCAATACATTTCTCATATCTCTGTATGGTTTTATATTACACTGATGAATGCTAGGATCAAAGAGGAATGGAAATGCAAACAATGTAAATGTGTTATACCTAGTGCAGAGTTCTGTTCTTCTTCACAACTGTTTGCAAATGTGCAACACACCCTAGAATTTTTTCTTTTGTGCAGCATAGGACATAGAAACAGAGGACACAGGATTGGAAGGAACCTCCTAGGTCATCAAATCCAGTGCATGCTATTGCACTGGATCCCATCATATAATCCCATTCATAAATGTATCAAGCTCCATTTTCAAACTAGTTAGGTTGTTTGCCACCACAACAGAATCACTGATGTGTAGAAAGCTTCTTCTAATTTCCAGCCGAAATTTATTCATGGCCAGGTTATACCATTTGTTCTTGTGCCAACATTGCCCTTTAGCAACATATTTATGGCCAACGAATTGGCATCTTTGAGAAGTAATGTACAAAGGATTTGGGACTAGAGTCAAACATAGAATAACTTTGTATCCGGTTGCCATGAATCCTCACTAACACACTGTGGCATAGTGTTGCTTTTCATATCAGAGAGGAGAAAAACATAAAAACTTAGCCAGCAAAAATAGTTTTAACTATAATTGACTCTCCATGCTGGCTGCCAAATGCATACCTAATGCTCTAATTTGTCCATTTTATTATTATATACTCATCCTTCTAAGCTTCTACATGACTCAACAAGGATGTCATCTGCACTGTGATTTGCCTTTCTGACAAGGAAAATAGATACCATTCACTGTGTTCTGCGGTCCGTGGTGTTTTGCTGTTAAATTATAGAACTTGCAACTGATTTCCTGTCCCCTCAATATAATCAGAAGCATCCTTGAAAGTCATTTGATTTCATTTATCTCAGAATCCCATTTTGGTATAATTTCAACAAAAGGAGCCAGACCCTCCTGGAGCGGGTAAAAGTCAGTGTCACTCCATTAAAGTTAAATTGCACCCACTGAGGATGTGGCCCAAGGCTTGTATAATATGACCAGCTTGTTAATATCACACAGAAATTTCAGACTCATGGGGCTTCTGTGATACCATAATATGGCCCCAATAAGATCATCAAAATGCTCTGCTTAAAATATTTAATTTTTTAAAATCTTGCTGTATTGAATTATATCACATTTTACAATAAAGCCGTACAATATAAGTGTCAACAAAGCCGTTACTGACAGCTTGGACAGAGTACTTAGTTGGCACACTGAAGATGCATGTGTTCTGAGCATAGCTGGATCCTGAATATGTATTCCTGAAATAGCAATCATACCAGCACTCCTCTGCTTATCTTAGTCCCCTGGGTACAGTGAAGAGGCATTGCTAGACCATGCCCAGATATGTACCCCACCGTTTGCCAAACATTCTCAGAGATGCCTTTACCCTGAAGATAATATTTTTTTGGCATTTACAGGCATTGATTTCACTTGTCCCGACCTGCTCAGAAACCATTGCTGCATCCCTTGTTCCAGTGGAGCAGCAGACTTCTCTGAGAGAGGGACAAAGACACTTCTTACAAATGTTTGTTTCTAATTCCTATAGACCTGTCTAGTCACTGAGGGTCAACTCATGTTGCGTAGTGCCTTACTCCTTGAACAGGCCCATAAAAATCAATGGGATTGCTAGCAGAGTAAGATACTATTACTGTACTACTTCTACTACTACAGCATGGCAGGATCTGGCCTTGAGTAAAAAAGCTTTAGAGCTTGCAAGTCTTGTTTGGTCCTTACAGGCCTTCAGTATTTTATTATATAGAACTCTGAATGTTTGTTTAAACTCCCCAGTTCCTACAACTGGATTATCCATGGTTTCTTTTATTTTTTCCCACTTAAACATATTTGTATCATAGCTGATAACATGTCATTCAAAATGTGACATTTAAATTTCATAAGAAAATCCATCCTGAAACGTGGAAGCAACTTTTATTTTTAGCCAGGAGAAAATGAGATGATTTATTGTAATGACCATCTGTGATGGGGTGGACTGGCCCCGCACTGGAGCAGAAGGGGTAAAAGCAGCACTCTCAGCAGCCGAAGCCAGGCCCGGCTGGGCATGCTCCAACTGCTGCTGCAGTATAAAAGGGAGCAACATAGCTCAGTCTGGGTGCTCTGCTGAAGAGGAAGGATGCTTGGTAGGAGCTCCATTCCAGGAGCCGTTACAGCCCTTACCTACGGGAGCTGAAAAGTCCGAGGCCTGCCACTATCGGAACCCCAGGGAGCGTCCGGTGCTGAGAAGCCTGGAGGCCCCTATACCCTATGGACCACTGCTGCAGGAAAGCTGGTAGGAAGTGACCCAGGGAGGGTGAAGGAGTGGTACCTCCCACCCTCATGAGGTCAGTGTGTTTTGGTGGGATTCCCCGCTGACCCAGTAGTGGACTGCTCCACTGTTGTTAGGGGCCTGGGTCGGGACCCGGTGGAGTTGGGTGGGCCTGGGCCCCTCCCATTGCCTCCCCCCCGGTGACGGCCCCCAGGAACCAGCCACTAGGTCACTCTACCATGCCTCCGAGAGTGGCTATATTGACTTTGGCCACTAGGCAACACTACCCTGCCTCCAAGGGTGATTATATTGACTCTGGCCACTAGGCCACACTACCCTATAGTCAAGGGTGGTTGTATTGACTCTGGCCATTGGGCCACGCTTCCCTGCAGACAAGGGAAGCCCTACTGACTCTGGCCATTGGGCCATGCTTCCCTGCAGACAAGGGGAGGCCTGTTGACTCCGGCCAGTGGGCCACACTCCGCTGCAGACAAGGGGTGGCCTGTTGACTCTGACCACTGGACTATGCAGCCCAGTTGCTGAGCGCAACCATATTGACTTAACCGCGGGGCTATCACACACGTACCCCACTCCAGGGTGATGGGGGGCGTACTGGCTCTGGGACACATGGTCGAGAATGCAGGCAACAGTCGGGACCTGCTAAGAGGCCCCGAGTGAGGAGGGACTACCCGAAGCAAGGTCAGAGTTCCCCTTGCTGGTTAACCACTGCAAAGCAAGATGGATACTGAGAAATTATTGGGATGATTTAGTTGGGGATTGGCCCTACTTTGAGCAGGGGGTTGGACTAGATGACCTCCTGAGGTCCCTTCCAACCCTGATATTCTATGATCCTATGATTCTAAGTGGTTGTTGGAGAACCAACAACTACAGGCGACCCTGCAGCAGCAGGGTCTAGCACAACTGATACAGCAGCTCACTACCCGGCAGCAACAGCTGATTCGCAAGCTGGCCAACCGGCACCAGGCTCAGCAGGAGTGGTTGGTACAGTAAATGGCACAATTGTTGCAACCCAGAGGGGCCTCCCTCCCGGACCACTAGGCCACACTACCCTAAAGTTGAGGGTGGTTTATTGACTCCAGCCACTGGGCCACACTCCCCCGCAGTTAATGGGAGTCCTATTGACTCTGAAAATTGGGCCACACTCCCCTGCAGTTAAGGGGAGTCCTACTGACTCCAGCCATTGGACTACACAGCTCAGTGGCTGAGCGCAACCATATTGACTTAACCACCTGGCTACCACGCACCCCATCCCAGGGCGACGGGGGGTACTGGCCCTGCAACACCATCCCTTTATTAAAATTTATTATCTGTCATTCCTCTTGTGATCATCAGATCTGGGATTACTTTTTGTTTCATTGCATAACCCAATGTCCCTCTGCATAGAGGTGAATTTGACCCTCAAATAGTGAATTTAGGATTTTTATTCTGTAAGCCTGATCTTAAATACTACCCCAGGGGCTAATCTGGGAAGTCATACTAATTGCTTCTAATATAAAAGCAACCAGTTTGAAAGAGCAAAAATCTGGTAATACAACTCTCAGATACTTAGTGCATCAGATTCCTTCTCCCCATTGACAGATCTCAATGGAAAACAAAAAAAGCAATAAAATCTCATAGGATCACCTATGGGAGGCTGGAAATCTGAACGTAGATTGCTGACAGTAGATGCTCCAAGGTTAGTGTGCTGTATCTGTAACAATATATTGCATGTTCAGCATGGTAGCATATGACATTTTGTTGTGAGTCCTGCCAGACTGTATTTTGCATCAGCTGTTCACTCAACCAAGCAGAAAGTTGGATTGTGTCATCATCTAATTGACTGGAACATTGCAAAAGAAGCAGACAACAGACATGGTGGCATCACCATATTCAACATAAAAATCTAAGGTCAAGATTCTGACCTCAGCTACACTGGTATTAATCCAAAAAAACGCCATTAATGTCAATGGGGTTACTGGAGACTCTGTTGATTTCAATGGCATTACTCTGTAGTTACACCAGTAGTAAACTCAGAATCTGTCCTGGAGGGTTTGGTTTTGGATTTCACAGTAGTTTTGCACCAGAAAAACTCCTTTGTCTAATTTAGAATAGGGTAAGAGAGGTCAGAATTAGGACTGTTTCTGATTAGTCATTGCTTTAAAACACTGAAGATACCATAAAGAGAGTGGGAAAATATATACAAGTTATTGGCACTCGGTAAGTGACAGAAGACAAGTGAAATTTCCTCTGATGTTCACAAAATGTTTGCAGTGTTGTTGTAGCTGTGTTGGCCCCAGAATATTAGAGGGACTAACTGGGTGAGGTAATATCTTCTATTGCACCAACTCCTGTTGGCAAAAGACAAGCTTTTGAGTTGACCTGGAGCTTAGAGAGGTCATGTATTGAAGGGCAAATCCTGCTCACATCTCTCCCCGCACTCCATCTCTGGGTGCAAAGAGCCCCTGGCAGGAAAAGAGTTCTGCAGTATAAAGCAGGAAAGGGCTTGGGAATGGCCATGCAAGGTCATCTGCTGTTTAGTGCAGAATGCAACTATGCAGGGGGCTCCATGTACAGCAGTGCATGGGAGTGGCGGTGGCTCAGAAGAGGAGCAGGGACCATAGCCAGCATCATTCCAGCACTTGATCAAGATACTCAACTAGGCATTGGTGGGTACATTTGCTTCTAAGGGCCTGATCCTGGGATTTCAATGGGAGCTGAGGGTGTCCAACTCTGAGTTGAGAAGAGGCATTTCAAGGAATAGAATTATACTCTGTTAATGTGTCAATCTCAAGTGGAATGGAGTTCCCCAGGGAAGGATTTATGCATTCAACTGCTTGTCTTCTGTCTCTGTTGGCTCAATGACCATCACCACTTTGGCATTCAGGTTCCTTCGACTAAAATGCTAATAGAATCATTGTCCATTTCAGAGTTCACAATGAAGCTGGTGCCAAACCTCCTCCTTTGCTTGCTGCTGGTGGTGAAACTGTATCACACTGAAACAGCAGATGATGAAGAACCACAGCCACCTAAAGGGCCTTGTGCAAACTGGATGGGAGGAGCACCAGGCTATCCAGGCCACAACGGTCTCCCTGGCAGAGATGGAAAGGATGGGAAAGACGGGCAAAAGGGAGAGAATGGAGAGCCAGGTCTGCGTGAGGCTTTAATATTCTATACCATTTCAATCAAACATGACCTGATTTCTGTGGGAAGGAAGCCTCAGTAGGTACAGGATTCAAAGTTCATGGAGGTCAATGGAAAGATTTCCAATGACTTCCATGGGCTTTGAATCAGGCCTAAAATTCTCAGAGCTATTTGGAGGTAAATGTGTCATCCCGTATTTAGCAAATGAGAGCACAAGGCACAGAATGTGTATATAGATGAGGGGACAAATATATGCTTTGGCTGGAAAGTTCTGAAATGTTAAGAGCCAGGTAACCATTTAGAGGAAGAATTTTCCTGGCTTCTTCCCTATAAAGAAACCACTGATTCTGTGTAATTACCTGCTCCTGTTGGTGTCAGAGTGTTAAATGAATGTTTAAGGACTTGATTGTTGTTTTTATTTCAATGCAGTGTATAGTTATTTTGCAATACGGAGAAAGCTGGTCAAATTTGCCAATATTTGTTTGTATTTGAAGTCACTGTATTATTCAGTGGCATCAGATATCAACATTACCAGCATTTCCATTTTAAGCAACTATTTTATGTCATTTATAAAATGTAGCTCTCACCTGAAATTTGGCTTAGGAGGTCTCTTCTCAAACAGCTGAAATAATTTTTGAGTTATGGTTGGTTAACTTTTTGGTTAGCTTTGGTTTTTTTAGGTGAAAAACTTCAGTTTATGCTTTTGAGGATTCTAGAAATAAAATGAAAAATGACAATTATTTCATTTCTGTGCACGTGCATTAACATTTCTAACAGCTATCACTAATTCAAATCTTTGGATCAATATCTGCTTACAAAATAAACTGGGAAAAATCAGAACTGTGGGAACTCTCCTGGTTGGCAGCTAATGGGGCTTTCTCTCAATGGAATTTCCATAGGCAAATTGATGCAAGTGAGTACCTAGGTATAAAAGTACCAAGAAATATTAACAAACTAGTGAAAATAAATTTAGATTCTGTACTCTTCCAAATAGTTAGTGATATAAATAGGGGCCATCATTCATCCCTCAGGCTGTGAGGAAGGGTTCACAGAATAAAAATGTATATCCTGCCTAAGCTCCTCTATAGTTAAAGGGTATGGCTGTACTGTCTGGGCTCTAGGACCCTGCAATGTGGGAGGGTCCCAGAGCCTGGACAATGAAACAACTCCACAGCCCAAGCCCCACGAGCTTGAGTCAGCTGGCATTGGCCAGCCGTGGGTGTCTAATTGCAGATGACATACCCTAAGCAGTATACCTGTATATATCCCTCTGACTTATCTGTGTATATCCACCCAACTTATTTTAGAAAATTTAATAGCATTATTAGAGCCTTCCTGTGAGTCTCTGATCAGTAACCATGACTACCACCTCCAAACCTTAAAGCCAAGGGGGTTTGGTCCCCCAGACTTACAAAATTAATATTATGCTTTTATCATAGAAAATGGGGGGGGGGGGGGAAGAAATGGCAGATGAAATCAATGTTGATTAAATGCAAAGTAATGCACAGTGGAAAACATCATCCTAACTATCTATACAAAATGATGGAATCTAAATTAGCTGTTACCACTCAAAGAGATCTTGGAATCATCATGGATAGTTCACTGAAAAATTTGCTCAATGTGCAGCAGCAGTCAAAAAAGCTAATGGAATGTTAGGAACCATTAGGAAAGGGATAGATAATAAGACAGAAAATATCATAATGCCACTTTATAAATCCATGGGACACCCACACCTTGAATACTGGGTGCAGTTCTGGTCACCGCATCTCAAAAAAGATATATGAGAATAGGAAAAAGTACAGAGAGGAGGAACAAAAATGATTAGGAATATGGAGCAGCTTCCATTTAAGGAGAAATTTAAAAGACTGTTCAGCTTCGCAAAGAGAAGACTGATGGGGGATATGATAGAGATCTATAAAATCATGAATGGTGTAGAGAAAGTGAATAAGGAAATGTTATTTACCCATTCACATAACACACAAACCAAGGGTCACTCAATTAAATTAATAAGCAGCAGGTTTAAAACAAAAGGAAGTGCTTCATTATATAATGTGCAGTCAATCTGTGGAACACATTGCCAGGAGATGTTGTGAAGGCCAAAAGTATAACTTTTTTAAAAAAAGAATTACATAACTTCATGGAGGATAGGTCCATCAATGGCTATTAGCCAGGAGGGTGAGGGACACAACCCCATGCTCTAGATGTCCTGAAACCTATGACTTACAGAAGCTGGGACTGGCTGATAGGGAATGGATCACTTGATAAATTGCCCAGTTCTGTTACTTTCCTCTGAAACATCTGGCATGGGCTATGGTCAGAAGACAGGATACTGAGCTAGATGAACCATTGATCTGACCGAGCATGACCATTCTGATGTTCTTATGTCACAGATGCCAAAATGGTTCAGCATGTCAACTCCCTTATACTCACGTGGGTGGAAACTGAACAGGTATTAATGCACCTAATTCCCCCGCAGGTCTCCTCTTTTTGTCTGATGGAAAAAAAATAAGGTGCCTACAGCGGTGGCTGCATGAAGGGTCAGGGCTATCCTAGCTAAGAAGTTCCAATTTGCCATCATGCAAAAGCACCTATTTGGGACAAATTGGGAACAAACCTACAATTTGGAAGTACTAGCTGAAGAGGGGCATCATATGGATTTCCGAATTAGTCAGCTATGAGGGCTTTGTCCCTTTTCTAACACTAAAACAAAGTTATGATCTGCCAACCTCAGCGGCGTGGCAGTACTTTCAGTTCAGACATTTGCTAATGTATCAATTTGGTTCAGATGACCTGGACTGCCCGAGGTCCAGAAGTACTGGCAAGTACTTAAAAACGCTCCAAAAACTCCTCAGGCCCATGTCCATTATGCATACTTTGTTAACAAAGAGGAACTTGATTAGTCTGGAGTTCTTTGTGAAAGTGTGGGAAGGGAATTTAACACTGCCCTTAAAAGAACCCCAATGGCAGAGCATATTACAAAAAATTAAAAATGCTTCAGTGGATTGCAGGCTACCCTTGCTGCAACAAAACACCACAGGTTTCAGAGTAACAGCCGTGTTAGTCTGTATTCGCAAAAAGAAAAGGAGTACTTGTGGCACCTTAGAGACTAACCAATTTATTTGAGCATAAGCTTTCGTGAGCTACAGCTCACTTCATCGGATGCATACTGTGGAAAGTGTAGAAGATCTTTTTATATACACACAAAGCATGAAAAAATACCTCCTCCCACCCCACTCTCCTGCTGGTAATAGCTTATCTAAAGTGACCACTCTCCTTACAATGTGTATGATAATCAAGGTGGGCCATTTCCAGCACAAATCCAGGGTTTAACAAGAATGCCTGGGGTGGGGGTGGGGGTGGGGGGGAGGAAAAAACAAGGGGAAATAGGTTACCTTGCATAATGACTTAGTCACTCCCAGTCTCTATTCAAGCCTAAGTTAATTGTATCAAATTTGCAAATGAATTCCAATTCAACAGTTTTTCGCTGGAGTCTGGATTTGAAGTTTTTTTGTTGTAATATCACAACTTTCATGTCTGTAATCGCGTGACCAGAGAGATTGAAGTGTTCTCCCACTGGTTTATGAATGTTATAATTCTTGACATCTGATTTGTGTCCATTTATTCTTTTATATAGAGTTTGTCCAGTTTGACCAATGTACATGGCAGAGGGGCATTGTTGGCACATGATGGCATATATCACATTGGTGGATGTGCAGGTGAACGAGCCTCTGATAGTGTGGCTGATGTGATTAGGCCCTGTGATGGTGTCCCCTGAATAGATATGTGGGCACAGTTGGCAACGGGCTTTGTTGCAAGGATAGGTTCCTGGGTTAGTGCCTATTTCCCCTTGTTTTTTCCTACCCCGCCCCCCACCCTCAGATGTTCTTGTTAAACCCTGGATTTGTGCTGGAAATGGCCCACCTTGATTATCATACACATTGTAAGGAGAGTGGTCACTTTAGATAAGCTATTACCAGCAGGAAAGTGGGGTGGGAGGAGGTATTTTTTCATGCTTTGTGTGTATATAAAAAGATCTTCTACACTTTCCACAGTATGCATCCGATGAAGTGAGCTGTAGCTCACGAAAGCTTATGCTCAAATAAATTGGTTAGTCTCTAAGGTGCCACAAGTACTCCTTTTCTTTTTGCGAAAACACCACAGAGGTTGCAAAAGGCTATATCCCCGGATGTTTGTGGGTGCTGTAACAAAGAAAAAGGAACTCTGATGCATACGCAATGGGACTGTCCAAAAGTGAGGCAACTGTGAAAAGAGGCGGCCACAAGTGTTAAAATAATGTCCAGCTTCAGCTGAAAATGATATCCTAGGTTATTTATCTGCTAAGCTGGGTTTAACTGTGCCATAAAGACGTTGGATTTTGGGGGCAGCAGTGATCATCAAATCCATGATTTTACAAAAATGGAAGAATAGGCTTATGCCCAACATAAAGCAGTGGTGTTTGGACCTGTCTGAGTTAGCAGCCAAAGAAAGAATAGCGTATGGCCGTAGAGAGCAATTATATTGATTTGAAAAAATGTGGACCCCCCCACCTTTTTGGATAAAAAAGTTGAGATGGCTCAAAGAATGGCAGACCTTCATTCCACTTAATCCCTCCTCTCCTGTGTGCCCTGCGCTCAGCTGGTCTGCTCCTTCCCTCTCCCTATTTATGCTTGGCGTCTCCTGTTTTATTACTGTTACCCCCACCCTAACACATTATGTCTATGCAGTATTGTCTGGTCAGATCTTGCAGCTTTGACAGCTTGTAAAACTGTGTAATTCCATCATTCTGTTGGAGATCCCATGAAGCATGTAGTATTTGGAAACATACACTAGCTGTAAGTCATTCCCTTTTAGTCCTTTTCATTGTCTGTTTCTTTATGAAAATCAGTAAAATAATCATAAAAATTATAACTGCAAAAACTTCAAAGTGGATTTTATGATAGGGCCAAAAGTGTGCCATATATGTCAATGCAGGGTGCAAATGATAGTCCCAAAGAGCACCAAGGGACCATTGCAGCCGTATCCACTGCAACCAGAGGAAACGGCTCAATAAAGCTAAGCATCAGATTTGAAATAGCTACACTCCCTTGAAGTATGGGTGTGAATTCCAGCAGGGTTGAGTCAACCCTTTGTCCTTCTGAGATAAATTGAGCTCCATGCTGGATTTTTTTTTATGGAAGTCTTTTGAATAAGGATTTAAAATCTCATGGGCCTGTTTTCAATAGGCATTAGTGAGCCTATTAAATATCGCCCAACTGGCCACTGGCCAACATCTCCCACTGTTCTCAAACAGGAACTGAGTTTACAGAACTATCATATCAGCACATATGCTGATGTGAGTCTGATTTGGTTTATTGTTGGAAATTCCCAACACGATCACTCTAAACCATGGACGCCAGGTTTGTATAATCCTTGGTGGTGGCCAGAATGGGTCCAAGCAGAGCCATCCCATCCATAGGACAGACCAGGGCAACTGCCCCGGGCCCTGCGCTTTGAGGGGCCCCATGCATCAGGGGGATGTGGGATCCAGGGTGGCCTGGGGAGTAAGCGGGGGAGCTCATGCTGGCAGCAGCAAGCAACCCGCCCCAGCCCGCCCCGCTCCGTCGGCTCCCAGCGTCGCTCGGGGGAGGGGGCGGAAGCCAGAAAGAGGTGGGGCAGGGGTGGAGGCTTGGGGGAATGGGGGAGGGTCGGAGGAGCAGGGGTGGGAAGAGATGGGGCAGGGATGGGGGATTGAGGGAAGGGGTGGAATGGAGCCGGGGTGGGGGCGGAGCAGGGGTGGGTAGAGGTGGGATGGAGCAGAGTGGGGCAGGCTGGGGCCAGGCCCTCGCTGACCCCCCAGGCCGCCCTGGACCCAAGTCCTGCTGAAGCATGCGGCCCCTCAAAGCGCGGAGCCTGGGGCAGTTGCCCCAGTCCGTCCTATGGACAGGAGGGCTCTGAAAATATAAGCCCAAACATTGGTGGAGCCGGGCCCATGTTCCTGAATATTGGTGGACCACGGGCCCATATAACTCGCCACCTGTGCTCTAATCAAAATAACTTTCCCCGTAGGTGAGCCAGGCCCCAAAGGGGATACTGGAGAGGGAGGAGCTCCTGGCATTGAAGGCCCAAGAGGATTTCCAGGAATCCCAGGGATGAAAGGGGAGAAGGGAGAAGGTGCTTACATTTACCAATCTGCCTTCAGCGTTGGGCTCACAAGCAGAGCCCCAGTCCCCAACATTCCCATCAGATTCACAAAAATCTTCTACAACGAACAAAATCACTACGATGAAACCACGGGGAAGTTCCACTGCAGCCTCCCAGGCCTGTACTATTTTGCGTACCACCTCACTGTGTATATAACAGATGTGAAAGTCAGTCTGTACAAGAAGGACAAGGCAGTGCTATTCACCTATGATCAGTTCCAGAAAAACAATGTTGACCAAGCTTCTGGGTCTGTTTTGCTTCACCTGAGTGCTGGAGAAGAAGTTTGGCTTCAAGTGTATGGAGAAGAAGAAAAAGAAAACAATGGAGTCTATGCTGATAATATCAATGATTCTACTTTCACAGGTTTCCTCCTTTATCCAGACGTGGATCTTCATTAAAGTGTGAATCCAGTACATGAGGGAGGAGAGGAAGGATTAGCCAAGGAATTGATTTGGGAACACTCTAGGTTTTCCTAAGCACTATTTCCACATTGTGGTTACTGGAAAACACAGTGTTTTGTAGGGCTTTAGACTAGGTATTATAATCACCATGGATGAAATCCTGGCCCCATTGAAATCAATGGGAGTTTTTCCATTGACTTCAGTGGGGCCATAATTTCACCCCACATCGCCACTTCTGCCCTCTTTCCAAATTCTGAGCCCAAATATCAACATATTAATGAAAGAAATAGACAGAGCTAACATAGTGCCTAGTCCACTGGGGTCCTGTTCCATGACAGAGGCTCCCAAGTGCTATGATAATTCAAATAATAAATATAATCATAAATAATACAGCTCCTTGAAATATTTTTGAAATTCATAATTTTGACAAAAAATTATCAAAATTTTGAATGTCAATGACAAAATTCACAATTTAGAGCTGGCTGAAATTTTTCAAAATGTTGGTGAATTTTTCAGTCAAAATTTCAAATTTTTACCAAAATAAGGAACAAAGTATTTCATGAAAATTATATGAAACTTGTTCCTGTTTTGCACCCAGCTCCAGTAAACACAACCCACTGGCATTGTAATCCTGCAATTTACTCAGGCCTTCTAACTCCTCCCATTGTTTAGTGTTTTTCCTAGTAACGTTATGTCTAATTTAGATTGCAAGCTCTGTGGGCAAGTGTTGTGTCTTTTTATTTATCTGTAAAGCATTACATACACCTATCACACTACATAAAGAACCATAAAAACAACTCAGGGCTACTACCATCTTGAACAGTAGATTGTTCCAGAAGCTTCAC
The DNA here is from genome assembly GCF_015237465.2 of Chelonia mydas. Lineage (NCBI taxonomy): Eukaryota > Metazoa > Chordata > Testudines > Cheloniidae > Chelonia > Chelonia mydas. Next base: position 42,646,163 of record NC_057855.1, read on the forward strand.
TTCTTTGGAGACCATATTTCTGTGACTGTTCTAAAATCATGGCATCCCCCTGCAAATCACATACCAGATATTTGGAGAATGGGAGGCACTAACAGGCAGCTGGGCAGGTATTTAAATATAAACACATCTCTAATTAAAACACTGGATCTGCATTGTATTTAAAGATGTAGCAGTTCAGCACTCGTGCTGTAATGTGTGTTTGGTTTGACAGTATCTTATAGCTTTAATTTCAGCTGGAGGTCAGGAATGAATTGTTAATTCACCTAGAATCTTCTGTGCCTTCTTCTCTATGAAAAAGCCAGTAGTACCTTCAGTTTAGCAATCACCTTTCCATCCTATACATATAGATCCATTAATGATTAGAACACCTATCGGGAGATCCTTATGTGGTGTAAATGAGCATAGCTCCATTGACATCAATAGAGCAACACTGATTCACATCAGCCCAGAAACTGGCCCGCTTATCTGCAAGACTAGTTCTATGTTGCTATGATTATTAGGATTGGTGATCTTAGTAACATTCCTACCATGAGCTGATCTCTCTCATAGTTTCTTGTTTGATTTTATCTAAAAGAAAATCAGCTTCTCTGATAGATTTAGAGATGAAGAATCCAGTTTTGCTTTGATAGGTTGGTTGTTTTGGTTGGTTCCTAAACTGACACATTACTCTAAATGTAGAATAGTATCACTGCTTCCACTAAAAATTGTTTTCATACCAGTATTTTCTACACTCCAATGAATTAACATATTATAAATAAACATATTTGGCTCTCTCACTAAATCTCTCTGTGGCTTTTTTGTTGTTGTTATTTTGGTCAAGGCTGACAAAGGACTTTTTTTCCTAACATAGATGGGCAGCTCAAAAGCCAGGTGCTGAGCCATTTAAAAAAACCTAGGAGGAAAACTGAAGGATTCTTAAGCTGTGTAAAAATAACATAAAGAAGGTCCTCAGTCCTTTTTTGATGCACACTTGTTTTCCCCAGGAATTGAAATGGGGGTTCGAATTTACGGGGGGGGGGGGGGGGGGGGGCGAATGAGGGCTAAGGGATGAGACCATGAGGGCAAAGATCAACTTTATGGCACAATAGTAAAAACAGAAAAATATTTCATGACCACTTTATTAGATTTAACTCATATTTTAAAATCACACAAATTAAAGTTGGCTACTCAAGCCTTCTATGAAGTACTACACCTATCTCCTTCTTGGTTTCTTCTTGTAATTTTGCACACCTCTGTTAATGCAATGCAGTACTACCAAATGCAATGCAATACTTCTGGTCCTTCAATTGACATGCTCATTAGTTCATTCATATGATCAGGCAGAAGGTGACTTCTTTCAGAACACAAAAATATCTTCAATGATGAAAAAGAATGCTCAGCTGTAGCGGTTGTGACTGGGAGTAGCAAGAGAAGAATTCCTACTTCTTGCATCACAGGAAACATAGCACAAAGATCAGGTCGAGCCACTAGTAATGACAAAAAAGAAGTTGAAGTCAAATTTTAATTCATTCATCGTGTGACATTCCACTGTGTGCTCAAATTCTCTATTCTGCCCTAATCATATGGCAGCCCCATATGCTGGTAGTACCTCCCTCCACTCAACTGTCGACGCTTTATAAGACAGGCATTTGTAAAAGATACATCCAGAAGTTGCTGTTGTAGATTTGTGAGTGTTGGTTTAACAAACACTTCTTGTCCTCTTCACTTAAGGAATCAATATAAGTTTCTTCATTAGTCAACTTCTGGACTGAAGTCCTTGCTTCTTCCAGTATGTTTTCAATGGATCTCTCTCTTATGGCTTCTATTGCTGGACAAAGATCTACTACTATTGTAACAGATGCCTGGATGGCATTGTTTAATGACCCAAGTGGTTTCAACAGTAGACTTACAAGAGACAGAATGGTGATTGTCTTCTCTGAACATAGAAGCAAAAGTAGTCCACCAGCCTCACTACTTAGATCCACCCCATCTTGGTAGATACTTTCCAAAGCCAGTAATAATGGTTGCAGTAATTTTAAGACATCAGCCAAGGATCGCTCATGAGAAAGCCAGCGGGTATTCCCATGTTGGACTAATTTGAACTTCAGTCCCAGAGCACCTTTTATTTTTTCCCCAAGGTGTTCAATCTTTTTGGACTCTTGTTGAAAAAAAGAGTATAATGAAGACATTAAATTTATGGCTTTTTTAATGTCTTTTGAAGATTCTGCAGCTCATACTAGTGCTAGTTGAGTCGATCATAGAATCGTAGGACTAGAAGGGACCTTGAGAGGTCTTCCAGTCCAGTCCTCTGCACTCAAAGCAGGACTAAATATTATTTAGACCATTCCTGACAGGTGATTTTCTAACCTGCTCTTAAAAACATTTAATGATGAAGATTTCACAATCTCCCTAGGCAATTTATTCCAGTGCTTAACTACCCTCACAGTTAGGAACTTTTTCCTTTTGTCCAACCTAAACCACCCTGGCTTCAATTTAAGACCATTACCTCTTGTCCTATCCTCAGAGGTTAATGAGAATTTTTCTCCCTCCTCCTTGTAAAAACCTCTTATGTACTTGAAAACAGTTATCATGTCACCGCTCAGTCTTCTCTTCTCCAGATTAAATAAACCCATTTTTTTCAATCTTTCCTCATAGGTCATGTTTTCTAGAACTTTAATCATCTGTGTTGCTCTCCTTTGGACTTTCTCCAATTTGTCCACATCTTTCCTGAATTGTGGTGCCTAGAACTGGATGCAATACTCTAGTTGAGGCCGTATCAGCGTGGACTAGAGTGGAAGAATTACTTCTCATGTTTTGCTTAAACCACTTCGGCTAATACCTCCCAGAATGATATTTGCTTTTTTTTTTTTTTTGCAATAGTGTGACACTGTTGACTCATATTAGTTTGTGATCCACTCTGACCCCCAGATCCCTTTCTGCAGTACCCTTTCTTAGGCAATCATGTCCCATTTTGTATATGTGCAATTGATGTTCCTTCCTAAATGGAGTACTTTGCATTTGTCCTTTTTGAATTTCATCCTATTTACTTCAGACCATTTCTCCAGTTTGTCCAGATCATTTTGAATTTTAATCCTATCCTCCAAAGCACTTGCAACCCCTCCCAGCTCAGTATCATCTGCAAACTTTATAAGTGTATTCTCTATGCCATTATCTAAATCATTGATGAAGATATTGAACAGAACTGGACCCAGGACCAATCCCTACAGGACTTTACTCAATATGCCCTTCCAACTTGACTGTGAATCACTGATAACTACTCTCTGGGAATGATTTTCCAACCAGTTATGCACTCACTTTATAGTAGCTCCATCTAAGTTGTATTTCCCTAGTTTGTTTATGAGGTCATGCGAGACAGTATCAAAAGCCTTACTAAAGTGAAGATATACCGCATCTACCGCTTCCCCCCTTTCCATCCACAAGGCTTGTTACCCTGTCCAAGAAAGCTATTAGTTTGATTTGACATGATTTGTTCTTCACAAATCCATGCTGACTGTTACTTATCATCTTATTATCTTTTAGTTGTTTGCAAACTGATTGCTTAATTATTTGCTCCATTATCTTTCCAGGTACTGAAATTAAGATGGTCTCTGCAATGTGTAGAGGAGAGATTAGGGTTACACTTTTCTCTGAGCAAAGCTTGTACTCCACCATGTCTTCCAGAGAAGTTTGCAGCTCCATCAAATGCACAAGCAGCCCTCTTTTTGGGGTCCAATTTACAAGCATTTAACTCTTCTAAGATGTGGGTTGTCACAGATGCAGCCAATATGTCTTCTATAACCTGAATATCTACAAATGCATCTATTGGCCTACTTCTTAGGATTTACAGTGTCATAAATTAATAATTCATCATCTTCTTGCACTAACAAATTATAATGAAGGTGAGACACGTCCTAGGAGACAGAATGGTCCTGCAGCAGACTGGACAACAGAGACCTGCCTCTCCTGTACCAGCAGCTGTAGGAAGTGGAGACTCTGATCAGGAGCCTCATGAGCCCAAGACAGTAGCTCTATCAGGTGAACTGAAAGGGTGACTCCTTTTCAATGAACCACTAAGAGGGGTGTTAAGCTGTGCCCATGGGAAGTTGCCAAGACAGGATTCTTCCCATCAAATCCAAAGGAGACTTATCTATCCATCTACCCACCCTATCTAACTCAACCATACCTTACACCCATGTTTTTATATCTCATCCACCATTGTAGTCTCTGTGCACCTTACAATGTATTTCTTCTTCTCAAATGAGACAATCTTTAGCTACCCAATGATATGATGTCCTGTGATTAGAGAATTCTTCCAATGCTTCACATGTGTTTCCACTAAGCACTTTTGTGTAGCATATGCAAAAAAAATTGGCTCTATCTCTCTGCCCTGCCACACACAGAGACCTCTGGTTACCTGCCTGACAGCCTTCCTGTAAGATAATGAGAACAACTCGTGGAAAGATTTATTTCCAGATTGTTTGCCCAACACTAACAATGAATCTAAATCCATCATGAATGGCCTCCTTAAGAGAGAATCCCCTAAGGGCCATGAGACTTAAACAAGGAAATGTCAATGATGGATTTCGTAACAATCAATCTGATCGTGTTTAATGCAGCTAGCTTGAGAAGGTCCCCCTCCACTCCTTCCTGCCAGGCATATTAATATAAAGAGAATGGAAAAACAAACTGTATGCAAGAAAGGGGACAGAAATGTAGTGACTGCTGTATCTAATGGTGTAAGAGGCTTAGACCAAATGCACCTAGGTTAGACCTTTTATAGCATTATTAAATTTTGAGAATCTAAAGTTTCCAAAAGGCATGGAAGTAGAAATGAATACGGTGCTTACAAATAACTGGACTAAGCACTGGGAGTAAAACCAAATTTAAAGATTCCCAAGCTGGTTTCCTAGAAGGAAACCAATGTCAAAAACCACTTCAGGGCTGCCTACACAGCAGGTACAAATGCACTAGTGTTGCCCCATATACCAGGAATGGACTGCGTGTACTTCCAATAAGGGAGATAGGATGTTGCTGCAGTTCAGGCAGTAGACTAGGACTCAGAATACCTGGGTCCAGTTCTTGACAGTGCCACAGACTACTTCTTTACATATTTTAATGTTGTATGCTTGAATCTGGGGGACAAAATTCCCAACTCCCAGCCACACGATAGATTTCTTATCCACGTTGTGAATGTTGATTGCATATTCTGCACTTGTTCCACCTGCAGAACTTTCACCTATGCCAATGGCAATTTGCGTCCAAAACTACAGTAGCACATATGATAGATCAATGCTACAGTGTGGATCCAAGGATAATTTTGCCCCTAATCAAAGACTGATTCGAAAGCCTGAACCTTCCTATCAGCTACTTTCATCCTTTCATCTCTTCACTGTCACTAGTCTGCAAGAATTTACATCATTACTCACTTTTAAACTGTAGGGAAGGCTAGCCCCCGGCTGCTCCCCTGCTGTCTCCCCTCCCCCGCAGCCTCAGGTTGCCACAGGGGCAGCGCAGCTTGCACCCGCCCACTTCCCAGGCTTTCCAATAAGCCTGTCCTGCCGTTCTGAGCGGCATGGTAAAGAGGCGGGGAGCGGGGGGGTGGAGGGTTAGATAAGGGGCAGGAGGTCCTGGGGGTTAGTCAGGCGACGGGGAGCAGGAGACGGTTTGATAGGTGTGGGAGTCCCGGGGGGGCAGGGAGCAGGGAGCGGTTGGATGGGGCAGGGGTTCTGCGGGGGGGAAGTCAGGGGACGGGGAACAGGGGGAGTTGGATAGGCGTGGGAGTCCTGGTGGGGGAGGGGCTGTTGGGGGCGGAGGTGTGGATAGGGGTTGGGGCAGTCAGGGGACAGGGAGCAGGGGGGGTTGGATAGGGGGTCGGGTCCCGGGGGGGTAGTTAGGGGTGGGGGATCCTGGGAGGGGGCGGTCAGGGAACAAGGAGCAGGGGGGTTGGATGCGTCAAGGGTTCTGAGGGGGGCAGTCAGGGGGCGGGAAGTGGGAGGGGGTAGATAGGGGCAGGGGCCAGCCTGTATTGGGAGGCACAGCCTTCCCTACCCAGTCCTCCATACAGTTTTGCAACCCCGATGTGGCTCTCAGGCCAAAAATCCCTGTTTTAATCCTTGCTCAGCCACTGGCTCACTGTGTGTAGCCTTTCTGTTTCCTTATTTGTGTTCAGAAATATACATATCACAGGGGTACCGTGCGGGTTGATCAGTTAATGTCTCTGCAATGTTGTGAACATATCAAGCACTATAAGAATAATACATTTTATTAAATATAATCTCTTTTTATCCGTCACTGTAAGATTCATCGCTTTTCTAGTTTGTACATCCCTTGTCCATACTTCTCTCTGAGCTGCTGTTACCAACTTTGTAAAGTGTAAGGCTTTATTTTGCCTCATGATGAATTGTTTGAAAATAGTTAGTAATGAAGAGCATTATAGTTTGCATCATAATGAACACATGAAGGAACCACAGACAGCAGGCCCTAAGCATAGACTCCACAGCTGAGCTATCTGGGTTTTGTTGGGTCTGAGAAGGGAGGTGACAGGCAGAATCATTTGCTGTAAAGATGTGAGGAGATCCCAAAAAGACAGATGACTTGGAGGCAAAATGTCGGCAATTCCAAAACAATTTGAAAAGTAAGCAGCAAAATAGAGAGACAGAGTCAAAAATCGATTGCCCACTAGATGGCACTGCTGCTGCACTGGAACTAGTGGATGGACAAGGACCATCAGGACTCTGAGAGTGATATACCAGAACTATACTTTCAGAGACAGAAGGCCTGCTTAAACCTGGTGTAAATGGGTGCAACTTCATTGAGCACATCTGCTTACATAAAAGTTTGAATTTGGCCCTTAGGACAGAGAGGAATTACAAAGAAAATAAATTTGGACAATAGCACGCAGGGCAAAAATGACACGTGAATTCAGAGTTGTTGTAACTTTGGTGATCCCGGGGTATTAGAGAGACAAGGACGGTGAGGTAATATCTTTTATTGGACCAACTTCTGATGGTGAAAGAGACAAGTTTTCAAGCTTTACACAGCTCTTCTTCAGGCTCGAGCTTTGTGTAAGCTCAAAAGCTTGTCTCTCTCACCAACAGAAGTTGGTCCAATAAAAGATTACTGTGACCAAGAATTTGGCTTCAGTTTCCTGAAGCACCTTGTAGCGCTTTAAATGAAATGTTTGCAGAAAAGCCTCAGGAGGGGTTTCAATTCAGAGAAATTATAACTTGTTTAATTGGACATAAAAAGAGTGGTGATAGTGTCAGGACCCTTTGGAATGCTCAGAGTAGTAATTAGTTTTAAAAATAAAGACTTAATTTAATAATAATTTAAATTAGAAAATTCAGTAAGGATGGCCATAGGGTGATGTAATTTCACTTCCTGTGGGGAATGACTAAGCAAAACCCCATAGAAATACTTTGGAGCCCTTAGGAGTATATGAGGATCTCAGACAAGAAGCAGCTAGGGGTCATCTACAGGTCAGCTAAGAGAAACCCCATAGGAATACATTGCAGCCCATAAAAATATGTGGGACTTCTGGTAAAGTCCTGGGACCGTCTAGAACCTTGTTGACAGTACTAGAACCCAAGATGGTGGCAGAGGAGGAGTTAACTTTGATGGACATATGCTAATACTGGAAAGCTGATTGGCTGAATTACAATAATAAATTATGTTAATGGCTAAGCTTGAGCAAGCAAACAGTGTATAAGAGTGAGAGCCAACAGGCTAAACCCTGTAGTTGGGGATAGTAGTGGGACCAGACGGTAAAGAAGAACAGAAGCTCTGCTAGCAGGGGATCGTAATGGGACCAAGGCCTGAAAGGAGAATAGAAGATACACTTACACAGAAGAAGCCATCCGAGAAGCACCAACAGAACCCTGCAAGGCAGAGAGCTGCTGGAAGAGTGGCCTTGCAGCAGCTCAGGGTTACTGGGGCAATGGCCGCTTCTGCCACCCAGCCAGCAGAGGGCTGCCACAGCAGCCAGCCCAGCAGCTCACAGGCCTCTGTTTCTCTCTCACCCGAGGAGCCGTTTTACCTCAGATGCAGCCAGCGACCGCAAGCAGGAGCGAACAGCAGGTGGCGCTCACGAAATACTAATCTGACAGATCAGGAGGACTGATCCAGAGATGAGTCAGAGGGATTTCAGGAAGCCTCTGTAAGTTTAACCTTCTTCTGTTTAATACCCTGGAGTGTATGGGTTTCAAGTGTAAATAAAGCTGAATGTCTGTGGTCTGAGTGAGATCTTCCCCCTACCCGTCTAGTAATCGCCCGGCCAGCGCTTACTGGATGTGTAGTATTAAGTGTTTAGTGTTAAGTATTTAATGTTGAAAGCTTATATGTTTAATGGTTATTTTATTATATGTCATAAAGCGATAAGTTTAGCGGTTGTATTGTTGTAAGGTATAGAGTATTAAGTGAATAATTACATTGTGTTATGTGTCCCTTTATTTGATGCGCCGCTTCATTCTTTCGTTGTAACCCTTGTCATTTCTCTCTCTATTCTTTTACTGTCACCATTTACTTCTTAATAAATATTATTCCTGTTTCAAAAAGTATTACTGCTTACTTGTCTATTCCTGATCCTGTATCTGTGTAATTGTAGTTGTAATTAAGTTATTGAATATTTTACTTTTCATCTTGGGCCTGGGGCTTAATGGTATTAGAGACATCAAGATTTTGTAACCTAATTCAAGGGCTATCATTTGCATCTGAAACTCTGCAGAATGCCCCTAATAGATGGCACAGGTAGCCTGTAGTTCAGGTTGCCTGACACTTTGTCAGAAAACCCAGTTTTCAGTTGCTTATAACTTTGCCAAACTTTATCTGTTTGGACTGAAATCTTAACTATGTATATACTGAAGAATGTGAACAGAGAAAAATATATTTTTCTATTAAAAATTAATACAAAAATGTGACAAATTTAACTCCATTTAAAAGCACTCCACAATTACTCATCGGCTCTGCCTAAGCGAAAGTCTGTGCAGGTTAGAACGACACAATTAATTGGATTTGATTTGTTCCCATACTCCTCTTTTCTAATGGAATTACTTTATTCACATGTTCGCACAACACATTTCTGCTGACTTACTGTACAATGCATTGTTTCCAACTTGCAATGTGGTTCTTCTCTGTAGTCATATTAATCAAGGGCTCTCGGCCAGATAGTGTTACAGGACACTTAAAATACAATTGCAGCAAGTTACCATACTATAAAATATACTTCATACAACCAAAAATAGCTTTCCCAGAAATCTAACATAATTGCACGTGAGAAAAAGTGGTCTGAATGCTCTCCAGGACAATTGCTGTATTAACACACAGTCCATCCTATGAAAAGGTTCAAGAACCACTGCTCTGTGCAGAAGTTTGGAGTGCAATTACCACATATGTCCACTAGATGGTGCAAAGAAATTAATCATTAGAGGGCCCGCTCCCATTTAAGCACCTAAAAGTGTCACATTAAGAATTCCTGGGTGCTGCTGAGCTCATCTGAAAATATGGCTCATATAGTACACAATGCCAGGACTGTGGCATAGGGGAACTGGGAGGTAGTGAAGCGGAGGTGTTCTTTTCCTAATGAATCAAGATGCTTCCGTTCTGACTAAATCTCTGCCTCCAGTCCCAAATTACCATGACTTTATATGTATATTACACTTGATACTGCAGATTGTGCATTCTGTATAGTAAATATTTCAGATACACTATTGCCATGTCACAGATCTCCACTCCTGTAGCAATGTATTTTGGTAGTTTGTCAAGAGTAGGCCATTGGTCCCAATAATACTTTTATTTTATGTAGCACCTTTTTCATCCAAAGGCTTTATGAACACTGTGCCCAACTCATTGTTGCCCCCCGGCTGCTTTGTACAGGCTGTGCAGGCACAAAGAGGCTGTAGAGCAGACATAAGCCCCTCTGAGGAATAACAAGGTCTCAGGAGGCTTTTCTACTAAAGGAGCCACTAGTGCAGGGGCATGATAGGAAGTTTCTGGCTCAGTCAGAGGCTGACAAATGGTGAACAGAAGGCCGGAGATGTAGGAAAGGCATATCAGTGTATATCATATGACAGTGGGTCCGAGGGATCCCCTACTGTATGTCACGGGTTGAAACAGCTTCCAGCCACCCCTAATAGGAAAGACACAAGTCACCTCTGATCTGTCCTTGCACCGGCCCTAGCACCAGGGACTACAAAAGTGCTGCAACTGAGTATTCCTCAGATGTGGAACTACTTTTACAGGAACACTCACAGGCTTGAAACCCAGCACATCCTTCGGTGCTTTGCTAAACTGGGGCCTCAGCAACTTGCCTGGACAGAGAGCCATTAGCAATGTATCTGCAGCTAGCAAAGATGCATAGAGACAGGCCACACCTGGAAACATTACACCCAGGTGGGGTCCATCCAGGATTTCTTTATAGATTTTTAAAACGGTGAAAAATAAACTATGAATCATTCACATATGTTTGCTGCACAATGATACAATGGTTCGTTAGCTAAGCGTAGGGCTTTATCCCAATCCCTTTGCTTTCTTTCATACCTACAGTCCCTTTCTAACAGTTTTAAATGGAACCAGCAGTGACTTTTCACTGTAGAGTATTTCCAAAGCAGCACAGCTCCTATTCCCATTTCAAATAACTACTGAGATCAGCAGTTGGCTGGGGCTGATTGAGGGACAGTACTGATCAGTAAAAAAGAGCTGCCCCTACAAGTGGCACAAGCACTTTCATAGGTGGTTTACCCATTGGAATGAAGGAGCGATTTGTGGTGTTTTCCTTCCATCTCAGGCCCTGTGTGACCTTGCTACTTTTCAGTGGTTGCCACTGCAATAGCTTTAATCTTGCCCCGGCAGGTGTTCTTGCAAGAATTTTCTAATTGCTGCCCTAATCCCTATGTACTGTGGGCGTTGTACTCCTAATAAGCATGCAGCTCAATGAATGGTTCCCCCTGTCCTTAGGGTGCTTTTCAGGGCAGCTGCACCCATTCTTAAAAACAGCGATAGAAAAGTGCGGTGACCAAATGGGCAGTCAAGCTAAAGGGGAAAATTGCCACTTTTTACAAGCAGGGTGGGAAGCAGGGTCCCATGCCTGGTGTCTTCCCCTTTAGCTGTGACTGTTTTGGTAGTCGGAGCTGCTAGTAGGACATGGACCCAGGAGGCCCTGACTCCTGCTCCTGTAGCAATACATTAATTTCAACTGTAAGAGCATCCATTTTAAACCTGATACATCTGGAACTATAGAAAATGGGAGGGACTTATTTTTTATTGGCATCCATTGTGAAGCAGAGTTTCAAACGGCCACACACGCATTATGGCATTACCTGGGCAGCACATGGTTACAGGTCCTTTCAATATGCAAACATCATTCACAGAATAATGCTTGGTTCTGATCTAGCACTTTCCATATTCAAAGCACTGGATCAACATGAACTAATTAACCCTCTGGCATAGGAAAGAGTTACCCTATTGTACAGATAGGGAAATGGAGACAGAAACATGTCCCTAACTCGCCCTCCACTTCCTCTTCCAGGTCCTCGGATGGATTGTGGCCTCCTGCATTAAACCCCATGGGAGGGGAGCAAGGAGGGCAGAGGGCCCAGATCCTCAGAGGTATTTAGGTGCCTGACTCCCATAGAAATCAATGGGAGTTAGGCACTTAAATACCTTTGAGGATCTGGCCAAAATCTCTGAGATTCAGCTCAAAGAGTTTCTCCAAATTCTTCTACTTGGAGCTTGCCCCGAACCCCGTGGAAGAAACTAGGGGTTGGCGCCAAGCTCTGCCATTCCTCTAAGTCACATCTGACCCATGGGATCCACTGGAAGCACAAAGCTAGCCTCAGTGAAATGTATACTTCTGTACAAGATCCAGGCACCCACACAGCTTTCTCCAGCTCCCGGAGACTGCAGTTCCCATTGAGCCATGTTACTATGGTTTCCCCACCTTGGTGCAGCTGTTTTAATAAACAGGTTTGTGTTCTGTCAATGAAGTGTCACATCTCCACTAGCGCAAAGCAGCCCTATAGATGGCACAGGTGGCCAGGCATAGATCATCACCTCCATGTAGGAGCAAGTTCCAGGGGCTCCTACACTGCCCCCCTCGCTGCAGCCTGTGTTGGAAGCATGGCCGGGGGAAGTGAGCGTGACTTGGGATTCCCTGCTCCCAACAATTCCTGTATGGATCCCTTGGATCAACGCACAGCTGGCCAAGGTGAAGGTGGCTGAAAGGAGAGCTGGCTGGAAATTTTCTAAATGGGAAATTCAATACTTTAAAAAGGAACACGTTTTTCTCAAGAAAGGGGCCTATTTGCCAACCTGCTGGACTAAAATTTGCTTTTAAAAACCACTGCCCCGTTGCCCCTAAGTCAGACTCTGCCCACCTTGTCTGTAGCTGGGGCCAAGGGCTACAGAGGTGTTTAGGGAATTTTCACAGTGGTGTTCAGGGAATTTTCACAATGCTGCTTGGCAAAGGTGAGATAAATTATACAAACTACAACCTGGAAGATGAAAAATAGAAATACTCACATATTTTCTGCAAATCCTCCCCTGCTTAGAGAACTTCAGTCTGAACTGTACCTGTTTTTTTCCAGGGACAGTCCTAATTTTGCATGAACATTTCACCTCACTTTCCTGATAACTGGGATTTTCTTACACTGTGTGTATTTTAATATGCTGAATAAATGTGTGTTTAGAATGTGTGAGAAGGTAATTACCAGATTCCTCACAGACTGAGGAAGCTAGATTAAGTCAATTGATATATTTAGGCTTGGAAGGGTTAGATTTTCATCAGCAGGAGTTGATAAACGTTCATTTCGCCATACCCACACATACTGATGAAAAAATATTTCAATCAATAGTAATCAAAATATACAAAGAAAAATGCTGCTTGAGATCCTAGAGTTAAAATCCAGTGTTTTAGACTTTTGAATTAGGCTTCTTACAAATGGATTAGAGAATAAATAGTAAAAACAGGGTATAATTTGTTGATATAAGGATATTTACTTTATACATTTTGACATACTGATAATGTATGTTAACCGTTTATGAAGCTTTAACTTTTTGAATAGCAATGTGTACTGTCATTCAATAATTGGCTGGACAAACCTGCACCACCCCATAATTTCACACAACTATGAAAATTTAAAACTAAAATCTAAAAAAAAGATGAAAAGTAAACACTGATATTATCCATCAAAATTATAAACAAATAAAAATCAAATTCTGCCAAGCCTCAGTATATTGATCCAGATCAATTCCTTCTTTACTGAGAAAATACTGTGGATTTCCATTATTCATATGCAATATTTATGGCATAGCCTTTTCTTTTCAGCTTCAGAAATATTAACTCCGACACAAAAGAACCAACAAAACTAAAAACCATGCCCCTTGTTGATTAATCTTATGAGAGCTTGTCTACAGCCCTGGAACTTTAGGTTCCCCTGCTAAGCTGGTAGTCAGTTCAGAAGAGGTACTGCAGAAATACTGTACACAGAGTAGAGCAAACTCCTTGTAGCCTTATAACTGCTGCTTTCAAGTAGATCCTCACAATTATTTGACAAGATGCTGCCTGGCTCTTTTGTCTCTGTAACAGAAATTGATTTGTAAAATTTGAAGTATACACATATTTAATTTTTTTTCTAACACAACATGTATTAGGTGAAAAATCAGATTCCTGGGAAGGGGCATATCACAGGACAAGCTGGATTTAGTGCTTTGCAATGATTTGTTTTTATCTCTGCACTATACTATCCTGCAAAAGAGCACGAGCACTTTGGACTCAATCCGACCTAGACTTATGTACATGATGAATGCGCCCCGTGCGTAGTTCATTTGAAGTCAATAGGATAATTCACAGTTGTCATAAATATAAAAGGAAGGGTAAACACCTTTAAATCCCTCCTGGCCAGAGGAAAAACCCTTTCACCTGTAAAGGGTTAAGAAGCTAGGATAACCTCGCTGGCACCTGACCAAAATGACCAATGAGAAGACAAGATACTTTCAAAAGCTGGGGGGAGGGAGAAACAAAGCCTCTCTCTCTGTCTGTGTGATGCTTTTGCCGGGGACAGAACAGGAATGGAGTCTTAGAACTTAGTAAGTAATCTAGCTAGATATGCGTTAGATTATGATTTCTTTAAATGGCTGAGAAAATAAGCTGTGCTGAATAGAATGGATATTCCTGTCCGTGTGTCTTTTTGTAACTTAAGGTTTTGCCTAGAGGGATTCTCTATGTTTTGAATCTGATTACCCTGTAAGGTATTTACCATCCTGATTTTACAGAGGTGATTCTTTTACTTTTTCTTCAATTAAAATTCTTCTTTTAAGAACCTGATTGCTTTTTCATTGTTCTTAAGATCCAAGGATTTGGGTCTGTGTTCACCTATGCAAATTGGTGAGGATTTTTATCAAGCCTTCCCCAGGAAAGGGGGTGTAGGGTTTGGGAGGATTTTTTCGGGGGGAAAGACGTTTCCAAGCGGGCTCTTTCCCTGTTATATATTTGTTAGACGCTTGGTGGTGGCAGCAATAAAGTCCAAGGGAAAAAGGTAAAATAGTTTGTACCTTGGGGAAGTTTTAACCTAAGCTGGTAAAAATAAGCTTAGGGGGTTTTTCATGCAGGTCCCCACATCTGTACCCTAGAGTTCAGAGTGGGGAAGGACCTTGACAACAGTGCATAAAGTTTAGCACCTGCGTAAGTCTTTTGACAAGCAGTACATTTGTTTGGACGCTGAGGCCAAGATCCTCAAAGGTATGACGTCGCTTAACTCCCATTGAAATCAGTATCTCTGACTGGGCCCGAAAGCCTCACTTTCTACTGCCCTGCAGCCTGTAAAGTCATTTATACTGGTGCAAAATGAATGTAAAATGCTAGCTGTGATTCCAAATCAGATTCAAACTTTCATTCAGATACAGTGTATTTGTACTGCTGTAAATAACTTCACAAGATGCAAGACAGAGACTCAAGCCTTAGGTAATGAAATGGTTGAGGCAGACAAAATGCCCTTTTAAAGCGACCTCTGTTGGACAGGCCTGGACTATATGATTATTTCCTGACAACAGGAAACTGCCTGTAGACTGACTAGACTGGGTTCACTTAGAGACAGTATGAGGATCAAGGGCATTCTGTGCTTAAGTTAACCAATGTTTTTTTAATATTATCCCCAAATGAACCAAACAATAGGTTATAGTTCCTGATGAGAAGTTTCACTGAAGAGTCTATAACTCTTTTAAAGAGCAGAAACTCCATTCCGTTCTCACCCTAATAATAGAGAGAAATTTTCACTCTAAAGTCATCTTACAAAGGAGACTAGGTATAGATAGCATGTGTTTCAAGCCCTGGATAGCTTTAAGCCAGCTCTTTGATTTTAATCTTTGAACACGTTGTTCCACAGAGAAGGAGCTGGAAAGGACAGTGGACGATTCATGTGATTCAGATTAACTATTACTGGTATACTGACATAGTGGGATGCACTGCTTTTTGACAGCATGTG
This sequence comes from Chelonia mydas, assembly GCF_015237465.2. Taxonomy (NCBI): domain Eukaryota; kingdom Metazoa; phylum Chordata; order Testudines; family Cheloniidae; genus Chelonia; species Chelonia mydas. Next base: position 42,661,615 of record NC_057855.1, read on the forward strand.
TGCAAATATGAGAATACCTAGACATGCCACAGCTCTTTGCTGATACAAAAAAGACAGAAAATAACCTCAGAAGCATCCCTATGAGAAATCAGGAAAAGTTTCACAACCTAGATGAACCTGGTGCCAACAGTTCCCTAGGTGAAGCAAGTGGCTAAAATAGCTGGCCCAACAGCCATATACATACATAGACAGACACACACATAATTATCATCTCAATATTTGCTACCTCCTTACAACCCAGCAGCCATTTACTTTTAGCATCCTCCTAATCAGACTTGGGATTAGTTACATTCTGTAAACTAACACTTGGACTATCAATATGGTTGCAACAGCGGCTACTACTAACACACCTGCAGTTACTGAAGTCAATGAGAGTATGTCTACCCTGCACCCTAAGCCTGGGCTCTGACTCAAGTTTAAGCCTAAGCCCCCCCCTTCCATCCACACACAAATCAGTCTGAGTCGGGTCAGCAAATACTCAGGACTCAGATCCTAGGACCTTGCTGCAGGGAGTAAGTCAGACCCCAAGTCCTGATCGGACTCAGGTCCAAGACCTGTCATTTTGCAGCGTGGATGTAGTTCAAGCTGCAGACCCAAGTCAAGTCTGTGTAGTGCAGCATGGACATGTTAGCACAGTTGCAAGACCCAGCTCCAGAATTTGTAAGCCCAAGTTTACAATGCAGTGTCGATGCTCAAGCACAGGCTTGGAAACATTGAGTCCACAAGCTCGGGTCCTACTGCACAGTAGTGTGCAGTGTAGACATACCCTGAGAGATTTGCTGTTGTCTTCAGTGAGGAGAAGATTTGACCCTTCATCTTTAACCAGCATGTGCAGGAGAGGAAGAAGAGAAGACACACTGTTAGCAACATCATTAGCTGGGAGAAACACTACAGTGACAGTGTGCAGAGCAGATGATGGAACGTTCCTGTCATGAAGCGCACGTAATAATCCAAAGGAACCTACTATGTCTGTGGGAGTATGACAGAAGTGGCAACCACATAAATTTCTTTCCCGTTTTCATCACGTAAAACTTGTCTAAGGACAAGCTTTATTTTACAGTAGCTGACTTTACACATAAGCTAAGGAAAGGGACAGAGACAGAGGGAGTATTTTATTCCTGAGGGCATTCTGTGCCAAAAAATTCAAGAGTCTGTGCACACTATTTTAAAATTCTGAAAAATTCTGCAAGTTTTGTCAATAAATAAATGCAGAGGCTCCAGCATGGCAGTGGGGAGCACAGGCCACTGGCTGCACAAAGGTGGGAGATCACCCTGCAGACCCCCCACTCCCTAGACACAGACTCAGCAGTGAGGCTACACCTGACCTTGACAGCACAAGGCCTAGGCCTGCCCCAAAAACACTGTGGGGCCCTGCCCCTCTTCACCAGGTGCAGGGCAGGCAGGCTCAACCAGGCATGATCCAAGTGTGGAGGGGCTCAGTTTGGAGGCGGGATTCAGGTGTGGGGTCAGAGGATTCTATGTGGGACAATCTGAGTGCAGGCAGCTCAGTGGAGGGTTTAGATATGGGGAGATCTTGCTGCACAGAGGCTCGGGGGTGGGGGAGGTGTACAGGGGCAATGGGACTCTGCAGGGGCTTCCAGGTGAAGTGGTTGGGGCTCAGCAGATGGGTCTGGGAGGCTCAGCAGATGGGCCTGGGTGCTGGGGAAGTGGGGCTTGGTGGGGGTCTGGGGTCAGTGGCATGGGGGTCTGGATATGCAGGGGGTGGGGCATCAGGGTGGGGATTTGAGTGCAGGGAACTCAGTGAGGGGTGGTCTGCGTGCAGGGGTGAGAATCCAGAGGCAGGGAGTCTGAGTGAATGGGTGGGGGTCCGGAGGCAGGGGGCTGGGTGAACGGAGGTTCCAGATTCAAGGGTTGAGGTTCAGTGGGGTGGGGTCCGGGTATGGAGGGCTAGTGGGTTTTGGATGTACTGGGTGATGCTTGGCGGGGGTGTCGAGGTAGGAGGTCAGGATGTACAGGGGGTTGGATGGATGCGGGAGCATATCCCCGTACAGTGACCCCCTCTCCCCACAGCTGAGGAGCAATGGGGGCAGGAAGCAGGGGAAGATGCTGAGCTTCCTGTGGCTGCAGGAGATTTCTGGGGGTGGATCTGATGCAGCCCCAGCCACTCTTTGCATGGGAAGAGGAAGTCCAATCCTCTCCTGCCTCCAGCCTCGACAAGATTAGCAGCTGATCCTTGCTCAGGGTAGGAGCCACAGGCTGGGGTGTCCCCACCCCCATGGTGATTTTACCTCTCTGCTTGTTGCTCCAGGTTCCTGAAACTATGCACTTGCGCGGCTAGGGAATGGTGCGTGACAGCTCCTGCAGCTTCCCTTTGCTTCCCTGTCAGAAAGTTATGTTTCTGCATGGAAGCAAAGAAATCTGTGGGATATATGGAATTCTGTGCACGTGCAGTGGTGATAAAAATCTTCAAGATAAAAATAATCAAACTATGCACAGAATAATGTGTGAAAAGCTAGAAATACAGAGTTGAGTAAACTGAAGCTTTATTATACAGTGTGGTAAAATACCAGTACTTCTGAGTAGTATAGGTGAAATTTAGGAAGCGTGGGGCCTTTAGTTCAACCTCCTCAAATCTTTTAAACAGTAGTCACATGTGAAAAGGAAATGAAGGTCAATAGCTGTGTAGGGCCCCAAGGGTCCAGCTACAAAGGCCAGAAAGGAAATTACAGCTGGCATTAATACTGCTGTCAACTCAGAATGAAGAGAGTATAAAAGAAGAGATGCCAAAAGGAGAATTTGAACTTACATGGCTTAGAAATGCAAATGGAGCCAGGTAAGGCAAAGACACTAGCCCTTCACTTTTTTTTAAATGAAGACAGCATGCTCTGAGAGAGTTTTGCTCAAGTAAGGGCAAATATAAAGAGCAAGGTCTCACTGTAATAAAATAGGCACTGTCCTAGTCAGAGTATGGTAATGTGAAATACAACAATTTGGGTCAAAAATCATGGTTACAATTAGGCAATGGGCAGTTATAAAGGAGCAGCCTGTATATAATTTAGTCCAGAATAAGGATCACAGTCAAAGGTTAGTTTTTCTGATGAGAAATTACGGAATATAGTCAAACCTAAGATTAAACTGGGTAGCATTCCTGAATATGAAAACGTATATACCAGTTATAAACTTCCATTGTACCTTTTAATGGCAAAACTCAGTATTTGAACACTGGGAGGAGCAGGCACATGCCTTTCTTAAGTATAAATTGTACTAAGAGGTGGGATATAAAATTTATGCCTGGTAACAGTCAGCTTTAGCATACTTGTACTCTTCAACATGGTTATGAGCACATCAACTGCTTCAAGAAACACAATATTAAAATATATTCTGGCAAATCAGTGAAGGAAGAATTTAGTTTCAAACATTAAAATAGATCTGGGTATTCTAAATCTTCCTAAAGTGTGATCTAGGATCACAAAGTATGTTTCATTTTTTGGCATTTTAAGAGTACATTATTGCTATATTTATTGTTATTGAAAATTAAATTTCCTGGATGGAAGATAAAATAGCTATAGAAATTGGATATTAAAACCTGAAATTGCAGAAAGCACATTCCCTTCATAGTGCTATGTGTAAATACATTCAGTGTTTTACTCAGAGAAAGACTGGATAGCTTAATTCCACACAATGAGAAACAAAACTCATCTAGCAGATGGTAAAGCCTGCAATTTGTCTTTGCCTAATAAATAAAGTAATGGTGAATGATTTTACAAAATTATGGCTCATCAGGGAATTTCAGTGCGTGACAACATCTATTAAACTGAAAGTACATCCCGGGGAGATTTTGTTCATATTTTATTCAACAAGCACATCAGCAAATACAATTGAAGAAAATCTACATGTAACCTCCTCGTGATAACAGTTCACAACTCCTTTCTTCTGTCATCTTTACCGATCTTCTAGTTTCCAGTGGCTCTTCAGAGATAACATACAGATTCTCTCTGGGGTTGTTTTTTTTTTTTAAACAAACAAAAGAGACAATCCTACAGGAGGATTCCACACCTTAGCATTACATAGCTAGAAGAGTAATTTCACTGGATGTCATCATCATCAAAAAGATCTTCAAAATCTATTCCAAAAACAACAAAAGAAAATTAATACAGTGCCTATGCACATGATATTAGCACTCTGCCCCTATTCAGCAAAACAATTAAGTATTTAATTTTTAGCATTTAACTGGTCTCATGTTTATACACTGTTGCAGGATTGGAGCGTTAGTTGATAATGTACCACACATTCAAGCTGAATTTGACACACATGCTTAAGAGCTTTGCAGATTCAGGACCCTGGGTTTCAGATCATAGCTATGTCTGCTACTCCCACGTTTCTTTTTCTAAGAATACACTGTAATCTCACCACAATATGCTTATGATGAAGCCCCTAGCACCCTTTGTTCTATTAAGTAACTTTGGGGTTTTTTTGTGATGTGCATTGAAATCTGGGGTTTGTAACTTGTCAGGGTTTCATGTGCAGATGAGTCTTGTCATTGAAACCTAGTCCTTGTTGGACACTTGCTTATGTGAGAACATTACCATACAATTTGCTATTATTCACAGTTCCGGTTTGGGAGAGGTCCAAGGTTAGATCCCCTTGCTATTCAAATGTCTTGACTTAAATGCACTGGTGGAACTTTATGGAGATGTTTGCATGGCACTTATGCCTGGCTCTACTCTATACAGTCACTCTTTCAGTTGTAAGACACATGCACTAAAAAACTGGATCATTCCAAGTAAAACCACTTTAATTTATGGGTTTACTAACCAGATGTAAAAACAACAACCCTAAAACACTTTGAACATAGACAGAACCCCAAACAGTCTCAAGACATTTTTGAGATTAACCATTCTCCATAGTTTGTAACAATGATGCCTCAACCACAGTAAGTTTTAGTAATACCATGGGTTTGTCAGTTCTTTGCTATATAGCTGTCAAAGCTGTATTATTTACCAAACATGGAAAATGTGTATTGCCCAGGCATATGTTGTATTTCCAATCCAAAACTGGCCAAGAGCATCTTCGCAAGCAGGCTGGCTAACCTAGGGAGAAGGGCTTTAAACTAGGTTCACCGGGGGAAGGAGACCAAAGCCCTGAGGTAAGTAGGGAAGTGGGATACCAGGAGGAAGCACGATCAGGAGCGCGTGAGAGGGGAGGGCTCCTGCCTCATACTGAGAATGAGGGGTGATCAGCGGGTTATCTCAAGTGCCTATACACAAATGCACGAAGCCTGGCAAACAATCAGGGAGAACTGGAAGTCCTGGCAAAGTCAAGGAATTATGATGTGATTGGAATAACAGGGACTTGGTGGGATAACTCACATGACTGGAGTACTGTCATGGATGGATATAAGCTGTTCAGGAAGGACAGGCAGGGCAGAAAAGGTGGGGGAGTTGCACTGTATGTAAGAGAGCAGTATGACTGCTCAGAGCTCAAGTATGAAACTGCAGAAAAACCTGAGAGTCTCTGGATTAAGTTTAGAAGTGTGAGCAACAAGGGTGATGTCGTGGTGGGAGTCTACTATAGACCACCGGACCAGGGGGATGAGGTGGACGAGGCTTTCTTCCGGCAACTCGCAGAAGTTACTAGATTGCACGCCCTGGTTCTCATGGGAGACTTCAATCACCCTGATATCTGCTGGGAGAGCAATACAGCGGTGCACAGACAATCCAGGAAGTTTTTGGAAAATGTAGGGGACCATTTCCTGGTGCAAGTGCTGGAGGAACCAATAGGGGCAGAGCTCTTCTTGACCTGCTGCTCACAAACCGGGAAAAATTAGTAGGGGAAGCAAAAGTGGATGGGAACCTGGGAGGCAGTGACCATGAGATGGTAGAGTTCAGGATCCTGACACAAGGAAGAAAGGAAAGCAGCAGAATACGGACCCTGGACTTCAGAAAAGCAGACTTTGACTCCCTCAGGGAACTGATGGGCAAGATCCCCTGGGAGAATAACATGAGGGGGAAAGGAGTCCAGGAGAGCTGGCTATATTTTAAAGAATCCTTATTGAGGTTACAGGGACAAACCATCCCGATGTGTAGAAAGAATAGTAAATATGGCAGGCGACCAGTTTGGCTTAACAGTGAAATCCTTGCTGATCTTAAATACAAAAAAGAAGCTTACAAGAAGTGGAAGATTGGACAAATGACCAGGGATGAGTATAAAAATATTGCTCGGGCATGCAGGAGTGAAATCAGGAAGGCCAAATCACACCTGGAGTTGCAGCTAGCAAGAGATATTAAGAGTAACAAGAAGGGTTTCTTCAGGTATGTTAGCAACAAGAAGAAAGTCAAGGAAAGTGTGGGCCCTTACTGAAGGAGGGAGGCAACCTAGCGACAGAGGATGTGGAAAAAGCTAATGTACTCAATGCTTTTTTTGCCTCTGTCTTCACAAATAAGGTCAGCTCCCAGACTGCTGCACTGGGCAGCACAGCATGGGGAGGAGGTGACCAGCCCTCTGCGGAGAAAGAAGTGGTTCGGGACTATTTAGAAAAGCTGGATGTGCACAAGTCCATGGGGCCGGATGCGTTGCATCCAAGAGTGTTAAAGGAGTTGGCGGATGTGATTGCAGAGCCATTGGCCATTATCTTTGAAAACTCATGGCGATCGGGGGAAGTCCCGGACGACTGGAAAAAGGCTAATGTAGTGCCCATCTTTAAAAAAGGGAAGAAGGAGGATCCTGGGAACTACAGGCCAGTCAGCCTCACCTCAGTCCCTGGAAAAATCATGGAGCAGATCCTCAAGGAATCAATTCTGAAGCACTTAGAGGAGAAGAGAGTGATCAGGAACAGTCAGCATGGATTCACCAAGGGCAAGTCATGCCTGACTAATCTAATTGCCTTCCATGATGAGATAACTGGTTCTGTGGATGAAGGGAAAGCAGTGGACGTGTTGTTCCTTGACTTTAGCAAAGCTTTTGACACTGTCTCCCACAGTATTCTTGCCAGCAAGTTAAAGAAGTATGGGCTGGATGAATGGACTATAAGGTGGACAGAAAGCTGGCTAGATTGTCGGGCTCAACAGGTAGTGATCAATGGCTCCATGTCTAGTTGGCAGCCGGTATCAAGTGGACTGCCCCAAGGGTCAGTCCTCAGGCCGGTTTTGTTCAATATCTTCATTAATGATCTGGAGGATGGTGTGGATTGCACCCTCAGCAAGTTTGCAGATGACACTAAACTGGGAGGAGAGGTAGATACGCTGGAGGGTAGGGACAGGATACAGAGGGACCTAGACAAATTAGAGGATTGGGCCAAAAGAAATCTGATGAGGTTCAACAAGGACAAGTGCAGAGTCCTGCACTTAGGACGGAAGAATCCCATGCACCACTACAGACTAGGCACCGAATGGCTCGGCAGCCGTTCTGCAGAAAAGGACCTAGGGGTTACAGTGGACGAGAAGCTGGATATAAGTCAACAGTGTGCCCTTGTTGCCAAGAAGGCCAATGGCATTTTGGGATGTATAAGTAGGGGCATTGCCAGCAGATTGAAGGACGTGATCGTTCTTCTCTATTCGACACTGGTGAGGCCTCATCTGGAGTACTGTGTCCAGTTTTGGGCCCCACACTACAAGAAGGATGTGGAAAAATTGGAAAGAGTCCAGCGGAGGGCAACAAAACGATTAGGGGACTGGAACACATGAGTTATGAGGAGAGGTTGAGGGAACTGGGGATGTTTAGTCTATGGAAGAGAAGAATGAGGGGGGATTTGAAAGCTGCTTTCAACTACCTGAAAGGGGGTTCCAAAGAAGATGGCTCTAGACTGTTCTCAGTGGTAGCAAATGACAGAACAAGGAGTAATGGTCTCAAGTTGCAGTGGGGGAGGTTGAGGTTGGATATTAGGAAAAACTTTTTCACTAGGAGGGTTGTGAAACACTGGAATGCGTTACCTAGGGAGGTGGTGGAATCTTCTTCCTTAGAAGTTTTTAAGGTCAGGCTTGACAAAGCCCTGGCTGGGATGATTTAATTGGGGATCAGTCCTGCTTTGAGCTGGGGGTTGGACTAGATGACCTCCTGAGGTCCCTTCCAACCCTGATATTCTATGATTCTATGAAATATGAAATTATCTTATTCCTCAATTATGCAACTGGCTATTCTTGAAAATAGTACATCCAACCATTTTACCACATTTCGGATTTGAGGTACTGATATGAGACAATCTCTTGTAAACAATAACTTGGTTCACAATTTCTATATGCTACTCGTCAGAGTTTACTAACACAGAGTCAGTCGTGCAACTATGACTGGGCAATTTCATTTGGAATGACCAAATCTGAGAAATAAATTCATTTTGAGATGGTGGAAGCGGGCAAGCAATTTTTATACATTGCCCAGTTTTATATTTCATGTGATTTAATTATTACAAATGTGACAAAGTACAAACTGAAATATCACAAAATGTAATTTTTCCATTCAAGACATGTAAAGAACAAAATAATCCAAAAGCAGGTTTACCTCAAATACGGCAGAAGCTGTCATGCTACATTACTCAAGATAAAATCTAAGATAGGCTTGTCTTGGCTATTCTTGCTTCCTAAACTAATGATTCTTGTTGTTAATTTCTAGCACCAAATACTGTAAACCTACTAAATTAAACTATAAAATAACTAAAATATAAAAATAAAGTAGCACAGGAACTGAAATGTGTTGAATTGCCTTACCATTAAAGAAATCTGCATGAACTGCCTTTTCGTTAGCTGCTAAATCCATCAATAATCCTGTACTTCCTCCTGCCTAAGAAAAAACAGTGTTTTGTCATCTACTGTGCGTAGTTTAGTGGCAAATCATAATATTAATTAATTATCTTGTTCATTCATACAAACGTTTACATACCTAGCAAAATAACATGTGAGATATATAATACATTGCCTCATCTTCTTCCCGCTTCTGTTGCCCTCTGTACAACTCATTTGAGTGGTGTGGCATGATTGTCTCTCCTGCTTCTGGAGAGCTTGGACTTAGCTTGTTTTATCGGTAGTAACCTTCATTTTATCCCAGCCTGTCATTTGCTAAATTTCTTAGTGGAACTGTGACAGAAATAACCAAGATCCCAATCCTGCAGTAAATTCTATGCAAACGGACTGTGATAGAACACCACAGTAATGTACTGTTGGGGGGGGGGGGGGAGGAGAGAAAGGGCAAATAGCTTTCTGGGATGTATTAGCAGGAGTGTTGTAAGCAAGACTCAAGTAGTAATTCTTCCACTCTACTCAGCACTTTACATAAAAACAATTATGTAAAAGGTTGTTATAGAGAGGAAGGTGATAAATTTTTCTCCTTAACCACTGGCACACAGTAGGAATGGTCTTAAATTGCAGCAAGAGAGATTTAGGTTAGAGATCAGGAAAAATTTACTAACTGTAAGGGTAGTTAAGCACTAGAACAAAGTGCTGTCTAATGACAAAATAAATATACTGAAAATAGATGGAGAAATGTTTTTTCTCCCAGTTGCAGGGATCTCTGAGGATCACCTAACACTGTAGATGTAACATTTCCCATCACACATGTGTAGTTTCAGTTGAGGGTCCAGTCTTAGGCCAGCTGACAGTGGCTGGGGCCAGATGCTTCAGAGGGAATGAACAGAACAGGGAAATTTTTCAGTTAACCATCCCCTGTTGTTCAGTCCCAGCTTCTGGCAGTCAAGAGGCTTAGGGATACAAAGAGCACGGGATTGCATCCCTGACCATCTTGGCTAATAGCCATTAATCGACCTATTCTTTTTTTAACCCATTTATAATTTGGCCTTCACAACATCTCCAAGCAAGGAGTTCAACAGGCTGACTGTGAATTGTGTGAAAACATCTTTAATTTCATCGTGTGACCCCTGGTTTGTATGTTTTGTGAAGGTATAAATAACATTTCCTTATTCACTTTCTCCACACTATTTATGATTTTATAGACCTCTATCATATACCACCCGTTATCTCTTTTCTAAACTGAACAGTCCCAGTCTTTTTAATCTCTCCTCATAAAAACTGTTCCATACTCCTTATCATTTTTGTGCCCTTCTCTATACTTTGTGTCCCTTTATTGAACATGTAACCAGCAGGTGGACAGGGCTGTCACTGGGCATCGCTTAACACTGGGGACATAAGGTTTCCCGCCAAAGACACGTGGTGTCAGCTGAGTGCTCGGCCTTAGGCCAGGGAATAGGTGGGTCCTAGGAGCAGGGCCCTGTATTTAACTGTCGCTGGCTGGGGAGCCCCCACACCACACCCCAGCGGGGCCGGGCCTGGCCTCCCCAGCGGCCCAGGGAGACGCACGGATCGCGCGCAGCTGGACGGGCCGCACCATGCACCAGGACAGCACAGCCGCCAGACCCCGAGGGAGGGAGAAGTGGGGGGGAACTGCCCGCCCCCAGGTGCCCCGCCCTGTAGAAATCGCGAGCAACCAGCCAATCAGATCTGGGACCGCCGCCCAGACTCGCATCCTGTCAGCACGTGACGCAAAGCGAGCTCCTAGTCCGCCCGCTCCCCCAGCGCGAGCCCGTAACCGCCAGCTCAGCCCGCGGCATCCCTAACAGCGGGGGGCTGCGCGCGCGCGCCACCTCCCCCGCGAGCATCGTCACCTCGTCCAGGTCCACGTAAGGCCCTGCGCCCTCAGGGAACATCTCGTCCACTGCTGGCTTCATCGCCTCGTTAGGTCCCCGACTCGCGAATGGCCCCGGTCAGCGCCGCCTTCCCCCTGGGAACCACTTCCGGTCTGAGCTCAACCCGCCAGCTTCCGGTGTCAGGAGAGTCTGCGCAGCTCCACTCTCATGGCCCTTCTGGAAGCCAGGAGGACCGATCGCTCTATGATGCCGGGGAGAACTGAGGCGCCGCCCTGGTTGCCGCTGTAGCTCTCCCCGCCCCCTAGGACTACCTGGCTCTCCTGGGGAGAGCGGAGGGCTCCTACCCTCTGAGAGAAGCTCAGCTCAGGGCTGCTGTTGGCCCGAGTTGGGGCAGAGTCACCCTGCTCCCTGCACGGCACAAGCCATGACCAGTCCCGGCGCTTGGTGACTGCTTATGCTACACAGAATTTCCCATGACCCTTTGCAGCGGGGCTAGGGCGCCCTCTGCGCATCACGTGGCCTGGGAGAGTTGCTGGCAAGGGCAGCCCTGGCCAGATCCACACTTCCCTCCTGGGTCATCAGGCCAGAACCAGAGCCGAATTCCCGCCAGTTCTTAGTTCTGTGATCATGTATAAGATTGGAAGCCGTGTTGTGATCGGCCCAGTCTCAGCTGATGAAGGACCGACAGTCTACGCAGTCTTGGTTAATCCTCTGCCCACCAGCATCAGAGTTAGAAAAAATCCTCCTTTCACGTTAAGCAGAAGAGCAACGGCAACATTTTCAAAAGCACCAATGTGATTTAGGCCTTCTTGGCACACCAAAGCTGTACCACTTTAACTGCCCTGGCATAATTGACACAGTACGATCTCTTGGTGTGGCTGCCATTAGACAAGAGCGCTATGTTGAAACCAGTATAACTGTTCTCATACAGGAACAGGGATAAACTATGCTGGTCGCTTGCACCTTCATTAGGGGCTGTGCTGATATACCTATGCAGGGGAAAAGATCACATCCCTAACTGACATAGTTATATGGGTACAAAATCTGCATATAGACCAGACTTGAGGAGCTGGAGTCCCATTTTTAAAAGTGACTGAGACATTTAGGTCCCAAAGATGTTCAGTGACACATAGATTCCTTAAGTGCCTAGGTCACTTTTGAAAATGGGCCTTTATCTTCTAAGAATACATCTACACTTGCTAAAGTGACAGAAGGGGTTTTTCCATCACTATACTAAATTCACGTCCTCAAAAGTCGGCAGCTAGGTCGATGGGCTGTCACAGACTTCCTGTGTGACGTTGAATGAAGTACTTAGTCTTTCTGTTCCTCATCTGTAAAATGGGAATAATAGCACTTCACTACCTCATGGGGTTTAGTAGGGATACATACACTAATGATTGTGAGACACCAAGATGCTACAGTAATGGGTGCCGTATAAAGACCTAAAGTAGGTAGGATAAACCTTATTGTTGAACTACCCATAAGTAATTTGCTGTGCTAGGCAGCTTCTGTTTAGGGGAGACTTATACTGTGATATTCTGGTGACAGAGGTTCTGTTTCTCCATTGCCCTGTAACTTTGTCAAGTCATTTACACTTGTTCAGGATGGTTGTAAAAGGTAACCAAATCAGAATGGTAGCACTTTGTGTCCATTCTGCCCAGGTGTAAATGACTACACAAGGTGCAAAGCATTAGAGAACCAAGCCCTAAACTGTCTTTTGCCTCTAGAAAGGTTATTCTCAGTTTGTAGCTGCTAGAGTGAAGCACTAATGCAAAGATAAGCAGAAGACTGGTTCAACTAGTGATGAGACTGTCTTCAAAACAGCATTTATGAAAAAAAATACATTAATAGAAAAAGGAAGGGGATAAAGATGAATAAGAAATATAGTCAGAAGGCACTCAAAATCCCTTTGGGTTCCAGTCACCTCCAAGGCTGCCTCCCTCTCTAGCTGCCAATATGACATTTGAGATTAATGGAGGCTCTTGAACTAACAGTCCTAGACTGTCCATTCTGCTAAGGCCATTGCTATGCAGTACAAAGTGGCCTTGACTTGGCTCGAGATTCCTAGCAGATCATTTCCCCTGTGTAGGGGGGCTCTCTGCTTGTGTACAGCAAGTGAAGGAAGTGTATCTGTGTGACAAAGTGGGAATAGCCTTGGGCTAGCTCCCACTCTGCACACTTTATAAGCGCTCTTGCAAGGGCCAAACTGGGAGATAATTTATTAGGATTGGGTGATTACCCAGTTAACAGCAATCAACTCATCAGCTGGGGACTGTTAAATAGGAGACAGGAAGGGTGACAGCGGGGCTGAAACTGGATGGAAGACAAAGAAGTTCAGAGAAATGAGATCTCTATCCCCACCCTCTCATGCTGTGCCTTGAGAATACACTGACTTGAGAAAAGCCTTATGGTGATGGGACATGAAGCTACCTAAAATGTTATCAAAAGTGTATACTGTGAATTTATGTAAGACTATATGCTGACTGCTTGCAAAGAGAAATCTAGGGTGAGGAAACACAGCCTGTGATAATCCCTCCCACCTGTGCCAAGTGTTCCCTGCCCAACATTTGGTCCTCTGCTGGTGTAAAGGACTTTATGCCATTAGTAGCAACAGCATAAATTAGAATGGGATCTCTTTTGCACTAAATTGCACTGAATGAGGGAGCCAAAATCAACTCTGCAGTGTTGCACTCAGACATAATGGAGAATTGGGACCACAAATTCTCAATTTAAAAGTCAGGGAGCAGGTGGCAAAGCATTGTCAGTGGAGGGCCCTTGGAATTCTGTGTCCAAACTGGGTTATCAGAACCCAAATCTACTGGTCAACAATACTAAGGCTAATCTCTTCTCTTGGCTTTTGCAGAAAGTGAGTGATTATGGGGTTGGAGGATTCTTATGGTTGATTTGGGTCAACAAGTTTTTGATATATTTTGGTCAAAGTCCAGAGACTACCCAATGGGCACTTTTATACATTTTAAAATACAAACAGCCAAAACCAGGATTGAAATCAATGAATTATTTATTTTTGCACAAAAGAATACACTGTATGGAAAGGAAAAGCCGGACTAATTGTCTGCCATTTTACAAACGTGGAAACGCTATACAATATAAGGATACTCGAATGTTTAAAAACATTGAAACAACATAACAGACTGAATGGGCAATTCTGGCAAGTTTACTGGCAGCAGTAAATTTCTTTAAAGGTCTCAGCACTAGCTTTAGGAAAATGAGCAAAATCATTAGTGCTCATGATAGGGAACATCATAACCAAGGTTATTTCCAAAAGGGTATTGAGCAAACAGGGTTCTGGCCATTTCGTTGATTCTGTTGTATGCTCCCAGAGTCTGGAAATACTCCACATACGACCAAAAATCACTGGACCAGAAAGGCCAGTATGGCAGGGCTGCAGGTTCCTGATATGGGTCTACAATAAAAATTGCAGAATTAGATTAACATAACATGAAATGTGTTGGTTAGAGCATGACCGGGAGCCTAGACTCCTGGATTCTAGTGCTAGGCCTCACTATGGAGCAGGTCACTCACCCTCACTCAGGCCCTGATTCTCTCTAGGGCTATGGCCCTTTATGCCCCCAAGTGGTTCTCTGGTTGGCAGACAGTCAATGTAAAAGCTCTACATTACCAACTCCTTTGCCCCTGGTGCAGGGGGGATGATAGGCAGAGCAGGGAGGGGGCAAAAGAAGGCATGGTCAAAGTACGCTATGATCTGGTATAATGGCCCACAGAGAGCTGTTAGAAGCTGGCACAACTTAGAACTGGGGCTGCTCTACTTTGTGCTGTGGGCTGGTTGGGGACTAGGCCTAGTCCAAAATTAGGTCAGCCAAAGGTGGCTTTAAGTCACCTTTGCCATCGTCCGCCACCACTTTTCGTCTGCCTGGGACAGGAAAGGAATACCATAGTTAAGGTATAATCCTTGTGAACTATTTTACAAGGGTGTTGAGGTGCTTACCCACTTCGTGATTGTAAAGTAAAGTACTGCTATTATTAAGCTAGCTAGAAGTACTCCAAATTGAGTAGGGTGTAACTGAAAATGCTGTGCTCAATATTAGGACATTTCATAGAGAAATGAAATCAGTGGGAGCTTTGCATGAAAATTGATGGCATTGTATAGCTTTATACAGCAAGGCCTTCCAAGACCCTCCCACCTTGAATAATATTCTGCAAATAAATATGGCTTCTTCTATACACACTGCAAACGATTTCAGTGGAATATTTTTCAGTAGTGCCCTGTCCTTCCTGCTTGGATGCCAGCCAAGTTTGATTCCTGCTGTCAGCTAAGAGGATCCCAAACTGGAACCCTTTCCCCCTAAACGATGTAAATAGCAGATAACTCTTCTATACTTTTCCATGATAACATTATTAACATTTATTTGGCTGCAGCTTCCTGCATGGTACAGGCCACATCCTGAGACTTCTCAGACACAGTGGGAGTAGCAGCAGACCCACTCTGAGAGCTGATCGTGCAAGTGGATCCATGCAGGTTGACTCTTGCATCAATCGAGCTCTGCTGGGGAGGCATGAGTGGGAAGGCTTCAAATATCAGGATTGGGGTATAAGGTGCCTTGCGGAAGTCTGAAGCCTCAGAATTATGTCTCTTCTCTGTAGACAGCAGAAACCAAAGGCTATAGAGATGGAAAAAGAGAACCAAACAGGAAATGTCCAACAGTCGCAGACACTCTGCACTTGGCAGACAGCCAGGTTTTGGCTTTGTTTTTAAAGAGGGTGTAAAAAATAATCTGGATTTGAGTTGCCAATTCATTGAGCTCAGGGCCTGGTGCTGCCATGTTCTGAGCACCCTTGGGGCTTGATCCAGCAAATCACTTCTGCATATGTGGAACTTAGCTGAAGAAGTACTTACAAACGTAAAGTCACATGTGTGCTTCAGTGCTTTGCTGGATGAAGACCTCTGCTCCCCTAGTGTTTGGGCTACGTCCAAACCCCACTGAAGTCAGTGGTGAGTGTTTCTATTGACTTTGATGAACTTCAGATCAGACTCTTTAGTGGGAACTAGCGGTTCTCTGCAGTCCGGGATCAGGCCCTAATTTCATAAGAATTTGCAGTGCATAGTCACAGATGGTAACAAAACAAAATCAAACGAATTAGCCACTGTTGTCTGTGGAATAGAGTTCACTGCTTGTATTAGCTGATCTCCAGGTTCATGCTGCAGTCTGCTCCTTGGCACAATGTGAAACAAAAACACATCTGCTGCTGAGAGCTGTAAAATATTACCCCAACTAGGTTTTTATATTGTAAAATACACACCAAGAAGAGATGTGTGGTTATTTAATTGGGGTGTTGCATCAAAAATTATTTCCTGAGTTCAAATAAAATATTGCACACACCTTAAATTTGTTAAAGCACAGGGAAAATTATCAAAAAAATTAAGTTGTGAGGTGTAATTAAAGCAAGCCAATGAGGCTTGTTGCATGGAGTTAAAAAAAATGTTTGTTACCAATTAACATACAGTCAAATTCTTTCCATGCCACCCCCACATTGTCCGCCTAGGTTCATGTTTTGATGGGCACTGCTGTTTCCAGTGGAATGTTACGTTACTGGATATCAGCAGATCCAAGACAGTCTTCACTCTCATGCCAACACACATCTCAATGAACGCGGTGTAGTGTTTGTGTCCATCATTTTTCTAGCAGTGCTTGAAAAATTGTCTAGCATTGCTGCTCTTTACTCTCAATAAGAATTTAAGCAAATATATGGTCAACACAATTTCCCCATGCTGTTTTCAGAAATAACTAGCTAACATCCAAAGCACCAAAACCTATCAATAAGGCAATTGAAATGTTGTTAGGATGACTTTTTGAAAGCAAAGGCAAACATTGCATACTATGGGCCAGATCCTCAGCTGACGTAAATCTGCATAGCTCCATAGACTATACTGATATTTACCAGCTGAGGATGTGTTCCTATTTTTTTTTAATTGGCTTTCCGGTCATTTGTAGATTGAAAGCTTTTTGTCCTGGAAGTTGGGATTTTTTGCCAATAAGTAGACATGCATCCTGAGGTTCCTGCAAGCCCAATATATTTAAAAGTCTGGTATTTCTTAACTTATGATAGCACTGTTAAACACATAGTTTGGTGATCATCTAAGGACATGCCTTAGCTATCAGTTTTACTGTTTTTATTTTAACTTTGCTAACACATCCTCTCTCTTTGTAATATGCAAAAAAAAAGTTTATATTTTTAATCAATTGCCTAGCAGCACTTCATGTATTTATTTATTTACTTCTTATTTCATACTTTATCAGCAGCAGATGAAACCATTTATATCAGGGCCTGATCCAAAGCCCATTGAGTCAATGGGAGTCTCCCCACTGACTATAATGTATTTTGGATTGGGCCTGCCAGTTACAAGTGGCTCTTCCAATTTTTAGGAATGTAGGGGGCGGAGAGGGAGAAAAAGTCTGAAAAGCATTACCGTCTTCATCCTGTACTGGCCGGGCATCTGTAAATAAATAAGAAATAATCAGTAGCAGGTCTCAGAAGGGTTTGCAGTGTACAAAGAGGTGCTGTGTAGCCCAGAAGCTGACCAGCTCTGCAATGCATTGATAGGAGCCTACTGACAGCTGAACTTCTGTGTTTGAAACAGCTGAATAAAGAATTCCCTGTTTCCAGTCACTCCGTGGTACAATTTGAATACTGTTTGCTAATAATGAAGGCAATTGTGACTGGTGTATGAATGACATTTGATATCAAATGCAAGTCAACAGATCTAGATTAAAATATTTAAGGCAGATGAAAAAAATAAAGGATAAATATAAAAGTTAACTTACCTGTTAATGGATTCATCAGCATGCAGAGGGAAATTAAGCCAATAAAGATAAACCTCATGGTCTCTGCAAATTATTATTCCTGTTTCTGAAATATAATCTATAAAATGAAATAGAGCAGAATATATCAAAATACCTTTTTTTTCTTCTATACAAAAAAGGTTGGAATCATCTATTTTTCACTAAAGTAACAATAAGATTTTTATAACATTTCCAGGTGTCTCTAACCCTCCAACTGCTAGAAGCACCTGGCACTGGCCACTGCCAGAGACAGGATATTGGGTCTGAGGGACCATTGTTTTGACCAAGCATGGCTGTTCTTATAAAAATTGTTAATTGCAAAAAACTTTCAGTATATTAAAAGAACTGAAGTACTAAGGTTTGATGTTCTTCTGGATTAAAAAAATTAATAAAAGTTCACCCGCATTGACGTGAAATTAAATGTCTTGGAAATATTTTGTTTTGTAGCTACTTTAGTTTCATTTTAGAAATTACCCTTTTCCCCACCTTTCTCTTAAGTGAGTAGAGGTCTGTAGCTCTGAGTCAGCTGCAAACATCTGAATGGGCTTCTCTTGCTGTAAAATAAACAACCGTTTAGAGAAGGGTGGGGAATAAGGAAAGGAACGTCACTTACTTAATACACCAATCTGATTTTTTCAGCCTAATCTAAAAGTGTGTAGCTGCACACATCTATAATATATTGCAGCGCCATCCATGGTCAGAAATGTCTAGATAAACTGGGAATAAAATTCCTATAGTATAAAACTAGAGAAAAAAAATCCAGCAGCTAATTCAATAAT
Source organism: Chelonia mydas (assembly GCF_015237465.2). Taxonomy (NCBI): domain Eukaryota; kingdom Metazoa; phylum Chordata; order Testudines; family Cheloniidae; genus Chelonia; species Chelonia mydas. The sequence continues at coordinate 42,679,764 of NC_057855.1, forward strand.
TGCTGCTTACAATATCTCTCTAATTTTTCTCTATAAGAAAAGGTCTTCTCCAAAATAGGTTATTTTGGTTGGCATTTGTTGTAAATTTTGAGGTAACAGTATGTGTGTGTGGGAAAATCTGCTTACAATTATTCAATAGTGCAAGCAAATAAAATCTGTAGTAGTGATTTAAAAATAAATGTAACACTATGGAAATTGTCTGTCACTTTCATAAGAGTAGGTTACTTGCTTAGCTCATGTTATCACTTAAAGAGACAGGTTGACTTCAGTCTTCTGAGTGGAACCCAAAGAAAACGAGGTGTCCAACAATTTGGACGTTGTACTGTTGGTTGTGGTCCCCAGGTAACTGTCCTAAGGGACTGGGTATTATGATCTTCAGACAAGGCTCAGTGGGACCCATTAAAGTGCATTCAGCTATTTACATTTATTTCCCAAAGGAGAGGGGCTGGTTTCCATGGGCAAATGGGTACTGTGGATTCACTTCTATGCAGGCTGCTGAGCAATATGCCCAGGACTTTAAAATCCCTAGGAGGAGGAGACAGGTCATTAGCATTGGTCATTTGATTTATACGTCACTTTCCCTTTTTTGTATATATAAAACTCATGCTGACAATAGGTGCCTCTGTGGGATAAACGCTAGCAAAAGGAGGGTGGGGAAGGCTACACACTCGATCTTGGGCCTAGTGTGTGTGGGCAGAATCAAATGGCTTTGCAGGGGGCCCCTGCTTTGCTCAGATGGATCTTGCTACTGGAACTCATCCCCGTCTATGCACAGCATTAAGTTATTCCTGCCGGGAATGATTCTGTGGTCTTTGCAACAGGGTGGCTTGCCCTGTAAGTAAGGGCTGGAGGGCCTGGGCCTAGCCGACATGGATTACTGAAAGAGGCCGCATCTGAGAGGATCAGGTAATTTCCCTTCTAAAGGGCAGCTGGAAGCGGCTGAGGGGGAATTTTCTTTGCAACATCTATCAAGAATCCAAGGAAAAGGTGCAAGACTCTAAGTCATAACCAAGACACAAAGCACAGTGCACGGCGGTCATACACTGTATCTAAAAGTGAGTCTGCTATGCCACAAAGCCCAAGAAGAAGAAGAAGAAGGGTGCTCCAGAATGACCTCTGGCCATGAGAATGCGCATGGGTGCTGCTGATGCTGTTACAGCCTTGACTCACAAAGGCACCTCTGAAAGGAAAAATCTCTGTGGCTTTAGAATACACCAAGCAGTTCCAAATATTGTGGATCTTGAAAAACAATCCTGAGGTAGCAGGCCCCCCAATACACCCTATAAAGACATTCATCCTCTTTTTCAGTGGCCCTAAACCCAGCAGATCCAGCCCTCAGGTGATCTCTCCTACATAGCAGCATCCTCAGGTGGCTGGGAGCTGCTGGAGTGGCTCCTGTGTCACTCGCTTTCTCCCTGTGGCCAGCATAGAGGACATGACTGAAAAGGGAGTATGGCCAGAGCATTGTGGTTCGTTGTGATCCCTGATTCCCACAATGGCACCTTCTGTGCAACAGTGCCCTTTCTCACTTGGTCAGCTCTGCAGATGTGGGTCCATAAATTCAACACATTCGGTAAACCCACAGATGATAATGCTTTTCCTTTTGCCACCCAGTCAGTGTATTGCACTAGCAGAAGCCACTAGCAGCTCTGACATATACTAATGCACCCTTGGACTCAATAAGATTTGAAATTTGTAGTTCTAATTAAATAAATAGCATATTACTGCTTCTGCATATAGCCCTGTGATGGTGTATGTACCCCCACACCAGCGTGGAAGGGGTTAAACCCAGGAGGGAGCAGTGGAGGTGAGTCCTCTGAGCAGCCTAGAGTGGCTGCACGGTCTGCAACCTATCAGAGAGGGGTTGCAGGGACCAACCATTTCGGGCTCAGCAGAGCTCATGTGAAAAAAAGGAGCTGCGGGGGCAGAGCCAGGCAGTTGTGGCCTGGGGCTCCAGGGGTAAGGGCTGGCTTCCTAGCTGGTAAAAGAGATGCTAGCACCATGGACAGAGCAGTTGCTGGCAGGGATTAAGGGAACAGAGGCCTTGAAGTAAGGGTGAAGTAGGTGCTGGGCTTGTTGGGAAGTGGCCCAGGGAAATGTTCTGAACAGTTAGAAGGGATAGAGCATGAGGCTGCCCCTAGAGGGTGCCTGAGTTGGGACCTGGAGCAGTGTACAGGCTCAGGTCCTCCCTGCTTAGCCACTGAGGGAAGTGACTGGGCAAACGGACTGCAGTGTACTGACCCCCAGAAGTGGGAGAAACAGACAGAGACATGGTTGAAGGACTGAGTCATGAAGAGTGTGTCACGGTTCCTGGAGAGACTGCCAGTCGAGACAGAGCGATGGGGTGCAAACTGTGGATGTGGGGCATTATCCTTGAGCTAATACCCACAGCAACCAGGAGGAGGAGCCAGTCCAGCGGTGAGTGTTGTGCCTTGTGACAAGCCCAAAATATATCTTTTTATTCCAGAACACAATAAAAGGGTTTAGGTTAGATGAGGAGATATCATTTGTATGGGATGATGAGAAGGCAGCATAAAGGCATAGCTGAAGTAGCCATATACCTTACCTGTTCCTTTCCAGATTCTCACTTTTGAGTTCTTTTTATTTTTGAGATAGAAGAATGATTATATGAAAATGGTAATACATTGTCTGGGTTGTAGGTAGACACCAGAGTTACTGTGGAACTCATTGCCGCAGGATGTGGTTTGGGTTAAGATATTGGCAAGATTCAAAGAGGGATTGGGCACTTATATTGATAACAAGAATATCCAGAGTTAAAAGAGGTAATGCTAACAAGAAGAAGATTGGAAGAGTGACAAAAACACATTTCAGGTTTTAAACTAATCCCTAACTATTAGGGATTAGGATGAGACCTTCATTGGGGGCAGACTATCCCACATCTGCCTACTGTGGGGTTTCTCGTATCTTCCTCTGAAGCATCTTGTGCCCACCAATGTTGGAGACAGGATAGTGAACTAGATAGACCTGATAATTGTGTTCTAGTTGATACATGCTTTCAATCTTAACTATCTTATAAATCTTTTCTCTTTACTAACAACAAATTGAAAATGCCAATAAATGTTAAGGATTTCCATTTTGTAACACTAAATGGAACCTGGGCAATTATAAACAGATAACTAAAAGGAAATTTTAAATAACTATATCTGCTGTAGATCAAACTGAAAAAGTGCTCTGAGTTGCTATAATTACTGCTTCCCCATTGTGTCTGTCTCAGACTAAAAATGACATCGGAATACAGAAATATTGAGGAGTTTGATCTGACCTTTTAATTCAGAAGCTTTGGATGGGAGAGGTTGCTTACTTGCTGGGGTAGAATAAATTGCATTTTTAGCACTGTGTGCCAAACCAAATTCCACATTTTCTGGAATCTGCCCAACACATACACTGTGGACTATCTTGCAGCATTTTTAATATTTAGTTGTCCTCCCTTTGTCAGAGTTCATTCATGACAATACTGTGGAAGCAATGATGCACTATGCTCAATACAAATGCTTGTACAGAATCAGATCAATTAGCAGAACTTTTTATTAATGGTCACTGACTTGCATTTTTTCACACTACTGAGCAGTAATTGAAAATTCCATGTTGCCCACAAATGCAAATTTGTTAAAGCAGTAACTACCCTTTCCTGCAGATACCATAGCATTTAACAGCACAGCATCTGCTGAAAGAGCCCAGTGTTTTTTCTTCTGCTACTTTGGAATAAACAAGTCTTTTATTTTTAAGTTACTTGCAAATATTTGTGCTCCTTTGTCAGGGAAGGTCATTAATTCAAAGGGCTTGTATGGTGCAAAGAGCAAGGCTCAGTTCTTCAAAGTCTACATTCCAAAGTTTGCTAAAGAATTTTTGCAGTAACAAAGCTTCTGCGAATTAATGGCCTTTTTATTGCATTATGGAAGGGGCATGTGCTAAAGAGTATATTCCACTAACCTATCCTAAGAAGGTTGAATCAATAAGTACTTTTTGTAAATATCTCTCTGGGAAGCAAAAGCAGGCATATCAGCCATCTCTGTCAGAGGCCAGAATCAAAGGTAGCATTCACAAGCTCCCCTTGGGAATAGGGGAAATACAGTTTGGACTGCATACTTGTTTATGTGACTTGTTCCCTGATGGGGAATAGTTCTGGAACTGGCAGTACCTAGTGCCTGTCCCAGGGTGGTCCCATTTCTAATGGCCAAGCAATCAATTTTGCACAGACCTAAGCACTGTGTGATGTTCTTTGGAGCAAACCAGGTCTCTTTCTATTACTGACTAGAAATAAAGGTACATGAATAAAAATGAACATGTGGATGCTTTTGCCTTAACAATAGCACTGTTTGGATGGAATTAGAATCCAAAACACACACAAAAATGGGATGATCCCCTAGGGCAAAGCAATAACCTGGGCAGTCTGTTTCTGAGAGAGAGAATGCTTCTCATTTAATAAATAGAGAAACATTCCCCCACATAGTCATGTAATATCTGTTTATTGAAAAATAAATTGGATTTGTACTTTTATCATCACATCTAATTTAAAGTTTCTTGTCCTTTTTGACAATCTGTGGAAACTGCTTATTTACAACTTGTGAATTCCACTTTGATTTTATGAACTGTCTGCATCTTTATATCTTGTGGCTGTCTTCTACTGTGTTCTTACCTCACGCTCCTTGTGCTAAGGGACCGGGGAATGGCACCTAAATGTCTGTCTATGAATAGGTTGGTTGTTAAAGAATATTAGCACCTGAACAGATCTTGATAAGACAGAACAGAGTGATGACTGCATCCTAGATAAACCCAGTTTTCTTCAACTTCTCTGCAGAGGGCTACGGTTTGAAGGAATAGAATTTCCTCAGGAGAGAGAACAAAGGACATGAGATATTAGTGCCAGCCTTTAAAACCACAGAGGCTGAGCGAGAGAGAAATAAAAATGCACAGGCTTTTTGGGGAAAACATTTTTGCCAGGTGGACAAACTAGAGAGGGAGGAAGTTGACTGCAGAGGTCCAAGAGTGACTCCGTGATTTGGAGGAGAAACCATGTACAGGAAAGGAAGGAGCTGGGACTTCTTAGACACTGACCCAAATCCCAAAGAATGCTCAATACTGATAAAGAAACTGGAGCAGGGAATGGTGTTTAGTTGCTTCTGACTTTACTTGGATCTGTATTTCTCTTGTGCTTAGTAATTGTTTTAAGAAACCCACTGCAAAGCATATGTCTGTTCACGTCAACTATCCCATGTCCCTGAAAAGGTAAACAGTAAACCAGAGAGCCCACAAGGTTGGAGCTCTAGAATGATTGTGCTGGAGAGTCTGGGTGGAAGGAGGGAGTCTCAGGGCCTAGGCACTTGGATGGGGTCCCAGATCTCAGAACGGAGTGTTAGATGGAGAATATGCACCCTGAGAATGTGCTTAGAAAGCCAGAGGCAGTGCCTGCACTTGGCTTAAACTCAGTAAAGTTTGAAAGCACACTGGCCCAGTGCTGGAATCTGGACACAGCAACCTGGTGAGCATCCAACAAGGGAAGCCTGACTAGGACTGTGACACCCTGGGCTTAAATAGCCAAATTATTCTCCACAGGGTTTTTTGCACAGTAAAAACACATAACAAAGCTGCTATATACAGAACTATCACTGAAAGCATGGATATCTGAGTACCTCCACCAGGAATACGGCCCAAATGCTACAGATGTAAAGGATACACAGGTGAATAGAGTTGTAACTACACTTACAAGATCTGAATTTGGCCACAAGGAATTATATATACACTTTTTTAAAAATAGCTATTTCCTTTTCAGTAGTTGCACAGCTACATTTTCTTTGCTTTGGGGCTTTTCTTCCCTTTTGTGAAAATGTTGTACCTTTCCAGCTCATTGGAAATTGAGGTGACCTCTTTGTTGCTGGCAAATTGGTTACTGTACTCGAAATTTTCAAGCAATCAGGGCAGAGGAATTTTTACAGCCAGAGTGGATACATTTGCATACTTAGAGAAATAACTGCATAGCTATTAGAAATGACTGTATTGCAATTATTCAAATTCCTGTACGTTGATTGGCTAATAATGGTCAGAGTGACCCCGTAATTTGTGACAGCTGTGTAATGATCATGAGCAGGACTCAATCAAAGGGCAGGGAAAGAAAGAACTGTGTGCAAGTTACTACGCAGTATCCCTGTGCCACTGTGGGGAGAAAAGTATAGGATCTGGTTCTACTTTTAATTACAATGGTTTTACACTACATTACATGGAATTCAGGGGAGTTACTTGAATTTATACCATTTTAAGTGATTAGAGTCGAGCCTGGAATCTCTAGAGTATTACTCTCAGGACAAAATTCGTTCCTGTACAGAGGGCCCGCACAGGGCCTATGAATAGGGCTGGTTGAAAAATTTTCTTTGAAGCTGTTTTTTGACAGAAAATTGGGATTTTGAGGTGCAAGTTTGTGGGGGTTGTTTTTTGTTGTTGTTGTTGTTTTGTTTTTAAGAAAAAATGCCTGATTTCTGTGGAAAATTTAGACTTTATATAAAAAATAATATCTCAAAACTGAAAACTTTTAACCGAAAAAATTAAAATTTTGATTGGTAAATGTCATTGTGGTGCCTTATGGGAGGTGTAGTTTGGGTACCCCATGCCTTTATTCACCCTTTTGGGGCCAGGCTTCCCAGCTAAACTACATCTCCTATGAGTCCTCATGCCAGATCAGTGGTGGATCATGGTGCATCATGGGAAATGCATTCTGGTCCGAGAACCCAGCCCATAGAAGAGAATGAGGCCCCTGAACTACAACACCCATGAAGCACCATGGTGACATTTACCAATTGAAAGATTTCAGTCAAAATTTTTTTGGCTTCAGCTGAAAGTTCTTGGTTTATTTATTTATTTTTGGGGGGTCAGAAGTTGTAATTTTCTGCAGGAAAAAAGTTAGTTTTCTGACCACTTTATCTATGTGTTGAACCAATCTAGAAGAATGTCCCGCTACCCACATCTGTCATTGGGGGTTTGTTGTTAGCCCCTTAAAAAAAAAAGGTAAACCAAAAAGGATGTGTGGGTATAAACAGCCAAGGTATTTATTAAATCATCAACAGTTCTAAACAAGGTAAACCAGAGGTAAACCAAATGAATAGGAACACAGGTAAAGCAAGGACCCCCACAACAGGTGATATAAAGGTAAGTAAAGGACCGGTAGTATCATGACTGTGACTGAGGATAAATTACCTAGGATGGGACCTAGGTAAGAGGATGGAGGATCAATGGACCGCTACTGTGTCTTGCAGCTCTGAGGACCCTTGCGACAACTGGACAGCTCTGGACTCCATCCAGATAGGTGGAACCCCAGGTAAGAAGTGGACCTCAGGATCAGGTGATGACAGCTCTGTCCCAGCGATGACTTGGCTTGAACTCCCCCCTACAATGTCATGGGTGTGTGTTTGTCCTCACTGAAAGAGTGGCAGCTGGTGACGCACTCTCTGTATGTAAGTGAGAACTACCCTCCCGCAACCAGATGAATGAGCATGGTGTTCAGCATACTCCTCTGAGGCAATCTAGAGAGCTGAGGTGTCTGCTGTGCTTTCCATCAGTTGCATCAGCAGCACCTCCAGACTCTGTCACTCAGAAGGGCAGCCCCTTCCCTCTGCTGTGCAGGCCCTAATAGGTCCTGCTGTTACTGGGCAGATCACAGGTCACATGATTTGCTTGATTTCCCACCTTTCGGTAGAAAGGGCTGGAAACTACACCTGAGGAGGGGGAAGAAGGGCAGCCAAGATGGATTCCTAGTTGTTGTTTGGGCATTCCAAGATGTCGCACCTGTGATGTTAATCATCAAAGTTTTTCCCCTACATATGAACCATGTAAATCCTACTTAAATGTTTAAGGGTTTAAGCCACCTTTGGCCTCTCCCTGATCCCAGGGCTATGCAGCACCAGTTTGGTCTTCAGGCTGAAGCTAGGGTAGCTTTGTGCTAGCAAGCAGTGAAGCCTAAAAAGCGACCAAGGATTGTATGGCACAGATTTACTTGACCACACTACTTTTTCCCCAGCCATGCCCCTTTCAATGACTACTGGAAATGCTATAGCGGCGCTATGCCACCCCAAGATCCTCTATGGGCTAGGTAAGCTGGTGTTAGGGAAGCTTTGCACCACAGATCAGTGCGAACTTTCCCTCATGTAATGCAGTGCAGGATCTGGCCCAGTATCATCAACCCTTGATTTGCCCACATGGAACAGAAGTGCCAAGGACAGTATTAACCCTGGCATCCAGCCTTCACAAAGTAATACCACTTCCATTGTCCACAGGGATTGCAGCTCCCCCAGGAGAAGATAGTTTCTGTAACATCACAGTAAGTTCCTTGCAGCAAAAGCCAAATGAAACCGTATTCATTTGATGTTCAGCCATTTAGTGTCAACCATACCTAGTCTTATAGCTCCATTCTGCCAGTGCACAGAGTACAGCTGGGTCCAGACTTTTCTCCTCATGTCACAATTTGGGAGACCACATATTGGCACTCTGTCTTGAATGTCAATGGGCCATAAAGGTGGCAGATACTAATGGTTCTGTGCTCTGTGCAATCCCCTCTGGCAAAGCCTTTCTAAAGCCAGAGGACAAAGCAGAGTCATCTGCCATGCGGGTGGCCATTTTGGAAATACTCGGAATTGCCAGCATTGCACTTCCCACGTGCAGGTTCTGGGACTGGCAGCCAGCCAGATACACAGGTATCCAAAATCGAAACCTCACTTTTTGGATCTGACCTCTGTTTATCATGGGCCAAACCAAAACTCAAGATCTGAATATCCCATATTTTCAAGAGATTGAAATCCAGACAGTTTTGCAGTTCAGGTTCATCTCTACTTAGAATGCACCGTGCGTCAGGTGTTGAGTTGGTGTCGGATAGCTGTCAGATTCTCATTGTTCACATTTGGACATGGCTTTGAAGCATCATGTGTGGACAGATTGGTCGATATTTACTAAACTCACATTAATACCTGGCAACAAATCATAGTTGAGCCTAGCCCAGATGCAGTTAGCTGAGTAGTCGAGCCCTTAGAGATCAGGGATAAAGCATGGTTTTTAAATTGGATATAACATAGCCTGTGTCTACACTAGCACTTTTGTTGGTAAAACTCTTGTTGATCAGGGGGGTGGAAAAAACACCCCCTGACCAACAGAAATTTCAGCGACATAAGTGCCAGTGTGGACAGCACTATGTTGGCTGGAGATGCTCTCCTGCCAACGTAGCTACCACCACTCATTGTAGATGGTTTAATTATGCTAACGGGAGAGCTCTCTCCCGTCGGCATAGAACGGCTACACAGGAGACCTTACAGCGGCACAGCAAGGTCTGTAATGTAGACATAGCCATAGTTTGCCCTTTCTATGTAGGCCAAATAACATCACAACCCCGTTCGACACTAGAAGACATTGTGGGCCAGATCCCAAGCTGTGCCAATGTACACCAGCATCATCTCTTCAGCTCTTGCTAATTTTGGTTGTTTTGGATGTGTAGACAGGCCCCACATTGCTTTGATAGCTGTCATCACTGGTAGAATTTGCACACCTAAAGAATCTGCAGCAGATAAAACAAGAGGCAGTGGTATTTGGAATTCTGGTGGGAAAGCTCTCATGAGATGTTCCCTCCCTTCTGCATCTACATTAAAGCCTTAATCAAAGGTTTTTTTTTAGTTGGGCAATCCTGCACCTCATCCCTACTTAGTTATTCATCGCAGCAATGTCCCAAGGTGAACTAAATCGATAATCTGAAAAACTGGCCACACAGCACTTTCAGACACTTTTGAGGGAAGATGTATTTCCATGTTCATATTACAGGTAAATGTGCCATAGCAATAATCTCCACTGCTTTGTAATATACTCCAATATGTTGTTTTTCAGATTGATTGAATGCCCCAGCTGCACTCTAGGTATTAAGCAATCAGCAGCTGTTCATTGTTTTCATGCCTCAAGACAATAGAGATCATCCTTTAAATATAAGACTTAATTACATCTTTGATGCTATCAAAGAGTGGACAGAGTTTAGCAGCATGAACAAAAGTTTGCAAATACTCCAGCGTCTCTTCTCCCCTTGATTCATGAACCTAGGTTCCTTCAATGTCAGTGGGATTTGTTCATCTCCATTGATAGCAGCCAGCTACAATAAAATTGATCATAAAACGACTGGTAAAAATAGAACACATACAATGGCTTATATCTCAGAGGTCTGAGGAGGCAGTAGGTATACTTAATATCAGCAATAGCACACTTCAGAGGAAAATGTATCTTTGAATGTGCCATGGATCAGTTTCAATATTGTGAGCCCTGGAGGTAAAATCTTGATTTGCCCAATGTTTACTCATGTTGAATAGCACCTTACTCCACTGGACTCAATGGGAGTACTCAGGCATTCAAGGTGAAAGAATTGTGGCCTGCGTTATCAGCACGTGGGAAATGCTAGTATGGCAATCTAAAGCAGACTCCTAAAACGGTTTTGGCTCTTATCAAATCAACTGTTTTGTTCTAGGGTGGTATTTGTAAAGTGCCTAGGTGATTTAGGAGTACAAGCCCCATGGAGTAAGTGCAGTAAGGACCACAGAGAACATAAGCGGGGATCTGTCAACAGACTTTCCTTTCAATAGGACTCATGCTCCTAAATCACTTAAGCACTTTTGTAAATCCCACCCCTTAACCTTTAAACATTTTTTCTTTTTAAAATACATGTAGATGTTGAGAAGTTTTTAATGAATTAATGAAATGATAAAAAGCCCCTGTTAATGCAGAGTTAAGTTTGGCCAGGGGTATCTTTGTGCCCTTCCAGAATGCTGAGTTCAGCAAAACTCAAATTTGTGAAAACAAGGAAATACAGAGCTAAGACACATGCCCACACAATCTTAACTCTTCTCTCCTGGAGCTGGCAATAACCACTGGGAATTAATAAAGTGAATGCAGCTGGAGTTCACGCAGACAAGTATAGCTGTACTGGATGGTGGAGGAATAAGTTGGCGCACTTGGAAGGCCTGCAATGAGATACCAGGTGGCCCTCTTGGTTGGGGTGTGTGTGTGTGTCCTCCTGACTCTTCTGTGTATGATCAAAGGAACAAGGTGCATGTGAATGTTGGGAGATCCAGTATGCCTCATGTCAGTGCTGCATTGCATAGGCTGTGTCACTAACAGAGTATGGGCCTTTTTGCCACAGGGATTGTCAGCAGTTAGGTGGGAGATGAGTGTGGTCTGTGAGTTTAATGAAGGGTAAGTGAAAGTATAATGTGAGTTGGCATCATACACATAAGGATGAAGGGTTTATAAAAGGGGAGGACAAGGTTGAAAAATTCAGCAGATGCGGTATGCTCTGTGTGGCACAGGCTACAGGCCTGATCAACGCTTAAAATTTCACACCCTGAGTGCCATAGTTAGGTTGACCTAACTCCTGGTGTTGACACGCCTAGGTCAACAGAAGAATTCTTCCATCAAGCTAGCCCCCTCCTCTCAGAGAGGTGGATTGACAACATTGATAGGGGCATGAGGGGAGCTGCAGTGCAGCAGTTGTGCCATTGCAGCAGCTGTAGTGTAGAAACACTGTTGCTAAGTGATTTCTAAGTGCCCTCCATCACTCCCTGTGTATTTTGTTGTAGTGAAATGAGAATAATGGCTGTGCTTTGAAATGTGTAGAGGGTATTGTTCCTAATGGAGCTGATGAGAGAAATCTTAGCCATGGCCTATGTCCTGAGCACATGACAGTTTTGATGTCTGGTGGTTACAGTAATTCTAAGTATGAGAGAAGACTGGTGTGTCTCTCTCCTTTCCCCATATTCCCCCCCACAACATAAAGCTCTCCCCCCACACACTCCATTTGCAGCCCACTCTCCTTTTCCCATCCCATGAAGCCATTCACATTTTAGAAACCAGGTGTGCACGAAGAAAAGTTGTGAATCTGTGACCTCTAAGAAAAGCTGTTTTTAAGGGGGGGGAGGGTTGTATCCCAAACTTCTTGCACAAATGACCCCAAATTTGGATCACTGAGCCTGCCCACAATCCCATAAGGCACAGCAAATTTCAAGACGCTTAGGCAATGGTAAGGATTTTGGAACACTTTGCAGATCATCCTTTACACATTTTTTTCTCAATCTTAACTGTAGCAGACCTGTTTTGCTGTAATATTGGTATTACATTAGCTATCCTCCAGTCATTTCGTACAAGTCTCCCCTTGTTGTAGCCCCAAACCTTATCTCCTACTTCCTCCTAACCCCCTTCCTCTCAGCAAGCATTTGCATATCTCCCCCCGCCCTCTGCAAATACTTTGGTTAAATTCCCCCAAAATAACACACCCAACAGAGTTTTTAGCAACAGATCTTCAAAACTTTTCTTGATTTCTGAGTGGGGAGGGACTTGAAGTGACACTAGTTGGCTGCGTTCAGGATCAGGCTTACTGCTTATCCCCTTGTGCTATGCAGCTGCTATAAAAGCTTTCCACCTACAGCTCCTCATGTCTCTCTCTCTCTGCAAAAGTTCTGTTTTTGGTGTTTGACCCGTAGTCCCTTCTTAGACCCTTAGCTGGAGAACCAAACTCTTTGCCAATAGCACTCTGAATTTTGCTCTCCCAAAGGGCTAAGGGATGCTGTGCACTCTCTAGAACTAGAGCCATGGTTTGATCCCCAGGTCCTGGCAAAAAAAGACAATGCCAAAATATGTTAGCCTTCAGAAAAGTTGTTTTTTCAGATGGCTGTGTTGAGGGAACCATTGTCCAAATGGGCTCAATTTGGAACACTGACCTACCCCATGAGGCACATCAAATTTCAAGGCAATCTGAGTAACCATGTAGATTTGAGAGTACTTAGAAGAGTTGAGCTATAAATAGAAACCTGGCCATAACCCTAACTAAGGCAGAGCTGGTGCGCTGATATAATGTGCAAGAAAGGGGTCAGATTCAGATACGCTTGCTCATGTTAAGTAGCTCCACTGAAGTGACTGGGACGCCTATTCAATGTGAGCAAGGGCATCAGAATCTGGCCAATAAGTTTCTATGCTCCCTGCTGACATGTGGTATGAAGGGAACAAAAACGATGGAAAAAGCTGTAATGGGGCTATGCAGAGGGGTAAGGTAGAGACTCAAGCTGTGCCCTCCCTCCCCCCCACTTTCTATAGTCCCTTTGCCTAATATATGAATGGCCAATAAACTGTGGACATGGCTAGAGCTTGGCACTTTCTAGCTAATATACTTGTAGGCACTAATTTTATTTAATTAGTATTTAATCCTTATTGAATCTATTTGCCTCACTGAGTTCCACATGCTGGCTATATGTTCAGTAATAAATTTCTTTTAATCCATTGAAAACATGTATCCTTTAATTCCTGGATTGGGTTGATTACAAATTAACATAAATATGGCCAGTTTGACGAACTACTTGGAAGTTTCATATGTAAGTAGTTTGCAAAGGATTAATAAATAGTTACTCAATGGTTAGATTGTTGTAGAGTCCACCAGGTCAACAAGTGGCTTCTAACCATCTGTAACAGCACCTATTTATGTGCTTAAACAATCTACAACACATACAGTACTAAAGTAGCTAATATGTTGATAATATCAATTCTCGAAACCACTTATCACATTTTAAAATAAAGTGTGAGCATTAAACTATGTTTTGTAAATTATATAACTCTTTTGGCTAAATTATTTACACTCAAACCCCAAACAATATATTATGATAGGTATTGGTACTGTTTGCAGTAGCAAATTTCTTTGTTATATCAAGCTGAAAACCTAAGCCACACCAGTATGTATATTAAATAGTAATCAGGTTTACCTCAGCAAAGCAATTGTACATACAGCACAGGGCCACTGAAGAATTTGTCTTATACCCATCTGAATAACTAGCTTTTCCCCTTCATGTTTGCTCAATAGTGCTTTCACTTTTGTTGTTATTCTGTTTGGTTAGATGGATGAGGTCTGTGCAGGAGATGGAACTTTCCTAATTGAATATGTTGCCTCCAAAAGACTATACTGATCAGCATTTTTGCAATTTGAAACCAAGGTTGTTGATCACCCTGTTCAGTCAGTTTGTCTTCATGGAAAGAGAACTTGCTCCCTCTGCTGTCTGTGTCTGGCACACATTCTTACTCTGCTTTACCTGCCTTCAAGGTAACGTTCTCTCAACCCTTATTAGTAGTTTAAGAAAGAACCGAGAAAAACATCAGACAAACCTACAATTCTGTTTGCCTAAAACCTGTATCTGAAGGGAGGAAGCTATTGGAAGTGGGCAAGGGGCCATTATCTCAAAATATTTGGGTTTTGTTCCCCCTTTAAAACTGATGCTTCTGTTTGGCCAGCAGAAGGAAAAAGACTGGCGCTCATGGTTTTCTTTATCTCAAAGCTACATTAACATATCCTCATGGTCATATAGGATGCTGTGGACTACAATTCAGAACAGTTTTTCTTCCTGAGATATGCCACATCTTTATGTTTGTCTTCAGTGCAGCGTTAACTCAAAGTTGTCTAAACTGAGTTAACTCATCTTAAGTTGGCCAAGCTCAAGTGAGAGCAATCACTCTGAAAAATAACACTCAATCTGCGAAGCATGATTGTATCAGCAGCAAAGGGCTTGTCTTCACTACTAAAAAAAGGTGAGGTTTTTTTTAAACTTTGGGTGACTAATGCCTGTGAGCTATCGCAAGAGAAAAACACAGTGAAGACAGGCACTGCAGTTTTGCAATGAGTGATGTTTCAGGTCAACTTCGAGCAGAGGTATAGCGCTGACCATGACACATCTACCTCATGGCAAGACTATAGTGCCTGGTCTTCATGTTATGGTTCTGGGGCTTTTTTAAGCAGTGAAGATGAGCTCTGAGCAGAGTTGTGAGTTCAATCCTTGAGGGGGCCATTTAGGGATTTGGGGCAAAAATTGGGGATTGGTCCTGCTTTGAGCAGGGAGTTGGATTAGATGACCTCCTGAGGTCCCTTCCAATCCTGATATTCTATGATTCTATGTTAGCAGCAGACAAGCTGTGCTAACTCAAGAATTGACCTGTATCCCTTGTCTGGCCAGCCAGCTTGAGATAAAAGCATCACCATGCTGAAGTTAAGGGTTTCTGTGTGTGGACAGAACTCAAGTTAGGAGCAACACTCAAGTTATAACTTGAGTTAACTCTGCAGTGAAGACAAGCCCAGTCATCCTGTGCCCATAACATGTAATTCACATCTGCATTCTCTGAAACTGACCCTGCACCACTGAAGTTACTGGGAGCTTTTGCCTTTGATTTCAGTGGATGAAGACTCAAACCCATTGGGTAGGAAGGGGAAGGTGTGCACATTTTAATGTATTGAAGAGGCTGCAGGAGAAAGGAAAAGAGCTCTGCAGTCCCTCTTTTGGCCACAGAGTGGTAAGACTGGCAGGGTCACAGAGAAAGCCCAGGGGGATAGTTGGCCTTGAGATCTTCTCCTGAGTAATGTCTGGCAAGAAGCCAGGAGCAACATGGAACAGCCCACTGGGGTGGAGCAGGCTCTGTTTGATGAACCCTGATTAAAGGGCAGGATCTGGACTTCTAGGGAGAGAGTCCTGGGAAGTGTTCAACTGAGGAATGGAGCACAGGAAACTTAAGAGGAAGGGCAGAAGTTGGTTTAAGTTTGTACTTTTTGGGGGGAATTTGTTGAGGGATTCCAGACAAGACCTGAAGGATGGGGGGAATTAGAGGTTGTGGGAAGGGAGCCTGAAAAAAGGCTACAGTAGGAAGAAATCTAAGGAGGCAGCAGCAGCAAGAAGATAGAAAGAGCAGGCCTTGGCTGCTGCTTATAGGTCCCTGGACTGGAACCTTATGTGGCAGGTGGTCCTGGATTCCCCTACCAGCCACTGACATAAAGGAAAGCCTCCTGACATAAAGGGATGAGGAAGATTTAAAGCCCGGAGGGAAAAGGGTATAAGGACCTTGAGTTGGAGCAGAAGAGCAGGTGTTAGGACACTGGACTTGTTGGACTTAGTTACCCAAAAGGGACGGAACTAAAATCTGACTGGCTGGCAGGCTACGTTGCGGTAAGACCCCACCACAGGACCACAGTGACCATCCACAGGAGGTATTAGAGAGGAAAGAGCTGCTACACCATCCCCAGGCATGCCAGCAGTGAGTTCACTTTTCTACAGGGAGCACTTTTAATATAAAATCTTTAAAACATTTTCAGTGGGCTGCCCATATTTCTCGGATATAGACACTGCAGGGGAAGTCTAATGGATAGCAGGTCTTAAATGTGAGTAGGAACATGTCTGTGAAGGACTAGCTCAGAGCAGATGGAGTGTTAAGAATCTGAAATATCTGTAGAGGAAGGATTGTCAAGTCATTAGGGTGTTTAGTCTGGGACATAGAGGTTCAAATCTCTGCTCCACCACAGACCTGTTGAGTGAATCACTTAGTTTTTCTGGGCTTTAGTTCCCCATCTGTAAAATGGGGATAATATTTCCCTACCTCACAAGGATGTTGTGAGGCTAAATATACTAAAGGTGTGAGGTGTGCAGCTGCTACACTAAAGAGGGTCCTATAAATACCTTGCACAGATACACATACATGCTTACCTTGATATTATCAAGAAAAATAAAATCAGGCTTTGATCTGAGCAAAAGAATAAGTTGCATACTATATAAATGAACTGATCCTGAAATCAACAGCCAAACTTGAAATGGCTTCCCTTAAGTCTGCACTGGGTGGTTTTGCTGGTCAATTAGAAGTAAGATTGTCTTTGCATTTCTATACCAGAACAAGCCCAGTGCTTGTAAAAACTTGTAAAACTTTTTTCAGTTGAGAAACTGGGATAAGCTGCATCTACACTAGGAGGGCCTGCAAATGCAGTTATACAGTTCCAGAAAACTTTTTCTAGTGTATGACTGGCTTTCAATAAAATAGGCTTTCAATAAGAGCAGGAGTAGTCCCTATTAAGTGTGTAATTTGCATACAACAGGGCCAGATTAACCTTTTGCTGGCCCTGGTTCCAAACATATTTGTGGGGCCCCATGTAGTCGTTGTGGGCTCCGAGTGTGGGCCTGGCGTGGCAGTGCCATTGGTGCCACAGTATACCCGGTACTGAATCTCAGAGACATTTTTCATTTTGATCACACACCTCTGCATGACTATATACATTGCCATACACAGCTCCCTCAGCCCCCAGTTTTTCTCATTAAGCTGTATATACATGTGGGTTTACCAGTGTCCACAGTGAGCAGTAATTTCACAGTGATCAGGGGAAACTCCCCCCAGATTTATCTCCTTCCTCATTCAGACCTTCTGTAGCCATGTCTCCAGTACCACCCTATGTCACCAGTCACTGTATGTGGTTCTGGTCTCAGCTCAGTAGAGTTTCACAGCAGATACCTGATCAATTCTGACAAATCCCTCCTCAGCGCTCATCCTGCCATTTGAGCAAGCCACTTTGCAAACACCGTTTCCCCAAAGTGAGGACTTAGCCCCTGGGAACCTGAAGTCACCAGCCTTTCTCCCTCTGCTCCCATCTACATGCTAGTCTACTACTTGGTCACCACCACCTCTCCCTGTGCTTGTTTCCCTTCTATCTTGGACATGCTCCCTAGCCAGCTGGGGCTATTTCTCCCCCGGCAAGCCTGGTCTGCTTCCTCTTTCCCTGCTCCCCTTGACATTCCTTTCCTACTGGTGACCTCTGTTCCTTGAGGTTAACTTCAGTTTCTTTATCCGCTCCTAGCTTAATGGCCCCCAGTAGTCACAGAGCCACCTGCAGCTTCTCTGGCTACAGCCATGGGGCCAATTGCCAGAGGCCAGCCTTAGATAGCTGCAGGTGCTAGCAAGGGAGGGGAGGCAATTCCAAGGCTGAGCATGCTTTAAACTTGCAATGGCAGCACTAGGGGTTCTAAATTCTCAGTGCTGGCCTTAGGCAGCTGCAGACTCTGGAGTTAGGTGCTTCCCTCCCGAGGCCATGGCTTTAAGTACCCGAGATGCCCATCACCTGCAGCAGAGGCCACCAATTCCCACACACCTCTCAGCTAGCACATATTCATGCAGAAAGTGCAGTCTGAATGATTTTGGAGGCTGGAGTGCCAGGAGGTTTCCATCCCTGAGCAGCAGCTCTGCAACAAGCTCACATGCCCCACTCCCCTGTAGGACCAGGACCCTGTGAAGACAGTGGAGTTACCCTGTGTATAACCAGTTCTGTCCAAAACCTGTTGACGTAAGTGGGAGTCTTTTCATTGTCTTCAATGGGCTGTGTATAGAAACAAAGGACCCCATTCTAGACTCCAGGAGCAAAGTGCATTCTATACTGCACTGGTTTACTATTGTAACAGGAAGGTCTCACATTACCTAGTGAATAAGCAACACCTCCTACAGCACCTAACTTTTTCTGAGAGGCCTCCTGCCCAATTACTAAATGTAAAGCTGCTTTGCTTACCAGGGCTGAAAATATCAGGTAGTACGGTCACAAAAGCAAGGCACTTCTGAATTCACCAGGAATTTTGGATGTGCACAGAACACAGACAGGACTGGTTCCTGCGTGGTTACAGAACTGCAGTCAAGTGGAACAATTTTCAGCTTGTGTGATTGGAGGATCTATATTGTAAGACTGTCGTACATAAACGAGGAAAAGTTGAGGTGCTTTTGTTATTCTTTTCTTCCATTCTTCATTTCTATGGGGAATTTGCCAATGTAATATCATGGTCTTCTTTTTAGACAAGCAAAACTAAAAAAAATGGCAATGGCTATTGAAAATAGCAATTCCAGTCCTTGTTAGCACTGGGAAGACCCCAGCATTTGTTCCTCAATTTTATCCTACTTTTTCTACAGCAAATTACAGTGGATCAGTGTATTTGATCTGGGAGAAATGAAGTAACCCAAATTGAGCTTGACCACTCCTGAATTTTGAGAGTGTTCAAATCTGGAAGGCATGTGCTAGATTCCCTTTCTGAATATTGGATAAATCTGGAAAGGAAAAGTCAATTTCTGCTTCCATGGCTCAGAAGTGGAAATCCTCCTGTGTGCCTGGTACTGTACCTAAAGCTGCCCAGGTCCTCTAGTAGAGCCTCCCCTCCCTTACTTTTCATTTTAACTTTTCCTGGAGGGGTCCACATAACTCCCCTGCTAGGCTTTAGATAGAGAGGTGCACTGTCCATTCATTCCACCCAGTTCCTTCTTTGGGGGCTGCCAGGGAAGGTCACACCAGCATCCCTAAGCCAATCTGGGGAAGTCTTCTGAGGGTGATATCTGGGCCAAAGCCTTCTACTCCTTGGGCATACTTGTTCCCCATTCACAGTGCCACCCCCTTCTAGCAGCCAGCTTTCCATTCACAGCAAGCTGCAGCACATGGGGTCTCAGCTTCCCCACTCTTTCCCCCCATTTCCCGTTGATAGCAGCGGAGGGAATGCTGGGAAATGTAGTTCCTTCCCTGCTTCAGGGCTGGCTCTCTAGGCAGGGAGCTGGCCAAGGAACTACAGCTCCCAGGGCCCCTTGGGTTCTCAGCTCCCAGGCTGGATCGCTGCTGCTCGGAGGCTCTCTCTCAGATCCTCCGCTTCTGCAGCACTGCAAGAGGGGAGGAAGCGAGTGTTATGGCCCCCTTCTGAGCTTGGGCCCAGCCATTGGCACCACGGTGAATCCGGTACCGGCATACAGAATCTACTTTCTACATTCAAACTGAAAATCAAAGCTACATTCAGAATGTTAATCACCAAGTGCTTTCATATGCATGGTGGGCTAGGTGTCTTTGAAACAGCTGGAATCAGAAATCCTTATTAATTGGAATGGCAGGTTTAAAAAAAAATCTGGAATTCCCAGGTTACCTACCAAGACGTGCTTTAGGCAACAAGATTGTTCAAAAGATGTGATTCTATCACAGGGAAAAGATGACAAGCAACTTACCTTGGTCTTTCTTCACCTAAGGAGCTGGAGAAGGTCTGAGGAGTGGCCATGAGCATATTAGAAGAAGATGGATGGTCTTGTGGCTACAGCCCTACATTGGCACCAGAAAACTTGACTTGAATTCCTGCCTCTGCCACAGACTTCTTGTCTGACCTGGGGAAAGTTACTATGGCTTTGATACAGCTACACATGTTGAACTTAAATCCGGTTGATTTTGATGAGACTTCAACACATCCATAAATGCTTGGCTGAATCAAGGCCTATATCACTGGGACTTCTTCATGAGAATGAGGGCAAAATACAGCCACCAAAGGCAGGTTTAGAGTAAGGGGAAAGAGTATTTCTATGCTGTTCAATAGCATCCATGTTTCCTGTTGTAAGCTTTTATAGATAACTGCCCATTTAGTCTAGTAAAAGACACAGGCTATAAAGTAAGCACGGCTATCTATGTAAAGTACAATTACCACTGCAATCTCTCACACAAAGCCCCCTGAAGTTGGTGAGAATCTTTCCATTAACTTCAATGGGCTTGGAATCAGACCTTTACACTAAAATTACTTGTGGTGCCATTTTTATTTTCCATCTGCTGTTCAGAATTTTAAGGAGGGCTCATGGTGAGCCTCTTTCCTCGTTGCGGGGAGGAGATGGTCAGAATTTCCCTCTCTTGTTGCCTTCTTCTTTGTTCTTTGGCTTAACTGGTCTGTGTTATGAGGGGGAAGAGTCTGTGGCCAAGGCATGACAAGCCTCTTTGCCCTAAGATTTCCCACTGCCATTGTATGAGGCTTTCTCTCTCCACACCTCGTGCTGGGCAGCTCTAACTGGGGAAACTTTGTCTCCAATTTCCTTTGGCATCAAATGTTAAAGAAATAAGGGACTTCAAATTCTCTGACACAAAAAGCCAAGATTTGACGACAACAGGCTGGATTCACTCCTGCCTCTGCATGGGCAGCTGTGCTGAAGGAGGCATACACAAAAGCCAGGTACTACAACTGGCCTCCCC
Source organism: Chelonia mydas (assembly GCF_015237465.2). NCBI lineage: Eukaryota > Metazoa > Chordata > Testudines > Cheloniidae > Chelonia > Chelonia mydas. The sequence continues at coordinate 42,700,591 of NC_057855.1, forward strand.
TGTGGGTTCTACCAGGGGGAGCAGTTTAATGTTCTAGACACAGATGGGGGATGCAGTGGCCCAATTTCTCCTCATCTAACCTCATCATTTTCTGTCTTGGAAGCCTTCTCCCCACAATTACTCAGTGTGGCACTGTGTCCCCCTCTAGTGGTGGCTGCACTACCTACAGAGACTGAGGCCATGACAGCCTTCGCTAGCCTCATTGGGTCCTTCAGTTCAGGCAGTGGGGGCTTGTGTTTTAAGATCCCGAGCTCTCAGGTTCAATCCCAGCTGCCAATGACCCATCTAGGAGCACAGCATTACATGAGCAGTTGTTCAGCTGTACCTTCACTCTGAGCAGACTTTGCACTGCTGGTGCACCACCTGGGAATTACATATGCCACATAAATGTCTTGTGACGCCAGTTACAACAGTGCCATGTGAACACCTGTTCTCACTTTCAGGTGACATTGCAAACCAGAAGTAGGCAGCATGATCGCCTGCAAATGTAAACAAACTGACTGAACAAGAAGCAGGACTGAGTGGACTTTAGGCTCTAAAGTTTTACATCGTTTTGTTTTCGAATGCAGGGGGTTTTTGTACATAATTCTACATTTGTAAGTTCAACTTTCATGACAGAGATTGTATTACAGTACTTGTATGAGGTGAATTGAAAAATACTATTTTTTATAGCACAAATATTTGTAATAAAAATAAATATAAAGTGAGCACTGTAAACTTCGTGTTCTATGTTTTAATTGAAATCAATATATTTGAAAGTGTAGAAAATATCCAAAAATATTTAAATAAACGGTATTCTATTGTTTAACATGCGATTAGTCGCAATTAATTTTTTTTAATTGCCTGTGAGCCCTATTTAAGATCAATCACTAGATGGGGACTGTCCTGCCAAAATGTCAGTCTCCAAACATATTGCTAAGTAGTTGATATATGCTTCAGCACCAAATCATAATTAAGACTGGATAATACCGTTTTAACCACATAGTGGGAAGGAAAAGAATATGAGAAGTCTGCACTGTTATCTGTATCCCAATGGGAAGAATAAACACTTCTGGCTAAGGACTGTGTGGCAGTCCCTCCATGAGATTTGTCTAATAATCTTAAATGTCCATCAAGTCCTTTACTCTTAGATTGTTTTCTGAATGACAATTCCTCCCCCCTGGAAACTACATGGTTCTCAACGGATGTTCCTCAGGAAAGGTGAAAGGTTGAACTGATGATACTGGGATTTGAACCTTTAGCTCCACAGAGAATGGGGACCAAAATCTCTGTGGTGTTAACTGTCACATCTCCTTGAACTTCACCAACTTCCACCTGAAGAAAATTTTGACCCCAGGTTTTTCAAACCTTCTATTTAGACTATTAAACCATCTTCTTTGGCTTAATTCCAGTTTCTAATTGCAAATAGTAGTTTACTACTCCCCCTTAACAATGCATCAGAAAATGCCTCACCCTTATAAAAAATGTACTCACTTATCCCAGTCTGTTTATTACCTTGGCTCTGGCTTAGAGGCAAAGATCCATGCTTTCCCTTCCAACACAGTGTCGTTTCTTTCCTCAATATGTGAATTGCATGTTCAGGAGATAACACAAGTCCCACAACACATTCTGAATGTTTAAGACAGCACAATTTCTCATCCCTTTGAAACTGACATAGAAACATAAGCCCGACATGCATAATCAACTAGAGGCCTAATCAAAACACAGTAAACATGATTTACTATTCCTATCAAGTACCTCCCTTCCATGCTCCCTTATAGGCAGCAATATTTCTTAACAAACAACTCCCATTTCTGTAACTGTCTGAGCCACTATCTCATTAATATGAGATCACCCTCACATTAGTATTTCTCCTCTAGTCCCTTTCTCTCTTGCCCTCCCCTCATCTCTCGCATACTTCCAAGTGTCCCTATGGCAATGAGAAATTCGTATGGCTAATAGTGAATGCCCATTTTTATGTAGGTTACACAGGAGAGTCCTGATATAAAGGCTATAAATCCTTCTAGGTAACCCATTTTTCACTTTTTCCACCCAACCTGGAATGACCATAGCCAATGTTTTTATATCTGGGTCCCAAAGCATTTAATATTTTAAATATTTGTTAGGAAAATGACAAATATTTTTTCCCCGGGACTGAAGCATAATAGAATATCCATGTAGTCTTTCACAGTTACACTTTGAAGTTAGGGCCTCTGAAAATGAGTTCTTCTGTCATACATCTGCAAGGGCATGTGCTCAGGAATCTGTTTAATAAAAGTATTTATTTCTATTTTCCATTTATATTCATGTAATGCAGTGCCTTTCATAGGGAAAGCTCAAAGCACTTTATAGGCAGCAGGGGCTCAATCCTTAAGGGGCTGAGTACTCTGACACCGATTCAGTAAAACATTTAGGCACGTGCCTAATTTTAAACTCATGCATAGGGAGTCCCATTGAAGTCAATGAGAATACTCCTAAGAATAGCCATACTGGGTAAGACCAATGGTCCATCTAGCCCAGTATCCTGTCCACTGACAATGAGTGGTGCCAGATGCTTCAGAGAAAATGAACAAAATAGGGCAATTAGCTTCTGCTAGTCAGAGGTTTAGGGATAACCAGAGCATGGGATTGTGTCTCTGACCCTCTTGGCTAATAGCCACTGATGGACCTATCCTCCATGAACTTATCTAGTTCTCTTGCAAATCCGGTTATACTTTTGGCCTTCACAACATAACCTGGCGATGAGTTCCATTCATAAGCTTATAGATAAACATGTGCTGAAGTGCTTTTGCTGGATTGGGGTCACAGAGTGGGTCAGAGAGTGTCTCCCATTATCTTTAATGGACTCTGGACCTTCATTGAGGCCCTGGTTCATCAAAGCTCTTAATCGTGTGCTTAATTATAAGCATATGAGCAATCTCCCTCCCTAATAAGCAAAGCACTTAAAGCCATGCTTAACTTGTTTTTGTACACTAGACAAGATCACTTCCCATTTGATGATGGAAATAGCTGTTGGCACCACAATTATCTGATGCAGAGGGTTTCTTGTGCTCTCCGCACTGCTGTAGGTAGTGCCGGTGCCATCAGTTATCACTGGCTTACTTCCATTTGAACAGTCACCATACATTTTTTTAACCCGCTTACTCAAGACACAAGAAAAGAAGAAAACGCCACTGGCCTGCTGGGTGACCGTGGGCAAGTCATGTCGCCTCCCGCACCTCAGTTTCCCCATCTAGAAAAATGGAGATAATGATACTGACCTCCTTTTGTAAAATGCAAAGCACTACCTAAGAGCTAAGACTTATTAAGACAAACATACACTAAATGGGAGCAGGGGAAGGAGGTATCCAGACTATGCTAGTTCAAGGAAACCTTGCGGGATTGTTTTGCTTAGGACACAAAACTGATGAACTATTGAGGGAAGCTCCTCTGAAGTTATGCAAGGGCACAAAAAGAAAACACTAACGTGAGAAAAGGCCAAGGCAGGCCCAGTCTATGTCCAAGCACCTTGTTGGCTTTAAATGTCAACTCATCTATATAAAAATAAGGCTGTTTCCTTGTAAGCACAATATGCAGGAAGTTTATTTTTATAAGTAGAAAACAGAACCTTGTCTTAATGAAGAACACTTGTCCCTGGTCAAACATCTTGTCAGTGATAATAATTCTCTTGAACTCCTCAGTGCTTGAAACATCCCAAAAGAATTACCCTCTAAGAAACATGATCAAAAACTCCATAAAAATCATGCAAGGAATTTACTGGATGGGATTCGAAAAGTAGGAAATTGAAAAAATGAAAGTACAGTAAAGAGAAACCAATCATAAACTCTGCTAAGATATAGCAGGAAAAGCAGTGTATTGATTCTGACATCAATTACTTAGGAAAGATTTGGAAAATTTTCACAATAGGAAGCCATATGCTTTTCATTATGTGGATCAGCCACTGGACAACTGGAATGCCACCATGATTGCTTCTGTCAATGCTGATGTGAGCCTCTTTTGGAAGGGATGTGAAATAACCTAAATGTGTAACAAGCATTCAAAATGAAAGACCCCAGGCAGTGTGCTTCTCATTATGACCGGGGGACAGAAGGATGAAGTTTTCTTGACAAGTTTAGGATTTGATTATGAGTTTGTATCCTAAAATCTTTGTGCACCAAAGACTGTCACTGAAGTCAAACGGGAGGTTGGGATGCACAAGAAATGCAAGTCTGAAAGCTTGATCTGTAATGGAATCACATCTCTCTCTAGGTACTTATATGATCCAATCACTGTATTATCTGAGCAACTCACAATCATTCAAGCATGTATCCTCACTACATCCCAGGGAGGGAGGGAAGTAGCATTATCCCCATTTTACAGATGAGATGAAGTGATTGACTTGCCTGAGGTCACAGCTGGAGGGTGTAGCAGAGCCAGAAATTGAACCCAGGGTTCTCAAGTCCCAGTGCAATAGCTCATCCAAAAGTTCTACTTTGTATTTCAGCAGATCTCCTAATTCAGCCTGATAAGCTGTCTTTCCCTTCAGCAGCTACGCAGCCAGGCTGTTTGGAAAAGAGAAGTTGCATCCCATCCAGTCAGTTTCTAGTTTCATTCTTCACTCAGCCTCAGGGCACCTCAGCATAGAGCATCCCATCTGCATGTGGTGCTTCTGCCCATTCCAGACAGGCATTTAGACCACCCAGCTATGTTGGCGAATACTGTCACTGACCCCACAGCAGGGCGTTGCTGTGGCTCATCAGTCACCGGAGCACGCTGGCTGTGCTTCGTTCTCACAGGCAAGTGCTGTGGGCTCTGCAAGCACAAGGCTCTTCAGGATGTGGCCCTCAGGGGTTCCCAGGAACACTCACACACTTCATACCCAACAGAGGATTCCTTTGTTAGGGCTGCTAGAACACAAAATCTGCAAGCATGATGAACGTTTCTAACAAACATGAACCCAACCATTCCCATGCCAGCCCCTCAGGGCAGTGCAGTCCAGAGAGAATAGGTGACAATATTCCAGTGTAACCCTTCTGCATCATCCTCCTGCCTGCAGGTTACAGACCTCTATCTTCCAACTGCGGACACTGCTGCTCCCTGCCAGCAACAGGTGCATCTCAGCCCAGCTCCCAGGCCATGCAAACCCAGCTCTCAGTTGGCCTGCCATCAGGCCTCCCTTCTGCAGTCAGCTCCCAGGCTGCTGTCTCCCACCCGCTGCTCCGGTGTCTTCCTCAGTTAGGTGCCCTCTGAGCTCTGGCAGTACTATCCTTTCCTGTGCTGGAGGGATTATGGAGACCTCTGCTGGCTGCATGTTGCACTGAGGGTTAAATATCGAGCCCAGTAAGGATCCAATGGGTTCTTTGCAATACAGGGGCAAAAGTACCTGCACCGTGGGCTCTTCTGTGGAGGGAGAGGGTAGAGGCACAGTTAGTAGGAAATTCCCTAGGTTTCCCTTTAGTGAATTCTCTCCAACTTCCCAGGGACCAGAAGGAGAGTTGCGGGCCTGCAGAACTGGCCCAAGTCACTATTTCCTAAGCCTATGGATGTCTGGAGATCTGCATAGATACAAGATACCCTTCATGTAGTCCCATGGCCACGATGCTGCTCCCTTGCCTCCCACACCCCCAATAGCTGCCTGGTTCCTAGTCTCCACTGTCGCAGGGCAGAGGTGTAAAACCTTTGGATGCCCTGCTAAAGACCTGGCTTCCCCTTGCTTCCCTGTACGGTGGCCGGGTACATGAGCCAAGACCCTTAGCTGGGAGCCCAGCTGCAGGCCCTAACAAGGGCAGGCTCAGTGTAATCTGGTGAGCCAAGTGGAAACAGCTGGGTTGCTGACTGGGAAGAAATATAAACCCAGGTAAGAGCTCAGGGGGAGGCTAGCCAGGCAGGAGGATAGGAGGGTTGTGGCGCTGTCTCTGTTGGCTGACACAAGGCTCAAAGGCCAGGGGACCCAGTGAGGGGTCGGAGCGGGGACTGGTGTTGGGGGAAATTGGGACAGTACAGCCACCGTAAATAAAAGAGCATGGGTGAAGCACCTGCAAAAGGCATCTGAAACCCTTTCTTTTGCCAGCCCAAGCACAGGGCGCAGGGACAAGGGGAAGGAAACTTGTGCCACCCTGTGACATCACCATCAGCTCCAATGAAACACCCTCTCACGGTGGCTGCAACTGTGCGGAGGTTGTTACTGTGGGTTCAAACAGCAGTAACTCTGGGATAGATTTCTCCCCGAGGAGAGAATATTGTGGGGGCGGACCTGCTCCCTCTCTATTCTCCAAAGTGTGGAGCCCTAGTCTATGGGGTTGGAAACAGAATACAGTGAAGATGTTGCTCTACTCCCTCTACTGCTTCGGTCTCTACTGTATCTCATTATCATTCACTGCATAGCAGAGCGTAGCTATAACTCAACCTTGTAGCCATCTCCAGTCAGGTATTTTCTTGCACTCAAGTTGACCTGAGTGGGATTTGAGGAAACAAAAGTGTTGAATGTCCCAATCAATGGCTCTTAAATAATAAAATGTCAGTTTAAAGTTAGCAGACAGTACGGAATCAGTTTTTAAGTCCTCCATTGATTAAGGCCAGTGACACAAGGCTGACGAAAAATTGGTTTGGCTAACTTAGCAGACAGTATGTGGTTCTGCAAAGGGGCTGGACTCAATAGGTCAGCAGATCAGACTAAAGGGAACCAGATGGAAAGTGCATCAGACTTGGAAAATTCTCCATTGGTTCATGCAGCTCCAGATGAGACATATATACAGGCATGTAGGACTACAAGGATAAGAGATGTTGGCACCCCATCATTTTCCCCTACAAGTTTTAGAGATAAGACAAGAACTGAGTCCATCACTGAAGTTTATATGGAATGGCAGAAGAACTAGAAGACGTGGGGGCTGGGAGGAAGGAGGATTTAGGTAACAGCTGATGGTCTAGGAATCAATTAATGACCCTTACTTGTGTGTTGCTTACTGGATTCCTGTAGATGCCAAAGATATTCCACTAAGCAAAGAGAAAAAATAGATCTTTTCTCTCCAGATAAAAGCCAGGGGCTTATTTTTCAAAAGTACTGAGCCCTCACAGCCCCTGCTGATTTCAGCTAGAGAATTGGGCACCCAACACTCTGGAAAAAACTAGGCTCCATATTTTAAAAATAATGTTTTTATCTGTGTTGTTATTAATATCTTAGGGCTTCACCCTGCAAATGTATCCACATGAGCATATCCCTGTGCCTGTGAGGAGCCCCTTTACCTTCAGTGAATCACGATCGGGACCTTAGATTGTTAGAACTACAAGAATCTCCAAAATGGAATGTACAGTCCACCACTGGGATTGCTGCTACCACTTGGCTGACTACATTTGCAAATAGTGCACACAGCTAGTCTCTACTAAAACAGCCAGTTAGGTTGTTGCCTCATCCTCCCTCCCTCTTGGCTGCTTGTATTTTCACTCACTGCTATGTTTTGTCTAGCTAAACTGTAAGCTATCTGGGACAGGGATTGTCATTTACTAGGGTTGAAATCCTGGCCTTATTTAGATGAGTGGGAATTTTGTCAGGATTTTACAAAGTATGTTTATGCAGTGCTTAACGCAGTGTGCCCCTCACCTGGTTAAGGTCTATGTGCTACCATATCCTCATAGTCTATATTTACATAAATTCATTACATAAGTAATGTAAATTAACTACACACATTAATGGAGGGGTGGGGGGGATTGGGCAGCTCATTGGTTTAAAGTTTTCAGTAACTGTGATTTGGCTCAGCTATAGATATGTCAAATGGCCCCACCATGGTGGGACATGACTTGGAATGATAATGAAACTGCAGTTCCCGCTGTGTCGCAGTGGAGCAGCCTCATTATTATTTCATAACTTACTCTGCTACAGTGTCAATCAGTTTAGATAAACAAATACATGAAAATCAATCTGACTGCCTCTCAGACTCCTACGCTGTGAAACATTTTAAAACGTAAATATCAAAGGGTGGGAAAACCTCCAAAGGTTCTGACCTTTACTCCCAGGACCTGGGATCTGGCTAGTTCTGGTTAGACAGGGAGAAATGAGAAACTTTGACAACATGGCTTGAAAAATATTTTAAAAATATACATCTCTTTCCTGTTATGAACTAGATCAGAAGAGAAGTGAACCTAAGCTGCAAAATATATATTAGAATAAAAAAACTCTCAAAGTCTGGGGGGTGGAGGGATATGGACCAAGATCTTGGTTTAGAACTAATAATAAAACATAGTAAGTATGTTTTCAGATCTTAGTTGGGGTCCAATACTTAAAACACTTCTGCACATAAATAACTTTACACAGGAACTTAAACTGGCTTCATTGTGTCCCTGTATTTTTCTGCATCCCACCACTCTCTCTCTCCATATGTCGTCATGCTTCTTTTTCCTATTTGACCCTCTGCTGCCCAGTTGAAGTGCTTGGTAGAGATAGAGCTATTACAGCTAGCTGCTGAAACACAGGAATGCAGTTGCTAAGTCATATCAAAGGCAAGAATTAGAGCTCCCTAGTTTCATAATAACAGGATTTCAGAAGAACAGTTTAAAATCACTTGTTTGCAACAGTTACAGGAAAAAGCTTCAGTGCCATGCAACAGGTAAACATATTGTAACATACATAGTGATTTGGAGCCTGCGGGCCAAATCCAGATATGTCCTAAACACCCCCGTTATGCAGGACTTAAGTGTGGTCCTGAATAGGAATGGACTTAACCACGTGCTTAAGTGTTTTCTTGAATCAGGACCTCATGCTGGGGTTGACTGTGGTTTCTGGTTTTAGCAGTATATTTAGGGTCCCTATGTGTCTCAAGTCATCATCTTTGTTTAAAAATTGAGGCCCTGATCCTGCAATGACTTAAGCACATGCTTAATATTATGAACTATGAATAAAACTGACTTTAATGGAAGTATTTGCAGTGCATAAATCTTCATAGGATCAGGCCCTGAATTATTATTCCATCCTGCAAGATGGATTTCTGAGTATTTCTCTTTGGGTATTTCATCTTTTCTGTTTGGATATCTGATCTGCCCCGGTTTTTGTCATGAAACAGGCCAGTAATGTAAAGAGTCTTCCAGATGGTGAAAGGCTATTCATTGAAGAAGCCAGATAGCATGTTAATATATATCCATAGGCCTCTCTAGTTTCCAAATCTGTCATCTATTGAACTCATACGGGATGAACACGAGAGAGAAATGGGAGCTCTGCTGCAGTATAATGCTGAACAGCTGTGATCAGAGTCTGTAATTACTGGTCCATGTTAAGAAAATGATCAGTTACAGTCACTCACCTAAGCAGTTTTATTCCTTAGTGAAGATTATTTTATGGATGACAATATTCCAGAACAAATTCAGCTGATACCAGATAATAGCAGTGTGTAATCTTCGGTTTCAGTTTGTATGTGCTCCAGGTTGCAATGGGCTTCCAATAAGGTACCAAAGGGCAGTTGCTGAAAGTGCTTTTCTCTGTTTCATGCTGTTCCAAAACTTTACAGCTCTGTTACTTTAATTATGTTTGTACATGACAGTCCATGTATGCAACATATTGTACACATGAGTTGGAGGCTTGAGGCCTGATTCTCCTCTCACATACTCTGGCTTTTTACACCAGTGTTACTCCCATGGAGTGATTAAGCAGGCTGCTGCAAATCCTTGTTCTTCTGTGCAGTTTGGGTAACCAGTATTCTCCTCCTCAGGAGCAAGAAGGGACCATCCGCTGCAGGCCACTCCACGTCTGCTGCTTTAGGGCCACAAGTGCCACCATATCTGTCACAGTCCTTCTTTGTGGAGGGAATGATCTACAGATCTGCTAGTTTCCCCATCCCCCGCACTGCAGAACACTCCTCTAATGCAGAACAGGGCACACCACAACGCACAGCTGTTTTGTGGTCTCCCAGCATACTACCAGCGCTCTTATTTGTGCAGGTTCCACTGCTTTCTGGGCCTTCTGCAATCAGAGAATTTTCCCTATCGTGTACGTGCAAAGGTCAAGATCCTCAAAGATATTTAGGCACCTGATTCCCAACTGCTCCAGGCTGAGATCTTTCGAAAGCCTCTTAGCTTTTGGCACCTAACTCTCCTGGGGCCATTTGAAAATACCCTCCTAACTGTCCTTAGATAGAAAGAAATGTTATGTCCTTGTCCAAATACTTCCCCATTGCAACAAGACTGAAGTCAGCTGGCCTTCAGCTTCCGATGCCTCCGATCCCATGTGGAGCTCACTGCAGGATTGGTGACCCCCCTCCAATCCCTATTTCAGCATTAATGTTGCTTTGATCATGAGACAAGAGCAATTAGATCAGCACTGAACTATGAAAGCTGTAAAAAATAACTTTTAATAAGAACTTATTTAAAATATACTAATCTGCTTTACTAGTGCAGTAAAAAGTATGTATCATTTTATTGCACTGCTAAATCAGATTAATTTAACAAACATAAAACTATAAAAAGTTCCTATTCAAAAATGTGCAAATCAGATACATTGTTTTAACATAAAGGTACTTGCAAAGGTTGCACCCATTCCCAGGCCCAAGTGATTTCAATGAGAATTTTGCCCAAGTGAAAACTGTAGGATGAAGCCATTTCAACGGACACTTCCTTGTTTAAAATCCTGTATTAACAAAACAAAACCAACAAGAAATTTTCCAATGGAACTATTTACAAGCATAGAGAAAGGTGAGACTGTCTATAAGTCTTTGCAGGATTGGGACCTTAGACCCGTCAGGTTTTTGGAGGAGGGATTTGACTTCAGTGGGATTACTTGAGTGTGTACAGTAAGGACTCTGCAGAAGTTTTTGTAGGATCCGGGCCTATATAGATAAAAGATAGAAAACAAAGTAGTGTTGTCCCCATTTCTTCCATGGGGAACTGGGATCAAGAGGAAGTGACTCATCCAAGGTCAACCAGGAAGCCTATGGTAGAGCTGGGAATCGGGCCCAGATCCTCCCAACCTCAGCCCCACTGCCTTGTTGACCACAAGAGGCAGGATAAGCTAGTAAACTTGGAACTAGCCTAGCACCTGAGACCTAGATTCACTTCCTTGCTCTACCAGAGACTTCCTGTGTGACCTTGGACTTAGCGTTTTTGTGCCTCAGTTCCCCACCGTAAAATGGTAGCACTTCCCTGTTCCTCTGGAGTGTTGTGAGGATAAATACATTACAGACAGTGGGACGCTGAGATGGGGGCCACCATAGAGAGACAAAACCATTCTTACTTACGTATATTTATTTATTTATAGGTCTTTATTTATGACCTCTGTTCACTTTTTGCCCGATAAGGCCCACTTTTCCAACCAGGTCTGCACATAAGTACCCATGCACTTTATGCGCCTGACTCTGGCTCTCAAGTCATTTAGGGCTCAGTGTCAAAGGGACAACTCACAAGCTTAAAACTAAGCATATGCCTAAGTGTTTGCAGGATCAGGGTCATCATTCAGCAAGAAGGGGGTGAAGGACACAGATCATGCCGAAGTCTATTATATATAAAAATAGTATATTTTTAAAGTTTTGAACTAAATTAACTCCTGATTAAATATCTTTACATAACTTCAGGAAATATCAGTTCAGGTCAAAATTATCCCTTCCAAGGAGATCCAACCCTTAGAAGAGGCCTGAGGCCTGCTAAGGGTGCTGAAGACCAGGTCCACAATCTTGAAAATGGTTCCATGCCTGCAGACAGACCCTTGTGTCTATGCAGAGCCCCACTGAGGTCAATAGGGGTCCACCCACATGGAGCAGTTTGCAAGCTCAGGGCTCCAATTTATAGCATCTTGACTATGTCTGCCTTTGATTTCAGCAAACCAGTCCTGTACATGCTGCCTTTTAACACCACCTTTTTCTTTTCATTTTCCTTTGTAGCATGTGTTTTTGGTTTTAACCATTAAAGCAATCTGCCACCTCAGCCCTCTCTGGCCAGTAGAAAGGAAAGAGGCCACCAACCCCAGCCACCTGTGTCAAGGCAACAACAACAAACAAAAGGCAAATAAAAATAAACCAGATTTTTGCTGTTCCTCCTCCCACACTCAATTCAATGAGAAGCTACAATGCTGCATCTCTCCGTTGTATGCTGTTCTGTGATGCTATAAATTTAGCACTCCCACCATGCAAGTGATCCCAACCTGGCATCTTTCAGGGAGTGCTGGTGATCTCTCTTGAGCCACTAGAAGCAGAACCCCATAGGGGAGAGGGGCCAGTCATAACGGCAACAGAACTCTGCAATGTGTGGATAGGCACTGCTTCTTTCTCCCTTTCTTCCACTGGGGTTTCTAAGTACCTTGCAGGGCAGGATGTTAATATACTTTGTTTACCTTTCAGGGTTAATCATTTTAATATCTCTCTTCTGCTTGCCTTCTCATCATCTTTGGTGGATTGAAGGAACAACAGCCATGGCTTGCTTTTTTGATTGTTTATTATTTTGGTAGTCTCTGTCAAAACTGCAGGCAAACAAGAAGTGATGGGGCAACCACATCTGCATGCAGTATTCAAAATGTGGGTGTACCATGGATTTATATAGAGACAATATGATATTTTCTGTCTTATTATCTATCGCTTTCTTAATGATTCCCAACATTCTGTTCGCTGTTTTAACTGCCACTGCACATTGAGTGGATGTTTTCAGAGAACTATCCACAATGACTCCAACATCTCTTTCTTGAGTGGTAACAGCTAATTTAGACCCTATCATTTTATATGTATGGTTGGGATTATGTTTTCCAACGTGCATTACTTTGCATTTATCAACATTGAATTTCATCTGCCATTTTGTTGCCCAGTCACCCACTTTTGTGACATCCCTTTGTAGCTCTTTGCAGTCTGCCTGCATCTTAACTATCTGTAGTAATTTTGTATCATCTGCAAATTTTGCCACCTCACTGTTTATCCCTTTTCCCAGATAATTTATGGATATGTTGAATAGTACTGGTCCAAGTACAGACCCCTGGGGGACACCACTATTTACTCTCTCCATTCTGAAAACTGCCCATGTATTCCTACCCTTTGTTTACTATCTTTCAACTAGTTACCAATCCATGGGAAGACCTTCCCTCTTTTCCCATGACAGTTTACTTTACTTCAGAACCTCTGGTGAGGGACCTTGTCACAGTCTTTCTGAAAACTAAGTACACTATATCCACAGGATTCCTGCTTGTCCACATGCTCAAAGAATTCTAGTAGATTGATGAGGAATGATTTCTCTTTACAAAAAAAATGTTGACTCTTCCCCAAAAATTTATGTTCATCTATGTGTTTGACAATTCTGTTTCAACCAGTTTGCCGAGGACTGAAGTTAAGCTTACTGACCTGTAATTGCCAGGATCATCTCTGGAGCCCTTTTAAAAAATTGGCATCACATTAGCTATCCTCCAGTCATTTGGTACAGAAGGTGATTTAAATGATAGGTTATAAATCACAGTTAGTAATTCTGCAATTTCACATTTGAGTTCCTTCAGAACTCTTGGGTGAATACCATCTGGTCCTGGTGACTTATTACTGTTTAATTTATCAATTTGTTCCAAAAACGCCTCTAATGACACCTCTATCTGGGACAGTTCCTCAGATTTGTCACCTAAAAAGCACACTCAGGTTTGGGAATCTCCCTCACATCCTCAGCCGTGAAGATGGATGCAAAGAATTCATTTAGTTTCTCCACAATGGCCTTATTGTCTTTGAGTGCTCCTTTAGCATCTCGATCGTCCAGTGGCCTCAGCGGTTGTTTAGCAGGCTTCCTGCTTCTGATGCACTTAAAATTTTTTTTGCTATTACTTTTTGAGTGTTTGGCTAGCTGTTCTTTAAATTCTTTTTTGGCCTTCCTAATTATATTTTTACACTTCATTTGAGAACCAAGAGAAGAGAGACCAAAAGAGAACCAAGCCAGTTTTCTTCAAACCGAGCAACTGTGTGCTTACTAGGACTGATTAAGCACATGTAATTATGTAAAGGGTGCTGTGTGATGAATAACCTCTGAAAGAAATATTAGGAAAGTGATTTAGATTTTAATCTCCTAAAGACTTCATTTACATCCATGTAACTTCAGTAGAGTCAATTTAAGATTCATCTTAAAAGAGGGGAGTGGGGAGAGAAATAATTGAACAGCAAAAGGATCCAAAGCCTTTAACGTTCATTCCTTTGTTTTCTACTGTGGAAAAAGCCCCCATATTTATTACAAAGTCTGCAGTGCCCACTCCCAGCTAGCAGCAACTCTCCAATATTTCTGCTGTCATTCCCTAAGAGATCCTGCTCTTTAAGTCAATTGAAATGTAAGGCTACAGTGTCACTTTAAATCTACCTAGTCTGACTGCAATTTTTTCCCCATTCTCAATGTCTTGAACAAAAGCAACATATTACAAGGAATTTGCCCATTTTCTGGGTGGGTCTCCATTAGTGAAAACTTGTGGGTGTGATTTAATTTTCATAATTCTTATCTGTGGATAAACAGAGTTTACATTGGTTTTACATGAACGAGACGCGGTTGACTTCACTGGAGTTGCTCTTGATTTATGCCAGGGTAAAAATCAGGCCCGCTATGAGGCAAATTGTGCAATCAGCTGGGTCAAACTACTGCTAATATTTGCTGTGATCCTATGTGTTTACTCCATGACTTGACTTTTAAAAAAAGGTAGTGGGAAGATTATTCTTAATTGTCATATCAGCCAGAATGTATCTGTTTTAAAAGGGAGAAGGAATTACTTTCATGGAAGTCGAATCTAATATTAGAGCAGCTAACTTTCTTTGACTTGCTGACTCACAAGAACTGAGCAGACAGGCTGAACAGAGGGAAAGCATAACATATGTAATGAAAGTACGCATACACATAACCTCACAGTTTGAAGAAACACAGAATGTTTGGTAAGATGTTGGAAGACCACTCCTCAGAGCAGTTAATAGAGCTGGTTGAAAATTTTCAGATGAAATTTTTTTCCTGTAAAAAATAGTCTTTTTTTCCAAAACCAATTTTTTTCCAGCAATGTTCACTTTTTCAAAAATGTCTTCCCTTTTCCCAAGAAAATCACTATTTTGCTTTATTTTTCCTTTTCCTATTGTCTTGTTTGTTTGTTTTTTTACTTTTTTTACCTTGTCCCCTCTTTTTCAGTGGCAAAACAGGGAGGCGGTAGGGAAAACTAGAACCCCCAAACTTACAGTCAAAAAAATTACAATATTTTTAAAAAAATAATTTTTTTTAGAAAACTCCAAAATTTAAAAAAATCAACATTTTTGAAAAATGACATGCTTGTTTTGTTGTTAACTCCACTCTAGTAGTTAAATTTAGAGTCTGCAAATACTTACACATGTGCCTAACTTTACTAGCTGTAGCAATTCCATTAATTCCAAAGGGACTTCTCGCAGTAGTAAATTTAAGCATGTGCATAAGTGCTTACCGTCATGGTTTTGGAGGAGCTGTTCGATGTTTTAAGATCACAGAGCCAGCTGAAAAGGTTACATTTGGGGCCTGTTAAAAATGACTGTGTCCCTTTAAGTATTGCTAATGGAGAAGAAGAAATATGTTTGCAATTAAACTGTATTTCAGAAGAACCTCAGAGTTACGAACACCAGAGTTACGAACTGACTGGTCAACCACACACCTCATTTGGAACCGGAAGTACACAATCAGCCAGCAGAGCCAAAAGCAAAACAAATACTGTACAGTACTGTGTTAAATGTGAATTACTAAAAAAAAAAAAAAAAGGAACGTTTAAAAACCACATATGACAAGGTAAAGAAACTGTGTTTGTTTCATTTAAATTCAGATTGTTAAAAGCAGCATTTTTCTTCTGCTTAGTAAAGTTTCAAAGCTGTATTAAGTCAATGTTCCATTGTAAACTTTCAAAAGAACAACCATAACATTTTGTTCAGAGTTACGAAAACCTCCATTTCTAAGGTGTTCATAACTCTGAGGTTCTACTATGTTAAGAAATGTTTTCATTGATGACTTTCTATGCTTGATACCTTTTTGTTTAGTCATATGTGAAGTTAATACAAACCCTATGTACCACCTACTTAAATTCCAGCGTGATTGGTTTCCAGCGAGGATGTGTTGACAATTCTCTCAGATGTTGTTAAGTTTAGGGAAGTATACAGACAGAACTGTTTTTCAGTGGAGACTGACAGAGTAACTCATGTTATAGAAACATGGGAGGTCTGGCATTTCATATTCTCGGATCTGTGGCTATAACCCTCATTCTGATATTTTAATCTTTTCACCAAACTGCAGCTCTTGGTAGACTTACCATATTTCTTACTATTCTCTAATAAATATCCCCAGGTCTGTTGCTCAGGGAGGGTCGTCTTGGTAGGATCTGCAGAAATTTCAAGGTTTGTTTTGCAGGTTGGCTTCTTGGAAAATGGAGAACAGACGTTGTCTTCCATCTGGCTCTCTGAATAGCAGTTCTTCTCCCTCACTCAGGAATTGCTACTGTATGACTGCTAGCTTAAATCTCTCCAGCCAGAAATGTTCCTTGCTCATGACCAAAGTCATCTCAGTTGGCATGCTGCCAGGTGCTCCTCTTGACTTCCACCCTGTGTTGTTTAGCATGTCGCCAGACTGCTGTGCCCATTCACTTCAGCTGGGCTCCATGTGGGAGCAGCAGTGCACCCAGGCACTGTACAATGCAGGAGCAGGGCCTGGAGCATTAGGGTATGACCACACTTTGAGCTAGAGGTGTAATTCCCTGCACAAGGAGACACAGCCACACTACCTTTGAGATGCTTAAAGTAGTGTAGCTGCTGTGATCTGAGTGGTGGGAGGGGCCACTGTCCAGAGTACATACCTATCCAAGATGCTAGGGGCCAACCACCCCGACTGAGTACCTATCCAAGATGCTAGGCATGTATTTAGGACAGCTAGCACCTCCTGATGCTTGCATCACGGCTACACTATCTTTAGTGTTAGATCAGAGCTAGTGTGCGATATCTCCTCAAAGCTGGAATTTACACCTCCACCTCCAAGTGTAGACATGCCCTTCATGTCCATTGCTGATGACCAAATACTCTTGATTGATGCTGTCTGATGCTGTTCCTCTGTAGCCAGATCTAGACTAATGTCCTATGAAACCGTGTTCTTGGATTTGCCGTCTGCTAGTGGGTACTCAGCACAGGACTGGGACCTCATTCTCTGGTTATGTCTCTACCGAAATCAGATGTGTGACTGCAGCACCTGTAGACATACCCAATCTAGCTTTGATCTCGCTAGCTCGAATATCAGTAGCAGTGAAGCTGCAGCAGCACAGGCTAGCCACTCAGGTATATACCCAGGATCTCAGGTGGGGTTGTACAACTTGTGCGGCTGTGACTTTGCTGCTATTGTTAAGATAAAGTCCAGAGAAAGTCTGACCTCCACCTTCTAAATTTTGGGTGTGGGAGGGTTTTCCTCCAAATACCTAGATATGAATTTACCCCTCCCCATCTACTCCATTGAAATTTCTGCACTATCCCTCCTGAACTCAAACCCTAGCTCTATTCCAGTCTCAAACCTGAACCCCCAACCTTAGCCTAAGCCTAATATGGATCTGAACATTGCCTTCTCAGCTCATCCGTGTATTTATTGTGCATCTAAACAGAAGATTCTCTTCTCCTTTGCTGTACTTTGCTATCATTAGTTCTGCATAGAAGGCAGACCTCAGTGACCTTGAGTATAGTCAGTTTAATGTTGGAGCTCAGAGAAGGTCTGGATGTTTCATAAGGTGTCTTACATTTGTGACTTGTGAAACAACACCTTCCTAAACAAAGGCCAATTGTGATGTCTATAGGGCTGGCCAAGGTCCACTGAAATCAGTAGAAAACTTTTTCATTCACTTCACCAGGCTTTGGATCAGGCCTTTCATGACACTGCATCAGCTAGACTTGGAGTGAGAATCTCGGATTTGATTCTATATGTGAACATAGGGTAACTCTTAATATTTCTGCGTCGTCAGAGGTGTGTGTGTATGGGGGTGGGGGTGGTTAGTGGGCAGAGGAATGGGAATTATAGGAGGATTCTTCCTTAAAATATTTCCTTCAGTTTTCTGCCAATGGGGAGATGTGGGTTTAGGAGCAAGCTCAGATTTCTAAACCCTCAGCGAGGCTGGACATAGCGAAGGGATGAGGCACTCAGTCACGCTACTCCAACAGTATAATCCACACAGCCAAAATTGGCATCTACTTCAAAGGAGGGAGCTGCTCACGTATACTCTTGGCCACAGGAAAGGTATTTGAGTGGCAGTCGTGTCTGAGAGAAGAGGGGGGCCGGGAACCAGTGAAAACAGGAACAATATGTGAGAGGAGAAGGAGCACTCCAGTTCCAAACAAATACACTCCATGTATGAGATTTGTGGCTTGTCTTTAACAGTATTAACTGAAGGCAAGTAAGTGTTCACCATGATTACCTTATACACTTTGTCTAGGCTTTCTGGTCTGGCTACAAATGAAGGATTTGCTTCCAGTCTATCTTGGTGCCTTTGTGGGCCTCATCACCATAGCATCTGAGCTCATAATCATTTATAGAATTTATGCTTATAACACCCTTCTAGGATAGGGCAGTGTTCTTATCCCCATTGTACAAATGGAGAACCGAGGCACAGAGAGACTAAGTGACTTGCCCAGTGTCACACAGAAAGTCTGTGGCTTGGCCAGGATTTGAACCCTGAGTTCCATTTGACCACCATTCCTTTAGTTCCTCCGCACCTCAGCCCAGAGCTGTGTGAACTACAAAGGGGCAGAATTAATGGAGAGACTCTTCCAATTCTAGGAAAGAAAATGTGACCCAAACCCAATAGAAGAGAGAGGTACTGTTAAATATATTTCATTAGGGCCCAGTTCTGCTCCCACTGACATATAAAAATGCAACTAACAAAATGTCTACCAATGCCCCAAAACAGTGGTTTTCAACCTGTGGTCTGCAGACCCCTGGTGATCTGCAGACTATGTCTAAGATTTCCCAAGGGGTTCGCACCTCCATTCACAATTTTTTAGGGATCTGCAACTGAAAAGAGGTTGAAAACCACTGTCCCAAAGCCTGAGTTTGTGTGTTATATCCCTTTCCTTCCCACCTCATCTGTCTTTGTCCCGATGAAACTCATGGTGTGTGTGTGGGGGCGGGGGGAATGGATTGTCTTCCTGTGTAACTCTACAGTATTTTGCATAAGCTGGACTCTAATGCAGTATCAATAGCAAAAAGACTGAATACAGAAGCAGAGTAGAGGTGGATGGAAAAGAAAAATACTGTTGCAAACAATTCTGCAAGGGGTAGACTAGAGGACTGGATGGTAATAGGTCTTTTCCATCTCCATTTTTTGTGAAACAGAGGATCAAAGAGGAGAAAGATAATGCCTGCCCTGGTTTTGCATTTTTATAGCATCTGGCATAATAGGGTCCTGGTCCAGGATTAGGGCTCCTAGGTGCTAATGCAACGCAAATAATAAATAATAGCCTGTAAGCTTAAGAAAAAACATGAACTTGATTTCCCCAGGAATTGGCATACTGGATCAGATCCGAGGTCCACCGAGGGCAGTATCCTGTCTTGGACAGTAGCCCCCACCAGATGCTTCAGAGGATGAAACCATGCAGGTGGCCCTTTTAGAATAACCCATCCAGAAAAGGAAAAGTTTCTTCTTAAGCCCCTGTAGTTAGAAGTTGGCTCAGACCCTGAAACAGGACGGTTTATATCCCTTCCAAAACTCTTGCTGATGTCCTTAATAGTTACTATTATAACTCTGGATTTTTATGTTATCTTCATAAACATCTGATCCCTTCTGAGTCCTGGCAGGCTCTTGGCCTCAACAATATCTTGTGGCATTGAGTTCCACTGGCTAACTATGGGTTTGTGTGAAAAAAATATTTCCTTGTATTAGTTTTGAATTCGCTTCCTTTCAGTTTCATAGAATGGCCTCTTATTCTTGTATTATATATTTTAAAGACAGTCACCATATAGTGGCTATTTAGAAAATTAGAATAGTTTTTGTAACACTTTAACAATTGAGTAATATTTAATGTTGAATTGCAGTGAAAACCTACCTATGATTTCCATGTTAATTACGGTTGTAGCATTCACTGTAACTGTGCCAGTAAGAGTTAATTGGTAATGAATGTTTGTACAGCTCGTACAAAAAGGACTAATGATGATTAAGCCAATTGTTTTGAAGTGTTGCCAAGTTTTAAAATGAGTTATTTTAAAATAAACCCAGATGTATCTATTTTTAAACAATCTATGCTTTATAATCAGTAGCTGGACGCATGAAGCAGAGTTGAATACAGCTCATGTCTGATTCCCTACCTCGCTGTCCAAAGCATGGC
The DNA here is from genome assembly GCF_015237465.2 of Chelonia mydas. Lineage (NCBI taxonomy): Eukaryota > Metazoa > Chordata > Testudines > Cheloniidae > Chelonia > Chelonia mydas. The sequence continues at coordinate 42,720,807 of NC_057855.1, forward strand.
CAATTTTCAGGACATATTCTACCAATTATATCTTAATTTTACACTGTCAGAGTGCAGAACTTCATAATGGAAAATTAAGCTGTGAGGGGGGGAGGGGAAGGAGGAGGCTATGTGACTTAAAAAAACATATATTTTTTAAATTCCACAGAATATCTTCTCTTTTGCACTTCTCTAATTTTGTAATATCCCGGTTGGTCAAGGTCTCTTGTCTCTGCCAATTTGGTTTAACAGCTATCCCCTCTAGGATCTTGTTCAACACATTTTAGCACTGAGCGAATCTTTGGGGCTAAGTTTAGATGTTCTGATTGAGTGATTATATATGCACATTCTAAAGATGAACCCAATAGTGTTGCTATATTAATACCAGTAGAGGGCACCAAATATCAGTAACAACAACGCTGAGGGCATTGTTCTTTCATTGCAGAAATTATAGTTCCTCCTCGCCCATAATAACTTCTAAAAAGGAAAACAATAAACATACTTATTACAACATAACTTGGCAGAGAACAAGCTATGGTTCATTCAGAAGACCTCTCCTGTCGTGATATGTTATGTTTAAGCAATGGAACGTAGGAACTCAGTATTCACATACTAAGGGACAATATGTGCACCTTAGAATTTAAGGCTGGAATTTTCAGAGGCATCACAGATAGTTAAGAGCCAAGATCCTTGTGAAGTTCAATGAGAGTTGAGTGTCTAATTACCTTAGGCTCATTTGAAAATCCCAGGGATGCACAGGCACAATACTATGTTATAGCATCAATATTCATGTGGCATTAAAATGACTCCTGGGCAGATGCCTATATACCGCATAAGTGGTGCTGGCAACTTCTGTGCAGGGTTCAGTTTCACTCATTGATGATTTGAAACAATGGGAAACAACATGCCAGGTATGAAATTGTGGAATAGTTTTCCAAAGGGGAATTGGGGGAAGCCCTGTATCTTGAGGCACTTAAAACTAGACTGGACAATGCTAGAATATCTACTGTAGGGAATGCTCTACTGTGGCAGAATGGAGGAGAACAAGATCTCTTGCACCTCTTGTTTGTTTGTTTTTTTAAAACTTTTTACTGTTCAGATGTGACCCTGCTCTGCAGTTCTCTCATTTAGCCTCAGTGAGGTACAGAAAATATAAATATTTCTATACATGGTGATCAAGGGGTACTTTCATTTGCATCATAGTTGGAGAGGAAGAATGATCCCAGGAACAAGGCATGGGGGACTCAGAAGATTTACACCAGCTTGGTAAATGTTTTGCATACTCCAATCAGTGTCTTTTTGGATGAGACAGAATGGATCTTAGAAACTTAATATTAAACTTTGTCATTCAGGATGCTCTTTCATTAATGAAGAAGGAGAGTGGCTCTCCTCAGAGTCATATGCCATAATTAACCTTTAATTGTTGCATCTGAATATTTATCTCATATCCTTCTGATATTTTTTCTTCCAAGACATTATAAGCTGAAGCCTACTATTAACAATATTCACTAGGCTACAGCGACTGTCATAGAGTTTACAACACCCTCTACTTTTATTTTTAATCCCCACCACCAAGCTACTAAACAGCAGCATTCACTGCCCTCTCAACTTCCTGTGTGGTGTAGAAAGACTTATTTACCAGCTAACTGCAGTGGGAGTATTGCATTGCAGTAATGTTTCTTTCCATTTGTATAGATCCTGATCCTGTGAGTTTACAAATGCTCCAACTCTCATCAGTGTCACTGGGAATTTATAATGCTCAGCACTCCAAAGAATTGGCCCCAGAATTAATAGTTTATGCACTAAAATAATCACTTCGATCCTTAAAATAGGTACCTAGATGCCTAAATATGGAGTTAGGTGTCCAAGGCCCCGACCCTGTAATGGAGTGGTTCTCAAACTTTTTGTACTGGTGATCTCTTTCATACAGCAAGCCTCTGAGTGGACCCCCCCCCCATATATTAAAAACACATTGATATGAACACTCTTTTAAAGTGGTATTTGTATGTTTGTTAATATCACTTTTCACAGCAGACTTTTCACAGAGTCCCATTGCCACCTTTATTTTTGTGCTGCTGCTGGCTGCAGCGCCGCCTTCAGAGCTGGGCAGCTCTGCAAGGGAGGCATGTACTTGCGACCCACATGTAACAACCTCACGACTCCATGATGGGTCACGATCACCTGTTTGAGAACCCCTGCAAATGGCTTCTGCACAGGAACAGAGATCTGCTCACACTGAATCAGGTGCAGGCTGGGATCTGGACTTGAACATCCAAGTTCAAAAATTGCTCCCAAAAATATTTTGTACTTACGCAGAAGTTTTGCTCCAAAAATCTCAGCTCACACCTCATTGCCAGCTGCCAGGTTGCTCTTCTAAAGGTATTGGTATATTGCTGGCTATTTTGTTTGAATAGCAATAAATTTTTTATTGTATTTGTATTTGTCTTTATTAAATATTTTGAAATCTCTATGTTGCGCTTGTTGATAGGCTCAGATGTAACACACATTTCAGTTAGTTGCCTCATATTTACAAATGTTCTTCTGGGCTGGGTCTTTTGCAGCCAACAACCTCAAAGCACTCTACACACTACACAATTTCACTTTGTGGCAGGTTGTTGATGTTGTTTACCCATGTCTGCTAGAACTGGGCCTAAATCAAAGCCCTCATCCTGCACAAACTTAACATACTGAAGTTTACATAAGGAAATAGCCCCATTGAATCCTTGCCAGGGGATTATATCTTGTTAGGGGTCCCCCCACCCTTCCTTGGTTCTTGTCCCGCAGACAGAAAGTAGAAGGTCAGAGTGCAAAGTGCTGGCAATGGGATATTTATTGGGGTTAACAAGCAAGCATAACCACAGCTTTTTACACCAGTAGAGCTTCTTCCCTCTCTCCTCCTTCTTAGTGGGCTTAATTATACCTGTAGTACTCACCCCTGGTACCACCCATTACAATTTATGGTCATATTCCGTTTTGGAAGGTGTTGATTTTTGCCAGGGTCACCTTTCCTTTGGCTTTTAGTGTTTCTTATGCCTCCCCCACTATCCCTCTTGCCCCTCCCAACTGGTTGCTTGACCTTGTCTTGGGGAGAGGAGTTGGGGAAGAACTGTCCTTCAATTGTACATTCATATATTACAGTGGTTCTCAAACTTGTTCCGCCACTTGTGCAGGGAAAGCCCCTGGTGGGCCGGGCTGGTTTGTTTACCTGCCTTGTCCACAGGTTCGGCCGATTGTGGCTCCCAGTGGCCGTGGTTCTCTGCTCCAGGCCCATGGGAGCTGCTGGAAGCGGTGGCCAGTATGTCTCTCGGCCCGCGCCACTTCCAGCAGCTTCCATTGGCCTGGAGCAGCGAACCGCGGCCACTGGAAGCTGCAATCGGCCGAACCTGTGGACATGCAGGTAAACAAACCGGCCCGGCCCGCCAGGGGCTTTCCCTGCACAAGCGGCAGAACAAGTTTGGGAACCACTGATATATTAAACTCCCACTATATCCAGCAACACTTTAACTCTATTTCTTATCTTTTCTCATTGTACTAAAAAACCCATCTGGCTGTAGGCAGAAGCAACACACAGTGTCTTTGTTCCTTGTTCACATATGTCAATAAGGATATAAGACACTAACTAACTGTATTTTTAAAAATCCTCAAAATTCAAACGGGAAAAAAAACCCAAAATTGTATCTCAGGCAAATAAACAGGCCTAAATATTATATTGCCATCACTAACACTCCTGAGTGTAAAATTAAGCATGTGTGTAAGTGGTTGCAGCAAACCCTGATTCCAAGCACCCCACAGCTCTGAGAGAAGCTGGGATCCAGATCTGAGCTGTGTACTTCAGGCCATCTTTTACTTTTCCAGCTGGGTAGGCAGCAGGATACCATTTTTTATGTTGCTGTAGAATCCTAACTTCTGTCTTCCCCCTTCTACATCTTAGAGGAGCCATGTGTCTGTGTCTTTGTGGCTGCTGTATCTTTAAGTGGGGTCTTGACTTTTAGTCAACGTACTAAATGTATTTTGTGCCTGCTGAAATTAAGAACCTACATTTTCCCTCTGTTCTATACAAATTAAACTCAAATTTAGTGCAGGAGGCAGTATTTCTTGGCCACTGGAACTGTCCCATTCCCCAAAGACCAGTGGTAAATATCTAACCCTTTCCCTATTCCTCAAAACAACCAGGCAATTGTAAGGAGGCCCCCTACCCCACATACACGGGTATGGTTCTCCATCTCTCTGGCCCCGTGATTACAAAGTTGTGATGCCATCTTCCTTACCCTGAGAGGGCTCTGGCTACATACTGCCCCAGCTTTAAAACAAGAGATAACTACCCTGATTTTAAATGAGAGCTCTGTCTCCACTCACCTTCTGACACTAAAATAAAGGGGTGGACCGGTTCCTGCCCTCCTGCTTCTCCCTTTGAGCTGGGATTTGTCATGTAGCTTGATCTAACCTACACTAAATAATAGCATTAGCCATGGATCCTCTAGTCTGCAACTAATAAAATATTCTTGGCTACAAGTTGCATGAAATACTGTAGAGCATCAGCCGAAGGAATTAAATGAGCCCCCTGATTTGAAGTCCCTCTGTGAGTCTTTACATCAGGCGCATATTTATAGAACATATAATTTATACATGGTGACAGAAATTGTTGGAAATGGGAGGAAAATTAGGATTTCAACTGTATAGAATTTTCCTAACGAGGAGTAGAGCCAAATTCTGGAAGTCACCTAGTCTCTGATGCAGGGCCAGAACTTGCATCAGTGAGATTTATGGTCCCCTTGACAAACCTGAGCCAGGTTTTGCCCCACTCTTGTTTCCCCATGGGAACCCGCTTTCTCCAGCAGACCCCACACTCCCTCCTCCTCCCCCAGCCTTTGCTAGAGGTCTTCAGGAGAACACTAACATATTAGTGCCTTTTACTTCCCCACCCTGTATCGCTGCTGGGGTGGGTAGCTCCCTCCCCTGTCCCAGGATCTTTAGGAACAGCTGCTAGTGTTTTCTTCCATTGCTTCAGACCCTTCCATGCTTTTCCTGACCTTCCCCCTGCTTGCTCTCCATTATCTCTTTGGGAGATCATAAAGAATCCACCAAGTCCGAGTGTTGCCTCTGGACTGCAGCTTTAGCCACTCGAGGGCTGAAGCACTCCAGAATGTACTGAGGTGGTGGGGGAGATCCCCTCATTGCTGTGTACTCTTTGGGGAAGGGGTTTTTCAGCCCCAGTGTAAGGCTAAAGGACCAGTCGAGAAGCAGCAGTAAGACCTGGCAGAACCTTTCTGGTGTTGCTGGATACATAAAGTGGGAGAAGGCAGGCTGTCTGTCTCTAGCAAAAGAGACTGTATATGATCCAAACCCACTGAAGTCAATTGGAGGAGTCTTTCCATTAGATCCAGGGAGCATTAGAGGAGAACTGTGGAAGGTATTCAAAGTGACTGTGAATTAGGGTGTGTTGCTAGACAGCTAGGTTGTCACTGATGGGTTTTATGTCAGAATATCAACTACCCACTGTTTTAATACAGTAAGCCTATTTGAAATGGTAGATCACTGAAGTGTAGGAGAAAAATGGATGATGAAAAGAGAAAGTCATGCTAAGCCATGGGTCAGTGCATTATCCATCTAAGTGCTGATGTGGCCCTCGTCACTGTTACACAAGTGACTCACCGTCATTAATAGATTTATCCTCACAACATCTCTGTAAGGTAGACAAGTGCTATCCCCATTATACAGATGGGGAGCTGCGACAGAAGGTAGATTAAAATACACCATCCTTCTACATGAGGATAGTCATGGATCCTACTATGCCTCTGCATATGTGTCTGCAGTTTCATTTTTGTCCTCAAATGTTAAACTGTTTTGCACCGTCAGTTTAAAAATCTCCTTTCAACAAAAAAGAGGGATGCTCTCACTGTTTTTAATGTTATCCTGTCGGGGGGAAACTCAGTTAAGCCATAAAAAAGTAAATGTGGAATACATTGTCTGGGCCCTCTAGTTGAGCCCTCTGATGATAGGTCCAGCAGCATTGCCCTAACAATGCATGGCACTATAGGCACCAGATATCAGGGGGGGCAGGGCAGGATAACGGTGTGTCAACGGCCAAGGCTTTAGTATCAAAGGCAGATTTGAAGAGTGACACGAAAGACTGCTTTGCAGTTCCCTTCTCCTGACAGCAGTCCTGCAGCTTGTACTCAGACTGTCTGCAGGCTCTTTGGAAGAATATTTTAAGTATGTTGCCCTTGGTATTAGTTTCATGGATAATTTTAGAAAGCATATGTCTGGATCTTTAATTTCCACACTCCTGCTGCTGTTCCATGCGTCAGACAGTATCTGACTCTTTCCCAGCAAAACCTTCTCGTCATCATTACTGACACTCAATACTTTTGTTCCAATGTTACTACATTTAGTTGACAGGAAAGTTACAGTACTTTGTATTACACCACTGATTCTGATATGTGCTTAGTAACTAACATGTCAGTTAAAGAGGAAGTATTTCTTGCTATGTTCATCACTTTCCTTGCCATTTCCACTCAACAAGAGCCAGGCCCAAACCTCAGAACCTAATAGCTGTGGACTTTTGGGGTTTTCCAAAATTGAACCCAGATTTGGATCCAAATTTTGCAAATGGTCCTCAGATTTATAATGGGCAAAACCAACACTTGAGAGCTCAATGCTATTGAATTTCCAGGCTGTTCCAAATCCACATCCAGCTGTCACAGTTTGAGCCTGTCTCTAATTTTCAATAATAATTAATCAAGCTGTTTGTTTGAACGGGGGGTTTCTTCCTTGCAATCCCATCTTTTTGCTGCCTTTCATCGTACATGAAAGTCGTAAGGTTGACATCATAATCACTTCCATAGTAACAGACAGTGGTGATGTAAACAAAGGCTTATGGCTCCCTTGTAAAAACGAACTGATGGAGAAAACTCTTTGCTAATAGTCATCTCTGATAATATGGGGAACAGCAAGAATGCAGTGAAAGCCTTTTGCTTTTAGTTACTCTTTCCAAATGTGATGGATATTAGGGGCTCTCTTTAAACCACTTTTCTTCAGAATTATAGGTGGAGCTGCTATTGCCGCCTATGGCTAAACTTGCCCAAACTTCCCCTTATAAGACTTGTTTTCAGTTGCTTATGTCTTTGTCAAACTTGAACTTTTGGGGCTACATTTTCCATGGCAGGTGTCTGCCTTGGGCTGAATGTGTTTGGGAAGTTTCAGAAAAAATCAATTCAGCCAATTCAGCGAGGAACGAGACTGGGGAAGAGACATTGTTTTGTCCATGTTCAAAAAATTCTTGCAATCTTTTCTTTGAGGAGCCCTAGCACCTCCATGCTTTGGAGCAGGGACTTCAGATTTGGCAGGGGGTTGCCTTAGTGACAGTAGCCTCTTTCTGTCTCTGTGAAAAGCCACCCAAATTTTCCCAAGTTATAATCCCTCGAAAAATCTAAGTTTGCACATGCTCAGTGGAGAGTTGTTAGTTTGGTAGCTAAATTTTCCAGTTAATCCATCTGCACTGGGCACACTGCAGGCTAGGGCTAAGCAGGACTTTCCCTGCAATTGCTGCTCCTGTCTGCAGCGAGCAGCAGTGATGCCAGGCACAGGAACTGAGAGCAGGGAGAGACTCTCTCCAGTGTTCCTTCTGCTGATGCCCAGGCAGCATAAAGGAGGAGGCTGCATGACTGAAATGCAGAGAGGTCAAGAGTTGGACCAGAAGATGGGGAAGGAATAGATTGGGACTAGGAGCCAGGGAGGAGAGACATTGGGACTAGCTGATCATGGATCTTGGACCTAGGAGGGAGGAAACTGGATTGGCACAGAGGACAGGCTGGAGGGGACACAGGTAGGGCTGGCAGAACTTGGGGCAGACAGGTCCGTGATCACTAGAGACACTCCTCCAGAAATTTAGAATTGAACCCAAGATTCCCAAGTCTCGCCATTCCTCTGCTGTCAGCAATTATCTGTGAAACCCTCTGGCAAAGTGCATCTCATTCCCCTCAACTGCTGGCCTGCCTGGAAGATGACAGCATACTATTGCCATCATTGCTCAAGTGGCAGAGGTCCGTGCTGAGGCTCTAAAGGTTCCGGCTCTGTAGGGAAGAAATCATATATGATCATGGAATGAAAGACTATATCCTAGCGCATGGTACAAGAAGGCTGAATGAAGGACTCAGTCCTAGTTTTGGCAGTTCCTACTTTTATAGAATGCTTTAAATCTAGTTTTATGTTTAATACTTTTTAGCTCTAGCTTTGAGATTCAATCTTTTTCATTTCTTAAAAGCCCCTGCATTAGTCAAATATCTGTTTTTTCTACAGAAAGATTAAAATAGATTAACAGGTTGTCAAAGGGTGTGCCTGCCCCCAGCACTCTCTTCTGGCCAACCAGCTTAGATGTACCCTGCCTCAGTTCCCTTTGTACTCCTTAAAAACTCTCTTCCAATAATATCCTGGTTTATCATAAACCTTTCCAATCAAAATAAAATAATCAAAGTCAAAATTTCATTCTTCCCAGTCCTACCTAACTGGAGTCGTTTTCTGCTCCCTTGGCAACTCCTTGGAGCTGGAGTTGTACTTTAGGCCAGCTGTAGAACCTCAGCCAGCTTCCTCTCCAGATGGTCCTTTCCCTGAATCAGTCCTGTCATTCTCAAGACCTTCTGCTGGTGTCTCTCTTGTTCTCAGAGAAGAAATAGAATATGTATAGTCTTCTTCCCAAAGCTTGTCCTGTTTCTCTGGGAGAGAGGGCAATCCTACCTTGCCCACTCGACAAGGTTCCTGGTCCCAGGCCCTTAATGACAGGAGCTAGGTCTTTCTCCAAGCCTTAACTATTCCACTGGTACCATCTTCCTCTCTCCCTAGCTCTGCCTTCCTTAAGTCTTCAGTCACTGATAAAGTCCAAGGGATGCATCTTTAACACAGAACAGATATTGACTGACCGCTAGTCCTTACTACCTTTAGCAACAATCATCCTGTTTACAGAGGGAATGTGACCGGATGCCTGGATGGGCAATAGGCGGTCGAGGTGTAGAGTCTGTTCAAGTTCTTCCATGAGAATTCTAGGGTAAATCTAGAGACCTCAGTCTTATGGCTTAGACCTTCCCTGTTAAAGTTTAAGGAGACCTGAGATGGCAGGATCAGGCTTGGGGCTTTCCTTTATGGCTCCCTAGCAAGCTGACAAGCCTCTTGTCACAGCAGGACCTCCCCCAAGGAAGAGTTGGCAGTGCAGATTGTTGCTTTGACACTAATCTTCTATTTCCTATGCATACACTGGTAAACTAGTTGCATTCATTCCCACAAGGCAATTAGCTGGTACTTCATTGTAGCATAGATAATTAAGTTGAAGACAATATTGCTAACATGATTAGTTTCCTGCAATATCTTACATATTTGATGTTAAGGTTAACTGAACCATCCACATACATAATATTAAGACATAAAAGGGAATTAGCATCTACAAGCTAATCTGGTTACATTGTTAAACTTCTAACAAGATATAGATAAATACAGACAAATACACTTAGCATCTACCCTTGATTTCTATTACTACATATAAGTGGGTTAATGATTGCTGGTCCAGTACATCTCTTTGAAATTCACATACAAGTAGATTGTCTTGATTACATTTCAATGCCAGTTGTTATGGATCACACCCAAGTTGGCTGTTCTGTCAGTGTCACAAGGATATTTTCAAAAAGGCTAAAGGGCATTAGGAACATAAATCCCATTGAAATTCAGTGGGACTTGTGCTCCTAAATCCCTGAATATCCCACCCTAAACTCCCTCTGTTTTCTGTTTGGGGTATCTATCAGGCCCTGTGGGTCTTGAGCGTGGGTTTGTGGGAGTCCTGAGAGTTATCATATGTGACCTGAGTCCATGAAGCCCAACTGGGGCACAAACTCTGCCCCATGCTCTGATTGGGAGAGATCCAAGGCTCGTATTAGGCTGCAGCCCCTATTTCAGCCAGGGGAGGCAACACCAAGCTCTCTGTTAAACTGAGCTGCACCCTGCTGGACTGGTGTTTACCTGCTCCTGTCTTTTGATCCTGGCCTGTTGATATGGCCTGATCTTTGGTAACTGGCTCCTGATTCCTGCCCTCCAGTTTGTCTGTTTATTCTGATCTCCTGGCATTCCAACCTGGCCTGATTCCTGGTAATTTGCTCCTGGACTCAGCCTGTGCCCAACACTAACCCATAGGCCCATTTCACTAGAAGGGTGGTGAAGCACTGGAATGGGTTTCCCAGGGAGGTGGTGGAATCTCCATCCTTAGAAGTTTTTAAGGCCCGGCTTCACAAAGCCTTGGCTGGGATGATTTAGTTGGTGTTGGTCCTGCTTTGAGCAGGGGGTTGGACTAGATGAGTTCCTGAGGTCTCTTCCAACCCTAATATTCTATGATTCTATGATAGGCCAAGCTGCCTGTGCTCCAGCCCTGACAGTATCCTAGTTCAACTCTATGGTATAGAATGATTAAGCACAGAGACCTACCCTGAAATAACAATTTATTTGAGCATAAGCATGCATCCAATGAAGTGAGATGTAGCTCACGAAAGCTTATGCTAAATAAATTGGTTAGTCTCTAAGGTGCCACTAGTACTCCTTTTCTTTTTACGAATACAGACTAACATGGCTGCTACTCTGAAACCTGAAATAACAGAGTGTCAGGATGAAAGCTGCTTGCCCTCTCCTTCAAGCAACCTGCTGTGGTTACAAGGACACCTTTACTGCCAGCCTGCCCGCCCTCCAGGGAGGGCAATGAAGGGCCTCTTGGCTAACAGACCCTGTGCACATGTCTCCACTGTCTCTGAACCAGAGCAAATCTGCCTTTCCCCCACCTCTTTCTCACTTACCAATAACTTGTGCAGCCCATATTGAGAAATGCCAAACCCCAAAATGACCCTCCCTGAGACTCCCAGGCCACCTCCTCATCTGGTCTCTGGCTAGTCTGTCTCTGTTCCTTTAATAGTGTTGTAGGTGTCTGAGAATATTTATACAGAAAGGGGAAGAAAACAGGATCACTTCTCTCAATACCCCCAAACTTAATGGGGATGCTACTCCTACTTTGGGTTTCGTAAAAACAAAAGCCCAAGTAAAGGAGGGTTTGGAATACCAGCCACTCTGCCAAATCAAGGAAATTTCTAAAGTTACATGGAATGTGCATAATTATTTTCCTTTTATTTAAACCAACAACAACATGCTATTGAGTGGTGCATACATGTGTGCATATACACGATTAAATCTCCTCATGAAATAAAAAAATTACAGTAAAAATGAGCATTTTAAAGAAATGACACCAGCTGCTGCCTGTAGGATTCATAAAGGTTTATGCACTTGGCAACATTCAGGGCACACCCGGAGTTTTGTGTAGGAGCAGTGCACACACTGCTCCATCCAAGGGCATCAACCTTGGAATCTCGCCAAGATGACATGAACCGTGGGAAGCCTCTCAGGACTGGGCTCAAGGCCCGAGAGCAAGGAATGCGGTAGATAGAAATTGGTAAATAAGAATGTTAAACAAAGCCAGTGTATTCCTTTTATCTGTTGGAGAATGTAATGCGCGGGGGGAGAGAGAGAATAAAGGGGAAGGTGGAAAGCTGACAGGCAGAAGCCTGTTAGCAGAGACCAGCCTGCTTGCTTGCTAAAAGCTGTGTTCCGTCTTGTCATTGAACCGCCACAGCTGCCTCCATTATAATTACAGAAAACCAATTTCACCGTCCAGTCCCTTTGGTGAAATTGTATCTAATGTTGCATTCTAATACCATTTTCATTGTAATAGTTTCCTTTGCCTATCTGCCTCTCTTGAGAGACTCCATGCTTCTTCCAGAGCAATAGATCTCAATGATGATGCTGAGCCATAATTAGCCTTACTGTAATGTTTGGTGATGGGATAAGTCATATTGCCTACTGTTTTGGCTAAATGATGCAATTTGTCAGTGGTCTGCTACACTGACCACGGGACTGGGAATCAGCAACTCTTGAGATCTAGTTCAGCTTTGGGCAGATAATCTACTCTCGTTGGGCCTGATTATCATAGAATCATACAACTGGAAGGGACCTTGAGAAGTCATCTAGTCCTGTCCCTTGCACTTGTGGCAGGACTAATTATCTAGACCAGTGGTTCTCAAAGCTGGTCCGCCGCTTGTTCAGGGAAAGCCCCTGGCGCGCCGGACCGGTTTGTTTATCTGCCGCGTCCGCAGGTTCGGCCGATTGCGGCTCCCAGTGGCTGCGGTTCGCTGCTCCAGGCCAATGGGAGCTGCTGGAAGCGGCGTGGGCCGAGAGACGTACTGGCCGCTGGAGAGGGGAGACATCAAGGAAGAAGGGCCTCCAGGGAAGCAAGGCTCAGCTAAAGGAGCGAAGAAGGAACTCTGTGGTCCCTGGGTGGTCTGGTGAAGAGCAGGGAACTTTAGTGCAGCCCGAAAGGGGCAGAATGAGCATTTATTTGGATTTTTTAGTTGGATTTTTGTCACGCAGGAAGCAGGCTGGGCTGAACTGAAATGTGCCCAGGCCTGAGGGCTGGGCCACAGAAGATGTAAACAGAGACAGGCTATCATGGGGCCAAAGAACTGGTCAACAGAGGGCAGTAGAGATGAAGACCTGTGTAACACCACGACCTGACGCCAGGGGGTGCAATGGCAGCCCATAGAACCACAGATAGCGCCTCTGCAGCCAGTATCAGGAGGGCACAAATGTGGCTTAAAGCCATCATAGCTTTCTTTCCCCTGGGCTGTCGGCTCTATGTTGCACTTCTGAGTGATAGCCCTGAATCTCACCTGGGAAATCCAGAATGGGAACAAATCATGCTGACAGCAAAAAGGGAAAAGTTGTTAAACCCTAGCAGTGCATGTGGTAAAAATGGCTAGGATGGGGGCTTACAGGCTTTAGCATTTATTGGCTAAAAATGTCACCGATCTTGTTAAGAAAATTACATATATAGCTTAAAAGGCCAATTTTTGTGCCTGTTTTTCTGTGCTGCTCCCAGTAAGAGAAGGTCTGGATATGAGAGCTAAACTGCTCTCCAGTGTGAAATTGTCTGAGTGGCATGAAGCTGACCTGGAGCGCAGAAACCCAGTGCATCAGGAAAAAAAGGGCTTCTTTTTTTCAGTATGATGAATATTTGCCAGTCTGTTTCTGACAAGCTTTTATTACCAGTAAATATCAGTTTAAACCTCATACAGCAATCCCTGACTACAATAATATAAAGACACGAATATAAAAGCATCTGTAAGGTCCAAGTCCAGGTGCAATAAGTCCTTTAAAGTAATATGAAGTTGTATAATATAAGTAGTGTGTGCTGAGAATGGACTTAGCACTGTCTGGAGAATGATGATGTATATCTTTTATTTTGCAAGCTTGTATCTACTCAGGCACCTAAGCAAGACCAGTAACCAGCACACACTTACGATTAGCTGGTCAGTGGGATCAGAAGTATCTATCACTAGCACAGTGAATCAATCCCTTGGAAGTATATATCCAGGAATCTCAGCTCTGAATAATTACACCTCTACCCCGATATAATGCGACCTGATATAACATGAATTCGGATATAACGCGGTAAAGCAGCTATCCGGGGGCGGGGGCGGAGGGGGAACTGCGTGCTCCGGTGGATCAAAGAAAGTTCGATATAACGCGGTTTCACCTATAAAGCGGTAAGATTTTTTGGCTCCCGAGGACAGCATTATATCAGGGTAGAGGTGTACTTGAACTGTAGTCACCTACCATGTACCTCTACTTTGCTCCTCACGCTTACCCCATTTCTCCACTTCTCCCCACTAATCCCCACTTAGTATGGCTCACTCCTCTGGGTAGTCTGAGGAAAACAGTAGTATCGGTATCAGGAAGAATGGTCTGGGGAGTGGGACTCAGGAGATCTGGGATCAAGTTCTAGGCTCTGCCACAGACTTCCTGGGCGACCTTGTTCAAGTCTACTCTTTTTGTGCCTCAGGTCACCAGTAGTAAAATGGGGATGATGATGCTTCCTTCCTCCCACTCTATGTCTGTGAGTACAGTGCCTAGCACTGAGGGTCTGTGATCTTGGCGGAGGCATTTAGGTGCTATTGTGATATGATGAATAATATCAAACTCCCTCATTCTGAAACACAGTGCAAAACAGCAAGTTAAAATGAGAGGCCTTTAAACACCACCACCCTTATAAATATGAACTGGGTGGGGCACAACAGCAATCCATTTTTGCGGAAGGAATACACTCATCTAATATCCTTTTCCTTAGCCTTATTTTATCACAGCTGCAACTGTATCTGCATAACCTCTGCCTATGAAGGTTGCTCCCTGAGCAAAGATGAGCCTCGCTGTTTTAACATGGAAGAGTTCTCTGGAGTTTCTCTTCTGTCCATGTCTCAAGTGATTACCAGTGAAATATAGCCAGCAGAAATAGATATCAGGGAGCAAAGAACAGTGCAAATAACCTGATTTTACTCTCTGTATCTGGTTTTGGACCACAGGGCATGCTCTAGTTAATGCTCAATATTCTGTGGCCACAAGTATTTCATTAGATATTAACTTTGAGCTGGCCTGGCTCATGCATCTAAAATATTTAGAAGGGAATATATTATTTTTAAAGACAAATTTCCAAAATCCAAGAGCTAAAAGAACATCAGTGATTTATTGAGCTTCATTGGTGTACAGCACAGAGAGAATTCCTGTCCCAAGGAGCTCACAATCTAAATCAAACATGTACAGTTCAGTTTAGACACGAGAGAATAAAATTATTTATCATTTATATTACAATGGTGCCTATAGGCCAACCAGGCTGGTGCCGTATTGTGCTAGGTACTGTACAAACATATATAAAATGTCAATTCCTGTCCCATTGAGCCTACAATCTAAAAGACAAGACATAACAGGGGAAAATAATTAGTAATAAAAATAATAGGTTGTGTGCAATTCTTAGCCCATCAGGGGAGGAATTGCAATATATATTTTGAAAGATGAGTCTGCAAATGATGCAAGCTTGTTAGGTATTCTAAAAATAAAAATAAGAAAAATACCCCCTGATTCTGATCTCACAACATGTGAATTAAAATTTCTTCCAGGTTTACACTCAGAATTCAGCCTAATAGATTCACAGTGTTTTTACATCAGTGTTAATGTTATAGGAATCTGGCCTTTTATTTCTAGGATTGGGTCATTGCTGCAAGGCCTCCCAGGTGTGTTTTTAAGGGGGGGATTTTAATGAAGGGGAGGGGCTGATCTGGCACCCAAGTCCCAGAGCAAAGGGGAAGGCATGAGGCTGGGAGTGGGGCCTTATGGAGGGATAGTGGGAAGGAGCACAGACAGGAGGAGGAGGCAATAGGGACAGAGGCTGGAGTCAGGGTAGGCAGGGATGGAGCAGTGGTGAGGAAAATACATTTGGAGTTGACACAGAAGGTGAGAGGACGTCACTGTCAGGATTTTAAGAAGGATGTGATCATTCAGAAAAATTGCCACTTTGAAAAGTAATGGTCCAATTAGTGCTGCCTTACAGTGGAAAGCACTTACGAGAGCTGGCATTGGCATTATTACCAATTAAGTTTATCAAGATTAATGATATTATGCTGGAGACCCAAGGAATTTAATATTAAGAGCCCAAAAAGCAACTAGTTCTTCTTAGCGTATGCACAATGTACCTCAGGTGGCATGTGACCAGGATTCCGCACCAAATTTGGTCTGCTGGTTGCATCATTAGCTTCCTCGGCCCAGGTCGGATACTGTCAGGGAGCACGACATGAACACTGATCTATGCCCCCCAGCATCAAGTTAAGATCATGGATGAGTTTCTGTAAGAGTCATGTTTACCCTTAGATCCTCAAACCCTCTGTGAAATTTCAGAGCCAGGCACTCTCATAACCTCAGTCGGAACATTCTGTACGCACATATATTACTCATTTTTTAAAAAAAAATTCTGATGCAGTGAGGGAAAAATCCAGCTCAACATTTTACCATATAATCATCATTATTGTTGTTGTTAGAGGCCAACCAGACGAGGTGCCATTTGTGTTAGATGCTGTACAAACAGAAGGGAAGATCAAAGCTGCCATTGACTTTAATGAGACTAGGGTTTCACCCTTAGAATCTACATTTTGAGGAAACAAAGGAGAACCCAATGAAGAATATTGGACAAAGTTTGTTTTTAAGAGATTTCGGCCCACAGTATTTTGTTTGTGATACAAAATTGTGTTTCAGAGTGGTAGTCGTGTTAGTCTGTATCAGCAAAAATAACGAGGAGTCCTTGCGGCACCTTAGAGACTAACCAATTTATTTGGGCATAAGCTTTCATGGGTTAGAACCCACTTCATCAGATGCATGGGGTGAAAATAAAGGAGCAGGTATAAATACATGAAAGGATGGGGGTTGTTTTACCAAGTGTGAAGTCAGTCTAACGAGATATTGTGTTTGTATTACAGCCTACAATCCTCTGCATAATTATTTCTGAACTATGGCACAGGGTGTCCTATACAGACCTGAAAGGAGCCATAGCCCACTGGGTACCAAGTCAGGGGCATGCCTGAAAATAAACGATGGACAAGCTCCTTGTGCTCAGCATTTCATTGTTATTTAGACTGCAACATGTTTGTATTTTGTAGGGGTTTCATGTTTCAGAAATTCATCACTTAGGGCCAGCCAAAATCTTAACAACCGGTTCCCTATAAAAAGTTCTGATTTAAGGGATGTGCCCCAGTATGTATTTTTTGTACCAACAGGATTACCATACATCCGTATTTTCCCGGGAGGAATTTTTAACAATTAAAAATTCCTCCTGGATGGTGATTTAAGAACCAAAAAGCCTGACCTGTCCGGGAAAATACGGATGTATGTTAACCCTGCCTGAAGTTCTTTTTTAAAAAGATGGGCCTGAACTAGAAATGAGCTCCGTTTCACATGTGTGGGTCCCCGCCACTCCCTGGGGGTGTGCTAGGGTGACCAGATGTCCCGATTTTATAGGGACAGTACCGATTTTGGGGTCTTTTTCTTATATAGGCTCCTATTACCCCCAACCCCCTGTCCTGATTTTTCACACTTGCTGTCTGGTCACCCTAGGGTGTGCACATGTGTGGGTCCCAGCTGCTCCATGCCCCCCTCATTGAAGCAGGTGTGCAGGGTTACTGCCCTGGGAACTGCAGGGCACCAGTGGACGTGGGGCCAGCTGCAGACAGGGGCGTGGGGCAGGGCTAGCTGGAGGCAGGGGGTGCGGGGCTGGCTGCGGGCAGGGCAGAGGGTGCGGAGCTGGCTGGAGACAGGAGGGTGTGAGGCTGGCTGGAGGCAAGGGAGTGTGGGCCTGGCTGGAGACAGGGCAGGAGCTGACTGGAGACAGGGGCTGGCTGCAGGCAGAGCAGGGGGGTGCAGGGCTGGCTGGAGACAGGGGCTGGGTGCGGGCAGGGCAGGGGGTGCAGCAGGGGCTGGTGCGGGCAGGGCAGGGGGTGCAGGGGTGGCTGGAGACAAGGGCTGGTGTGGGCAGGGGGTGCGGGGGTGGCTGGAGACCGGAGCTGGTGCGGGCAGGGCAGGGGGTGTGGGGCTGGCTGCGGGCAGGGCAGGGGATGCGGCAGGGCTGGCTGAGGCAGGGGGTGCGGGCGCGGCTGGAGACAGGGGCTGGCTGTGGGCAGGGAGTGCGGGGTGGCTGGAGACGGGCTGGTGCGGGCAGGGGGTGCAGCAGGGGCTGGCTGCGGGCAGGGCAGGGGTGCGGCAGGGGTTGGCCAGTCAGTTAGCTGTAAAATCCCTCTTGGTAGCTGTTCTCTGCTTGCTTTACCTGTAAAGGGTTAAAAGTCCCGCAGGTAAAGAAAAGGCACCTGACCAAAAGAGCCAAGGGGAAAGTAGAACTTTTTAAAATTGGGAAAGAAACTTTCCCTTTGTCTGTTCTCCCTGGGTTGCAGGGACACAGAGCAGCAATGCTGTAAGCAGCTTTAAGCCAGGTATGATTATAGATTATCAAATCATACCTCAAACCTACTTATCTGAAGCCTCAGATATGTAAGTAAAATTAGGGAGTGTCTAAAAAGATGCAATTAGGTTGATTTCTGTTTATTTTTTAAGGCTTGTGGACTCCTCTGTGCTAACCCCAGATGCTTCTGTTTGCTTGTAACCTTTAAGCTAACCCCCAAGAAAGCTATTTTGGGTGCTTAATTTTTGGAATTGCTTTTTTAAAATCTAGCAAAAGACTAAGTTCCAGATGTATTTTCTTCCTTTTTGTTTTTAATAATATTTACCTTTTTTAAGAACAGGATTGGATTTTTGGTGTCCTGAGAGGTTTGTGCATGTTGTTTGATTAGCTGGTAGCAACAGCTAATTTCCTTTGTTTTCTTTCTCAGCTCTTCCTTGGTGGGGGTGGGGGTGTGAAAGGGCTTGAGGGTACCCCACAGGGAGGAATTCCCAAGTGCTCCTTCCTGGGTCCAAGGGTTTTTTTTGGCATTTGGGTGGTGGCAGCATTTACCCAGCCAAAGTCAGAGAAAAGCTGTAACCTTGGGAGTTTAATATAAGCCTGGAGAAGCAACTATTAATTTTTAAAATCCTTGCGGGTCCCCACCTTCTGTAGTCAAAGTGACAGAGTGGGGATTCAGCCTTGATGGAGCTTGATTATGTATTCTATGGCAAATTCTATAGCTCCTCTCCTGACTGCAGAAAGACCTGTCTGCAATGATGATGCACTGGTCCCTGCATAGGTAGGGCAGGCTTAGGTAAACCCAGAGGGTCTGTGGTGCACACAACTTCTGTTTGTTGGAGCCCAGCTTTGGGGTAGAATGTGGGAGTTGTGACTTTCACTGTGAGCTACTGATTTCTTTCCCAAACCCCTGTGGACCTCCTGGCTACTCAGATAGTGAATTGAGGGAAAGCTTTGCCCCTCCTTGTATACCCAAAATTCTGACTGAAATGCCTAGGAGTTTTGGGAGCAGGGGGATTGCTGGATAAGACTCACAGCATCTCTTCTCAATAATCTGCTGAATGTATCCACAAATGTATTTGTTATACTGGGGATGAGGGGAGAGGAAGGGATTATTCCTCTGTTTAAGGGATTAAAAACATTGCAAGTTTTCTTCACTGGATCTGAAAGTTTTTAAAAGATACATGATGTAATAGTCTGGGCGTCACTAGATGGCACTATTACAGCTGGAGTTCTGATTAACCAAATGTATAGGCAATTAGATCAAGAGAAATGCTTGTATTTGTTGTGATGCAGTTCTCATGTAAGATGTTAGTAAGTTGTTCACCGCCTGAAATTCCTCTAGCAATCTTTGTTTAGGTGCATGGATATGCCCATGTGAACTAAAACATTACATGATGCCACATTATTTCAGTTCAAAAAATGTAAGCATGAGCTGGAAGTGCTCTCTTCCTTCTGGTCGTGTGCTTTAAGGCATAATGCTGCTAGTGATGCTAGCCAGGAACAGAAACTGACTACAGTTGTAGCCAGCCTCTGCTTCGGGGTTCAAGAGGATCCTTGCACATCTGTCCGGGGTTAGGCCCAGTCTGGGTCTGAAGTCATTTAATCAATATATTAAAAACTGATTTATTTTCTCTTTTAAAAACACATACAAAAATGGTAACTTTAACTGAAACTTTGCCCTCATTCCTTCCATGTTAAATGCTACTATGTAATGGCACCGAGGATCTTTCACCTTCAGATCTCACATGTCTCTGAAAAATGGTTGAAGTGAGGTATTTTTGGGGAACTGAAATGCTTAATTTAGGCTCTGTGGGATTCTGTCATCCAATATCCCTGCTGCACAATGGATACCAGAGCTCAGAAATAATCCACTCTCTTTTCAAAATTGCACTGAAATAACATCTGTGAAAAAAATATACAGCTCGGAAGAAAAAAGCATTTTTTGCAAGCATATAATAATAGATAACATTAATATGTGACATTTGAATCCATACTGTTGTGTAGTTGTACATTTCATGGTATCTGGACTAAATGATAAAGCAACCAAACTGAATGTGGCTTGGAAGATTTTGTCTGCATCTGTAATTCATCTACAGTTTCCTTCTTCAGTATAAAGAAAGAAGGAAAAACAAATGCTACAGGAGCAGCCCACTAAGTATAGTAGGTCCGATCCTCAGCCGCTGTAAATTGGCATAACTCCAGCACTTCCAGCTCCAGTTCAGTCAATGGAGCTAGGCTGCTATACACTAGCTGAGGATATGGCCCAGACTGCTGATATCTAGAAAAACTCATTGCTTATTAGTAAATTACATTGAAGTTTCTTCCCAAGTTAACTGTAGAATCAGCTAACCTGTTTTTTGATATGTCAAAACTACCTGGAGGAAAAGAAATGACAATTCTCAATAGTATCTGAGAGGCATGAAGTAGTATAATGGGCAGTATTGAATTTTTGACATTTCCTGCACCACACTATTTACCTTTCCTATGCTATTTGTGGTGTTCAATTTACTTGCAGTGGGGAAATACCGCAAACCCCACTGTAAGTTTAATGACTGCCAATGGTAGATGTCAAGATTATAATGACACTAACCGTATAGAAATGAGAACATGAAACAATGGGTGTTACCAAACACACTGTAAAGAGAGTGATCACTTAAGGTGAGCTATTATCAGCAGGAGAGCAGGGGAGGGGGGGAAGCTTTTTGTAGTGAAAACACCATCCTGGCCACTATGGATGTAGAAGCCCTCTACACCAACATTCCACACAAAGATGGACTACAAGCCGTCAGGAACAGTATCCCCGGTAATGTCACGGCAAACCTGGTGGCTGAACTTTGTGACTTTGTCCTCACCCATAACTATTTCACATTTGGGGACAATGTATACCTTCAAATCAGCGGCACTGCTATGGGTACCCGCATGGCCCCACAGTATGCCAACATTTTTATGGCTGACTTAGAACAATGCTTCCTCAGCTCTCATCCCCTAATGCCCCTACTCTACTTGCACTACATTGATGATATCTTCATCATCTGGACCCATGGAAAAGAAGCTCTTGAGGAATTCCACCATGATTTCAACAATTTCCAGCCCACCATCAACCTCAGCCTGGACCAGTCCACACAAGAGAGCCACTTCCTGGACACTACGGTGCTAATAAGCGATGGTCACATAAACACCACCCTCTACCGGAAACCTACTGACCGCTATTCCTACCTACATGCCTCCAGCTTTCATCCAGACCACACCACACGATCCATTGTCTACAGCCAAGCTCTACGATACAACTGCATTTGCTCCAACCCCTCAGACAGAGACAAACGCCTACAAGATCTCTATCAAGCATTCTTACAACTACAATACCCACCTGCGGAAGTGAAGAAACAGATTGACAGAGCCAGAAGAGTACCCAGAAGTCACCTACTACAGGACAGGCCCAACAAAGAAAATAACAGAACGCCACTAGCCATCACCTTCAGCCCACAACTAACACCTCTCCAATGCCTCATCAAGGATCTACAACCTATCCTGAAGGACGACCCATCACTCTCACAGATCTTGGGAGACAGGCCAGTCCTTGCTTACAGACAGCCCCCAACCTGAAGCAAATACTCACCAGCAACCACACACCACACAACATAACCACTAACCCAGGAAGCTATTCTTGCGAAAAAGCCTGTTGCCAACTGTGTCCACATATCTATTCAGGGGACATCATCATAGGGCCTAATCACATCAGCCACACTATCAGAGGCTCATTCACCTGCACATCTACCAATGTGATATATGCCATCATGTGCCAGCAATGCCCCTCTGCCATGTACACTGGCCAAACCAGACAGTCTACACGTAAAAGAATAAATGGACACAAATCAGACGTCAAGAATTATAACAGTTAAAAACCAGTTGGAGAACACTTCAATCTCTCTGGTCACTCGATTACAGACCTAAAAGTGGCAATACTTCAACAAAAAAACTTCAAAAACAGACTCTACTGAGAGACTGCTGAATTGGAATTAATTTGCAAGCTGGATACAATTAACTTAGGCTTGAATAGAGACTGGGAGTGGATGGGTCATTACACAAAGTAAAACTATTTCCCCATGTTTATCCCCCATCCCCACACCCCCCACTGTTCCTCAGACGTTCTTGTCAACTGCTGGAAATGGCCCACCTTGATTATCACTGCAAAAAGCTCCCCCCTCCCCCCCGCTCTCCTGCTGATAATAGCTCGCCTTAAGTGATCACTCTCTTTACAGTGTGTATGATAACACCCATTGTTTCATGTTCTCTGTGTATATAAATCTCCCCACTGTATTTTCCACCGAATGCATCCGATGAAGTGAGCTGTAGCTCACGAAAGCTTATGCTCAAATAAATTTGTTAGTCTCTAAGGTGCCACAAGTCCTCCTTTTCTTTTTGCGAATACAGACTAACACGGCTGCTACTCTGAAACCTGTATAGAAATGTAAATCCATCCAAACTGTAGCACTTCTCAAGTAGGGATTTCAGTTAAAGGACAATGTTGGAACTTCTGCTCTTCCACCTGTTGAAGTCTGATGCTAACCCACAGCTATTGGGCCTGAATAACAGTAATACAGAAAGTATCATTCATGTGTCAGAAGCTTAAGGAAGAGGACAGGACTATGTCTGCTTAAAACTTCAGATATACTGTTAGCTGGAATAAGTGGTGGAAACTGGACAATGTGAAGTCTTAGCATAATTCAGGACCACTGGTATTCAAGGCTCCTGTCATGGAAGTGAGCCGTACTTGCATATGTGTGGTTAGGGCAGGAAAAAGATGTGGATGGTTGCAGAAAATGATGTTTATATAATATTCCTTTTCAAATATTTCCTTTCCAATAGTTAAATTGCTCCAAGCACATAGGGTTCAGAAACCTGAACATTCCTTACAGTTTCTCCACAACTATGTACTGGTGGCTCCAGATAGACTCAAGATCTGTGGATTTTCTTCAGTTCACTATGCTAAGGCAGGAAGTTTGATCATTCCCATAGTTCTGAGGACAGATTCAATGTATTGTAAATGACATTCTTCTCTTTGTTAGGCCCGTCTAGTCCCACTGAAGCTAATGGGGTTACACCAGTGTGACTGAGAGCAAAATTCATCTCGTATGCCTTTGTACAACACATCCCAGGTAGTAGCTTAGGATACGGGAATCTAAGAAGCAAAATGTTGCTATGTTCATTTGCATACCAGTACCCAGAATGCTTCTCTAGCTTACTCAGGTGTGTTATGATGACTCTTCTGGATCTGTATTCTTGAAACAAACTAATGGACCTATTTGGGGTAGGTATTTAAATTCCTCCTGAAAAACTGCTTAATTTTCATTTTCACTGTGCCACTTCAGCTTCCCCCTAAAGCATTGAGCAGTATGCAAAATGTTGCATCCTTAAAATTGCAGAGCTTCAAATATTTTCTGAAGTTTCACTCTCTTCATAGTCCTATTAGGAATAAAGTGTTTATCCATTACATATGCTTTCAGCAGAAGCCCATTTTACTCCTTTTTTTTCTTCTTTTCACTGAGCGCACAATCCTTGCTATTTACACACAGCTGACTTTCAGCTCCTATGGTAACTGTTAAACGAAGAGAAAGAAACTGACAGAGATGTTTGCGCTGGGAATACAGACTCCTGCTGCTTTTAGTTGCGGTCTTAGGCACACACAATGACAGTCAAAGACTGTATAATAATAAAAACTTACAAAAACAATAGTAATTTTTCAAAGGGAATTGTGCACACTTCCTTTTTTTTGGTCCATAAAATGCTGGTGTTAGGATCCTTCGTTGCTGGACAAAATTCCACCCCTTTGAACTAAAGGAAGGGTGGGGTGTGAGAAAACAGAGAATGCTGGTAACTATCTACTGGGAGTGAAGGATAGGTTAGTAATTATTTTCCCTGAGTGGCTGCCTGGATTGGTACACAGCATGCGGACATTTTCATGGTAGTTTAGATGGCATACTTCCTTAAAACTCCTGGTGCTTTTGCAACCTTGGTTAAGGGAACTAGGTTTACTAGCCATATCACTTGACACTCTGGATATATGCCCTCCAAATGGCGCTGATGACTAACGATGCAGCTGTAGGACGCCTGGGATGCATTTACCACTGACTTAATGCCCAATCCGCCCAGCACAGAGTGAAATCCTAGGAACGAAAATACTGTCACAACATAGCAACATCCAATAATGACATTGAATAGCTTGCAAATGATTCCTGGAAGCTGTAGATAGGTTTAAGTTAGCGGCAGATGAACCACTTCTGAATCTGACCCCTTCCCCTTTATAAATAGTGCACCACTTATCAGGTATGGCTTCCAAATAAAACATTCAGTTTGAATTGCAAAATTCTGAGTGGTGCCCAGAACCTGCAGCTCCCATGCAAGCCAGTCCTGGTGGACAGCATCACTCACCATGGAATCACTCACAAATAATGGACAGGTCTTGATTAAGGTGTCTTCATAATGCTTTATTTTAAGACCTGGGGTCTGATAGTTGCATCCTTTCTGCAGTGTGCCTTGCCAATTAAAGAGACTAATGGGTCATGTAGCCAAAAAGGGTTTAAGCTGCTCAGAAGGGGCACTGGTGATATTGGGCACCTGCTATGCATAGAGAGCACATTCCTATGATATTCTAACAAACTGGGGAGCATGGTCATAGAGAAAGTAAGCATGTGGAAAGAGGGCATGCCCACAGGAGCTGGGCCCTTGCCAGCATGCTCTTCCCATCATGCTGCATGTACCACAGGCCTTCAGTGAAGTAAATCCATGTCAGGAAATTCTAAAATACACTTCACAATGCTGGGAGACAGGGGAGTATGTGCAGTACCAGCAAACCAGTTATGGTTCTGGCACACAGAGGGAGTCAGTTGGTTAGCTTGCATACTGCTGGACAGCCGTTTGTCTGAACTGTGCTGGCTCCTCTGTGCTTTTGCTTGCCCTAGCAACTCATTGCCCCTGCACTGCTGGGACCAGGGCCAGATGGACAGCAGCATCTTGTTATTTACGGAAGTAGTCAGATCTGTGTGGCCACTATGGAGATTTTTATTCTACTTGGCAATCAAGATGGGATTACCTATTCCGTCCAGTCACTGCAGAAACTACCCTCTCTACTGCAGTCATTGAACTGGAGAGGGACAGGGGCTGGTGTGTATGTGCTGGGGGGAAGTCCAAGAGAAAAATTAGTATGTGAAGAGAAAGGCAGTTTCCATGTAGGAGAGATCCAGAGGGTGGGGGCGGGGCGTGCATAGGGACTGAGCCAAAAGATCCCAGACAGCTAAATAGAATGGGACTTTGGAGAAGGACCTAGGGGATGGAGAGAAAAACGTTAGAGGGAGAGAAAATGGAGTGGAAATACAAGTAAATAATGAATAGGGGAAATGGAAAAAGCAAATAAGGAAATATTTATTGTAACATTGTATATTAAAGACATGTTACACTGATGTGTTTTATAGATTTCCCTTTTTTTGTTAGGGAAAAAAGACATACTGGGCAATTCTCCTCCAGATATACCAGCATCAGTTTCAGTGGAGTTAGCCTGGATTGACATTGGTGAAACAGGAAGCAGCATTTAGCCTATAGTGCTGAGCTATCAGTCACCTTTGATGTGAAGTCAGTGGTGTGTGTGTGTGTGTGTGTGTGTGAAAGTATCACCAAAATACCTAAAGCCAAACCTTCTTTTAGCCTGCCTCAATTGTGGAAAGTACAGAGGGCTACAATCTGAGTTATGCACCGTCTCTGTAAAATGGGGGAGCAGATATTCATGTTTATATTTCTCATAAAATGGTTGGCAAATGACGCTCACTAATGTATGAATTATTTTAGAAGTAGTTGCCATTTTTCTAGCACAATAACCAGCAGATTATTCATGGATATCTAACTTTAAATTGTCATAAAGCACTGTACCTCATCAATGGGAAAAATTCAGCCAGTCGCTTTTTGTACAATAATAAAGATTTAAAATCCTATTACATCAAGATATTATATGGAATGCATGCCAAGAAATTATATCAGTTCCTTGGGACTGCAAATATAGAGATTGGTATATATTTCCTAGTTTTAAATATCCTGTGAATTAAATACAAAAACCTAGATGAATGACATATTAAGGTTGCAAATTTAAACACTCAAGCCCAGGAATGAAAAGGTGAAGGTTCTTATTGTGTTGTTTTTAATAACTGTTTGTATTACAGTAGCACTTAGAGGCCTCAGCTGAGACTGGGGCTCAATTGTGCTAGGTATACCGGCAGGATTTTAAAAGACAGGCTCTCCTCTGTAGAGTTTCTAATCTAAATAGATTAGACAGAGTGGGAGAAAGGAAGTAATATCCCCATTTCACAGATGGGGAAATGAGGCACAACAATTAGGGGCCAGGTTTTCAATTGCTCAGCACCACCATTTGGGGTCCGATTTTCAAAAGAGTTCAACTCCTGTTTAGGCACTGAAATATGAGCCAAATTTTAAAATGTTCTCAGCTCTCACTGTGATCTTTATAGTCAATTTCAAGAGCTCAGCACCCAAAACCAAGCTGTAAAGATATTTGAAAAAGGTATGAGTGACATTGAGATTATAACAGAAGTTGATAGCTTTGTTTACAGTTTATACGTAAACTGAGGTAAACCCACATTACTTTGTCTAGGACAGACTTTTTATAGTGTTTACCTAGGCTAGGCTGTCTTCTTAGCACTTGTTCTAATAACATTATACAGAAGGAATTCATAACTTCGCATATAAGTTTAACACATGCATTTTACAATGATATTAAATGACCAGTGTGCTATTTGTTTTCAAATGATACCTTACAAGGCAAATTTTGTACAACTATCATTGCAGTAGTGTGTCCTGTGAACTGTAGGGACGCTTAGGGTCACAGACCCCCTCCTTGCATGAAAAAATCATCAAAACAAACAAGGGACAGAATAATCTGGCATCAATTACAGATAAATGTATCATTCTGCTTTTTTATGTTTTTTTTACTGGGTGACACTGGATATGATGAGTTGAGAGGGGAAAGGGTAGCACAGACATTTGCTATCTTATATTTTCAGAAACGTAAGTCAGCTAAAGTAAATGTCTTTGTTCTCAAGTCCTTATCAAAGTTTTTTTCTAGTTAATATGGTGCGCATGTTAAATTGTCTATGAAGTTATTATACCAGAGTACTCGTGTGCTAAGATAGCTGTGGAACATAATAGTCTCCCCGTAGTGCCTTTTGGTTTGAATTTTTGCCTTTATTTGTCTTTTACCTCCAAGAAGTTGGATGTATCCAATAAGAAATTAAGCCAGATTCCCCTAAGGAAAATTCCCACCCAGAAATAGTCCAGCTGCACTTGCTTTAGAGCTCTGTCAAGAGGCTGCATTTTTGGGCAGGCAGTACAACATTGCCAAGAATATTTTCAATCCTTTTTTAAAAGATATGCAGTGGTTACAATAACCAAACAAATGGATAAATATGTGGCAGATGCAGGTTGACGAGAATCTGCCAAATTTAAGAAAGGAAAAGATGATATGGTAATATTGAAAAGAGGTAGAGGGGGAATGACGTCTGAATTCTGGGGCTTGTCAAAGCACTTTGTTCCCTTCACTCAGGTGACTTGTGTAGTGATTATTCTTTAGTTGGCTCTGGGCCTCCTCAAGCTGGACATGGAAAGTTCTTTGCAAAATGTAGATCATTGCAAAATTCCAGATTTAGGCCCCAACCCAGCAAACTGCTGAAGCATGAATATGAAATTAAGCATGTGGTTCTGTTGACTTTCATGTGAGTGACACCAGTGACTTCAGTGGGATTATTCACATGCTGAGGTGTTTTCCTGTAGCTGGGCTTTAATCAGGTGATAAATGGAAATTTAAAAAGCTCCTGGAGAGCAACTGCTTGGGAGGGGGATTCACCAGTGCTCCGTCCTCTGTCTTTCTCCCTAACCTTGTCCTGCAACAGTCTTGTTGTTACAGGTCCATCCCTTTAAGAGCCAGGGAGCCTGGGCCCAGCCGGTCCTGTTCATGTATCAGACTCAGCTGGGAAGGCAGCAAATGATTCCTATAAAGAACTGAAAGAGCTCCATGCAAAGGGGAGCTGCAACCAGGAGATTGACTGGCCCTGGAGCAGAGAGAAAGGCCTCTGGGCTCCTGCAGCCTGAACTGGTCAGGGAAAAGCTCTTGTGTTGTGTTATTTGTGAGTTTATTTGAATTAGCAAACCATGCCCTGAGGAAGGGCCCTAAAGAGACTTTGGGGGTGGTGTTAGTCCTTCCTAGGCTGAGGGATAGGCCAGCAGCCCAACACTCGCCCCCTCTCAACTTGCCTGTAGCAAGCTTTTGCAGCCTCATTAGCCTCTTTTCCCCATCACGGATGCCTGCCAGGCTCCTCAGAATCAGAGCCCCCAGCGATCATGGAAGTTGAGAGCTAGCTGTTCTGCCCCTACTCAGTGGGGAATCTGTCTGGGCTAGGATATTATGAAGTACATCTTTGAGCACCAAACAGCTTACTTCCTGAGATGCTGCTCTGTTACCATGGAAAATGGCCTCACAAGCAATAGAAGTAATAGAAAATGATCTTTAGAAGTAAACCTCTGTGATTTAGTTTTAGGAAAAGGAGACATATACAATGTAGAATAATAATTTGCATATTCCTGCAGAATGAGGTATAATTAGCATGAGCACCTAATACAGTTCTTATGGCTAGTATCCTTCTAGGTTCAGGGGTAAAACTCTCTGCTGCAGCACCTTGTCTACATAATTTATATGCTCAACTGGTGGATATTTCCATTGACTTCAGTGGGCTGACTATTTCATAAGGGTCCAACTGTGGAGTTTCTTGGAAACAAATTTAATGTGTATAAATATAGGAAGCAGGTTGATTTTATACCAGCTGAAGAGCTGGCCCTTTATATAAATTTAGAAAGCATATACAGTAGTTGTCCAAAATAACATTGAGCTCTATCTAAGACATTTGAATTTTGTTTTACAGTATTTGTTCTAGAATAGAAATGGTTTATTCCATTTTCCTTATCTTTAAATTCTTTCTTCTTTTCTATTTACATTCTGGGTTCCTCCCAGAAAGAATGAAATCATCTCATTTTTCTTTAATGCTAAAAATTATGTAGCCTCGGAGTATATATTATTATTTTGTATTGTGGTAGCACCTGTGGGCTGTCGCTCCATTGTGCTAGACACATAATAAGAGACAGCCCCAGCTCCAAAGGACTCACAATCTAAGTAATAGGAAGTGTCAGTAGAGTCCCCATACAGAGAGCCTCCCAATAACTGGCCACAAGGCTCAGCCCCAAACATCACAGGTCCTCTGGGATCCTTGTGAATCCCGAGAAACAGTGGGAGGCTCAGCCAATTCAAAAAGAGACCCTGGTGTGTGTCTGCAGCAGCTCTGGCTCCAGCAGCCTGCAACCCTAGTGGTGTTGCCATGTTACCAGGCACTGTTCATGATCCTGGCTGACCATGGAACACATGCCCCAGCTCCATTAAAAGGATCCCTGCTGTGGAGGCGGTTCCACCTAAAAGATATTGCAATCCCAGTCTGTGTTATCTTTCCTTGTAAGCTCTGCTGGGTACATGGAGGAAAGGGAGCATGGTTGGGGGCTTCTTTATGCCCTAGTCATCCCCAGCTGCTATGTTTGTTCCTCAGGCTCATTGGCAGCTGGTGCAACATAGGGTAGTTGCCCGATGTAGGCTTGGGACCAGAGCAGCATACATCTATCCCAGAACTGAAGAAATGCAAAAGGGGTTTAAAGCCAACTTTGCACCCTCACTCCTGAGATACATTGTACACTTCTCAGCTGCAGCTCAGCATCTAGTGCCTGGTTGAAACTCCCAGGCCCAGCAAGGTGTCTGTTGTTGTGAGTGCTTATCAGTGCTGGAAGGAAAGGAGAAGATTGAGTCAAGGAGAATCCCAAAGATCTATCCTCTATGTGTGTCCTACAGTTAATCCGAAATATCTTGGTTCATCAGATTGGGTTATCAGGGACACATCTTCCAGGTTGCTGCTCAACTGCATTTGCATATTTTCATATATGTCCATGTAGATGTGATAAAAACATTTAATGATGTGTGTCAAGGTTCCTTCCCCACTCTGAACTATAAGGTACAGATGTGGGGACCTGCATGAAAGACCCCCTACGCTTATTCTTACCAGCTTAGGTTAAAACTTCCGCAAGGTACAAACTTTTACCTTTTGTCCTTGGACCTTATGCTGCCACCACCAAGCATGTTAAACAAAGAAGAGGGAAAGAGCCCACTTGGAGACGTCTTCCTCCCAAAATATCCCCCCAAACTCTACACCCCCTTTCCTGGGGAAGGCTTGATAAAAATCCTCACCAGTTTGTATAGGTGAACACAGACCCAAACCTTTGGATCTTAAGAACAATGAAAAAGCAATCAGGTTCTTAATAGAAGAATTTTAATTAAAGAAAAGGTAAAAGAATCACCTCTGTAATCAGGATGGTGAATACCTTACAGGGTAATTAGATTCAAAACATAGAGATTCCCTCTAGGCAAAACCTTAAGTTACAAAAAGACACAAAAACAGGAATATACATCCCATTCAGCACAACTTATTTACCAGCCATTTAAACAAAACAGAAATCTAACGCATATCTAGCTAGATTACTTATTAAGTTCTAAGACTCCATTCCTCTTCTGTTTCCGGCAAAAGCATCACACACACAGACAGACCCTTTGTTTCCCCACCCCCCACAGATTTTAAAGTATCTTGTCTCCTCGTTGGTCATTTTGGTCAGGTGCCAGCGAGGTTATCTTAGCTTCTTAACCCTTTACAGGTAAAAGGACTTTGCCTCTGGCCCAGAGGGATTTTATAGCACTGTATGCAGAAAGGTGGTTACCCTTCCCTTTATGACAATGTGTAAATGGACTTTTTCTATTCTATTCAGGCTCTTACACTGCATCCATCATCAGGGTATTCGAGCACATTCTCATTGCACATGCCTGTATTAACAATTGCATGTAGTAGCATGTACACATGCAAACTTTCATGTATTAACAGTTGCATTCACAAATACTGTGCGTACCGTCAAGGAGACTCTCTGAAAATTTGGCCTTTGATAGCCAAAAATTGACTCAGCCTCAGTCTCCAAATGGTTTTATGGCATAGCCCCATATAGTGCACACTGTAGTAGTCTAAATCACAGGTGACAAAAGCATAGATGCACTCAAAGCAGATTGTGGAGAAAAGTCTGCTTCCATTTAAGAACCCTGGCCTGCACTGGTTTGGTCACTTGGCCTCTGGAGAGCTTGCTTTGCAATGTACATAATATCTCTTGCAACACCTGTTCACTTCAGGGCTTACAATAATATATCACCTTGGTGGGTTTTCTGTGTCTGGGCTTTGTCTGAATAAATTCATCTGTTTGGTCAGAGATTTGGTTGAAAGCCTCACCTGTGTATGTTTAAAAAAAAAAAAAGTGCACCACAGTACTCTGAATTGAACTCTTGTGCTTCCAAAATAGGGGCCGTTTGACCAGAGATGTCTAGGACAGAATGGCTTTGCTATGAGCAGAATTTCTAAGGACTGTGAACTGGTCTAGATTCTACTAGCAATGCTGTTGTTAATGGACCTCTAATCTGGTTCCAGAATGTTTGCAAACCTTGAACTGAATTGGATTACAAGTGGCAGAATGTGAAACATTAAAAATAAATTTTCATTTTTACCTCCACTTTCATGAGTAAGGACACTATGATCATATATATCTTACCTATGGGTCATGGGGCGGAGGAACATGATCCCAGAGTACAGAGGGTAGGCTGCACTGCAGAATTGGACCCCAGAGGGCTTCAAGGCCTAGAAAGGTAGGAGCTGAAGGAGAGGGAGGTGTTCCTTCTGGATCTGAAAGATCACTCAGCAGCTGTAAGAGTGGACATTAGTGGATTTTCTCTAAGGTCCAACTCTGCTTTTAGTTACTCCAGCGTAAATACAATTAAATCAATAGATTTACATTGGTGTATCTGAATAGAATTCATCCCTTAGTGTATGCTGATGAATTCCAGTCAGTCACTGAACTATGCCATAGTCTCAAAGAATAGCTGTACTCTGGCCTCTGTGTGAGGTGTTGTGGTTAGAAGCCACTAAACTGTTTGGATGCCAGATAAGATAACCAACTGCTTAGAAGCACAACAAGGATATTTGACAAATAAACTGTTCAAGAAGTTACCTTTCATTGCCAATCAACTATCTGTAAGGGGAATGTTGCCCCCTTACGAACATTCAGTGGGGGTGTTTTAGTTGCTAGCTCCCAGTACTAAAAAGGGGGAAGCGTGGATGGGGAATCAGGACCCTGAGACTGACAGTCCCCAAGAACAATGGGGAGAGGCCAGTGATCCAGGTCAGCCTGAATGACAGGGCGGGCAGGCTAATCAGGGAGTCAGGAGGCCAGGGAGGTCCCATCCTCCCTGTGAGCTGGAATTGCCTGGGTCAGACAGCGTGGGGCCGAGCTAAGGAGAAAGCAGGGGCCCAAGCTGAGCTGGTGAGCAGAGCTTGTGCCAGATCCAGAGAGAGCAGACCCTGTCCTGGGAGCAGAGCTGCAACCCCAAAGCCAGAGGCACAGCCCAGAGAGAGCAGACTTGCCCTGGGAGCAGAGCTGCAGCAACCAGAGCCAGAGGGGCCAGAAAAGCAGCCCAGGAAGCAGGTCAGTGCTGGGAGCAGAGTCACAGAAGCAGCCTGCAGAGCAGACCAGTCCTGGGAGCAGAGCTGTAGCAACCAGAGGCAAAGGAGCCAAAGAAGTAGCCCAGGGAGCTGGAGGCAGAGCAGCAGCAGCAGTGCTGGGACAGAGTGGTGGAGGTGGGGCTGGAGCAGTCCGGAGCTGGGTGCAGTGAGCAGCTGGGGAGAGCGAGGGGGACCCTGGGCAGCAGGCCCAGCACAGGGAGACGCCTCAGCCAAGAGGCTCTGCAGGCCAGGCTTGGATCGTAACCCCGACAGGGCGGGGGCAACACTGGGAAGAAGGATCCTACCACTTAGAGCCTGAGAGCGTGTGGCCACCACCAGAGCAAGTGTCCAACCCACAGCATCCCTGCAGCACAGCCAGGGCCTGAGAAGAAGGCCTGGGACTTACAAGGAACAAACTGTGAACTGCCCTGACATTCCAGAGACACTGTTTGTGATGTTCCCTGCCACAGAGCAGGGTGATGTATTTCCTTTAACCTTTCCCATTTTTCCTTATTCTTTTTAAAATTAATTGTTGATTAAATAACTTGCATTTGCTTTAAATTGTATGTAATGGTCAGTGGGTCAGAGAAGTGCTCAGTGCAGAGAGAGTACCCCGGAGTGGGAACACCCTAGCCCCTATCCTAGGTGACCACAGCAGGGTTGGGGGTTGAGCCCCCCAGGAATCCTGGGCCCAGCCTGTTGGGGTTACGAGGACTCTGCCAGACAGGAGAGTGGAAGGGGAGTCCTTAAGGGCAGGGAGACCACTGGGTAAAGGAAGTGGGAGCGAGGACTCAGATCCTTTCGCTAGCTCACTTCACTGGGGTAGTGCAGAAACCAGGAAAGTTCCCCCGCTTACATATCCGCTTCCCAGAGAGATTCTGACATCCAGACTAGCTGATCCTAAAGACCTTTGGCCAAAACTTTTAATTTTAGTGTTCTAAAATTAGGCACTTAAATCTGTAAACCCTAACCCTAATCCTAAACCTATGGATTATTAATCCTTCTGTGTAGATGCCTAAATACAAGATTAGGAATTCATCCTTGGGAAACTTTGGCTTTTGTTTCCATCATTAGGAAAGGGTAATCTATTATCCGGCCTCAAGGAGTCCACACGAGTCCAGACAAAAGCTGTCTGACTGGGATTCTTCTCCTCATTGCGATGTCAGAACACCTAAAACTCTCCCTCACTCTCTTCCCCCGCCCCCGAAAAAGCATATAAGGACTTCACCCTCGTGGCAGAATTGCCATTTTAAAATTCTATCTTTTGTGGTTTAGTTAGGGAGTCTGGCTAGCAGTTAAATGGATGCTTTCTTTAGGTGATTTTTAATAAAAGGTGGTTTTAGAATTCTCTAGTTGAAATAACCTGAGAACAGGTTTTAAAGGTTTCTAACAACAGATTTTTTTTTAAATTGTACATTGAATCCCTTTAAGGCAAATTACAATACCTTGTAATATTATAGCTTGCACTGAAATAGAAATGCGTGTTACTTGTTCACTTGAATGCTATTTGTTCCATTGATTATTGCTTAACAATTTTTCTTTCTTTCGAGAGCAAATGGTTCTTATGTTATTCCTGTAAATCTAGCTATTTATATACAGGTATTCAGCATCTTATATAGAGAGAGAATACTCATTATTTCAACAATGGTAAAATAAATGGAATGGTATCTAGTGATGCTTTATCAGTATTTCTGGTGACATAGAATGTGTCATTTATTTTGGTACAGATAGGCATGCCAACATTTTCAAAAATGACTAGTGGTTTTGAGTGAGCTTTTGGGTCCCCTAGCTGAGTCACCTTAAGGGGCCTGATTCCTTAGAGTGGGTGCTCAACACTTTCTGAAAATCAGCCCCCTTTTGAAAATCTTGCCCATAAGACTTTCTCCTGCTTCTATTGAAGTCAATGGCAAAACTCCCAGTAGCTTCAGTGGTGCAGGATTGAGCCACAGGAAAAGCTGGGGCAAGTGATCCACAGAGAAGTATGAAAGGTGTATTTTGGTTGTTCCTTATTTCTGGTTTAGTGTTTGCAGATGCTGACATGCTGAAGGCCCAGAGAAACTTTAGGTAGAGCATGCAGAAACCCAGAATGGTTCCTTTTGGTTGCAGGAGAATATCTCATATAAAATCAAAATACATGGCATTCCATACTCAAGATTTGAGTTTGCATAGTCAATACTTTTGTGAAGCTGGAGATATGATAACAGTAACAGAAATTCTATTATGATTTTTTTTTTGGTACACTGATAAATTAAATCTTGGCATGGGTCATTAAGTTCTCAGATGATTACCTCAAATGGTGCCACAAAAGAATGTTTCCTGTGCCTGTCATGTGTATGCTTAGAGCCAAAGTTTATATGGGCAAAATTCCCATAGACACCAGTGGCAGTTTTGTCTGAATTGTAAGCTAAGGATGGCAAGATTTACCACTTGCTGTAAGGAACAGAGACTCTGAGCTGCAAAAAAAAAAAAAAAAAAAAGGTGCCATTGGGGAACTGTATGTGTTTCTGCTCTCATTTCCTCCCCATCTCTTTACACCTCCCACCCAAATATCCCTTTGTCTCTTTCTCCTGCTCTCATATTCCTGTTCCCTTGCAGGGGCATTCCCCAGACTTCCATCCACCTCCCCTGGGCCTGTCAGCAATGATCCAGCCCTGGAGTTGGCCCCTTATCCTCTTCTCTCTTTTTACAGCATACTGTTGACACTCATAACTTTAAAAAAGGGAAAATGTGTGTGCTGAGTATCTAACCAGGCTGACTTGAAGGAGCATTTTCTTTCATTCAAAAAGAACAAGGAAAATGTTTCTGTTTTGTTCTAAGATGATAAATGGGTTAGTTTGTGGTTCTTCATCTTAAATACGATCTATGCATCACAAATTCAGTCAGGTAGCTCTTTCAGCAAAGGATGATCACGTCCTAAATCAGTGTCCCAAAAGGTTGAGCAGTGTCTGCATCCTAAATCTCAGTGCTTTAGCTAATCTGATTTCACTGATATGGCAGCAGTTACTGGTATTTATAGGAGGAAATTTTCAAAATGCGGAGTCAAGCACATACTTTTCCAAAGAATGTTTTGAAACATGCCTTTCATTGCTTAATTTTTCAAGTTGAAAACTTTGGGGGTATTTTTCTTTAGTTCTGTGTAAGACAAGTACATTTCCAAAATTGCTCTATTTTATATTCTTGCCAAAATGAAGTTGATTACATGGACTGATAAAACTGTTGCAGGAGTTTATCTGAAGAGGCCAGAAGTTGCTGAATATCTAGACATGCCAGATGATTAGCATTTGCCATTAGTTTGAGACAATTTATTGCCATTAAAATGAATACAACATTTTGAATCTGACTTTTACATGGTTGGAATGACATGCTTGATTCCTTTATAAAGAGACATTAAGTAGGTGTCTATATTAGTCATTTGGTAATTTTTTTAAGGAAACCCAAAGTGGAAAAGAAAACCTTGATTGATGTGTGTCATAAATATAAAGGGAAGGGTAACCACCTTTCTGTATACAGTGCTATAAAATCCCTCCTGGCCAGAAGCAACATCCTATTACCTGTGAAGGGTTAAGAAGCTCAGCTAACCTGGCTGGCACCTGACCCAAAGGACCAATAAGGGGACAAGATACTTTCAAATCTTGGGAGAAGGAAGGCTTTTTTTTGTGCCTTTTGTTTACTTGTTTGTTCTCTCTTGGGACTGAGAGAGGTCAGACAGAAATCCATCTTCTCCAACCCATCCTAATCCAAGTCTCCAATATTGCAACCAGTATAGATAAGCCAGGCGAGGCAGATTAGTTTATTTTTTGTTTTATGTGAATTTTCCCTGTGTTAAGAGGGAGGTTTATTCCTGTTTTCTGTAACCTTAAGCTTTTGTCTAGAGGGGGATCCTCTGCGTTTTGAATCTGAATACCCTGTAAAGTATTTTCCGTCCTGATTTTACAGAGATGATTTTTACCTTTCTTTTTTTTTTTTTAATAAAATCCTTCTTTTAAGAACCTGGCTGATTTTTCCATTGTTACAAGATCCAGGGGTTTGGGTCTTTGATGATTTTGTAACAAATTGGTTAGGATATTATTCTCAAGCCACCCCAGGAAAGGGGGTGTGTAGGGCTTGGGGGGATATTTTGGGGGAAGACGTCTCCAAGTGGTCTCTTTCCCAGTTCTTTGTTTAAAATGCTTGGTGGTGGCAGCATACTGTTCAAGGACAAAAGGTAAAAGTTTGTACCTTGGGGAAGTTTTTAACCTAAGCTGGTAAGAATAAGTTTAGGGGGTCTTTCATGCGGGTCCCCACATCTATACCCTAGAGTTCAGAGTGGGGAAGGAACCCTGACAATGTGTAAAGGATTTTTCTCATCACTGAATCCAAGAACTGTTTTTAAAGTGGAGGGTCTGATCCAGTGAAGCATTTTAAGTTGAAGCTTGGTTGACTTTAAGCATGAGTCTAGTGCCATTGAGCTCAAGTACCCCAAGGAGAACACAAATCTATTGAAAGTAGATGGTATTATTTCCCATGATAGTACAGATATTATGCTATTGTCAGGGCTGGATTAAGACAGTCAAGGTGTACATCATGACACCAGTCCCCGTGGCCCTGACCCATCTTGGAGTAGCAATGGCAGGAATGTGGTCCATCCTCAACAGAGAGTTAGGGGCAGCAGCATGGGTCCCCTTTCTTTCCACCAGGAATGGCAACAAAGAGGCTCATGGGAGTAGCGGAGGTGGCAACAGGGGTCTTCCTCACCCCTGGAGAGGAAAGGGTGGCAATTGGGCCCCCCCCCCAGTTCTTGCCCCAGTGTCTGCTTCTGTGGCTGGGCCAGCCCTTGCTGGCACATTTCTCCTGCCGCAGTCAGCTGTAGTAGTGTTTACAGGGTTCCTCAGAGCAGCGGGCATCAATGTTAACACCCCATTGAGACTCATGGGGCAGTTCTCCTTTCAGAGTTTTGTTTGAAGCTCTCTACAAACTCAGGCAGACACCACTGCACCGGTTACTCTCGGATCATGTGTTCAAGCTTTTTGTTTTTTTGCAGTCATGAGAGCTAGAAATGCATCTACTGAGAGCTGAGATTCTGATGTAATCAGATGACTCCAAGAGCTGGGTGTGTGGACATAGGGCTATATTGTCTTTGCGTTAATCCGTCCCTGGCTATAGTTACTGTAACCCGACCAAAAGTCTAATGCAAGCAAATTAAATAAACCCCAATATTTTTCTATTTAATTTTTAACTTAGCAGACTGATTTTCCTTAAATGTGAAAGTTCAGCAGACTATAAAAGCTTTATTGCTCCCAATCAGAGTTTAAACTTTTGTCTAATATTCATGGTTGCTCCAGCTCATTGGAAGAGCAACAGAAGAAATGTTAATTGCGAATCCCCTGCAAGCTGTTCATCATTATCCTTATTCTCTTCTAATGGGACTTACTCCCAGTCATTCCATTTGAAGTCATGTGGTAATGGCTTCTTACAACCTTTTCTCTTTTAATAATGAGTAATGGCATAATAACAGAACACAGGTACATTGCAAATTCACCCAACATTAATCTTCTCCAACTATCGTTCTTTTTTGACCTTTTTTCCTATCTTTATATTCAACTCAGTGAGCAGAGAGAATGCATTTGATCATTAAATGACATTGCCTGTTCAGACAATTTTGTCTACATGTTAGGTTAAATCCTAAAAATTACCTTGTGAAATCTACAGCTTCTACATTTGTTAGGCTTTCATTGGCCCTTCCTGGGACAAATTCATCCCTAGAGACCATGGCAATGCACCTTCTAACACCGGAGTGGAGTCTGAGCTCCTATATTTGTGTTCTTCAGTCTTACTGTGTGTTAATGGGGCATTATTAAAAGGCAATTTGAAATATTAAAATAAAGACTTATTTCAAGTAAATTATTGTTAATTTGTATATTTAATAGAAAAGAAATGTCAGAGTGTAAGCTTTACAGACTAAAGTCCTTAGAATCATAGAATATCAGGGTTGGGAAGGGACCTCAGGAGGTCATCTAGTCCAACCTCCTGCTCAAAGCAGGACCAATCCCCAACTAAACCATCCCAGCCAGGGCTTTGTCAAGCCTGACCTTAAAAACTTCTAAGGAAGGAGATTCCACCACCTCCCTAGGTAACACATTCCAGTGTTTCACCACCCTCCTAGTGAAAAAGTGTTTCCTAATATCCAACCTAAACCTCCCCCACTGCAACTTGAGACCATTACTCCTTGTTCTGTCATCTGCTACCACTGAGAACAGTCTAGAGCCATCCTCTTTCGAACCCCCTTTCAGGTAGTTGGAAGCAGCTATCAAATCCCCCCTCATTCTTCTCCTCCTCAGACTAAACAATCCCAGTTCCCTCAGCCTCTCCTCATAAATCATGTGTTCCAGTCCCCTAATCATTTTTGTTGCCCTCCGCTGGATGTTTTCCAATTTTTCCACATCCTTCTTGTAGTGTGGGGCCCAAAACTGGACACAGTACTCCAGATGAGGCCTCACCAATGTCCAATAGAGGGGAAGGATCACGTCGCTCGATCTGCTGGCAATGCCCCTACTTATACATCCCAAAATGCCATTGGCCTTCTTGGCAACAAGGGCACACTGTTGACTCATATCCAGCTTCTCGTCCACTGTAACCCCTAGGTCCTTTTCTGCAGAACTGCTACCTAGCCATTCGGTCCCTAGTCTGTAGTGGTGCATGGGATTCCTCCGTCCTAAGTGCAGGACTCTGCACTTGTCCTTGTTGAACCTCATCAGATTTCTTTTGGTCCAATCCTCTAATTTGTCTAGGTCCCTCTGTATCCTATTCCTACCCTCCAGCGTATCTACCTCTCCTCCCAGTTTAGTGTCATCTGCAAACTTGCTGAGGGTGCAATCCACACCATCCTTATCCACCTAATAAAACAAAACTGGCATATGTTCCTTTATATTGTCCCTCAACTCTGAGCTGGAGGGACCAGTTCTGGTGTCTATTTCCATTATGTTCTTGACCTTCTTATTGAGCATGAAAACAAGCATGCCAGTTAGTGTCAAATGTAATGATACCTGCTCGTTAAGAATTGGATTGAGACAACCAACGTGTTTCTTAAGGAAGACCACCCAAACAGCCATCAAATGGCAATGAACATTATCAACCTGGGTCTAATTCAAATCAGTGACTCAAAAGTAAAACTCAGTGCCCTATTACCAATTCCTTGAGCTGGCTAGTGCTTTCCATTTAATTAATATTTGAGTTATGATGAGATACTATTCAGAAGATGGAATCATTTTCAATATTATTTTTTAATTTAGTACTAAACTCAGAATTCTTTGATGGTTATTGTTGGCAAAGAAATAGGGGGCAGTGCTTTAACTGATATACCACACTGTTGGGTATTAAAGTCATACAGAGATACAAAGCTTCAGCAAGGTTGTCCAAGGGTTGAACATCTGAGCAAATCTCTCCAGTCTTGTGATGATCCTCAGCAAGAGTCCTTATTTGGTCCCGATCAAGGCATTTGAGGAAATGCATATAACAAAACAAACAACAAAAACTTCAGGCCAAATTCTGATTTTCATACTGCCCAAGTTTAACTCCATTAATTTTAATGGGCTTGCTCCTGATTTACTCCAGTGTGAGATGTGAATTGGAATCTTCATTATCTTGACTTGACTGATCAGCCTAAACAATCTTCTAAAAATAATGCCAACAAGGGGAGAGACTGGCAGCAGGTTGGTTGGCCTCCCTTATCTTCCTATGGGTGGAAATCCCTCTTCGCTTGATATTTTGATTGTTTTCTGCACGGTTTTTAGTCTTCATAGAGGGGTTTGTTTTCAGTCTGGATTTTACAGCACTAGGTCATCTAGAAGATTAACAAGATAGATAAATCAAACTTTTAGAAGCTCCAGATATAATCATCTAGCTTTTCTGTCATCTGCCACTTTAATCAGATGGCTTTGTAGACAACACCATCAATCTTGAGCTCTGAAAGTGCTGTTTGGGGCCTGATTCTGATCTTTCACACATTGCTGTAAACCAGAATTAACTCCACTGAAGGCAGTGGATTTACAGATATAAATCCTGTGCCAGATCAAAATCAAGCCCATTATCTTCTACAGACCTTAACTAGATATTATCAGTGAGATTAATGAAGACTTGTTGGAGCTGCTTTTGCAGCAGATGGGCAATATGGAGGGCTGCTTGAGTCATCTAAAGAACAACAGGATGACATGATGGAAAATAAACTCCATAAGAACCTACTAATGGGAAAAAACCTTAACACAGGAAGTGGATAGGAAATAAATAATTAATTCCATTCATCACCCCTGAAAAAGAGAGAAATGAGAGAAAAGATATGCAAATGGTTTACACTTTGGCAGGGCACTGTCTAATTTACTATCACAGAGAAGCCTGTTTTCTGTCAAAATGTTAATTTTTGGCAAGTTTTTTCTCTTGTTTTTCTGTTTTCGCGATGAATTGAATTCCTCCCTGCTTATCATTTTCTGTGCTTTGGATCTTTCTGGCCGCTCTTATACCATATTTATTCTGCCAGCACTAGTGGTCTGAGTATTCACACAGAAGGGTGCTTATCCATTTTTCCAGCATTTTTTTAGTCTATCAATAAACTTTTATTTTTCCTAGATTTTTTTTTTAGTATTTGTTGATCGCAACAAAGAAATTTGAAACTCCATGAACATAACTTTTCTGAACTTAACATAAATCACGCTAACACAGCGTCGCTTTGTCTCCCTCTAGTTGCTAGACCTTCAGAGTCAGTACAGTCACAGTGTGAGGGTATTTGTAACAGAAGCTGATCACCTGAGACAATCTGCTTTTTTGTCTTTGTAGCTGAAACAGCTAAGAGTTTTTCTGCCCCTAGGGCAAAAATGACCAATGAAACTTTGTGAAAGGTCCATTCCGGTATCCTGTGCATTGGTGGTAAACATAAAATAATTTGTGCCTGGAATGTTTGAACATTGTCCAAAACAGCTAAAGCTATCACCTTTGTGAACCAGCCTGAACCAGCCTGAAAAGCGCTGGCCAGGAAGCAGTGAAAAGAAAGTTGGGGACCATATGCTTTCATTCTCAGACTGTCCTGACAGGTTACTCTAGAAAGAGGTGGCCATTGTACTTTCACCCAATGCTTGACAAGCGTTGCAAGGTTGGTGGGTGATTAATGAAGAACTTATTAGTGTCTGATTCTTTACTGACTGTGGACATTTTACTATCATCACAGTGTAAGGTCCCACCAAAACCAAGGCCAACAGTGCAGCTGTAGATAATTTTTACCAGCAACTTTTCAACTGCAATCGTTATTAAAGTAAAGGAGTACTTGTGGCACCTTAGAGACTAACCAGTTTATTTGAGCATGAGCTTTCGTGAGCTACAGCTCACTTCATCGGATGCATAGCATATCGTGGAAACTGCAGAAGACATTATATACACACAGAGACCATGAAACAAAACTTCCTCCCACCCCACTCCCCCGCTGGCAACAGCTTATCCAAAGTGATCATCAAGTAGAGCCATTTCCAGCACAAATCCAGGTTTTCTCACCCTTCCCCCCCCCCACCACCACACATGGTCTCTGTGTGTATATAATGTCTTCTCTAATGTCTTCTGCAGTTTCCACAATATGCTATGCATCCGATGAAGTGAGCTGTAGCTCACGAAAGCTCATGCTCAAATAAACTGGTTAGTCTCTAAGGTGCCACAAGTACTCCTTTTCTTTTTACGAATACAGACTAACACGGCTGTTACTCTGAAACCCGTTATTAAAGTGTGTGTACCAAGTAATGCCACTACATGGCCAGCAATTGTGGGGGCACCAAAAGCTTCAGTGGCACAGTAAGATTGCCAGTGATGAACATAAACTGAATATACTGTCAGACCATCTTAAAAACCTAGCCAGAGAGAGGGAGAGGTCAACTTCTCTGGCACTTGAACTGAAAGGAGGCCATGTCCTTTTGAGATTTCCCATGACGATGATCATGATGAGTAGCTAGATCACACATAGAGGTTTGAGTCTGCTACTGCCTTTGAGCTAATGGACCTGCGGCCAGCTTTTAAAGGTATTTAGGTGCATAAAGATGCAGATAGATACCTACTGAGATTTTTGAAAGTTAGACACCTAACTCCCATTGACTTTCAGTAGAAGTTAGGCTCCTAACTTAGTTAGGTGTTTTTGTAAATCCTACCAGGTACCTAAAGATCTTTGTAAATCTGGCCCCTGACCCTGGAGTTCAGGCAGTACATGTTCATCCTTTTCTGTCTAGAGGTAGTGGATTCAATCTTTGCTGATGACCCATCTGGAGACGTTGCTACAAGAGGGCCAGATTTTCAAAAAGAGCTCAGCATCCAACAGCTCCCATGTAGGTGCTTAAATTAATGTCCAGATTTTCTAAAGAGTTTCTTTTCCATTTAGTCACTTAATTGATGGAGTCAGATTTTCAAACATGCTCTGCATCCACCACATGCCACTGAGGACAATTATCTAAAGCACTTTTGAAAAAGTTGGCGTAAAGCATTTAAAGGAGTGTGTGGAAAAATGTGGAACCTTACTGGAAAACTTAGTCACTGACCTGGGGATTTTAGAGGTCTGAGCCGTATTGAATTGGTAGAGGAACTGAATGCAGAAATTCTGGATCTGGATGTGGTAGATCCCATCATACAACTGATAATACTCAGAATCCTGTGGCTGGAAGCCAACAGAAGAATAGTAATGATATTCCACTTATAATTTTATTATTGAGTTATAGGACCCAGGATCTTGTGAGGGAAAAGTAGGAGCAGAGGAACAAAAAGCTCAAGAACTATAACTAGGAGTAGGGTGACCAGATAGCAAGTGTGAAAAATCGGGATGGGGGCTGGGGGGTAATAGGTGCCTATATAAGAAAAAGCTCCAAATATCAGGGCTGTCCTTATAAAATCAGGACCTCTGGTCACCCTAACTAAGGGAAAAGGTCTGGTTTGAACTAAGAAAGCATTTCTGTATGGCTGTATCACAGCAGCCATCTGTGATATATGGAATGCTAAGGTGTAAGCATATACAACTCATGACTGTACCTGTTATGGGACAGTATAACGTTATATTACCTTGCCAAGTTTTTGTCTCACATATAGAATAGGATAGACTTTCTGGAGGAAGGATTTTGCTAGTGATTTCTTGAGTAAATCAAGGTCATATAATTCTGGAAAGGACTCAGTATAGCAGACACCAAAGTATGCATGCAGTAATTATACAGAATATTATAGCAGTGGGCTCAATGTTTGGTAATAATAGCTGAGGCCTGGAATCTACATGTATATGTAAGGTAATATCTCATTAAAATTTGTGGCAAAGTTAAACATGAGTATTATGTTTCTGAGGTTTCTGAATGTTTTTATTGGTGGAATGTCCACATTATTTTCTTCTTGATGCAGTAGGTGAAATACAGATATAGACAAACTTAAATGGATCATAAATTGTGATGCTGACTCTTGTTTAAATTGGGGCATCTGTTTTCTTTCTTTTTGTTTGTAAAATACATTGGTTCATTTCTTGTTTTCAGATGTTAATGCTGTTTCTTATGCAGTATATTAGGTATATCTGTATGAAATATAGTGCCAAATTCGCCTTAGTTTAGCTCTGTTCACTGCCCTGGAACTGCACCAAGGATTAATTTGGTCCAAAACTTTTGTTTTTTTGTTTTCTTTTCTTAAATTGGGCCACTGAGCTTCTGGAAAACTTAAACTGCTTTCAATGTGGGAGCCAACAAAACTTCTAAAACCATATGGTAATATTCAGACTGAGTCATTGTGACATGATCTCACCCTGAATATAATTTTTTGATGTTTGTATGTCAGCAAGAAAACAGAAAAGTAAGAGGAGGGAGAGAGGTGAAGATTCAGCATATTTTCCCAATTACTGACAATGGTTTGTACTGTGGAGAAACCCTGCAGCTCCTTCCTTTTCCCATCAGTGACATGCACAACAAAAAACAGATTCTGGATAAAATAAGCCTGTTCAGAATTTCTCAGTTATTGCTGGTGATAATCTACCTAAGACTGTGCAATCACCAAGCCTAGCCCTTCGAGAAGGCAAAGTAGAGAATTTATGAGTACAGGA
Organism: Chelonia mydas; assembly: GCF_015237465.2. Classification (NCBI taxonomy): domain Eukaryota; kingdom Metazoa; phylum Chordata; order Testudines; family Cheloniidae; genus Chelonia; species Chelonia mydas. Next base: position 42,765,370 of record NC_057855.1, read on the forward strand.
CAAATGCAGCATGTTCGAGTGCTTGGTTTTTTTGTTGTGTTTGGTCTCTATATGGGACAGGGACTTTTTCATTTTCTACATAAGTCACAACTTGCCACACTGATTCTAAACAGTCACAAAATTTTATACTTAACTCACATTAGAATGTTCATTCATTGACTGGGTTTAGCAGAGTGAAAGGCCATGGTCAGCTTTCTGCAGCAAGATTAATAGCTTCTTCCTAAGGTAATGTTCTCTCTCTTCGAGTTCCATCCTAGGTGGCTACCACATGACTTGTGGCCAACCTAGTGTTACCGTATCCAGCTGGTTTATACAGTATTACTTTTTTTCATTTCCTAGTGCTGTAAGTTGATTCCCACAACAGACCCTAGCTAATCTTTAGAGAGATGTTTGAAGGTTTAAGCATGACCTAGACCTGGCTTCAGTCATGTCCAAAGATATTTGCAGATTTTCTGTAACTCTCAAGTTACCTAAGCTTGTTGCAGAATTGCAGCTAGAGATACATATCACAAATCCAGCTTGTGCCTTACACCCGCCCTTCTGCTTTCTACACATCTTGCTAGTGTTCCTCAGGGTCCTTCTGTCAATGCTTTTTAGCTGCTCTTCTAGGCAATTCAACCGGGGACCACTATTTATAGCCTCCAGTTGGCTTTCCCTATTGGCCATTCCATTGCTTTAGCTCTGGATTCCTTAAGCAAATAGATTTTAAGCAAATACAGTATTCAGCAGCATTTGCATTCCCAATTGGCCATTCATCTATTTCCAATCTATTTGGGGAAGCATCATTTCTCTCCCTGCTTAGAGAGCTCCTCACCTACCACCTTGCTCCAGACCAGAATTTATGAGCTGACCGAAGAGTTAAGGGTTGGGCAGAGCTTGCATTTGACTCTCTCTGGACCTACCTTAACTGGCAAAACACAGGATGTTCTGTTTTTGGCCCTTCTTGCCAGACTGTTTTGAAGTTTAAATAATGAGACAGGAATTTCGCCACTGCTAAAGGTTTGTGTCTTGGTGGAAGCTCAGAGCTCTACATTTGCATAAGCAAAACACCTCCTATTCTCGATGTTAACTGCTGTTGGAATAGTCCAGTCCCCACTTAACATACTTGAAAACCATTTTATTGTCTCATTCATTTTTATTTAAGTGACATGTAATGCTCATGGAAGGTGCTGGGGACAAATCCCACCTCCTCAATTACACTGGCACAACTTCAATGACTTCATTGGGGCTACACCAGTGTTAATGAGAGGAGAATTTGGCACATGAGGGCAGATTATTACTCTAGTAGTGTAGCTCCACTGACTGTAAGCTGAGGATCTATCCCTTGGAGTTTAAAATCTTTTGCAGTTTAAGTCTATAGAACGGATAGAGCATGCCCGATGGCTCTTTCAGATGAATCCCTTTGTTGTTCCTTCTTTCTTTCAGCTGTTAATTTTTATTTACATTAGTTCTTCAGCAGGAGTGAGTAAAGGGAGGCCATTGGCATATCCAGCATCTGTTACCTTGGTGTCTTTTGTCCACTGTAGACCACAACTTCAATTCATTGCTTTATTTTTCCATCATAAAAACCTAGTTGTGTGTAATCTCTCTAAGGCCGGTTTGTGCTGTCAGCGGCTAATTAACTTTATCTCTCACAGTGAGACAGGCCACAACATGTCTCTGTTATTGGGTGGAAACCCAGTCCAAGTCCCTTCCCCAAAAACTGCAGCTAAAGTACTTTGGAAAACAATGCCGTACATCAGCTGTTTCAAAAGCCGAGAGTATTGATTCTGAGTATCAGGGAAATGTACCTTTACAAAGCTTTTAAACTATAGTGGATGCTAAAGCAAAGCGAAGGGAAATGGGGGTTATAATAAAACAAAATAAAGTTCCTAATCCTTAATTTAGTGCTTACTCATTGGATATTGTGGATATGGTCTTGTATGTATTGTGGGAGGGATTCTCGGAAGTCTAACTCTGCTCCCATTGAGGTCAAATGGGAGCTTTGCTAAGTGATTTCAATGGGAGCAGAATTAGCCCAGTGCTGAGCATTTTGGAGGAATGCTTGTACTGATGGGCTCTTTTGAGTGTCTCCTCCCCCCCACAGCAGCACATGGATAAATAACAGGACAGTTGCAGACTACCTATTCACCCTGGTGAGGAGTTACTTACATGAGAAACCCTGCTGCCTCCAATGGGCCTGTTTGCGTGGGAATAAGCCTTTCTCAGTATAGCCCTAACTCTGCAAGCTAGCTTGTTCCCCCTGTATCTTTTCAGTGATTTGCCATGCCTGGTGAAGCTCTTACACAAATGTTAGACATCACAACAACATACATAAGCATAACTAGGCAGAGAATCTCCAATTACACATGAAAGTGCACTGGAGAGTAAGGATAGCATGACCCCCATAGCACTCACACAAATAGCAACCTGGTTTTGTGCACCTGTAGGTAACACAAGCCATATGGTAGAATCATATTTTCCCTTTCATCCTTTCTCTGTTGTAATAAGGGGAAAAGGAACCACAACACAAACCAAAGTGACACTAAATGCTGAGTCATATTAATTGAGGTAACTACAGCTTTCAATTCAAATAATTTTTCAGCATATGTAGTACATAGCATCTGTCCAGATAGCAGTTAGCCTTACATTTGCTGATATGATCTGAGTCATGCGTTAAATCCAGGAACTCTGAACAAAGAAACTTAATATTAAATATTTAGCACCTTTCTCACTTCAGGAGTTGGTGTGTTGGGGTCAATCCGGGAGGAAAAGTGGTGTGGCTGGTGCACTGCTATGCTCCAATTATACCCATCTGCTTCAACGGCACCTTGGGGACTGTCACAGGGTGCAGCCCTCACCATCAGACTGGCACCTCCTTGTGGTAGCTCTGGGGATTATCTCGAGGCCGATGCCCATGTCTGTGGTCTGCACACTGTCACTCTGATTGCTTCCATCTACAGCTCTTCTCTCAGCTTCTGGAACCGCTGCATCCTCTTTGTGACTCAGCTCTGTGGTTAGGTCACCATCTGTGTTTCCCCTTTCCAAGGGTGCGTATCACAATCCTATTGTCCAGCCACTTCCCCAGTGTTGAGTGGGGGGGACTGGACCCACCCACTAGTCCAGATCCCAACCCAGGAACCGCTAAATAGCACCTCCTGCTGGGTCTCTTTAACTTCTGTCAATTCTGCTATATTTCCATGGGCCACTTCCCCGCGGCCCCAGCATCTTTTTCACCCTCACTTCAGGGCGCTCAGCGGCTCAGTCCTGCAGCCAGCCAGGAGCTCCCCCGGTCCTTGCCAGTAGCTGCTCTGTCCAAGATGCTTACAGTTCTCCCTGCCCTCCAGGTACACAGTCCTTACTCCCTGAGCTCCTAGCAGCAACGGATCCTATGGTGCCTTGCAGCTCTCTTTTGTCTGAGCCTGCTGGGCCCAGATTGTTTGCTCCCTGCAACTCCTTCCTGATTGTTTCTGCTCCACATAGCCTCTCTGGGCTGCTCAGAGGACTCACCTCCATTGTTCCTTCCAGGGCAGGACATGGTTAATCCCTTCTATGCCTGTGTGTGTTAGACACCCTCTCATAGGGCCATAGTTTTGTGCATGTTGGGCAGCCAGCTGGCTCTATGTAAAGTCCTTGCAACTGCAACTCTCTTCACTGGCGTGATGGCAAATCAAGCTCAGGGCCATTGTGCAGATGAAACTGACCTCTTGCAGAGTCTTGGAGTTGCATTTTAAAAGTAGTCAGCCCTATTGGCTTAATTCTGCTCCCATTAAAGTGCATGGGAGTTTTACCATTTAATTTAATTCAGGCTGGATTATGGCAGTGCTGAAAATCGCAAACATGAACAGGGCTATATTCTGCTCTTATGTACCCTTGGGTAACTCTGATAAGTCAACGGAGTTACTCAGGATGCAGGACAGTCAGATCATCACCTCCCCCTGGAGCTTGAGAAATAGAGGCAACTTTATACATGGCACTTTGACTCTAAAATGCAAAAGCACAACTCAGAATGCCTTTATGCTGAGAGTTCTGCTGCACACTGTAAGCTGAAAGGGTTCAAATTCAGCCCTACATTTCTATCAGAGCTTATTATCCATGAAATTAAGTTTCATTGGGGCCCCAATGTGTCTTGTAAAAGAGCTTGTGTTTGGACTCCTAGCTCTGGCAAACTGTGAAGTTGTGTTGTCACCCTCCCTATTTTTCTGCAGTCATCCTCGGTTAAACAAAAGCCAAAATCCCTTTGGCAATTCACCACCTGCTGCCCTGACAGCTTAATGTGACTATATATATATATATACATACAAGAGAGAGATTTATTATTTCTGGACAAAGTCCCCTGCCAAGTACCACGCCTAAAAACAAACCCTGTTTCAATTAAAATAAAAAAGATTTAATATTCATTTTTTGTGCTCCATTTAGTGCACAATAAAACCTTAATTTGAAAGCAGGGTATACAACATGCAATCAATCTAATCCGGAACTGCTGTTGAGAGAGAAAAGATCCTCACTAAAAAAGATGAGCCAATTTGATCTAGCCTGCCACTTCCACATTTAAATCTAAGTTAGCTAATTCCTTCTCGAGTAAAATGGACTATATTGACATAAAAGTGGAGAAAGTCAGTGGACATCAGTCTCTTAATTTTGATTTAATTAGTCCCCTGATTTTTTTTAGGCTACTTTCATTGTACCCGCTCAGCTTCAACCAAAGGAAGAGTGATCAGATTTCAGACAGCTGCAGCATATGTCATATGGGAGACACTAAGTGACACTGGTTAGGGTTGGAATATTGATACGGTTGTGCTCTCAGATCTGCAGGGCTAACAATAAAGCCTAAAGCCAGGCAATTAGAGTTGGGCAAATACTTCAAAAAAACTCCAGAACATTGTTCATTCAAATAATCAGCATTAATTCACTTCAGTGATATTTGTAACATCATTCACTGCACCTCTGTTATCCGCAAGTGGAGATTCCCCTAACTGGAGAAGAGCTGAAAATTCCATAAAACCCACTGCAGAACTTGCTCTGCTGGTATAAACTGGGAACCTTCAGATGCCAGGGTGACAAGTGCTAGTATAAAACCCTAAGAATGACAGACTCTCTTTTCAAATGTTTAATAGTGAAATTTTGTCCAGAGGAATGTGTCACAAGTATTTGCACACACATGCTTGCATGTATGTTTGTTCTCATGCGTTATTCATGCCAGAAGCATTCACTGGCCTATGTGGGGTTAGGAATCATAGAATCATAGAATATCAGGGTTGGAAGGGACCCCAGAGGGTCATCTAGTCCAACCCCCTGCTCGAAGCAGGACCAATTCCCAGTTAAATCATCCCAGCCAGGGCTTTCTCAAGCCTGACCTTAAAAACCTCTAAGGAAGGAGATTCTACCACCTCCCTAGGTAACGCATTCCAGTGTTTCACCACCCTCTTAGTGAAAAAGTTTTTCCTAATATCCAATCTAAACCTCCCCCATTGCAACTTGAGACCATTACTCCTCGTTCTGTCATCTGCTACCATTGAGAACAGTCTAGAGCCATCCTCTAATCAACCAGTTAGGAAGCAGAAATAAAAGTGTATGTCACATGGGACCAATTACACAACAGGAAGAGCAAATAACAAATAGCAACTCCCCAGATCAATAGTCATGGCACATAGTTCTCTGTCAGCGCATTGGCTGGAATACCTTCTTCTTAAACAGTCAGCTAGCTTTAAATGACAAGAAGTTGGATAAGATGTTTGCTATGAATAATGCACTCAAGGTTTTCAGGCAATGAGCAAAACTCCAAGCTCTGCTAGCTTATTCCTGACAATGACAAAAAACCTTTGTGATCTTGCTCTCAGGAAAACATCAGTTGGCCCGAAGGACATAAACCTGATTGGGCAATGGCTTGAAACAATATTTTTAGGATTCAGTACCCAACCTCTGCCAAGCCCAACTTTATATCCCTCTCCAAAGAAGGCAAACACTTTTATAAGGCCCCCTGCTTTCACAGGAATACAAGGCTGGCAAACTCCTCGTGCTCTCTATGCTTCCATCCATGGCTATCATTGCATGCAAAACCTGGCCTGTGTCTGCAAGGAGAACCACATGAGCCCTCCTGGTGCTCTGCTGAAGACAATGGAGTTCCTTGTAGTCACAATGGTCTGCTCACATGGTTCTCTTTCAGAATTGGGGCCTACATCTAAGACTACTTTGTTGATCAGATGGGCAAGGAACATATGAGAGCTGTGTTACAGAAACCAGTTGAATCAAATCCTGAGGAATTTACTCAGTCCTTACTCAGGCAAATTCAGTGATGTCAGTTACACTGCCACCTCTTTAGATATGGGCAGGGGGATGTTTTCTCTCTCCTTTTCACACACTGTGAGAAAATAAGATCTAGTGGTTTTAGAAACCTTTCCGTATACCTGTGAGGTGGACTCATAATTCCAATGCAGAACCTTTCACTTCTATTTTTATTTGTTCATAGTACAGTGGTACCCAACTGAGGTGGGAGGGACCATATATCCATGGCACCATATATCAGTAGTAAGAGACAATCCCCGACCCAAAGAGCTTAACATCTAAACAGACAAGGCGGGCAATGGTTGGAGGAAATGGGAGTATTAGCCCCATGTTGCCGATGGAGAACTGAGGCATAGAGAGGAAGTCTGTGGCAGTTAGGAGTTGAACCCAGGCTGAGATTCAGCCTAGGGCCTTAACCTCAGAACCACCTTTCCCTTCAAGAACAGTAATTCAAATATGTATCATGTGGGAGCAGTGAGTGAACATTTGTACTGATAGCAGTATGGTGGACCCATGAAATTAGTTGAGTGGTTGCTGTCCAATACCTAGTGATTTCTTGTCCAGAGCCAGTCACCATCTGTGGAGTGCTGAGAAAGAAGCACAGGGGAGTTTGAATCATTGCTGCCTATGTGGTACTTGGTCTCTACAGATTGATAACCGCATTCTCTAGGGCTGACAATCTAGCACATTGCATAAAAGCTAATTTCCCTTAATAACCAAAACAACTTTTTACCAAATGAAATGAGTCACTAATGCAGTTGTTTCCACTACTAGTGAATCAACAATTTTCTCTATATTGACTGATCTTCTTATACCTCTACAGAATTTTCAGAGGCTGCCTGAGTCAAATTTATTATTATTTATGTTAAGAAGCAAATAAAGGCCTCAAATGAGATCCCGGTCCCATTGTGCTAGGCATGGTACGTATACATATACATATATGTACATATACATAGTAAGAATCTAAAACAACAAGACAGTCAAAGGAAGTGTTAATATTATCCCCATTCTACAGATGGGGAATTTGGGTTCAGAGAGATTAAATGCTTTGCCAAAGGTCACATGGGGGATATGTCAACATGAACAAAAAACGTGCTTTTTGCAATTAAGTTAATTCAGTTGAAATCTCTGCCCTCCCTTCCCCCCGCTTGTGTCAGTGCAGTTTAACATCTCTGAAATTGTTTTAGCTCATTGTCTGGTAGCCTAAGACTCCCACATAAGGGAAGAGCACTCTTTTTACCCTTGTAGGCAGATCATGGGTGCCTGGGGCAGAGGCAGGAATTGAACCCACATCTCCTAACTGCCACCCTAGTACTTTAGCCTCAGATACTATCACTGAGCTGTAGCCAAAGGTGAGATTTTGACACACATGCTCCCTTTTTTGCTGGTGAGCAGTTGCTACTCATGTGAGTAACTGTTCCCCAGGATGAGTAAGAAGGTCACAGTGTGGCCCATATCAATAGTAAAACAACCCACTTTTCTCACATTATTATGCAGCTCCGTTATTTGCCAGGCCAGATTGCAGAGGCTCTGAGGCCTTCATTTGGGCGTTGACATAGAATCATAGGACTGGAAGGGACCTCAAGATGTCTTCTAGTCAAGACAGGACCAAGCATTATCTTGATCATTCCTGACAGGTGTCTGTCCAACCTACTCTTAAAAATCTCCAGTGATAGAAGTTCCACCATTTCCCTAGGCAGTTTATTCCAGAGCTCAACTACCCTGACAGTTAAGAAGTTTTTCCTCATATCCATCCTAAACTGTTCCTGCTGAAATGTAAGCCCATTGCCACTTGTCCTATCCTCAGAGGTTAAAGAGAACAATTTTTCTCCCTCCTCCTTGTAAAAACCTTTTATGTACTTGAAAACTGTTATCATGTCCCCCTCAATCTTCTCGTCTCCAGACTAAACAAACCCAATATTTTTAATCTTCCCTCATAGGACATGTTTTCTAGACCTTTAATGATTTTTGTTGATCTTCTCCGGCTTTCTCCAATTTGTCCACATCTTTCCTGAAATGTGGTGCCCAGAAATGAACACAATACTCCAGTTCAGGCCTAATCAGCGCAGAGTAGAGAGAAAGAATTACTTCTTGTGTATTGTTTCATCCCAGAATGATGTTTGCTTTTTTTGCAACAGTGTTACACTGTTGACTCATATTTAGCTTGTGATCCGCTATGACCCCCAGATCTCTTTCTGCAGTACTCCTTACTAGGTAGTCATTTCCCATTCTATATGCAACTGATGGTTCCTTCCTAAGTGGAGTACTTTGCATTTGTCCTTATTGAATTTCATTCTATTTACTTCAGACCATTTCTCCAGTTTCTCCAAATCATTTTGAATTATAATATTATCCTCCAAAGCACTTGTAACCCCTCCTAGCTTGGTATCATCAGCAAACTTTATAAGTGTACTCTCTATGCCATTAATTAAAGCATTGATGAAGATATTGAACAGAACCAGACCCAGAACAGATCCCTGCGGGACCCCACTTGTTATGTCCTTCCAGCATGACTGTGAACCACTGATAACTACTCTGTGGGAATGGTTTTCCAACCAGTTTTGCACCCACCTTATCGTAGCTCCATCTAGGTTGTATTTCCCTAGTTTGTTTATGAGAAGGTCATGCAAGACAGTATCAAAAGCCTTACTAAAGTCAAGATATACTATGTCTACCACTTCCCCCCATCCACAAGGCTTGTTACCCAGTCAAAGAAAGCTATTAAATTGGTTTGACATGATTTAATGTTTACAAATCCATGCTGAATGTTACTTATCACCTTATTATCTTCTAGGTCAGGGGTGGGAAAATTACAACCTGTAGGCCAGATCCAGCCCGTCTGGGCTTTGGATTCAGCCCATGAGATTGCCACCCCTCCGGGGCGGAGCAGGCCCAACACCTCTCCCAGAAGCAGCCGGCACCACATCCTGCGGCCCCTGGGGGAGGTGGGGAGGCAGAGGGCTCCGTGCACTGCCCTCACCTGCAGGCACCGCCCCCCGCAGCTCCCATTGGCTGGGAATGGGGAACCACGGCCAATGGGAGCTTTGGGGGAGGTATCATAGAATCATAGAATATCAGGGTTGGAAGGGACCTCAGGAGGTCATCTAGTCCAACCCCCTGCTCAAAGCAGGACCAATCCCCAATCAAATCATCCCAGCCAGGGCTTTGTCAAGCCTGACCTTAAAAACTTCTAAGGAAGGAGATTCTACCATGGTACATGCAGGCGAGGGTAGTGTGCGGAGCCTTCTGTCCCCCCTCCCCCAGGGCCACAGAGATGTGGTGCAGGCCACTTCTAGGAATGGCCCAGGGTCAGGGCAGGCAGGCTGGGAGCCTGCCCTGGCCCCAGTGTGCACCGCTGCCACCCTGGAGCTGCTCCAGGTAAGCAGCGCTGGGGTGGAGCCTGCACCCCGAACCTCTCCTGCACCCCACACACCAACCCCCTGCCCAGAGCCCCCTGCCACACCCCGTACCCCTCCTGCACCCCAGCCCCCTGCCCTGAGCGCTCTCCTGCACACCGCACCCCCTCCCACTCACCGCACTCCCTCATGCACTCCAATCCTCTGCCCCATCCCTACATTCATGGTCCTGCATGCAATTTTCCCACACAGATGTGGCCCTCATGCCAAAAAGTTTGCCCACCCCTGTTCTACATGTTTGCAAATTGATTGCTTAATTATTTGCTCCATTATCTTTCTGTGTACTGAAGTTAGGATGACTGGTCTGTAATTCCCAGGGTTGTCCTTATTCTCCTTTTTATAGATAGGCAAATACAGTGCCATTTTCCAGTCCTATGGAGTCTCTCCCATCGTTCATGACTTTTCAGAGGTAATCACTAATGGCTCTGATATCTCCTCCGTCAGTTCCATGAGTATTCTAGAATGCATTTCCTCAGGCCCTGGTGACTTGAAGATTTCCTGAGCAATTTTATCTTTGAAGTGCCACTGTTAGACCCAGTGCAGGCGTCACCTTCCCAGGGATTCTCTGCTCAGACATACAGGTTCCTTAGTTCTGATCTTGCTGTAATTACAATTCTACTATACTTTGCCTATCAGAAAAAGAAAGCTAATTTATCCCTATTTCAAAGCCATTACCTACTTCCTCTTTTGTCATTATTCCTTTGGATTAATAACACAATGCCCCCTTTGATCTATTCCTATTATTCCTAAACTTCTGTCACTCCATTATTTTCAGTCGAGGCCTTAAATTGATGGCTCTTTTCAAACAAATTACAATAGACAATTGAAGGTACCACTATAACTGCATGAAGGGTCAAATTCAGACCTGGAATTCCATTAGTGGATGCAACTCCACTGAAGTTGGTTGCTCATGCTTATGCAAGGGCTGGATTTGTCCCAGTGCAAGGCTAAACTGAATTATCTATATATGTTCTTATTCAAAGTACATTTAGTTGGTTGCTTTGTAGTACAGGTAGCTGGTATTTCAGTATGGCACCTCTTTTGCCTTTGCTTTTAGCTTGTTTTCCTCACAAAGGCTCATGCCTCCTTTTCTTTTCGCAACTGGCACTTTTAAAGGATCTATCCCATCAGATTCAAGCTCCAAACGCTCACTAAGGGGCCCTGTGTAATCTTGCCATCACCACATTTCTGCTCTCATTTCCTCTGCGTCCCTGGACCTGCCTATAACTTCACCCAGTCCTTTTGTCTTTTGCAACCTTTGGACCTAGTTCTTTCTGATCTCACTGGCACCAGGGTGAGTGTGAAGTAGTTCCATTGGAGTCAATGTAATTACAGCAATGTAAGTGAGATCGGAATCAAGCCTCATTCCCACTTAGAGCTGGCCAAGAATTTTCCAACGACTGCTTTTGCCTGAACTCTTTGTGGGAAAGGGTCATTTTTGACAAACTTCCTGATTTTTTTTTTTAATTATCAAAACATCCCACTTCAATATTTTTGAAATGAAGGGTTTTGATTTGAATTGACTTTACATTTTGAAATTTAGTAAATTTATACTAAAAAATAAGTAAAAAGTAAAAATTGAACCAAAATATTTTGATTGGATTATCAGTTTGTAATTTTTTTTCTTATCTTTCTTTTTCTTTTTTTTTTTTTTTTGAGATTTTGACTTTCTGTCATGATTTCACATGGGAAATTGTTTTGAAATCTCAAAAATTCTCATGGGCTGGGAAAAACATTTCCCACCCTGCTCTGTTCCCATTCTTGGCTTCATGCTTTCTAACATCCTGCCTCCTATGCCTGCATCACTTTCCGTGGCCACATCCACCAAGCAGCCTTTCTGTCCTCCTTCAAATCACTCCTTTAAACTCTGCCTCCTCAAGTAGTCCCGCAACCTCCTTCTCCTGGATGGTGCTCCTATGTCTTGTCATGTGTTTATTTGCCTCCTCTTATTTAGATAGACAGCTCAAAGGGGAAGGACACAATAATAAATCACATTCTTTCTCCACAGTATGAACCACTAAACAATCCCTGCTTCTGATAACAAACCTTGGCTCCACCCCGTCCTTCTCACTCTTCCCTGACAAGATAAAACATGCTCACTGTATTTTTCTCCAGCACAATGTAAATAAAGACAAAGGAATCTTGCTAATTTTCCACCACCTGACGCTTCAGGGGTGGATCCCTGCATGAACTGCTTTTCCCTGGTGAGTCTTAGTCAGCTGATCACATGGGTGACAATCAGCTCATGAAAGCATGTCCTGGTGAGCAGAATGTGCCCTTTTGACTTTCAGCTCATACTGTCGCCCTCCCTGCTGTGACAAACACATCTTATTTTTGCCAAGCAAAGAGCAGTTTGCACTTAAGATGAAAACGAATGAAATTGCAATGGCGGAGAGTCAAAACTGGTTGTTTCTGCTTTTCCTGCAATAACACGGCATATAGTTGTGTTCTGGGGTCCGAGGAAACCAATGGGAACAATAGCACAACTGTATTCAGGAAGAGGTACGTCTTGCTAAGTGATCAAAGAAGAGGAGGAAATCATTTATGCAAAACTTATCATAAAAACAAATAAGTATTTTTAATATAGGCACATGAGAATTACACAGTTGCAAGAGGATAAATACATTGAAAGACTGGAATGCTTTGAGATCTATTAATGAAAAGCACTGTGTAAACTAGGTATGATTATTATAAAACTGAATTATAAAAATGGCAAAAATGTCATAAATAGTACAGCTAGACTGTCTAGCGCAGTCTAATAAATAATATGTAGACTGTCTTTGTGGCTGGTGAACATATTAGTTAATACATTATTTAACATTTCTGAATACTACATTATTCTGTGTAGACACAGACAGTAGTGGTTAAAAACATGTTAGTTGGTCATGGTCAGACCTATTTTTAAAAACACACAAAAAATGTTTACATTCTCAGCTTTTACAAAGGCTTGTTTTGTTACCTAAATGTGTCAAGTTTTACCTAACAAGGTCTCTTCAGTCTCCACCTTCCCTACCTGCAGAACTCTCAATATAAATGTATGGGCCAAATTCTGCCCGGACACATACCTTATACACCCTCATTGATGTCAGTGTGTTCCTAGGGGCACAATTTGGCCTTCTGGATAAAATTTTCAAAAGCACCAAAGGCCCAATCAGAGGTGTGACTGCAGCAGGTCACAAGCAGGCACGAGCTTGCTTATAGCTAGCTGGCTGGATAACAGCAGCAGTGAAGCCACGTCAGCGTAGGCGGCAGCATAGGCTGCACAAGCTTGCTCGGGACCCTGGGTACATAGTCGTGCAGCTAGCTTGTGCTGTCACCCATGCTGCCGCAGATTCACTGACATCGTTATTCCAGCTAGCTCGGGTATGTCTCCACGTGCTGCAGTCACACCTCTGATTGCCATGTAGAAGTACCTTAGGCTCCTAAATCTGTTAGGTGCTTTTGAAAATTTACTGTATGCTTTCACCAGGGATTAATTCCCTGCAAAGGGCTAGACACATTGTATCTAAAAAACCTATTGACTAGAATATACATTGGGTGCCAGTATGTCAGCATTTACTTACAATCTCCCCCCCAGAGATGTCTGAGATGCAATGGTTGTTTCCTATTCTAAATATTGGGGGGATATTGTGGTGTCTCAGAGGCTATTGCATGGTCACTTTCCATGACATTTTAGTGGCAATCATTATAATAAAAATGTGCTTGATCATATCCCTAAGTTCTATACGTTGAGGAGACTTTCCTTGCTTGGCGTCCTATGTGTAAAGAAAGAGGCCAGACACTGTCTTCAGCAGCCATGGACCAGGGATCTCTGGTGGGTTGGTGGGAGGTCCAGGGCTGCGGTGGATCATCAACCTCAAAGTGGCTGTTTGTCCTGGACCGATACCTGTGACGGAATAATTTGGTGAAGAGATCCTCCCATTCTTGTGATCAGCTCCAAGGTGACACTATAAGGCAGTTTTATAAGGGAAGGGATTCTACAGAAGAAAAAAAGTAAGATTGGCCAAAAAATTATTGATGGGAGTATCTCAAAAGGTTCAGATATGGACTGGATAAGGCCCAAATGGTGCCATTTCTGCCAGATGGGCACGGCCCGACTCAGGAAAATGAGAAGAAAATACCTTGGTCCCAATTCTATGTGCCCTTCAGAGCTGTTACTAGAATATGGTTGTGGTTATACTCTTTGATCTACTTTTCTGTACTTTGCCCCACTAATCCATCTCCACCAGGACTACGTCTAACATTCGATATGTACCTGAGAAACTTTCAGACAGCTGCCATTTTGAAAAATCAACCTGCTCGAGAAATGTCTCCTTTCGCATCAGATGTCAATTTCTCTCCCAAAATTATCCTGGCCTGTGGCCTATGATAGACAGTGTACAGCACCAATCCAGTGACTGTTTTTAAAATCCAACATCTCATGATGTGTGAGGGCTAGAAATAGGAACCACTAGACAGGCTATTTGTGTATGTGTACGTGCAAATGTGCAAGTGAGTGAATATGCATGTAGAGACAAACACACTCAGAATCACTTCATTCCCCACTGGAATACAGCAGTGAGCTGAATTTCCTTGGGTATCGTATAAAAGCCTCACTCTCTGTGTCTAGATGTGACCCCTTTAAATATTGCTTCTCATTTAGAACAATGGATTATTCCCTTCAAAAGTTCCGTCCTGAATTGCACAGGCAACCTGGAGAACTGTCACAAGTCAGATGAAGATATTAATCTAGTGCTCCCAGGTGTTCCTTCATATATGGGTTTCCTTCCCTCATTGTAAACCTGAGGTGGACCCTACATAGAGGGGGGGAAATCATCTTTAATGTTTAACTTAAGTTCTGTGAGAAGCATATTATCCATGAATGTGAGCAAATCAGAATTTCCTTGATTTCTGGGATCACAAATTTCATGCACCATCCATGGGTTTTCCAAATATCCAGTATAATGATTCTCTGCCAATCCACCTTTCATCAGTTTTCTGATCTAAAGAGTTTGCTCACAACAATTATTCTTTGCGGCCTCCAGTGATTTCATGTGTTAATTTGTTTTCTCGAGTTTGCCTTCTAGCTTATTTCACTTGGAAGTGATACCTTTCGTTTTTGTTCTCCAGGGAAATGATTCTTATGTGTGATCACATTTGTATTACTGGGAATTTCAGACACCACCTTTCATGGAATCTCTTCTCTCGATGACAAAGAGGAAGCTGCAGGAAAGCCCCCTTTTTTTTTTCCTCTGGGAGATATGGGGCTTAATAAAGTCTTCCTTCTCTGGTTTGTTATTTGCCTTGAGCATTCTATGGCTTATTTCAGGATATCCATGCTCTGTACATCATTACTATTGTTACTATGATGGATATTGAAAGAACTGCTTTGCCATCACAGCTGTAGCAAAGAGGAATGAATTTTCCATAGGCCTCAGCTTTGCTGAGGGTACCATAACAGGGCTCATACCTTTTAACCTACCCTGACCTCAGCCTCAACTGGGATTCAAGGCCATTTGTGCTCAGTACTGTACTCAGAGATATAACAAAAAGTTACCCCCCAAACTACCCCAAATAGTTTACAGTTTCAATAGAAGATGAGAGACAACGGGTGGATACAACAGGGCACAAGGTAACTGTGAGATGATGATTAGTGTAAAAAACACCAGTCATGGTGGGCCCAGCCATTGTCAAGTATTTTGACATCAGTGCTGCTTTGCTGTGTTAAATGACATATTGGTGGTGTGGTGCGTAGTCAGCGCTTGATCCAATTTTTACTGAAGTCAATGGGAAGACTCCCATTGACTTCACTGGGCTATGGCTCATGCCTTTAGTTTGTAAAAACCAGACTCATAGCAAAGCTCCCAGAGAACAAGCCCTTCTGTGCCCAGGCCCCTCAAGCCCAACCCTCCTTTATTTTTTGGCTACATGAGAATGGTGTGTTGCTGACATTGGTCAGGCTTGGTTGATTTTCTATATCCTTTTGCTTATTTTTGGATCCAGCATCTCTGAACAGAGGATCCTGTGGATCCTTGGTTGATGGGAGCTTGGCAGAAGGAGCCACTTCTGCTGCATAATACTGTCCTTCAGCTCATTCCTGCAAAAGCCCCTTCGTGGGTGATTATAGCTTTGTGGGAGGTAGGGAGCAGAAGCAAGCCGGGACTGGTTGGAGGATGGACACACTCTGCTGGGTTCTGCCTCCCCCACTCTTGTTGACACCACAGTGCAAGTTGCTGCAGGAAGCATCTGCGGCAACTTGTGAGGGCTCCTTCTCCCTTCTGTGGACCCTCCCCACTCCACCCCCACATGGATTCTGGGAGAAACTACTCACTGGATTGTTTTAAAGTGACGCTGCCCCCTATTAAGGGGCAGCAGGAAATGGAGCAGCATGGCTGTGTGGAGATAAAGCATCTCTGGGTGAAACCCAGTCACCTCTGGGGAAGTGCTCAAGATCTATGTGAATCTCAGGGATTCACAGAGTTTTTGTACATGCTGCCTGGAAGAATTAGGAGGAGCATGGAGAGCTGGGGTAATAACTTGAATGATGACAATAAAGATGTGCAGCTGATTTTAAGTGACAGTGAAGGAAATAGACCTGCATATGGGCTTGGAAAGTGTGAGACTCCTTTTGTGGAGTTTGGAGCATGAAGTTTGCTTCTCCCCAAACAGGGAGCTTGGATCCTGGATCCACTGTGTCCCCTAGATCAGTTTATTTGTGTTTTGGTGCTTCATCCTAGCCCCTTGCCTGTGAGGGCTTTCCACTGAGTGGCAGGGCTCCATTAGCTGCATTAACTCCTGAGTGAGTTCACCAGAAGGCAAGGGAGGGGGCAAGATCACTGTCCCTCCCCACTCACTGATCTCCAGCCTCAATGAGGGTCATCTGCAGGGCCAAGGGAAGAAGGTACAGTCACAGAAGGAACTGACTAAGACACAGGCACTTGGAGAGCCATGGTTCGAGGATTCCCCTGTGTGTGAGGATTCTCAGGGGACAATCTGACCCCGAGTTATTTCAGTGTGGAAGGTGATTGGTGATTAGACTGACAAAGGTGTAGTTGTTTGTAGTGATGTTGTAGCCTTGCTGGTCCCAAGAGATGAGAGGGGCAACATGGGTGACATAATATCTTTTATTGGACCAATGGCTGTTGGTAAAAGAGACAAGCTCTCAAGCATCAGAGAGTCCTTCCATCATGTCCAAGCTAAGTACAAGTTGAGACAGTGGCATAAAGGGTTCACACATGCTGTAGGAGACCACTTAAAATTAAGTGGGCAATTAAGGGCTAGCAGGCAGTAGGATGTGTTACAAATTGTTGTAATTTGTAACGAGTGTCTCTGTTAAATCTAGGGTGTTTAGTGTCTAACAAAGTTGTGAATGTAAGCTCCCAGACTCATCATTTGAAGGTGTTGTGCAGTTTTCCTTTGAGGATGAGGTCTGAAAAATCAGATATGTAATCAACACTTCGTGAAAAGTGTTTGTCCACAGGTGATATGGTGTTTTTGTCTTTTATCATTTTTCTGAGTGAGTTCATTCGAGAGCATATTGGTTGTGTAATTTCACTCACATAAAGGTACAGTTGTGTTAAAGAAACACAGAAAACATTTGAAATTACAAAACATCTACATGTCTGCACCCCTTAAAAAAGAAAAAAAAAATTCAATTTATAACAACTTCAGTTTTAAAAAAATATTGCTTGAGCACGTGTCAACTTTTAGTCCAAAGCCAATATTTATAACCAAGTTACTAATCTTGAAAGTAAGGTTTTATAACAAAAATACTGCTATAGCCCCTTAACCCCAGCAATGCTAGTGGTGGTTCCTGCTGTGGCATGTCTTGAAAAAATAATGTGTATAGACTATAAGGGGGGTAGACGTGTTAGTCTGTATCCACAAAAACAATGAGGAGTCAATGCATCCGAAGAAGTAGGTTTCCTACCCACGAAAGCTTATGCCCAAATAAATCTGTTAGTCTTTAAAGTGCCATCGGACTCCTCGTTGGTTTTGTGTACAGAATAGTTTGTGTTAATTACTCTTAAACCTGTTAGTATGTTACGCCTGGCAAAATATTTAGAATTCAGCTTTCTGCAACAGAAAAATGGTGCTTAGTTTTTTGTTGGGGATGGGTTTATGAAAAAAGAAAAGAAAGATTAGACAGTATAATGATTTCATGGTTTAAAATCTCTGTGCTAGAAACAACCCAATTAAATTCCTGACATCATCAGTTTTGTTAGTAAATAGTAACCATAGAAGCAGAAGAGTCTTGCATCTCATTATATCCAGCATAGGGTTTCAATGCAAGAGCCATTTGCCCTAGTGTGGAAGTCTAAAAACAAAGGAAAAGTATAGGACACAGATTTTTTCCCCCCACTGAGTCAGAACATGGCACTGTAAGAATATCTTTAATTAATTAGCAGGACTTTAGTGGAGGGCAGTGGGTTTCCTTTACTGATTTTAATAAATAGCAGCATAGTACCCAGGAGAAATTTAACCAGGAAAAGGTGAGAGAATGTGTAAATATTAACATAGGACTCCATGAAATATACTATTATACATCGTATCTAAACGCAAATGCATATTTGAGACGTAGTCTGATTTGTGACCCTGAATATTACATAAAAATTGCAGGAACCGTGCGATCCAGCTGTGTAAATCATATGCTACACCTGTTTCAAATTGTAAAAAAATCCTAGATTTATTTGGGTACGTCCTGGCAGTGAAGCAGGTTTAGGAAAGTGTGGATTAGCATGCAGACAGCAAATATGGACATAAAGGAAACAGACTCTCTCTTGCAAAAGACTTTTCAAAATTACTCTATACCACTCTTTATTTAATATGAGATGTGCAAGTTAGTTCTTTAAAAACAAACAGAATGCCAACAAATGAATCATATTCTGTTACATATAGAGATATATATGCATAAAATTTCTGTTTTTAAAGGAAATAGGAAAGAATCAATGAAATAAAGCAAAATCTGCTCTTAAGAGGAGAGCAACCAATTTTAGGATTTTGAATAATGCAGATAAATGTATTGCACGGTAGATGTAAAATACACTGGACCCAGTTGTCCTTTGACTTAGATTCTGATTCTGCAAACACTTATGCATGTTCTTAACTTTTGCAAGTAGTGAGTTGGAATGATTCTAAAATTAAGTGCTTAAGTGTGTAAGTGCTTGCAGCATTGGGGCCTTATAATATTGATTTGAGTGCTGTTTCGTACATGCCACTAATAAATTTTAATTAATCAAATCATCATGAGCTTGTTTATAGTGACATAAACATGAAAATCCACCCGACTTGGGGTGGAGGTGGGGAGGAGGGGGGAAATTATCCTTCAGTAATTAAGTCAAACAATAATTTTGGGTCATATTGTGGCCTCAGTTTCAACGGGGAGTTCAGCTGTAAAATCAATGGCACGGTATGGATCATTGTTTTTATTACATTACTCATAATGCTCTGTGAGTTGCATAATAATATAGTCTCTAGGGTACAGAGACATAGCACAGAGGGCTCAGAAACCTCAACAAATTTCAGTCAGCATTGAAGAAGATAATCATTCCACAGAGAAGTAAAATTAAGCCATTTTCTGATAAAGTGGCCTCCTCTAAATGATTTTCTTTAGCTGTATGGACCTGATCCAAAGCCCATGGTTTTCAGTGGACTTTGGGTCAGAGGCTATATTTAGCAGTTCTTTGTATAAAGTGCAGTGGTTTCAGAGGACTTTACATTTAGGCTTTTCCCACTGGGCCAGATTCTGCTACACGGGGAAATACATGAATACGATATTACTTAATGTGAACATGGGTATCAGAATCTGGCTCTTATAATTTAGACAGCATTTTTAAAAGCAAGTATCCATGTTCTGAACTCGCTGCATGCAAAGAAAAAAAAAGCAAACAAACAAACCCCTTTAATGTGAAATATGTCAGGGAATAAAGGAGTCTGAACTGGAAGTTGCTATCAATCAGTGAGTACCTAGCAGCTAATACCGCTCTGGAGACCTCTTAACTGTGCTGTTTTGATGTGCAGTAAATCTACTGCTGCAACATGTTCATTCCTTTGTTACACGTTTTGGGGAAGGAGAGATTTCATTGCATATACTATTGATATATATGCTGATGCATAAAACATATTATATTCCAGCTGTATATATTCAACATGCTTAATCATCAGTACAATTATTTGTTTGGGGTTATTTTTCTTTTTAAAGGACTTTTTTTTCTTTACCAGTTGTTCATTTATCAAACGTTGACGTGCCAATGGAGAATATATGAAACTGGTGTTTAGTAAATTTATTCTCCTGACTGATTTATTTGTGTATCGGATATCTATTTAGGTAATCTTGTTGGTATCCATGAAAGGATTATGGTTAGATCTAATGGAGAAATTATATTACTGTACTGTCAACATCAACTATTTGTGGTTTTATTAAAAAAAGAGAACCTTAAGAGAATTTTTTATAACGACTGTTTACTTGGGAAAACTGCATTTTTAAGAAATACTATCCAGAAGAAATACTATCCAGTTTCTAGAACCTTAGTTAAATTATACCAAAATTCCTTTGATCAAAAATATGAAATTACACTTTCAGATAGAGCTGGTCTTTCTAATACATCATCATCAGTTCATTTGCTACAGTTGTGCCTCCATCTGGAGGAAAACTTTTCTTTGAAAATAAAGCTCTGATTTACATCATATCTACCAAAATAAATAAATAAACCCAATCACCCTGTGGCCATAGTAATGTTTGGAGTGGAAAATAAAGAGATTTTCTGAATAAGAGATGCTCAAAAAAGTGCAGGTGACATTCCACTAGGACAGTGGTTTTCAAACTTTTTTCATTTGCGGACCCTTAAAAAATTTCAAATGGAGGTGCGGACCCCTTTTGAAATCTTAGACATAGCTTGTGGATCCCCTGGTTTTGACAGACCCCTGGCTGAAAACCAGTGTTTTATGGTAATGACAACCTTTCATGGACCCCTTAGACATAGTCTGAGGACCCCCAGGGGTTCACGGATCACAAGTAAAAAACCACTGCACTAGGACAAAGTCATTCACCATTCTAAAATATTTAGGAACTGTTGTATAAACAATTTGGGGTGCAGATTTTGTTCTCCATTACACCAGCAAAAAGCCACATTTACATTTGCGGTGTTTCCCAGACAGGTAGGCGGGGGCTCTCTTATACTGTCAGTGCCTAGATAGCAAGGTGGCGAGTGACTATGACGGAGAGAAAAATGCCGCCTCTGCCATGAGAAGCCGTTCAAGAAGAAGAAATGTGGGAGGAAGATTCAGTAGCACAGGTTGCTTCCATCCATGTTTTCAGTGAGAGGTTTCTCCAAAGAGAATTTTCTGGGTTGAAGTTTACAGTATTACTCTTATATTCTCCATCACTCCCTTCCCCTATGCTCCATGGCTCACTACTCCATTGTTTCTTTCCTCCAGAACAATCATATTAAACGACAAGTGCCCTATTGCTGATGTCCACCTAAAAGGAACAGAGTAAGCCTGGTGAAGTACCCTTCTGACCATGGGATTGACACAGAATCGAAGTGTCTGGGGGAAAACAAAGGATTCGTCAAGAGGCCATTTTTTTTCTAACCTAGAGGATAGGTATTCTGCAGTGCAGCCACAATTCCATTAAGAAATGGTTTCCTTAGGGCCATATTCCGGACCCCATGTATTTTTGTGGTGCTATTGCTTAGTGCTGTCTCACCTATCACCTCGCTGGGTGCAGCATTCCATCCTCAGCTCCAAACCACTGTGCAGGCATCTGCTCAAAGCCTGTCTACTGAGTGACAGAGTGAGTTGCCGGAAAAACTCCTGGTAGAGGAGCACAGTGCACCATCTCCTGTTAATGGTTAACACCCACCTATACATTAGTAGTAGTCAGGTCAGTGGAAGATATGGGAATAAGACTCCTGCACTTGTGGCTTGCAGCTCTGTGCTCAACAGATTTAGTTGGTGTTGGTCCTGCTTTGAGCAGGGGATTGGACTAGCTGACCTCCTGAGGTCTCTTCCAACCCTAATATTCTGTGATTCTCCTAAACTAGAGGGCATTTTGTGGAGGCGGTTCTCTAATCCACCCTTATTCGGTAGCTCTTGGTTAATGCTGGCTCACCAGGCACATCCCCCTCACTCCTGCAGCCCATTTCCATAGCTCCCTGGTTGCTATGGCAGAGCGCCCCTCCACAGCATATTTGAGGTTTAACTGCCCCTACTTGAAAGGGCGGGCAAGTCCCTTTGTGCAGCCCGTTCCCTGCATAGTGGAACTGTAAAAGTTCTTCTTTTGCTTTGCACAAAGCAGGGGGCAGGATCTGGCCCAGAAAGAGAGAGAGCTCTGGACTTACTTAGGTAAGGATTGCATGTGTCACAGGTAGATTACCCAAAATTTTGGGCTTAAGAAGAAGAAGAAACAGCATTCTCCTGTACTCAGGAGGAAATGAAATGTAGCAGCGTGAATGAATCATGCTCTTTTTAGTACGCCAGCTTTCTTTCTTTTTCCAGAAAATGTACTGACCGCAATTCTTCTCTCTTCCCGAAATAAAGATGTATTCATAAACTTGGACAAGGAGAGAGGCATAACATACCAGACTGAATAGGCTATAGATGGGGTTGTTCTCTCCAAACACTGAGCAGTACTACCTGGGATCATGTCTGTTCTCTGCATATCTTGGAGATCGCCTCTCCCTTCTTCTGGATCCTAATGTAAAGGAATCATCTGAACTTCGGGAGATAAAGATTAGAGCACAAGGTCATCTGGAATACAGTCAAAATAAGGCAGCTATTATTTTAGAAAATTACAGATCTGATTTCCCCCACACATGCCGATCTCCTCAAAAATGTTCCCTCACTGCTTATCCTGTTCTGAATGCTGCTCCATAGGAGGTCTTCAGGCTACCTGCATATTTTTAGTTAGGTCCTTCATTCCCGCATTGCATCTGCATCCCCCCTGGGTCCTACCATTTATTCCTGGGCCTTACCTTTCTTTTCCTCCAGAGGCGAGAGGCCCCAGGTAAAAAAGTCCCACTTGCAACAGCTACTGCAAAGTCAAATCTGGCTGAGTACTTACATGGCCCCTGCCATCGCAGTATCTGAGCACCTCACAAATATTAGGGAATTTATCCTCACAGCATCCCTGTGAGGTAGGGAAGTGCTATTATCTCCATTTTACAGATGAAGAAACCGAGCCTGAGAGAGGTTAAGGCCAGATCTTCAAAAAAGCTCTTGCAACTGGGACCAGGTTTCGCAAAGTGCCCAGTTCCCATTGAGAACAGTGCAGTGCTCCCATTAGTGTAAATGGGATCCTTTGGGTTTCCCCTGTAACTTTATTGGGGTTGGGTGGGAATTAAAGCCTGTGTTCGTGGTGTAAAAACAGTCTCCAGAGACGGAGGCACTGTGCTTTGTTTAATCTCACAGGAGACTTCTCCTTTGGGAGCCTCAGGCAGACCCAGGGCTCCATTCTGAGGACTATTACCCAAAGGCTAGTTAAGGCATCTTTCTCCTGTTGACTGTCAGTGGAAGTTCGGCACCTAGCTACCCTTTGAAAATCTCCCCCAAAAGTTTCAGCCCCCACTCCAAGCTGAAGCTGCACCAGACTAATTGCTGTCCTGCAACAGGCAAGTTACGACAGATGCCTGAATAAACAACCTACCCTTGAATATCCCCCAACATGACATGGTTTGATTAGAGTAGCTGATGTACCAATAAGGCTTTTCTTGCTGTACCAATAAGGCTTCTGGAGTTGGGAGTTTATTAATTTCATTTTTCAGGGTGTATTTATAGCAATTTTTGAGTTTATGTGGACGTCCAAAAATCTGGGGTTTTCAGGGCTTCCTCATTGTATCCACACACAGAGTACTGTTTTAAACAGCATTACGTGAAAGCACACTTGGGAACTGTTATTTCCCCCCAACAGGGTCCACACAGACCAATTATGTACAACACATTAGTGCACCTTAGAAACCACACCCCCATTGTCCTCATTACTGCTGCATGCAGACAAGCCATTAGGTACAAGCCAGGCAGCAGGGATGTTGCCTGTATGAACAAACTGCACCAGGAAAGGGGTGAAGTCAATGTGAACTGAGTAACCTTTTCTGATGTTTATTGGATAAACACCCATCCCCTTTTTTATGGGGGTGTTTGTATCCGTTAAAACCTAAAATCAGCATGCAACAGGTATCCCTATCTTGAAAGTAATGTATCAGGAAAACAGTTAATGAGCTCAGCATATTCCATTTCGTTGCTGGCATAAACAAAGTATGTGATGCCTGGTTATAGGAGATTTACATATGATCTTAGGCATCTTTCAGCCAGTGGACATATCCAAGTATAAAATCTGGCACACGGGGACATGAGATGGATTTGTAATGCTCTCCGAAGGCCTTTGACTCCATAAACCAGTTAATGGATTACACACAGCCATAGGCAGCATTTCCATTTCTTATGGCTATAGAGTAATAGTTTGCATTTAATAACTAACATGTCAAATTCTGCAACTCTAAGTGTAAAATGTTGCAATACTGGTCAGGAATATGGTAATACTAATTTATGTATTATGTGAGATTGTGATGAGGGAATATTTAACATAAAATTTATTGCTGACGTGGATATTGACTAATGCTTAGGGCCAGTAGTTTTTGACAAAGATTATTTATTCCTCAAGCAATCTTTACCGAAGGGTTGTAGTCTGATATCCTTACTTAATGAACAGTCCCACTGAAGTCAGTGGGATTATTTGTGGTTCAAGATATTATTCAGTGTCAGCATGTGACTCAAAATCTGACCTTAAATTACTATTATGGTTGTTGTATGTTGATGTATATGTAATAAAAAATGGCTGGATTTGGACAGCTAGAACAAAGGCAGGTCCTAGGTACTTGCAGACCATGTAGACACTTCATTGGGGCCCAGCTGTGAAAGCAGGGCTGTCATTCTCATGGGTCCCAGTTTGACATAGGAAATTCCATCTTTTAGCCACATTAAAGCATATGGGGCTTGATCCAAAGTCTAAGGGTATGTCTACACCACGAAATTAGGTCAAATTTATAGAAGTTGGTTTTTTAGAAATCATTTTTATATAGTCGACTGTGTGTGTCCCCACACAAAATGCTCTAAGTGCATTAACTCAGCGGAGTGCTTCCACAGTACCGAGGCTAGCGTCGACTTCTGGAGCATTGCACTGTGGGTAGCTATCCCACAGTTCCCGCAGTCTCCGCTGCCCATTGGAGTTCTGGGTTGAAATCCCAATGCCTAATGGGGCAAAAACATTGTCACAGGTGGTTCTGGGTACATGTCATCAGACCCTCCCTCCCTCCGTGAAAGCAATGGCAGACAATTGTTTTGCGCCTTTTTTCCTGAGTTACCTGTGCAGACGCCATACCACGGCAAGCATGGAGCCCGCTCAGCTCACTGTCACCGTACGTCTCCTGGGTGCTGGCAGACGCGGTACTGATTTACAACACAGTAGCAACCCATTGCCTTGTGGCAGCAGACGGTGCAATAGGCCTGATAACCATCGTTGTCATGTCCGAGGTGCTCCTAGCTGCCTCGGTAAGGTCGGTTAGGAGCGCCTGGGCAGACATGGGCTCGGGACTGAAATAGGAGTGACTCGACCAGGTCATTCTCTTTAGTCCTGCCAGCAGTCCTATTGTACTGTCTTATGGTGAGCAGGCAGGAGATGAGAATGGCTAGCAGTCCTATTGCACCATCTTCTGCCAAGCAGGCAGGAGATGAGGATGGCTATCAGTACTACTGCACCGTCTGCTGCCAGCCAAAGGTGTAAAAGATAGATGGAGTGGATCAAAACAAGAAATACACCAGATTTGTTTTGTATTCATTTGCTCCCCCCTCCCTCCCTCCATGAAATCAACGGCCGACAATCATTTTGGTGAAGTCTGTCAAGGGCACCTTGAAAAGTTTAATGGAGATTCAGTCCTGCCTGAAATACCAGGGGGAGGGATAGCTCAGTGGGTTGAGCATTGGGTTGAGCATTGGCCTGCCAAACCCAGGGTTTTGAGTTCAAACCTTGAGGGGGCCATTCTGTGTGACAGTTGTTTTTGTTTCTCCTTGATGTAAAGCCACCCCTTTTGTTGATTTTAATTCCTGTAAGACAACCCTGTAAGCCATGTCATCAGTCGCCCCTCCCTCCGTCAGAGCAATGGCAAACAATCGTTCCGCACCTTTTTTCTGTGCAGACGCCATACCACGGCAAGCATGGAGCCCGCTCAGATCACTGTGGCAATTAGGAGCTAATGGGGCAGGTTCATGCGGTGGAACGCTGATTCTGGGCCTGGGAAACAAGCACAGATTGGTGGGACCGCATAGTGTTGCAGATCTGGGACGATTCCCAATGGCTGTGAAACTTTCGCATGTGTAAGGGCACTTCCATGGAACTTTGTGACTTGCTTTCCCCTGCCCTGAGGCGCAAGAATACCAAGATGAGAGCAGCCCTGACAGTTGAGAAGCAAGTGGCAATAGCCCTGTGGAAGCTTGCAATGCCAGACAGCTACCAGTCAGTCAGGAATCAATTGGGAGTGGACAAATCTACTGTGGGGGCTGCTGTGATGCAAGTAACCAACGCAATCAAAGATCTGCTGATATCAAGGGTAGTGACCCTGGGAACTGTGCAGGTCATAGTGGATGGCTTTGCTGCAATGGGATTCCCTAACTGTGGTGGGGCCATAGACGGAACCCATACCCCTATCTTGGCACTGGAGCACCAAGCCGGCAAGTACATAAACCGCAAGGGATACTTTTCAATAGTGCTGCAAGCACTGGTGGATCACAAGGGACGTTTCACCAACATCAGTGTGGGATGGCCGGGAAAGGTACATGACGCTCGCACCTTCAGGAAATCTGGTCTGTTTCAAAAGCTGCAGGAAGGGACTTTATTCCCAGACCAGAAAATAACTGTTGGGGATGTTGAAATGCCTATAGTTATCCTTGGGGACCCAACCTACCCCTTAATGCCATGGCTCATGAAGCCATACAAGACAGCTTGGACAGTAGTCAGGAGCTGTTCAACTATAGGCTGAGCAAGTGCAGAATGGTGTTAGAATGTGCATTTGGACATTTAAAAGCGCGCTGGCGTAGTTTACTGACTCGGTTAGACCTCAGCGAAACCAATATTCCCACTGTTATTACTGCTTGCTGTGTGCTCCACAATATCTGTGAGAGTAAGGGGGAGATGTTTATGGTGGGGTGGGAGGTTCAGGCAAATCGCCTGGCTGCTGGTTATGCGCAGCCAGACACCAGGGCTGTTAGAAGAGCACAGGAGAGTGCGGTGCGCATCAGAGAAGCTTTGAAAACCAGTTTCATGACTGGCCAGGCTACGGTGTGAAAGTTCTGTTTGTTTCTCCTTGATGAAACCTTCCCCCGCCCCTTGGTTCACTCAACTTCCCTATCAGCTAACCACCCTCCCCACTTCCCTTCGATCACTGTTTGCAGAGGCAATAAAGTCATTGTTGCTTCACATTCATGCATTCTTTATTAATTCATCACACAAATAGGGGGATAACTGCCAACGTAGCCCAGGAGGGGTGGTGGAGGAGGGAAGGACAAGGCCACACAGTTTAAAACTTTAAAACTTATTGAATGCCAGCCTTCTGTTGCTTGGGCAATCCTCTGGGGTGGAGTGGCTGGGTGGCCAGAGGCCACCCCACCACATTCTTGGGCGTCTGGGTGAGGAGGCTATGGAACTTGGGGAGGAGGGCAGTTGGTTACACAGGGGCTGTAGTGGCGGTCTGTGCTCCTGCTGCCTTTCCTGCAGCTCAACCATACGCTGGAGCATATTAGTTTGATCCTCCAGCAGCCTCAGCATTGAATCCTGCCTCCTCTCATCACGCTGCCGCCACCTTTCAGCTTCAGTCCTCTCTTCAGCCCGCCACCTCTCCTCCCGGTCATTTTGTGCTTTCCTGCACTCTGACATTGTCTGCCTCCATGCATTCGTCTGTACTCTGTCAGTGTGGGAGGACAGCATGCACTCAGAGAACATTTCATTGCGTTTTTTTCGCCTTCTAATCTTCGCTAGCCTCTGGGAAGGAGAAGATCCTGTGATCCTTGAAACACATGCAGCTGGTGGAGGAAAAAAAAAGGGACAGTGGTATTTAAAAAGACACATTTTATAGAACAATGGGTACACTCTTTCACAGTAAAGCTTGCTCTTAACATTACATACATAGCACATGTGCTTTCGTTACAAGGTCGCACTTTCCCTCCCCCCACCACATGACTAGTCCCTCCCTCCTCCCCGTGGCTAACAGCAGAGAACATTTCTGTTCAGCCACAGACAAACAGTCCAGCAGAAATGGCTACCTCTGAATGTCCCCTTAAGAAAAGCACCCTATTTCAACCTGGTGACCATGAATCATATCCCTCTCCTGAGGATAACACAGAGAGATAAAGAACAGATGTTGTTTGAATGCCAGCAAACATACACTGCAATGCTTTGTTCTGCAGTGATTCCCGACTACGTGCTACTGGCCTGGCGTGGTAAAGTGTCCTACCATGGTGGACGGAATAAGGCTGCCCTCCCCAAAAACCTTTTGCAAAGGCTTTGGGAGTACATCCAGGAGAGCTTTATGGAGATGTCCCTGGAGGATTTCCGCTCCATCCCCAGACACGTTAACAGACTTTTCCAGTAGCTGTACTGGCCGTGAATGCCAGGGCAAATTAATCATTAAACATGCTTGCTTTTAAACCATGTATTCTATTTTAAAAGTTACACTCACCAGAGGTCCCTTCTCCGCCTGGTGGGTCCAGGAAGCAGCCTTGGGTGGGTCCGGGGGGTACTGGCTCCAGGTCCAGGGTGAGAAACAGTTCCTGGCTGTCAGGAAAAACGGTTTCTCCGCTTGCTTGCTGTGAGCTATCTACAACCTCATCATCACCATCTTCCTCATCCCCAAAACCTGCTTCCATGTTGCCTCCATCTCCACTGAAGGAGTCAAACAACACGGTTGGGGTAGTGGTGGCTGAACCCCCCAAAATGGCATGCAGCTCATCATAGAAGTGGCATGTTTTGGGCTCTGACCTGGAGCGGCCGTTTGTCTCTCTGGTTTTCTGGTAGGCTTGCCTCAACTCCTTAAGTTTCACGCGGCACTGCTTCGGGTCCCTGTTATGGCCTCTGTCCTTCATGCCCTGGGAGATTTTGACAAATGTTTTGGCATTTCGAAAACTGGAATGGAGTTCTGATAGACCAGATTCCTCTCCCCATACAGCGATCAGATCCCGTACCTCCCGTTCGGTCCATGCTGGAGCTCTTTTGCGATTCTGGGACTCCATCAAGGTCACCTCTTCTGATGAGCTCTGCATGGTCACCTCTGCTGATGAGCTCTGCACTCACCTGCAGCTTGCCTCTCTGGCCAAACAGGAAATGAAATTCAAAAGTTCGTGGGCCTTTTCTTGTCTACCTGGCCAGTGCATCTGAGTTGAGAGTGCTGTCCAGAGCAGTCACAATGGAGCACTCTGGGATAGCTCCCAGAGACCAATACCATCTAATTGCGTCCACGGTATCCCAAATTCGACCCGGCAAGGCCGATTCAGCGTTAATCCCCTTGTCGGGGGTGGAGTAAGGAAATCGATTTTAAGAGCCCTTTAAATCGAAAAAAAGGGATTCGTCGTGTGGACGGGTGCAGGGTTAAATCGATTTAACGCTGCTAAATTCGACCTCAACTCCTAGTGTACGCCAGGGCTAAGTCTTTCCATTGACTTTAATAGGACTTGGATCAGGCCCATAGTAGACATTAAAAAAAAGCACTCACAGAATTTCAGTTCTCCTGTGTAGGGAAGAATGGGGGAAAGATTTGTTGGTGTAAATTTTGGCCCCATGTCTAACTCCCCAGCCTCAGGTAATTTCAGTGGTGTTGCATAGGGTGGATGCCAGCATGCAGTCTGTCCCATAGCATCCATTTTCAAAGAAAAGCCCAAACTTTGTGTAAGAATTGTACTGTTGCCACCACAGCGATCTGTACTTCAAAGTAAAACAAACCTCTGTTACATCAGGAAGTACTGGTACAGGTTCCTCTCAGTTTGTCACTCTCCATTCTCTCTAAGAAGTCTTGCAAGTCAACAGGGAGAATAGATGGTGTGTAATCTGCTCATAGCTTTATGGCCCCATGGTCCTGCAGGGTGCATTGTAAATCTCAAGAATGTCTCCTGAGTGCTTGATTTGTGCAGTAGATGCTCTGATTTAGATATATATAAAAACTCACTTCACCAGGCAGCTCCCTATTGCCATCATAGATGTGACAGCTCATGTCAGCGTTAATTTACACTCACTAAGGGCCTTCACGTTTTCTTGCAGTGTCGGAGGAGAGGGGGTTACTTCCATACACTGGAAAAATTCTATAGCTGGTAATAAGCCTTGTGTCTGTTCAAAATCCTGGACTGAAGAGTAAGCTCTGGAAGGCGTTAGAGAGGATTGTGAGAGGAGGACTTAGGCAGGAGGAGTTATCATATTTGTAATTTCTCCAGGGTCATAGACGTACCATGGAACTCTGGAGACAGATAGAGGAAATTAAGGTACTTGCTCCAATAAGCTTACAATTTAAGGCCCCGTTCCTAAGCCAAGATCTGCTTGCATAGACCCCTGCAATGGTGCAAAGTCTCATTAAAGTCAGGAGGACTCCATGGGAGTCTGTGATGAGATAGGTTTCAGAGTAGCAGCTGTGTTAGTCTGTATCCGCAAAAAGAAAAGGAGTACTTGTGGCACCTTAGAGACTAACCAATTTATTTGAGCATAAGCTTTCATGAGCTACAGCTCACTTCATCGGAGCTGTAGCTCACGAAAGCTTATGCTCAAATAAATTTGTTAGTCTCTAAGGTGCCACAAGTACTCCTTTTCTTTTTGTGATGAGATAGTGGATCCCAATGCAGGATTGGGGCTCAAGGGTCAAATCCCATTTACTTTACTTCTGTGAAAAATCCCATTGACATCTCTGGCTTTCCTGTTGTGAGCAAGCCCCGCAGGAATATTTAGGTTGAGTACTTAGGTTTAAAAAAATCATGAGACTTGCATTTCAGGTTGGCTAACATTTTTCAGTTCCAGGTTTTTAATGGTGGGTTTATAACACCATTTTGTGCTGCTTGTTTTATATTTGTGTGGAAGGCAAGAAAGCAGAAGATGATGGTTAGTAGAAGGCTAGCCAGAAGAAGTACGTTGTAAAGTGCAATTCTTCTCAGTACAAATGGCATTATGGGGTTCCACATACACTGTTTCTCACTGATTTCTGGATCACATTTTCTCAGATTGCAAGTAAAAAAATATAATTTTGAACCGGCAGTGGTGGAAACTCACCCCAGGGCTGTGACAGTCGTGCTGGAACATTTCCATCTTGTGCATCATAAACAATAGTAAAGGTTCTGCAGGCCAAATCATGGCCTAAAATACGCAGATTTATCTGTATTACACCTATTGTCTTCAGGTTATGCTGTCAATGACAGTTCTGCAAGCTCATTTAAGGCTAATAGGGTAAGCACTGGTGTGACTAGAGGAAAAATGTGAAGACAGTGAAGTTACACCAGTATCACAGAATTTGATTTTGAATTTTTCTTCATTCAGTGGAAACAAAAGTATTCACTGGTTTCCCCGAAGGTGCAGATTTCTCTCCCAATAAGTTCTTTTGCAAATATTGCGTGTTTTAGATGCAGCAGTACTTTGTTTAAAATCAACAAAATTGAATACTAATTAGAACAAACTCTTCCCTACATGTATATTTTATAAGGATTTTATTTTCGACAACTATGTGTTAATATTTGACTGGCGCATTTCCTGGGCATTTTTCAGCATTTATTTGTACCAGTCCTGCTCTGAGACTCCAACCTCCAGGCCATCAGTCTGTCACTGTCCTTCATTATGACAGGTTTCAGAGTAACAGCCGTGTTAGTCTGTATTCGCAAAAAGAAAAGGAGTACTTGTGGCACCTTAGAGACTAACCAGTTTATTTGAGCATGAGCTTTCGTGAAGTGAGCTGTAGCTCACGAAAGCTCATGCTCAAATAAATTGGTTAGTCTCTAAGGTGCCACAAGTATTCCTGTCCTTCATTATGTAATTAACTAGGGGTATCATGAAACAAACAGCTTGAAGTTTGATCAACTTTGTGAAGCTCTGCATGTTTCTACATGTGAATCAGTATGATTTAATTTTTTCAGCAGACTGTAACCAGTAAACACTGGTCTGAAACTCAAACTAGCATTCTTTATTGTAATGCAACCCACCACCCTAAAAGAATAAAACAATTCACAGGTCTCCCTACAATAAGCTTGGGTGTTTTGTCCAGGTGATCTCTGTGGAGTCAAGCTGAAACAGAATCATCCTCTACCCATGGAGTACAAGCAAAGCTAGTACTCAGTGGGTATAGGCAAGTTTTGACCCCTGGAAACTGGACTAGTGTAGAGTGTAAGGGATAACTTATAATGGCATGTCCTCATGCCAAAAAATGTAATCACTTAAGCAGATATAAGGTATTTAAATGTATTGACTTGAGCCCGCAGCAATTCTAGAAACCTGGCTTTAAATCCTTTCCAGATGTATAAGAAGAAAACTAGAAAGGAGAGCAAACTCATACCCACTAATGCTCATGCATTGATGTCGGCTTGTGATGGGATTCTGCCACTGCATACAAGAGTGCATTGGCAACTAACCTGGTAGTGTCATGACGTTCATTCTCTCTCTCTCTCTTTCTCTCTCTCTCTCTGTTTCCCTCTAGTGGTTGGATCACATCCATGCTGATAGATCTACTACTACTGTCCGCAGACAGAGATCTACTTTAGCACAGGTCATATGCTAATTTGATGCACAACACACTACCATTCACTAAGTACATTCATTTGGAATGGTAGACAAGTACCGTTTTGCTAAGAATCAAAATGAGAGCCGAAAGTTGGTTTCTAGTGTGAGCAGGAATATGAAATTTCAAGTGTGCTCATTTATCTCAATAACCTAATTATCTCCTAGGAAGAGTTTCCATCATATGTTGATAATAAAGTGTTGATCCTAACTATGAACCTTGCAGTACCGATGACCTTCTGCATAATGTAAAAAGCTAGAGGAAAGACAAACAACTCAAACAATACAACTAAGGCAAAAAAAGAATTCAGCATGGGAGCGACCAAGCACTGAGTAAATCCATCCCATGGTAACAGAGCTATTTGAAAATTCAGTGCATCACTTACAGTACACCAAGCAATTAGTTTTAATTAAATTCAAATTCTGACACATTGTGAAAAACCCCCTTTTCTGAGTGTCCAGCTTGACAAATGAAAGTTAGAGCATTTTGTTCTGCCAGAAAAAGCTATTACAAATATTATGAAGCTATTTGCACTTCTGTTGTGTTATGCCTTCTTTTAATTTTTTTTAGGGATTAGTAATTTAGATGGTGAATTTCCTTAATGCAACAGGCACCTGGTTTAGGAGCAATATTTTCTTTAGAAAAATCAGTCGGTTTTACATGCTTAGCTACTTCATAAACAACTTCAAACAAACTAATCCCAATGTGCTGCAATTTCCCTGTAATAGGAACCAATTATTTTACTACTTGGGAGCAGGGGGGCAGGGAATAAAAGGCCATTCATTTGTTTTATAGGCTATCAGAAATGTGAGACAGATTTTTATCATGTACATTTAGGGTTAAATTGTCCTGTGGTTAAAAATGACATATTCAATATGGTACCATATGTCAGTATGTGTGGAAGACCCTTCCTGAGATCAATGAACAACACAGATGTATATTTCCCTTTACATTTTTTAGTTCAGTTAAATATTGAATTTGGAGCTCACGGGAAGTGATTCCATCAAGAACTGTGTCTTGAGGGAGGATGTACTTAAAATGATAATACAGTATTCACTACTAATATACCAATTTGCCCCATCTATAATACCATTCTCAGTAGTGCTGTCTTTAGGAGGGGGAATTTCTGGAAGAATCACAGTGGGTCAGTGATTTATCTCCCTATGAGGACCATTCCTGTCTCCCTTATTCATATGATTAGTCCCATCGAAGTAAATGAAAATAAACATGGGTCAGATTCAGATACTTTTACTCATGTTGTATAGCCCCATATTCCACATGTACTCTCAGTGACTTCAGTGGGACTATTCAACCAATAAGGTGCTATTCAACAAGAGGAAAGGAATCAGCATCTAGCCCATGTGAATAAAAGGTGTAGGACAAGGCCCATGGTTTTATTAATGCTTATCAGTGCTCGGATACCACAGTACCAGGGGCAACTTAAGAACCTGAATAGAACAGACCAATAACACTTGCGACTGAACTCTTATTTATCTACTATGTTCCCTTCCCAAATCTACACATGCATTGCAGCTCAGCTCTGACTGACACCCATGTTTTGGCTGAAAAGGTGGCTCAGTGTCCATGGCCATTAAGTCCCTGGCATCTCTGGTGAGACTTCCAACCAGAGTACCACCTGGGACGGTGTTTCTGTGACATAAGCACTCCTCTGCTGGTGACTAGACTCAGATCCCCAACTTGTTTCACACAGACCACCCATGGACCGTCAGGTGATAATGTCCTTTGGTCACTAGCAACAGGGGGGAGATAAGAAGTGGTGACCCAGAGATGAAGGACTTTGTAAACATACATTCTCCTCGTCTATCTCACCTTTGCCTGTTTGCAATCAAGACAATAAATCTTCATTGGCTGTCACAAACACTTCCCTCCACCATATGGAGTACCCAGTCCCTTTGCTTGTCTCAGTACATGCCAACCTAATGCAATTCAGACTGTTCCAGGAAAAGTGTTGTTCCCCTCTTGCTTTGTAGCCCTTCCTTCTTTCTCAGCATTCACCATCCAACTGCCCCAATTGCTTGGCACTGTGGGACCAGGGAGGAAATGTTCTGGCAGGTGGTAGGGGAATTTGGCACAGGAAAGCTGAATCTTCATGTTCACCTTGGAGGATATGTGTGTGGAGGGTCACACAGAAGGAGATAATAGGTGAATGGTGACAAAGTGGAGCTCTGTGCAGCACCACCCATAGCATGTGCCTTGGGCCAACTCCACTGAGAAGAAATTTGGCCCTTAGTTTGGAGCACAAGGCCAGGCTTTTCGTCTTAAGCTTAATAAGAGGATGTCCTGGCTTTTGCTGGGTTTTTATACTGTTAGAATTTCTTTCAGAGATTTTTGTTGGTGGTGGTCTAAATAGAACATATGAGCCTTACTGAATAGCTAAGACCTGTGCCTTTCAGGCACTGATTTTTCTTAATCTCAAAAAGGTGTAAGTGCAAAAGCTGCTCTTCATGCAAGCATTTGGACAGGTTGGTCTGGTAATGCCCAGTAAAGGGAAAATATCCCCTGAATAATATGAGAACAGAGTAACACTATGTTTTGACCATCAAAAAGGACTGTGCACATTTTTCCATGTGGAATTCATACAGCACAGGAAACAATTCATGTTATGGAAACACTTATTTCCATTATGCTCACAGAAGTATTGAAGGTAAATGAGAAGAGAAGGTAATGGAATCCCTAGCCAAAAGAGCACGACAGTTTTTCTGTTCTGTTAGAATTCCATGACGTTCATCATTTTTGACAGGATAGAAAACTTCTAGTAAATTACCAGACACAACATTTGAGCAGTGCTTGCTAGCCTCGATATAGTTAAGGATGATTTTACGATTGAGTGCTTTTAATATTGAAAAGTCCATTTTGAGAAGTTTAGAACTCAGTCTTAAAATTTATCCTTAATTGAAACATGGCCCTCTGATTCACCTCCAGAAAATATATATAACTTTGGGGGGTTTTCCCCTAAAAATCCTTGCTTACTGTAAATTATAGAAATGGAAAAAGAAAAATGTATCAAGCTTACTGCTGGTTACAAACGAAGTTTTAGTACTTCTTTGAGGTCAAAGGGCTTGTCTAAATGGAGACTTAGTGTGCAGCAAGCCGAGGTGTGTGCCTACATTGCACCAGCTTGCTTCACACTAACTGGCCGTATGGACCTTGCTCTGACTCACTAAAAGTTCCATAGTGAGCTTTGATGTATGCATATTTTAGTGTGGTTGCAGGGCCCACCGAGGTTTACCATGCATTAACTCTCCACGTAGACAAGCCCAAAGACATCTTCGGCTGTTTTTATGTGAACATTTGCCTGTGGTGTTCGCTCTTTTGGTGTTCAGGCCCTGATTCAGCAAGTTACTTCTGCAGGTGCTTTACTTTTAGCGTCTCACCGAAGTCAGTGGGACCACTCCAATGCTCATCTTGTTGAACTGTGGGCCTCCAAAAATAAAATAAGTGGTTAGGTTATTCAGTTTTATGGACTGGCTAATGGACATGCACATTAAGGGCTTGATCCCCCAGCTAAACCAGCATGGACAGACTCCCATGTCCACTCAGAATCCATCCCACTGAAGATTCAGGGGTCCACCACAGTTGGAGCCTGTCTCAGAATTGATGCCTACCTTTAATGTTTTTAATGTATGGGAACTGATCCTGCTTTCACTGACATCCTTGACAAAACTCCCAGTATCTTCAATAGGAGTATGACTGAGTCCATGGACATGCAGAACCTGATCCTGATCCTGTCTTGCATATTCAAAGTTCCCAATGAGATCACTAGTCATCTTAGATGCTCAGGCAATTCAGGATCAGGGCCAGAGTGGACTGTTTTCATATATTCATATTGCTGTTCTTTGTACTAAGGGTTGATCTGATACTCTATGCTATAATTGCTTTGTGGTTAACTTAGTAAATATGCATTACACAAAAAACAAGAATACCCATTGACAAGGTGAATTGTGATAGTTCCAAGCAAACGGCTGCAGAGTGCCAGAATGTCATGTAAATTGCTTGGTTAAATATCTGTTTATATTATCTATGGCTCTAATCCAGAAAAGCACCTAGCTTTAAGCGCTGGAGTACTCCCTGTGAGGCAGTGTCCCTACTCCTGTGCTTAAAGGTGATCACGCATGTAAGTGCTTTGCCGGATCAGAGCCAAAGTTATATGGGCTCTATCCTGAAACACCTGTGAAGTGTTTAGCACCCTCAGTCCACCCGCAGAGTCAGTGAGAACTGAGGTTCCTCAGCATCTCACAGGAATGATTAGCATATTGCAAAGACAAATCTATGATTTGTAAGGCATCAATCACTTCAGTATTTAAGCACCAATATGATAGACTATTGTTGTAAACACTCATTGAGACTTATTGTTAGACTATCAATGAAATAATATGACATGGAGCATATAATGTTGGCTGTTCCACTGACATAAATTCAGTGGCTTCAATGGCTCTGCATCAGTGTAAATGAGAGCAAAAATTAAAATATATCAGCACATATTACACAATAGTATTTATTAATGCTGATGATTATTACCATCCAACTAGTATGCACATAGACTAATGGCATTGTATATTTGTTTTCAATTTGTCAATTACATAGTTATATGTCTTCAGACAGTGAACCTAATGATGGTCTACGAGGTCTAAATATTGCCCAGGAAATGTTCATCTACTATAAAAATTGGCATACTATTTTATTATTTAAAAATACAATTTAAATCAGTGGCGAAAAGCTACATTCATATAATGTGTGTGGACTGTTTTTTATCTGGAGAGAAAAGAAATTCAGATGTAAAACTAAATATAGATATCCAAAATGGACCATCTTTAATTCACCTTATCCTGCTTGGTTATTACAAAGCTTTCAGAAACTTGAATGTGTATTCACAATTTATGTACTGTAATAACCCAGACGACATATAGTTGTAACTCCAGCTCTGAATTTTCTTTGTCTTTATGTGCGTAATTCAGGCTCTTAACAGTATTTTTTGTGGTTTAATAGTAATATGTTATGATGGGATGGCTTTATTATAACAAAATGAGAATGCATTTAGAAAATATATATCGAGACCAAGCTATTTGACACACCCAGAAAAAGACCAAAAACAGTCTCAGCATATGAATATGTGGCATCTTGATTAACAGCCACATTAGAAAACAGTTAGTCATTTCTGTCGCTGACCAGCTTGGAAGACAAAGGCAAAAATTCCATGGAATTA
This sequence comes from Chelonia mydas, assembly GCF_015237465.2. Taxonomy (NCBI): domain Eukaryota; kingdom Metazoa; phylum Chordata; order Testudines; family Cheloniidae; genus Chelonia; species Chelonia mydas. Next base: position 42,803,034 of record NC_057855.1, read on the forward strand.
GATGCCTCAGGCTCTTAAATAGAAATGATCAGACACTATTCATAGAGTATGTATATGGCAAATAATGCTGTTATTTGTCAAGTAAATTATTGGACAGATCCATCATCCTGTCATCCTTTTTTTCTGGCAAAACTCCCATTGAAATCAATGTGAACATTGCCTGAATAAGGTTTCTAGGGATCAGTCCCAAAGTTAAACAAAATGTAACACTGGTTAACTCGTTGCTTTTTCCTTGGGTTCATAAACCCACACACTTGATAATAACCTGGTGGATGTGACCCCAGGTTATTATGCTAATAATTATTTCACTGTTACTTCCTGCTCTGCTGTCTGTTTTTTGTATCCACCTGTTGTCTCTCATCTTATATCTAGGCCTCGATCCTGCAAGCACTTAAGCATGAGAACAATTCCATTGAAGGCAATGGAACTACTCCCATGTTAAAATTAAGCATGTGCATATGTGTTTACAGCCCTGGGGCCTTAGATTGCAAATTCTTTTCATAGTATGAGGTCCTGATCCCCAACTGGGGCCTCTTAGAGCTACTACAATTCAAATAAATAATAATTGGAGCTCAGAACTGAGGGGTAACTCAAGCTTTTCTCATGTGGCTAGGGTCATTTAAGTGGTTGAGCCATTCTTTTTCTTACTTGATTTTAGTTTGCATGATAAGTGTTTTAAATCAAATTGTTAAGAATTAATCTATAACTGACTTGATGGAAAAAGTTAATAAAGGCAAAAAACTCAGAGGATCTGCACTCCTCACCTTTGAAATATAACAAAGACAACTGATCTACGGTATTAAGCTGCTCAGTCTTTCATTACCCTATGGGAATTTATAAAGGTTAAATTAGCTACAGGTGGGCTCCCCTATTGTTCCTTCAGAGCATTAAAAGCTTATTGAGAGTTACAAGTTATTTTAAAAAAAATCAAACATAATGGCCTCAAACAAAGCTAGTTCTTCTAGTTCATAACATTCTCTGCATGCATGGTCATGCAAATTAGCTCAAATTACTGGCTTTTTTTTTTTTTTTTTTTTGGTGCTTTGGGAATACCTAAACATTTTCATGGGTGCAGAGCACTGTGGGGCAACTCCTGCAACCTGAGCAAAGCTTGCAGAAAACCGCAATGGCAGTGGAACTTGCTACTGCACACTAGCGTCCCAGGCAAAGAGAAGTCATGTGTGGGAAGGTAAAGCCCCAATACTCTCCAGTGATGCATAGAGGCTGCAAGGGGCTGGGGGAAAGTCCCCCAGACCAGAAGCAGCATAGGGATAACACAGGGTCTATGCTGCATCATCTTACAAGACCCAGACTAGGGGTTGAGAAGGGGAGTAGCTATAATGCTTGGCTAGGGCTTCTCTGACTTATGCTAGGGTCTCTTTCACACAGTAGCCACCTTCTCACTGCACTTGGGCTGCACCTTCGATAGTGCAGCTCTTCAGAAACACACAGAATCTTTCTCAGCGTGTCTGGCAAATAGCAAGTTTCTAAACACAGAGGGCCAGATTCTGATCTCAATTACTCCATATTTACAATGATCTCATTCCAGTGAAGTCAATAGTTACTCTGGATTCACTCCAGTAGGACCAATCCTATATTTGATACACTGGCAAAATTCCCAGGGGGATTGGAAGTTTTCTGCCTGTGTAGGTAATATGGGATCAGGACCCCAAACAGAAAAATAGTTTATTTTGGTAACACAGTCAGCATGTAAACTCCGTTTTAACAAATTTATAAATGGATATGTACCTTTAGCAGGAAAAGCCCTTCCTGACACTTGATACATTTGCAGGCAGATTTATTGGTTTATGTGTTTTTAATGCCTCCAGGAATCATCTAAAGCACCAAATGGGTTTGCAATGTACTCTCAATGTTGTTTTGCTTGAGAAACTATATAATTGCAATAGAATTTAAATGGCTACTGAGTTATTGCAAGAACTGACTATTAGCAGTAGAGAGAAATGTATGGATTTCCTGAGTGTGAAATTAAAGGTACTCCTGTCTACAATAGTGTCTATTGGTCATTATTATAAACTGTTTCCTGAGGACTCTCCTTTGGCATTCAATGTGCTCTACATGGATTTTTGGAATATAAAACAAGCAAACCCACCCAGGATTTTCCAGCCTACTGAGCTTAGGTTTTTGTTGTTGTTGTTTTTAAATCTAGTGATGTCATTAAACACTATTTCCTCCCTCTTCTTTACATCTGTTTTCCTTGGGAACCAGGCATTACATTCCCCTGGGGAACGTGTTCCTTTTAGTATGGATTCCCCATCTCTGGAAACCCTGCTGTAAATTGATCCTACTCAAAGGTCCCTGATACCTGTATGGTATAGCTGGGGTTTTATAAGCCACAGAAACTGTCAGATGTTATTCTATGTATCACTTTGCAAAATTTTTTTAAAAGTTCCAGTGACTCTGAAGACCAGAAAGCCTTCCTCCCGCCCCTCCCGCCATCCCTTTTGTCTGTTCAGGTGGATTTGTGCCCCCACCCCTGGAACTCTGAAGTTAAATTAAAGTGGAACTCAGGAGTCAGACTTTGGCCTGGTTTGAAGTGGAGCTATCTAGATGGTTATATAGCCCCATCCTTATATCTGAGTGCCATGAATTTTGCATGGGATCCAGCAAAACTTATACATAAAAAATACTATTATTTTGTTTTTTTTCAGAGTTCCTTCCAGCTGAGGATCTCAGAGTGCTTGGCACAGATTTTAAGTTTCAAGTCGATTATGGTAATTCTGGAAGCTGAGGCAGAAAGCGGTGAAGTGGCTGACTGAGGGCCACCCAGGAAGTCAGTGGCAGCGCCAGGACACGTGGGCTCCCACTCCTTCCTCAAAGTCCCATGCCTTACAGAGGACCAGGCTGCCTTGCCAAAGCGCTCCTTACTCCTGGGGTATCTCTCTACCCCGTGTACAGAGAGCTTTACAAGTCTGGCCTGAGTGCGTTTCCCTTTCTCCTGCTATTGGGTTTGGTGGCGTCCCTTTCGCACAGATTCTGCCCAGCTCCCAGCCCCCAGGAAGGATAACCCCGACGGTGGGATCTTTGCCGCACTGAAGCCCAGCAGATCTGCCGTGGGTTTCAGTGGGGCAGGAGTGCCTCTCTAGTGCTTTCTCTCCCCGTGGCCCGCGTTTGGGTACCCTGGCTTTCTGATAGACCTGGGCCAACTGGGCGTTGCAGTGCAGGGCGTGTCGCTCAGCCTCGAGTCGCCCGGCGGCCCATTGTGCACGCTCAGCGCGGGGTGGGGGTGTGGGCTCCCCGGGGTGGCTAACACAGCGAGCGGGCTGGGCTAGCGGCGAGCTTGCCCACTAGCTGCAGACAGTGCGGCTTTAAAGGAGACTCCCTCCAGATTTTTTTTTTTAAGTCTAATTATAGCACAAGCCAATGAGCAGATCGGCTGCTCCCCTCCCAGACCCTGCCTAGCGAGCGGGGCTGGGCTGCAACAGCAAGAGCGCCCGGCGCCCTCCCTGAAGGCAGGCGGCAGGAACGCGAGCGCAGCTGGTCGCGGGGTTCGGACGTGCGAGGCTGCTCAGCTGGTGCCGGCGTTCGGAGGCGGCAGCGCTCGGTGCCCGAGCGGACTAAGACCCTCCCAGTCTCCTGCGGCTCGCAACTTCGCCAGGGGCCGGTCCCGCTCCTGGGCACTGATTAGCGGGGGGCGCGCTGCGGTCCCTGGCTTGGCTCTGCCCCCGCGGGGGAATGTGGAAATGGCCGGTGACAGGAGCCCTGGGGTCTTGAGCCGGCAGCGTTTCGGGCTCTTGCTGCTCGCTGCGGCGGCGGCCGCTGGGCTGTGCGGCGGGGTCTCTGCAGTCAAGTCTCCCAGCTGCCACGAAGTGAGGACGGCGTTTCAGATCCGGCAGATCGGCCCCCTCAAGCTGGTTCCCGATGTGCCCACTGCTGGTCAGTACTGTCCTCTTAATCCTTTCCCCCTCCCCAGCTACCCCGCGTTTGCACCAGGCTCCTTTGGGAGCAGGGGCTCTGAAGTTTTCCCGCCTGGACACGCTTTAAAACCTAAAGGAAACTTCTTTGGAAATCTGGACAGAGGCTAACCAGCACCCAGATCAACATCAAGACAAGGGGGAGACCTAAAGACCCCAAGCCAGAGAGAAGGAGGGTGGGAGGATGCAATGGAGTTTAAATAGATGCGGACAACAGCAGATGAACTTTCCTGCAAATAGTTCAGAGACATGAACGCATTTGGGGATAGTGTCCCCTTTAAGAACTGGTTGAACTTTTCTCTTAGTCACCCCTGCACAGGTTAGGGGCAAAGTTGGGCAGATAATGCCAGCCCCATGCATTTTTCTCAGTGGAGGAAAGGGCAGCGATCATAGGCCAAATGGGGGAAACAATGCCAACTAAAACTTAAATGTACATACATTTTTGCGAAAAAGTTTCATGACTCATTTTCACTGTGGAGATCTCTTTTCCCAGCTCCCTTAGAAAGTTCCCTTCAGAAAAGCATCTGAGAGTGTCTGACTGTTGTGGTCCATGTGGCTTTTAAATACAAAACAAAAACATCAACTTTTTTGGATGTCTGAGAAAGATTGAAGACAGGGAACAAAACAGAGAAATGTTTTCAAATTTCCCTCATAGCTAAGGATACTAGATACTCTTTATCCTTGACAAGCCTTAGTGCTCTGCTCTTTCCAGTTCCGTTTTACACTCCTGTGTTTACTTTCCAAGCAGTTGTTATTGCAACAAATCTCAGAACTCAGTAAATCACTGTGGCTCTCTGGATCTGAGAAGACTTCCAAAGTCTCTTGGGTCCCTGCCACAGAAGAGGACATACATTGCACCATGCTGCATGGCTAGGAGCGGTTTAGGTTTATAGGGCCCAATTATCTCCTGACCTAACTTCACTGGAGAATTTGACCCATACAGTTTTGCGGCTACATTCATGCAAAGTGGAAAATTTTATAGCACCAGTTTTTAACTAGATCACAGGTAGGACAAAACTGGATACATTTGGCACATATTAAAATCAAAGGCAACTCTTTTTTTATAGTTAGAAGCAGCAGCTGTGCTTTTGCTAGTACTTTTTTTAAAAAAAAGTGTGCTAATATAGTTCATTGATTGTCTCCATACATTTGATTTCACTAAAATGGTGTGAAAACAAGATCTGAGAATTTCCTATTCATCACCGCAGTTTTTAACTTACAAAAAAAAAAAATGTTGTGATGTCTGGGAAAGACTTAAGACGGCAACATTTTCCAGAATCCCTTACATAGAAAATGGATGAATAATGGAGTCAATAGGGAGCTCTTATCAGGTATAAAGTAAAGTTTGATTTTTTTTCTTTGCTTTCTCTAAACAGATGCACCGTAATTTTCTAATTCAGAGGCAAGATGAATTGGGGAAAAGGTTAGGACTGCTTTGTTTAGAGAGGTGAATAAGAGGCAACATGGAGGTATAGAATAATAAACAGAACCTAGCGTTTACATCGCTAATATTGTATCTGTAATATTTATCCCATGTACATTAATGAATGGTATGGAAAAGATCGGTCAGGTGTTTCTATTTAGCTTTGCACACAATCAAAGAACAAACCTATTAAAAGATACCTCTTATACACAGTCCATAATTAATCTGTGGAACTCATCATCACCGGATATTGCAGAGGCAAAGAGTTTTGTAGTGTCAATGGTTAAACACTTATATGAATTATCATCTATCTATCTGGACACTTATATCTATGACTATAGCATGCCTGTGTTTTAAGAATATAATACAAAGAGCTAGGATCAAAAGGCATAAGGACTGTCAGCCCTGATATTTCAGGTCATAAGTCAACTATTAACTGCCTGTGGTTAGGAAGTGATTAAGGCTATAGACATGCAATTGCATAAATGTCCACTTAGGTTGGGTTTTTTTGTTTTGTTTTTTATCCCTTTCTCTAAATCTTTTGGGGTCCGATCCAAAGCCCATTGAAGTTGAAAGACTCCCATAATCTTAACTGGGGTTTGGATCAGGCTCCTGGTGCTGGCCACTCTCATAGAGAGAATACTAGACTAGATGGACTGTTCCGTTATTGCAACTCGTGAGTTTGTAACCCACTGTGTGGAATCAGTGCAGGGGGTCATTTCCTTCTCCTTGTAAAGCACTTTGAGATCTGTGGATAAAAGTTCTTGTGACACAAAGAGATTCATAGGAGCAGTGTTTTGAAAACCTGAGCTATTTTAGTAGTCTCTTGTGCTAAAAATAGTAGACACCAGGAGTAGGTAGGCATTACAAAAGGGTCTGAGGGATACGTATAAAAGCTAATGAAATATGTGATGAGACTTGTCTGGACACAACCTGTTTTCTTGCTTCCTAAAATATGCCAGGTTATTTTTGCAAAAGAAACATTTCTTATACCTCTGTTTCCCTAGTGCTAGATTGTGACTTTCCAGTCTGCCCCATATAAAGGGTGGCTCATATCTGCACCACCCCAGAAGCAGACCAATGAATTAATTGTGACCTGGAACACTCTAATTCTTTCCTTACTCCCTGTATGCTCTAGGGAGGAGAATAAGTTGCTTCACCCCATTTTGTGGAGCAGCTTCTTCCCCCTGTGTGATAGGAATCTACTCTTTGGCTGGTGGGCACAGAGTCAAGGCTCCTCACTCCCCTGCTCCCCTTCCCACCCAATTGTCTACAATGGGAAGTATCTGTCAAGTAGCATCTGTTCTTCATGCTGTGACCAGAGTTACAACCTGGGAAGGCCCAGAATGGTAAGGGGTGGGGTGTCTTACATCTCAGCTATGCATGGAACTATCTAACCCAGGGGTGGGCAAACTTTTTGGCCTGAGGGCCACATTGCGGTTCTGAAACTGTATGGAGGGCCGGGTAGGGAAGGCTGTGCCTCCCCGAACGGCCTGGCCCCGCCCCCTCCCACTTCCTGCCCCTGACTGCCCCCTTCAGAATCCCCTACCCATGTCCCCTGACCATCCACTTCTGGGACCCCCTGCCCCTAATCATCCCCCAGGATGCCACCCTCTATCCAACCCCCCTGTCACCTGACTGCCCCAACCCCTATCCACACCCTTGCCCCCTGGGACTCCCACGCCTATCCAACCCCCCGTCCCCTTACTGCCCCCCCCATGGAACCTCCGCCCCATCCAACCCCCCCCCACTTCCCGCCCCCTTACCATGCCGTTTAGCGCAGCAGGACTGGCAGCCACGCCACCCAGCCGGACCCAGCCACGCCACAGCGCTGCCCGGCAGGAGCTGGAGCATGGTGAGCTGAGGCTGCGGGGGCAGGGGGACAGCAGGGGAGGGGCCTGGGGCTAGCTCAAGGACTGGGCAGGATGGTCCCGTGGGCTGGATGTGGCCCGTGGGCTGTAGTTTGCCCACCTCTGATCTAACCCCTAAGTATTTCAGAGAGTTTACAAGCTGGTGGATGACTGTCTCTGTGGGTAGAAATTAAAAAGCTGTTTCTGAAAGAAACTCTCCAAAATTAATGGAAAGCTTGCCTGCGTGTTTGTTTATTTTCCATTCTCTTGCGAAACTCCTACTATCGTAGACAAAACGGGAGAAAGGGCATGTGTTCAGAAGGAAGAGATGGCCTGATGGTGTGCCTGTGCATGGTGAAGTTAGATTTCTCAGTGTAATGTCAAGTAGTAATCTGTCGTGATTTTTTAGAGGAAAGGTAATCTTCATGGTGTGCTAGTTTCACGTAGAATGTTCGTATTGACTAGCAAACTCTCAAAAATAAATGACGTAAAGAAGAGAATAGTTACAGATGTTTAAAAGTTAATGTGCTTTTAAACTTTGGCTGACATGGAGGTTTCCCTTTAATTAAGTAGGGGGAGGGAAGAAGTGCACAAAGGGCAATATTGATCTTCTCTGTGCATTAAGTGTTCCCAACTCCACCGCTTAACAATATCTGTTGTCAGGCTATAATGCCTTCTATCTTGTGTCCTCTTAATTAAGTATTAGTGTTTTCCAGTACATCAGTTCTTCATTTGGTTACCTTTATGGTTGTGGGGTTTTCTTCCCCCTGGCAGGAAACCACAAATTATTTTTACAGTGACCAGCTCTTTCTTTTATTGTTTGACGTTCATATTTTGGTAGCACTTTCAGGCCTCAGTCAGAATTGCAGGCCTCATTGTATTAGGCGCTGTATGAACACACAGGATGAAAAAGTCCCTTTTACAAAGAGTTTACAATCTAATTAGACTGTACACAGCAGAGGGTAATGCACACTAGGAGGGAAAGGGGTGAGGTGAGAGGAACAGTAAGAAGATCATGCAGTTACAGAGGCTTGCTGAGGGCCTGATCCAACATATATTGAAGCCAATGGAAAGAGTTCCCTCTGACTTCAATGGCTTTGGATCATGCCCTGTGTGCACAATTGGATAGTTCTGAATCATCTGAATGGCTTTTTTGTTTGTTTTTTGCTTTTTAAAATAAATTTTGTCTCCCTTTGACCTGGCCAGCTGTAGTTGGCTGATTTCTTGTAGGCATCACAGCAGAGATATGATGTGATGGACTTTACAGTTTAGTTGAGGGAAGGATCATCTCAAATTTCTTGTCTCAGTAAGAGGCAACTGTGTCACTTTTACTGTTACATGTTTTTAATGAAGCTTGTAAACAGATGTAATATATGGGCTCAGTCCTGCCATATTCGGGTTATCAAACATTCCCTACCAGTAGAAGGGAGAACACTACCTGCCCATAGAAGTGTGATGTCAACATTCCTCCTTTTCCCTCCAGATCCCACCACCAAAACAAAACATTTCACTGTACACACAATTTACTCCCTGCGGGGAAGATAGGAGAAAGAATATGACCCATGTGACAGAGGTTAGTCACGTAGCTTAACATACTACAGGAAGGTGCTCAGATACTATAGTGCTGAGGGCAGTACAAGAACCCGAATAGACTAGAATAGCACTTAGAAATCTGAGATGCACCTTTGCATATCAGGCTGAGGGAGGGTGTAGGATGCCTAGGGGGAGCTATTTTCCTTCTACAGGTGGTGCCTGCTAAACTAATAATAAAACTAATTTTTTATATCCTAAAGCACTTTCCAGACTATGGGCCAGATCCTCAGGTAGTATAAATGGGTGTAGCTCCACTGAAGTAATTAATCGTAGTCCCTGTTCAATGACTTCAGTGGAACTCCTCAGCTGGGTGTAAGTCTGCAGAGATGGCCTTATACAGTAAATGCAGTACACACACAAGTCGCTTCCTGACTGAAATTCAGTTACATGTAGATTAGAAGAAGAGAGCCTGCATGCTGCACAATAGTGTGGAGAAGGGAAATATTTGGCCAGGGACATCTGAGCAAACCACTACCTTATGAAAAAATGTCTTGATCTCCTTAAGGGCCATTCACTGCAGAGAGGGCTTCTGTTTTTAAGATGTCATCTGAAAGACTCACTTGCAATGACCTGCACTAGTCATATTCTAAAGGGAGCTGTTAGGGATTTTCAGGAGCCTCTTATTCCAATTACTCCAAACTGAGGGAAGGTTGGGATGTTTTCCCTGCTACCAGTGGAATCCATTCAATTTGTGCTTCTAAAAATTTGAATGAAGAGCCTATGATTCCAGGGAATCAAGATATTTCAAATCTGATACTTAGACACCACAAGGTACTCAAACCCTCAACATCTGGGGCTGCTAGTAAGTGATATATTGTGAGACTAGGAATTTATTTTTAAATTCCATTTGCACATATGCAGTGTTTTACATTCCCATATTTATAAGCTTTTCTGTGAAGCTAAGCATCATAGTATCTGCATGTCACCTGAACACTAATATCTTTAGCCTCACGGCACCCTTGTGAGGTGGTATTCTTCCAATTTTACAGGTTGGGAAACTGAGGCAAAAGGTAAGCAATATGCCTACTTTCACACAATGAGGTGGTGGCACAGTCAGAAACAGAAGCCAGATCTCCTGATGCCTAGTTCAGTCCCCTAACCGCAAGAACATCCTTCCTCTCCAAAGGCTCACTTTTGTCTCCTTTAATCTTGTTGCCTAGCATGTTGTTATAGAAATAGTCCCATTGATTTCACTGGGGTGATTCCCAGAAAAAAGTACTGCACAGTGTGAGTAAGGATGGAAGAAATGGGCTCTAAATCTATATCCTATTTATGAAAAATACCTTTGGAGGGATAGTTACTCCAGTAATTTGTTACCTCCCAAATGGCTGTCTTCCTGCCCGTTGTGAAGGAGTATCTAAATATCTTCATTGTCATGCTCACTCTTATTTCTCTATTACTTCTAACGTACACAGGTTGCACTGCCCATGCTCATGGACTGGTATTTGTCCTAATTGCAACTTCTTTACCATTCTGAGCCTGATCTCACACCTTTAATTGGTAAATTAGTCTATTACCATGGATATACACTGAGTATCCAAGAGCAAGGTCAGGCATGAGTTAACAATTTACTTTATGCATTCACATGAAAACTGGTTCTCTTTCTGAATAGCTATAAGAAATACATAGATTCCTATCAATAACTGCTTGCTGCTACGGTATGCACATTGCACTGCATCAGCTCCAAGTGAAATCTGTGACAAAGCTTCCATTGAGTTAAGCAGGAGCTGTCTGAGAATATCCATTAAACATACCTTTTTTTTATTATAAAATGGGTCATGCACTGCTTTATTTTCCTGTTTGCTCCTTTTATTACTGCTGAGCTCTTTATTTCTCTCATCTTAATTAGAGCTGTGTAATACCCACCGCTAAAGGTGTGGTACTGAAACACATTTTGCTCACAGCAGCATTCTGCCAGTCACTCATAACTGGCGTATGCCAGATGCAAAATGTACTCATTTCATTGGCCCTGGAAAGCTTTGCCACATCAGAATGAGTGACTGAAATTATCTGTTCTGAATCGTAATTTATATTCAAGTTTGCTCTTAACTCGGATATTTGATACTAGTTGGGGTTGGTCCTGCTTTGAGCAGGGGGTTGGTCTAGATGGTCCTGAGGTCTCTTCCAACCCTAATCTATGATTCTGTGATCCCATGCGTTCAATTCATCAGTGATGTAGTGCCATTGAAATCAATAGCATTGTACCAGGGTTGTATATGAGGAGTTGTGGCTGGTGCTGAAGCCTGATTCCATTAATGCTTAGAAATGATGCAGAAGGTTTAGGTGAATTTTATAAATCTTTCCTTTCTGTTTGCTTACATGATCTCATGGTTTTCTGCAGAAAATCTCTGCAATTGCAGTTGGCTAGCCAAAGCTCCCGGATGGTGCTTTGTTGTACAGTATGTCCCCTTTTCCTAGAGTATATAAAATTCACGTGTACACTAGATACACACTTGGCTTCTTTCTAGTGGTTTAAGGCACGGATTCTGGACCAGACTCGTTCAATAGTTGATAAAGCTCTGAACTGGGTCTCACTAGACCTGGCTTCTATTCCCAGCTCTGCTGCTGTCCTCCTGGGTGACTGTGAGCAAGTTGCTCTGTGCTTCAGTTTTCCCCACTGTAAAATGGGGATAATGATACATCTTTGGTGAAGTGCTCTGAGCTCTGCAGAGGTAAAGCAGCTATAAAAGATCAAGATAGAGCTAGCTGGCTGGCAAGGTATCTGCTGAGGTCTCTTCATTCCTCCAGCAAATTCTTTCTTTGTACCCCTACCTCCATAGCAGCCAAAGATTAGACTAGATCTCTGATCAATGGGAAGATGAATCTGAGGTCTTCCCATCCCCCAACTTCCCCACTCAGAGGGAAGACAGCTCAGGTAAGGCAGCAGTTATTCCAGAGGCCTCAGCAGTCTGCTTCAGATTGCTGCTACTGCACCTGCTTCCCTGCTGCTTCAGAATGACGGCCCTTCAGCAGCCTGCAGCTCCTGGGATCAGTGACGCTCCCTCCATTACTCTTCTCAGCTAGCATTTCACAGGTCTTCAGGTTCCAACCTTCCACTAGAAGTATGAACCTCACCAGGTTTGTTGTAGAAACAGGCAGGACTCCTGCCAGTGGCAATATTTTCCCTTCTCTCCCTCTGCTTCCCCTACCTCTTAATAAATTTCTAGCCTACATGGGACCAGCTGCCCACTCTGTAATGCCCTCCCCACCCCCCGGGTGCAATCCATAAGCAGAGAATCTGTTTATATTTGCTTAGTTCCTCATCAAGATGGAATTGGTGTGCCACAGACAGATGGAGGTCTCCAGCCTCCTATCCCTGAGCCTCAGGAAAACAGCAATATCCTCTGTGATTTGTATGAACATTTGGTTCAGGTTAACAAAAAGTGACTCTGTTTTAGTGATTCAGATCAGACTCTCCTCTAAACATAATAAAGGAAATAAATCCAATATAACAAGAGGAGGATTGATGCTGTCCCTTTATCCTCGGGTTCATCTTCCTCAACTTTAGCAGAAGCTGAGGAATTTGGCAAGTTCCCAGTGTTACAAAAAGAAAAGAGCAAATGGTCCCATAGTTCAAGTCCATACTCTGAGTTATAAAAATTCCTCAAAAAATTCTATAAAATGAAGTAATTAGGCTTTATGTATTAATTTATTGCCTTTCAATGGAGTTGGGGTCCTATCAAGGATGTTGATCAATTGGAGAGGGTTCCGAGAAGAGCCACAGAAATTATTAAAAGATTAGAAAACATGCCTGAGAGACTCAGGGAGCTCAGTCTATTTAGTTTAACAAAGAGACGGTTAAGGGGTGACTTCATTACAGTCTATAAGTACCCACATGGGAACAAATATTTTAAAATGGGCTCTTCACTCATTCTAGCAGAGAAACATTTAACATGATTCAATGTATGTAAGTTGAAGCTAGACAAATGCAGTCTAGAAATGGAGTGTACATTTTTTACAGTGAGCATAATTAATCTCTGGAACATGTTACCAATGGTCATGATGGATTCTCCATCACTAATCATTTTTAAATTAAGATTGGATGTTTTTCTAGAAGATCAGCTCTAGGAATTATTCTGGGTAAGTTCTATGTCCTGTCTTATACAGGATGCTAGATGATCACAATGATCTGTTCTGGCCTTGGAATCTATAAACTTCCTTAGATTCCTTTGAAATTCCCTCTCAAAACCAATAGGAAAGCAAGTTCCTCATTCTTCTGCAGGTATACTTTGGGTTTTAAGAAAGGAGCACTTTCTGAATTTAAGCATGACTGTTCAGGGGATGATATCCATAGCATCTACCCATATCCTCATTAATATCTGGAGTTCATGATTAAAAATAGACCACCAGCCTGGACATTCAACCTGAGCAAGAGCAACTGAAAGAAAAAGGGGTAAGAAAACCGAGGAAGGCAGCTGAATGACTAGATAGTATTTCTCTTCAGGTTCAGAAAAGGGACTTTGTATCCCTTTATATTCAACACTTCAAGCAGACCTAGAAGCTGTGTGGGATTGCTCAGTTAGTAGGGAAACCCAGAGGTTCTAGTCAGTGCATGAAAGCTAATCAAGTGGTCTTTCTCTTTTACTAACCAGGGGGTGAGGTTGAGAAGTGCTGTTCTTACCTTTCTAATGAAAGATGTGATAGTCCCTTCTGTGGGACATTTCTAGCCAAAGAACCTAGGGGATGTGAGAATACATTTCTTAATGTAAAAATGCATGAGAGCACTGTAACTTACTGCTTTCACACCAGCAGTATGCCTCACAAGAGCCAATTTCTCATGCATAGATAAACTTGCACAGAAGGTCCACACTCATTTTGCAGAAGATATCAGTCTTTGTGCCCTTTGTTTCTGAAGCCTCTGTCTTTTTCAGTTTGCAGCTTGATTTTCTGCTTAGGCTCAAGTCATGGAAGGTTGACTCTCAAGCCAAGCAGTTAATGGCTGCACCTATCTACTGTGGAAGCAAGCCTCTGGTTAAGGCAGTTGTTGAAATGGTGGGAAAAGAACAGATTCCCTGCTCGCCTCCAAAAAGTTACAAAGGGAATGTAGACAGTTCTGTAGGAGCGGCTAGTCCTGTCAGGTTTGCATATTTCTTGAGCCAAATTTCTCTGCTTCTTCAGATGAAGATTGGACATATCTAGGCTTCATGTCTTTGATTAGATGGAACTTCTCTGTCAGATCCAGCTCCTTTTCCAGGAACAGTTACAGCAGATAACTTCAAGTCCATCCTGTCCAAGAATAACATATCTATAGGCACTGGACTCCAGTCCTTTGTTCTAGATGCTTAACAACTACTTAAAACAGGTAAAAAGAAAAGGAGTACTTGTGGCATCTTAGAGACTAACCAATTTATTTGAGCATGAGCTTTCGTGAGCTACAGCTCACTTCATCGGATGCATCCGATGAAGTGAGCTGTAGCTCACGAAAGCTCATGCTCAAATAAATTGGTTAGTCTCTAAGATGCCACAAGTACTCCTTTTCTTTTTGCGAATACAGACTAACACGGCTGTTACTCTGAAACCTGTTAAAACAGGTAGGTACTGTATATTGTCCAGATGTTGGAAGAATTCCCACAGAGTCTTTAATAACAACTTAATAGGATCAGCTCAACCTATGAAGAAATCTACCTACCACCTATCGGAGATAGAAGCCACAGAGCCGCTATCTCAGCTGGGAAGATTCTGTGGAGCTTATTTATTTTGATTCTCCTAAGATCTAGTGATTCCAATAGTGTACTATATCGCAGACTCAGAACAAGTTTACTGAAAACCAGGGTTGCACAACATGGTCCTTTAAAAAGCTGATGACTATCTAGAGTTCTTTCTACACTAGCATTCCCATGGCTGAAGTTGAACCGGTGGTAACAATGGTAGGAAATGTTAGGAGTGGTTTTTTTTTTTTTTTTTTTTAATCTACAGACAGTACAGTAAGACTTTAGCCCTCTTTCTATTTATAGTAATAGGTTTTCTCCAAAAGGGCAGAGCTAATAAAAAGGGATTAACATGATAAATGGAAACAAAGCTTCCATAGTAATAGGCGGTATGTAAATCAATAAAATCAAAATTAGTAAGAGCTTTTATAAGAATTAATCATGTAAGCTAGCATGAAGATGAGGATCATAGAAATGAAGATATATGTAAAATGTACTCTATACAATAGAGCAGATTTTTCTCTTATCTGTAAAAATGTGTATAAAACCCATAGACAAAATTCAGTGTATTGCAAAGACTTTAATTAGATCCCCATTACATGAAAGCATAAAATGACATGAAAAAAGGCATATGCTTAATAATACTTCATTAGATACTCATCATTTATCAGTATATAGCACAGCATCTGCTTCTATGGGAAAATGTGTTTTGATAGATCAGAATTAATTTCTTAACAGCAGCCAAGTCTGTGACACACTGAGAATTTATGCGCAGTCTTTCAGTCTTGTCAGTCAGTTTGATTAGACATCCTCGTTTAATGTGATTGAATCATCCTGGTTTACATATTATATGTTCTCTAAATACCTCTTAAGATGTAATACGTTTCATTCATATTATATAGAGTACTTTCTGTAGGAAGCACCACTAGATGAAATTATATGCATGCCTCACCTAATATATAACAAGTTTCAGAGTAACAGCCGTGTTAGTCTGTATTCGCAAAAAGAAAAGGAGTACTTGTGGCACCTTAGAGACTAACCAATTTACTGTATGCATCCGATGAAGTGAGCTGTAGCTCATGAAAGCTTATGCTCAAATAAATTGGTTAGTCTCTCAGGTACCACAAGTACTCCTTTTTCTTTTTGCGAATATATAACAAGTTATCTTTTCTGTGGATAAAGACAACTGAAGCAACAGATTGTCACCACTTCCTGCTAAGCACTTGTGGCCACATGCTGTTTTGGGAGTGGGGGAAATGCTTACATTAAAATTGCAAAATGTTTCTGCATAATATTTTATGTTTGGATTTTTTTTAAAGCAGCTATAGCGCCAGACCAAGAGCTCAATCCAGAAGGCTAGCTAATTCAGGCATAAGTGTGATGAAACTTCTCTGATCAAGTGCCATTTACGAACATTGCTGGAGTTGCAGTGAGAGACCAATGTAAGGGTTGAATGGTGGTTTGCAGATCATTTAGGAAAACATGGTCATTTTTCATCCAATAGTTAGGTTAACCTTGGGCTAGATTTAAACATTTTTTGTAATAATAATGGTACCCAGATTAGCACTTTACATGTCCTCAGTATTTAGCAACCATTAATCTTTAAAATATCCCTGCGAGGGAGGTAAGGAAAGTATTGTTGTTCCCATTTTACAGAGAAGGAAGTCGAGTCAGGGAGGTTAATACTTGTTCAAGGCTACACAGTGAGTCACACAGTCCATTTACCTAACCATTACATCACAGGGCTATAAATTTTATACTCAGAGGTACAATATACTAGACTCTTACTGCAATGCAGTAATAGAGGTTTCAGCTTTTTGTGGCAAATGTATCATTAAAATGGGAAGCTTATCATTCTTATGCTTTTTGGCCATTGAAAGTCATATAGAGTGTTCCACGGCACTATTATTTTATGATTCAACATTGTAATATCACCCAAAGGCCCAATCAATTGGAGACCCCATCGTGTTAGGTGCTATACAAACACACAAGATGACATGGTCCCTGATCCAGTGATCTTACACACGGTATGGCATGCAAAATTGAAGCTACTTGGGGCAGGAAGTGCCTTTATTTCCTGTACTGTACAGCACCAGGCTCATTGTCCGTGTTTGACAAAGTAGTAATACAAAATGCTGCAACCCCATGTCAGATTTTGGGTAAGCACTGTCCACCGGATGTGTTAATTAAAATAAGATTGCATCTAATTTGCTTATTTTGGAAGATCAGTTTTAAAAGAGGGTGCCAAATGGATTATATTTTCAGTTTATTCATGCATGCATAATTCATATATAGAGAAGCTTCTCATTTGAAATTTTAGAGTTCTTTTTTGAAGACTACACAAAGCACTCAAAATATTAGAAGAATTCTAGATTTCTCATAGATGATGCTAGTAAATATATTCATTATTTTATGGACTCTGAATCCTTCAGGAAGTGTCATTAATACCTGTAAGGTCCCCAGATGCTATGTTTTGCATTTTGATCTCTAATTTAGCTGACACCTGTGGTCAGGCAATTCCATAGTGACTCCTCGGCTGCAGCAGAGAGCAAGTTGTTCCAGCAAAAATCTTCATTAACGAACATTCTCACTTTACTGCTTGACCAACCGTTTTTCTGAGTGTACAGTATGACTTCTATTCAGTCTTTTTATATTTCCATGGGGCTTCTATTGAAATCAATGGAAACTGTATATATGCTTCTGAGGACTGAATTGGGCCCTTCTTGATGTTGTATTTCTCTAATTATTCCCCGACCACAGCTTTTCTAGGGTTCTTCCTGCACAAAATACATATGACAAACCATTCTGGAAAGCCATCCTTTTCAGGGAAGAGGAGTATAGCACAGGTCCCTCATTTTGGTGTACTTGTGTTGAGTCCGTTTAAAAACAAAAAACGAATTTCAGAAATCCACATTCACGATCTCACAGTATCAGATAGGTCATGGTAGCTTTGCAGGATAGTTCAGCACATCCCTAAACATTAATGGTTAAATGTATTCATTATATCAACAAGGGCCCTATTCATGAAGGGTCTATTTTCCACTCATTATGCATGCATAATTCCCATTAGTGCTACTGGGGGTTAAGTGTGCATAGTGAGGAGGAGAATAAAACTTATGTTTACACATCCATGTTTGCAATTAGAAAATATGTTTTGTGAACTATGCACAAGAAATGGATCAAATTCTCACAAATTCCCTAACATCTACAATCCTTTTCTATTTAACTAAATATTGGCTTATGGAAAACTTTGAAAGATACAGAATTCTAGAGGGTAGCTGGAGAGTCAATAAATATAAATATTACTATGCTGCTGTTAATATGAAACCCATGTGGGAGTTGTTGGATGTCCAACACTGGAAATTCAGGCCACTTATTTAAAAATACCAAAATAAGGACCCAGGAGCCTAAGTTTGGCTCCTAGGTTTCAAAAATCTTAGATAATATTAATAAAGGTAAAGAAGGGTAATTAGAAAATTACAACTTCAGGGTCATTGAAATCAATGGAGCTATGTTCATAGAATCATAGAATATCAGGGTTGGAAGGGACCTCAGGAGGTCATCTAGTCCAACCCCCTGTTCAAAGCAGGACCGATCCCAGACTAAATCATCCCAGCCAGGGCTTTGTCAACTCTGACCTTAAAAACTTCTACGGAAGGAGATTCCAGCACCTCCCTAGGTAACGCATTCCAGTGTTTCACCACCCTCCCAGTGAAAAAGTTTTTCCTAATATCCAACCTAAATCTCCCCCACTGCAACTTGAGACCATTACTCCTTGTTCTGTCATCTGCTACCACTGAGAACAGTCTAGAGCCATCTTCTTTGGAACCCCCTTTCAGGTAGTTGAAAGCAGCTATCAAATCCCCCCTCATTCTTCTCTTCTGGAGACTAAACATCCCCAGTTCCCTCAGCCTCTCCTCATAAGTCATGTGTTCCAGTCCCCTAATCATTTTTGTTGCCCTCCCCTGGACTCTCTCCAATTTTTCCACATCCTTCTTGTAGTGTGGGGCCCAAAACTGGACACAGTACTCCAGATGAGGCCTCACCAGTGTCGAATAGAGGGGAAAGATCACGTCCCTCGATCTGCTGGCAGTGCCCCTACTTATACATCCCAAAATGCCATTGCCCTTCTTGGCAACAAGGGCACACTGTTGACTCATATCCAACTTCTCGTCCACTGTAACCCATAGGTCCTTTTCTGCAGAACTGCTGCCGAGCCATTCGGTCCCTTGTCTGTAGCGGTGCATTGGATTCTTCTGTCCTAAGTGCAGGACTCTGCACTTGTCCTTACTGAACCTCATCAGGTTTCTTTTGGCCCAATCCTCCAATTTGTCTAGGTCCCTCTGTATCCTATCCCTACCCTCCAGCGTATCTACCTCTCCTCCCAGTTTAGTGTCATCCGCAAACTTGCTGAGGGTGCAATCCACACCATCCTCCAGATCATTTATGAAGATATTGAACAAAACCGACCCCTGGGGCACTCCACTTGATACCGGCTGCCAACCAGACATGGAGCCATTGATCACTACCCGTTGAACCCGACAATCTAGCCAGCTTTCTATCCACCTTATAGTCCATTCATCCAGCCCATACTTCTTTAACTTGCTGGCAAGAATACTGTGGGAGACGTGTCAAAAGCTTTGCTAAAGTCAAGGAACAACATGTCCACTGCTTTCCTTTCATCCACAGAGCCAGTTATCTCGTCATAGAAGGCAATTAGATTAGTCAGGCATGACTTGCCCTTGGTGAATCCATGCTGACTGTTCCTGATCACTTTCCTCTCCTCTAAGTGATTCAGAATGGATTACTTGAGGACCTGCTCCATGATTTTTCCAGGGACTGAGGTGAGGGTGACTGGCCTGTAGTTCCCAGGATCCTCCTTCTTCCCTTTTTTAAAGATGGGCACTACATTAGCCTTTTTCCAGTCATCTGGGACCTCCCCTGATTGCCATGAGTTTTCAGAGATAATGGCCAATGGCTTTGCAATCACATCCACCAACTCCTTTAGCACTCTCAGATGCAATGCATCTAGCCCCATGGACTTGTGCTCGTCCAGCTTTTCTAAATAGTCCCGAACCACTTCTTTCTCCATAGAGGGCTGGTCACCTCCTCCCCATGCTGTGCTGCCCAGTGCAGTAGACCGGGAGCTGACCTTGTTCGTGAAGACAGAGGCAAAAAAAAGCATTGAGTAGATTAGCTTTTTCCACATCCTCTGTTACTACCACATCCTCTGTCACTAGCTGTTAATTTACACTAGCTGAGGATCTGGCCCTAAGTTTTTTTTTTGATAAATGTTAATATTAGACTAAAATTTTCTCCTCTTCATACCTTTTAACATTGTAGAGGGGGTATAGAACCATATACAAAAATGGTATAAAGAAATACCAGATTTATTAAAGCAAAACCAAACCCTTCCAAACCACTTTAATCCACCGTTTGTGGTACAATGAAAGAGAACAGGAAGAATCCACTAAAAAAACTATTCACAAAGGGCCAGATTCAGTCATGTCCCATTTGCAGTGATGCTAGTGAGAAGTGCAGAGCGATAACATGGAGCAGGAGTGCTACAGGTACATGGACGTGGCCTAAGACATTGTTTGAACAGTAGTGAAGCAACCTTAACTACAACACTATTTACTGCTGGCTTGAAAGATGCTGGATATGCTCCCTCCTGGATTTTGGCCACCTGATGTGATCCTGTTCATCTCAGGTTCTTATGCCCCCCCTCACTGTAGTATCTGAACACCACTTTATCCTCCCAGCATCGCTTTGAAGCATGGAAATATTGTGTGACAGGTTAATGACCCCCACACACATCTGGGATGCCACCTGGTGTACTGGGGTTTCACTGAGCCCCTCCTGCTCCACCAGCCTGGATTGCCTCTCCCTGTTTTGCTGAATTAGGCTTTCCAGCCTCTTGCAGCATATGCACACAGGTAGAGCCACACTCAGCTGCAGACACAGACTGAAGTCAGCTCTGTGTAAGAGGATTCATCCAGCACTCACGTGCAAACCCAAAATAATACTGTCTTGCAGTGTATAGAAAGATCTGCACAGCGCAATCTCTTAAAAATTCACCCTCTCCCTCAATGTGGAGAGAGAGATGCACAGCTTCTTGTCCCCCCTGCAGATATGAATTGCACAAAGTGGGTTATGTTATCAACAAGAAATACATTTATTAACTACAAAAGGCAGATTTTAAGTGATTATAAGGGTTAGCAAACAGAACAAAGCAGATTACTAAGCAAATTTTAAAAAAAAAACCACGCAAACTAAGCTTGATTCACTAAAGAAACAGGTTACAAAATATAATTTCTCACCCTAAATGTTGAATTTAGGCAGGATGCAGAGTTTCTGTAGCTCAGAGTTTGCTATTTTTCTTACAGACTGGATCCCTGTCTCAGTTTGGACTCACCCCTGCCTATCCCCTCGGGTTAATTCCTTTGTCCCTTCACGTTCTTTCAGCAGCCCTTCTTTTTGGGTAGGCAATGGAGGAGAATCCAGATCAACCCCCTCCACAGCCCTTAAAAAGGGTTTTCCTAAGGCGGGAATCCGTTGCTTGATTCCCCATCCCCCTACAGTGGAAAAGTGCCAGCAGTGTCCAAGGTGGTATTTTGTATCAGGTGACAGGACCACCTGACCTGGTAGTGTCAGAGCTACGTCCTATGTCGCCTCTCAGGCAGGAGAGTATCAGGCAGTATCTTCACAGTCTTTGTTTCTTCTTAATGGTCCATCAGCCCTGTCTGACATTTTCATTGTTGAACCTGAAGGGATAGTTGTGGGTATCACCCAAAGTAGCACATTTGAAATATGGATACATGGTCAATATTCCTAGCTTCAGATACAAAAAAGATACATGCATACAAATTGGATAAACACATTCAGTAGATCATAACCTTTTCAATGATACCTCACATGACCCCTCTGGCATAAAACATATCTTAGTCATGCCATATTATATCATAACTATTTATATGAAGAATATGGGGTGTAACATCACAATATGTATCCCTGTTTCACAGAGAGGGAACTGAGGCACAGAGAGACTAATGCCTAGATCCTCAAAGCTATTTAGGTGCCTAACCCCTAGTGAGGGTCTGGGCTTAAGTGCCGGGCCCAAGGCTAGTTCTAGGCCTAGCTCCTAGGCTAGTTCCGCTATCAGTGGAGCATATTTTCTCTCCACACTAGCAAAAATGAAAGATGGGGGTTCTATAGCTGGGGAGGCCATAGTGCCTCAGGTACATGGTGTGCTGGCAGCTGACTCTCCCTCCAGTGTTCAGCAAATGATAACTCGGGTTTTGTGTAGCTGAGCTAAGGGTTAGCAGTAGAGGTATCCCCTCACGCAGTGTACTGTTGCAGGATGAGCCAGATTCTATCCCAAATGGAGCAACTTCACATTAAGGCTGCCCCCCTCCAGAGTGGCACATGGTCCTAGAGATACATGACATTTATATGGGCAATCTACAATAACTCTCTAATAAGTCTGAAGGCGAGAGAACCAAATGAAGAAATGGAACCAAACTCTGGAAGCTAAGAACTGTTAAAGATTATTGCCTTCAAATGAACCAATCAAAGGAGTGTCTTCAAATTAGTGTTCTCAGGTGTTTTAGACATTGGAGTCTAAAAGCTCTTAGTTTTATCGAAATCTAAGGAAATGTATTTATTGCCATTCCAAGTTTAGTGGGCTAAAATATCACCTCCTTAGTTTCAAGCTTTATGGATTCAAGCTTCAATAAATCAAATTTTCCCTTCCTAATCTGGGTTGCCCTAGATAAGTCAGGAAACATAAAAATATGCCTTCCCAAAAAAGTAACTGTGACTTGACTCTACCTATTTGTGAGTTTAAAGCTTCTGATATATTTTTCTGTCCCTGAACTCTGACCTACCATTCTCTGTATCCCTCCTTCACAGAAATAACTCCTTTGGGGAGGAATTAGTTAAAATGCTAATGTCCTTTCCTCTTAAAGGGCTATTGATTTAGACAAGAATCCAAAAGTTCATTCTAGGGTTACTATCAAAGATGCTGATATTTTAGATCAATAGCGGAGGTGGAATTAGGTCAATTTATGTCAATTTGTCACATTGGTACGCTTTTCTGGAGACTGCCATATTGTGTTTGAAATGGAAGCAGAGTACAAATCTCTAGCCTTTATGGCTGTGAAGATACCTCCCAAATGGGAACTGAGTGTAACCAATACATCATCCTCTGCCTGAGTCTACAGCCAGCTTGAAACAACAGCACTGAGAGGTTTGAACTGTCCCATCTACCTCCATGGTGTGTTAACTCTGAAGCATAATAACAATAATCTAAACGTCAATGTTGTTGACTAGTTGACAGATGAGCAAAGCAGGCAAGAAAGGAGACATGATGATCTGAAGATCAGCACAATGTATTGTCAGTGGTGTTTTGTTTTGGTGTCTCAGGTGGGAGAAGCAAGGCTTATTATTATAAATTATTTATGTATATGATGCCTCAGGGCCTCATTGTGCTAAGCACTGTACAGAGACACACACAATAATGGACAGCCCCAGCTCTGAATTGATGGCAATCTACATAGTCAAAACAGATAGCAGAGAGGAAATATCCTCATTTTAAAGATGAGGAACCGAGGCCCAAAGGCATTGTGACTTGCTTGAGGGTAATGGAGTCTTTTCCATCAGCACACCTGAAAGTGCTTCACAGATTTCCATGTTGGACTCCACATTTTCCTGATCTGTAGTCAGGGTGTGAAGGCTTTTGAAACTGTCCCAAAAAACCCTTCATCTCTCCTATTCTTGGGATGAGAACATTTGTTAATTCACGTAATCTCAGCAGACTCCCTATCTTCAGAAATAGACCCTACTGCTAAACTCACCCAGTAGGGACAGGAACCTACATTGGATACAGTTAGCTATGCTGGCTACACCTAGCCCTGACCTTTGGAAGTGGGCAAGAGGCCTCTTCTGATGTGATTTCACTGTGGGCTTTCTCTTACCCAGTGCATAATTACTATGTTCTCATTGCAACTGTTGTGAAGAAAATGCCAGTTTGTATCCAGAACAACCAAACTATTATCCACGTCAAGGTGTATAGAAGAAAGGAGTGGGGAAGGGGAAGTGCAAAGACCTCCTCCAGCATCACACATTCAAAGAGCACTGCCAGAGAAAGTCTACACTATGAAATTAGGTCGATTTTATAGAAGTCAATTTTTAGAAATCGATTTTATACAGTCGATTTTGTATGTCCACACTAAGCGCTAGAATTGATTTACGGAGCAGCGCACTGTGGGTAGCTATCCCACAGTTCCCGCAGTCTCCGCCATCCATTGGAATTCTGGGTTAAGCTCCCAATGCCTGATGGGGCAAAAACATTGTCACGGGTGGTTTT
This sequence comes from Chelonia mydas, assembly GCF_015237465.2. NCBI lineage: Eukaryota > Metazoa > Chordata > Testudines > Cheloniidae > Chelonia > Chelonia mydas. Next base: position 42,826,847 of record NC_057855.1, read on the forward strand.
GGGTACATGTTGTCAGTCGCCCTTCCCTCCGTGAAAGCAATGGCAGACAATCATTTCGCACCTTTTTTCCATGCAGACGCCATACCACGGCAAGCATGGAGCCCGCTCAGCTCACCATCACCACTTCTGTTGTGTCCTGGGTGTCAGCAGACGGTGCAGTACAGCTGATAACCGTCATCATCCACCACTTCTCTGCAACTCTGCTCTCCTGCTCTTGTAAATGAGCTCAGTCTCAATAGCAAATTTCTCCATGTTGTCGTCATCCACTGCTTCTGCTGCAGCTCTGCTCTCCTGCTGCCATGAATCCACCTCGCAGGTCCTCTCGTCTTTCTGTATTAATATCTATTCTCATGGCATCCATCGTCATCCACCGCTTCCGCTGCAACTCTGCTCTCCTGCAGATGCCATACCATGGCAAGCATGGAGCCCGCTCAGCTCACCACTGCTGTTGTGAGCATTGTAAACACCTCACGCATTATCCTGGAGTATATGCAGAACCGGGCTAAGAGACCCCAGCACGAGGACAATTTTGATGAGGACATGGACACAGATGTTCCTGAAAGCAGGGGCTGTGGCAATTGGGACATCATGGTGGCAGTGGAGCTGGTTGATACAGTGGAACGCCATTCTGGGCCCAGCAAACAAGCACAGACTGGTGGGACCGCATAGTGTTGCAGGTATGGAATGATTCACAGTGACTGCAAAACTTTCGCATGCATAAGGCCACTTTCCTGGAACTCTTGAGTTGCTTTCCCCTGCCCTGAAGCACAGAAATACCAAGATGAGAGCTGCCCTGACAGTTGAGAAGCGAGTGGTGATAGCCCTGTGGAAGCTTGCTACGCCTGAGAGCTACCAGTCAGTCGGGAATCAATTTGGAGTGGGCAAATCTACTGTGGGGGCTGCTGTGATCCAAGTAGTCAATGCAATCATTGATGTTCTGTTATCAAGGATAGTGACTCTGGGAAATGTGCACGTCATAGTGGATGGCTTTGCTGCAATGAGATTCCCTAACTGTGGTGGGGCGATAGACGGAATGCATATCCCTATCTTGGCACCGGACCACCTTGCCAACCAGTATGTAAACTGCAAGGGGTACTTCTCAATGGTGCTGCAATCGCTGGTGGGACATTTCACGGACATCAGTGTGGGATGGCTGGGAAAGGTGCGTGACACTCACATCTTTAGGAACTTCAGGCTGTTCGAGCAGCTGCAAGAAGGGATTTACTTCCCAGAACAGAAAATTACCATTGGGGATGTTGAAATGCCAATAGTTATCCTTGGGGACCCAGCCTACCCTTGCTCCCATGGCTCATGAAGCTGTACACAGACAGCCTGGACAGTAGGAAGGAGTGTTCAACTATAGGCTGAGCAAGTACAGAATGGTGGTAGAATGTGCCTTTGGATGTTTAAAAGCTCGCTGGCACTGTTTGCTGACTAGGTCAGACCTTAGCACAACCAACATTCCCATTATTATTGCTGCTTGTTGTGTGCTCCATAATATCTGTGAGAGTAAGGGGGAGACGTTTATGGCGGGGTGGGAGGTTGAGGCAAATTGCCTGGTGTCTGATTTTTGAGCAGCCAGACACCAGAGCGATTAGAAGAGCACAGCAAGGTGTGCTGCGCATCAGAGGGGCTTTGAAAACCAGTTTCATGACTGGCCAGGCTTCGGTGTGACAGTTGTGTGTATTTCAACTTGATGCAAACCCGCCCCCTTTGTTGATTTTAATTCTCTGTAAGCCAACCACCCTCCCCCCCCCTTCGAAATAAAGTAACTATTGTTTTGAAACCATGCATTCTTTCTTTATTTCTAAAAAAGGGAGATAACTGACAAGGTAACCGGGGTGGGGTGGGGGAGGAGGGAAGGGCAAGGCCACATTGATTTGTAGTGTGGCTACAATAAGCAAACTGTTTGAATGACAGCCTTCTGTTGCTTGAGCCATCCTCTGGAGTGGAGTGGCTGGGTGCCCGGAGCCTCTTCCCCCCCGCATTCTTGGGCATCTGGGTGAGGAGGATATAGAACTTGGGGAGGAGGTCAGGCGGTCGTACAATGGATACAGCGGGGGGAGGGGGAATCTGTGCTCTTGTTGGCTTTTCTGCAGCTGCACTAGACGCTTCATCATGTCCGTTTGCTTCCCCATTAGCCTTAGCATCACCTCCTGCTTCCACTCTTTGCGCTCCTGCGTCTGCTCTTTGTGCTCACTTAATGCTTTCCTGGCCTCTGCCACTGAATGCCTCGATGCATTAAGCTGTGCCCTATCAGTGCGGGAGGACTGCATAAGCTCGGAAAACATGTCATCGCAAGTGCGGTTTTTTTTTTGCCTTCTAATCTGCGATAACCTCAGAGACGGCGATGATAGGGGGAGCATAGAAACATTTGCACCTTGGGGGAGATAAAAAGGGAGAGTAAAATTTAAGGTGATACATTTCTGAGAACAAATGGGAGACTCTTTCACAGAGAATCAAGCAATTCACAGCAGACAGCACATGTGCTTTAGGTGCAAGGTTGCATTTTGCCTTTTATATTGAGCGCCTGCTGGTATGGTGACACATCACACATGGCTGGGCAACAGAATTTGGTTTCCATGCAGCCATGGTAAGGCAAAGGGTACATGGGGTTGGCTTCTTACGCATAACATGTGGGAATGGTTTCAAACTGCAGCGCCCTCCTTTCCCATAGCAAGCAATGGGTTGGGTTTCACATTTAAAAGGAGGGGCTGCGGTTTTCAGGTGGATGTGTAGCACACACCTTCCCCCACCCCACCATGTGGCTATTCTCTGGGATGATCCCTTTTAGCCAAGCGCAAACAGCCCAGCATGAACGGGGTCCTTTTACTGTTCCCTTAAAAAATTCCCCTATTTCAACCAGGTGACCATGAATGATATCACTCTCCTTAGGCTAACACAGAGAGATATAGACTGAATGTTGCTTGAATGTGACCAAAACCCAGGACCATTTGCTGCCGTGCTTTGTGCTGCAATGATTCCAGAATACTTTCAGAGTACCTCCAGGAGAGCTTCATGGAGATGTCCCTGGAGGATTCCTGCTCCGTCCCCAGACATGTGAACAGACTTTTCCAGTAGCTGTACTGGCCGCGAATGCATCCCAATTCTTCAGGCCAAATCAAACTTTAAACACTATTATTTTTAAACCCTGTACTGTAGTTACAAATGTGCACTCATCAGAGGTGCCTTCTCCAGCTTCAGGGTCAGGGATCCTGCCTTTGGAGGGTATTGTCTCCAGGGTGATGAAAAGGTCCTGGCTGCCAGAGAGAACGGATTCACCGCTTGCCTGCTGCACATTCTCCTCCTCCTCTTCCTCATCCACAAAATCCTCCTCCCTGTTGCGAGAGACTCCCCCCTTGCAGGTGTCCACCGATAGTGGTGGGGTAGTGGTAGGGTCCCCTCCTAGAATGGCATGCAGCTGATCACAGAAGCGGCATGTATGGGGCTTGACCCAAAGGGACCGTTTGCCTCCTCTGTCTTTTGGTAGGCTTGCCTCAGCTCCTTAACTTTCATGTGGCACTGCTGTGTGTCCCTGTTGTAGCCTCTCTCCAACATGCCCTGTGAGATTTTGGCAAATATATTTGCATTTCTTCTTTTTGATTGGAGTTCTGCCTGCACAGATGCTTCTCTCCATACAACAATCAGATCCAGTGTCTCCCTTTCGGTCCATGCTGGAGCTCGTTTGCGATTCTGGGAGGACGGCATGGTCACCTGTGCTCCTCAGTTCGCCATGCTGACCAAACAGGAAATGAAATTCAGAAGTTCCCGGGGCTTTTCCTGTGTACCTGGCTCCTGCACTGGAGTTCAAAGTACTGTCCAGAGAGGTCAGAATGGAGCATATACCAGAATGGAGGCCAATACCGTTGATTTGCATCCGCACTACCCCAAATTTGACCCAGCAAGGTCAATTTTAGCGCTACTCCCCTTGCCAGGGAGGAGTACAGAAGTCAATTTTAAGAGTCGTTTAATTCGATGGAACGGGGTTGGTTGTGTGGACCCATTCATTTTAAAATCGACCTAATGCAGCTAAATTTGGCCTAACCCCTTAGTGTAGACCAGGGCTTAGTCTTCGTCTCATGGGTAATACGGTCTTCTAATGGGACCATGCTGTTTCTTGGACAGCTTGAAATGAGGTTAAATGAAAACTCTCCTTTGCCCATCAACACTAATCACTAGCGCCAAAACCTACAATTTTGCATGGGGCCTTAGCCTATCTTCCATGATAAGCTAAGGTTCCCCATCTTTAAAAAGAGCTTGGCTTGTTCAGCCTAACAAAGTGAAGACTGAGAGGGGATGTGATTGCTCTCTGTGAATACATCTGGGAGATAAATGTAAGGGAGGGAGAATAGCTATTTAAACTAAAGGAAAATGCTGGTGCAAGAACATACAGGTATAAACTGGCCATGAATAAATTTAGGCTGGAAATTAGAAGAAGGTTTGTAAGCATCAGAGGATCTGGAACAGAGGATCTGGGGAGGGGAAGAGGCAAATAATCTAGCTAGTTTTAAGACCTAGCTTAATATGTTTATGAACAGGATTGTATCACAGGGTTCCCTGTGATATCAGGGGACTGGACTTGACCCACAAGGTCTCTGCCAAGCCTATGTCTTATGTGACCTCTCAGTGATTTTAATGGGTTCCATGCAGCTAAAATCCCAATTAACTCTGTGAAAGTATGTGGGTGGATGTCCTGTATTGTATCTTCTAAGGGACTAAAGAGATACAGAATCATAATTCTTAGCAGATTTTTTAACAGTAACTTGGATTCTGCATGCCTAGGGTCTGCCCCATGGGTTTTCAGGGCCCTGATGATCTAATCCTCATTAACAGCCTGATCCAGCCCCACTGAATTCAGGGACATAGTAACCTGAAGTTACCTCTTTCTTATGGTTATAACTCAGAATTGTATATAGCTAGAGGCAGAATTATGGGTCTGATATAATGACTAATGAATATCAAAGTCAATGAGTCTTTCCATTGACTTGAATTGTTGTTGGGTTGGGACCTGTGCTTCCAAAACCTTAGAAGATAAGGACATGCCTTCCTCCTGTCCTTCGTGCGAAATGTGTCTCATACAACTGAAACAGCATAGAGGCAACTGATCACTGTGGTGGTTGTATAGTTACTTCGAAATGATTATCAGGGCTGTTAAATGGTATTTCCAGGCAGTGGTTCATGATATTGTAGCAAACTTTATGGCTTTGCTTACACAATAGTCTTTTGCATTTTTATAGCACAACCAAGAGCAAGGTGCTCTGCTCTGTCACCTGTATTCCTCATTTACCAATGCTCTACTCTAAGGTGTAGATTAAGGTGTCATGCCAAATTGCTGAGACAACATTTGCAAGCATTTATTTATGTATCGTGTAGCCATTTTGAATGTCATTAATCTCTAATCAACTCCACTAAGACTGTAAACTCTTGGGAGCAGAGAACATCTTTTTGTTCTGTGTTTGTAAAGCATCTAGCAGAAGGGAGGCGTGGTCCACAACTGGGGCTCTTAAGAGTTGCGATATGAATAAATTTATGCATCATGAATGATGAACACATTTATGCATCTTTGGCTGTGTGTTCACCCATTTTGTCTGCTGTGGGCTTATGTTATCTTAGACACAATAGGCCCAATTCGCCACTGTGTTACTCTAGTTTTACATCAATCATTCCATCTGATCTCAATGGAATTACACTGGCAAAAAAACTGGAGTAATGCAGTGGTAAACCAAGCCCAGAGAGTTTGCTACACTGGGCCATTGTTACCTGCTATTCTAAGTAGTTACAGTGGCATGGTCAACTAATTTTCAGAGTCAGCCACATACAGAGAGAGTCCTTGAAACTTGTTTGTAATCAGCTGTGGATTTTTAGTTCAGTATGGTGTGATTGCTGATGTTATTGGTGTAGAAAGGTCCTGATTAGGGTCATTGGAAATCTGTGGAAATTCCTCCAGATTTTGCAGAATTTCCTCCTCCTTCTCCTCTTCCAAAAAACCCCAACAAACAAACAGATGACCCCTGGAATTTAATTAACAGCTTTGGAAAATCTGGATTTTTTTTTTACAGTATATTCCTTCCAAATAAAAGACTAATACATTTGATAAACTGTTCAATACATTTATATTTATCTTTGGTGACTAGCTTCAAATAACAAATGGCCAAGGTCTTCAGAAGTGGCTAGTGATTTGGGATGTCTCAAATTTTGGGTGTCAAACTTGATCCCTTTAGGTGCACAGCATTTTCTGAATATTATGCCTCTAAGGTTTTCACCAAAAACTGAGGCCCGCAAAATCACTAGCTAATTTTGAAACTCCTACCCTTAGACTTAACATCAGTGAGCTTTACCTTTTCTGGGGAAAATAGTCTTCCATCACTTCCCTGAGATCTGTCCTTTCCCCCTAGAGATCATTTCCTCCCACCCCCCACAAAAGCTTCCAATCCAACCCCAGAGATATTCCAGTTGCTTTAGAATATCTTCTGTGTTCACCTCCCTTTTAGCCCTGACTCTTCTCATATATTTCCTGTGCTGAGGACCAAAAGGAGAAAAAATGACAAAAAAAGAACTTTTACTCATATGTAGCTTGAAAATTATTTTCCACCTCTTGCCCCCTCAAATGAATCCTGTCACAGCAAGTGATGTTATTAGCAGGGAGAACCTATTGAAAGGATTGTCTGTCAGTGGTAAAAGAGTGTTAACATCTGAATTATTATTTGGCTTCAGAGTTGAAATGAATGAAGCAGTTCACACCTCTCAGAGCGATTTCATTTTGTCTCCCTGTTGCACTAGAAAGACCTACATTGATTTGCACTTGAGAATTTTCTTTGCAAGTAGAGGGGTTAGAAATAGAGTGACCAGATGTCCCATTTTTATAGGGACAGTCCCGTTTTTGGGGACTTTTTCTTACGCCCCACCCCCTGTTCCATTTTTTCACAGTTACTATCTGGTCACCCTAGCTAGAAATTTACTTCTTTCATTTAAAAATCAAAGCTTCAACTCTGCTATAAACACTAATCCGTGGAAAGAGACATATGTGTGCTTCAGTTTAGAATTTCCACTGAATGTATTTCCTGTGGCACTTTTCTTGGTGCACTGTGACAGTGGTATGCCTCCCACACTGGAGAGATGAAATATAATGCCATTAGTTGACACTGGTCCTGAAAAGCACAGAGAGAGAGAGAGAGAGAGAGAGATTTATTGTGCCGCTGTAAGAGAGTGTGTGCGCTTTTTAAATATGTCAAAGGATAGTATTTCTGCTGTGGATACAGAGGGACCTAGACCAGCAAGAATGAATTTAGACTTTTTCAGTTGATTTGTCACAGTTCTGGGAATTTGTCTCATGACAAATGTTATGGGAAACTTAAAGAAACATCTTAGTATTACAAGAAATAACATGCTGCTTTTTCTGCTCACTTTGCACATGACTGCTGTTGCAATACACAGGAGTCTGCTCCTCAGCTGGAGTAAGTCACTGTAACTCCATCGAAGTCTCATGAAATCTAGGGTTGGTAAGCCCTTCACCATCCACAATCATCACTCATGAGTCGCTTGAATTGCTCTGCACCACGAACATTTGGCTGGCTGGCCCTGGTATTAGCTCGTTTCATCTAGCCAGGCTTAAGCTATTCAGCACCACTCGCTGGGAGGACAAATCTGGAGGTGGACTAGACCTTCCATTCCCCCTCAGACTCACATGTAGGGAAAACTCTGGAATGAAAATCCTTTGACTCTATTTATAGGCAGCACTACGTATATTTCAAGGCCGTCCCACACTTCCCATTATGAAATGTTCTTTTCAGAGGCTTATAACTTCATCAAATGTTAACCGTTCAATGTGAGATTTTCTATGCCAGGTGTCTGCCTCAGGCTGCTTGGTTGTTGTTTTTTTGTTTTGTTTTTGTTTTGTTTTGTTTTTGTGTGGGGGCAGGATGGAATTTCCGCAGAAATGGTTCAGCCATTTCTGAGACCAAAGCTAAGGGAAAATACATTTTTTCCCATATTAAAAAAAATTCTTATAAACCACTTCCATGAACAGCTCTAGCTGCTCCATGCCTTGGAGCAGGGAATTGAAATTTGGCAGGGGATACAAAAATCCCAGCTCTGCTGCTGACCCATGTGGGGGTCCAGATTCCACATGATATGGATTTTTTTTTCAATTTTAAAGCTTTAGAGAAAACAGAAGAAATCACATCCAAAAATCTCCATTAGAAGAAAGTTAAAGTGTGTGAAGTCAAGTGCTCAAAAGTTAGAAATTCCAGAATTAATGTCACATAGAATGTGATAGGTCCTGTGCAAAAAATAGTATGTGATCATGTCCTTTCAGACTGTGTGATTAAAGCCTATGCACAAGGGTACCTGAATGGCACAGGAAACCTTAATTCTGGCATTTCACAACTCTCGAAGGCTGGCTTTTGCAACTTGTTTTTTTAACATAATTTATGTAATCTTTATATTGATAGGGTTAATATAGGGATTGCTTTGGCACAATGGTGGAAGTAGGTTGAAACAGATCTGGGAGCTCTCTGTATTGGTCCAAGAGAAGGAGGATCCATGGAAGAGCAGGCAGAGTAGACCTCTCCCGCTGCTTTAGCAGAAGAGGGGAAATTGCACCCCATTCCAATTGCCCTTATTTTAGTCTCTGCTTTGCTCATATGTGTGAAATTTTACAGGTTTAGATCCATTTTGCTAATCACAGTAATCCACAATGGATTTTCCACTCATTTTTGCAAATGAGCAAGGTTGTCTGGTAATTAATCTGTTGTAATGACTGTTGAGTTCCCTGATTACTTGTGGCACAAATGATCCTCACAGAAATCACTGTATGCATTTTAAACATTGGTAAGTCAACTATTGACTGTTGGATAATGCAAACATGCCATTTGGCAGGCTTAATTTACTTTGGTGCTCTTGTCTACTTGAGAAGAGCCTTGTCTACTTGAATATATAGTTAAAATCCTTTTAAAAATTCAGTGCTTCCAACTTTTGCAATTTGATTAAGAGTCTGATGATATTTGCTGGTTTTTCTTAGAGCCTCAGCTCCTGGAGTTGTGTGATTACATGAAAATCACAGCGTTCATCTTTTAAATATGTATGTTTCTAGCTTTTGTGGAGGAAAGCCTGAAAACATGAATGAGGCCTCAGAAATCAAAAGGCAAATAAAACTAACCCAAATTTATTATTTAAAAAAATAATCTCATGATTTTTAAGTCAATATGCTATTTTGGGGAGTGGGCCCGACTCATGATTTTTGATTACTGGGGGTTGGCAATGCTGAAAGTTCTAAGAATCTTTAAGGCTGATAGAAGAGTCTACCAAGATTGCAAAAGTGTTTCCATTTGCTTCTCTCATCCACCTGCTAGGTGTACTCTTCAAATCAGCAGCACTCCTATGGGTACCCGCATGGCCCCACAGTATGCCAACATTTTTATGGCTGACTTAGAACAACACTTCCTCAGCTCTCGTCCCCTAATGCCCCTACTCTACTTGCTCTACATTGATGACGACTTCATCATCTGGACCCATGGAAAAGAAGCCCTTGAGGAATTCCACCATGATTTCAACAATTTCCATCCCACCATCAACCTCAGCCTGGACCAGTCCACACAAGAGATCCACTTCCTGGACAGTACAGTGCTAATAAGCGATGGTCACACAAACACTACCCTATACTGGAAACATACTGACCACTATACTTACCTACATGCCTCCAACTTTCATCCAGACCACCTCACATGATCCATTGTCTACAGCCAAGCTCTACGATACAACCACATTTGCTCCAACCCCTCAGACAGAGACAAACGCCTACAAGATCTCTATCAAGCATTTTTACAACTACAGTACTCACCTGCTGAAGTGAAGAAACAGATTCACAGAGCCAGAAAAGTACCCAGAAGTTACCAACAGGCCCAACAAAGAAAACAACAGAACGCCACTACCCATCACCTTCAGCCCCCAACTAAAACCTCTCCAGCGCATCATCGAGGATCTACAACCAATCCTGAAGGACAACTCTCACAGATCTTGGGAGACAGGCCAGTCCTTGCTTACAGACAGCCCCCCAACCTGAAGCAAATACTCACCAGCAACCATACACCACACAACAAAATCACTAACCCAGGAACCTATCCTTACAACAAAGTCCGTTGCCAGCTGTGTCCACATATCTATTCAGGGGACACCATCATAGGGCCTAATCACATAATTAACGCTATCAGAGGCTCGTTCACCTGCACATCTACCAATGTGATATATGCCATCATGTGCCAGTAATGCCCCTCTGCCATGTACATTGGCCAAACTGGACAGTCTCTACGAGAAAAGAATAAATGGACACAAATCAGACGTCAAGAATTATAACATTCAAAAACCAGTCGGAGAACACTTCAATCTCCCGGTCACTAGATTGCAGACCTAAAAGTGGTAATATTACAACTAAAAAGCATCAGAAACAGACTCCAAGGAGAGACTGCTGAATTGGAATTAATTTGCAAACTGGACACCATTAAATTAGGCTTGAATAAAGACTGGGAGTGGATGTGTCATTACACAAAGTAAAACTATTTCCCCATGTTTATTTCCCCCCCCCCCACTGTTCCCCACACGTTCTTGTCAACTGCTGGAAATGGTCCACCTTGATTATCACTGCAAAAGGTTGTTTTTTCTCTCCTGCTGGTAATAGCTCATCTTACCTGATCACTCTTGTTATAGTGTGGTAACACCCATTGTTTCATGTTCTCTGTGTATATAAATCTCCCCACTGTATTTTCCACTGCATGCATCCGATGAAGTGAGCTGTAGCTCACGAAAGCTTATGCTCAAATAAATTTGTTAGTCTCTAAGGTGCCACAAGTACTCCTTCTCTTTTTGCGGATACAGACTAACACGGCTGCTACTCTGAAACTCTTCAGACTTTTAAGTTTTGAGGCAGGGACTGCCATTTTCTGTATATTTGTACAGGACTTCTCACAATGGATCCTGGACTTGGCTGGCTGGCTTGTCGGTCCTATCACAATACAAATGTTAAGGGCTTTGATTTAAGCGAGCTTTCCCTACAGTTCAGTCTGAAAAAGAATGGGCTGACCTCTCCACCTCCAGATTTGTTCTCCCTAAGTCTGTGTGTCTGACTAATATTCTGGGGGGCAAAGGGGAAGAGAGAGCGAGAGCACACTAACGTCAGTCCTCAGTGTCAACCAACCAGGTTTATGTGATGCAGACCAGGTCAAGCAAGTCGTGGATGGCAAAGAGGCTTACTGACTTTAAATCTTATATTGGTCAGCATGAGATTGAGATCCTGGGGTGGTGGGTGTTTTGGGACCATCAGAGGTAGCTGGTGATGGGCTGGCATTTCCTGTTGGCTAGTAAGTGTATCCTATTTGTTTCTTATTGTTGTGACTAAATTGACCATGCATCCTGGTTTTTCCTGGGACAGACCCACTTTTTCATATGGTGTCCAGGAATTTTTTCTAGGACACCTTAAATATCCCAGGTTTATAACTACAGAACATTTGTTCTAGGCATTTTGCTATACGAGTGGAATTTGTTCTGTGTTTACCAGGAACAAATAGTCCAGTGTAAAAATGTGTTTGGACTGAAGCAATAAGTCAAATGAGTATAGACGCTATCAAAGGTGTTTGGTTGCTCATAGTGACTACTAATGGTACTTGTTCAGTATTTCATAATAAACTGGGAGTAGTGACACTAGTACGCAGCTGGGTTTTTTTTTTAATGTACTTTTATATGATTTTTTTCACAGCCCTAAAAAATACCTCCACAAAAGCCTCAAGACTGCTCAACTCTCCAAGGGACTTTGTGGTGGTTAGTTGTATGTTAGGTGCACCAGATGCCTGTCACAGGGCTGGTTCAGGGTCCTGTGCCTGAAAGGGTAAACCCTCTCCCTCCCTCAGGGAAGTTTAGGTAAAAAGGAACAGGACCCATGAAAGAACTGATGAAATGGAGAGGTTCTTTGTTAGGACAGCCTTGCAAAACCTGGGTAAGGGGTGTTTCTGGTCTTCTTTGGGATTGGCCTTGGTACACCTGGGAAAGAGAGCAGACTTATAAAGGAGGAAGCCCTCAGAGAGGAACAGACAGGCAGGCTGGGAAATGGGAGACCCGAGTGGCAGCACGCTGAGGCTCCTGGTTCAGTAGAAAGCCTGCAAAGCCTGAAGGGGGAAAGGAGGAGGACTTGAAGCCCCAAAAAGAGCCAGGAAGGAACTGAGACACTCTGTGGGCAGCCTAAAATAGGTCCCTGGAAGGGACTAAGAGATGGGAACAGGACTTTGGTGGGGAGTTACTCAGAATGGGAAATAATTGAGCGAGTATTGAGTGAGGGGTTTATGTTGTGGGAAGCCCAAGAAAGAAGTCCTGTAGACAGTGTGAGTACAGTGGTTGATGTATATATTTTGGATGTGGGACTTAGGTCCCCTGAAAGAGCTGCAATGGTGTGCAACCTGGCTGTAGGGCCAAGTCTTCAGAAGAAGGGGACCCCTGAACATTTAGAAGTGGCACTAGAGAGGCAGAAACTTGGCTTACTCACACCTGGGGGCTAGGGGGCACTCTAACTGGTGGATGGCCCCATGACCTTGCCCCAGGTATGGTAAGTTTCCACCATACCTGTCCTGTTGCTATGCTCTGGGAAGGGACAAAGCTGGTAAAGCTCCACTCTAGGGTAATGGGAAGTGGGGTTGCAAATAGGGAGTCCTTTTCCCTGTCTTTTAAAGGCGTGTTATAATGTTTGGAGGCAGGGAGGTTCAGCCTATGTCTTGGAGCTTGTCTTCACGGCAGACTTAACTTGGGCTCAACCACAGGTTTGACCTTAACATGATCCATGTTCACACATCTGCACGCCTCTGTCCATGCTACGTGGAAAGGTAGCTATCGCTCTCTGAGCTATAGCTGATAGGGCAGACCCGGAGATCGCTGTTAAGGTATATTGCTATACCAAGGTACTTGTGAAGATGTGCGGTCACACCAGTCGAGACCTGTTGGTCCTCCAATCACTTTCCATAGCTCTCTGACTGGAAGTGGACTTTAAGTGGTTCTTAGAGAGTTGGGGGGCTGACTGGGCTCTACCCTCACCACCACAGGCCTGTAGGGAAAAGAAGAAGAATATGGGAGAGGAAGGGACATTCCCAGAGTTTTGCATCAATAACCTGGAATTTTCCAGGTACTAGTGTCTGGAAAATAAGGGGTACCATTGGTCCCTTGGCAGTCATGCATGGATGTGGATTTGGGGTGAGAACAGCAGTCAGAGTGTGGGTTTCCCCAGTAGGCAGAATGTTACAAATCAAACACCTTTGATCCAACTCAGAGAGGGAACGTAGGGACAGGAGCCAAGGGCCACTGAAAACGGGAAAGCAGAGGCACAGATCAGTGTTGTTGTGGCCAGGATCCCAGCTGAAATTGGAGAAACTGAGGCATGACTTAGTGTCGCTGTGGCTCAGATCCCAGCTGAAAGTGGGAAAGCTGAGGAAGATAAGGAGTACTGCCCATGTATTCTTTAATTTCATACCCTGGGTAGTGCCCTCAAGATGAGTATTTTGCAATTTGCAGTCAGCTGCTGCCTCAGTCCTGGCCAGACCCAATTTATTGTTAATGGCAAAGTCTGAGATAGAGTCATTGTTGTTGTGTGGGGCAATCCTTGAATCTCTGAAATAGGGTTTCTGTGAAAGGAAGAGAGTCAGATCTGAAAACTGATTTCAGTGCTTTGGTGAGGGGCATTGCATCTAGCGTGAAAAAGAATCATTGTCTCCACAAAAGGCCGCAGCTATCAATCCCAGTTATTGGGGTGAGTGGGATCTATCCCTAGGGCACATAACAGCATACCAGCTTGGGTCCTGTCAGGAAACCATTTCCTCCCACAGTTCCTAGAGTGAGCAGCTAAGCTGTCCCACAATACCCTGTGAATGTGAGCAGTGGCACAGTGCAGTATGGTGCTAGAAATCTTGGGATATGTGCCCAATTGCCTGTATTGTTTGTTGTAGCTGGGTACAGCACCAGCGTGGACATGAGGTGTGAGAGCACCCTCATATGTGGTCATGCTAGCATTGGTTAGGCTACCACGGGTTAGCTTACCCTGTGATTGCCTCACCTGTGCTTAGCATGCAATGAAGACACAGCCTTGATGTGTGCTGGTTCCTTGCAGTGGGGTTGGGGAGGCAACTGCTTTGCTTCTTCCTTTGGATGCAGGAGGAGTAGCAGAGAAAGTTAAGTCAGGGTTTCAAAGTTCCTAGACCCACGAAGTGCAGTGCCTGAGCTGGTGGCTGGGGCGGGATCCTGCTGAGGGGAGACTTGTTTCTCTGTACGTTGGGTGCATCTTATGGGTGGAGTTGTAGTAGTTTGTGATGGCTCTGCCCGTACCTTTGTGCAATTCCTTTGTCCAGTTTAACATCTCTGCAGGGTCCAGTATGGGATGGCGGGGGATGTACTTTCCATAGTGCGGCTGTATTAATTTAGGCTTTGTGTCTGCAGGAGGTAATCATCTGGGGAGCAGTGTTTGGAAGCTATTTCTTTTTTCGTTTGGGTTTAGCCTCCTAATCTAAACTGATTTTTCCTGATTGCTGACCTTTCCTGGAGCTGAGGCAACAGCTGCCCAACATGGATGAGTCCCAAGACGGACACAACACTGGCTGTTGTTCAGCCCAGCCAGATTTGAATGCAAGGTACTTAGTTCACACCTTCCTGTATTACTAAGTCTAGGAGTCTTTGGGAAAGTTTGCACAATATTAAAAGTTGGGCTTTGGATTAGGGTTTTGTTTGGAAATACTGCTTAAAAAGCCTGTCAAAATATAGCAGAACAGAGAGATTACACTGAGCTGGCTTTTTGATAGTGCCAACACAGGACTACTTTAAACCATAAAAACTATAGCCTCAACTTGTGTAAATTGGCCTATCTCCATTGAAATCACTAGAGCTAGGGCAGTTTACACCAACTGAAGATCCGGCCTTTGACTTCAGAACATGGCTGTTGCAGTATTCTTAGGGGTTTGAAAACATCGCAGAGCACTGGCTGTTTCTGTCCTGTTGATGTTAATGAAAATTGTGAGGTTAAATGCTTGTGCATATTCATAAAGTGAATATTATTTTACCTTTCAGTGGGGGTGTATTTTGATTTAGATTCATGGAGATTTCATTCCTAACACTCAGCCTTATTTTAGCATTCAGGGACCTATGCATATACCTCTAAAAACTGGTTCTGCTGATACCAGTGACAAAAATCTCTTTGAGTTCAGTTGACCTTTGGTCCAAGTCCTCAGTTGACATAAATGTCACAGGTCCTCCGGTTTCAATAAAACTATGGTGATTTATACCAACTGAAGATCTGGTCATATAGCTTTAGCCTGCTGCTGCTGGGGTGTATTTTATAATAGCAGTTGCACATTTGTGCACGCTAAGTATTTTTAAGATTGCAGAAAATGTCCAGTAGGAGCCCTTGGTGTCATAACTTTCCAAAACATTCATATTTGGGGTTGAAATTTACCATAATTGGTCTCTGCCTGAAAGTGATTTGTTTTTCTTAAAGTTTGAGCAAAATCCTTTGAGCTGTTTTTTTTTAGTTAAACAAATGTGAGAAAAATGCTTTTCCCTTCCAAAAAACAAAACAAAACAACCCGAAACACAATCTCACCACCCCTTTTTTTTACCCTGTATTGCTGCAAACCAGCTGTAGTTTGACATTTGAAGTATAGCATGTACATGGCACCCTGAGGATTAGTCACTCTGCTTGACTTGAAATACAAAATTGAGCCTTTGAAATCTGCAGCCTGCGCATGTGCAATAGAACTGTCCTGTTCCATCAATAAGTGCACACCTCAGGAACTGAGCACTGTGCATGCTTTCCATTTACTGTGGTAGAGTCAAAGTCTGGCCGGGCACTTTCATCCACTCTCCTCCCACCCCGCAGTCTGTTCACAGTAGAGATGAAGAGACAGGAACAGGCATGTGACGGCCTGGCTGTTTCCTGTTCAGCAGGATTGTCATGGTGTTTGGAATGGACATGGCCCTCAATGAGGGCCATGTGATATGTTTTAAATGAACAAAGTGTCTCAATGTTAAAATGTAAGGCAGTGATTAGAAAACAGTTCTACCGAGCTGGGAATGGTGCATATAAAGTGGAAGTACGTGTATAGCTAGTAAGATGCTCAATTCCAAAAGCTGATCACAAGATACCGAGGTGCTCTGATACCATGGTGATCAGTGACCTTACAGAAAACTAGATGGTGTGACAAAGTTCCTCCTCTGCCTTGGTGGGTCCTGCGCTTATTGGCGGATTTTCTCGCCTCAGGGGTTCACAGCAGCCCTCAGTTTGGCCACTTTCATGGCTCAAATCTGCCGTTCACTCAGTTAGCCTCATCACAGGCCAGCATAGGGAAAGGAAGAAGAACAATCCCCGCAGTCTCTGCTGATCCACCTAGTGGATCGGGGAACGGGCCAGAGACATTCCCTGCTGGTGGAACCCACAGTCCAGTTCAATAGGGAGTTTGAGGGGGGGGGGGGATGGAGGGAACTCGGGCCCGCCCTCTACTCCAGGTTCCAGCCCAGGGTCCTGTGGATTGCAGCTGTCTACAGTGGCTCCTGTAACACCTGTGTGACAGCTACAACTCCCAGGGCTACTTCCCCATGGCCTCCTCCCAACACCTTCTTTATTCTCACCACAGGACCTTCCTCCTGATGTCTGATAATGCTTGTACTTTTCAGTCTTCAATAGTACATCTCACTCTCAACTTCTTGCTCCCAGCTCCTCGCACACATACCACAAACTGAAGTGAACTCCTTTTTAAACCCAGGTGCCCTGATTAGCCTGCTTTAATTGATTCTAACAGCTTCTTGATTGGCTGCAGGTGTTCTAATCAGCCTGTCTGCCTTAATTGTTTCTAGAAAGTTCCTGATTGTTCTGGAACCTTCCCTGTTACCTTACCCAGGGAAAAGGGACCTACTTAACCTGGGGCTAATATATGGGAGGTGTGCGAACAAAGACCGTGAAAAAGGCGGCCTGGGTCATCATTGAAAAGTACTACACCCGGCTAGGAATGACTTCCACACGAACAAATGGGTGTGTGAAGAGAGTGCCATCATCCCTAGCAAGAAACTTCGCAACAAGATAGCTGGGTATGTCACCCATCTGATGAAGCGTATTTAGAGGGAGCTTGTCAGAGGTATCTCCATCAAACCGCAGGAAGAGGAGAGAGAGAGGAGGGATAACTATGTCCCTGAGGTCTCTGCCCTTGACCAGGAGATCATTGAAGTTGACCCAGATACTAGGGAAATGCTGAAGCTGCTGGACTTTGGCAGTCTGTCCAACCTGCAGGTCACGCAGCCCACTGTGGGAATGAACTTCAGAACACCAAGAGGAGCTATCTGAATCCATTGCTGTGCTGTCACTTTTCCAATAAACGTGGGAAACCAAAAAAAAAATCAATCTCCCATAGCCATCTGGCCCGACCCTATCACATAGGGTACGGAGATGAATCGCTATATTGCCAGCTCTGTAGCACTCCTATTGTCCCTCTCTCAAGTGCATTTTCAGAATGGTTTTTGTGGATTGTACTGATCAAAGGTCTGCTGGCTACTGCTCAGCTCCTCAGCGTCCCCAGTCTCTGTTGAACAGCCTGACAGCGTACTGCCATGATGCGAGGGTAGCTCAAAGGCTCGTTGAAGGGGAATCTATATACTCAATGAACATGGTCACAGTGAATTTCAAAAATAGCTTTCAACAAATATTTTCTGATAAATGTTTCACATGGCTTTCCTGTGTCAGTGACTGTGCAGTATGCTTGCACCATGGTTGCCTGATGGACAGACTGTTTCAGTAGGACATTACAAACCATTGAGCAGCACTGAAGAATCCATGCCACAAGTGTAGCACTAGGCATGGTCTTTCCCTGTTCCACAGTGGTGTACAAGATGGTACAGTAAATATGCAGCAGATATAGAAAAAGCATATACACCATCTAGAGAGAATTTAATGGGTGCTAGTCACTGAAATGACATAACTGATCAATTTTCTTCCTTTTGTTTACCTCCGTAATTTGAAAAGAGTATCTTTATTTTAGTGACTGTTCATGATGCACATGGAGGAGATTTTTTTTTTTTAAGGGAAGCGTAGCCATCTCAGCTCTAGGAACAATCATGTGGTTGTGATGTCCTTATCAAACAGAACAGATTGCTGTGTTAGTAAGTCACCTACCCAGCACTCTTGGCAGCTATGGATCTGAAATCTGATATGTATTCCTGAGCCTGTCTCAGCAGTGTTAATGCAGTTTGCCACTCAGTGCTTTCTTTCCCCATCTGTATGCCTTACTGATGGAGACTGTGTTTTGCATTAAGATGTAATGGGATGAATTTATTATCATATTTCCAGCATTATTAAAGTCTTCAGGACAGTGCTAATCAGCTCTAATTAATCTCAGCACCAAGGAATGTAGAGTACAGAAAGCTTATATTAGAGTTCTATAATTGGGCTAAAGGTTTTCCCCCATGGCTAATACTAAATAAGAGAGAGCTGCCAAGCTTGGTATATGATAAAAATACTGACTTAAAAGTATCATTAGGAGACTAAGGATCATTTTGTTGATCTTTTAATGCTTTGTGTTTTACATCAAGTTCTTAACTTTCAGGGTCTTTGTGCTGTTGCGTTTTAAGAATGCCTTTTATATCCTTTCAGCTCTGAATCAGCAGACCTAATCATCAGCTTCCCGCAGCATTCATCCAGGGAGTTTACTGAGTGAGGAATTCCAGGAGAGCAGCTTCCCTTGGGGCTTCCTACGGCTTTCTTAAAGCTTTCTTAAGGAGACATTAGATTCTTGCAGATAGCTGCTTTGGTTCAAATCCTCTGGCCTTTTGCATGGGCCTGTAAGGTGCATAACATACAGAAATATCATGTTTCAGTTTTACAGGATGGGCACGGAGCTGGCATGAAGGGTTTTAGTTCCCAAACTCCATACACTGTGAATCTGAGCCCTTCCAGGGCTCTCAGAGCAGGGGTTCAGAACACCTCTGTGCAGAGGGGCTATGGGAGCTAAGGGGAAGAGTCCAGCATCCTGAGTAACAATAGCTTGGGGCTAAGGATGTTAGGTACAATTTTCAAAAGAGCCTGAGTCCTATTTTCAAAAGTGACTTAATCACATAAGAACCCAAGTCCTATTGACTTTCAATGAGTCTTCAAGCTTTTCTATACAAACACTTAGTGTGCAGCAAGTAGGGATGTAAATCTACCCCACACTAGCTGGCTGCACACTAACTGCATGGACATTGCTGCATGCACTAAAAGTTCCTTGATGCTTTTTGATCTACCCCACTTTGAAGTGGGAGGAGATTAAAGCCCACTATGGGATTTTTAATGCACAGTGGCAGGGTCCACATGGATGCTTACTGCGTGGCAGCTAGAGCGGGATAGATTTATACCCCAGCTTGCCACAAGCTAAGTGTTTGTATGGACAAGTCCTCGTGCTCCTAAGTAGTGCTGTGCAGCAAACACTTCTCTTGTCCCCCAAGAATTGTTGAGATTTTATTAAAAAAAAAAAAATTCTCATCCCAAATGAGTACAAAAAGTCAAAATCTTAAACTTTTTTGCAAATCAATAATTCCCAAAACATTTAAGTTCTTGTCAATTGAAATGTTTAATTTCAATAATTTCCAAGCTTTTTGTTTCAATTTCAATTTTTTAATTTTATTTTACCTTTTTAGTATAGTCTAGACAATTTCAAAACAATCATTTCAGACAGAAAAAACAAAACTTTTCATTCTGAAAATGCAGTAATGAGTTCTTTCAACAGTTTCAAAATCTTTATTTCACTTTTTTTTTTTTTTTCAATTTGAGGGAGTCCTCAAAACCAGTTCTTTCCTGGAAATGGTTTTGGTTTCAATGAACCAGCATTTTCTGATGGAAAAACATTGGAAAATTCCCAGCCAGGTCTACTCCTATGTCACTTAGATACTTTGGAAAATGTTACCCACCCCTCACTCCTCAACCCTGCTTGCATTTACCTGTGTGCACTGCTGATTTTCTTGGCATCAGTGTGAAGAATTGGCCCATAGTGCTAAGTTAGTCATGTTGTCCGTGAAATATATGTAATCCATGTGCGTGGGGGTGGAAAACAGTTGTATTTTCTAAAATGATGGTAGTCACGTAATGGACTTTGAATTTAAATGAGCAACAAACAAACATATTCCTGCAGACATGCTTCTGTATAGTGTACACTTTTTATGTTTTCCAAATTCATGCACTAATTAGTCTGTAAAAGCCAAACAAGCAGAAATACTAACAAGTATTGCTCTCGTAGGGCCTGATTCTCCAAATGGATCCAAATGCACAGCATCCCACTTGAAATCTGTGCATATGGCTCCCTTTGGAGAATTGGAGTCGTATTCTTTCGTTATTTGTCAGAGATCAAATGTTAGTTACGCAGGGTGGGATTTCGAAAAGTGTGTAAATGAATTAGAAGCAAAAGTCTTATTGCCTTTTGGCCAACAATGGGTATGTCTACATCGCAAAGAAAAACCTGTGGTGCCAAGTCTCAGACCCTGGGTCAACTGACTTGCGTTGGTGAGGCTCGGACTACAGGGCTAAGTGTAGATGTTCTCACTCAGGCTGGAGCCTCGGCTCTGAAGCCCAGCAGGGGGTAAGGTCTCAGAGCCTGGGCTCCAGCCTGAGTGGGAATTTTTACACTGCTACTTTTAGCCCTGCAGCCCAAGCCAGAGTGAACTGACCTCGGCTCTGAGACTTGGTGCCCAAATTTTTCCTGGCAGGATTGACATACTCTTGGGCACTTTTGAAAATCCGTATTAACTGTAGTTAGTGACACAAAACTTCTTTTTTAATCTTTCTTTTTATTCACTTGCTGTACTTTTAAAGTTAAACCATATTTATATTTCTCAAACAAAGTATGTATTGAAAGGTTTCAGAGTAGCAGCCGTGTTAGTCTGTATTCGCAAAAAGAAAAGGAGTACTTGTGGCACCTTAGAGACTAACCAATTTATTTGAGCATAAGCTTTTGTGAGCTCACGAAAGCTTATGCTCAAATAAATTGGTTAGTCTCTAAGGTGCCACAAGTAATCCTTTTCTTTTTATGTATTGAAAAGAATGCAGATGTTAAAGATATCTGTCTTAAGGGTGTATCCTGCTGCCCACCACCATAGTAGCTAAGTACCTTCTGTCACAATTTCAGGCCAACTGCACCTGTATTCCCTCTCATGGTCCCTCAAGGGCACCCACGGTAGTTTCTGGCTTCTAGCTGTCACCTGTCTTGGGTAGAAGCCTGCGTCTTGCTCCCTTCAGAGCAGGATTTTAAGGCCACACAGCTCCCTGAATTTACACCGTGATGGCCCCAGCAAACCTGGCAACCTAAATGCTCATCTGCATTTTGCTTTCTCCCCAGAGGCTGTGACCACTGTATTGCCCACAGTTATAAGTTAACACAAGCACAGTTTTTCTTAAGTGAAAGCATATTTAAAACCTACATACATGCTAATAAACTTATGAGAGGTCATCCTAACTCCAGCCTCAGGCTCTGAGAGGTATCTGGTTTTGAAAACCTACAACTGGATTTTGCTCCTGGCTACAAGTTTGTGACTGTCTCAAAGTCAGAACCAGAACCCAAGCTGGGCAATTTGGCTGTCTCCTTATACTGCTTGAGCCTTTTATCTCCAGCGTAAATCCACAGACAATGACCCAGTCCTCCTCATGTAGCTGGAAAATGCTGGGTTTTTGCATAACTAGATGTGGGGACTTCGCATTCACCTGTCCCTAGGTATACCCCAGGAAATCCACTTCACATATATTTTCCCCAAAGTCCATTCTTGTCTGGAACATTTTCAATATAGTCCTTTGAACTCCCAGCGCTCACTTCACATCTCTCCCCTAGAGAGGTTACATGCGATCCTGGCCCACAATATTACATAAACTTTACATTTTATACAACAGAGCCCAAAGGTACTTAATCTTAATTCAACAAAGCCTCCCAAGGATATGCAGGAAATTGCCATATCTATCACACCTTCCAAGTACAATCAATCGCAATAGCCAAGTCCCTGATGGAGTCTCTTGCACTTCTCCCTTTTGAGGTCAAAACTCTGCTTGGGATACAGTGGTGATGGGTTTTTTTTGTTTTTTTTTTAAGTATTTGTATTAATTTCATTTTTTTTGCTGGGGGTAAGACTAGGAAAGAGGAGTCACTGTTGTGAGTGTCTTTTTTTTTTTTTTTTAATGGTGGAAAGGTTTTTTTGGAAAGGGAAGATTTTGCAACATTTCCTAACGTTGGTCACACTCAGGATTTGCCTGATCTCCAGAAGTTTTATTTTTACATTTTTTTTTTTTTAAATTCCTAAAACCACTCATTTTAGGCAGTTTTTCTTCTAGGGACTTTCTTAACCTTTTCAATTTACTTAAAAATTGCACACTTGAGAGAGGGAATGTGTCTCTCTTTTTAAAATGTTTTGTGTCTGCACCAGTATTTTCTCTTTGTGTTCAGTTACTCCTCTTTTCTCTGTCCCTTCTTGCTTTTCCTCTGGAAAATATATATTTTATGAATCACCAAGATATTTTTATCTATATTCTATCACCATTCCTTTTATTGACCTTATTGGCGTCTGCTATCGCTATAAATACAATACATAACCTGTGAATATCCATCATGACTGTATATAGTGCAAATTCCATAATCAGGAATACTGAACTTGCATAAAGTACACATAAAAGGATTAAAACAAATTCAGACAGATCTCATCCAGAAGAACCTGTAATTTTATGCAAAATTTAATGAGTCACTTTCTCTGGTTGCAAAGCAAAATATGACTTCAATTCTGTTGCATTGTAAGGCAGGGCCGAATTTGGCCCTCAATATTTAAAGTTACATTTGATTTAAATAAAACTCCCCCAAATTATTATTTTATTAGTAAGGAGCCTTCTCAATATAAGGCTGGGAGTAAAAACGGGTCGTTTTATTTGTATTACAGTAGCACCTATGGGCCACATAACTTCTACTTCAGCCAAGCAGAATCTGACACACACTTTTCACGCTTCTGGGCTGACACTTTGTGTTCTGTGGTTTCTAGCGGATATGCTGCTCCTTTAAATTTAGTGGTTTAAGGTATCACTGTGCTATGATTTAGCTCTTAATATTTTAGTTCAGGTGATTTTTGTGCCTATTATGTGTGGTGTTCTGGCTTCTTGTGATTTTTAGTGCTTTGTCATGACACTCGGCATCGACCAGCGATGGAATAACTGACAAGCTTTTAACAGTGATATGACATAGAATGGGAGCACATGACACTGTGAAGTTATTCAGATCTGGCTGACACTGACATATAGAAAATTAGAGCCCTTAAGGTGCTAACTCAGTTTCAATGTTTCATTTTTTATGGGTTTTGTCTGATGTAGGACATCCACCTAGGTTGTTAATTTGACTGTATGAAAAAGCATTTTCTTTTACTTGTATGGTATATATCTAGAAAGTAGTTTTAATTCTTCTATTTCTGGTTTTGTTTTTGTTTTCCAAAAGAATCGGATTTGCAGATCTGCCAGCACAGAGCACCAACCTGTTGCACTAAAAAGATGGAAGAAAACTACCAGACAGCTGTTCGGAGAGAGAGGACTCAAAACATCCAGGCCTTGAACTTTGAACTGAAATATATGATAGTTGGTCATATCACAGCTTTTCAAGGTAGGAAACACATGAAACTTCATGACCCCCACGAAATAAGCATGCTAATGTTGTAGAAGTTATATAATTTCTACTATATAATTGCAGGCAAGGTTCTCTCACTTGTGTTTTTATCATTTCTGCTAGACGTTGAGTCATGGTTTGTGCCTCAGCTTTCTATGGCCTTGATTCAGGAAGACATCCCTCTTCAGGAGAGCACTTGGGCATGTGTTACTTTATGCGCGTGTTTAAATTATCTACTAACTAGACATGGATTTAAGCAAATGCCTAAATGTTTAACTGAACTTGGGCCTACCTTCTAGGCTTGAAAAAGACTCAGACTCGGATTTTCAAAGGCACAAATGGTAGATGGACACTAAGACCTGAAAAAGAGCTCTCTAGCTCAAAGGCTTGTGTCTGTCAAGACATAGGTCCAGTAAAAGATATTACCTCACCCACTTTGTCGCTCTAATATCCTGGGACCTACACGGCTACAACAACCCTGCAAATATTTGTATCTACATTCTCCCATTCAATGTCAAGGAACAGAAAGTAGAATAAAATGTTTTTCTTCCTGATCCCTGATATAGTTCACAGAGAACTATCATCTGACTAGCGCCTTAAAATGTTTCACAAACTATTGAGTCACTTGAAGCCTGACTCCTTTTTGAAGAGTTGTGGCACCCAGTTAAATGTGAGTGCATGAAGGAATAGACATTTGAAAGATTATGCTCTGAGAGGAGTGACTGTTCTCTTAATAACAAGTAGAATTGTCTTTCATCTGGAGATTGCTATATTCGGGCTGATGTCTTCTGGTCACAGTATTACTCAGGAAAATCAAATGCTTGTATAGGACTTTATATTGCAAAGTGCTGTACGCTCTGTCGGCAGTCCAGCAAAGAACTTACGCACAGGCTTAACTTTAAACGTGTGAGTGGTCCTATTGATTTCTGTGGGACTACTTGTGCTTACAAAGCACTTCAGTACAGACTTCTTTTTTGTATCTGGGCCCGAGTGCTCAGCACCTTGCAGGATTAAGCCTTAAATATGCTAAACTGGACCAGGATTCATTTGATTAATAGAATGCGCATCATCCTGTATACTCAGTGTTATCTGCAGATTTGTAGATCTCTTGTCTAGATGCTGCCTTTGGGGGGAAAAAAGATGACTTAAAATAAATAGAAATTAGTAAATGGTTTAAAGCAGTGTGTTTCAACCTGTGATCCATGAACTCTGGGGTCAACAGACTATCTAAGATTTCCTAAGGGATCCACACTCCATGCAAAATTTTTTAGGAGTCCTTAAATGAAAAAAGGTTGAAAACTACTGCTTAAAGTATGACCATAACAAATGCTGAAAGCTTAAGAAGACAGTCAAATTACAAACTAAAAGTTTTGCTTTTACTTCTGGATGTTACAAGCTGGAGGGAGGTGAGAGCAGGAAGGGGACAGCATGAGAGACATGGCATTTGCTTTATTTCACAGTTAGTCTTGGAAAATGCTTCAATATTCCACATGGCTTTAAAATCCGGTAGCAAGGCCCTTTCGAGCAGCACTGTGGTAAAGCTGGGAAATAAATTGGCATTGTTGAATGCTGGTGAGTGATTGATTCAAGTGATCTTTCAGTATCGTTATAGAATAAAGATACGGTCAGAATAGATTAACCTCTCAACCCCTTAGGTCAAGCCATCAGTTTTATTCCTTGATGCTGATGAAGCCTTTGGAGGAAAGTCTTTGGACATTTCAAGTAGCTTAAATTTCCAGTCGTTTCTTAGAAACGGGCAAATAGGTTGTTTATTGTAAGTTATGGACTGTCTTCTGTCTAGGTTAGGTGAGAACTTTTGATAATGTAACTTTGCTTTGTTGCACTGAGAGCCTCATGTGTTCTTTAGGCTTTCCTTTGCACAAAACCAAAGTTCCTTTCTTCATGTGACATTCTGTTGCTAAGAGTGGTATGATACAGGACACTTACCAAGAGTGAGATCTTTGTATTGAATTAGTTCAGTCCTTTTTGTCCATTTTGTTTTGCTGCTGTTTTACATTATTATAAAAAGTCCTGGCTGCAAATACGTGAATCAACTTAGTCTCAACAAACCTTGTTTTAAAGGGCCTCAGGTCTTCCTTAGCCTTGGTGCTGCAGAAGCAATACAGCATCATTCAAAAGTGAGTTGCCACTTCTCCAGTTGCTTATTTTTGAGGGTGTCTGCTGTCTGTGAAATTTTCTTTGCCTCCTTGAATGTTTTACAAGATCTTCCCCTTTTAGAGGGCAGCTCGCTAGTAGACCTTGTTGCCTACTCTTGGGAAACATATGCTCAGATGCTTTTATAGACTCCCACAATTCAAAACCATTGTATTACACACACTTTGTGAGTGTGTGATCCTTAAAACTATAATACAGCTTTTAGGATGGGATTTTCAAAGGGGCTCAGTGTTGGCCGAACTCTGCTCCTGTTGGAGTCCGTGGAAATTGGACTTTAATGCGAGACTAGTTCGACCAGTGCTGAGCATGCATGAGAGTTGGACCCAAAAGCGATGCACTGGGGTAAAATGATACATGAATTTTTAAAAACCCTCCCATTTGGGCAATGTTGTTTCTCATTTTCCTGTGTGGAGGCCAAATCCCATTTACTTAGATGGGGCCATAATTGGGTTCTGAGAGTATTCGTGGGAAGGCTTGGATATTTGATTAGAGAGGAGATTTTGATGCAAGCAAGGCAATATGAAGAGGGTTCAACTGAATACTCTCCCTGACATGCATGTGAACCCCAAAAGGTTGTATCTATTTTGGACTGAGGAGACTTCATTTTATTTTTATTAAAAAAAAAACACACAGACACACACAGGTATTTGAATTATTCTGCAGTCAAAGCTGAACTAAACTATTTTTAACAGCTGCCAAAGTCACGCAACATGATTAGTGTGTAAAACTCAATTAAATGTATTACATCTGTGGACAGACTTGTTATTTTTGGATTAGTGCCCAGTTCAGACACATGGACAGCTTTAGCACTACTGCTGAATCCCTTTTTTTTTCTTTAAATTTTGCAATCTGAGCAAACCTGTGCTAGTGCAAACACTTAATAAATCAAACTTTCACATTCTGCAAATGTCTGAGCTTGTGTTTCTGCCTCTCATGTTGTTGCTGTAATACCTGAGTGGAATAGGAAAAGGGACCACTTGGCCTTGGCTACAGGTCTGGCAGGCACCTTTCCTGGTAATGTTGGGGATGGATGGATGCTGGTAGGCTGATGTCAACTACCCAATTGGATCATGAGAGACACCACCAGCAATTGGATTCTACGGTGATGAAAGAGACAGACACTTTGTCATCTGAATCAGTCCCTGAGTATCTGAGATGATGCAAAATCAAAAAGTCTTTCTGTATATGGCATATTGTAAAGGTTTCATGGGAAAATTCTTGGATTTACTATTATTTAACATGTTATATCATGGAAAAGTCTAAAAGCCATAACCACTGTGCAGACATATTGTTAATGATGGTCCCAGCCACAGTCTCTGGCTTGTAGTCTAAAAGAGAAGATGTAGAAGGTGGATGGGACAAGCAAGTGGGCCAGGGTGGAGAAAACAGTGTAACAAATAACTAGAATATAGAATGTTTACAGGTCTTAGTCAGCCGGGTATAGTGATCACAGTATGTCAACTTCCTAGCCACTATCAGGTTGTACTTTACCATATGCTGTATGGGAAAGTTCAAACCATCCCATCCCTCAACCCCACTGTCCAGAAGATCCTCTGTCCCCAGCCTGGGATGACCAACTAATTCTTTTTTTTACTTTTAAATTGAACAGAATCTAAAATGCAACCTTATCACTAACAAAGCCTTTCATTCTTTAATTCATTTTGATAACAGAATATTCTTCCTTGAGCTAAGCATTCCTTTCTTAAAACTTTCTGCTTGCAAATAAACAGCTGAATTGCTGTAGGTTAGAGTGCAACAGGTTAATTTTGCTTGTGGTGATACTACGCATTATTTGACACCTTCCCGGCCAGCCACTCCCTGCACTCCTCGTGGGGAGAGTTTCAAACAAGAGGACTTGGATTCATTGTTAATGGATTAAAAGCCATGCGAGTGTGGAGACTGAAAGTTGCTGTCAGAAGAGGTATCATAGTCTGACAATAAAGCTTTGTTGTGTGCAGACAGCAGAGAGAAACCTGCCCTCCATCCTCAGTGCCTTTTCAATGGAGCACTAACAGGTGCTCTGTATGAGGCCACAGAAGGTTGGCTCTGCTCCTGTCTTCTTATGGTGAGGCTAATTTGTGGTAATGAGAATCCAACTGCTAGTAATTTATTCATTTGGCTGATGATCTCTGGGGAGAGGCGGGACAATGTACTTTGAAACCTATGCCAATTTTCAGCCCCCAAATTAGCAGGTGTTAGAGCTGCCAGAAAATGCTTTGTAGAAGTTTGACTGTTTCTGACAAATTTGGTTTCTCAGTGGTGTATTTCTCTCATATTTTATTTACTTTTCACAACAGACTACAGGAAATAGATGTTCATGGGTGCTGAATAAAACACTGTTGTGTGAACAACAGGATATTGGCCATAAAGCAACGTTTTAATTCTGTGGGTCATAGGATCAAAGCAGCCCTACTACGTAACATTTGGGTTCCCCCCTCCAGATTTTGCGTGTTCCCATTAGGGCTCAGTTGTCCTATCAGACAGAGCTGTAAGGAAGGAGCCGTTTGAGTCAACGGGTGTAGTTCTTCCCGTGGTGCCCTGACATATGGGGATTTCACAGCTGGTGCCATTCCCTGGCCCTTCCTCCCCTTCACCCTTGAGGTGTCTGGAGGGGCTGTGAGGATGGCTTGCCCTGAACAAGGTAGAGAAATGCAAGATGGAGCGATTCCCTGTTACTGTTCTATTGTTAATAATAAGAGTGCCTAGATTCCCCACTGAGACTATATGCATATTAAGGGACACTCCCCCTCCACCCCCCCAATTGTGTGATCTAAACTGGCAATAAGTGGGTGGGAAAATGGAGGCACAGACAGGTGGAGTGACAGGCGGAGCCAGGCTCAGACCTAAGGACTCCTCACTCCCAGGCTAGCGATCTGCCCACTAGACCACTCTGCCTCCCACTTTATGACCCCACTACAAAAGCCAGGTCCAGTCTGGCTTTTTCTCAGTGCAGACAGTAAAATGACTGACAGTGCAGTAATCAATGGGCGCTGGATCTTCATGTCACTGGCGTCCCTGCCTGCATGACAGCTGGCGTCCTAAGAAAGAAGTAATGTAACTAGCCAGCACCGCCAGCCTCCTGGCTGGCCTATGAAATGAGCATTCTGCATATGAGTTTGCTGAGTCACAGGGCTGCTGACAAATATCTTACTGAACTTGGAAATATTTGCTTGAAATGTGGGCGACTGGTTAGCAAAGCTGACATGCAATGAAATTTACAAAACAAAAAAAAAACTTGGCTGCAGAAATACATTCTGGTTTGTAGTTAATTACTATATGAAATGTAGGCACAGTGTGGTGAATGGATGGCATCCAAAATCAATGAGCTATTTAAAAAAAAAAATCCTGCCTGTGGATTATTTACTGCTGGATAACAGAGAAGTAGGAGTCTTGTTTTTAAATAGTTTTTTTGTAATCTCATAATACTTGGTCTTTTATCCGGACAAACTGTTACACACCCCTTTCCACATGCATGACCCTGCTAAGTAGAGTCCTGTACTCTACTGACCTACTTTGCTGAAAGTTAGCCAAGGTGTATAATTTTGTTTTGGCTTGTTGAACAAAGGACTCCCTACAGAGAGAGACCCGGGAGAGGCTCCCTTGGAGTATTTCTCTTCCCCTCCTGTACATGGTTCAATCCCATTCGAATGGGCCAAATGATCTCTGTTTGTAGCTGTGAAAGTTCTGATTTCAGAAAAATATATTTGTCTAAAAGGAAGATTGGAATATCCCTTTTAGCCGTGGCATCTTATGCATGATGAGCATACATAGTCTTTTGTCTCCTGTTGGTTTTGTGTTGTGTTCATGTTTACCAGTTGGGATGGCACTATATCTTCACAGGTATAAGATACATTTACTTACATCAAGCTCCATCATATTGCCACTGCTGTCTGTTTTATTATTATTAATAACAACACCTAGCTCTCTATAGCACTTTCATAGCTCTCCCTTGGCAAATATTAGTATCATTT
Organism: Chelonia mydas; assembly: GCF_015237465.2. NCBI lineage: Eukaryota > Metazoa > Chordata > Testudines > Cheloniidae > Chelonia > Chelonia mydas. Next base: position 42,856,644 of record NC_057855.1, read on the forward strand.
CCCCATTTTACAGATGGGGAGATAGGGAAACTGAGAGATGAAGTAACTTTCCCAAGGTCACCTGGAAGGTCAGTAGCAGAGCCAAGAATAGATTCTAGGTCTCGTGAGTCCCAGTCTTGTCCATCATGAGAGGCAGTGTAGAACAATGGATTAGACACTGGCTTGGGATTCTGAATGACGGATCATCTTTGTTGAAGTTATTCATCTTCAGTGTTATGACAGGGTACCCCTCCTTTCTTCATTTCCTCCATTGGCTCCCTCTCACTCTGTGCATCAGGAAACAGACCAAGAATACATAAGCATTATGAACTTCCCATTACTGCTTCACTAACACTTTCAAGTTAGTCTACATATGGAGAGTAAAAGTTCAGACTTCTTTCTGATCAGTGTCCTTTTCTCAGCAACATATTGAATTATACTTTGCAGTGTCTAATATTCCCTGAAGTTCTAACCTTTTTATATTCTGAACATGTAAAATTAAAAAACCTTTGAGCTGTGCCAGGGAGCATGAATAAATATTAGCATCACATTGTGAACGAACGATTATTGAGCTTGCCCTGCAGTGTGCATCTTGTGTATACTTGACCTCCAAACTCTTCAAATGGAATGAGGTGTTTGTTTGGCTGTGGAATGCAATAGGGTTATTTTCTTGGAGCCAATGCAATACAGTACATTGTCAGAAGTTGTATGTGACTCTCTTTCTGAGTTTTTAAATTCAGACTGACAGGTTTTCATATGAAAAACAATTGTAACTTCTGATGCCATAGAAGAAAAAGTGTGGCTTGTCTACTCTGTGTTGCCTATTTTACAAAGGATGTTGTGTCAGTGTGGTAATTTACTACACACAAATGAACACAAGGAAAGTGTTTTAAACATTGCATCCTGCACTACTGAATGTAGTGCTATAAATCTTCAAGTAATGGGGGAGGGGGAGAAGGGGAAATCGACAAAACTATAGTCCAGTACAGAGTAATAACGTATTTAGAAGGCTTATATGTAGTCCAAACTGGGAGAATTTAATATTTTGTATGGCTTGGACGGTATTTTTTATTTATTTTTTTTTAAAAAAAAGAATAAATTAATACTACAAGTTAACACTCAGCCAGTCAGGTTATGTGTTGATAGTCCAGATCCAGAGAGCAGTGGTATTTCCAGAGCTCTCCTACAGTGGCTGGTAGAACTTTTATGTTTGGATAAAACAAATGAGCCTGGCTTTCCAACAAGGCATGCGTCTCCTGCAGTTTGGCCACTCATTTTCTACATGATTCAGCACAAGACTCCCTACGTATTTTAGCATGCAGTAAGGCTATCCTAACTAGGGTGACCAGATAGCAAGTGTGAAAAATTGGGACGAAGGTGCGGGGTAATAGGAACCTATATAGGAAAAAGCCTCAAATATCGGGACTGTCCTTTATAAAACCGGGACATCTGGTCACTCTAATCCTAACTGTGGCTAGAAGGTCACTTGTATTGCTGAGGTCCTGATCTTCTTTTGTGAATATGAAATTGAAACAAATTTTGGGAAATCCATGAGCACATATGTAAAGTGGAGGGAGGGCAGAGATCCTCAACTGATGTAAATTATCATAGCTCCACTGACTTTACTTATACCAGTTCTGAATTAGGCCCAACAAGCAGGACAAATGCCTGTATTAGTCATACCTGCTTCTTTTTGCTTTTCTAATTTATTTTCCCCAGGCTTCTAGCAGCTGGAAATCAGGTTCTCTTTTTAATTTTTCATTTACTACCTTCTAATTTTATGACTTTTTTTAAATCTTTTTTTCCCCTGAAGTTGTTGCCAGTCTGAAGAAGTTTTCTAGAATCTATCTAACAAATTCTACTTAACTTAAAAAACCCAGAAAACGTCACCAAGTCTTCTCTTTTCTAATATGAACAATGACAGCTTTCCTAATAGTTCATGTCCGAGTGGGATCGAATGTATCACATTATCATCACCATACTGTCTCTTACTATGAAAAAGTTCCTCTTGAGTCAACTGTAAACATAAAATGGCACTGCAGGCAACTAGCGGCTTACATCCCAAAATGTATAGGATGATTAATTTGTAGAAATAGAACATTATAAAACTGCATGAAAAGTGATATTTTGAGTTAAACCAAGGAACATTCATAAAGTCAATTTTTTCATGTGATGCCTCAAAATAGTCTTTCACAGTAATATGTGCTTGGAAAGAAAGTATCTTGATCAGTTGAATAACTGTCAGGAGACCTGTGTTCTGTGTCTGACTCTATACCCCTGAGTTGCTGTGTGACCTTAGGCAAGAGCCTTTACCTTTCTGCCTCCATTTCCCCATCTGGACAATGGGGATAAAGACACCCCAATGCTTTGAGCTCTGTGGAGGAAAAACATGACACGACAGTTAAATATTATCAAGATGTCTCTTGGAACTTAAAGATCTAGATAGAGCAGGTGAGTAAGGATGTGCAATAAGGAAAGCATGATGACATCTTGTGGATGTGTAACCATCCGCTCAAGCTCACCATGGCTAAGAAAGAGTTCTTAAGTTTTCCCTCTACACCCTCCCCCAGCTCCTTTTTTGATCACTATGGACAATACCACCATCTTGGCCTGATGCTCAGCCCAGTAACCTGAGAGACTTCTTTGACTCTGAGCCCTCTCTAGGTCCTCACGTCCAGATTATGTCCAAATATTTCTGTTCTTTAATCATCGCATGCCTAAGATGTGACCTTTCCTATCCATTCACACAGCTAAAACTCTCGTCCAGGCTCTCACCTTGCGTCTTGATTTCTGCAACATCCTTTTCTCTGCCATAACAGATGCAGTCTTGCCCATCTCATATCCCTTCAGAACGGTGCTGCAAAGATCATTTCACTAGCCTGTTGTTTTCACCATGTCACCCATCTCTCAGAATCTTTGCACTGGCTCCCACCTCTTTATCAAACATAAGCTGCTTGTCTTCATTTTCAAGCCCTTCATGGTCTGTCCCCAGCCTACCTATCCTTTCTCATTCGCTATTGAAATGTTGACTCCTGATTCAGTTTGGCCATGATGATGCCACCCTCCACTGCCCACTGGTTAAATTTTCAAACAAGCACTTTTGTGTTTTCTCCTATGCTGCCTCTCACATTTGGGAGGCGCGCCCCATAAACGTCCGGAAAGCTACCTCACTGTCGTCCTTCAGATCCCTCTTATAACTCTCATCTGCCTTGATGCCTACAAAACACTTGATACTGGTTTTGGTGCAAGTGTAGGGTGACCAGATGTCCTGATTTTAAAGGAACGGTCAAGATATTAGGGGCTTTGCCTTATAAAGGCGCCTATTACACCCCATCCCCATTCTGATTTTTTACACTTGCTATCTGATCACCCTATATGGGTGTGCTGACACCAGTGCTGGTCATGCTGACCAATCTCATTGTTTCCTTATACTCCCCTTTTGTATCTGCCCATTGTCTTGTATTACACTTGGATTGTAAGCTCTTTAGTGCAGGGACCGTCTTTTTGTTCAGTGTTTGTACAGCACCTAGCAGAATGGGGTCCTGGCCCATGACTATCCTAGTTGTTATGGTAATACTAATGCTAGTAATAATAATTGTTGTTAGCCTTGGTATTTGTCTTCTGAGTTTTGTGGGTTTTCTGGATGTACTAGGAGAGCTTTTTTTTTTCCCTTTGGCATTTTGTTATATTGACTGTGTGATTAAGATATATATGTTTTTTAAAAATTGAAAAATCAAGAGGGGTAAAGGGAGGAAAAGGTATCCTAAAAATTCAGCTGATTTTCAGATAAGCATTCAAAATAGAGGCCTTAGATGAAAAATTGAACAAAAACCTAATGGGAACACTTAATCCTAGCTCTTGATTATAAATCACTGTCTTGCAAACCAGGTCCACTGACATAAATCATGTCCAAAGAAGTCATTACATGATCACTAAAACTGGTAACTGACTGCATTGCAAACATAATTTGTTTTCTTTTAAATGTAGAGAAGACCCTTGTATCAGGTCTTATAATTAATTACATTGAAATAGGCTTATCTCAGCCAATCAGAGTACAGGGATGCTGTAGCAGTACTAGTGGATAATAGTACAGTGAGTCCTCTGTTACACAGTTTCATGAATCCTGTGTGCAAGTCTGCTTTGTGTCATCACTATGTGGTTATTTTTCAACTGTATGGTTTGCAGATCCCTGTACTCTGGATGACTGACAACCATTGTAAGCCAAGCAGAATCCAGGGACTTACATAATAATTGCACTGCTATTTCTATAAAAATATTTCTCCTCTGATTACTAGAAATGTACTGATTGGACTCCTATACTGAGAGCTTTTGATTTTTAGAACATCTATGCGTATTGGTAGGCTTCTTTTAAATATTCTAAATATAAGTATTTAGAAAGTACTCATTTAGGATCAGGAAACTTAATAGAGGATTTGGTGACCTTGATTTTTAAAATTACATGTCAAAAGGTAAAACCTAATAACATTACATTGCAAACTAATTTTGGTTTAAAGCCAAAACAAATAAGAAAAGATCAATTTAACCCATGTAGTCATCTGATTGTTCTTGGGCTTCCTTAGTCTGTCTGCCTGACTCCATATGTTGGTTCTCATCTGATACCTAGATTGTAAGCAATTTGGTACAGGGACTCTCTTCATTATCTACTTATCCAGTGCCTAACAAAATGGGGATGGGAGTGGGACGTTTGCATGCTACTGCAGTACAACTAATATGTGATGTAATGTGTCATTTATTTTTTCATTTTAAATGTTCGGGTTTCCCTATTTCAGCCACCTATCATCACAATTACCATCTTGATTCATATTTCTGTGGGAAAACAGGAAAGAGTTAAGACTTGAAATCTGCTGAGTGCTAAATTTGCAGAACAATTTAATGGGGATCTATTGATTAGTGTGTGTGCCAACATTTTTAATGTAACTGGCTTTAAATGACTGCAATGCATTTCTTCAACACCATGAAAGTGCCTTGGCTGGCCATTGCCTCCTCCCCAGTGTATGAATGTAGAATGGAGGATTAAGTCGATAGATAATTGATGGATAAGTCCCAAAAGAAGGGAAGCACAAAGATAAATGAGCAAACTGTCTATTCATAAAAAGAAAATGTAGAAAAACCTACAAAGAGCAGAGCAAGCAAATAAGATTGAGGGCTTGTCTACGTGGGGAAATTGACTGGAATAGCTATTGCGAAGTAGGATAATCTGGAACAGTTCCCTGAATGGACATTCTATTCTGGAATAATTAATGCACTTTCAAAGCAGGTCAATTATTCTGGAATAAAATTTTTTCTAGATAGTCTGGTCACTTTCCTCTTGTAGACCAGCCCTAAAACCTGTGGACTTCACTGGGATACTAGCAAGTGCTTGCTGAATTGGGGCCTTGGCAAACAAAGAACTTGTTCCTGAATGCTTTTATGAGTACATTAATAATAATAGGCCTAGTTTGCAATCGGCCTAATCGAAGTTTGTGTTCTGGTTGAAGACCTTAGACCTGGCAGGATTTTAGTAGAGTCCAATTTTGATAATTGAAAAAATCTCCTCCATGCCAAAGGTAGATAATTCATCCCAATAATGGAAACTGTGGGAAAAAATTTAAAAACAGGGCTTTAGGCAGCTGCCAAAGACAACCTGCAATATGTGACTAATATTTTAATGATGATTCAGGATTAAATCCCCTTCCCTACCTCCTAAAGAATGATTAATTGGTAACTTGGTTTTGTTGTTTTATTAGTCTGTTATGAAATTGAAAACTGATTAAGCAAGCCCTTATGCTCCTTTTAGATGCAAAATTTAACATGTCCTTTGAGGAAGAATATATGTTATCGTTATGTATTATTCCTGTTGGGCAATTCAATAAAAGTAGCCGTTGGAGGTAATCAACTAAAGATGAAAGGATTGGTTTGTAGGCAATTGTCACTTTACTCTCATTGTCACATTTTTATGCTTTTAAAAGAAAGTGCGTAAGTGAGACTGACAGGGTTAAGAGAGCAGATATCTGAAAGGGAATGTGTTCTGCAGAAAACAATAGCGGCAAATCTTAGCCCTATGGCCCGGTAATAACAATGTTCCATTTCAGCTTGCGGCATTATATCACCTGCCCACTGCAGAGTGTAGATGAATGACTTGTAAAAGAATAAAAACAACTTTTCAGGATAAAATGGCATTAGGAAGTATTTTTTCATCATACTGAATGTGTTCCAGGAGGGAAATGCCCAGTGGTGGTTTCGATACTTCTAAATCCTTTTAGAGGAAGAGTTTATTATTTTGTCATTCCTGCTCTTAAAAACAGATAAGCAACAAATGAATCCTTTCTAGGATGATTTTGTACTTTTAAAATATTTTTTATAGGTTTTACTGATTGGAAATATTGAGAGCATGTTCTCAGAGGATATATATTTTTTTTTATTTGTTTGAAAAAACTGTTTTTAAATTACAAATTGTTAACAGAAAATGGTTATTTATTTATTATGTTACCCCTTGTTATGGGACCCCCATCATGGTAGGCACTGTATACAAATGGAATAAAAAGACAGTCCCTGCCCCTAGATACTTTACAGTCTAAGTGTCACACAGGAGACATCGGGTACAGACAGATGGGAGACTACAAGGAAATAATGAGGCAATACTGGTCAGCATGCTAGGTAGTGGTCTCGGCACTTAAAATTAATTTTTTTCCCTAAATTTAAAACAAGGTAATTACCTCCCCAGATCCAAGTTCAGGGTTCTGGGCTTGGGTTGCAACACTTAACATCATTTCTATAAAAGGCTTGTGCCCTTCAGGTCACACTGTTTGACCTGTTTGTTCCCAGGTTGGGGGTAGGATTGAAGAGATGAACATGCTTGGGAATATTTTGCTTTAGAAAGGGACCAAGGCAGATCTGGGAACATTCACACTTGTGGACATTGATCCCTAGATTGTTGCATTTAAAAAGTTGTATGAAATAAAGGAAATGGCAAAGGTTGTTCTGAAAGGAAGGAAGGCAAAGCTGATTCTTCATTTACTTGATTTGTAATTGTATACCTTACATCCAAAGCTTGTACAACATGTTGGGATATATGTGCTTTATTATTATTATTACTTATTGTTTATTATGTCTCCTTATTCCTCCTACTTCTCTCTTCTTCTATGCTTGTCCTCGAGATGCTCCTCTTGGAGGTGATGGAGAGAGCATATCTGCCTAGAGGCGACCCCCACCCCCCAGTCCTGTGGAGGGTCAGCCCATTTTAGTGGTCATTGTGACACCAAAATAACCTAACTCCTCTGGGTCTTACACTACTCTTGTGGCAGTGTAAATTGGGAGGAGCACTACTGATACCAGCTGAGTCAAACAGGAGTGAATGAGAGAGACTCAGTCCCTTTAAAATTTCCTGCCTTTGCTAACGTTGGCATCATTTAACGAAGATATAAATATAAAATATTTTGAAGGTGTATTGTGGCACATCATGGACACCTGGGGCTAGCTGGTCAAACACAGGTTTGCCCAGGCCTGTTGCCAAATGAGCATGTTAATGTATATAAACACAGTTGTCAGCAAAAAGTTACTCTAGATCAGACTCCAAACCATTTCGCTCATTTTTCCCCAGGTACAAAAATGTCCATAAATGTATTCATGTGCAAGTATGCACTAGTGTGAAACTAACATGGGCTTCTATTTCTGTGCCTGTCTATCTCTTGGATTGCATTGCCATGTTTTTAGCCTTGCATATGGAGTGCAAATTCTTGGAAATGTAACTATTTGAATGCAAGCCTTTTCTTTATTTCTATTTGTTTCCTTTGGGAATTTGGATTTATTCAGTGTAATATTACATCCACAATTACCGCCATCCTTACATAAAGCTTAAGATGTGCACTGAAAAATGAGATGTTTCAGATTATAACTACAAAACAAGTTGCTAAGTAATCTGAAATACTTTGTAATTTATATTTAACTATTTTTGGATAAGGGAATATCAAACTCTACACCAGCAGATGCAGAATGTGGCTATCCTTGTATTAAATGGAGCATACAACTGCTTCAAACTCTACACTGGGTTCATGCTCATTGTCAGTGTACATCAGAGTGCCGGTGATTATCTATAAAGTTCTATTGGCTGTCTCTGAGATTGTCTCCTCCCCTATACTCCACCATGCCAGATATGATTGGCTGGAATACTTTTGCTGTCTGTCTCCAGGATGGAGCATACATGATATGTTTGAAGGAGTGGGTTGATTCTGTAGCCCTATTGATTGGGCTTTGAAATTTTGTGTCTATTTTATAAACATATAGATATTCTGATAGGCATATTGCAAATTAATATATAAATAAATATGGGACAGCTTTAATCTCTTTATCATCCTCTCTCTTAAATATCTCTTAAATTGTGCTGCAAGGAAGTTACATGGTGGTGTAGTTTAAGAGGGTTTGGGGTCTGGATGAGTTAGTAACACGTACTGCTGCTTCACTGCAAACTGCATTCCTTAACAGAGCTCTCTTGAGGCAATGCCCCCACAGAAGCTTTGCTGAGTGGAGAAGGCAGAGGTACACTAATGCATCCTTTTCTCTCGCCCACAACCTTCTCCTCTTGCACCCTGAGATGATGCTGAGTTCCCAGTCATCGGGTCTCTCGTGGAGGTGTTAGAGGGGTGGAGCAGTGGATGCTGGAGAAGAGCAATTCTATGGAGAAAGGACATGGTAAGAAAGAGGGACTTTTGGGGCAGAAGGGTAATGGGGGAGTTAGAGTTCTTGCTGAGGCCGGAGGAGGGATGACAGGAGCAGATAGCGTGCTCAGATGCAGTTCGGGGGTGCTGTAGGAGAAGCGAGAGAGAGGGGCACTGGTAAAACAGTGCTGCTTCTTCCTCACTTCTCCACCCAGTGTTCCTTCTATGACTCAGCAGGAGGAGAGCACTCTGTGGTTTGCTGCAGAGGAAGTCCACAGGGAGTGGCAAGGCTGGTGAGACCAGGGTTTGGAGGTGAAGAATTTGGGGGTATTCCCCACCCCACTTCCTGTGACCCGCCTCCTATCTGCAGGAGAGGAAGGCCCCTAGCAAGTCGTAAGGGACTCATCAGCCCCCACACTTGTGAGGTTAGTAGCTGAGGTTCGCATTTGGAAAGGAAAAGGGCTAGAGCGACTGACTAATGAATGAAAGCTTATGTCTCTAGCAGTCACTTGACGTGCCATGCTAAATTCAGAATCCAGAGATGTCTGCAGAAGCTCATTTTATAGTTTAATTTAAGTCATTCTCTGGCTGAAATGGGGAAAATAATGCAAATCGATTACAGTGATCAGATAACATACATCAACAAGGATTTTTACTGGAAGCAATAGGCATCAAAGAGCCATTAATTTAGTATCCTTAGTATTGCTCCTTTGCATTCAATGGCTGTTATTTCTATTTTGTACTTAAAAACCCTTGGGCTAATTGTGTTTGTCTACCAGAAACATGCTTACTATAACTAATGGCAGGGAAGGGGCATCATGGAATCTTTTAATTTCTCTGCCCATTCTTGTATTGGTGACTCTGAAATCTCTGTTACTATACATAGCTTTCAGTTTACAAATAGTGGAGAATTACTATAAAATCAACAGCCTCTACCTGCTTTGTGGATCTCAGAGGAGGGAGAGGCCAAACAAAGCAGGCTGCTTATCAGAGTCTCCTTTTTTCTGTCCCTGGCACTCTGTGCCATACATGAGGAGACAGGTGTTGCACCGATATTGATGGCTTATTCAAGATTTAGGGGGCTACAGATTTTGGAGGATATGCTCCCTCTTGAGCATGTAAATCTGTATGGATATTTGCTGCTGTTTCATTCGTCATACTACCTCCTGGCAGCAAAAACCCAGCGGGATCCATACTGTCCATCGACTGTGGCTGCTCAGTAGTAGTAGCAGCATAGGGACCTGGAGAGAGGTAATAATGAATTGTTACTCCAGTCTCCTGGCCCAGATTTGTGTGTGGAAAACATGGCAGAGAGTAGGGGATACTGTCTTTTGGGAGAAGCATCCCCCTTCCTCTATTTGCTCCCACCCATCTGGACCCCCCTGGGGAAGGGCATCAGCATGGGCAAGGGGAGAAGGTACTCTAAGGGTGTTGCTCCTTACTTCCCCTACTTAAGGGGGAGAGATACACATGGAGTCTCCTTCCATGTATGGCTCTGCAAGAGGATGATCCAGGCCATTCTGATAAGATACTCTCTTCATTCATGTAACAAAATAAGATTGATGATTTTCTGTCCAATAACTCAGAGGACCATCAACAGTCATCCTGAGTGTACAGATAGAGGACCTAAGAGTCGGACCCTCAGCTGGTGTAGCTCCACCAGCTTCCGGGGTGATATGCCAATTTATACTAGTGGGGAAACCCATTAGACTCGAAGATTCTGATTCAGCAAGTCACTTATAAGGCCCAGATTTTTGAAGGTATTTGGGCATTGCTGTGCTCAGTGTTGCAACGCCTAACTGATTTTAAGAGTCTGTCTCATCTGCAAGAGGAGCTAAATACCATTCACTTTCATTGAGACTTAGGTTCCTAAATTGCTTTTGAAAATGAGATTTAGGCTCCTACTTCAGTTCTGTGTTGCAATGCTGAGTGGATCAGCACCTAACAACCTCTATAAATCTGGACCATAAGCACTTGTTTAACTCTAAACATGTATTTAACAGCCATTGTCTTCATTGGGAATAAGCTCGTGCTTATGTGCTTTGCTGCACGGGGGCCAAAGGGCCCAGGACTGCAAGCCTTTACACATGTGAGTAATCCATATGTACAGGTATTATCCCATCCAATTGCATGCTTGAGTTAGGATTTGTAGGATTGGGCCCTTTAATGGTATCTCTAGAAAAAGAAATGTATAGAACTCCCATCTCTCAATTGTACTTCTAAAACTCCAGGAAGCAAGGCATGTTTTGAATTTCTTTTTAGCTATTGCAACACAATGTACCTTCTTCAGACTTCTTTTTAATGGAAAAAAGAACAAATTGAATATATTTCTATATAGTAAAATTTTAACCCTGCAGCCAAAACACCAGTCGTCAAAAACAGAAGTGGATGTACATTTACAGATATTAAGCACATCTGAGGAATATTGCTTTTTACCTAATCCTTTAAATGCTACAAAAAGATCTCATTCAACTACAGTCATCTATAAAACAGTACTTAGAAAAGATAATCTTGCCTAAATTTAATGACCAACAAAGGGAAGTTTTAGGGGTACTACTAGATGAGTTTGAAATTAAAAAGACAATAAAACAACTGCAGGAAAAGAAATCCTTTAGCCCAAATTGCTTTGCTATTGATGTCTCCCAGACTTCTGCAGATCAATTCATTATCCCTCTAAATATGTATAAGGTCTCTTATGAAAGCAAAATACTTCCCTTGAGTAATTCATAAACTTGGAAAATAACTTCCTTTCTTCTCTTTTTCTGATGTGTGTGAAAGCTAATCTCAGAGATACATTCACATGTAACATTTATCTAAAATATTGACTGTCAGGTTAGATAGTATGCGGAATGACCAAGCAGGCTTTGTGGAAGAGAGATGAGCCTCAGGAAATCCTGTTTATGCAGGAAAACCAAACCCTGAAACAATGATGATTTTGTTAGATACAGAGAAGGTGCTTTACAGTATGCCGTTGCTGTTTCAAGTTGTTTGCCAAATTTAGCCTAGGTACGGAATTTCATTGTGGCTCAAAATACTCCATTTGATGATGTCTGCTATTGCTATTAATGGAAATATTCCTTTTTTATTTAACATAACCAGAATAACCAGACAGGGATGTCCCTTGTTGACCCTGTTTTTATTATGGTTCTAAAACCCTTCACTGCTCCTCTTGGAGCAAATAATGAGATGAAAGGGGAAAAGACAACTACCAAAGAACACAAAACAGCTTTATATGCAGCTGACTTGGGTATCTTTATCTTTGATGGAGACAATTACTCCAGATTCTGATTGCATTAATAAAGGTGTTGGCACATAATCCGGAGGTAAAATAAGTTTAATAAATCAGAAATCGATTGCAGGAGAAGTGCCTTTTTAGCCCCAGTTTTCCTGTTTTGGATGTCGCTTGGGGATTCACATACAGGAATTAAAGTTCTTTCCAACCTTAAGAAAATATAAGCATTAAATATCAGATCCTCAGCAGTTGTAAATTATTAGACCGACATTGAAGTCAATGGAGCTATTGCAATGACAGCAGCTGAGGGTCTTCCTTTAAATATCAAGCCACTGATTCATGGAATGAAGGCAGATACGGATAGATGGCTTGTCAGCATGGGTCAGAGTAGCTCTTACCAAGATGAATATTCTTCCTCACAGAGTATAACAAATGAACATGTTCCCCTGTGCTTTAAAACTATTAAAAATAGTCTTTACACAACTGAGTGAAGTATTCACCCAAGGCCTGAATCAAAGCCCATTAAAGCCAGTGGGAGTCTTTCCATGACTTTGCATTGGCCTTCTAGCTCCTCACCAGCATGAAACAAACATATACCTCCTTTAAAAAGACTGTCTGTGCCTAAGAAAATGAAAGGAGAGACTTTAATTTCCCCAAACGTAGATATGTTATTGGGAAGCTGAGTGGAATATATTGCTAAATGGCAAATGTGTGAATCATAGTTGGGATGGGTCCTAATAGGTCAGTATTACTAAGAAACCTCCTCTTGGTAACCTGCTATTTAGCCAAAAAAACCAGATTCTTGAGAGTAGAATTACTCACCCACTCATGCAGGGGACCTGCAAGAAAGCAAGAAGTATTAGAATAAAATGCAGCATGTTTATGGGACTTTTTTTTATCCTTTTTGAAACTTCTGTTTCATTTGAGATTAATAATCATTTACAGGAACTGTAATTGTAGAAGGAACTAAAATCTAGCCTTGTGAAGGTTTAGTCCAAAATCAAATTGGATTATGATGTTATCTATTTTATTACATACAAGCTAGAAATATTAATTTAAAATACTTGTTTCACAATTCTAAGCCCATAGAGTTGGATCCTCACCTGGTGTAAACTGGTGGTGTTCCATGGAATGGAGCTATACTGATTTATAGTAGCTGAGGATCTGGCCCACATTGTCATTGACCAGGAAGCAATGATATGAAATACTGGGAGGAAACCAATACTACTTTGGTACCAAAATGTAAGGACAGAAATTTACAAAGACTTTTGTGTATTGAATGATACTAACAAGTGTTGTCATGAAACGATTAAGGTTGCAACACATGTGACATAAAACTGGTCTGCACAAAGGCCCCACTTATTCATGGGGCCTTTGTGCAGAGAGGTCTGATCCGTAGCGCCCATCCACTTAAATGGGTGTAGTCATTGACTTAAATGGGCACAAGATCAGCCCCAAAGTGGCCTGGTTCCTGCAATGGAAGGAGCCACTTTTGCCTTTTCCCTCCATTGCACACCCAGGCAGGGGCCATGCATAACAATCTGGCCATTACAATTTACGTTCCAAATCTTGTAACCCTTATGTGAATATTGCTAACTTCAGTGCAGTTACAAGTTGAAAGTTTGCAGGACTGGACACTTTAACAACACCTGCTTTTTGACACAGAGAAATTGAAATCTGACTGAGATGTTTCTGCCAGAATTTGTTGAAAAACATTGTTTAGAAATTTTTCAATTGGAAAAGAAGAGCATATTTTTTTGTGAAAATGTTACAAACTTTCCAGGTTTTTTTATTATTATTTTTTTACTGGCTCTGATTTTTTATTTCTGTACTGAATCTCCTTAATGCAAAGTTATCTTCAGCAATATTTTAATGAATTTGGTACTTCAAGTAGGAATACTTAGAAATTCAAGGACAAGAACCAGAGAAATATAGGAAAATGTTAAGTATTTGGGTGTTTGTTTTTTTATCTACATATCTGAGAACAGCATGTTTTGAAATAGTCAGCTGATGCAGGGCAAAGATAAAATAAGCCCAGAATGGCATAGGTTGAAGGAAATCACAAAAGAAATGAATGAAGGTTCCTGAAACTTCTTAAAAAGAAAAGGAGGACTTGTGGCACCTTAGAGACTAACAAATTTATTTGGGCATAAGCTTTCGTGAGCTACAGCTCACTTCATCAGATGCTGTAGCTCATGAAAGCTTATGCTCAAATAAATTTGTTAGTCTGTATTCGCAAAAAGAAAAGGAGTACTTGTGGCACCTTAGAGACTAACATGGCTGCTACTCTGAAACCTGTCATATGCATGAAACTTCTTAGTTATCTGTCATTCTCTAGAACAGTGGTTCCCAAACTTGTTCCGCCGCTTGTGCAGGGAAAGCCCCTGGTGGGCTGGGCCGGTTTGTTTACCTGCCACATCCGCAGGTTCGGCCGATTGCAGCTTCCAGTGGCTGCGGTTCGCTGCTCCAGGCCAATGGGAGCCGCTGGAAGCGGCGCGGGCCGAGGGACATACTGCCGGCATCTTGTCTTTGTTTGTGTTTGATCTTGGTTTATGATGGTTGTGGGTTTTGTCCCCACGTTTTGTAGCTTATTTCGAAATCAGTGAAACATAAAAAGCCAGTTGCGGAGAGACACAGAGCAGCTGGAAAATCTCTCTGCAATACTGCTGGGCTTGCTCCCACTGTAAGTGGCAAAGCACCCAATGGGCCTCAATGGGGCAGGAGTAGGAGTAGGTTTGAATGACAGGCAAAGGGGCACAACACCTTTCAGGGCTTGGCATGTGGTTAGAGGAAATGTAGCAATCTGACATTCCTGGGGGAGGTGGGAAATATTTACTAATAAATATTCATGTATCCATCTTTATTGCTTTGACAAATAGGTGTTTAAGCCAAAGCCTGAAAAGACCAAAATCATGGGAGAAGGATACGGAGACCGCAAACTTTGTGCAAAGTGACCCATGCACACTGTTCTTTCAATCTTCCTTGTTGGGAAAGAGGATAGGGTGGAGGGTTGGGGTTCACTGAGATCCTCCAGCCCCAAGCAAGGCCTTCCCTTTTTATGCCGCTGCCCTTCCCCTCCTCTCCCATGCTGATGTTGCTCAGCACTTCTGATAGAGGTACAGATGCCCACTCGCTTAATGCTGCTTCTGGGAGAGGTAACTTAGCCACAGCAGTTCACCTGGATGTCTGCTGCCACAGGAGTGGGTGGGGCATGTGTGCGTGCTGAAGAATGTGACTTCTCCAGACTACCCCCAAGCACCAGAGGAGCCTGATCCCTGGGAAATCCATCAGGGAATAAGGAACTATGCCTAGACGCCAACAGTCCCCTCCATTCTATGCCCCTGCAGTTGAGAGCCATCCTTTTAGTTTCTCCTCAGCTCAAAGAAATGGGGAAGAGTCGTGTCTCTTTCCTTGAGTCACTTCCCGTTGCTGTCTTCCTGCTGATTTTGCAGAGAGGACAATGTGTTGGGTGTCTCAAATTTGAAGTAACACTCCAAAATATGGTATGAGGAACAATTATTCCTGATGTGTCTGAGAACCCCAAAGTGAAACAGAGCCATCTAATTTCAAGGCAGATCCTCAGCTGTGTTGATGGTGGGGACCAAAAGGGGAAGCAGTTACAACTCCTTGATCTTGGGATGGGAGGCAAAGGTCTACTCTCAGAGCTCTGACAGCATGATTGGGGCCAAAGTGAATAAGATTCTTAACTGCAGAACCATCTTTCCTTCCCTAGGGCATGTTCCTATATTTTTTAATTTATGAAGGGAACAGCCATTTTATAACTAATGTGTGTCCATTCCAATATATCACCAATCAGTTGTACATTCCTGTTGCATTTACTGCTGTCTAGTCAAATGCTAATATGACGAGTGTAACAGGTGTACTTCGGCCATGGTCTGTGGTGGTCTGGGCCACCACAACTTGGTAACAGCCAAATTTTTGCCTTCATGATTCATAGTAAGTAGTACCTTCCTCTGCAAGTAATCCCACTGTTTTCTGTGTAACTACTCCTGGAGTAAGCTACTACTCAGTATGGCAGAACTAGACCCTACATGTTTTCCACAGATTTTTGCAGGTTAAACAGGAAAGCAATGTATTTATGAAATCGACAGAGCAGCTTATTTGCTGCCTATCTTCTGCAGTACAGTAATGCACTAAACTCTGTGTATATTTTAGCATTCTACTGTTTGAGTTCTTTGAACCCTCAGGTCAACAGTTCTAGGCTGGTTTCATTCTGCAACAGAGCCTCCAGATGGTGATTTTACACAGTTGGGGTGCAATCTTGGCTTCACTGGGGCTCCTCGTGTGCTTAAAGGTGTGGCTGAGTTGGAGTGAGATTGGTCCCTTTCCCCTTTCTTACACATTTTAGTTTATCCCCCAGGAAATGAATTTTAACTGTTTTAAGGCTCTCAAGATTTACAGATTAACCACTGGCTTTCCCAGATTCTTGTATATGATGATTTGTCTGATGAGTGATTTGGTTCAAAAAATGGAATGAAACCTTTATGGTGATGTTTAGAGTTATTTGGACAAGTTTTCATCTTGGTTTGTTGTTTCAAACCTATGAGTGGCTACCAACCCATGCTTCAGATAATGCCATTATGATATAGTGGTATCTGAGTCTGCTTTAATGTTTGGATCTTAATTGTGTAAAGGCCCTCCACTCATTAGTCCTATTTTTTGGCTTGCTTTTAACCCTGCTTGCAAGCATTAAGCACTGTGTGTGTGTGTGTGTGTGTTTTAAACCTGATCTCATTCACATTCCATCTGCAGATGTGTCACCAGCCTTTGTCTGGAAATAAGGGGACTTTTCGCATTCTTATACATTTCCTCAAATTAAAATAAAATTAATTCATTAAATATCTGTTTTATATGTCAGGCAAAGAACAGTTGTGAAGATTTCTTTTTTCCATTTTCCACAGAGGAAAAATAATTGTACCACTTGAAATACCACCCGTTTATATAGTAATTGACACCATGTTTGTCACCATGGTATCTGAGCACCTTTGTTGATTGGTTAAGATACATTTAATTGAAGCACTCCTCTGTAGAGGTGGCACTTCAGAAGCAGCTGCTTAAAAGAAATATTCCCTTTATTATGGAGAGGTGTGTAGTTTCTCCGTGGCTGAAGTTAGCTTAGTACTATAAACCTGATTCTTTCTCTTTCTCTTTCTTTCTCTTTCTCTTTCTCTTTCTTTCTTTCTCTTTCTCTTTCTTTCTTTCTCTTTCTCTTTCTCTTTCTTTCTTTCTCTTTCTTTCTTTCACCTCGCCTCCCACTTCAGCAAAATCAAGACCATCCACCTCAAATTTTCACATGCTGAATTTCATTCTGGGATAGATTTTGTTTTTCCTGGAAAGCTTGGAACAAATCACACAAGGGGTGAAATTCACCAGGGAGACTTAGGCCCCCGTGTCCCTCCTTTATGCACTACTGGCATTCACAAAACCACTGATCAGCTGCCGCCTAACCCTGCAGGCACTTAAAGTTCCCTTGGGTGTCCAAGTTTCCACCATTAAAATGCTCGAAGTGCCTACGTTCAGCAGCTGGACATGCCACAGCCATCTCATTCCTGCCACCATCTAGAAGCTCAGCACCTAAGTCCCAGCACGACTCACAAATTAGGCATCCCACTACCTATCTTGCCTTTGGGGCCCGATCTGGTAGGAGTGTTCTGAGCATGCCTAAATCATACAAAAGTGGGGGTAGCCCCCTTATAATCTTTATCCCAGTGGTTAGGGCACTCACCTGGGAGATGGGAGACCCAGGTTCAATTCCCCCCTCTGCTCTATGTGGAGAAAGGAGTTTAAGTTGGGTCTCTCACCTTCCAGTCCCCTTACCACTGGGCTATTGTATGTTCTGGGGTGAGTCTCTCTCTCTCTCTCTCTCCCCCTCCTGTGGAAGCTGTTCTAGTGCACATAAATAATTAACTATTCATTGGGACAGACAGAGTGAGAATGACTCTATAACCCAGTGGCCAGAGCACTCCACTGGGAAGTGGGGAGATAGGCACCTAACTCCCTTGGGCCATGCTCTTCTCCTTGGCATTTCTTATTAGCTAGCTCAGACAGCTCCCCATTCAGCATGCTGACTTTTGAGAGTCCCATTCTTAGGTGCCTAATTCTCCCCATGCATTGTACCGGGGGCCTAGGTCAGGGTGCTGAATTCCACTAGGTGACAGGGTGCCATCTTCCCCTGGTGAATCCTCAAGGATTTTTAGAGACAAGTGTATTTAAAATTTTCTCTCATTCACTTTTCATAGACTTTTTTCTAAGCCATTTCAGCTTAGCATATTTTATTGATTAATTAGCAGCAATATGTTTCCAGTGTTCTGTTCTGTATAGGTTCTCATACCACGTTCATCATGGTAGTACTTGAGCACCATCCAGGAGTCCATTTAGCAATGTGATTAACGTCTGTCATGTGGTTTGTTCTCTCCAATTACTCCCTAGAAGGAGGATTGTGTGTGTGCAGTGGAGTGTTTTGTTTCGGTAGGGTTTTATTTTGTGTGTGTGTGTGTTAGAGAAGGCAGGTAGAAGATGCACGCCTTACATTTGGAGTTGAAGGTGATGAGGTTTGTAATGGTCCTCAATTCCTTTAATCCATGGTCTCAGACAAGCTCCTAAACCAGCTCTGGCTCCTGCAATGCTTTATTTTTATTGTAGAGTTCCAATGGGCCAGAGGGGTGGAGTTGTTGATCCCAGTCTTCATCTTGTGGTTTAGGTTCTTTTAGATATCCTGGGCCCAGGCCACTGAGTATCTTGAAGATAAGGGTCAAGACTTTGAATTTGCCTCAATATTCTATTGTGTTGTGTGTGGATCCTCAAATTAAAAGCCAAGGTGCCCCTTGGAATTATGTTTCCATGACTGATGAAGACAAGTGTTGGTTTACACTAGTTGTTTCGAAGTTTCAACACTCATATGAATATAACTAGCTCTTGCCGTTAACACGTTTTAGAAAATGTGAGTGGGTCACATCTAAAGACCTTAACGAGTAAGGTCCCTGATCCTGAAAATCTTGAATTTCTATTCAGGTGCCTTAAGTTAAGCAGTTGTATAAGTGTTTGCAGGATCAGGGATAAATTGGTTTTTAAAATACTGTAACTGAGAAATGACATTTTGTTTGTTAAAATCTGAAAGTTGATAAATGGGAAATAGTTTTATATTTATTTATTTATCTGGATTTTGTATCTTTCTTTACAGTGTAAAGACATCAGCATATAAAGCAGGATTACAACTACACTGTACAGTGGTAGGTCCAGATTCAGCTTGTGCTTAAGGATATGCTTAAATTTTATAAAAGTCAATGAGATTTAAGGTTGTGATTAAATGTTTCGTTTAATAGATGTGGACACAATGCTGTTAAAGTTAAGCACATGCTTAAGCGATTTGTTGAATCTGGGTCTCACTGAATACATTAAGTTGAAAAAATGCATATAGTTTTTCAATGCAAACCAAATGTCGATATGCACACTAAAACCGGAATGAAACGAAAAACCCAGACCTTAAATGCTTTTTGTATCGCAGTTGTGGGAAATTATACAATAGCATTTCAGCAAAGTTTCTAGGACTGCTTAAGGAGATACAATGCAAGCAGAGATACTTTCTAAGTTTACCAAAGTGTTGGCATATCCCCTTTCCAGGCAAGTGAACCCATAATAAATACAGAGCAGAGAATATTAATCTCTATCCAGAGTATGTTAATAAGTACAAGTTTTATAACGTCAGTGCAGCTCTGACTCTTTTCATCCCATGCAAATTAGGTTGCTGGCATCAATCATCTGTGCAGATGTGAAGAGGGTTTTCATAGAGTTTAAGGCCAGCAGAGACCATTAGATCATCTAGTCTGACTTCCTGTATTTCACAGGCCATAAATTTCACCCAGTTACCCTTGTATTGAGCCCAATAACTTAATAGCTTGTGTTTGACTAAAGCATAACATGTGACTGGCTAAAGCATAACTTTCAGAAAGACATCTAGTCTTGATTCGAGGACATCAAGAGGTGAAGAATCCACCACTTCTTTCAATAGTTGGTTCCAGTCATTAATCACTCTCACTGTTAAAATATCTGTGCCTTATTTCCCATTTGAATTTGTCTGGCTTCAGCTTCCAACCATTGGTTCTTGTATTAACCTTTCTCTGCTAGATTAAAGAGTCCTTTAACTGTCAGTATTTTCTCTGAAGATACTTATACATTGAAATCAAGTCACCTGTTGTCACAGAGTGTGGGGAGTCAGGGCTCTGCATCTCCCTCTTCCTGCGATTCCCCGTGACTCTCAGCCAGCCAGTAAAATGGAAGGTTTATTAGACGACAGGAACACAGTTCCAAACAGAGCTTGTAGGTACAGGTCCCTCAGTCAGGTCTCTCTGGGGGCAGGGAGCTTAGACCCCAGCCTTGGGGGCTCCCTCCGATTCCCCAGACCACTCCAAACTGAAACTCCCTCCAGCCATCTCACCCAGCCTCCTCCTCCAGCCTTTGTCCAGTTTCCTGGGCAAAGGTGTCACCTGGCCCCAACCCCTCTCCTGGCTCAGGTATCATCCCTCAAGTGAAGTCACCCCCTGCTATCCCATCCCCAATGCAGACAGTCCCAGTAAAACTCCCCTGCAACATCCTCAGGTCAATCCTCCCCACTCCCAGTTCTGTCACACCTCTCTATCTTCTTTTTCATTCAGCTAAACAGGTTGAGCTCTTTAAATTTCTCACTGTAAAGGATTTTCTCCATCCATCAATCATTTCTGCACACTTTCCAATTTTTCAACATCCTTTTAAAAATGTGGCCATCAGAACTGTATGCGGTATTCTAGCATCGGTCTCACCAAGGCCACATGGAGCCAAAATGACTTCCCTGCTCATACTCCTTACTCCCCTGTTTATCTAGTTACAGATCGCATTAGCCTGTTTTACCACAGGATCGCACTGGGAGCTTATGGTGAGTTCTTTGCCCACTCTGATCCCTGGATCCTTAGAGTTGTTGCTTGCCAGGATACAATCCCCTGTTTGTAGCTCTGACCTGTATTCTTCATTCCTAAATATATGACGTTGCATTTGACACTATTAAAATGCATTTTGTTTGAATGGGCCCAGCTTACCAAGTGATCCAGATGACTCTGAATGACTGACCTGTCCCCATCATTATTTACTGTTCCGACAATCTTTGTGTCATCTGCAGATTTTATCAGCAGTTATTTACTTCCAGATCATTGATGAAAATGTTGAATAGTGTTGGGTCTAGTACCAGTCCCTGGAACCTGACTAGAAACACCCACATTCAATGATGATTCCCCACTTTTTGAGATCTGTCAGTTAGTTGCTATAGTATGAAATTTGTTGACCTGCAATTGAATACTGCTATGTCACAGGAGTGCTGAAGTTAACACAGACAGAGTGGCTCTCCATCCTCATGCATATCTTACCAACATCCCTCAGAAGAGAAGCAGAAATAATACGTCGGTACAATTGTGTGATAATGAACACGACATAGATGAATATAATTTGTGGGGAAGAGTCAATGTGGTTTTTGTAAAGGGAAATCATGCCTCACCAATCTCCTAGAATTCTTTGAGGGAGTCGTCAAGCATGTGGACAAAGGGGGATCCAGTGGATATGGTGTATTTATATTTTCAGAAAGCCTTTGACAAAGTCCCTTGCCATAGGCTCTTAAGCAAAGTAAGCTGTCATGGGATAAGAGGGAAGGTCCTCTCATGGACTGGTAATTAGTTAAAAGAGGAAACAAAGGGTAGGAATAAATGGTCAGTTTTCAGAATGAAGAGAGGTAAATAGTGGTGTCCCCCAAAGATCTGTACTGGGACCAGTCCTATTCAGCATATTCATAAATTATCTGGAAAAAGGTGTAAACACTGAGGTGGCAAAATTTACAGATGATACAAAACTACTCAAGATAGATAAGGTCCAAACAGTCTGTGAAGAGCTACAAAGGGATCACACAAAACTGGGTGACTGGGCAACAAAATGGCAGATGAAATTCAATGTTGATAAATGCAAAGTAATGCACATTGGAAAACATAATCCCAACTATACATATGAAATGATGAGGTCTAAATTAGCTGTTACCACTCAAGAAAGAGATCGTGGAGTCTTTGTGGATAGTTCTCTGAAAACATCCACTCAATTTGCAGCAGCAGTCAAAAAAGCAAACAGAATATTGGGACTCATTAAGAAAGGGATAGATAATAAGACAGAAAATATCATATTGCCTCTATATAAATCCATGGTACACCCACATCTTGAATACTGCGTGCAGATGTGGTTGCCCCATCTCAAAAACCATATATTCTGATTGGAAAAGGCACAGAAAAGGGCAACAAAAATGATTAGGGGTATGGAACAGCTTCCGTATGAGGAGAGATTAAGAAGATGGGACTTTTCAGCTTGGAAAAGAGATGACTAAGGGGGGATATGATAAAGGTCTATAAAATCATGACTGGTGTGGAGAAAGTAAATAAGGAAGTGTTGTTTACTCATCATAACACAAGAACTAGGGGTCACCAAATGAAATTAATAGGCAGCAGGTTTAAAACAAACAAAAGCAAGTATTTCGTCACACAACGCACAGTCAACATATGGAATTCCTTGCCAGAGGATGTTGTGAAGGCCAAGACTATAACAGGGTTCAAAAAAGAAGTAGATGAATTCATGGAGTATAAGTCCTTCAATGGCTATTAGCCAGGATGGGCAGGGGTAATGTCCCTAGCCTCTGTTTGCCAGAAGCTGGTAATGGGTGACGGGATGGATCACTTGATGATTACCTGTTCCGTTCATTCCCTCTGGGGCACCTAGTATTCGCCACTGTCAGAAGGTAGGCTACTAGGCTAGATGGACCGTTGGTTTGACCCAGTATGGCCGTTATGTTCTTATGAACCCAGACTTGGTCATCTGTGAAGTTATCCCAAAACTGATGATGCCACCTTAAGTTCAGGAGCCCTGACTGATTAGCGGACAAAACTTTTAAAAGATCTGACTGTCACCAAAAGACAAGTGGCAGAGGCTATGGTAAAACAGCAGGGCCAAGAATCAAGACCTGATCACAGATCCTACAGACTAACCACCTGGCTTCACCTTGCCACTTAAGAGATGGATCGCAGTGAACCCCATTAGAACCTCGCACAGGCATTGCAATTACCTACTATGCAAATGGAGTACAGCTCAATATGTGAATGTATAGAAGACACCATGTCTACCCTATGCAGGACCAGAAGGGATTAAGATGGTCAGGTAGGCCTATTAACTCCATAGGCTGCACCTGAGGCAAGAGCCAGGGGGCAGGGATTGATCGCAAGCAAGTTCAGGTGGGAAGTAAGAGGTGGGGCCTATAAAGCCAGAAAGTTATAGCAGACAAGGGTTGCAGTCACTGCATGGGAGTAGGAGGGGGGTTGAAGTTGGTACACCCAGAGAAAGGGGTAGGAACCAGAAATTGTAGGAAGCTGTCCAGGACTGGGAGAGTAAAGCCCAGAACTGCTGGGTTGAGGGTCCCTGGACTGGAACCTGGAGTAGTGAGTGGGCCTGTGCTCCCCTACTGGCTACTGGGGAAGTGGCACCATCAGGGCAGTACTGGAGAAGACTGCCTAGGACTACTGGAGGAAGACTATGGAACCCCGTAACGCGGAAACACAGATAGTGACTGGCCCAGAGGGTCAAGTCAAGCAGACAATGCCGCAGTTCCCAGAATGAGAAAGGGACTGCAGACCAGAGAGAGAGAGACAGAGTGCCTGCATGTGACCACAGGAGGGGTCTCGAGCTAATCCCCAGAGTGACCAGGAGGAGGCATCCTCCTAGCGGTGAGCGGAGCACCCCATCACACAGCCAAACCTTGGAACATCTTGAGAATTGCTACCTGTCCCCAGAGGGACAGCCTAGATTTACTCCAGGTCACCAGAAGCCATCAAGTAGATGACAAACTTGGACATCGACCTTTAATGTTGCTTTCAGGTTGTCATCTGAAAGAAGCAGTAGACAGTTCTTAACCCATTTAATAGATGCTTTATTGATATTGTATAGTATTATTTTTTTAATCATAATGTTATGAGGTACTAAGTAAAATGCCTTGTAAAAGTCTAAGTATACTACATCTATGCAGTTTCCTTTGACAACCAAATTTATAATCTCCTGACAAGACCTATTTTCCATGAAAGCCATGTTGACTGACATTAATTATATTCCATCCTTTAATTCTTTATTAATTGAATCCTGTGTCAGCGCTTCTTTTATTTTGCCTGGAATTGATGAAAAGGTAACTGGCCTATAATTAGTCAGGTCATCGAGCATGCCATTTTTGAATATTGGTACATATTGGAACATTAGCAGTCACCAGAATAAATAACCCAAGGAATACTGTACTGCTGGTATTATTCCTTTTTATATTTAATTTGGTAAAAACCTCCTGTGATATCAATGGAGCTGCTTACATGAATACAATTATGCTTGGCTTGAGTTTGCAGGATCAAAGGCCTTGGTGCACAAACTCAGATTGGCTAATTATAGTCCTGATAGTTATATGTGAATTGAGTGAACTTGCAAAAATATCTATGGAAGTGTAACTGGTTAGAGATAGATAGACTATACTTTAAGTCTCCTTTGACATGTACAGCCCATGACCACATATTGCTTTGTTGGTTGTAAAAGTCTAGGGCAATTTTATTAACTATTTTCAGAGCTTGCTTTATAGTCCCTAATCCATTTTCTTAAATCCTGTTCCTCCAAATCTGATCCGTGCTTCAGGTAAATTCTACCAGGCAACATTTGTTAGTACTTTATTGGCTAGTTCTTCTGTTAGAGTTCTTGAGAGCCAGTCTTATCTTTCACCATTTAACATTGGGAAAAATCTTTTATTGATATTTTAGCCATTCTACTGCAGTGGATGGGTTTTTCCTCCTTTCCTGTGGTCCCTCAGTGCTTTATCTTCAGTTCTTTTAAAATCTGGTCAGCCAGTTTGTTTACAAGATTCTTTATGCCTTTTAAATATCTTAATAGTATTGTTTTATGCCTGAGCCTA
The DNA here is from genome assembly GCF_015237465.2 of Chelonia mydas. NCBI lineage: Eukaryota > Metazoa > Chordata > Testudines > Cheloniidae > Chelonia > Chelonia mydas. The sequence goes on from NC_057855.1 coordinate 42,881,518, forward strand.
ACAGGTCTGTTTTTGATACTTGCGTATTATCCTTGTAATATAGAACGAACCACAGGGTTTATTTCAGAAATATGTTAATCTGGGATTATCTGCCACCGATACTAAAAGAAAAAGGGGGGGTGTAAAATGGAAAATTTAAGGGAAATGGCCAAATCTGATGGGACAAAGACTTTGTAATGAAGTAAGGCTAATCACAGTAAAACGCAAGCAACTCTAAGGAGAAGTGCTACCAGCAGAGATAATGAGTCACTCCTCCTAGAAGGCAACAGCACAAGGCTTATGAACCATTTATGTCCTGTTTGTTTGTTTTGAGGACTTAAGTGGGATTTAAGAGGTTCATAGGCTTTTGCGCTGGTCCTTTGCACAGGTCTGAATTTCACCCTAAGCTGCTTGAGGCCATGATTCAGGAAAGTATTCCTGTTCTGAAGGATGCTTAACTTTAAGCACGTGCTTAAGTGCTTTCCTGAGTTAAGATCTTTGTAAATTTCAATATGGCTCTGATTCAGCAAAGCGTGTGCTCAACTTTTAGTGCGTGAGTAATTTTTGTCTCTGGTTCAAGCGCCTTCTTCAGCACATACCTATGTGCTTTGCTGAACCAGGGCCTTTGGGAGTCCTCTCGGCCCCAAGTCCTGCCCATGTTTGTGCTGGCCTTTTTACATTTTTGTATTACGCTTACATAAATAAATCATTCTGGAACTTTGTCTTCCTTGCATTTTTTCTTCCTTCTATTTTACCTTCACACTATTTTTTCTTTCCTTGCTGTATCTTTTCCTTTATCTTTTTCAGCATCCTATTCCCTTTGTTTCTCTTATTCTGTATTGTGTAATAATGGTTTCCGCTGTCCTCATCCAAGGTCTTCCCAGCCCTGTTTTCCTGAGTTCTACACTCCCACGGCCGCCAATCATGATGGACTAGATAGCATCCATTGGGTAAACATAGCTGAAACAGATTAGTATTTTCCAGAAATATGTAATTACTGACACACATGGCAACTTAACTGTAAATGAATAGGGAGTGGACGGCTGTCTAATATGCAGAATGAATATGCCAACATATCCCTAGGGAAATGGAACATAGCTTTATTCTGACCAAGGTAAATGCAAAGAAATTTTGACGCCTAAGTAGAGCTTTGGAAATGCTAAGAGGTACATTGACTATGCAGCTTTAATTCAGCCCCCTTGTATGTATGCATTATGATTACATGGTCACATACTATTTTGGTTACATGGTCACATACTATTTTTCCCCTGGGACCCCATCTCATTCACTGCACAGGATGAACCTGCTCCGGGGATGAATCTGGATTGTGCAGTGAATGATGCTTTTGTCTGTAGGACCATTTCCTCATTTGTTGCAGAATTTGGAAGGTACATAGTGACGCCGGGCAAAGGATTGCAGGAAGGGAAAGGATTGTCTCATGGTTTAGCTCATTGAATGCTGCCATGGAGAACTGGATTCTATCCCTGCCTCTGCCACAGAGTTCCTGTGCGATGCTGGGCAAGTCTCTGAACCAAGCTTTTTCCAGGTGGCCACTAACTATGTTCTTCATTTTCTGGGGGCCAACTTGATACCATGAGGGCTGGTTCTTGTACAGAAGTGCTGACCACTGACATCTGCAATAGAAATCAATGAGAGGTCTGTGCTTTGAACATGTGAAGTGGCATATAATACTAGGTACTTTGAAAAATCAGGCCTTAAGTGTCCCGTATTGGGCCCCCAAAATTAGTGGATACTTTTGACCTTAATCTCTGTGTCTCAATTCTCCATTTGTAAAATGGGAATAAGACCCCCTCACCTCCCAGGATGTTGTGAAGATAAATTCATTAATGTTTGTGAAGCACTCAGATACTGAAGTCATGAGTGCCATGCAAAAGCCCATGAGGAAATTAATAATTCTGTCTTCAGAACAGGGTTTGAATAGTGATCAGAAATAAGGTCTGGGACCACACACTGAATGGTGAAGGGAAAACAAAATATTGATAGTTGCTGTTTAAATGAGCCCTGTCCATCCTATGCATTAAATTAGGCAGGAGTCCTATGGAAAAATAGTATGTGATTGTGTAATTGAAGACTGCATCATGATGCACATGCACAAGAGGGCCAAATTAAGGTTGCAGAGGCAACCTTAATTCCTACATTTCATTACTTTTGATTGCTTGACTCGCAACCTTAATGCTCTTTTAATGTAACTTTAGTGTGTAATAGAAAGATTTAGAGCGGGTACTGTATATTGTATGTAATGGATGTTGCACCAGAAACAGAACAGAGATTAACTCAGTCCAAACTACTGTACCTGAGAAAACGTTGTTGCCTCAATGGGACAGGAGAATGAGATTAAGTCCTGGATACAGTCCCACTCTCTAAATTAAGCCTTATGTAACTTTCCCATTGAATGCCTCTTTTCCTTACATACATAGAAAACTTTATTGATAGTATATGTTTTTAATCAAAACAAACATTATTATGTATTATTTGTATAATTGTAGTACCTGGGAGCCCTAGGCATGAATCATGACTCACTGTGCTAGGTGGTGTACAAATACAGAACAAAAAGATGGCACTAAACTCACAATCCAAGCATAACACAGAATCTGAGATTTTTAAAAAAAAATTATACAGACTAGATATAGAAAATAAAATTGAAGTGAAATATTGGGGAAGAGAGTAGGGAGCTATGATGAAATCTTTGATTCAAAAATCTTTCAAATAGGGAACCCCTATTGCTGCAGTTTAGTTTTGAGGCCTACAAACCAGTGTCTGACTTTTTTTTGTTTTTATTCCAAAGTTGTTAGTTGATTTTTGAAAGTTTTTCAAATTTAAAATACCTAAGGCTAGATTTTCAAAAGGCTCAGTCTCCCAGGTTCTGGTGCAATTTGCACCTACAAAGTGTGAACCTGCAAAATGTATGCCCAAAATTAATGTGTTTTGGCACCAATATTTGAACTGTGGGTACAAACTGCAGGATGCAACCCATTAACTACAGACACCCAATGGAAAAGTGTCCAACTTTTGATGATTTGTCCTACAGCTGGAAAAATACATCACTCTATGTCCTGTAGGTTGAAGAGCAGAACTGGTTGAAAAGTTTTCATCAAATGTTTATGCTTTCATCATAAAATGAAACACCAAAAATGTTCTTTTGTTGGTTTTTGATGAAAACCCAAAACATTTTATGACAAAATTTCATCAAAACTTTTTGGTGGAAGGTTCAGTATATTCTCTGACCAGCTTTCTTGAGAGTTTAATCCTTATGACAGATTCTACCTGACATGTCACAAGGGTATTGGGAGCTTCTTGTTGCTACAGTGTGGGATTAGGATGTTTACAGTTCATGGCCTAGAGTCAAATCTGGGAAAAATCAGTGCACTTTGCCATGAATTTCCAACTCTGTTTCTGCTCTGGAACACCACTGTCTCTGATTAGAATTGCATTCAGTGGGCCTGTTGTTCCCTGCGGTGAGAACAGCATTTAATACATTTATATCTCAGTTCGACAGTAACCCTTTGTTATGCCAGAATTACAGATTAATATAATTAAAGAACCCACATGAGTCAGTGCTGGCAAAACTCAGGAGAGATTCAGTGGTTCATTCCAGTTTCAAATAGAAATTTCTTTATTCTTTACAGTAACAAGTGGCAAGCATTGCTTGGTGGCTCATTATCAGAATAAATGCAGTAGCAACTACATGTCTCGGCACCCTTTCAACAAGGCCAAAAGACAAATGTAAAATGTCACAAACTTTAACAAAACTCCTCGCTTTAAGATGCAACCTTGCAGGTGAGACATATTTTTTCCCTGTCACATTATTTATTAAATCTCTCCCCCACCCACCCTGATGTGTCTGTCTAGAAGAGTATAAATTGACTCCAGCTATATAGCGTAACAGTGAACTGTGCTAAAAATGTTTGTTAGTACTAGCAAAGGAAGCCAGATGCTGACTTAATCATAATTATAAAAATAAGTGTAAATTCAATGCTTTCATTTAGTCCCTTTGGTGTAACTGTATCCAGTGTTTTGATCCAATATGACTCTCATAGTAGATCACTCTTATGGCTTGAGGGACTCCTTGCTCCTTCCAGACCAATAAATCTCAGTGATGCTGCTGAACTAGGTTAGCATCAATATAATATTTGGCAATAGGAAAAATCATATTGCCTACTGACAGTTGCTTTGTGTAGTCTAATACAGTTTGACAAAATGCTCTGTTTATTGGTTCAATGTGAATTCTAACGAAAACAAGGACAGAAGTTGGTGCTTGCTGATTTTAAACATTTGTACATTACTGATCTGCCTTTCTGCAAACTTTTAGGTCTCAATGAAATCTAGCATACAAGTCAAGCAGGAAGAAACTTGGCATAATTGTATTAAATTATAGGTCTTTGAAGTCAGTAAACTGGCAGTGAAAAGTGTGCATTTAGGGCCTGCTCCAAATCCCACTGAAGTCAATGGAGAAACTACTATTGACTCCAGTAGACTATGGATCTAGGCCTCAATCCTGCAAAGACTTTAGGGGTGTATGCCTTTATGCACATGAGTAATTCCATTTGAATTCAAAGCAAAGCACATGCATAAGTGGATGCAGGATCAAGCCCTTTGCTAGCTACACGTGCAAATCTATTGCATTTGTTCAGTATGCAATGTTTAAATGTTTGTAACTCAAACCATTTTTCCTCCTTATCAAACAAAGTGACCAGACATCAGTGAGGATTCTGTCAATTCTTGGCCAGATGTCATACCTCTGCTTCTTTTTTTTTTTTTTTTTCCCTTTTAGCCCTCTCCCTAGTGTGGGTGATTTGGCATTTTTTTTAAAAAAGCGTAGCCTTCACTCTTACTCAGCTCAGAAATAGCTGGTAGAACTTTGTCAGCATTTTCCACTCTTGTGGAAGAGTTGTCATATGATGTGTGGCTCTTAAGTGTGGTCCTGAGGATGGTGCCTTTAAGGGCTGAGCCGCATAACCAGTTGGAACAGGTCACAGAATAGAGCAGAGCTCTTACAAGGACCTTAAGCACGGAGTGATTGCTGAACACTGCAGTAAGCAGCTTTTGCCACAGCTCCACATCAGGACTCTGGACCAAATTTTCTGATGGTGAAAATGCATTAACTTCAAAGGAGTTACACCAGCAGGAAGTGTGGTTTTCTGTTCTTCATTGCCTTTGCTGAGGCTGGGTGGATACATTCTCTGGCAAATGGATGAGGAGAGCATCACAGTCCAGGCAGGATATTTGAAGTAATTTTTATCCTAGAAAACACCCAGCATTGGTAGTGGGTCTTAGCATTAACAGCCCTACAGGTAATGGCTACAAAGGAAGTGAACAATTAGAGGCTTTGGATCTGCTTAGTGAAAGATGTAGAAATCTACAGATCCCAAAGTGCAGTCTTGCATGAAATAGGTGAAATGAAATCTACAGTAGGCAATGATGGATGCCTTTAAAATCAGAATAGAGACTGTGGAGGACCCAGAGTATGAGAGCTAAGGAAGCTAGAGATCTTAGGAAAACACGCACAAATCTCCTTTTTCAGATGCAGGGATCTTGAAAAGGGAAGCAGGAGATCCAATATGTATGCTATTGGTGTCCCTGAACAGCAAGCAGGTGGCAAACCCACTCTCTTCATACAGAAACTTATTACTAAGAAGTTGTTAGAGCTACCTGGCAAGGAGACAGAGCACTGGAATCAGCACCTAAAGAACTCTGAGACCGGGGTTTTCAAAGGTGCCTAAAGGAGTTAGGCACTCAACTCTCATTCACTTTCCATGGAAGTGGGACATTTAACTCCCCTAGGCCCCTTTTGAAAATCCCACCCTGATTTCAAGTCAAATAAAGTTGACTAGAACATATTCTTCTGTAGTTCTGGATGACAAGGGCAAAATGTTAGCAGAAGCTATTTCCTTATTGTTGGCAAGCTCTACTCTCAAGTAATGGCCACTCAGGCAAACTGTCTTCAGTTTGATTAATCCTCCTTTAGTTTGTTGCTCATTTTATCATTTGGAATTTCTTGTATTCTTAATTTGACTGCTTTGCAGACCCCCTTGTATCATAAATTATCTGACTCTGCTTCTTCTCTTAGATTTATCCCTCTCTTATTGATTTGTCTGGAATTACTTATGGACAAGCTTCTAAAAAGAATAAGGAATAGCCACTAGTCTGTTGAAACAGTGATTTTTTTTCTTTGTATAATTTTTCATGTATCAGCATTAGAAATATCAAGTGATAAAGCTAAGAAAGCTGGTCTTATCAGCATGATCAATGCAACTGTGTGTGTTAAAGGTACTTTAAGAGTTTGCAATAGGACTCCCTACCAAGGAAAGTGAAAATCACTATAAATAAGCATATTTCTTTATGTGAAACAGTTTCTGAAAATGACAGATGATCTTTGGTTATACAGCAGCAGATGGGAAACATTGATATTACTGTGGTAAACTCTAATGCACCAAAATGTGAAAGCTAATGTTGTCTTTGATAATAAAGACCACCCCAAAACTTACTGCTTGACATCATGAATTTGCTGTTAACTTACTTGACTTTGTGGTATCATCTGTAGCAGTGCCAGGAAATCCTGGCAGTGTGGCTGGAGCACTGCTCCATTTGTTCGATCACAGTAAATCCAAGCACTGCAGCAACCCTGAGAGATTGCTGAATTGTACCAACTTGGAAGAGTTTTGTCTAGTCTTAGCTCTTAGTTTATTGCCATGTTCAAACACGTTCAGAAGTACAAGGTGTTTGGGATTTGGATGAGGTTTGCAATATTGTATGAGTTTATCTTTTGAAGCTGATTGATTAAACCAAGAGCTTTTCAACACACTATTCCTAAAACATGATAAATGTATTTACTTGACTACATAAACTGTGGGTTTGGTGGACAGATTCAGCCTTCAGATGCTTTGTTACAGTAGAAAAAGACAATTTGTCACAAAAATGACTTTTTATTTAATATTGCTAGGAATAAACCCTATTTAGAGAGTGGTAAGTTAATTTTGGCAATTTTAACCTGTAGTGTCATGATAAATTGTTAAATATTTGACCTCACAAGGACTGATAATGTCTTTGTTACAACTCTAAGGCCACGTCTACACTACCCGCTGGATCGGCGGGTAGTGATCGATCTATTGGGGATCGATTTATCTCGTCTAGTGTTAGACGCGATAAATCGATCCCCAATCGCTCTGCTATCGACTCCGGAACTCCACCACTGCAAGAGGCAAAAGCGGAGTCGACGGGGGAGCAGCGGCCGTCGATCCATCGCCGCAAGGACGCGAAGTAAGTGATTCTAAGTCGATCTAAGATATGTCGACTTCAGCTACGCTATTCTTGTAGCTGAAGTTGCGTATCTTAGATCGATCCCCACCCCCAGGGTAGACCAGGCCTTATGGCCCTTCAACATATCAGAGTAGTAATGGACACTGTCAGTGCTGTACTCTCTACTTTCCGCCTTACACTTGGGGTCAAAGTCTGAATCCCCTTACTAATATTGATTAGTACTTTACTCCATAAATTCTTACTCATTTTCAGGCAGATTGCTCAAGGAGTAAAGGTGGCAGAATCTCTTTACTGGTGTCTCTTTTTATTTTTATATTTTGATGAGCATTTCAAAAGAGTTGAAATTAGAAAATGTATAAAGGGAAGCACTTTCTGGACCAACTTTCTTAAGCTGACTACAATCACCAGTACCCTTTGTTACCACAAGCTGTGTGTATCATGTAGAGAAGCCAACACCAGTTTTATTATTGACTCTAAGACTATTTGCTAGGGCTCCAATTCTGCTCTGGCAGACCCTTATGCTTATAAGTCTCAATGAATCATTTCAGACTATTGTCCATACCCTCCTATGAACATTGCCTACCTCACAACCAAAGACACTTACTAGAATATTTGGAGGGCAATATTTATACTCTTCAATACAGCCAGTATGCAACGTCCAGTAGTATCACACTTTACTTTGTTACTGCAGCCCTCAAAGGCCAAAAATATTTGAGCTGAGGGAGTTCTGCCAAACTTGCACGGAGGAGCTCAAATCATGATCTTGTTTGGAATAATATATTCAGTGAAGAAGAATTACAGGGAATTAATTTTTCTCTTTGTCTTTTCGCTAACAATTACCTGCCTGTGTTCATATGGCCATTCTTGGTAATACTGTGAAGTAGGAAAGCAGAGATCAGGCAATTAAGACTTGCCTGTGCAACACTAAATCTGATCCTGGAAGCAAACTAATTAGCAAATTGAACAGCCATGAGATCGCATTAAAGCACAGAACTTGTTTCAAGATGCTGCACTATCCCACTTACCTCTCACCCTGTAGTTTAAATCCTGTAAAAGGTCATGAGTTGTTTTTTTTTTTAAAAAAAGGCAGCTTATCTCACCCTAATATTGAACAGCTAGTAGAGCGGTCATTGCGACATAACTTCCCAACATGACTGGGCACTACTAATGGTCCTGGCTCATGCCCAGGACTCTGTCTATGGTGAAGATGGATTTTGTTTCTTGAAAGGGTTGTCTATCAAACTCATTCTTGATGACTGGGTGGTGGCTGTTGTAGGATGCCTGGCCATGCACCAAGAACACTCTCTGAAGTCAATGGGGAAAGCAAAGAATGCAGGGCTGAGCCTTCAATGTTAGCATTAACAATGAAAATTATTTCCACATTTCTCCATTGCAATAAATTCTCATTGAACAGAAAAACTATAGGTTTGTATTATTCCCTTCTTATTTACTCTCTTACATTATGAATGTGCTTAGAAAATCATAAGTGTCTGCATATTAGAAACCCCCAATGTTACCTTTGTGTGACGTGTGAGGGGCTTTCTTTTCTTTTGGAGGGGAGAGGAGAGGAGGAGGGGGATTAGTTTAACTAGATCTGGTAAGATAATTGGGGGCTCTTTCTGTGGAAGATTTCAACTTTTGTTGAAAGACTAAAAAGTCAAAAGCCAACAGTTTTGGATTTTTTGGCAACTGAAAACTGGAGACGGAAAAAACGGGGCCTCCAAATTGGCCCCAAAACAACACATTTCAGCTGAGAACATGAATATTTTTGGCTTTCAGGTTTTGGTTTTCCAACGAAAAATCAAAAATTTTCAAGGATAACAGATATTCTTGAAGAAAATTTTTGTTTAGTTGAGAACCCGATTTTTTGACCAAAAAAAAACCAACCCACAAATCAGCACAAAGTTTTCAACCAGTTCTAGGACTAACATTGACACGAATGGAGTTTATATTAGCATGCACACAAAATTACAAGTTAAGTTCTTTTTCTTCTACTTCCTCAGTGTTGGATTCAGAGTATAAGCATGATTATTCTTTGTGCTATTATGGACAAGTAGCTAGGACTTAGAATTTAACAAAAATGAACTTCCTAGTCTGGCATTTTCATTTTTAAGGAGTTCAATATTTTATATAGTTTGTTTATGAAAATTATTTCCCTTTCCTCACGATACTAAAATAAGAGGAAGGAGTCCGGTGGCACATTAAAGACTAACAGATTTATTTGAACATAAGCTTTCATGGGTAAAAACCCCACTACTTCAGATGCATCTAAGGTGCCACCAGACTCCTGTTGTTTTTGTGGATACAGACTAACATGGCTACCCCTGATACTTGTCACTAAGATAAGAGGTTATTCGATGATATTGAAAAACAACTAATTTAAAATAGAACAAAAGGAAATAGTTTTTACACAAAATAGTTAATCTGTGGAATTCACTGCTACAAGAAATGATGAAGGCCAGGAGCTTAGTACATTCAAGAAAGGATTTGACATTTTCTATAGTGAATGAGAACAGCCTCAGTTATATTAGTTAGGACTCTTAAAAGTTGGAGTTAACAAATTTCTAATTAATAGGGGTTCTCCTGTGGGTAGCTTATTGTGTAACTGTTTGCTGCAGGGTTTCCTGCACATTTTTCTAAAGCAGTTGGTACTGGCCATTCTCAGACTGTGTCTGGCTACAGAGACAGGAGACTGGTATAAATGGATCATTGTTCTGAGGTGGTATGCATGATGGGTTGGACCCCTCCCCATCCAGGATGCCACCTAATATGCTGGGGTCCCACTGAGCCCGCCCATTCCACCAGCCTGGGCTTCCTCACCCTGTCCTTGCTGTGCCAGGCCCTCAAGCCTTCTCTAACTAACACTAACACACACACACAGAGGTAAGGCCACGCCCAGCTGCAGACACAGACTGAAATCAGCTCTGTGTGGGAGGATTCAGCTCAGGGATTTGCCCAGCACTCACATGCACACCTTCTTTGGGGTGTAAACCCAAAATAATATAGTCTTGCATTGTATAGAGAGATCTGTACAGCTCAAGCTCATAAAAATCGCCCCCTCTCGCAAAGTGGAGGGAGATATGCATAGCTTTTTGCCCCCCAGATATGAATTGCACAAACTGGGTTTTAAAATAAACAAAAAATAAGTTTACTAACTACAAAAGATAAATGTTAAGTGATTATAAGGGATAGCAAACAGAACAAAGCAGATTACTGAGCAAATAAAACAAAACACGCAAACTAAACTTAATACACTAAAGAAACAGGTTACAAATACTAATTTCTCAACCTAAATGTTGTTTTAGGCAGGTTGCAAAGTTTCCACAGCTCAGAATTCCAGTTATTTCTCTTCACAGTCTAGACCCCATCTCAGTCTGGACTCAGCCGTTGCCTTTCCCCAGCTTAGTTTCTTTGCTTCTTCAGGTGTTTTCAGCAATCTTCCTTCTTGGGTGGGGAGGCAGTGGAGAAGAGCCCTGATTGACTGAATTCCCAGCCTTAAATGGGATTTACATACAGTGGGAATCCTTTGTTTCCAGTGGAAAAATACCAGCAGTGTCCAAGGTGATACTTTGTACCACGTGACGTTATCACATAACCTTGCAGTGTTAAAGAATCATGAGACAAGGTTTATTTGTAATGTCCACAGGAAGGAACTCTGGGAAGATGAGAGATCAGCATATTCAAAGACCCAGTGTCTTTCCTAATGGCTTATCCATACTGTCTGGTGGGCATTTTCCAGGTGTAACCACAGGTGTAATTGTTACATAATCAATATTTCTAACTTCAGGTACAGAAATGATACATGTATCTTCGGCTATCCCTCGATGTGAGGATGATGTCTGCAAGGAGGTTTATTGGTGAGTTTAAGTGGCTGAGGAGCCCAATTCTTGCCCTGCAGATTTTCCTACAGAAGTGACAGGTGTAATCTCGGAGGAGGCATAGTTGTTGGCTGGAATGTTGTGCTCTTTCATTCCTCCTTTGTTTCTTCTCTGTCTCATGAGCACATCTGTTCTCCTCAAAGTGAGCTGTGGCTTGGTGTATGGTGTGGCGCCACTGTGTTCTCTTCCACTCCAAGTCCTCCCAGTTTGTTGGGTAATGCCTCCATTTTTAAGAGGTACTTTCAGTGCATCTTTGAAATGCTTCTGCTGCCCTCCACTCGCCCTTCTTCCCTGTCTTAGAGAACAGTACTTGCTTCGGGAGGCGAGTGTCAGGCATACATACGTAGTAGCCAGCCCAGCAGAGTTGGTATTTCATGACCTGCACTTCTGTACTGGTGATATTGGCTGCAGAGAGAACGCTGATGTTAAGGACGTCGGTCTTCCCAGCTGAACCTGAGAATCCTCCTGAGGCAGTGCTGCTGGAACCACTCCAGCTGCTTGAGATGTTGGTTTTAGGTTACCCAGGTCTCACACCATAGAGAAGAGTGGGGATGACAACTGCCTTGTAAACCAAGATCTTGGTACCTGTTTGTAGATCCCTATCATTGAAGACTCATTTGAGTAGCTTCCAAAAGATGTGCTAGCACAGCAGATCCTGTATTCAATTTCTATGTCAGTGCTGGTTGTTTGGGAGAGGTGGCTGCCAAGGTACAGAAAATGGTCCACATTTTCCAGGGGTTCTCTGTTGATGGTGATTTGTGGCGTATGAAGAGTAGTGTGTGCAGGTGAGGGCTGGTAGAGTACCTTGGTTTTCCCGATGTTGAAAGAGAGACCCAGGCTGTGATTGGCATCTGCAAAAAAATTTAGGGGTGCTTTTCGGGTGTGTGTGTGTGTGTACGTGCAAGAATGACAGTCATCTGCATTCTGAAGGTCAGTGATGCCAATTCTCATGATCTTTGTTTTTGTTTGGAGATGTCGAAGATTGAGGAGTTGGCCATCCATATGATACTCAATCCTGATTCCGTCAGGAAGGCAGTTGCGAATGAGAGTCAGGCTCACGGCAAGGTAAATGGAGAAGAGTGTTGCAGCAGTGACACAGCCCTGCTTGACACCAGTGCGAAAGATGAATGGTTTGGCCTCTGAGCCATTGCACAAAATGGTGGCAGTCGTCCCATCGTGGAGTAGTCTGATGATGTAAATGAATTTCTGTGGACAGCCAAACCTACACAGCACCTTCCATAGGGCATCATGGTTGATAGTCAAAGGCCTTGGTTATGTCGATGAATGCCATGGACAGTTCCTGGTGTTGCTCTCTGCAATTCTCCTGAATCTGTCGTGCCATGAAGATCACATCGGTTGAGCGTTGGGATGGTTTAAAGCCACACTGTGACTTCATGTGTATATACAAATAGGATAATCATATTCAGTAAAACATAACCTTTCCAATGATAGCTTACATTACCCATCTTGCATAAAACATCTGAGTTATGCTATATTCATATCATAACAATATTTCTATGAAGAATATGACATTTCTGTGTAATGTCACAGTATGGTAATTCTTTTTGTTCCCAAGTTTGTTTTAAAAACCTGTGGAAGTCTAACTGTTCTTCACTCTACATGTATTATTTAAATAATATGGTGAAAAGTCTGAACGCAAAGAATCCAAAGAGTAATGAGCCATTGAGGTGATTTTATTAAAATAAATGACTTCAGCATCATACTTCTTAGCTTCCTGTGATAGTTACTTCAGTGCTTTCTGATTAGGACAACAGTGATGAAACAGTCAGGCAGGAAAAGGACAATGAAAATGCATAAATGTACTGGGGGAAGGAGCTGAAAGTAATATACCATCCTTCTGCAGACCTAATTGATAAGTAGATGAGTAATTATGGATGAATTCTTAAAGACATTGATAGACCGTCACTGCCAGTGTTCTCCAAGTGCACACCTTCTCATGTGAAAGCAAGTACTCCTGGGTTAATAGGGATTGCATTACATGAAGAGATGTCTGAGATTTAGCAGAGATTATCAGTTGTACACATACATTTGGAAAGCTGCTGTCCTTAAAAGCTATGGCTTCTAACCAAGTCACATACAGTATTGATCAAGTGCAGAGAGAGTGCACAGGAAAGTGCTTGTCTTGCACAGTAATTCCAGTAGCTTTTAAGGGACGAACCATTTTTGAACAAACTTTTTTTAAAAGGCTGCCCCGGGCTGTCACAGAGAATGACCCTACCCCTGCAGGAGTTCATGCTATACTCTGCATCTATTTAGGGCCTGGTCCTCCTCTCTTAAGTTAGTAGAAGTTTTGTCATTAAGCAGTAATTCCAACCCCAAGTGCTTACAAAAAAAGTTGAGACTTACATTTAATAAATGGGTACTGTGAATAATTAAGTATAATACTGGGTACAGTACATCTTCACAAACATAGACCTCAAGCATGCAAACATTTTAATAGATGCGCAACATTAAACACACACATAGTCCCATGGACAACTTGAAATCTTAAAGTAAAGAATGAGTAAATGTTTGCAGGATTAGTGCGTTAAATATGTAGCAAGCCTATTCTGTAATACTACCAGTTTAAACTGGTATTTTTCAGATCTCAGGAAAGTTGAAAATCCCAGACTTAATATGTTAACAATAAAAAAAAAAAGTGAAAACGAAGAGTGTGTGAACAGAGAAATTAATTTCCTCTTCATTTGAATTTAACATATTTGGATGGAAAGTGTTTTGCTTAATTCCGATTGGGTTCCAGCTCAGAAAGATCTTTGAAATATAATCACTTTTTAGCACATATGTCAAAGTAACCTATCTTTTGGTTTCTGTTCAGATTTGACCAGCAGATAAACTGCATGAAGCCATTAATTGAGTGGATATAATATCTACAAGAATTTGCAATGATTTTAACATTTTAGTATGTGGATTATCATTGTGACGGGGGTTATTTGATTAGCCTAATTGTTGAAAGGAAGCAGGAATAGTATCATCCTGTAGCAGAAAGTGGAATCAGGTAGCAAGGATTGTAGATACAGAGACGTACACATACAGACAGAGTTATGTACTGAATATATCAAAATGTCCTCTTAAAGCAATGTAGGGCTGAATTATTTGATTGCCAGGTGTCACCAATTCAGCAAGACCATCACAGGATTTATAGCATTCTATTTGATCTTTTCAGTAGGTAGAAAGTAAGTTTCCAAATATTTTATTTTTTTCCCTCGAAAAGTCTCTACTGGGGTAGTGACTATTGCCTTGATCTTGCACAGTCTTCAGCACATGCTTAACTATACACTGTGAGTGGTTCCATTGATCTCAGTGGGACTATTCAGTCTGTAAACATAAGCGTATCTAAATCTCATCGGGATCAAGTCCTTATTTGAAAAGTTATTGGGAAATGTGAAATAACATTGGATCTAAAGGAATGACAATGAAATATTGATAGAATAGCCACTGGTCAACCTTTTAGTCATCTGAAGAACACCAAATTAATTCTTTGAAATAATCAGTGTGTAGCTGATGGCTCAACCTGGCTTCTTTCATCAAGTTCCATTACCTTTTCTAAACAATATCAGTGCCTCTTGATACTGCTCTGTAAGCAGAGAAAACAGTAATTCAGAAACACTCTTATCTATAGTTCTATGGTACATGTGTTACAGTAGACATGGAAATATCCTGTTGCATAGAGAAGCTTCTAATGGTTGTAACAATCTGGTTCTGGAATGTGATTATATATATAGACTCCTCATCTTGCATGGCACTGTAAACTATGCAAATATAATTATTTATTTGTACTACTCACAAGGTAGACTAGGCCCAGAGGCCCCCTGTTGGAGGCCTCAGGGTCCTGCCATCCATCCCAGGAAAGGAGCAGTGAAGCTAAGTCCTCCAAGTGATCTAGAGAGATTGTGCAGGAAAGCAGCTAATCAGGGGGAGGCTGCAAGGGGCTAGCCAATCAAAGGGTTGCAGGCTAGTATAAAAAGGAGCTGCAGTGCAGAAGAGAGTCAGTTCCTTGTTGGAGCCAGAGAAGTGCAGTTGGTGCTCCTGGCTGGCCAAAAGGAACTGCAGTACCACGGACAGCTCAGCGTTGGCCGGGACCAGGGGAGCAAGGAAAAACTCCTGGCTGGCTGCTGGGCCTGAACGTAGAAGAGCCCTGATGTAAGAGTGAAGGACTTGTGAAGGCTGAGGCCATGGAGAATTGGCCCAGGAAACTGAAAGCAGTTTCATTAAAGGGACATGGCAGCATGTTGCTGCTATTCTTAGGGTCCTGTACAGACTTTTTAGCACATATGCTAAACAAACAGCTGTTTACACTAGCCTATGTGGGGAGATAGGATGGCTCATGATGTTAATAATGAGAGATTTATGTCAAATCTTTAAAAATGACTAGTGATTTTGAATATTTCAATTTCTAGATGTGCAGCCTGTGTGACACTTTGAAAGGGCCTGATTTGCAGAAGGAAGGCGCACAGCCCTATCTGGAAATCAGATCTTTTTAAAGTTTTCTCAAAGTTGGGTATCCAGAATCGCTGGCACTTTTGAAAATAGAGGCAGTTAATCTCTAGGTTGCTGATTCAAATACAGCTGAGCTAGATAGTGACCTAAATACATTACCATATGATGGCTTTTTGATGGCCTATGCAGAATGGCAAATATCATTGTGAGAATCTGGCCACATGGTTTGAGCCACAAGTCCCTGGCCTGTGCCCCTTTTGTAATCGTGCCCCATGTGCAGCACAGAGAGAAACCTGCACCAGGCATTACAAGCTTTAATGCACTGCAAGTGTAATAAATGAAACAACATTGCCTGGAGGAAACTAATACAATTTTAAATTTAAAAATGAACGTTAAATAGTGATCTGAAGGAATTCAAGCTCTCTGTATTGTAGTAATAACACCCCGCTGGTAGCGTACCTCTTAGAGTGCAAGAAGTAGCATTGCTTCAGACTAGGATACTGAGGAAGGGGAGGTTAACCAGTGAAATGTTTATGGACTGACCCAGCGGCAGAATATGAATGTGCTGTAATCTACTCCTGTTTCAAAGCAGGGTAGATCAAAGTGCACTAGTGAGCATGTGGATAGCAGGGTTGTGGCAGGCTAGTGCACACCCCGGCTTGCCGTGAACTAAACATTTGTATAAACAAGCCCTTAGTTGTCTAAGCCAAAATTATCCCTGACTATTGCCAGATGACGTGGTGGAGAGCACATCCTGGCAATTGGATTACAAATAAATTAGAAATAGATACTATTGCAAGTCATTTGGCCTGTTTAATGGACAGATAATTTTGGTGGAAGCATCTGAAAAAGAAAGCCTTGAAGTTAAACTCTTTGCCTCAGTGCAGACAATGACAGAATAAGATCCAGAGTCTGGAAACTGAAGCCAGACAAAGCAAGACAAATTCAGACTGGGAATAAGGTACACAGCAAGGGTAGTTAACCATTGGAATAATTTATCTAGGTGTGGATTCTCCATCACTTGAAATCTTTAAATCAAGATTATATGTCTAAAAGATACATGGTCTAATTCAACTGCAAGTCATTGGATTTGATACAGTTTCATCCAGAAATTCCTGTATAGCCTGTATTCTGGAACAAGTCCGAATATGTTATCGTAATTGCCCCTTAATTATGGCCTTAAATGTGTGAAGATGCTCAGTTGATACAAGTCATCATCATGGCTCCATTAAAGTCTTCAGTGAAGCGACATCAATTTACACCTGCTGAGGATCTGGCCCTACTGAGCAAACAATATAGTTTAAAAAAGATGAATTACAGACATTAGCAATGTGAGGTAACTAATTTAATCAACAACAGAACAGAACATTAGTGGTAAATTGAGATGCTGAGGTGAAATTCCTTATCTTTTCATGGGTTTGAACATTCATGTTCTCTTTCTAAAATCTCTTCTGCAAAATTGGCCTTATGAAAGTACTGTATCCCAGCATCACTTTCTCAGGCTCATTAAACAGGAGGAAGTATTTTTTGTATTATCAAATGGGTCAACTTTATCAGATGAATATTGCAAACCAAATTCGGTCAAATTACCCTCAGAATCTGTCAGATCCTCAAACTTTTCCTTGCAGTCTCTCATAATAAACTCACAAAAGATAAAGGTGAGAATCATTCAGAGTTTACTGAACCGAAGGGCATCATATTCTTTACAGTTCCATGATAATGATGAATAGTCAACTCATCTTTGAGTTCCAGTGGATATATTTGTTTTATGTAAACTTAAAAAAAATGAAACCCATATAGTATACCTCTTTTCACATTTTTTTTTTCCATTTGCAAGGAAGGAAGCCAACTATCACATGCTAGAAAGTCTGGCAATTCAAAATGTCTTTGAAAATGCCCTGTCAGTGAGTGTTCTACATTTTGGCTGGTTCTTGGTTTCATAAAGTGAATAAAAATAGTCTATCTTACAGTGTCCTCTTCTTTGATTGTATAAAAGGGACCGATTCAAGAAGGATTGATCTGATGAATGTTTGATCTCAGTCAAGCTAACAATGGAGCTAGTCAGTCACCTATATATCCTTTTATGTCTGTTTCAATGCTTTTCTTTGTACAATTTCAAACCTTGCCAAGCCGATGGTAGTGCAGTGCACTTGTCATAGGGGAGATCAGAGTTCAGGTGTGATGTTAGCTCTCTGGATGAGGATTTGCATATTGCATTGCACTTCAGTATAAATAGGCGGCTAACTGAGGAACTGCAGGTGTGTTGACAGGATCCTTCTTGGTCTCCCTGGCTGGGTAGATTAGCAAAGGTTGCAGTAATATTACTGGAAGCAGAGGCGACTAGCAGGAGGGACACAAAGAGGGCATCAGCCAAAGGGTGGCACGTGACCTCCCCATGTGACTTGTCCCCGCCCCCACGTGAATCCCTCATGTGACCTTCCCATGTGACTCGTCCCCAGCCTGGGGGCCCCTCCCCATGCCACATTACCTGACACCTGGCAGCGGCTGCACTCTCCCAGGCAGCCTCCGGCCACGCTGTGTGCTGCACCAGGCAGCATGGCCGGAAGAGGAGAGGCTCTGGCCCGCTTCTTCCCTTATGGCTCTGGCCATGCCCCTTCATCTCCCCAGCTGCTGGCCTTTCCCCACCCCTTGGTGTTTTGGGGAGGGTCATGTGACCCTTCGTGCCCTCTCTCCCCCCCGCAGGTCACCATTGCTTGGAATGGAACCCCTTGGGATATCTTATGCTGTTAAGTGTCTGAGGTTCAATCCAGACTAAAAAAAGGTGATGTTGGGGAAAACGATAGGAAGATATGGCAGAAATTATTTCCAACCCTTTGATTGAGGGTGTATTGCTCATGTTCATTACCGATTAGATTTCATTACGGCTGCATGCTCCCTTTTCAAGCACTAGCCAGTGTGGGGTTTTTTTCCCCAAATACGTCTGACCAGGAGCATGCGACTTGCTTGCTGATGTGGTCCTCCTATCCACCATGACTATTACTAAGTCACCTCTAGACTGAACTACCCAAAGACACTCTTCCAAAGGTTAGAGCTTTCATCCATTTGGCAACTTAAGCTAGAGCACAATGTGGAAGCCTTCTAGTTAAGCAAAATTTTCCACCATGAGTGTATTACACCATTGTTTGGTAATCTGTGTTGGCTACGTGTGGGCTTCTGAGTGAAGCATACGATGCTGATATTGATCTATAAAGTCCTAAATGGCCTGAGACGTCTCTAGTTGTGAGATCATCTCTCTCTCTGAGCCATGCTGCTATAGGTCAGATACCCTGCCCACAGCTCCATCTTTTATATCAAGGGGGCTATGCATTTCATGCAAGGGTCTCTGTCCTTTGGATTACCCCCTTCAGGGCACAAATCTTTTTAAGGGAGCTTTTTGGAGATGGAATTGCTGCTTGAAGTGTGGTGATTAGGAAGGGTGCAGTATTTCTTTTATGTTATCTGCACTCTGCAGTTTGTTTAACTACTGTTTTGTGGGGATGCTACTGGCTATCTCATCTTTTTTTATTGCTTGTGATTTTAAATAATTGTCAGGGACACACAAAGGGTAACTAAAATAAACTCAAATAATACTTCTTAATATTGACACAGTATGAGGACATAATTAATCCTAATGCTGGTGAACAGGCTATTGGCAAGAGATATACCCTTCTCAACTGGTACCGAGGATGTATGCACTGCTGCTAAATCTCAGGTGACAAAAATTGGTGAGTGCTTGCATATATGGGGACCAATATCCTAATTAAATCCTTGTGCCAGATTTTATGTACAAGGATAACGGCAATTAACACAGCACTTCCTTAAACCCCCTGGTCAGAGCCCTGTCCCTCAGGCAGTTAACTAAAGGAGATGCACAAAGGTAAGTGACTGCATCTTTTGAAAAAGGGGACTGACAATGCAAATGTGACTACTACGTTGTTGGTGACTGGTAATGATTGTGGTGAAAGAAAATTGGAGACTCCAAATTCAATAGTGTGGGATGTGAAATATGGTTTGTGTGGGATGGGTTGATTTAACACAGCAGTAAGACAATGTTCCCAAGACCCCAGGAAGAGAAAGGAGTTGCACCAATATTGTCTGTACAATGGGTATATGACCACTTTCTTTGCACTAAGAACAAGCATATACATGCAGTTAATGACTGTAGTGAATTGCTTCATACAAAATAGAGACCACTGGATTCAATCCACTGTTCTTTAGTCATGAAGAATCCCAGGTATTCTGAAAAATCTGGAGTCCATGTATGGAGCCAAATACAATGCAGAAAAGTACAGGAAAATGTGTTTAAAGTGCTATAAGTCCCTAAACCTATTCATCTTCTGCTCTCTCTCCCCCACACCCCCAAAACTATCCTCATCCTTTCCCTGAGAATATCAACGCCCAGTGATTCTTTAGGCACTTCTGTTTGTTCAGGTTAGGTGCAAAAGCAATCCATCCTGACATGAATGGCCAATCGCATAGCGTGAGTTGGGAGCACTCTCATGCATATTCACACTGAATAGCATTCAAGCAATTCATAGGCTGAAAACTATCTGCCTCTAAAATAACAAATAAGAAAAACTACCAAGGTTCTGATACAGCAATATAGTTAAACATGTGAAGTGATCCACTGGCATTAGATATTCACATGCTTAAAATTGAGCATATGCTTAAGCACTCTGCTAAATGAAGGCTCAAATTAGGAAATTTCACAGGCTGTTGTTGGATAATTCATTAAAAGAAAAAAGGGCTAAATTCTCAGCATGAAAGATTCAGTCTGCAGTGTTCACTCAGCTTTGTGTGAGAGACTTGCCAGTTACAGTAGCTGAAATGAAGAAGTTTGTGTACATATGGGTTTGATAAAGGCACTTGAATAAACAAAGAATTCATTCCAAAGTATCTGTTCTCTATAATATTTCCCCAGTAAGTTTCAGACCATGATGTGACTTAGTTCAAACATCCAAAGTTTTGCCATAACAAATAAACATTTCCTCTTCCAAATGGTGGTCTTAGTGTTGTTTTCCATCACTGAGACTGGCACAGCAAATGTTTAACAAAATGACCTAAAAGTAGGCTTGGCGGAATTTTATTTTTATTTTTTTTTATCATTTTAATGGGTACCAGTGATGTTTGGTTTTTAAGCATTTTGTTTTTTTTTACTTTTATCTATATAAATTTTCACAGTTGCAGGAACTTTATCGGGGAGGTTAGGGAATTATTTCATGACAGTAGATGCTGAGATTCAAAAAATTAAGGCTTTATACCTGTTTAAAACACACATTGTCAACCTCACTTCTCAAAATGTACAAAGTAAATGGCCTCTAATCAAATGCTGATAAGTTCTCAGGCAGCATTTTTCTTTCTTTGCTGAGCTGTAAAGTTTGATTATCATTAGTAGAAATATTTTTTGTTGGTTTGTATGTGTATGGTGTGTGACAAAGTTCCTCCTCTACCTCGGTGGGACCTGCACTTATTGGTGGATTTTGCTCGCCTCAGAGATTCACAGTATCTTTTGAGCCACACTTTTGTGGCTCAAATCTGCCATTCACTCAGATAATCTCATCACTGGCCAGCATGGGGGAAAAAAGGGTGAGAACAATCCCCACAGTTTCTGCTGACCCACCATGTGGGTCGGGGACCATCTCAGAGACCTTCATCTCTGGTGGAAGCTCCTGTGTTGGGTCAGGAGTTGGGAGGTTTGGGGGGAACCTGAGCCCGCCCTCTACCCTGGGTTCCAGCCCAAGGCCCTATGGACTGCAGCTGTCTAGAGTGCCTTCTGGAACAGCTGTGCGACAGCTACAATTCCCTGGGCTACTTCCCCTTGGCCTCCTCCCAGCACCTTCTTTGTCCTCACCACAGGACCTTCCTCCTGATGTCTGTTAACGCTTGTACTCCTCAGTCCTCCAGCAGCACATCCTCTCACTCCCAGCTCCTTACGCACACACCTCACTAACTGGAGTGAGAGCCTTTTTAAACCAGGTGTCCTCATTACCCTTAATTAATTCTAGCAGCTTCCCAATTGGTTACAGGAGTCCTAATTAGCCTGCCTGCCTTAATTAGTTCTAGAAAGTTCCTGAGTGTTCTAGAATAGTCCCTATTATCTTACCCAGGGAAAAGGGACCTGCTTAACCTGGATCTAATGTGTCTACCTTCGAGCCCTCTCTTGTAGCCATCTGGCCTGACCCTGTCACAGGTGAAATCGACATTTACCGATTAAAAAAAATCTAACCCTTCCATGCCTACCTAAAAAGTAGCTCCTCACTCGCAATACTTTGCAAAGAAGTTTTGGTTAAAACAACTTAAACAACAGCTTATGCAAGTATAACTGAAAAACAAGGGAACATGACTCTTAATTGTGACTTTTGTTATTTGATCAAGGCTGAAGCATAAATCTATTAAAATATTTTTAGTGGTCCATTTAAAAAAATCCAAATTGGAGGTAATCGCAAAAGGAGGGCCCACCTAGCAAATCCTTCTTTAATGTGATGCCTTGACCCTCCTGATGTTCCTTGGTCTCTCTTTTGGGGAGAGAGTGATACTGCCCGCATTATTCATAGACAGGCATAGAACTACCAACCATATTATGGCTGACCCCTGTGCTCGGCCTAGCGTGGGGGGAAGAGTCTTTGCAGATGTGGCATATGAGGATGAGTTTATTTCAGTGTGTTGTCTTGTGTGAATCTAAACCAATAAGGAATCCGCAGATGCGTGCACATATTGGGCGGTCGCGTTTTTGCCAGAGCCTGTTCACGCTTCTCTTTGGCTGTTTCTGTTTGGCTGTTTTCAATGGCTTCAGCTGCCAGCCAACAGGACCGCTGCCATTGTGATCTGTCGGCGGCATGTGGTTGACTTGGCTGGCTTTTAGTTGATCTTTGAGAGTGTCCTTGTGTCGTTTCTGTGGGACTCTCAGTGTACATGCTCACATTTTCAGCTGTTCTTATAAAATATGGCTTTGGGGAGATGAACAACATCCATATGAACCAGGTGGCCAGCCCAGTGAAGTTGCTCCTTTATGATTAGGGATTCAACGCTAGTCATGCAGCACTGCTTCAGGACTCCGATGTTCGGTATCCCATCCGACCACTTGATGTACCAGAAATGGAATTCGACAAGTCCGTCCCTTCTAATACACTACTTCCGGGAGGCTGATAATTCCTCCCTCAGAGAGAGAGAGAAACACAATAGATGATGACAAATGCAAATATTATTTCTTAAAAAATGAGGTGGCGCATGTGAAAATTCTCTGGTTGCTTCAAGTGCCTGCTGTAGAGTGTCCATGTTCATGGATAGATTTGAACATATGGATCACTGGTGTTGGCAGGGCAATGAATAAGGTGAGAGTTTCTTTGGCATTGCATTCACCTAGGTATTTGTGAATGGAAAATCACCTGGCAAACTAATTCTAACTTGGCATCTACTCTAAAGAAAAACAAAATATGCTTTACTGTACTATAGTACATGTATATGTATTGTGAAATTACTATAGAGTTCTGGACACAATTAGAGCTTTCTGATTGGTTGCCAAAGATACACCGTATATGCATATGTTTGTCATATCTACAGAACGACCAACTTTGTTTCCCTTTCGATGTATAATTAGCAAGAAGGGACCATAAACGGTGCATTCCAAGGAGATGAACTAAGGTTCTTGGGTGGTTGAAATGTCCGTCAGTGTTGCCTGTCTTTTGCCTCTTTTAGACACAAGCTGAGACTGTTTAAATCAACCATGAGCAGGGTGGATAAATATCATGATTTTTTTTAAGTTGTTTAAATGTAAATCACATTTACCTCTAAATCAGGCTTTTTATTTATATGTTGCTGGTTCTTTCCTTTCTTCCCCTTTAATAGTTGTAAAGTGCTGAAGTGGATGTTTTGAGGTTCACCCAGACCAGTAGAGTGTTCTGTCACCACCAGACCTGTAACTTCGGGTGTCTTAATGCAGACCTGTTATGGCTCAGAGCCCTGGCACCAGTAGCCAGTCCTCAAGCACGCAAGTCTCACCCTGGCTTCCACCAGCCTAGTTATTCCTCTCAGGGTGATACCAAGAGCCCCTCCAGTCCAGAGTCTCCCGAAATCTGTCTACCCAAAGTTCCTCACTACCAGACACTCAGACCCCTCCTCCCCGATTTGTCATCCCCAAAGGTGTGAAAACAGCTCCTGGTTATCGTTCACTGTGACACATGCACTCTATACAGTTGCACACCAGAGATCTGCTTGGTGTAAAAATAAATGAAGTTCATTTAATAGTAAAATCACAGATTCAAAGATGAACTAGTAAGGAAAAGCAAACACAGACAAGTTACACAGAAAACAAACATAAAGACACAACTTCAGGTTCCAGCATATCCCCAGTCATAGAGAGGATCCAGCATTTCCCAGACAGCTTCCTGCTTAGAGGCTGCCCCTCATTTTCTGGTTCCCTTCCACTTTGATCCCCTTCTCTTTTAACAAGGTTTGCAGGGTGTTTTTTTCTTTCTCGGGTTACGGTGATTTCTGGTTATTCAGTGTGTGTTGGCCGGGGCAGGACTCATTCTGGGCTTGGTAGCCGTGGCATCTCAGTGTCTTCTCATTCACTGTAATGGCTCACTCATCATTGGTCTTTTCCTGGGTTGTACCATGGTGTTTCCTTGCATCTGTTTTTTTGTAAAACATCTGGCTTGGGAGGAGACCCCTGCTGTGAGGTATATTTGAAATTGTAGTACAGGTCATGAGTGTAGTGTTCTAAACACAGAGATTCATAAGCACAGTCTGTATGCAGATATCCTAATGGCCATCAAGTTCAGAACATTACAACCTTTCATAAAAGACCTTACTCTACATATTTGTATACACAATAACATTGTTTACAACCAGTTGATTCAATTACTTACTCTTTGGGGGTCAGATTTCCTGTTCTCCCCTTGAGGTGTCTTTACCCTGATTGTCACAATTTTGTTCTTTTTTTCTCTAATTAGTTTCCTCATTGTTAGTAGAATTTCATATCTGTTAGGTTTTTTAAAAGAAGTTTCACACTTGAAATTCACATCTTTGCTGAAAAAGACAAGTATAAATCCTTGCTAACTTCCTTACTGTGAGAACAAGACAAAATGAAATGCAAGACTGATAAGCAAGTAGCCGGTACTATATTTGTATCTGACATTTGCTTCTCATATAGTGATCTTCCACAAATCTAGAAAACTGGAATGCTGTAGCCAGGTTGTATTTCTTCGTCAGCATTTGTCGTCTGAAGTCAATGAAGCAATTTTGATTTGAATTGCCAAAGATTTTATGCCACAAAGAGAATGTTTTCAGTAAAAAGTAATTTTAACGCCTGATTTTTCAGACTTCATGTACATGCCTAACTTTAAGCACATGGGTGAGCACAGTGCCTGCTTACATGTTTGGGCGTTATTTTTTAATATTTTGTTAATCTACAAAAGTTTTATGAACTTCAGAGAAGATATCAATAGTGGCATTAAAAACAAGCTATTTAGTTCATTATAAATTTAAATAAAAAAATCACAATAGTACAGATTTTCAAATCAGTTTTTCAAAGACTCAACCTCTGTCTTAAATCAATTATTTTAAAAAGTCAATGATTTGAAATTGATGTTTTACATCACCTTGATTTAACTCACGCCACCCTGAGCAGGACGTGCATTGCTTATCCTGAGGTGACCTGCTTAACGTGCAAGTACAGTTACAATGGTTGTGGGGACCCCATAGTGTAGACAGATTATGGAGCAGGTATGCAGCTGCAGTCTGCAGCCAGTACACTATGTGCAGAAGTGTTATGGATGTTTTGAACTGAAACTTCATTGCTTAAGTCAGAGGTGTCACTCTTTTGGGGGAGAGAGTGGACTTCCATGTTGAATTGTAGTCCATGGGTTAGAGTATAAATTTATATATTAATTTATTAATGCACCCACAGTCAGTATAATGTTTGCACAGAGATCACAGGGAGACTAAGGCCTTTATGTAGTAACTAAACACTGTTGTTATTTATTAAGTGTGATATTTTCTCATTCACCACTCAGTGAGAAAATATGCTCCACTTTAGACCATCATTATTTCTGTCCTTTATTTCTCTTCCTTCCCCAATCTTCTCTTGTTTTCTCCCCATTCTCTCTGTGTGAGTCTCCTCCATTGTCTTTTTCCCTGCATTTCTTTCCTGCTGCAATTCCCAACCCAGAGTGCTTCAGTCCTGCCTCTTACCCCTCCAACATGATCAGTGATTACATTACTAATGTTGATATTGAAGTGTCATCACTGGGTTTATAGATTTGACATCAATCATTCGGGTGGTGGGGGAATCACACTTCTGAGTCTTTGTTTCAGACATCAGTGCATCAGTTACGTAGTTGAGGTTTGGAAGGTTATTTGTGCAGTCATTAGTATTAGAAACTTACTTTAAAAATGCTTAGATTCTGGAGAATCTGAATATAAGGGCCATATACTTGACATCCCTCTCGAGTGAAATGTCAGTAGACCACAGGAATCATCACAGAGATGCCAGCTTGGTCTATGCATTTCACCAGTTGTCTTCTTCAAAAGGCTCAGTTACTTGCAACGCAGTCTCTGCTACACCTCACCTAGGACTCTGGGCTTCTTCGAAGGCCCTTTCCCTTAGATCACTGTGCTATGATGTTTGAATGCTATGAGCAATATAGCATATGAGGAGATCCTCCACAGTCCATCTGCTGTGTATCCTGAGCTATATATTATAGCACTCCCTAGATAATGGCTAATGCCTTGTGTTATACAGGGAGCTAAACTAATTTTTATGTATTAAAATGTTGAATAGAGCAATTAATGTCTCTTTATTTAACTTGAATATTACATCTATGAATCTTGTCCAGACAAATTACTTCTACCCCTCCCCCCCCCCCCCAAAAGCCCTCTAAAATGAACTCTAAAAGGAAATATCATACTGTGCTGAGCTATTTTATGCCAAGCTAATGGGGCTGCTGGCAAAGAGCCAGATCTCAGCTGGTGTAGATCAGTATAGCTCCAGCAAAGTCAATGGAGCTACACTGCTTTAGACCCGCTGAGGATCTGGACCAAAGATTCTAAATGCATTGTGTACATTTTGCTTCTGGCTTAATTATAGAGTGAAAAGATAAAATTATGATTCATAATTAGGTCTCATATTTGAACAAAATATGGCTGAAATAACTTTGTATTATTAAACTAATCAATTTCATTTAAGACAACTGATTTGTTTTTAAAGAAATTTTTTAAAAACTGGACCTGTTTCCAATACATTTTTATTTCATAGTTTCATCTTCCAAATTTCCATCCGTATTTTGTTTAAAAACTACTTTTTACTGTCTTTAATACTTTTGTTTGCAGTCTATATTAAGTGTTTGCTGAATTGTTCCCTTTATTACTATTTCTGTGCATCTTCCAGTCTAAGCAGTGGGGTGTGGAAAATCCCCTAAGAAATCCAAGTTAGACATTTTTAACCCTTTTTAAAAATAAATTTAATATACTGTTCTCCAGACACTTGTAAATTAAACATTTTTATTAAGTAATAAAGAACAAATGTTGTAGAATCCTCTAGGTCACTTGTTATGGATTTCCTGTACCAGTGTTAGTGATGGGGAAAATGATATGATGCTGAGAAATGTTGGAGGAGGAAATTAAAAGTTTATTGTTTTATGTGAATCTTTTGGAAGTCTGAATTGGGTCATGCTAGTTTTGAGACTTTTGAAATCACTTTGGGAAACAGTTGCACGGTATTTCAGACAGGAATATTTCTTTGTTTTTTCTCCAGTAACAAATGCATATCTATGCTAAGTCTGGATGCTCTGGATTAACCCAATGTTAAGTTTGCACAGATGATATTTCAGAAGGCAAGGAAATGCAAAAGCCAATGCTCCCACGAGAAGGTTAAGGCAGCAATATCTGTGTGAGAAAGCAGAGAGAGTGAGGGAGGGAGTTCCTTGCAAGAGACTGGAAGCCTGGTGCAGGCTTACTAAATAAGTTAACTAGAGACAATTGGCACAGGGAAGGAACCTCAAGGAGCTGGTTCCCTATAAGAGCTGACTCTGGGAAATCTGCAAGGGAGTCAATTCTGAGCAGGGCAGCAGCAGCAAGCCAAACTCCAGAATGGGTCACATCCTAAGAATGAATAAAAGGACCCTGTGAGGGAACCCCTTCACTCATCTAGGCTCTGAGATAGGAGCCATGCCCTGGGACAGACCTTTGGGACATTGAGTTTACTTTTGAGGTCATTTTCTCTGAATAATCCCTGCCCAAATAAGGGTGGTGATTGGATGAGCAAGTGTGTGGACTCTGTCTGAAAGGGCTCAGAACAGGGAGAATAAAAAGCAGGGCAGTGCAGAGGCACCCCGGCCACAAGAGGGTGCAGGAGGGGAAGCCAGTTTATTTACAATCTGACATCCTGCATGTGTTGCTGTATTAACTTTGCAACATACCCAGAAACATATCAAGCTACATATTTAAAGGATTGTGCAGTGTACACACTCCTCGAGCAACACCTGAGAGACTGTGTGGTTCTGCATTGTACAGCTGGTCGGAAAATGTTCATCGAGTTTTCTGTCAGCAAATACTGTTTTCATGGAACCACAAATTTTGTGAAGTGTGATTTTAATGAAACTCCAGCAAGATGAAAAAAAATTGAAACAAAAAAAATTTAGTTGGTTTACAGAAAAGTTTCAAATGAAATTTTCATTTTGAAATTTTATTCTATTTTGTGTTTGTCATCTTTATCATTATTTACATTATAATATGACCCTGCCATGTCATGAAATGGATGCCTACTACTGAAAAAAGAAAAGGAGTACTTGTGGCACCTTAGAGACTAACAAATTTATTTGAGCATAAGCTTTCGTGGGCTACAGCTCACTTCATCGGATGCGTGCAGTGGAAAATACAGTGGGGAGATTTTATATACACAGAGAACATGAAACAATGGGTGTTACCATACACACTGTAATGAGAAAGACCAGATAAGGTGAGCTATTACCAGCAGAAGAGGGGGAAAAAAAACCCAAACCTTTTGTAGTGATAATCAAGGTGGGCCATTTCCAGCAGTTGACAAGAATGTGCAAGGAACAGTAGGGGGGAAATAGTTTTACTTTGTGTAATGACACATCCACTCCCAGTCTAACACAAGTTTATTGAATACTGTCGCTCCTCTAAATTAGTACAGTGAATTCTTATTTCATATTCTTGTTCAAAGGGTCAGATTGTTTCATTACAACAGAAACAAAAGACATGTAGAACTAGAAAATAAGAGTATAGGTTGAAATGCCTTATAAGTGGCAGCAGTGGCCCTTGAGTTTAAAAAAAAATAAAATAAAATATTGGAATATTTTGGTTGTCATAATATGACATATTACATGTAATACTGACATGTCATGAAATAATATAAAAATCAAAACATTATAAAAATTAAAAATAAAGTTTAAACAACAAATTCATTTTGAGATTAATTTTCAAAAATGTTCCTAAATGAAACATTCCAAATGGATTTTTTTTCCCCCAGAATTTCCATTTCATATGAAATTTTGAATGTTTGTTTCCATTCTGGTTTGGAACAACAACAAATTTTGAAAATTCATGCAAAATGGAAATTCTGAGTTTTAACCAGCTTGACTGCATTGCCTCCTAACTTGGGGCTCTGCCTAAGTGGCACAATAAAGTTCTCATAGAGGTCCTTGATTTTCCTCTGAATGTTGACTGGAGCCTTCAGGGCTCAGCTCTGCTGTGTTGTTCCACCCTGTACACCCATGGGAGATCTACAGTAATCAGATAACTAACTCTCAGCCTGTTGCTAATAGGATAGAGACTCTGTATTGTCAAACAGGGCTCTGAGGCAATTCTGATGTACGTTGTGATTATATTTACAATGGAAAATGACAGTTCTCGGAGCAAAGGGGTGTCTGGAGTAAGGACCAGGGGACTGTGCCCCAAAATATGGGTTGGGTTGGGTTTTTATTTGTAAGTTTGGAATTTGTAGAAAAGGGGTGAAGTTACAAAAAACCTTAAATGCCCAGATATGCTTATATTTTTAAAAATATCTATGATATTCCCCTATCTTTGATGCAATAGCTGGGGATTTTAGAGGATTTCCTCATGTGTATTTCAGTGATACATTTACAATTACATGCAAATAACTACATTAAAAGGATGATAAAGTTGCAAAATCAAGCACTGAAAGGTTAGGCAATACCAGAATTAAGTGGCCTGTGCAACCTTAATTAGCCCCCTTGTGCTTATGCATTATGATAAAGTCCTTAATTACATGATCAAAAGCTATTTTTTCCTCACAAACCTTGCCTCATTCAGTGCACAAGATGGATAGTGCTGACTGACAAAGCAGCTATTTACTATTTTGTAAAAAGAAAAGGAGTACTTCTGGCACCTTAGAGACTAACACGTTTATTTGAGCATAAGCTTTCACGAGCTACAACTCACTTCATCGGATGCATGCAGTGGAAAATACAGTAGGGGGATTTTATATACACAAAGAACATGAAACAATGGGTGTTACTATACACACTGTAATGAGAGTGATCAGGTAAGGTGAGCTATTACCAGCAGAAGAGGGAGAAAAAAACCCAAAAAATCTTTTGTAATGATAATCAAGGTGGGTCATTTCCAGCAGTTAACAAGAACGTGTGAGGAACAGTGGGGGGTGGGGGGTGGGGATAAACATGGGGAAATAGTTTTACTTTGTGTAATGACACATCCAATCCCAGTCTTTATTCAAGCCTAATTTAATGGTGTCCAGTTTGCAAATTAATTCCAATTCAGCAGTCTCTCGTTGGAGTCTGTTTTTGAAGTTTTTTTGTTGTAATATTGCCACTTTTAGGTCTGTAATCGAGTGACCAAAGAGATTGACGTGTTCTCCGACTGGTTTTTGAATGTTATAATTCTTGACGTCTGATTTGTGTCCATTTATTCTTTTACGTAGAGACTGTCCGGTTTGGCCAATGTACATGGCAGAGGGGCATTGCTGGCACATGATAGCATATATCACATTGGTAGATGTGCAGGTGAACGAGCCTTTGACAGTGTGGCTGATGTGATTAGGCCCTATGATGGTGTCCCCTGAATAGATATGTGGACACTGTTGGCAACGGGCTTTGTTGCAAGGATAGGTTCCTGGGTTAGTGGTTCTGTTGTGTGGTGTGTGGTTGCTGGTGAGTATTTGCTTCAGGTTGGGGGGCTGTCTGTAAGCAAGGACTGGCCTGTCTCCCAAGATCTGTGAGAGTGATGGGTCGTCCTTCAGGATAGGTTTTAGATCCTTGACGATGTGCTGGAGAGGTTTTAGTTGGGGGCTGACGGTGATGGGTAGTGGCGTTCTGTTATTTTCTTTGTTGGGCCTGTCCTGTAGTAGGTAACTTCTGGGTACTCTTCTGGCTCTATCAATCTGTTTCTTCACTTCAGCAGGTGGATACTGTAGTTGTAAGAACACTTGATAGAGATCTTGTAGGTGTTTGTCTCTGTCTGAGGGGTTGGAGCAAATGCTGTTGTATTTTGTGGTGGTCAAAGCGTGGCCCCATCCTTTATGTACTGCACCCCATCCAAACCCTACAATGAATACAGAATTCTTAATTTCCTCCTGGATTTTACCATGCCATTCATCACTATAATACAGTGTTTCACCACCATTCATGTATCTGTTTTCATAACACCTCTTTGAGGTGAGATGGTATAATTATCCTCATTTTATACATGATGATGCACAGAGACATTAGTGGTAAAAGTATATGCTAATTTTAGGTTCCCAGTATGAGATGTCTGTCACAATATTTTAGAAAACTTAGCATTTTAGAGCACTTCATATGTTCAGAGCAGAATTTTCATTGATTTCAGTTGCAGCAGTGAGCACTTACCACTTCTTCAAATGAGAAGCTGGCTCCCAGAAAATGAACACACATTAGTAGCTACCTTCCAGTGTTCTTTCCTATGGGAAGGAATACTGTATATCTTATGTAAATAATAGTTATTACAAAACTTGGAAATCTGTTATTCCAAAAGTCTCACTGAAAAATCCTGAAAACTGCCTGGCTGATTCTGTGTACTGTGAAAAAAGGAATGCAAGGGTTTTGTGTACATCTGTAAGAGGCAGAAATAACAGGATTGCAAGCCTTTCGGGGCACACCAATGTGATGTGTGGATGATTGTCCCACTGTGTGTGCATCCAAAGCTTGTTCCATAGCAGAGGGACAGAGAAGGCATAGTGTGGGCAGAGAGTAGGGGTGACCATGGACAGGTGGTATTATGGCTTATTTCAGTTGTGCAATAACTATTTGGGGGACAAGTTGTTAGACCTGCTTACTTGCTCCTCATGCTGGTCATTGCTGGTTGCTTGAAGTGCATGTATTTGTGTTTGACCAAAGCAAGATCTGGCCCTATAGATAGAGGAGATGCACAACTGTTGATTGGGGATGGGGGGCATGTGACCAACCCCCATGCATTGGCTCTGGATTTAGAGGGTTGTGGAGGAACGTTAATGGGAGCAAGCAGCATCGCCAGCAGCTCAGGCCAGGCCCGCCCTGCATGGCGGGGCTTGGGGAGGTCACGCCTCCTCTACCTTCTGACTCATCTAGAAACTGTTGGTAAATGAAAGACAGGGCAAGCGCCGCTGCAGTGTGAGGGGAGCAGTTTCTCCTCAGCAGTGACCCTGCTGTAGGAGTGGAAGAGTGACCTCTGCCCTGGGAACAGGCATGGGGCGTTTGTCCCAGGGTGGTCTGCAAAGCCGGCAGTGGGAAGCGCTGGGACTCCAGCAGCAGGGAAAGAGAAGCAGCCCTGTGTAGCGGTTTGGGGGGGGACATAAGAATGGCCAGACTGGGTCAGACCAAAGGTCTGTCTAGCCCAGTATCCTGGCTTCCGGCAGTGGCCAATGCCAGGTGCCCCAGAGGGAATGAACGGAACAGGTAATTATCAAATGATCCATCCCCTGTCACCCATTCCCAGCTTCTGGAAAACAAAGACTAGGGACAACATCCCTGCCCATCCTGGCTAATAGCCATTGATGGACCTGTCCTCCATGAATTTGATCTAGTTCTTTTTTGAACCCTGTTATAGTCAGTCCGCAGCCAGCCTCTTGCTGCTTCCTCCTTCCCTGCGCTGCACGGGCACACGGTGAGTGCCGCCGTCAGGGGGAGCTGTTGCCTCCTCGCTGCTGGGTGTCCCTTCGAGAGGCCTGAGGCCTTGCCTGCCCTCAATGCCCTGTGGTGCAGAGTCTGGATGGGTCTCCTCGGAACATTTAGCTGTTGCTAAATGGAAGACAGAAATCTGGGGGGGGGGGGGAAGAGGGGGCATGTGACTCCACGTACCCCCCTCTGCAGCATCGCCTCTGCCTGTAAAATGAATAGAAAACTTATAGGCCAAAAATGAGACTTTTATCCATCTAGGGATGGGATCTTAATGAGTTGAGCTGCTGAAAGTGCCCAAGGCTGTGGAACTAAGCACACAGACAAGTCAATCAGATGAAGTTATAACCTTTCCCGTTATAGAGAAGTGGGAGGCTGATTGACATCTGCAAAATGTGTTTACCCCACAAACCTGTGACTTGATATCCTTTTCATTTGAAGAAATATTTTGAAAAATAATGGTCCTGCAAACTAACTGCCTTTGCCTTAGTTTTTATTCTATTTTTCCTTCTTTCAATCTGTCTTTCACTTTTGGAATGGAGGAAACAGAATAATGACCTCAGAAAAATCATTGATACCCTATGATGGAACTTTGTAAATTGTATAGAACTATGCCCTATGGAAGGCAAAGTATAATACACTTAGTACTGTACTGTCCCTTTGATAGTGATCGGGTGACATTCACTATCACCTGATAGTGACATTCACAATGATAACAGCCAAACAATGATTCTGACCACTACTGCTAAGAGATGATGAACATGAGATGCTGCCAAAGAAAAAGGCTGCACAGGAGAAACAATTTAATGCTGGGTTTTACAATAAGTCCTAAGGGAGTTGGGTGCTTAACTCCCTCAGGCTTTTTTGAAGATCCCAGCTTAAAA
Source organism: Chelonia mydas (assembly GCF_015237465.2). NCBI lineage: Eukaryota > Metazoa > Chordata > Testudines > Cheloniidae > Chelonia > Chelonia mydas. Next base: position 42,915,103 of record NC_057855.1, read on the forward strand.
GCTTAAATGATTCCCTGCCATTTGGTTTAAATTCCCTTTAAAGTTTTTTAATGCAATTGTAAAGTAATGTGCACTTTCAAAGGGTGACAGCTTCCCTTTATTCATGTCTTCCATTGCACTTACAGTGGAATGTTATTCTCAAGGAGCAGTTGGTTTGCTGAATAAAACATAATTTGATCATTATAAAGACTTATATGCTTTTCTGTGAATTTTCGTTGTGCAAATGGATCTTGTTAAAAGGGTTCTAAAAAGATAATACTTCCAAATTCGAAAGTAAGAATGATAAAGCCAGGTTGAAATGAAAAAAAATATTTTCACTGCCACAGATACTCTTTGTAGTTTGAAATAATCATACTCATTGGTGTGAAATCATGGATGACTTAAACTGTACTGAAGTCAATGAAGTTACACAAGTGGTGACTCTGGTGTGATATGTTAAATGCAGAAGAGTTAGGTGCAGATTTATTGTGTAGAATTTGAATGAATTCATGTGAATGAACCATGGACATTTAACAAATTCATGCATTCCCACAATCCACCATGGACAACGGACTTTAAATGTTATGTAGCGTTTACTGAAGCAGTTTCAATTTCTGTATATGCAATTAACGCTGTGTACCATATGAACAGATTCAGCTTTTGGACTGTGCATTGTTCACTGCATTCCTTTGATCAATTATTTTTCAGGGTTCAGTATGAGAATAGTGTGCTTAGCTACAATAGCATATAACTTAAGATGCCTGCTTCCTGCTTGGTTGGCTTTTCTTTTATAAACTGTTGTCATTTCCTGCTATATTCATAAATTGAATTTTGTTTCATGATTAAATGCCTCTTGTCTCTGGACCCAGAATTCATGTTTTCTGAACATTCATATAAACTGACTTTCACTCAACCAGATGCTCACGAAAAAGTAAATTAAAAAAAAAATGTGAACATGGGCAAAGTCTGCTGAAAAATCATCTAAATGTGTACCAGTATCTTGCCTCACTGTTTCCCCAGTACTTAGTCCAAGACAACTATTGAGCAGAGCAGCTACAGATGGAGGGGCTTTCCATTAGCCCACTTTGCAGGTTCTTTAGGGTTAAAGACCTCCCAGATTTGGGGAATCCATATGGTCCCATATAGTCAGACAGCAAGTACCAATAGGGGAATTAAGGACACCTACTGTACAATGTTAAAAGACTACATGGTGCTGCACAGCTGATGATAGATCCATTGTTATATATTGTGTACTCATTATATAAGTCTGCTATAGTCAACTCCCCCATATAAATATATTTAGAATTAGGTGCTGATGTTTCACAGGGGAGGAAACCTTGGATGCCATTTTTAATAAGTTTATGCATTGTTTCTGTTGCAAAGTGGATATAAGGTGGCAGTTAGTTTTAACCTTACTGCTCTTGAGCCAAATATTTCACTAGAAAGGGGGGAAAAGATGTGTTATCTTACCAAAGAATTACATATTTAGTGATAAATATCCTTCTTTACTCGATAGTTGTTGTTCTACTTCGATAAGAGTGTGACAATTTTTGGAAAACTTTTTCTCCGTAAGGAATAAAAATGAAGTAATGAAAACACATATAGTATTGGTGTTTGGATTTTATTAGAACATCAGATACCTCCTGTTTAATTACTCCAGTCTAACCCAATAGTGATTAGAAAAGATTAGACATTGTTTGGTTCCTCTAATGGATTAATCTAGCCAATGAAGGATGATCAAATTAGACACCTTCCTTCTAATTGGTTGTCCAGCTTCATAACAGATGGCTTATATTCACCTTAATTAGGAACACGGCCATTTATTTATTATTTTAGAGTTTCAGTGGCAGTTGTACTCTCGTCTGCTTGTTCTCGGACAGAAAACATGATATTAAAAGCTATGTGAAGTTTTCATAACTGCAGACTTTCAAGTTTTCATGAGTGATAGACTACATTTAGTGTTCTATTTTTCTTTTTTGTGAGGGGGTGGGCATGACCCTAATTCTCTTACAACTTCCTTATCCTCAGAAAAACATACAATGTTGATACCTGAAGATTTTTTGGTTGACATTTTAACTAAAAGTGACCATATGTCTGTTTCATGTGATGTCCCAAAACTTACTTTTGGGATACCTGAGAGTTCCCAATTTTTCATTTAGCAGTCAAAATGTTGGGTCTTTTATAACTAAAAAATGTTTGTTGAATGCATATTGTTGTTCCAAATAGAATTTGCTACAAACAGTCCAGTGGAATGAGTGGTAAGTGTAATGAATGGTGTTTGGAGTGAGCAGTGAAATAAATACAGACACAATCAAAGCTGTTGTGTTCAAAGTGAATGTTAATGACCACTGCTGACCAGAAAAATGGAAATCCCTCCTGTAAAAAAAAAAAAAAAAACATTTATGTTTTTTCGTGGGGGAGGATTGGAAAAAAATTTCATCTGCAGGAAGGGTTCTCAAGAAAAATTCTGTGCTGGGGATTTTTCAGCTTCACCTCTGCCAGGCTGGAAGGGACTTGTTAGTGTCACATGTGAAACTGACAAGAGCCTTGCAGTTCCAGTGTTGGAGAGGCAAAGAGTCCAGCTGCTCCCCCGACCCCAAGTCAGGGACCTTGAGCATTCAGTCTCTGCACCTCCTCCCTCCCACGGTGTAACCCAGCTGCAGGAGCTGGAGAGGCAGAGAGCTGGGGTGCTGTGCATTGGCAGCCCTCTGGGAAAGCTTTTGTCAATTTCACTGGTGGAAAGAGCTGTGAAGAGGTGAAAATTGAATCTCCTTGTGCCAATATGGCCTGCTTTGTCCTGGGGAGGAGTCACCTGCCTGCCTGGTTTTCTACCCTGGGGGAGGACAGCTTTAATCTGCACGTGATCCCTGCTGATGGAATCTGCCTGCTGGTTGAACTGAGTAAGGGCATAGGTCCTGCCCCAGCCAGGACTGACCTGTTTTTGTGCAATGCTGCTGACAGCTGTGGATCTCCCAGGAGAGGAGAGTGTTTGAGGATTCCTTGTTCCACTTCAGAACTCATTTCCAGATAGCCTTTCTGTTCCTGGGGTCCCTCTGCTAGTGTCTGTCCTGGCTGAATCTAACCTATTGCGTTTAATACCTATGGGGCCAATTTCTGCTCTCACTTACACAGGTGTAAATCCATTGGGTTCAGAGAAGTTAGTGTGGATTTACAAAAGTGTAAGATTATTTAATTACCTGTCTTAGTGGTAGATGCTTATAAAGGTTTGCAGAATCCCTTTTATAACTCCCATATTGCACAAATTAAACCAGTAGTTTTTGCTAGGGACTAAAAATCTTATATACCCAGTGCCAATTTCAAAGTGACCTCAAGACGCCAAATAATAGTGACTTGGCACCCTTCACAGAGGTATGTCCGTGTGCTTCACAGTTAGTTTATGAATGTACCTACTGGTCTGAATTTCTTACTCTGTTCTTCCTCGGGCAGAACTTCCCACAGAAGTCAGTAGAAGGTGTTGCCTGAGTCAAGAGAGACCACGGACCACTTTAATCTGCTGCTGTTGTGGGGTGGAATAATTTTAGGTGACCTACATTCTGTAGTGAAATTAATCCAAGAATGTTACTTTAAAGCAAAAGATATTTATTTTCAATAGGGAGAGACACTTCAAAGACACTTAGTATTTACTGGTTTCAGAGTAACAGCCGTGTTAGTCTGTATTCGTAAAAAGAAAAGGAGTACTTGTGGCACCTTAGAGACTAACCAGTTTATTTGAGCATGAGCTTTCGTGAGCTACAGCTCACTTCATCGGATGCATAGCATATCGTGGAAACTGCAGAAGAGTCTTCTGCAGTTTCCACGATATGCTATGCATCCGATGAAGTGAGCTGTAGCTCACGAAAGCTCATGCTCAAATAAACTGGTTAGTCTCTAAGGTGCCACAAGTACTCCTTTTCTTTTTAGTATTTACTGTATATACTTCCTACCAAAAGCTCTCTGCTTGCTGAATAGCCCAACTGATGACAATAAGCACAAACATTAAAAAAAAAATCACAGTCTATTATAAAGGTCTAACTGAATGCCATTAAATCAAAGGAAGATAAAATCTTAGATGTGGTCATTTTGATGATTGGTCTCAATGCCCTCAGAGGCCTCATGAAGCCTGGTGAACAGGGCAGAATAAGGAGCAGTAATGGGATGAATGTGATTTGTGGGTTGGGGAATGTGGATATGTTCCAAATACTTAATATATGATCAGGGTACAGGCAGAGAGAGAGAGAGAGGGTTGCATGTGAGAGAGATGTATAGAGTATGTATTGCAATAATTCAATATATGCTTTATTTTGCAATGGTTTAAAATCTATTGTAATTATAACTCACATGTTAAGAGTTCACTTATTTGCTCTGCAACTCATGCACTTCTGAAGAACCATTAATGCATCATTACCATACTATAAACCTTCAGTGTATTTTTTTTTTTTTTGGACGGGGCTTAGTTTTTAGAATGCAGATAAATTAATTTAAAAACTTTTTCTGTGCTTTTCCAAGTTTGTCACTTTAGTAGTTTTTTTCTAGATAATGACAAGTGTAATTTCTTTTGTACAATTTGCTTAAGATTTTTTTCTTAATTTCCTCAAAACCTTTAAAAATGATGAAAGATTTCAATTTCTGAGGACTAGGTGTGTTCATGCACACTAGCTATTCATCTTCGGAGACCTGAGATGAAAATGTTGACTTAAGTCACAGCTGGGAATGATATCAGTGATCTTCTCTTGTCTGTGCTGCAAAACTATCCCACAATTTGGTATTTATTTTGTATTTGTACAGATGCTAGAAAGAGAGTCTGTCCGCATGCTCTGGTAGTCTTGAAATAACTTTCAAATTCAACAAAAATAGTGCCCCAACATTAATTGGAGCTCAGTGGTACAACAGTTCCAGGTAACTCACCATCAACCAATCAGACAACTTAAAAGATCAAACCACCACCACCCTACAACTATTCCCCAGCCAGACAATTTTTCTCACCTCAGCCTCATTTTCACAACATGCTTTGAAAGTCGTCATATTTGGGCTATTTTGGACCAAGAGGAGGAAATTCCAAAGCCATCCATCTTCCTTTGCCTGCCAATAGCCCCTTCTCTTTAATACCAACAGAAGTGTGCTGATTTCATCTGTGGCAATATGGCCCCGGGGGAGAGAGGGTCCCTCATCTAAGTCGTAAATTTAAGTCCTAAAGACATTTTGGGGTATGGCTGCTGCAGAAAAACCCAAAACAGAAGAGAGGTGTTGCATATTATTTCAATTGCAGTAGAACCCAGAGGCCTCAGTCAGAATTAGAGCCCCATCGTGAAGGCGCTGTACACATGAAAAAGATAAATTGCTAAAGGAAAAATAAGGTGACAAAACAAAGAAATTGGCCATGTATCAGTAACATTGAAGGAGATACCAGTTCAGCATGGGGAATGCTCACAGTGACTATTATGGAAAACCCATCTAGGGGCTAAAACGCAGGATGAGAATTTGAGAGATTTTGGGATCGCGTCCTGGGTTTGCCACAGACTTGCTGAATGGCCTTTGCCACGTCATTTATCTTCTCTTGATGCACCAGTTTCCTCACCTGTGAAGCAAGGATAACAATAGTTACAGTAGAACCTCAGAGTTACAAACTGACCGGTCAACCAGACACCTCATTTGGAATGAGAAGTACGCAGTTAGGCAGCATCAGTGACCAAAAAAAAACCCCCAAATAAAGTACAGTATTGTGTTAAACCTAAATGACTAAAAAAATAAAGGGAAAGTTTTTAAAATTTTTTGACAAGGTAAGGAAACTGTTTCTGTGCTTATTTCATTTAAATTCAGATGGTTAAAAGCATCATTTTTCTTCTACATAGTAAAGTTTCAAAGCTGTATTAAGTCAATGTTCAGTTGTAAACTTTTGAAAGAACAACCATAATGTTTTGTTCAGCGTTACGAACATTTCCGAATAACAAACCACCTCCATTCCTGAGGGGTTCATAACTCTGAGGTTCTACTGTACTTCAAAGTGTGTTGAATTCATTCACAGATCAATATTTGGGATGTAGATGGGTGGAGTGTGAAGTGACTGGGAAAGTGAAATGCACCTGAACCACCCAGGGGCAGAGTACAGGCTGCTGCACGGAGCCCACCCGTAGGCCTCTAATAGTGGCCACACTATTTCCGTGGTTCACTTGATGTGTAGCCCCTGCCATTGCCCACCCTCATGGTGGTCTACCATGATGGTGTCTATGGGACCAGCACAGAGACCTCTTCCTCAGTACGGAGAGTGGAGGGCTGTTTAGGCTCCTGTGCGTGGGGAGGGACTCTGCCACTGGTCATCTCGACCATCCCATGAAAGTCTTAAGTTGATATAGACAGCCTTGCATTCGTACCTCTGTACCATGGCAAATATTATCCTAATGTCAGGAATGTGCTTTATGACTTTTGGATAGCAAGCCCTATAAAATAACCTTGTCATTCCCAGAATTAGCATGTCTTGGAAAGTGTGATTATTGTCAGGATTGATGGTTTTGAGTACAGCTAGTAGAATTTTTTCACTGAAATTTTTTTTCAATGAAAAAGGGCATTTTTATTTATTTTTTTTTTTTAAAGAGAATTTGAGTGGAATTTTTTCATTTTGGTTAAAAATTTCTAGGTTTTTTTTTTTTTTTTTGAGAAACTTTTTTCTGGATTTCTTTTAATCAAACATTCTTACCACCGCCCCGAAATTTCTAGTATAAATAGTTGTAGAAAATGTTTCTGGTTTTGGTTTCCACTGAAGAAGAAAAACATTTTAGTTGGCTGTTTAAAAAAAATAAAAATAAAAAAAAATATTGAAATTTTCTGTAAAAAATGTGACTATTGCAACCAGCTCTAGTTGTCAGTGTAATTTTTCCATTTGAGTATTAAGTGGTTTAAACTCTTGCAGCTCTAGATTAGGGTTATTTGCTTCATTAGATCTTTTAAAGCTAAGTAGAGATTTTAATGGTTATCTTCCTTTTTAAATTTTTCATTCTTTTTTGCTTTCCTTTTCTGTTTTCCCACCTCTCTAATGCCCAGGGGAAAATAAAATACTGAAGCTGAAATAATAACTGAAAAGTTGCATATTTTGAAATGAGAGACTACATGAGGGTGGGGAGAAGAATCCCAAACAGAAATTCTGCTGTTTCTAGCCTTGTCTCTGACACCAGGGATGAATCTTTCATACCTCACATTTTATTGTTTTATCCTTTGTTACTTTTTTATGGCAACAGGTTAATTGCTTGCCTGTCAGTTTAAAACAAAAACAATCTTAGCTGTCACTGTATATCAGAGGAACAGTCTTAGGAGGAAAGGACTGCAGAAAAGAAAAAGCTTAGAGTCCTTTCTTATAGCTATATGGAGATTTGAATGAAGGGTTACATTCTGCTCTAAGGTTTCAGAGTAGCAGCCGTCTTAGTCTGTATCCGCAAAAAGAAAAGGAGGACTTGTGGCACCTTAGAGACTAACCAATTTATTTGAGCATAAGCTTTCGTGAGCTACAGGCCAGTCCTTGCTGACAGACAGCCCCCCAACCTGAAGCAAATACTCGCCAGTAACCACACACCAAAAACACTAACCCGGAACCTAACCTTGCACAAAGCCCACTGCCAACTGTGTCCACATATCTATTCAGGGGACACCATCAGAGGGCGTAATCACATCAGCCACGCTATCAGAGGCTCGTTCACCTGCACATCTTCAATATGATATATGCCATCATGTGCCAGCAATGCCCCTCTGCCACATACATTGGCCAAACCGGACAGTCTCTACGTAAAAGAATAAATGGACACAAATCAGATGTCAAGAATTATAACATTCAAAAACTAGTCGGAGAACACTTCAATCTCTTTGGTCACTCGATTACAGACCTAAAAGTGGCAATTCTTCAACAAAAAAACTTCAAAAACAGACTCCAACAAGAGACTGCTGAATTGGAATTAATTTGCAAACTGGATACAATTAACTTAGGCTTGAATAAAGACTGGGAGACGATGTGTCATTACACAAAGTAAAACTATTTCCGCATGTTTATTTCCCCCCCCCACTCTTCCTCACCGTTCTTGTCAACTGCTGGAAATGGCCCACCTTGATTATCAATACAAAAGGTTCCCCCTCCCCCCCTCTCCCCACCGCTCTCCTGCTGGTAATAGCTCACCTTACCTGATCACTCTCGTTACAGTGTGTATGGTAACACCCACTGTTTCACGTTCTCTGTGTATATAAAATCTCCCCACTTTATTTTCCACTACATGCATCCAATGAAGTGAGCTGTAGCTCACGAAAGCTTATGCTCAAATAAATTGGTTAGTCTCTAAGGTGCCACAAGTACTCCTTTTCAATCTGCTCTAAGTTCCAGTAGTGTAAATGAGGTATGCTCCCTGGAGTTGAGTGGAGTGACTCTGGATTTGCATTGGTGTCAGAGGGCAGAAATTGGCCTCACAATTCCACATCACAGTGCAATGTTACAAATATAGCCTCAGACCTGCAAAGACTTAAAAATACATGCTTATTTTTGTATCTATGGGACTAATCATGTGAAATTAAGCATGTGCTCGTATGTTTGCAAGACTGGGTCACAGGTGTTTTTCTGGAAAGTAAACATTATGCTATTTTAAGTTTTTAATTAAATTGGCGGGTGAGAAGCCCATATTTATGGCAAGACCCTCACTCAAGCACACAGCCTCAGTAAATTATGTGTGTGCTAGGAGGGTCCATGTTGCAGGATGGGAAAGAAATACATCTCTCCCAGATTGCAAAGTGGTAGTCATGTGAGGGGGATGGTCAGGGAACAGGATTAGTCCTAGGATGAAAAATCTCAACTGTTGACCTAGTCAATTTTCTATATATCCAAGGAAGTATACACAAATAATAATAGAACAGTATACACAAGCAAACCAATATTATAACTGCATTTTCAGTTAGATTATTCAGAAGTATTATAGATATCAACAGTGTGTAATGCTGTTCAAATTCTAGATTATACAGGCCCAGAAAAGATAGCTAATGCTCAGTGTAGCACGGTTATTGAGTGATTGACATATGTTTTATATGCCTGTATGGCTAGATCTAAATTTCATGTTTGCTTTAAAAATCATCTATTCCACTACAGCTGGCTTTTGGAATCATATTTCAAGTAAATCAAGCTCCTTTCTGCATGTGCGGCTCCGCTAATCATAATCTATATGGATGCACACTCAGGGGCATCACCTTCTCTTGGTGCATTTACTTAACTCCCATTAATGTAAAAGGCGCTGTGAACTTGCATTGAGATGAGACTATACTCCTGAGTGGGCACTTAACTTTTGACTTATCTATATTACAGTTTCTCATCTGAGGATACTTGCTTTTCTTTCAGTGCCATTTGTAGGTATTTTGTCCTTCCCTGTTTTCATCATCGTAATCTCTTGCAGTCGGCAGATACTGAATAACTCATCTTTTCTGTTGGTTTGTGTTCCCAGTACTGCCTGTACCCTAAAAGGGAAGAAATTGTTAAAAGTCTCAAGGCTGCTAATGTTTGCGTTTTGAGACCAACCTTGGCGAGCAGGTTTCATTTATGTTGTGCGGCAGCCCCGGTCTTTCTCCTTAGGAAGCCCTACAGGATAATGGCCCAATTAATCCCCAGTGTAACTGCTTTAACTTAAATCAGTGGTTCTCAACCAGGAGTACACATACCCCTCTGAGTACACAGAGGTCTTCCAGGGGATACATCAACTCATCTAGATATTTGCCTAGTTTTACAGCAGGCTACATAAAAAATGCTAGCAAAGTCAGTACAAATTAAAATTTCATACGGACATTGACTTGTTTATACTGCTCTATATATTATACACTGAAATGTAAGTACAATACTTATATTTTATTTTAGAATCATACAGTAAAAATGAGAAAGTCAGCAATTTTTCCATAACACTGTTATGACACTTTTTTGTGTTTTTATGTCTGATTTGTATGCAAGTAATTCTAAAGTGAGGTGAAACTTGGGGGTACACAAAACAAATCAGACTCCTATAAGAGGTACAGTAGTCTGTGAAGTTTGAGAGCCACTGACTTAAGTGTTTCATTGGAGGGTGAATTTTGTCCATTTTTTTTTTTTAATTTAGATCTCAAGCATTTGCAGGAACAACATAGTGCCGATTTAGAAACCCCATTGAGACATTAGGAAGTCAATATATCTTTTCTCAAAGCTGATTTTAACCATGGCTATTCCTGAGAATAACATTTACTTGTGTGAAATAGGGGGCCAGACCCAAAGTCCATTGAAGTCAACAAGAATCTCTTCATTGGCTTCATGGACTTTGGATCAGACTCCTATAGAAAGCTGAAACACAGTGCTCCGTTGGTTAACTCATTTTTGTAAATGTGTTCAGCGGCTGCTCCTCCCATAGGAAATGGAAGATGAAGGGTTGTGCCCTCCCTCTTTCCCCCGTGCACTTAACAGTCATGGAAAGAAGAGACCAGACAAGCATAGTGGGCACTTAGCCATGTGGAGCGATTTTCAGTTTTAAAGGGACCTTTATAATACTTCTCATTAACACTGAGCAATACGCTGGATCAAAATGGAGCATACATGTTTCAGATACTACAGTCACGAGTAGAGAACTTATAGGAGTCTGTTATGAAGTAGATGTGCACGTTACCCTTGGAACATAAAACCGGCTTATGTAGACCCAGACATGAAGTAATAGGCTGCAGACAAAAGAAGGGTCTAAGCAAAATAAATAAATAGCTAGAATGTATAAAATAATTCTGAGGCTTGCATGGAGAGAGAGTTGATTTGAGGTCTGTTATGGAAGATTGAGTGGATCATGGAAAGGAATCATGTAATCTGTATTTACAGTGTTCCATCTTGAGTGATCAATCTGAATATTTGCTCTGGTTCCACTTATACTGAATTGTTTTCATCACGGGTCTAAATTCGGCATTAGCTGGTGGCATAACGTTACATGTGTTGGGTGCACGATCAGCGAGTGTGCACAAGTGCCAAAGTGCTCTAAAGTGTGCCAGTTTGGGGCTTATGGAAAAGTAATGAAATTCCACTTAAAATACCCAGCAGTTCAGAAGAGAAGCCCTCCTCATTAATCAAAAAGATGGGGTCCCAGGGATGTCAGTGGAGAGGCTGCATTAAGACACGTCTGCAGCGGTGTAGGTAGTCAAAAGATGATAGCAGGAGGGAGTAAGATAAAGCAGATTCTCCATGCTTATAGTCACACCAGAATTTCCACCAGCTTTTGTACACTGACCCACTTGAGCCTTTGAGTGTTCTGGGGATGTCTTTTGGACCAAATAGCACTGGAAATGATGTATTCTAAAAAAGTGCCTTTTAAAGTATGCAATATACTATATACTGAAATTATAAGAGGCATATATTCATAGCCAGATATGATGTAATTTGTGTGTGTGTGTTCATTTACTTGTTTTACATCAATACCATGCAGTATTAATAGGCTGACAATACATTGTAACTCTTAATTATGGGGGAGATTTTCCAAAGCACCTGAACGATTCTGGAAGGTAAGTCCCAGTAACTTTCAGTGAGAACTGTATTCCTAAATCCCTTAGGCACTTTGGAAATCTACCCCTTGTATTCACAAGTCAAGGTGTATTTTACAAAACAGGTGGCTCTGACTATTACTTCCCATATTTTTAAAAAGAAAAGGAGTACTTGTGGCACCTTAGAGACTAACCAGTTTATTTGAGCATGAGCTTTCGTGAGCTACAGCTCACTTCATCGGATGCATAGCATATCGTGGAAACTGCAGAAGACATTATATACACACAGAGACCATGAAACAAAACTTCCTCCCACCTCACTCCCCCGCTGGCAACAGCTTATCTAAAGTGATCCTCAAGTAGAGCCATTTCCAGCACAAATCCAGGTTTTCTCACCAGCAGGAGAATGAGTTTGTGTGTGTGGTTTTTGGGAAAAAGGGGGGGTGTGGGGGGGGGTGAGAAAACCTGGATTAGTGCTGGAGGTGACCCACCTTGATTATCATGCGCATTATAAAGAGGGGTTTCAAAGGGAGATGGGCTGTTGCCAGCAGGAGAGTGAATTTGTATGTGTGGGGGGGGGAGGGTGAGAAAACCTGGATTTGTGCTGGAAATGGCTCTACTTGAGGATCACTTTAGATAAGCTGTTGCCAGCGGGGGAGTGAGGTGGGAGGAAGTTTTGTTTCATGGTCTCTGTGTGTATATAATGTCTTCTGCAGTTTCCACGATATGCTATGCATCCGATGAAGTGAGCTGTAGCTCACGAAAGCTCATGCTCAAATAAACTGGTTAGTCTCTAAGGTGCCACAAGTACTCCTTTTCTTTTTACGAATACAGACTAACACGGCTGTTACTCTGAAACTTCCCATATTTTGACTATATTGGGTATTCATCATAGAGTCATCATCATAGAATATCAGAGTTGGAAGGGACCTCAGGAGGTCATCTAGTCCAACCCTCTGCTCAAGGTATTGCTTTGTGCCTTCAAAGATCAGGCCCACAATGAAACAACTTTAAACATGGCAGAAACAAGTCACATCCCCGAAACCCTGCAGCTGGGCATCTTGTCCGTGGCATTCTCCACCTGCCTGGGGTGGCCTTGAGAATGATCTTAACAGCGCAGTTCAGACTGAGCTACATTTCCCGGGAGTTGAAGCTCGGGACCTCTGGGGTAGAGCTGGTGGAGTAACACAGGGCCTCTGGCGGATAGCTCTAGTCCTCCCACTGAACTGCCAGGTTTTCCATAGAGGGAACCCTGCTCCCTCCAACAGGACAACATGGGAGGGACTCCTTGTGCAGAAGACTTACTGTCTCTAACAACTCTACTTTGGGTGTTTCCATGGCAGGGGCTCGGCCCCGCCAGGGGAGTTTCCCTTAATGCTTGTGTGTACATTAGGAATATTTTACAGAGAAGCACAGTTTATTTCTTACCACCAAGGAACAAATCTGACTATTGTGATTTTTAGATTGAGATTTTTTTTTTTTAAAGCAGTAAGTCTTTGCATGGTTTTAATAGCACAAATACACTGTAGTGGCAGTAGCTGGCATAGGTCCCAACAAGCCATACATAAGCTAGAAATAGCCAGAATACATCATGCTCCAGCCACTCCTCCTCCCCTGTACGAGGCACTCCAGAGAGGGAGCTATGGGAGCTAGCTATGCTGGCTCAGTGCCTGCTCGTGTCTTCCCCCTGCCACAGCAATTGCCAGCAGGGGACGTGTGGGTGATTTCTGGTCCTTTTGTGCACCTGAGTGTTCCAAAAGGAGGAGAACGGGGCAGAGAATCTGCCCTACAGTATCAGTTGTGACCTTGTCCTTTAGGTATAATGCTTCTGCACGCAGCCTGAATAAGGCAGACACCAGTGCTGTGACCAGTCAGTCTTTACTGTGCGGTTTTACTTAGCAGAGATTTATGATGATATTTTATTAAGTTAATAGTCCTGAGTCACTGGAGAATTAAATTGTCAGAGGTGGTGTAAATGGATGTTGATGTTGATAAATGAATATAGAAAAAAGAAAATGTAAGGGGGGAAATTCTGCTCTCAGTTACGTCAGTGGAGCCTTGCTGACTTAAAGGGGTTCGGATGGGTGTGAGGAGAGCAGAACAAGACCCATTCTTTTTTAATTACATTTCCAAAACGGGCCACTGAAATCATTTGTTCTTCTTCTATCACTGTGGTATTGAAACTGACTGTTGAGTGCTAAGTGCTGCTTATTTTTATGTAAAATATCTGACAGTAATGTGAAGCAGAGAAGCTATTTTTAGGAAACACCCTGAAAGAAAATGGGATTCTATAAAATTTACAATTTGTAGCTATTTTTGCAAACATTTTTGCAGGCAGTTGCTGTCACTAAATGACATGTGAAATGTCTGACACGTTGAGAATTCCTTTCAAAATGCTACTGGCATTCGAAGATAGCAACACAGTAAATTAAACTTATATTTGCATTTGTCATACAAAAATGCCAATGCCCTAACTAACCAGTCACAGTCTGCTATGGGCCAGATCCTCAGCTGATGTAAATAAGTGTCATTCCATTCACTGTGCTGATTTTCACCTGTGGAGTATCTGTCCCTAGAAATGAAAATCTGAGTTTGGAGTTTACATTATATTCATAAAGGTAGCATCGGTAAATATCATGGGCTAGATGCAAAGGCAGTCAGACAATGACTACATTTAGGAACAATGAGGCAAGAAAAACCGAGGTACAGGGAGTAGGATTTAATTTTATTCCAAAGGGGATTTGAAATTGAATGCCAGAAAAAAGAGAGTTCTTGAGATGGGACTGAACAGAGTCAGGGAGGCTGTTCCAAATTGTGACTGCGGCAGAGATGAAAGATACCATGGGCTATGAAGAGAGTGGGAGGTAGAAGAGGAAGAAGTCAAGCTTTTGAGGAGCATGATGAAAGGGCTGGAACGCAGGAGGAGAATAATTCTGAGAGGTTCGATGAGGCAAATCCACAGAGGCTCTTGAAGGGGGATGATATACTGAGATTTACTTTTGTCATCAGTCAAGGGGTAATCCATCTATTGGTGAGGGAGACCTCTGATACTGAATGCAATGAATCTCGGGCCAGACTCTGATACCCTGACTCATGCTGAGGGGATACCTTACTTTTGGAGTAGCCCCACTGAAATGAATGGGACTGCTTGTCTAGTAAGGTCCTGCTCATTATGAGTAAGGGAATCAGAATCTGGCTTCTCCTTATTTTTTTATTGGGTTAGACAAAAGGGAAACAAGTCTGAGATTTCCAAGTACCTTGTATTTAGACATATTCAATGGTTTAATCAAACCATTTTTAGTGGGGTTCAACTTCTTTTATACAAATTCCTAGTATCCCAGTGGTTCCTGTATTCGAGTTCCTGCGCTTCCTCCTTTTATCAAAAAGTGTTTCTGAAAGTGTCACAAAGCTTTCCGCACTGACCCCTTTATAAAATTCCGTTTTGGGTTTCCTGTGTGCAGGTTTGTGGCTAAGACAATAAGTTGCTTATCTTCACAGTGCTGATAGCCTTTGCAGGAGCTCTCACTTGCTTTCAACTCATAGCTCCAATACCTTTCTTTTTCTTCGGCTGGCTTGGTTAATTTGAGGCTGAACCTGGATTATGAAGAGTCCTATTTAAATGTGCAAATCCTCTCACACCCGCAGGACAGACAGCTCTTTTACACTTGAAGTATAAACTTTTCAAACACTTCTCATTCTACTTAGGCACCAGAGAAAACAACTGTGACCCTATTTTTAGGGCACCCGCCTATTTAGCAGAGCGATATAAACCCTGCCAAAAATTCACAACATTTGCTTCAGTTTTAAATGAATTGTCTTTGGCCTAGCTGGAGCCCTGCCCAGATGACATTAACAGCCTTTTGCCTTCTTCTGTCCAAATTTTATTTTTCTTTTGTTTTTCAAAACGGGAGAGACCCTTGCTGTCACATTATTGTTATACCTTCACAAAGACCCAGTCTTTTATAAAAATTAAGGAGTGGAAGACTGATCTTGGATCTAAGCTTTGGTCTCTTGCTTTCTGTCTGCCCATATGCAGATGCTTAGCTGCTGCTTTGAGGAGCTAATTTTGGTCTGAGTGGCCTGCTTAAGAAACTTCCAGGAGGTAGTATCTTCATAGAGATTTGGTTTAAATATATAACTGTGACTAAATCAAGAAATTAAAGTCCTTTAGATTTGGCATGGATGCTGCTTCAGCGTATACAGCAGAGTCAGAGCAGATAATAGAAGCAGAAAGGCAAGAAATGAATCAATATGGCTAAATGGCAAAGTTCAAGAGGTTATTTGAGCCAAAGAGGCATCCTTCAGAAAATGGACATCCAACCCTATTGAATCCAGTAGATAGGGACGTAATGTATGCTGATTGATGTGTGAAAAGAATATTAGGAGGGCTAACATGGAATTTGAAGAGCAGATAGCCAAAGACACAAACATAAATAACAAGGAATTCTTGCAGTATATCAGAAACAGGAAGCCTGTGAGAAATTGGATAGGTCTCTATGAGCATGTTACTCTATACCCCAGAATTGCCTACTGCAGGGTTTTTTGCACCTTCTTCTGAGGCAGCTGGTGCTGGCCACTCTCTGCTCTAGGATGTTGGACTAGATGGATCACTGCTCTGATCCAATATGGTAATTCCTGTGTTTTGCATGTGACAATTACAATGGGCTGCAAAATCCCTATCCCCAAATCTTAATGCAAAGTGGTCAAATTCCCTTCAAATTTCATGACGCTTCTGCAGTTTCAAGCTGAATGAAATCCCAAATTTCAGGCCCAGTGCTGCATGCTTTGTGCACCCCAAACTCTCGTTGCTGCCTCAGGTCTTTGGTCTCCACTGCTGTTGTCAACAGACTAATAACAGCAGCATGGTGCTTGCTTTTGCAAGCCTGAAAGGCTGCACATATACAGTATCCAAATAGAGTGTAACCTGGAATGGCAAATGGAAGGATCTGCCATTGCCAGTATTGTTCAATGTTCCTGGACCTGCTGGAAGTTACCAGCATTACATAGAGAGATTAAACAAATCCTGGAACTTCATAAAGCTTTTAAATATTAACTCTTTCTGCACTGTTCAGAATCCAATTAATGGTTGAGATCAAATGTTTCTCTGCGATTCTCCCCACTCCGCTTCCTTCATCGGGATGAAATTCCCCAAGTACCAAATCTCTCCCCTACCCTCTGAAGAGGAAAAGATTCAGAACTAGTCCCCAAGGTGCCCCTCTCCATAAACATGGAAACATCCTCACCTGGTGCCACTTTCTTTTTTTAATGGCTTAGGTCTCCGGCCTCGCTCTGTTAGTTTCTGCTCAATTACTGTTTGGAGAATTCTCTCCAGCCCTGCTTCTCGAAATTTGCTTTTCAGCATTGATGAATTCCCATTTCAAGGCTGTTTTGACACTATCTTGAAATGGGAAGCTCTTGATTCTAAGAGAGCCTCTTTGCATGAAGGTGTAGAAAGGCAGGGAAGATTTCCAACTCGTATCTCTCTGAGCACATCAGGTAAAAGCTTGTGCTGAGGGGGACATCCGGCCTTCAACAGCACAGCCATTGCCCTGGCATCAGAACCTGTGCGGTTCTGTTGCTGGAGGGAAGGCAGGATTTGAAGGGATATGCATGGGGCATCCATAGTGCAGAGCTCCCGTTATGACAGAGCAATGGGAGGTGGAACAGGGACAGAGTCAGAGCAAGGGTTAAATTAAATTCCCTCTCCTCTCCTGAGCTTGGGGAAGCAACCTTCTGCCCTACAGCTCTTCCTCCTCCTTAGCTGGTTCAAAGGGAGCTCTCCCTCCCTGTTTCAGTCTACTATAATCACTGGGCAAGAGGATGTGTGTCTGAGGGGATCCTCCGGTCTCACAGATGTTGAAGGGGCACAGAGCTACACCAGTCAATAGGTGAGGTAGCCTCTTTCAGAGTTTCCTTTTGTAGCTCTTCGCACCCTGACTGGGTCTTAACTATCTTTCGTAATTTTGTATCATCTGCAAATTTTGCCACCTCACTGTTTACCCCTTTTCCCAGATCATTTATAAATATGTTGAATAGGACTGGTCCCAGAACAGACACCTTGGGGACACCACTATTTGCCTCTTTCCATTCTGAAAATTGACCATTTATACCTACCATTTGTTTCCTATCTTTTAACCAGTTACCAATCCATGAGAGCACCTTCCCTCTTCTTCTGTGGCATCTTACTTTGCATAAGAGCTTTTGGTGAGGAACCTTGTCAAAGGCTTTCTGAAAATCTAAGTACGCTATATCCACTGGATCCCCTTGGTCCACATGCTTGTTGACCCCTGTCAAAGAATTCTAGTAGATTGGTGAAGCATGATTTCCTTTTACTAAAACCATGTTGACTCTTCCTCAATAAATTATGTTCTCTATATTTCTGACAATATTGTTCTTTATTATAGTTTCAACCAGTTTGCCTGGTACTGAAGTTAGGCTTACAGGCCTGTGATTGCCGGGATCACCTCTGGAGCCCTTTTAAAAAATTGGTGTCACATTAGCTAGCCTCCAGTCATCTGGTACAGAAGCTAATTTACATGATAGATTACAGTTAGTTGTTCTGCAATTTCACATTTGAGTTCCTTCAGAACACTTGGGTGAATACCATCTGGTCCTGGTGACTTACTGCTGTTTAATTTATCAATTTGTTCCAAAACCTCCTCTAATGACACCTCAATCTGGGACAGTTCCTCAGATCTGTCACCTAAAAAGAATAGCTCAGGTGTGGGAATCTTCCTTGCATCCTCAGCTGTGAAGACTGATGCAAAGAATTAATTTAGTTTCTCTGTAATGGCCTTATCATCCTTGGGTGCTCCTTTAGCACCTTGATCGTCCAGTGGCGCCTCTGGTTGTTTAGCAGGCTTCCTGCTTCTGATGTAGGGTTTCTTCAAGTATGTTGGCAACAAGAAGAAAGTCAAGGAAAGTGTGGGCCCCTTACTGAATGAGGGAGGCAACCTAGTGACAGAGGATGTGGAAAAAGCTAATGTACTCAATGCTTTTTTTGCCTCTGTCTTCACAAACAAGGTCAGCTCCCAGACTACTGCACTGGGCAGCACAGCATGGGGAGGAGGTGACCAGCCCTCTGGAGAAAGAAGTGGTTCAGGACTACTTAGAAAAGCTGGACTGCACAAGTCCATGGGGCCGGATGCGTTGCATCTGAGAGTGCTAAAGGAGTTGGCGGATGTGATTGCAGAGCCATTGTCCATTATCTTTGAAAACTCATGGCGATCCGGGGAAGTCCCGGACGACTGGAAAAAGGCTAATGTAGTGCCCATCTTTTAAAAAAGGGAAGAAGGAGGATCCTGGGAACTACAGGCCAGTCAGCCTCACCTCAGTCCCCGGAAAAATCATGGAGCGGGTCCTCAAAGAATCAATCCTGAAGCACTTAGACCAGAGGAAAGTGATCAGGAACAAGTCAGCATGGATTCACCAAGGGCACGTCATGCCTGACTAATCTAATTGCCTTCTATGACGAGATTACTGGCTCTGTGGATGAAGGGAAAGCAGTGGACGTGGTGTTCCTTGACTTTAGCAAAGCTTTTGACACTGTCTCCCACAGTATTTTTGTCAGCAAGTTAAGGAAGTATGGGCTGGATGAATGCACTATAAGGTGGGTAGAAAATTGGCTAGATTGTCGGGCTCAACGGGTAGTGATCAATGGCTCCATGTCTAGTTGGCAGCCGGTATCAAGTGCACTGCCCCAAGGGTCGGTCCTGGGGCCGGTTTTGTTCAATATCTTCATAAATGATCTGGAGGATGGTGTGGATTGCACCCTCAGCAAGTTTGCAGATGACACTAAACTGGGAGGAGTGGTAGATATGCTGGAGGGTAGGGATAGGATACAGAGGGACCTAGACAAATTGGAGGATTGGGCCAAAAGAAATCTGAGGTTCAACAAGGACAAGTGCAGAGTCCTGCACTTAGGACGGAAGAATCCAATGCACCGGTACAGACTAGGGACCGAATGGCTAGGCAGCAGTTCTGCAGAAAAGGACCTAGGGGTTACAGTGGACGAGAAGCTGGATATGAGTCAACAGTGTGCCCTTGTAGCCAAGAAGGCCAATGGCATTTTGGGATGTATAAGTAGGGGAATTGCCAGCAGATCGAGGGACGTGATCCTTCCCCTCTATTCGACATTGGTGAGGCCTCATCTGGAGTACTGTGTCCAGTTTTGGGCCCCACACTACAAGAAGGATGTGGAAAAATTGGAGAGAGTCCAGGGGAGGGCAACAAAAATGATTAGGGGACTGGAACACATGACTTATGAGGAGAGGCTGAGGGAATTGGGATTGTTTAGTCTACAGAAGAGAAGAATGAGGGGAGATTTGATAGCTGCTTTCAACTACCTGAAAGGTGGTTCCAAAGAGGATGTATCTAGACTATTCTCAGTGGTAGCGGATGACAGGACAAGGAGTAATGGTCTCAAGTTGCAGTGGGGGAGATTTAAGTTGGATATTAGGAAAAAAATTTTCACCAGGAGGGTGGTGAAACACTGGAATGCGTTACCTAGGGAGGTGGTAGAATCTCCTTCCTTAGAAGTTTTTAAGGTCAGGCTTGACAAAGCCCTGGCCGGGATGATTTAATTGGGGATCGGTCCTGCTTTGAGCAGGGGGTTGGACTAGATGACCTCCTGAGGTCTCTTCCCAACCCTGATATTCTATGATTCTATGTACTTTAAAAAAAATTGCTATTACTTTGAGTCTTTGGCTAACTGTTCCTCAAATTCTTTTTTGGCCTTCCTAATTGTACTTGTATACTTCATTTGCCAGTTTTTATGCTCCTTTCTATTTTCCTCACTAGGATTTAACTTCCACTTTTTAAAGGGTGCCTTTTTGCCTCTCACTGCTTCTTTTACTTTGTTGTTTAGCCATAGTGGCTCTTTTTTGGTTCTCTTACTATGTTTTTTAATTTGGGGGTATACATTTAAGTTGAGCCTTTATTATGGTGTCTTTAAAAAGTTTCCACGCAGCTTTCAGAGATTTCACTTTTGGCATTGTACCCTTTAATTTCTGTTTCACTAACTCCTCATTTTTGTGTAGTTCCCCTTTCTGAAATTAAATGCTACAGTGTTGGGCCACTGTGGTGTTTTTCCTGCCACAGGGATATTAAATTTAATTATGTTATGGTCACTCTTTCCAAGAGGTCCAGCTATATTCACCTCTTGGACCAGATCCTGTGCTCCACTTAGGACTAAATCAAGAATTCCCTCTCCTCTTGTGGGTTCCAGGACCAGCTGCTCCAAGAAGCAGTCATTTAAGGTGTCAAGAAACTTTATCTCTGCATCCCGTCCTGAGGTGACAAGTCAAGTACCCAGTCAGTATGGGGATAATTGAAATCCCCCATTACTTTTATTGAGTTTTTTTTATTTTAGTAGCCTCTCTAGTCTCCCTGAGCATTTCACAGTCACTATCACCATCCTGCTCAGGTGGTTTGTAATATCCCTACCGCTTTATTCTTATTAGAGCATGGAATTTCAGACTTTTACTTCATTTGATTCTATGCTTTCTTTCACATATAAGGCCACTCTCCTACCAGTACGACCTGTTCTGTCCTTCCAATATATTTTGTAGCCTGGTATTACTGTATCCCATTGATTATCCTCATTCCACCAAGTTTCTGTGATGCCTATTATATCAATATCCTCATTTTAATACAAGGCAGTCTAGTTCACCCATCTTATTATTTAGACTTCTAGCATTGGTATATAAGCACTTTAAAAACTTGTCTCCTTTTATCTGTCTGCCATTAGATCTCTTGCTTCATCTGATCATGTATATTTTTTTCTGGATAACCATTTGGTGTATTGAAGTATCCCCATTATCTTTCCCTCTTTCTTTTCCTTCTGCATCTTTTGAGACCTAAGAACCCAGAATTTCTTATCTATGGATTGTTTCTCTTGGTTTTGTAGTAGTAATTTCTTTATTTGGTTTGATGAAGGGGTTGTTCTCATTACAGGTTATGTGGATGAGATTTCACATTGACTGATCTCTAAGGTGAACAGTTGTCTCTGGGGCTGCAGCGAGTGAAATTTAAGCCATGTGAGATTTTTATTGAAATGAACTGAAAAATCCAAAAGGGGGAAAATATGAAGTTGACCACAAAAGAGTCTATACATTGTGATTTCTTCTGAAAGCAAAGCAATGTGATCGCTGCCAGGTGTCGTATGATTCCTCTCTTCCGTCCTCACCCCAAAAGAATAAACAAACAAACAAAACCCCAGTCCCTACCCCTACTTGTGCTTGCTCTTTGGGATTTTATTAGGGGCTAAAAATGTGGTATCTAAATTACGTGTATAAAAGTCAGTATATTTTTATTGATGTAATATAGATTGAAAATCAAGCTAAAGCATTTTAGGAGGTTTAATTGCTACCTATAAAAGATGTTAAATATTTTAGCAGTGTATGTGCACTGTTGCACATTACACACAATTTAACATAATATAATGTTAGGTCAAAAAGAAATAGTCAAGTTCTTCTCCATGAAGTTGCTGTAGTGTTGAAAAGACATCTGTAATTGCCAGGCAACCCCACAGTGAGAATTAATCATTGTTTCTTTTAACAGTGAGAACAACTGTGATTCCCCATGACAGACTTTACCATGTTGAATCACTGCATATATTGAAGTTCACATTTGTATTGTCATGTGAAATTGGAAAGTTGGCATGTTTGAAACAATATCTTGGTTATCTACATCTTTGAGATGATGGACTAAGATTCCTCCACAGCTCAGAGCTGTCAGGAAAGTTTGGACTTCAGTGGTAGGTTATTTCCTGGCTGAGAAAGAAATGCGTTGGCACAGATGCAACATACTGTATCCTAATGGTTTATCTGCAAGTATGTATATTATTAAACAGGGATAGTAGATGGCAAAATCAAAATACAGTTTATCAGTGAAAAATTAGGCACACCACCATTACAACTCCTGTAAATGGATCAGTCACATTTCAGCCAGGCTGCTGCTCCTCATATTTCTCACAAATCTGTTCCAACTCTTCTAGTTTTGAAAGATCCCCAAACTATTTGCAGATGAGGATACCTAATAACATCAGACAGGTGAGTAAAATAGGTCATTCACAAAGGGCATTCCCTAGAAACAGAGCATCTTTGTAGAAACCTGTTTTGGGAATCTCCCCGCAAACTAAACTCTAGAGAATCTCCAAAAGCCAATAAATATAAGAAAAGCAGTTTCTAACCTGCTAAGAATAGCACCAGAGAGGTTTTGCAGTTTATACTCCATTGTAGATTGTACCCCCTGCATCTACACTATACGTGATATCTCTGGCAGACCAGATTGCAATATCTTCACTAAAGCAGTGCAAGTAATGGCCATTTTAGTTTGCTGGCCATTGCAAAACTTTGAAGAAAAATTCATGTTGGGTGGACACAAAAAAAGAGAAATATTGGCAAATAAGACATACATTGTTTTGTTTTGATTGCCAGCATTTTAAAAATAGTTTTCTTTATTCTTTAATAAAATGGAAGGAAATTTCAAAATGAAAAGTTGTTTGAATCAAAATGTTTTTTGTTTTAAAAATATTCAAGCGACATGTTTGGACTTTTTCTACATAAGCAATTTGGCGAAACAGACACAAATTTGCAAAATGTTTTGGTGTAGCTGAATCTGCATTTTGCCTCTCAAAGTTTCAGCCAAACCATTTCATCCAGCTCTCATTCTCACTCACTGTGAATACTACCTTACATTGGGGCATCCCATTGAGATCAATGGGACCACTGGTGGAAGAAGGTTCTACTTAAAGTGAGTGTCATGGTATCTGAATCTAGCTATCAACAGTTCAGTATGTTAATCTGTTTTGAGTTCAGCCTCTCTGCCAATTTTAAAAATCTTTGCTCTTTTGCTGCCCTTTATTCATTTATTTATTTTTGGGGCTTGTTCAAGCCTGCATCCTCTAATCTAACCCTCATCGACCAATCCCTCTTTCTATATGGAGTGCTATTGACTTGTTAGGACAATTAGGGTAGATCTACACTGGGATAAAAGGCCCATGGTATGACTGCGGCTGGCCTGGGTCAACTGACTCAGGCTCACAGGGCTCAGGCTGTGGGGCTAAAAATTGCTGTTTAGACATTTGGGCCCAGGCTGGAGCCTGAGCTATGGGATTCTCCACTCTCACAGGGTCCCAGAGCTCAGGCTCCCGTGTGAGCCCAAACATCTACACGGCAATTTTTCACCCCTGGAGCCAGAGCCCGTGAGCCTAAGTCAGCTGACCTGGGTCTGCTGAGGGTTTCTTCTCTCTATCTAGACGTACCCTAAGGGCCCACTTGCCAAGATCAGATTATGAAATTGGAGCTTTAATTATAAAGACTCATTAGCTTAAGTCTCATTAAAGCAACCTGCAAAAGAAGTTCTGAACCGTAATTAGAATACAGTATTATCTTTCTGCAGTCAATCACCCTCCAGTTCAATAATTCATGTTGGAAGTCTACTGAAACAAAATGGCTAATTTGCTTCTATTGTCTAATTGATTTATGAACAACTCTTATTTTTCATTAGATTGTTGATTAAGTGAACAGAAAACATTAAACATGAACATAAAAACTGCATACAAATGAGAGACTTTAAAACTTGCATATTAAAACCTCTGTTGTGACAAGTATATTTGATATAGCCTCAATTCATAGGAGTATAATAATAATTCTGTAATTGAGTCTCTGTCTCTGGTAACCCATAACTAACCTAAACAAACCAAATATAGGATGTGATCTGCAAAATGCTTCTGAGTAAAAGAGAAGAAATGCATGGGCGACTTCTACAACACAGCTTGAGAAAGAGGGAGAGGAAAATTGTGCCTCAGATAAGCTGTCGCCCCTAATACCAAAGCTATCTGCTGCTTATCTTTCTTTAGACCCAGATTCAGTGAGGTACATAAGCACACGTCTAACTTTAAGCGCATGAAGAGTCCCAGTGAAGTTAGGTGCATGCTGAAGTACCTTGCTGAATCAGAACCTTAAAAATAAAATAAAACAAAAAAAAAAAAGAAAATTGTTATTGAGAAGTGGGGGATCACTCCTTTCTGTGGGAAGAGGCTGGGAAGAAAGAAAAATTCATGAGGTTTTCCCTTATAGAGGTTGTCCCACCTTCCCAGAGTCCAGAGGAAGACAGAGAAATAGGTTCAGTGATGCCCCCTACCCAGCCTGCATGGAATCTGGAGATCGGAGCGTGGGTTTCAGGGAAGAAGAGTTTGGAGGAGGCACCAGAAAATCAGTCTGTGTGCAAATGCTATGCTGCAACTGGAGAAGCTCAGAGCTTCAAGCTCTGTCTAATAAAGAGTATGTTCTATTTAATGCAAATAGAGGGATCTCATGCTATTGCCCAGAATGCTGTACATGCCAGTGTGGTGGCTGCCCCTGGGGCTTCTTATACAGGGGCTTTCCACGGTGCAGAATGGGGGCTAAGAACAAGTAGTCTCAGGTTGGATTATCTTCCCTCTGGATTCTCTGCTGTGCTTCCTCCTCAGACTTCATTCAGATCTCCTGTTCCTGGAGAGGTCTGGGGGCGGAAGGGGGGGGGAGTACCACAGAAACAGCTGACTCCCACCCTGTCCCTGCCTACACACACAATACAGCTTTTCACCTAGGAATGAAGAGGTAACGCACAGGGAGGATCCCCTCTGTGCCCATTCCTGGGAGAACAATCCTGCACGACTACTACTGTATCAGAAATGTCTATCACATTCTCTAGGTGAATGTACATAGTAAAGCTACTTAAATGAAAACACATCATTGACTCGGTGGTATCTCAGGAGAACTCAAAAGCCTCCCCAAACAAAAGAATCTCCAGCTCCCCTTTACGCTGGCCCTTCAGACAGAAGCCTGGATAAATAGATAGGCCCTTCAGCATACCCAGGAGGTCAACAAGCTTGAGCTCTGTTGGACTAATGGGAAAATTCCTGCATTAAGGGCCCTCCTCTGATATTGTTTTGCTGCTAGACTCCAGATGTACAAATCTGAGGACTACCAATGAGAACATCTCAACTGATCTCATTGGTCAAGATGGAGCGTGAATCAACTCGCTTAGACCTAAACCCTGGGAGTTTGTTTTTGGCAGGGAAAAGTTAAACAAGAATTAATCAAAAGCCAGTTTTATATATCAAAACATTGACAAAGCTTTTCCTTACGCTCCTCTCCCACTGCTCTTTCAAAATTCATCCGCTGTGGTGGTCAGCTACTGAGCTGTGGCAGCAACAAGAGACTGTTGCTTAAGTTTATGACAAATGAATAAGCGGAGGCCTCGATCCTGCAACTTCTTACCTTTAGGCAAACTTCTGTGACTTTGTGGAACCCTGCTGGCTTCACTGGGGTGCTGGCTTGTTGTAGAAGTATGTAGCGTGCTGCTGTGGTGATTTGATTATTTTAAAATGTTGGAGGTTATTTTGTGCGTCTGAGACAAACCCTATAATTGTTTTTGACTGAGTTATTGTTGCTCTTGTCCTGTGCTATCCTCCAGTAGTCAGTGAGATTGGAAAAACTACTCTAAACTCATCTCTCTATATACATACATATATAGGCAAAATTACAATAGAGAAATATGGGGTTATTGATTTATTGGCACTAATGGGCTGTGCATTCTCTCTGTGGAATAACTGTGGCTGATTTCCCCAAAACATCTGGCTAACTATAAAATCACCAACACCTGTACCTCTGCCAGTGCAGATCCATGTGCTGAACACATGCCAGTTGTTTTACTCAAAAGGAGTTGGGAAGATGAATTAAGAAGGAAATCTTTACCATAAGAAAGAACCACATAGGAAAACATGTTAAATTTATCTGCAACGTCGTTCAACTTTTAATCTCTCCACTGAGTTTAATTAAGTTCTCCCTAGGCTTGTGAACCTGTCAAGCTTTTAAAAAGCAAAACCAGCCATGCTTTCCCATATTCATGATGGACCTGATCCAACACCCATTTAAGTCAATCGGAGTCTTTCCATTGACTTCAGTGGCCACTGGATCAAGTCCTTAGGGCTGACTGAAAAGAAAATTAATGGATACCTGCTGTTTCTTAAAGCAGAGAAACCTGCTGGTGCTGGAAATTCCTTTTAACTTTCTTGTGGTAGTCTGATAGCAGACAAGTTCTGAGAAATGTGGGTGGGTGAACGTAGTGAACTCTCAGTAGGGAGCGTCCACTTCGTATTAACCAATTCAGAACCAGGAGAAATGGTTTAAAAGCGTTTGTGGTCCACGCTTTGGAAGAAATTAGGAACACAGTTATTGTGAAAACTGCCATTCAGTGTCTAGCTGCCATGGTGAATGATGATCCCTTTTCCTTTTGCAACTGAGAGATGGAATCTTGGCATGTGGGCACAGGGAGTTCGGTTTCCAAGCCAGCTGGCAGTTCTGGGTTAGAAACTATCCATTGTGGAGCACACAGGGTTGCATTATTGCTGTTCCCTGCATAAAAGGCTGTTTTCTTCAGCTTAAAGTTGTTGATAAATGTGCACTTAATCTTTTTTTTTTTTTTTTT
This sequence comes from Chelonia mydas, assembly GCF_015237465.2. Taxonomy (NCBI): domain Eukaryota; kingdom Metazoa; phylum Chordata; order Testudines; family Cheloniidae; genus Chelonia; species Chelonia mydas. Next base: position 42,942,049 of record NC_057855.1, read on the forward strand.
TTTTTTTTTAGTTGTGGGATTTTTTTTTCGTCCATCCCCATCATGGCCAGTAGTCAAACAGGATGCAAAAATATTTGGCATGTTTCTACTTTGGGAAATAAACAATAGCGCAAACCCTACTTTAAAAAAAAACAAAACAACCTTTAGCTTGGTTAAACTTAGTACTGTCTCGGGTGGTTATTATTTTTCTCATAGATTTTAGGACCAGGTCAATGACCTAACCAATTCAGCTGGAAATCATGAAACAGTTCACGACCTTCTGAAGCAAACATATTAGTTTTCCTACTGCCAGTTGAACTGTCTAATCAGAGGGTCAAGAAAAGTCTCTCTCTAGAGACTCATGTCTGGTTGCTACTCTCTTAATGAAAAAGTTCCCAGAAGTATTTAGAAAGTCTTATATCTGAACAGATCAGATTTCTGCTTTGCCTTGATGGGCTTTACAAGAAAAAAAATCATTTTAACCAGCTATAACCTTTTAAAATACTTGCCATTCCTTTCTTAGTAGCTTACAATACACCAGAGCTTTACAAATAAAATACCTCATTTTCTGCTTTGCCCCAAAGTTAGTGGCAGCTGTAAAGTATTTCCCTGCCAGAAAATACACAAATATGTCATGCTGCAATGTGTCAGACAGCAATTATATAATGATTACTCCAATACTGTGGAGGATGCGTTCAGATACTAAAGGAATCTAGAGGTATAATTTAGCCCCACTACTTCTCCTTTTATCCATTTGCAGTTAATACAATGCTCAGCTCCTCGAGGTTCATCATCAATGTCTTCTGTGAATCGGACAACAGAGAGCACTCTACAGTGCATCTGGAAATCCCAGCTTGCTCTCTCTCCAAGCCCAAATGTGTCAAATTTGCAATGCCTTTGAGCTTCAGCAGACCACCAACATTAAATGCCCTCTCTCTCTCAAGTGGTAGCATCTTTTCCTGTCCAATATTAGTACCTGGCACTGTGTGTAGTTAGCATAATTTTTACTTTCTCCATGGTTTTCATTTGCATGAAAGCTGCATAAGCAATTTCTGGCATTCTCCCCCACCACCCCCCGTTTTTGGAATATTGCCCACCGTGAGAATAGTATGGTGCAATAGTGCCATAATATGTTTACATTTTACCTACTTCTTGGTGCATTCCCAGCTTATCACATTTGTCTAGTATACTACCCCTTAAGCGTACTTGTATCATTAAGTTGTAGCTCACAGTTATTACAAATTGCCTGATCCTGGACACACTTGAGTGAATATAGGTTGGACTACCTATATACAGCCCTTTGAGGATAATGGGTCTGTTTCTGATCATATTTACATTGGTATAACTCCTGGTGAAGCTGGAATAGAATTAGACCCGGAATCTCCGTCAGTTCCCTCTGTTGCACTACAGAGCTCATGATTAACCATTATGGACTTTGATAATGCACTGTCTTGTCTATAGAGATTGTAAGCACATCAGAGCAGGGACTGCCTTGTACTCTGTGAAGGGCCTAGCACAGTGGGGCCCGGACAGTGGTTGGGCTGTGAAGTGAGACTATAATACAAACAATTAGGGATGCACAAAAGAGGCAAAATAAAAAATGGTTGAGATTTATTTTATTATGCACATTTCAAAGAACTAGGATGAATGACCAAACTACATCTGGTCTTCAGTGTGTGTCCTTATTGTACTGGCAAATGTCTACAAAGGTTAGGGGTGAAGGATCCATGCTCTATCTTCAAAACATTTTAAAAACTCTGTGTGTGTATACTGTATAGAGAGACAAGATAGGTGAGGTAATATCTTTTATTGGACCAACTTCTGTTGGTCCCCTGTATCCTCAAATCTAGCTCTCCCTTTGGGTTTCTCACCAAATGGAAATCCCCTAGAGCTGCACCTTTGGAAAGTGTTTTGGCAGCAACTGAGTAAAGTTCTTAAAAGTGTGTTAGAGTTTAATAATCAGACTGTTAGAGTATAGAAAAACAATGGGAAACCTATTCAAAGCCACTGGAAACTGTGTTCACTCAAATGAATTATAGCTGCAGATATTGAAATTCACCATCAAGCCATCTCCGATGTGATGGCACAACAACTCATTCTAACTTCAAAACACCGTGACCTTTAAGAAGAGCAGTCAGGACAGACTTAGTTCTTCTAAGGCCTGTTCTAACGCAATTAAATTCATTCCATGGTTGGATCAAGGGCTTAATCTTTCTACCTAATTTTTAAACATTATACCCCACCGTACCTAGAATCTTCGCCAGGACCTGATTTAAAGAGTGACTGAGAATGATGTGCTGGTCTAATCCCATGGAGTAAAATTGTCTTGGGCTAATTTTTATCTTTATTTTTTAAAATATTCTGTAGGTTGTTGCGGGTTTTTTTTTTTGTTTTTTTTTGTTTGTTTTTTTTACCAGAATGCATATTTCAAAAGAAGTCAATGGACAGTTTCTTCACTTCCCCATGCAAACATGTATCTGTGCATATATTTTTAGTCTTGGGGTCCAGTTAGCTCAAATGCTGCCCTTTGCAAAAACTTTCCTATCTCTGAAAATGTGCCACCTCGTGCTCCCATGTGATGGCAAAAAGGGAAGGATAGCAGAGTCCCTCCCCCAGTTCCCTTTTATTGCTGGTGGCAGAGAGACAAAACCCAGTGAAGGTTCAACTCATTAGTCTGTTCAGAGACCCTAAACTGGTTCTCTTTCAATCTATTAGATGAAATTTTATTTTCATACTTTTTTCTCATAATGAACATTCCTTAAAATAAAAACACATTGATAGTTTGACACCCCCCAATCCCTGGACAACTCTCTGTAAAACAGTGTTTTGCGCCATCCTCCAGGCCTCATGGTGGAGTCCAAACCCTCAGGGTTCAAATCCTGAAACAGACTGATCTCCACCAAGTATGGAGCTAGGTGAACTCTTTCAGCAAACTGTCTATTCAATGCATTTTGCCTGTTAGTTAATTTATCTGCAAACAGATTTTGATTGTTACAGATTTGCTCGTCAAAGTTATTTGACAAATGATTTGTGCAAATGTATTTCAGCCAGGGGATAGCTCACAGATTACTCATTGGTGATGTTGCTTCAAGTATTCACTATCCATGTTATGTGGTTGGTCAGCTAAATCAAATGGTATTGTGTCCGCTTTCTGACTTGCATGGCTACCAAACCCACAAAGAACTTTCTAGCTAGCCACATGAACAGAACAGATACCTCTGGATACATATATACAGGATTATTTATGTGCAAATATGTATTTGCAACATTTTCCTTTCCTTGTACGTTCTTGAGAACATATTTTCCGAACACAGATGTTCTCAAGAAGTAAATAATAGTGCTCGCAAATACTGTTGAAGCACATTCGTCGTTTTTATTTGAATACACTTGCCCAGCTCTTGTTAATACTAATGAGCTGAGAGCATAAAATAGTAGCTACCAGGCTCAAATTCAGCTGGTTTAGATCTTGTGAATGATAGTAGAAGTATTTTGATTGATGAAATAATATGGATAGCTGCACTGTCCTCAAGGCTTTCAGTTCATCTAGCTCATCGTCCCATTGCAACGTTAGAAGTCCCTCTGTCTCCTCCTACAATAGTAGAACTATTTGTTTTATTTTTCTGTCAGCGGAAGCCCACTAGTGTCACTAAAGGTTACACCACATCTGGACTCCAGCCTTTTCACCACTCACATGAACTAGCTGTACTCTAATCGGCTCACTTGAAAAGGAATAAACAATTGCCATCTCCAATTACAGCATATAAGAATAATATATAATTATATAGAAATGCCTTATAGCAAAATAATAAACAGTTCCAATTTAATTGTTTGGATAAGTAATCTTGGTCAGTGCTTGTATTTTTCAGAAGAATGAAGATGGGCTCAATGGTGAACAGTAAAAAAACAAACAAACAAAAAAAAAACCCCAAACAAACAAACAAAAAAAACTTTAAAAAACTCTGTAGCCAATTGTCCTAAGCACATAATCTTGGAGAGGAGTTTTTGGATAAACTCTTCCATCCAGTGTTTTCTTTAGAAATGATGATCAAGACATCCCAAAGAACACTGGCAGATGCAGCTTGGCACTGAAGTATATGCAGGTCTCCATAGACTGTGTCTTTGATTCATATTTCTGCAGCCAATAGTGACTTCATTGCGTATTGCTGTTTTGTTAATCGTCAAGCAAGAGGACTCCTAAGATTGGCAGTGATGTATTATGATGGCTATATGCAGCAGTGCAGAAATATTTCCAAAATATGGACTGCAGAAATTACCATTCGATGTCACGTGGAAACGGCGAAGCCAGCACCAAGGAAGCTATATATGTGGATCTAAATTGTTTTTGTAACACGAGTGCCTCCTGTATCTATATGTCACTCAGCCAGTTGTTTCTCAGTGTGCTGCCAGTCTGGAAGGCGATGGATCTGTCTTTGGCTGGGTGATATCACTTCTGTCACTGTTGTTACGTGCCAGCATTAAATACAGAAAAAAACAAAATAATCTAGCACTAATTATTTCAAATGTTTGTCAGTTTCACCAAAAATTGAACCATGTGTTTTCCCCCAGCACCATTTAATCAGCTCCGTGATTAAAGTTAAAGAAAACCTGCAGATTGACTGACTCTGAAGAAGAGATTTTTCTGCCCCCATATCCAAACATATATGGAGATTTATATGCCTAAACTGGGCTTTTCAGTTGCCTAATGGAGTTTGGTATCCAACTCCTATTGAAAATCAGTCCCCTTACAATCCTGCTGGAAACACATTTCAGCTGAAGAGCCTGGGCCTTCACTGGGGAATCATCAGGTATCATGGAGCCACTGTAGCAGTGCCCCCACATCCAGCTGCTGGTGCAAGGGACATTCCTAGGGAAAGGGGACAAGACAGGGTGTGTCTATGCTCTGGCTATCCCTGGTTGCCAGAACCTTTAAAGACTTAGGGTAGCTTGTTATAAATCACAGCAGCCTTGGGGCTTGTCTAATTTAGGCTGGGGACCAACTGCAAGGTAAAGGGAGCATAGGAGTAGCTTTATTTATTTATTTATTTATTTTATTTAGTATTAAGCACTGTACAAACGTCCACCCCTTGGTGTTGTACTGAGCACAGATTGGCCAGACTAGAGAATCCAAGGGCCAATGTCTATTGAAAGGAGCTACCACATTCTTACATGCTCTTATGAAGAGCAATATCAGCCATTTCATCACAGGGACCGTGGCTGATGTTAGAGATAAAGATGGAATCCTAGAGGCAGTTGATGACATTATCTATAAATGCAATAGCAGGATCCTGGTTTGTTTGTTTTTTTTCGCCTGGGTTGTCTGTAATTGAGTCATACGAGATAGTCTGCTGTATAGGTTTATTAGCTCCTGCTGATTGAGCACTGGACCGCTGTTTTGTGCAATATATATGTTTATGGACAGCTGTCACACCCTGGCTTTGTCTGTCTATGCAGGGTGTGGCTGTCATTAAAGTTCAGTGTTTTGCTCCCATTTAATCCCTTTTGCTATCTGATGCCAATATATTTTGGCTTTAGCTTTGCTCCTTTTGAACCATCTAGAGACTCCCAATATGGTAACGGCCTGTTTGGTAGGAGCAAGTTGGTACCAGAACACCAGGTTCATGGTAATTTAGTATCGTATTAAAATCAGATAAGCCAGGGATGTGCAACATTAAGGTACTAGAGGGACACAAAATTTACTAAAATCCTTTCGCCATCTGGGGTATGTGATGCTGCAGGGGGTCAGGTCCTGCCCCCAGGGGAGGGGGGGTGATGCAGGGGAGGGGTCAGACCCTCCCCCCGCCCCAACCTAACACAAGCTGGGCTGTATGGAGCCAAATAAAATGATCTGGGGGCCAGATACAGTCACCAGTTGCCCATCCCTGAGAGAAGCAAGTGACCTTTTAAATGCCCAGACTGAACATCTGCAAACATTAAAACAAAAAAAAAACAAAAAAAAAACCTAGCTGCAGAGAATGATTCTGATCTCCCTTCTAATGATTTTATACCAGTGTAACTACTGACATCATTAAAATTACTCCTGATTTAGCCCAGTGTGTGAAAAGAATCAGACTGTCAGTATCCTGGATAAATAGCTGAACTGATTGTAAATTAATAGATGAATAATAGGATAAACTGCTCATGAACTCCGGTTTTCCTTGTACTCTCAAGGTATGTCTGCACTGTATTGTAAGCCCACGGTTCAAACTCAAGCTCAAGCCTAACCCCCCTTCCACCTACACACAAATTGCACTAACCCAGGGCTGAGACCCAAGGTCCCTGGACCCCATGAGGGTGGAGGATCCGAGCCTGAGCCAAAGTAGGACCCAGGGTTCTAGCCTTGTAGCATAGATGCAGTCCCAGTGGACTCGTGATCTGGGATTCCTCCAAAAGTATTGTACAATCCCATTGGCCAATTGTCTTTGTCCTCCGGGTAGTCAAGTTTCATGGACAGTCAAGTTTTCCACACTGCACCACTAACAAAAGGCTAGAGTAGCCACATTTTGGTGGGCATTAGGAAGTCTGGGATGTGAGTGGTGGGACTCAGGCCTGCATAATGCAGTGTAGAACCTGGAGTCCCAGGTTGGGACTGAAGGTTCAACAATTCCTAACCTGGGGTTACAAATGAGTGTGGACACTCAGGGTTAGCACACCCAAGGTCTGCTGACTTGAGTTATACTAACCCTGGGCTTACGCTACAGTGTGGACATACCTGAGGGCTGGATTTTGCACTCTGTAACACTTTGATTTATGGCGGTGTAATTCCATTGTAATCATTACAGTATAGTTGCACTGATGTAAAACTGGTGTAAAAGAATGGCGAATCGAGATACACGAGAAGATTGTCATATACCAAAATATCCATTTCCAAACTTGTGACCTTTGAAAAGAGACTTGTAACTATGCATTATCCAAGGGAAATTCTGACCTCTTTTAAAAAATAAAATAATTTGTGCTTTTTCAAACTATTATTAGAAGTACTAGGCCAGATCCTCAGCGCTGTAAACTACACAGTTCCAGTGGTTTCAGTAGAGCTACGCTAATTTACACTAGCTGAGGATCTAGCCATTGGGCTTACGCCCCCTAGTTTATGCTATTAGAAAATTCAGGCTGACAACTAAACTTGTTTTAAATAAACAAAAATGAGGATATGATTTCTCTGCATTTTTTCTCTCCTATCTCGTTGAAGTCCCTATTTTCCCCACTTAAGTGACCCGAGTTGTGGTCACTTTCCCGGCAGCAGAAGAGGTCTGGATGTAGCACCCATTAGGGTATGTCTATGCAGCAATTAAACAGCCTCAGCTGGCCTGTGCTGGCTGACTTGGATTTGCAGGGCTGGGGCTGCAGGCCTATAAAATCACAGTGTAGATGTTAGGGCTTGTGCTGGAGCCCAGCCTTTGGGACTCTCCTTCCTCACAGGATCCCAAAGCTCAGGCTCTAACCCAAGATCACAATTTTACAATCCCGCAGCCTGAGCCCTGAAAGCCCAAGTCAACTGACCTAGGCTGGCCACAGGTGTTTAATTGCAGTGTACACATGCCCTTAGAGTCTCTTAGCTCCATTCAGTATATGCCAGAGGGAGTCACTAGAGAGCAACATGAGGGCCTTCCTCTTTTCGGGGGTGGGGGTGGGGGGCCTGAGTGTTTGAGGCTCCTATTGGCCTGAGGGCTTTGGGAGCACACTTGCAACTTGAATTTCCTGCCTTATGGGCATTTTGCTGTCACAAGATTGCTGATATAACCCTGTTCTTTACATATGTTAATTGTTTCTGCTGTCAGCTTCATCAAGAGCAACTACATCCATATGGTCCATATGGTCTGCCAGTGTAAAACCAATAACATACATGATGATTTAACATGAATAAAGAGTTTTCATCCTTCACTCAAGATAGAAAATCAGGCTAAACCTGAAATTAGAATTCCATTTCTTTTAGATTTATTGCTGTTAGCAGAAGTTCTGGAAGTCTCAAGTGAGAGCCTGTTCTCTTGAGATTTCCAAATGATAGCTATCCATATACATTTAGATGACACCCCCGTGAACCTGGGTAGACTGACTTACAGCAAGGAGATTTAAATCATGATTTAAATTGCCAAGTAAAAAGCCTCAATTTAAATAATTGATTTTAATCAACTTTTCCATTTGCACTTCAGTTATTTTCTACAGGAAGACGCATTCTCATTGGTTGATATAACCATTAAATCATTGATTTACAACTAAATAGAGCCTTTATACTAGATTTGGTACATCTTTTTGCTATCCAGGCGGATACACTGTAACTATGTACATTTATGTAAGCAATTATGGAGTTTAATATTTTCAGATTCTTATTAATTGTACATTTTTATTATGTTAGGAAAAGATGAATGATCTATTGCTTATTTACTACATATTTAACTTTTTGCTCATGATCTGTGTCAAGCTTCATTAGAATGGTAACTGGAATTTACTTAAACACATAACAGCATATAAAATTTATTTTAATAAAACAAAACAAGCCCTTAGTACAGTACATGACCTGTTGTGCCATATTCATAAAGCTTGACCACAAAAGTTACACATTTGTCCCCTGATTCTTCCTTTCTGTAGAAAAGCCACCTTTAACTCTAAGGTTGTGATAAAGACTCATGAATTCAGCATATTTATTGTTTGTTTGAATGTTTTAAGAGTTTATAATAAGTTTAGGCCTGAGCATATTTTGTATTAAATTCAGATTTAATTTTAAAGATGTTTATTTTTAAAAAGAAAAACGTTATAAATAACAAAATACAAAAATCTGATTTAAAAAACCCAAGATTTTTTTAAAAATGTCTACCCTGCTGTGAACCAAATCGAACATCCAAACTTTAAAAGATTGGCTTATCCTTTATTCTTATCAGTAATTCTCATTGCCAGACAACAGAGGGTTGAAGGTGTAACTCCACTAATCCACTAACTGTGAATTTGTCTTGCATACATAAAGATCTGTGTAAAATTGAGAACAAATTTTTGACTTGTAATGCTGTTGCTGAAGGATGTCTAGATGTTGTACTGTAACTTAGCAAACATTGTAAGAATCACAGAGAGAGCCTGAAGGACCTAAAAGCATTCAAAAGCACCTATTCCACATACTGTAGTTTCTGTCAGCTTGCAGCTTTGTAATCAGTGCAAGGAGTCAAAGGCCAAAAAGTCAAATATTAGTGTGGCTTTAAGAGACTGTATTAGAGCTAGACAAATAACAGTGCTACTTGAATTTGTCACGTTTGCTTCCTTATACTACACTGTATGTACATTTTACATTTATAAGTATTTCTGTATTCTGTTGCTTGTATTTGTGCTCACTAGAGTTAATATCATGGTGTGGTTGTTAAAAGGATTTTTTTAAATAACTTTGCTTAAATGCAACATCTGTTCAGTTATTGCATGGTATAATGAATTATTAGTGTTGTGGAGAGCAGCATACACTGAAACACTGATACATCAATTTAAAAATAACACGAGAAATCACAACAATGGGTCAGATCCCCAGCTTGAGTAAATCACCATAGGCCCATTGCATTCACTGGTGCAACACTGATTTATACCAAATAAGGATCTGGCTCAATTTGTGTAAGTAATATATTTTGTTTACATAATTGCCCCTTCCGCAGGAAACTCACAGAAGAGGGTTAGGGTGTTCTTTGGAAGGTGTTAGCTCTGCAGTGACAGGTGAGTTGGTATACATATCCTGAATCTGCCTCAGCCACCCTGTGCAGATTCCAGGACTGGCAAGCACACTCTGCACAAACAGCTGAACCCCTACAGCTCCCTTTGTACTTGAAGACTAAATAGAGATCCTGAGATATATGGACCTGCTTCTGATCTTGCTGTGGAATAAATCAGTGGTAGCTCCACTAAAGTGAATGGAGTTACACCAGCTGGCTTGAGATTGGAGTCGGACCTACTCTTACTGCATTTGATGTGTGGAATCTACCCCAGTGCAGAAGACCCATGTGAGGTCCTCTGCATGTCTTAAATAGAGAATTTCATTCTATCAGAAAGAATGCAGCACTGTAGAATTCAGTGTTTATGGCTAAAGAATATTCATAGTAGCTATAAATGGGCCCCCGGGACGGACCCGCCTCTCCTGGTACCTAGCGCTGCGTGCTGCCGAGGCAACATGTGAGGAGGGGGCATGCAGGGTCACATGCCCCCGTCCCCAGATTTCTGCTAGGGTTCACACCAGTGTGTGGCCAACAGCAGCCTTTCGACACTGTGTAGGAGGGAAGGGATGGGAGCTGCTTCCAGCCGCAGGGGGGAAAGGGATGACTTGGCCCGTGTCTTTGCAGAGCTCATCTCTTTCCCCCCCGCTCTGTGGCTGGAAGCAGCTTGTCCCTTCCTGCTTGCACAGTGTCAAAAGGCAGCTAAGACCTCCAGGCTGCTGGCCACTGAAATAACCGAGCCACCTCCTCTCCCCCGACTACAGTGCGGGCAGTAAGGAGTTAAGCCCTAAGGGGGCATTGTGCACTAGGGCCCAGGGAACTTGACTGCAGGGGCTTCAGCGAAGTTGGCCAGAGAGGTAGCTCAGCGGGGGAGGGTGCCTAGGAGATGGAGCAGCCCAGGGCAGGCGGGGGAAGAGGGTGCTAAGTCCCTGCCCAGGGGGCTGCTGTGGAGCCTGCAGGTTTGGGGCATGAACAGGCTGGAAATAGCTTCCCCACCACCACTCCAGAGCTTGGTGGAGAGGCTTCCCTATGCCAGTGCTGTGTGGGGCTTTGGCACATGCAGGGGTCAATCCTCCTGGCCAGCGCCCTGGGGCATCGGCCCAGCCAGAGGCAGTGGGGGGAAGGAAGGAGCCTGCTGGCCAGGCTGTTGGTGAGCTGAGCACTCCAACCAGGGGCTGATTCTCTGCACATTGCTGGGAACGGGACGTGCCCTGCCTGGGGGAATATATAGGAGCAGCAGGGCTGGAGGTGGTGAAGGGACAAAGCAGGGAGAGGACAGCAAGAGGGGGAGCACGTAAAGGGCTGGGTGGGCAGCAGAGGTGATATATAACCGGCCGCCGCCTGGCACCTGCCCACACTCACCAGCCACTGCAGCTCGCAGCACACAGCCACACCGGACAGAAACAGGATGGGGGGTGGGGCCCTGTTGGCCGAGAGCTGGCATGCAGAGAGGGCCAAGCTAATGGACCAGCAGGGGGAGCAGCTGGCCTTGTGCTCTGTGTCTTTGCCCCGCCACCAGTCTTCCATACCCACTCCTATCATCAGCCACTGGACCCCCCACTCACCGCTGGTGGATGGGCAGCTGGCGAGCAGGGATCTAGCAGTACTGCCCGTACTGATTGGGGGGTGGGGAGACAGCAAATATGGGGAAATTTGCCTGTTTGTTTTTTTTTTTTAAGTCAGGACACCTGCAGGAGGGCTTAAATATGGGACTGTCCCTTTAAAAATGGGACATCTGGTCATCCTAGTATGCACTGTAGTTGCAGCCAAGTCAGTCCCAGGATATTAGAGAGACAAGGTGGGTGAGGGTGATGTGTGGCTTGAAAGCGTCTCTCTCTCACCAACTGAAGTTGTCCCCATAAAAGATATTACCTCACCCACCTTGTGTGTCTCAGTGAAAGTTTGTTCTTTTTTTGTGCCATGCATCAAGCATTATTTCTTATTGTGCATTAGCACTGGGAACCAGCGGAGAACCTTAGTGTACAAAATAATCAGCTGCTCAGCATTTGAATTTCTACACCTCCAGTGCACAAACAGAGACAGTCTGGAATCTGTAATGACTTGGCTGATCTCCAGAAGCTAATTTTAAAGGACCAGCAGTTCAGATGGGAAGTTTCCAGAGGTGAGCTGTGTTTGATCAGCTGTGTTGGGCCATCAGACACAACGTCAACCCCACTGTCAAGTATGCTCTGAGCATGATAAACAACTTGAGCAAAACTCTCCCCATGGAAGAAGTCATTGCTTAGTTTTCATTAAAAAGTCACCAGTGAGCTCATATAATTTTAAAATTCAAAAGTTGGCTGAAAACATCCCAAGTTTCACATTTCACATGGGCTCAAATTGAAATGGGCAGGTAATGAACCTGAAAATAAAGCTAATTTCCCCTGCATATTTTAGAACAAGAGATAGGCCCAACGTACGAAATTTGAGTCAATTTGAATGTCCCCCAAATTCAGGGGCATTCCATTCCAGGAGTTTGTTTCAGGCTCATCTCTTTTCATAATAGAAACGACTTGTAAAATTGTGTTGAAATAGACATTGCTGTTAAAGGGCTGGATCCAAAGCTTGTCAGTGTCCATCTTTCTGTTGACTTGAATGAGCTCTGGATCAGGCTTAGAATGATCTTTTGCAAATCTATAAATGTCTCCAACACTTTCTATTAGACTCCACAAATGAGCACCTGCTGTTTCAGATAAGGGGAAAGCTTTGTAGTAATTTATAAACGTCATACAACATACTCCACAAAGTGAATTAAAAGTATATAATTAAAAACTTTTCAAACAAGATGGTCAGCTCGCTTCCTTTGTACAATCTGAGTGGAAACTGTCCATCGTTACAGAATCCATTCAACTGCATGAGGCCCCATTATTCTTAATTAGAGGGCTAAGGCTATTCAGCCAATCGAGTGCTTTCATGGTATTTTATAACAATGGAAAGAAGCATGCAGATTTCCTTCCCTCAAGATTGTTGAGTGCCTAAAAGTGACAGTTTTCATTTTTTTTTTGTGGTTGAATCAAATGTAATTTAATATACTTACATCCCTTCACTGCAAATCTAAAATTAACAAAAATATTCTTTTCATACTGTGAATTTGGCACACTTCAGTTTAGTTTTCAGGAGGTATAATCTACAGTTGACTTTCTTCCCATCACACTAGGAAATAAGTGGCATTATCAGAAACATTTCTATTTTATTACATTTTTTAATTTTTGTTTTTATGGAGTACAGAATTTTCAGAACAAAAAGATTAGAAATAAAGTGTATTGTCATCTGCTAACAACCTAATGTCCCAATAAAGCTGGTGAAAGCTGTTTTACAAGTTGAGATCTTTGGGGCAGGCATTGTCATTTACTGTCTATACAGCGCCTTGTACAATGTGGCCTTTAGTCAACATGGTAATTTCAATGTTGAATAAGCTCAGTTTCAGAAGAATGAGACTGTATGGCAGTAATGATGTGAACATTGGAAGCAGATTGATAGTCAAAGCACAATGCCAACATATTCCACTACTAACCTTGATTATAAACTTACCCTTAAAGTGCAGATTCAGGGGGAGATTTGAGGAGTTACGTGCTCAAATCCCATTTACTTTTAATGGGATTTAGATGCCATTTTGCCCTTTCTGCCTTTGAAAATCTCCTTCTACTTACTGCTGTCATTTTTCATACATTGTTGTTTTAACAGAGCTTTAACCGCTTGAGCTACAAAAACTACAACTTAGTCCTAGATATTTTTAAAGCAACATTGTTGTGATCTGATAGCATAATGGGTATGGCCTGGATCCTTCACTGTCTTAGACACTTAATTTTAAGCTCATGAGCAGTTCCTTTGATTTGAATGAGCCTGCTTACATACTTAGTTAGGGTTGCTGGGTCAGTACTTGTGTTGTGAAGTGTCCATGCTGGATGCTTGATTTTTGGTCTCAGTCCCTTGTTCCTAATGCTGAAAGGGCCAAGGGTATGGTATAGAGGTGAGGGGGCAGGAAAGGTGCTCTTTCATTCAACAGTAACTTCTTAAGGATGCCTTAGACTGGTTCTTAAGCATGGCTCATTCAGTCCTGTTTGGACAATGGTTGCAATACACAATTAAGGGTGAGATATATAAAGTGACAATGTGGGAATCTACAGGCGCTGATATGACATGGGAGAACAATCCTTTTTTCCTGTACTGCAGCTATAAGGTTCAATATCATGAATAGAAAAGAACACAAAAAGGGGTCTTAATGCTTTCCTCTTTGTCTTTTATTAACATATTTGTTTTGAATGGTTTCAGTGAAATAAAAACAGTGTTCAGATTTCCACTAGAATAAAATAAAGCAAACAAAAAAGATTAAATAGGGGTGTCTTGGCAAAGAAAATATATTTTATTAGCACAGTGCTATGTAGTTAACTATGTTAGAGTTAAGATTGTGTCAGTATTTCCACTATAAACCCCATTTGCAGAATTTTGTAACATAGCTGTAAAAATCTGCTTCAGGCTGAAATTTGGCAAATCAGGGCTCTGCCTGAGAACGAACTTTTTCTTTTTAAACCAAATTCTAGCTGGATTCTTAAGTTCTAGGATTTAAAAACAACCACCACCTTCCATGGTATTAGTTGCTGTAGTACCGTGAAGATGGCTGGAGTTATTCTGATGCACTTGTTTCAATCTGTCAGATGAAAGGCAAGCCTGGGTTTAAAAAATAGTGGCTAAAATACTGATTTACACAATGTACCATGGGGCACCTTGAATTATCAGCTTAGTTAAATAGTACCCTTTGCTGTCATGAGCCTTCAAATCCAATCACCGAGGGAGTAGTAGCACAGGCAGCCATAATACGGAAAGGCACTGTGCAAGCTTTTCAACATAGTTCTGCCAATGCATGTTAATCCTGGCCTATACCACCCCAGCTATGCCTCTGCTGGGCCCCCTATAAGAGAAAGTGCAGTTTGTTCCAAATGTTACCAGACTACATTGCGCTGCGGTGATGAGGCCAATAAACCTGTTCAGGCAAGAGCCTCAGCTGGTGTAAAGTGATGTCGAGAAAAGATCAACTATAGATTGTTTTAATTTGATGTAATTTTGTTTTCTTGTTTGTGATGTGAAGCAAACTTCTCCCCAAACCCTTCCCCATCCTCCGCCCAAACATCAGCTGAAAAGCAAGTCAAGCAGAGATTAATATTGAGAAAGTAATTGTCAGAGTGGTAGCTGCACCTACATTACTCCATTACTCGTCTGCTGGGGCCCTCTATAAGAGCAGTTTGTGCTTTGATTTTATTCTTTAACCCTCCCCCGAAGCGCTTTCTGCAAGAAGCAGCGCCCGAGTCACAGCATTGTGAAATGGAAAATTTAACGTTTACCTCTCAAGCGTTCTCTGAGCTACTGCCCAGACTTATCCAAGGTTATTTTTTATATGTCAAGCTTTATTCAGTTTTCAGACTGGAGAGAGGTGAATAGTGGTGTCATAGAATCATAGAATCATAGAATATCAGGGTTGGAAGGGACCTCATGAGGTCATCTAGTCCAACCCCCTGCTCAAAGTAGGACCAATCCCCAATTAAATCATCCCAGCCAGGGCTTTGTCAAGCCTGACCTTAAAAACTTCTAAGGAAGGAGATTCTACCACCTCCCTAGGTAACGCATTCCAGTGTTTCACCACCCTCCTAGTGAAAAAGTTTTTCCTAATATCCAACCTAAACCTCCCCCACTGCAACTTGAGACCATTACTCCTTGTCCTGTCCTCTTCTACCACTGAGAATAGTCTAGAACCATCCTCTCTGGAACCACCTCTCAGGTAGTTGAAAGCAGCTATCAAATCCCCCCTCATTCTTCTCTTCTGCAGACTAAACAATCCCAGTTCCCCCAGCCTCTCCTCATAAGTCATGTGTTCCAGACCCCTAATCATTTTTGTTGCCCTTCCCTGGACTCTCTCCAATTTATCCACATCCTTCTTGTAGTGTGGGGCCCAAAACTGGACACAGTACTCCAGATGAGGCCTCACCAATGTCGAATAGAGGGGAACGATCACGTCCCTCGATCTGCTCGCTATGCCCCTACTTATACATCCCAAAATGCCATTGGCCTTCTTGGCAACAAGGGCACACTGCTGACTCATATCCAGCTTCTCGTCCACTGTAACCCCTAGGTCCTTTTCCGCAGAACTGCTGCCTAGCCATTCGGTCCCTAGTCTGTAGCGGTGCATTGGGTTCTTCCGTCCTAAGTGCAGGACCCTGCACTTATCCTTATTGAACCTCATCAGATTTCTTCTGGCCCAATCCTCCAATTTGTCTAGGTCCCTCTGTATCCTATCCCTGCCCTCCAGCGTATCTACCACTCCTCCCAGTTTAGTATCATCCGCAAATTTGCTGAGAGTGCAATCCACACCATCCTCCAGATCATTTATGAAGATATTGAACAAAACCGGCCCCAGGACCGACCCCTGGGGCACTCCACTTGACACCGGCTGCCAACTAGACATGGAGCCATTGATCACTACCCGTTGAGCCCGACAATCTAGCCAGCTTTCTGTCCACCTTATAGTCCATTCATCCAGCCCATACTTCTTTAACTTGCTGACAAGAATACTGTGGGAGACCGTGTCAAAAGCTTTGCTAAAGTCAAGAAACAATACATCCACTGCTTTCCCTTCATCCACAGAACCAGTAATCTCATCATAGAAGGCGATTAGATTAGTCAGGCATGACCTACCCTTGGTGAATCCATGCTGACTGTTCCTGATCACTTTCCTCTCATGTAAGTGCTTCAGGATGGATTCTTTGAGGACCTGCTCCATGATTTTTCCGGGGACTGAGGTGAGGCTGACTGGCCTGTAGTTCCCAGGATCCTCCTTCTTCCCTTTTTTTTAAAGATTGGCACTACATTAGCCTTTTTCCAGTCATCTGGGACTTCCCCCGTTCGCCACGAGTTTTCAAAGATAATGGCCAATGGCTCTGCAATCACAGCCGCCAATTCCTTTAGCACTCTCGGATGCAACGCTTCCGGCCCCATGGACTTGTGCAGTCCAGCTTTTCTAAATAGTCCCTAACCACCTCTTTCTCCACAGAGGGCTGGCCATCTACTCCCCATGTTGTGATGCCCAGCGCAGCAGTCTGGGAGCTGTCCTTGTTAGTGAAGACAGAGGCTAAAAAAGCATTGAGCACATTAGCTTTTTCCACATCCTCTGTCACTAGGTTGCCTCCCTCATTCAGTAAGGGGCCCACACTTTCCTTGGCTTTCTTCTTGTTGCCAACATACCTGAAGAAACCCTTCTTGTTACTCTTGACATCTCTTGCTAGCTGCAGCTCCAGGTGCGATTTGGCCCTCCTGATTTCATTCCTACATGCCCGAGCAATATTTTTATATTCTTCCCTGGTCATATGTCCCACCTTCCACTTCTTGTAAGCTTCTTTTTTATGTTTAAGATCCGCTAGGATTTCACCGTTAAGCCAAGCTGGTCGCCTGCCATATTTACTATTCTTTCGACTCATCGGGATGGTTTGTCCCTGTAACCTCAACAGGGATTCCTTGAAATACAGCCAGCTCTCCTGGACTCCTTTCCCCTTCATGTTAGTCCCCCAGGGGATCCTACCCATCCGTTCCTTGAGGGAGTTGAAGTCTGCTTTCCTGAAGTCCAGGGTCCGTATCCTGCTGCTTACCTTTCTTCCCTGTGTCAGGATCCTGAACTCAACCAACTCATGGTCACTGCCTCCCAGATTCCCGTCCACTTTTGCTTCCCCCACTAATTCTTCCCTGTTTGTGAGCAGCAGGTCAAGAAAAGCTCCCCCCCTAGTTGGCTCGTCTAGCACTTGCACCAGGAAATTGTCCCCTACGCTTTCCAAAAACTTCCTGGATTGTCTGTGCACCGCTGTATTGCTCTCCCAGCAGATATTAGGAAAATTAAAGTCACCCATGAGAACCAGGGCGTGCGATCTAGTAGCTTCTGCGAGTTGCTGGAAGAAAGCCTCATCCACCTCATCCCCCTGGTCCGGTGGTCTATAGCAGACTCCCACCACTACATCACTCTTGTTGCTCACACTTCTAAACTTAATCCAGAGAACTCAGGTTTTTCTGCAGTTTCATACCGGAGCTCTGAGCAGTCATACTGCTCCCTTACATACAGTGCTACTCCCCCACCTTTTCTGCCCTGCCTGTCCTTCCTGAACAGTCTATAACCATCCATGACAGTACTCCAGTCATGTGAGTTATCCCACCAAGTCTCTGTTATTCCAATCACGTCATAATTCCTTGACATCACCAGGACCTCCAGTTCTCCCTGCTTGTTTCCAAGGCTTTGTGCATTCGTATATAAGCACTTGAGATAACCTGCTGATCGCCCCTCATTCTCAGTATGAGGCAGGAGCCCTCCCCTCACAGACGTTCCTGCCTGTGCTTCCTCCCGGTATCCCGCTTTCCCACTTACCTCAGGGCTTTGGTCTCCTTCCCCCGGTGAACCTAGTTTAAAGCCCTCCTCACTAGGTTAGCCAGCCTGCTCGCAAAGATGCTCTTCCCTCTCTTCGTAAGATGGAGCCCGTCTCTGCCCAGCACTCCTCCTTCATGGAACACCATCCCATGGTCAAAGAATCCAAAGCCTTCTCTCCGACACCACCTGCATAGCCATTTGTTGACTTCCACGATTCGACGGTCCCTGCCCCGGCCTTTTCCTTCCACGGGGAGGATGGACGAGAACACCACTTGCGCCTCGAACTCCTTTATCCTTCTTCCCAGAGCCACGTAGTCCGCAGTGATCTGCTCAAGGTCATTCTTGGCAGTATCATTGGTGCCCACGTGGAGAAGCAGGAAGAGGTAGCGATCCGAGGGCTTGATGAGTCTCGGCAATCTCTCCGTCACATCGCGAATCTTAGCCCCTGGCAAGCAGCAGACTTCCGGTCAGGGCGGCAGATAGATGACTCAGTCCCCCAGAGGAGAGAGTCCCCGACCACCACCACCCGCCTCCTTCTCTTGGGAGTGGTGGTCGTGGAACCCCCCATCTCAGGACAGTGCATCTCATGCCTTCCAACCAGCGGAGTCTCCTTCTGCTTTCTCCCCCCAGACATATCATCTGGTCCACTCTCCGCAAAGGTACCTGTGGAGAGAACATGAAAGCGGTTAGTTACAATAGCGGTTAGTAACATGAAAGCGGTTAGAATGGGTGTCCCCCAGGAATCTGTACTGGGATGATTCAACATATTCATGAATGATCTGGAAAAAGGAGTCAACAGGGAGGTGGCAAAACTTGCAGTTGATACAAAACTACTCAAGATTGTTAAGTCCAAAGCAGACTGTAAGTGTGTAGTTCTCTGAAAACATCCACTCAATGTGCAGCAGCAGTCAAGAAAGGGAACAGAATGTTGGGAATCATTAAGAAAGGTATAGATAATAAGACAGAAAATATCATATTGCCTCTCTATAAATCCATGGTATGCCCACATCTTGAATACTCGTGCAGATGTGGGCGCCCCGTCTCAGAAAAGATATATTGGAATAGGAAAAGGTTCAGAAAAGGGCAACAAAAATTATTAAGGTATGGAACAGCTTCCATATGAGGAGAGATTAATAAAATTGGGATTTTTCAGCTTGGAAAAGAGATGACTAAGGAGGGGTATGATAGAGGTCTATTAAAATCATGACTCGTGTGGAGAAAGTAAATAAGGAAGTGTTGTTTACTCCTCCTCATAACACAAGAACTAGGGGTCACCAAATGAAATTAATAGGCAGCAGGTTTAAAACAAACAAAAGGAAGTATTTCTTCACACAATGCACAGTCAACCTGTGGAACTCTTTGCCAGAGGATGTTGTGAAGGCCAAGACTATAAGAGGATTCCAAAAAGAACAAGATATATTCATGGAGGATAGGTCCATCAATGGCTATTAGCCAGGATGGGTAAGGGTGGTGTCCCTAGCCTCTGTTTGCCAGAAACTGGGAATGGGTGACAGGGGATGGATTACTTAATGATTACCTGTTCTATTCATTCCTTCTGGAGCACTTGGCATTTGCCAGTCGGAAGACAGGATACTGGGCAAGATGGACCTTTGGTCTAACCCAGTATGGCTGTTCTTATGTTCTTATTTAATCTTCATTCTAGTACATATTCACTTTCCACATCAAAAGTCCAAATCATTACAAGTGTATGTTTTATAAACCTGAATAGTCTTTAGAGGGATGTAAATGGCTTGTTTTTCTGTCTTTTCAATGCATGATTTCAGTAGTTCTACGGGGTAGCAGCTAGATTATGTGAGGTGGGAAGCAAATTAAACACTAGCCAGTGGTTATGGTATCAAGGAGTGTTTTAGTTACATGGCATGGAGTTTTTAAGTTATTCATCAAGTCATTTCAATATGATAATATTTGAGAAGTGCAGATGTGGTCTAAGATGGGAGTCTCTATTAACTGAAATATTTGGTCATTTAAGTGATTCTTACTGTCAACTGGGCTTTTTTAGACTTAATATTATAAAGCTTCATCGCTGATTCTGATAATGATACAGATTGCTGAATGACAAGACTGAGAACAAAGTGTGAAAACAAAGATACTATACAATAGTGAACAAGAATATTCCCTCTTATTCAATGCAAATATTATAAAATTGCTTATACTGCATGGTAAAGCAATTTTTGTAGTACTGGGTTCCTACAATTGCAGTGCATTTCATCCTAAAGCAATCCTACCAGCTTGCCTTACTGCCACATAACAGCAAGACATAGGTTGCATTGAAAGGGTTTTTGCCGATTCAGGAATTTGATGCTTGATTTCTTGGTTCACTTGTACTTGTTACTAGAATGTCAGACTGTTCATTGTAAACTGGAAATATGTCATTTATTGGTCAAAAAGAGTGTTGCTTTGGAAATGTACCAAATGGACCTGCCAACATACAATGGCAGCTACTAAAGCTGTGTGGATTTGCCCTGCCAAGTATTGCTCATGGGCCTGAACCAAAGCCCATTGAAACCAATGGGAATATTTCCATTGACTTCAGTTGGCTATGGATCAGGCACTAAATAGTCAGAATCTGGTAATCTTGTTGGGGCAATCTGCCAGAGTCATATAATTTTATTATCAGTGTCCCTGTGCATCAATAAGTTATAAACCACTTTTCTGTCAACCTTTAATGTGTCTATGTTTTGCAGAGGCCTTTGAGTCATTGCTTCGCTTTGCAGAAAATCACACAACCTCCCTGTTTGAGACAGCTTACAGAGCCATGGCAAAAGAAGCTGCAGAGCCTGTCAAAGAACTTTTTACAGACCTCTCTCTATATATTTTGGGTGCTGAGACTACAGTGGAAAATGCAGTTTTACGGTTCTTCGACAGTCTCTTTCCTTTGGTTTACAGTCGGCTAATAAACCCTGGAATTATAGATTTATCAGAGGAATATACCGAGTGTCTACGACTAACAAGACAAGACATAAATCCCTTTGGACGTTATTCTAATGAAGTGGTTACAGAGCTGTCAAAATCTCTTTGGGCAAGTAGGATGCTAAACCAGGCCCTCAATATGGGCATTGAAGTGATAAACACAACTGAACATGCGGCTATTACAAAGGAATGTAGCAAAGCACTAGTGAAGATGCAGTACTGTCCACATTGTCAAGGACTGACACTAATCAGACCTTGCGTGGGATATTGTCTAAATGTAATGAGGGGCTGTTTGGCCAGTGTGTCAGAGCTGGATACTCAATGGAGGGAGTATATCTCCGCACTGGAATATCTGACTAATGAAATGGCTGGGTCGCATGATCTGGAACTTGCACTTCTGGGAATCAGGAATTCAATCAATGAAGCCATTCTGCATGCACAGTTGAATGGGCCACAACTCTCTGCCACAGTAAGTACTCCTTAATTGTTTTGAAGTTCACTTTTTTGCTTTCGTTATTTGATGATCATTTGATGTTTTTGCATCAATTAGCAGCCAACAAGATCTTTGTCAATAGTGCATGCATATATCACAGATAATTACTATGGGATTCAGTAGCGACTGACTTAAAATGAAATGAAGAAAATTGTAGACTTTCTGTGGAATTTGCTAAATAGAGAATTTAGAGTACTTTACAAATCTGGTCAATGTGTGGACTACAGTTGCACATTTGCATGTTAGAACTCCTAGCAACATTTTCAGAAATTATCTACCAACTGGGGATTTTTTAACAAAAGGGACAGGGAGATTCCAATGTGGGGTATTTAGGAAAGTGGGATTGTGAGTGTAAATATCTCTATTTGCTAAGAATTCCTAAAAGCACTTTCTTTAGTGCTAAATATCAAGCTATCAGGAGAAAAAAACCAAGAAAGATGCGGGGGAGAGGGAAACAGTAACATGATATGATGACAAAGAATAGAAAATGGATGGAGAATGGAAGAGTAGTGAGATTATTAAAAGCGCTATTTAATGTACAACATTTACATGAGTGAAGGCTAAAAATATGCTGATAGCGGATCTATTTTGTATGGCTGGTGGGATTAGGGAGGCAGAGCTAGGGGTGTTAGAATTACACAATAAATAATGGCAACATATAACTGACAAGCCTTCTGATAAATTGTTGAAAGCTGGGCCAGAAATTATTGAAATGACTAATGATGCAGCTGGCTAAACTTGTATGAAGTCCAACACCACCATCAATAAAGAATCATGGCAACTGTGCTCAAAACAGGGTTGAGACTAATCTAGGAAAATTCAAATTGATCCCCTTGACTTAGAAGAGAAGGAAACCATACTGAGAACAAGTGAGAAGGAAATGAGTTGCAGAACTTTAGAAGGTTAATTCCTGTGCTGAACTTGGCTTACCATATGATTTAGGGGGAAAATACTTGAGAGACTAAAGAAAGGGGAGGCATAAAGAATGCAATTCCAAACCAGGAAAATTTGTGCCAGATGGACATGCCAGCATGGCAAACCTAAGTGTTTATAGTTTAGAGCAATGGTAAAGATATCAAATTCATCAACACTTTCAATTTTGAACAAATAAGGCAAGACAACGAGAGCACAAATGAAAATGTAAAAAAAATAAGAATATACTATATGATTAAAACATTTGTTTAATGCATGCTTAGAGGCATTGTTATGGTCCATGTTATCTCAGGCTCAAGAATGTTCTTTCGTCAATCATGCTTGAATTTGTGGAGACATTTGCTGCTCTGTTTGGCATCCAAGGATAAACTCAGAACATTAGGACAAGGTTGTCTGTGTTCATGGAATGATCCATGATGGTGTTTTCATAGGCATCTTGTGCAGTGTGCATGAGCCATGGAACTTCCTTCCATTTGATGATGAGTTCATGGTAGCACCATAGAGCACTGTATGCTTAAAAAAACTCCACCCGTACCCCAGATACTTGAAGAACAAATTATCAGTATTAGAGACCCATTCCACTCCTCCATCCTGATGCCATTGTTGTGATACATTAGAGGTAGATCAAGATACTTTGTATATTTCTATGTATTGTATAAGAGGTGCATCTGGTCGCTAGGAGAATTACAGTACATAGACCAAAATCTCCCCTAAATCAGATCCATGCATCACCATTGACTTCCAAGGGGGTAAATGAGAGCAAACTTAGGCTTTCTAACTATTGCAGAAAAAATGACCTGACACATACATTGCATTTGTTGTAGGAACTATTATATTTTAGCATGCATTTTTATGTCATAATGCATTGCATTTGTCAGCACAATAATCAGCACGCTGTGATTTTGACGTTTAACGTTGGGGAGGGGAAAATACACAATGCAGGTGAATATCAGATAATCTAGGGTCTTATCCTGCACCTTGAAGTCAATGAGAATTTTGCCTTTGATTTCAGTGGAAGCACAGTTGGGCCTTGAAGTGTCTTTCAGGCTGAGAAAGTTTCTGCTAATCCTAATGTGAGTGTCTCATCTGAGTCATACATGATTCCCTTTCATTAAACTTAAACATTTTCCTTCAACTTTCCAGATGATCTGAACTAGATAACTACATGGAATTCTTTATTCTTCTTTTCAAAGATCTTCTCATTTGCTTTCACTAGGGGAATCTCAGTGTACGAAGAAGGCTGTATATTCTTTTTCTTTATTATTTTGTGGACTGATCTTTAGGCTGAAATTGTGTGTTTTGAAGATGAAAAGTATACTGCGGTTCATGTTATCCTGTCTTCCACTCATTTTAGTTTTCAGGTTTCTGTAGGGTAAGATTATATTTGTGTGACAGAGCACATTCTGGTATTTTGAGTAAGCATGCAGTCTGATATTGGTTTAAAACTTTCATGATTAGTTACAGGAGATAACTGTTATTTAGAAGTGTGACAGGGTCGGGCCAGATGGCTATAGGAGAGTAATAGAAGGCAGATATATTAGCCCCAGGCTAAGTAGGTCCCTTTTCCCTGGGTAAGGTAACAGGGGCGGTTCCAGAACAATCAGGAACCTTCTGGAGACAATTAAGACAGGCTGATTAGAACACCTGCAGCCAATCAAGAAGCTGCTAGAATCAATTAAGGCAGGCTAATCAGGGCACCTGGGTTTTAAAAAGGAGCTCACTTCAGTTTGTGGTGTGCGTGTGAGGAGCTGGGAGCAAGAGGCACTAGGAGCTGAGAGCGAGAACGCGGACTGTTGGAGGACTGAGGTGTACCAGCATTCTCAGACACCAGGAGGAAGGTCCTATGGTGAGGATAAAGAAGGTGTTGGGAGGAGGCCATGGGGAAGTAGCCCAGGGAGTTGTAGCTGTCGCACAGCTGTTCCAGGAGGCACTCTAGACAGCTGCATTCCACAGGGCCCTGGGCTGGAACCCGGAGTAGAGGGCAGGCCCAGGTTCCCCCCAAATCCTCCCAACTTCTGGTCAGACACAGGAGTCGTCAACCTGGACTGTGGGTTCAGAAAAACGGCCAAGCTGAGGGCTGCCGTGAAGCTCCAAGGCGAGCAAATCTGCCAATAAGCGCAAGACCCATCAAGGTAGAGCAGGAACTTTGTCACAGAAGATTAAGCCCAATTATGCTCTATTTCCTTTAGTCAGGCTAGTTTCTCAGAAGAAATGGACAAGAGTTCTGGCTACCATTTTAGAACTTCCAGCTGTGTGATCGCTGATTGGAATCCTAGGGCCTGTTCCTCAAATACACTCATTCCCCTTTATGCTGCTCTGACAGTATTTGTATCTATTTTATTTATTTGAAACATGCTTTCACATACATGAACTTCCCATTCCTTTTTATATCACTATGTAGTGATCATTTCATGTTTATGAAGTTTATTTTTCAGCTTCAGGAAACAGGAGATGTATATCTTTTACAACAGCAATGTCTGTAAAAAACACTGTACTTCATTCAGTAGTAAATACTCTAACCATGGAAAACTCAATCCAGAAACAGAGCACTACTTGTCACTTTGTTATCCTAAGCCAACTTTAATTAATTCTCTTTTAGGAAACATTTACAATTTTTGAAATAGACACATGGGGCTTACATGCTAAAAATTAAAGTTTCATATTAACTGATTGGCTAATTGAAATGAATAATGGAAAGCTGGCTATTTTTTACCATGTGGGGAAAGGGTTAAGTAAACCAATAAAGTGCTTACTATACTTTTTACTCAAGAGAAACTTATTTCATATGTGTAAGCAAAAAAATCTATTTGCATGAATGGTGCGTAACTTCCTTGAGACTGGCCTGTAGTGATCTGTTCCATTACAGCCAAAAGACTTGTCGGATTCACCTGGATGGCATGTGTGAAAGGTCACCGTTAAGCTATTAGTACTCTCTTTCTCTTCAGATTCCTATAGAACAGGCACTGCCATTTGTGCAATGAGGCTGGCATACACCCAGCTACTTAAACTAATGCGAGTCTGCTATGGGCTGCAGCATCAGCAATCATAATCATTATTTTCTGTTTCGTCTGCTGGAATCTAATTGTGTGTCATATTGAAAGGAATGCTGACTGCCTCCTGGTGCCAGATATGTAGACCTAGCTTGTTTACTCTTGATATCACTTTGAGTGAGGCTTTCCTCTTCTCCCTCCCCCTCCCTTTTGGGGGGGGGGTTCATTCTAAAGCTAGACACTTAAAATCAACCTTCGTTGTCTGGTCCAGTCCGTGTATTTCATGCATCAATACATTTTTATTATTTCCTGCAAGGTGGAAGAAAGGTACCCCTGAACAAAATGCTAATTGAGGTGAAGCAGGACTGAAATGCATGCTGCCCACTGGCAACTGTGGGAACTATACACAAATTTCTTATCCAGGGATAAGCCAAATTCCCACATTCACTGTCAATAAAAGGTCACTCTCCCTCAAAGATGATGATTAAGGAAATAAAGGCTTTCAACAAAGCATTTAAAATGAGCTTTTAGTCAATTCCTATTCAGCAAAGTGCATAAGCACATGCTTAACTTTAAGCACATGCATAGTTCTGTTTACTCCAGTGAAACTTAAGCAAATGTTTGTGCATTGATGAATGGATGCCACACTCGCTGCTGTTTATCCATTTGGGGGTTAGTAATTCTTGGAAAGAAATCAAAGTAAGGTGATATTGCAGCTGTTTGTGGGGGGCTGATAGGGGCTTGGTTGTGGAATCCTTCTTCACATTGGTGAACAGTTACTCATACAAATAGATAGGTACATTTCATAACTGCAAATGATGCCACCAGAATGATTCATGAGTAAGTACTCACCAAGGTGAGTGAGACTTCTGCGGCTGGGGCTAACGAGATTAAAATCTGATGGAACAAATTCATCCCTAGTGCATCTCCATTGATTTAGAGTGAATTTGACCTTATGCCTTTTTTGATCTTTCTGCACATCACCTTTGGAGTGTTCAGTCTGATACAATATTTTTGGCAGGGAAAAGAATATTTGCTAAAGGCCTATGAACTGAGTGTGTAAAGTAGTAAGGTAGTGGTAATTTAAAGGTTCTCCCCTTTTGGGAACATTAGCATTTGCTTTTCTCTTGAGTCTGCCTTTCACTTTCCTTGCAGATTACCACTACTTAACCCTGTCTCATTTGTAGCTGGTTCTGAAAGGAAGGATGGTCCAGTGGTTAGAGTACTAGCCTGGGGCACTTGTGAGAGCCAGGTTCAATTCCTTGCTCCTCCGTAGACTTCCTGTGTGACCTCACGCAAGCCACTTAGTTTCACTGTGCCTCAGTTTCCCATTTGTAAAAAGTGGATAATAGCACTTAATATCTCACAGGAATGCTGCGAGGCTAAATACCATGAGGACTGTGAGATGCTCAGGTACTACAGTAATGGAGACCATATAAGTATAATATAGATAGATTTTTTCCCAGATGAATATGCTGTGCTTGACCACAGACCCTTGTGTATTTGCTTTCTGTAGAATCACTGGGAAAGGAGGAGGTTTGGGTGGGGCTGCCCAAGTGGGTCCCAGGACCAATCACTCATGAACCTCATGGGACTCAGATGGGACCTACTACACACGGTCTCATTCAAAGGGATTTTAGGGCTGGGATGGACTTAGGCTAAACAAGTTAAATGCAGCATTTGGACATACAGGGAGAACTTGCCTAGATGGAGGTTTGACCTGGAGTTCTGAAGGATGGTACTCTCTTTCTCTGTCATTGCTCAAAGTTAATAGCATCTGTGTAGATTACAAAGAAAAACAGATATATCCTTCATCTGCATCCATTCATGTACTGGCCAAGAAGGTATTAACTCTGACCAGGAGTCAGGCTCCGTCCTGCAGGTGCAGAGTGGTGTGTGATGTGGGGACCATTGGGCCAGGGGAGGTCAGGATTCTGTGGAGTTAAGGCTCCTTGTATTCTTCGTCCCCCACATATGCCCTTGTACAAGGCTAAATGCAATCTGGCCCTCTGAGTATGGCCGGACGGTTTAATGGAGAGTTCTGTTAATATTCAGGAGTTGAAAATAGAAGTAGAAAATATTTGACAGCCTTTAGAAATGTAAAATTTGTCTAGGGCAAAGTTCTGCAGTCTCTACACAGGCAAAACTCCCACTGATCTCCAGCAAAACACCTATTGACTTCAGTAGAAGCTTTGCCCGACAGCTTGATCCTGTGTGAATGCTGATAGTAATGCATTGTAGCATTCATGGGTCAGGCTGCTGAGCCATGGTGGCTTTTCTGCTCACAATCCAATAAGGTGGGCATTGCAGGCTGGTAGGCTGGCAAGGACTCCGTGTCTCATCCATCTTGGGAAGTATCAAGCTGCTTGCTGTGAATATAATGTTTTCTTAGAGCCCTTGGACACATTTCTGTGCCAGTGGCTGGCTCTCATGGCTGACTGCCCATTTCTCAGATTTTTCTAAGTGCAGCCATTAAGCACATTTGAGTGAACCAGCCAAGCAAGTTAAAACAGGCGGGTCAGTGCATCATTTGCAATCACTGGATTGCATTTAAGCACTTAAGCTTGCAAAGTTGCCAACTGTTGTGTTTGGTGTTTTTCTTAAAGCTGCAACTGCTGGAGTCATGTGACTACATGAAAATATCAGCTCTCATTTAAAATAAAAAACCCCTATAACTTCTCATGCTGCTACTCATCACTGCTCAGTTCATTGGCACAAAGACACAAATGAGTTAGGAGCCCAACTTCCATTGGTTTTTAATGGGAATTGGACACCTAACTGCCCCTTATGCCTTTTGAGAAGCTTCCCAGTGAGGTCAACAGGTTTGTTCACATTGCTGAGCACCAAGAATATTTCTCTATGCTATCTACAAACCTCTCTGCATAAGTGTTGGGCAAATGCTGAGTGCTGGTGTCACAGGATCCTTTCACCACTATGGGCACCTTCTCCTGGCTGCTCCAAGAATTAGCTAGTCTTTCACACACCAGGGCTAGAGTGAGACTCCTCCAGCTTCTTGCCCACAGCCCTCTTATAAGGGCCAGCTGGGCCCTGATTGAGCTGGCCACAGCTGTGGGCCCCTACTCACTCAGCTTCCCCAGCTGTTCTTAATCCCTTTTACCCAGCCACAGCCCTCTCCAGGACTGCTTTTAACCCCTTCAGGGACCCTGCTACAGTCCCAAACACAGCTCCCTTCACCTAGGGAGTGACTGCAAGCTACTTCCCTTCAGCCCTCAGCCACTTTCAGATACTGGGCTTTATATGGGCCCCTCCTGTTCCTGTCCAGCTGAGCCCCCTCTCTTTATTTAATCCCTGCTCCCTGGCTCCTCCTCCAGGTGCAGCCTGGGCAGTTAATTGGCCTACCTGGCTACCTTAACCCCTTCAGATCTTGTGCAGGGTGGTCACACCTCGGTGTTAGTGCTTTGGCTCTTCACTTCTTGCAGTAGCATTCAGCAGCATGGAAGACCAAA
This sequence comes from Chelonia mydas, assembly GCF_015237465.2. Classification (NCBI taxonomy): domain Eukaryota; kingdom Metazoa; phylum Chordata; order Testudines; family Cheloniidae; genus Chelonia; species Chelonia mydas. The sequence goes on from NC_057855.1 coordinate 42,970,914, forward strand.
CCCTTCATAAGGAGTGCAGGTTTTTGCTCATAGAATGTCATTGTAAAATTGAAATAATGTGGATTTATTGGCTCTAGTTATTAATTTCAGTAGGTCTGTGCATAGGCTCACTGGTCCACCCATAAATTTTTCTTTGTAGGATCAGGGTCTTAAAATCCAAGATTCAAAAGTGTTGATTTGTACAGCAATATTAGGTTTATTTTTAGAAAGAGGAAGTTGATAGAATGTGGGAAAGACACATATTCCTATGTCTGGATTGTTCTTTGTGCTTCATGAAGATTTTATATGGATACTTGGGTATTTTCTTCTTCTCATTTAATACCTGAAGTTGGTGTATAGGAGAGAGGTTGGAGGAGATTCGAAGATGACACAAAGAGCCATAACTTCATTGGCTTCAGTGTAGCTCTACTGATTTACTCCCTCTGAGGATCTGCCAGATTGTATTTTCTGTGTTGTACTAAAGAAAACAACAGCTGACAGAAAGCCTGATGGAGTGCGATCATTATATCAAGAGCTGATCATAGGTCAAGTATTATGAGAAGGCAGAGGGATCTGTGACCTGAGTTAATTGAGAAGGACAGGCACAGTTAGAGGGGCTGAGAGTGGCTAGGGAGGTTATGCCAGGAGAGTTGTGAGAAAAGAGCTAAGGGGGGGAAAAAATGAGGATGGAAACAGGATAGTAGTTAGTAAATGAGGGATTTTTCTGACATGTAAGTGGCAATTTTAAGGTGTTAGGGAAAGATCCAGTGGAAAATGGAGTAGTTGATGGGGTGATATAGGAGCCGTTCCAATGTCAAAGGGAATTTTTTCACTGACTTCAGTGGGAGTTAGGCCGGGTGCCTAGTGAACAAGAATAAGAAAGCAGGAGGGGTGGATAGTTGAGGTTGACAAGGGATCTAGTGAAGACTGGGTGTATTGTAGATGAAATTGGCTTGACTTCAGCAGTGACAGAAGGGGAGAAGTGAAGAGGTTGTAGTGAAACAAGCAGGGGTGAAAGTAAGTCCAGTGACTTACCGGTACTCTGGGGCCAGCTCTGGCCCCCTGAAGGGGCAGGGCCTAGGGCGGAAGGGGCGGGGCTGAGGGTGTCAGAGCCAGCCCCAGCCCACCCTCTAAGGTAAGTGCCCCCCCCCCCACCGGGGTAGCAGCAGCAGCCCGGGGCTCCGGGGGCTATTTAAAGGGCCCAGGGCTCCCCTCTTCTACCACCCTGGCCCTTTAAATAGCCACTGGAGCCCGGGGGAAGCGGCGGGGCTCCAGCGGCTATTTAAAGGACCGGGGCGGTAGAGGCAGCTGGAGCCCCTGCCCTTTAAATAGCCTCTGGAGCCCCCGCTACCCCAGGGCTCTGGGGGCTATTTAAAGGGCCCGTGGCTCCCCTGCTTCTACCGCCCCGGTCCTTTAAATAGCTGCCGGAGCCCTGGAGTAGCGGCAGTGGGGCTCTAGCGGCTATTTCAAGGGCCCAGGCGGTAGAAGCAGGGGAGCCCCAGGCGCTTTAAATAGCTGCCGGAGCCCTGCAGCCGCTGCCCCAGGGCTCCAGCAGTGGGGCTCTGGAGGCAATTTAAAGGGCCTGTGGCTCCAGCCAGAGATTACCCCAGAGAATAGAAGCCAGATAGAACTTGTATAAGTGAGCGAAGCATTTAAGATCAGATTAATTACTTCCCAGAATATCAAAGGGAAAATAAAAAGGTCTTGTTAGATTGGAAACCGCTAGGGAGAATGCCTGATATACAGGGCTGTATGTGAAAGGTGATAATCATTTTTGGATTTTAATCCAGAAGTCACACACAAAAAAGAGAATTTGTCCATGGATGATACTTCATCTGCTGTCTAAAAGAATTACACGGGATCTGGGTTGTATAAACTTCACATGGCAGGCACCCTTCAAGGAAGAATTTAGAAGTTCTAGAACATGCATGAAGTACATCATTGTGCCATTCCCCTTCTGGAGTTTGTGAAAGAAAGCTAGCACTGTGTAGGTGCACATTTCATTTACTGCAGTGGTATAAGATTCCCATCCTGCAAACACTTATTAGTAGGTGTAATGTTTACCACCATTGTGACTTTGCATCATTGTTACCCATAGAAAAGAGAACGTAGACCAAGATATATTCTCACGGAAAGAAACTATATTGCTATTTGTACCCTTACAGCTCTGTAAGCTATGTCAATTTTCCCCCAATACCAATCATACTAAAGTTAATCAAGGAAAAAATAAGTATGTTTTAATAATGGCATATGCAAGTTTATATGTGGAGGCATTATTATTGATTTCAGTCAGTTAATTCTCCTCTTCTTGGCCAAATGAATATTTTGAAAGAGTTTCTTCTTGCAGGGTGACCTCAGCAGTCCCTTCTGGTCCCGTGTCTCCCCAATCCATCTCGCTAAGTTCTTAACTACCAGCCACATGGACTCTTCCCCTATGGTTCATCACCCCTGAAGGTGTGAAACCCGCACCGAATTATGAGTTCACTTTGGTACACACACTCCACATAGTTTGCACAACAGACACATGCTTGGGATAAAAATAAACAAAAAGTTTATTTAATAAAAAAATCATGGATTCAAAGATGAACTAGTAACAAAAAGCAAACACAGACAAGTGACACAGAAAACAAACATAAAGATGACCTCTCAGGCTTAACACTTCTCCATTAGCTAAATTCCCTTCTCCAATGCAAGTTGCCTATTGCCTGTGAATAGTTTCCCAGCATACCCTCTGTCTTAGAGGGGATCCAGTGCTTCATAGACAACCCCCTCCTTAGATGCTGGCTCTCAGTTTCTGGATGGCTTTCACTTCGAACCCTTTCCCTTTTAACAGGGTTTGCAGGTTTTTTCCTTCTTCTCAGGCTATGACCTGGTCTGCACTCCAGGGTTAGGTCAACGTAAGCTGCCTTGTGTCAGCCTCACTGTCAAGAGTCGTCACTTAAATTTGATTCCTGCCGACATAAGTGCCTCTCTACGCTGATTAAATAAATACGAGAGGCATAGAGTCAATGTCAGTGTAGTTAGGTTGACACAGTGTCAGCATAGACACAGCATTGTTTACATTGACTGTTACTGGCTTTCAGGAGCTGTCCCACCCTGACTGTACAATGAATACAAGTGCTTCTGGTAAAGATGCAAACTGCTGGTGCAAGGAGCCAAGTATGTGCACACACAAGCAATTTAATAACTACACTGGCTGCATGCCGAAGTAAGTTAGATCAACCTAATTTTTTAGTGTAGACATGGCCTATGGTAATTCATGGTTACATGGAGCAGGGGGCTTTCCCAAACTGGGTTTGTTTGTTTTTTCAGTTTCAAGTTGTTTCGGTGTTTTCCCATTAACTTGAATGGTCTACCATTGTCTCTTCCTGGTTGGACAATGCTAGTTGCTTGGGGCCAGTTTTGTGTGAACACCTGGCCTGGTAGGTGCCCTTACTGCCTGATTTATTCACAACACTGCTGTGAGGTGACGGTGTAGTTAAAGTATAGATTCAATTACAATTTTCTATACGTATACACATGCCTGTATTCTTAACCATAACCTGTATACAAATCTCCTAGTGACCATCAAGTTCAGGCCATTACAAGCTGTCATAGAAGACCTTCCTTGACATATTTTTGTACACAATAACATTGTCTGCAGCCAGTTGATTCAACTGCTTATTTTGGGGGTTCAGACCCGCCTGTTCTCCCGTTGGGGTCTCTGGTCCTTGATTGTCACAGATCCACACCCAGGCTGCAGAGGAAGATGAAAAACTCCCAATGTCCCTGACAATGTGACCAGGGTGAAAATTCTTTCCCGACTCCAAATCTGGCAATCAGTTAGACCTTGAGTATGTGAGCAGGGGACACCAGCCAGGCATCTAGAATGGATTCTCTGTACCACCTCAGAGCACTGGTCCATCCTGTCTGTTGTCCCACCTCCAGCAGTGGCCAATCTCTGATGATTCAGAGGAAGATGAAAAACACCTGAAGATATATCAAGCTAATAGTGCATCAGGGCAAAAATTCCTTCCTGACCCCTGCAGGTAATGGGCTAAAGCCTTGAAGTGTGAGACTTGCTTATAGTTATTAGCTTAATGCAGAGCTACACGTATTAAGAGCATGTTGAAGGCAATACAGGCACTCTTGTTCTCCCCATGACTCATGAAGAAAGGGGATGAAGAGGGAGACTCGCAGACTCCAAGGCCAGAAGGGATCGCCATGATCACCCAGCCTGACTGCTTGCACATGTAGGCTGCAGAATTTCTCCCTAAAGATAGATTAAAGCATATCCATTAAAAAGAGATCTAATCTTATTTATCGACTCCAAGAGAAGGTGAGTCCACGGCCTCCCTTGGTAAGCTGGTCCAATGTTTAGTCACCCTTAGAGCTAGGAAAGTGTGTCTTATTTGAAGGCTGAATTTGTCTAACTTCAACTTACCTGGATTCTACACCTGATACAGAGTTCTTATGTGATATTGGGAAAGTCTTTTAAACGAAACTTTTCACTAAGTATGTGTTCCTCAATTTCTTGGTGCCTGACCTGAGATTCTGAGGTCTGATTTCCAGAAGTGCAGAGCATTCAACATCTTGAGGACTGTGCTTTTTGAATTATGTATATTGCTAAGTAGTCTGAAAAATCAAATTCTAGGTATGTCAAATTGGGCACCCAAATTAGTAGGTACTTTTGACTTTAATCCCTGTGCTTCAGTTCCCCATCTTTGAATTGGGAATAATACAACACCCTCATGTCACAGAGGCGTTGTGAAAATAAATTAATTACTATTTGTGAAGCACTCAGATACTATATTGATTAGCACCACAGAAAAGCCCATGAAGAAATTAATATTTCTGTTTTCAGAACAGGATTTGAATACTATGCAGTAAATAAGGCCTGGGGCCACACATCGAACAATGAGAAGAAAATATTTTGAATAGCTGCTCATTCACTGAGCACCATTCATCCTGTGTACTGAATGAGGTAAGCGTTACGTGGGGGAAAAGTCTCCAGTTACGCGTGTGTAAGTGTAATAAACCATATATCAAATCCAGCTGCAGCAGATAAAGTTCCTATCTCACAGACTGGGCACTATCCATCGTGCTATTGTAAGGTGTCACAGGAAAAAAAAAGATGAGGAAAAATGGTGGCCCTTGCAGCTTTCTTAATGTTTAAAGAGATATGTAAACTGAAAGAAACTACAGAGAGAGCTGGCTTCATTGCAGTAGCACATAGCTAAGCGTATGAATTCCATTAAGTCTCCTTACTGCTCATGGCCTGAGGATTATCATCTTGATAATATTTAGCATTTCCACACTCATTATTAGCAGTATAATAGCACCTTGAAGACTCCACCAAGATCAGGGCCCCATTGTGTAAGGCACTGTACAAACACACAGTCAGGGTACGTCTACACAACAGCTGGGAGGTGTAATTCCCAGGGAAGATACATGTACATGGGCTAACTGGTCAAGCTGGTGCCTAAAAACAGCAGTGTGACTGCAGAGGCATGGGCAGTGGCTTAGGCTAGCCGCCTGTGTACAATCCCACCCAACCTCCTGGTGGCTTCACACCCTTTATAAGTACTTATTGTAGGTAGGTATTATCACTAGTTTACAGATGGAGAGACAAACCCAGAGGTAAAGTGACTTGTCCAAGGCCACACAGTGAAACAGCAGCAGAGGTGGAATTAGAACTCAGGAACGTTTCCTGGTTTCCAGCACTATCCTCAAGGGACATAGTCTTTTCAAAGAGACTGAAATGCCTGAATTAGAGAACTGGTATTAGTTTGGCTACAGAGTCAGAACCTGCTGGATGGCAGAAAGTTGGAGCGCAAAATGAAATAAGTTTCTTAAAGCAAATTCAGAAAAGGATCCAATGTTTTTGGAGACAATCATTTGGATGGTCTAAAAGCAATCGGGGCAGAAAAGAAGAAATAATTTTAGGAGAAAGCAGTGTTGTCAAAATAGTCACTTTTAGGAAAATAACTAAGTGTAGAGAAAAAGCTAGCAAACATACAGCAGCAGGAGATGACTGCACAGTACCTTTATAAATTTGAAGAGGAAATGGCAGTACTGTGAAATAACTTTTTGCCGAGTGAATTCATAGCAATGAAGGGTAACTCGTGGTCAGTAACTAACTACTTGGGTAAGTAGATTGAGCAGTATCATAAAACAACTTGTGGAGACTGTGGAGAACACCAGGAACTGAACCTGGGTGCTTCCTTTCTGAAAGTTTACCAGTGTCATAGGATCAACATCAGCTGTCAACGAGTGTGAAACCACAGTTTATGTAGTTTAAAATATCACATTTAATTTCTTGTAGCTAGATAGCTGAAAAGAACAACAGAAATGTACAGTGAATGATATGTTAATGCAATAGCACAGGGAGGGCACCCGCTAGGGATACCGTAAAAGAACTAATGTTGCAATTCTTTGAGGCCTCTCTTTCTGAGGAACAACCTGAGAGCCCGGGAAATAGGCGCAATGGCCAGCTCCAAGTGAGGAACCCATATATGAGTTATGAGGAACAAGAATTTTTTCCCTGTAAGTTCTGCTTATTAAAATGAAATAACTTATTTAAATGAATTTGTAACAGCTACCAGCTTGGCTGACACACCAGGGATGTCCAGAACTGAAAGCATTAGCTGCTACATCTTGAGCTAAAGGGCCAAGACTAAATGAGCCTTTTACAGCCTGAAATTCTCTGCAGATCAGGCACAGAGGAGGGAAGTGTGAGATGCTCACCAGTGGGTTACACAGTGAAGTCTCTTTTGCACGGGTATTGCACGAACCCCTCAGAATGGAATGACTGAGCTTTTTACTAAAGGTCAGGTATGGTATTCACCCTGGATGTAAACCAGTCTTCTAAATCAACATTAAGCTTTTTGTTTGTTTTTGTGTTACATACTTGTTAAGACACTATTCTGCAGTGATAGTCGAATAATGAAGAGAGATTTTCAAAAGCCCCCAAGGGAATTAGGTGTCCAACACTCATTGGGATTTATTGGTAGCTATCATTTAACTGCCATTATTTTCTTGGTTTACAAGCATTTTGAACCCTGAATACTACAGAAACTTTTCTGGAAATTAGTCATCTGAATGGTTTGGTATATTTGCTTCATTCATTTCCCACTCCGTTTTCAGAAATATTAATTGAATCAGGAGTTACTGCCACAAATGTTTGCAGAAAGTGAATTTCAGATAGGAATGTACGAGTTTTCATAAAAAAATAATTTTGAATTTGTAAGTGGGAGAGTTCTCATCAGAATTGCTTGAATGCTCATCCAATAGGGAAATAGATGCAATTTTATTTAATTTACCTGACCAATCACAATTAAGCAGCATGACTCAAATATGCCTACTATTTCCACAAAACTGCATCTGCTCTGTTCTTTGTGTCCTTTCTTTTTTTCTGTATTTTGTTTGGTGTTATTGACATAAAATTCACAGTCATTGTATATGTGGTCCACTGAAAATATATGCGTTACTCTATATTACAGAGGATCAATTGACACACACACACAAAAAGAAATATGCATCTTTTATGGAGCTGACTTTTTTTTTCTTTTTAAGGCTGCTGTAGTTTATTAAAAATAATGGATTTCTGTAGCTGCAGTAGTTTGGAATTTTTGGCACTTCTGTTTGTTGTGGTTAATTGTTGGTCTTATAAATTAACAAGGCCTCAGACAATGAAGGTAGAGTGTTGCTGGGTTGGGGTCCAGTCCCTGGTGAAAAATGCAGTTCCAGCATATTGGCAGCTAGACTGCTTGTTATTCATTGTAAGGCATCTAGCTATGGGAGTGTTAGATGTTTGACGGCATTGAATAGATTCCAGTCAGCCATACAAACTACCTCCACTGAAGTGGAAAGGACCATAAAATTGTTTTAGCAACAGCTAATTCTCGTGGGTCTTTTAGGGCTTTTTTTAACTGTTTGGTTGCCCATAGAAGATTTGCCAATTCAAATAGTAAACATTCTCAAGTTGTTTGTATGGGCTTGTCATTGAATTCACATCTAATTTATCTTAGATTTTTTGCAGGAGCAGAACCTATATTTAAGAACATTTTCCCCTCTTTCCTCCCTCCCCCATTCCTGATGCTCTAATTATGTACCATTACAAACTAAAGCTTCTTTTTTTTTTAATTGACCTGGTATGAATAGTTTTCAATCTCATTGTCATCAAGGAAAGATTCAAGCAATGTGGATATGCTATTTTTCTCACTTGAAGGAATCTAACTTCCTGCCTCTGCTTGTTTCTTGGCCATTGAAAGTCCAACTAAGCCAGATGCCCCAAGACCTTTTAAAATCAGCCTTGGGGAGAAATTTTATCCTCTTCAACCACTGGCTAGAGGTATAGATGAGTCCTGACTTACCTGAGAGTCTAGAATGGTATAGACTCCAGATGTAAGGTAAAAGGAAGTCCTGGAAGGAGCAGCCTACCATAGACTGTGATAAAAGCTGGGGACAGCAAAATCTATAATAGCCCAGACTATAAGAAGGAACGCTAGGGATAACTAGGGTGAAACAGCCTTGTGGCTGCAGGAGCAAACCAAACTAAGGCTGGTAGTAGGGACCTTGGAGAGAACAAGCACGTGCTAGAAGCAAGAGAATCCAGGCCTTCGGGATGTTATTGCAGGGCTGGAGAATGAAAATGGTCCAGTCAGCCACCCAGATCCTCAACTGGTGTAAAATGGTGTAATCCACTGAAACACCAGCTGAGGATCTGGGTTAAGGAAGTAAAAGGAGCCAAAGGACAATAATGAATCTAAGGGTGCAGGATTTGTATCTGCTGGCGTTAGGTGGCCAAGTGAGCTTGGGACCATAAGCAGCATGAGGTGATTCTTCCCCCACCTGCCCCAGCTAACATTGTTACCTGTACCAAATATTTCTTCCATGTAATGAAAAATATTTTAATTATTCTGTATAATTGGCCAGAAATTGGTTTCCCTCCTGTTTTTTATTTCACTGTCAAGTAATTATGTCAACATCAAGTTGATTAACTGAAATAAAAATGGTCTTTACCAGCAACTGGCCTGAAGGTAAAAATACCAGCTGCGCCAGTAAGACCTCAGACAGCAGGCAGCATCACCCCATCCTCTGTGTGGTGCTGGAACTAAACTGAATCAGGACAAGGAGAACAGCCAGGCTGTAGAGAGACAGCCCAAGGGGCAGAGCTTGGGAACTCAGAGGAAGACACTGGCTCATGTTATGCTTTCGCGTAATCTATAGTGAAGTGGAGTGAAAGTGCCTAATGGCTTCAGTGCATTTCAGTGGTGCTTTATTCTTTATATAGTGAATTTCACTCCTCTGTAGTTAGGCTCCATCATGCTAATCCCCATGAATGCAACACAAAATTCTTTACCTGGCAGGATTAGCCTCTCACTCTCCTCCTTTGTCGTAGCGGTGAACAGAGGAGGAGATGAGAAGCTTGCACTGCCCTGTGGGAGGAGGGGAAAAAGGAATCCCTGGCTCTTGGCCTTGCTGCAGCTGGTTTTAGAAGGGGATGAAGAGGAGAATCATCTAGATACAGATACACAGTGCTGGGAGTGAAGGCCAAGTCTTCGTACCTGCATACGCAGCTGCCAGGCCTCACTGCAATACAAGGTAAGTGGGTGGGGATCTTTCCCCAGGCAGTCTCTCTCTCCTGGTATAACAAAACTCTGCCCAGGCTGAAGTTGGGGGGAGGGTGGTTGTAGAAAAACTATATGTATGTATATTTAAATACCTCCCCTTTGTACAAGGTTTTCACATATAACTAGTGATTTTGGTGCCTCAATTTTCAGAGGCCCCACTCGAACACCTGAGATGAGATTGATTCTCTGGAGATGGGTGCTTGGCACTTTGACAGTGAGGCCCCTTTAAACTGCCTCAAAAAAAATCTTGCCTTTAAAATTGGAAGACCCTCATAACCTATATGCCAGCACCACGTAAAGATTGCCTGCCTGCCTGCCCAGTTCTGGGTCTTGCAGCCGGCTCTGACCTTTCCTTTCAAGGCCAAAAGTTCTCAGGCATCTGAATGTAAAGTCTCACTTTTCCAGCAGAGACATCTTGCAGGCTTGAAACCCACTTGCCTATATTTTTTGACAGCAAAATCTTCCCAGACATAGGGCTAGTGGCCATTCTGTGCATTCCGAGGGGCGTCTTTGTTATTAGAAAGGTAGTGGGGGAGGGAGTTAGTGAGGCTGTATACAGAGATAGATATTTTAAAATGTATTATCCATCCATACAGACATTCATGTTCATGCACATTCTGTTACTGAACCGTGTTTTATTTGTTTCTTCTGTGTAGTCTTAGGCAGTATATATAGTTATATAAATACATAGATTTCCCTAAGAGTTTGACATATACATAAAAGGGTGCCTAAAGTTAAGCTCCTGCGTCCATACTTCAGCATCTAGATGTCATTGGGAGTTGCTGGGTGGTCAGCATGTTTGACAAGCAGACCGTTTTGTGATCTTCGTTGAGGCTAGTAATAACAAAGGAGTACTTTTTGGTATATTAGAATTTTGTGGCACGGGAGCAGTGTTAAGTTTCTAGGAGGGAGGTTACATAGTCAGTGTAGGATGGGTACTGTGGTTGTCTGTAGATATCCTGGGAAACCCCACCCTGAGGAGTTTGCAGAGGCCAATTGACAGTAAAATCAGGTTGTGATGGGAGGCAGAGAGACAGATGGCGTGTGAGGAATCAGATGGAGCATGCAATGACATAGTGATGGCAGGAGAGGGTATTTCAGGAAACAGTTGAAAATTATGACTGGCAGGGAGCAAGAGTTGGAGGAGCAGGAAGCCATGGGGTGGATGAGGCCCTGGATCTGGGAGGAAATTGGAGGTTTTCACCAGGGAAGTGCCCCCCTGCTGTCCCCTCCTCTTGCTCATGTGGTGCCACAGCAGAAGGACACCAACACCCCTGTATTGACACAGAACAAAAAGAGGGAGCTGTAGGATCCTTGCAGGAATAGGAACCCTGGCACCAATGGGGTTATTGGCTCCTTATCCCATCCAGCTGGCCAGCCTGATTGTCTAGTTACCCCCATCACCTTTTTCAAGGGGAACAAATTAACATCTGAGTGGTGAGAATGCAGGCTCACCTGTTCACCCCCTTCACTCTGTCACAAAATGTCATCCTCCCTTTTGGGGCCAATTAAACATGCTCTGTAAACAGGGTACATCTCTCAAAGATGGAATTTATTGTATTAAAGCACTAGGCAAAATGTAGGCAACACATTGACCAAGCGCCCTGTGACATACTGGGATACAATCCAGACCCACGGAGGGCTGTCACCCCTGCTCTGTAACTTGCAATGCCTTGCTGCTGTAGTGTCTAACCTGGATTGCACACAATCAGCTAGCAGGTCGTTCCCAGATGTAGTTGTGTAAATGCAGCCTGCCAGTGACATCCTGGCTGTCTCAGCCTTGGTTATAATGCAGGGTGACCCCAACACACTCCCAGTCTCAGACTTTCCCCACAAATGTATGTTTTGTATTGCCCAGCCCTCTCCTAGACAGTCCAAATATATTAAGTCCATAATTCCTTTAAGGGAATAATATATGCTAGCCTTATTTTATCTTAGTTACCCAGGCACTTTAAATTACACACTGATTAGCTAAAACAAGTTTATTAACTACAAAGAGAGAGATTTTAAGTGAATACAAGTAATGAGGCATAAAGGTCAGAAATGGTTACAAGAAAAATAAAGATGGGCACTAGGAAGCATTTTAACTTTACAAACTATATTACATTCAGGCAAAATTTCTCACCACATGCTTTCAGCAAGATGACTGACCAAACTCTTCAGGTCAGGAACTACACCCCCAGAGTTCAACAGCTGTTTCCTTTTGTTTTCTCAGGTGCAGCGAATGCAATGTGCTATGCGGGAGGGAGTCTTGGGGTGTTTTTCTGCCTTTTTTATAGTTTCAGTCCCCCTCTTGAAAAACATTTCCAGCTGAAAACCAGGAGGCAGAGTCTATGTGGAAGGATGTTCCCAGCTGTCTTTTTATTCCACCTGTTTGAGCTTCCTTTGTTTTTCATTCGGTGCTTCATGACTCTGTTTACTGCTTACATGCAAATTAAGGCACATATTCCTTTGTTTAGAACACACCTGTTTGCAGGCTTCTGCTTGGGCAGGGCTGTGGGATTTGGAACATGTGTTAATGACATCATACAGGGGAGTCTTATAACTTTACATACAAAGTTCCACACATATTTTATCAGGACAATACTGACCAGCAAATTGAGTTTGCAAATGATACCTTACAAGGCCTACCTTGTTCAAAGATTATTACAATAGTGTGTAGGGTGTGAATACGGGCAGTGTATTCCATCACACATGCCCACTAAAGCATCCCATTCTTGTTACATAGAAATGGCATAAGGGTTATTCAAATATTATCCCCTAGCAACTTCCCTGAGATCTCACTTCAAAGCACAGCTATTCTCTCTGTTAAAACTCAATGGGATTTCATCAGCAGGACTTGCAGTGTGAGTAAATTAAGCTGGATTTGACCCTTAGGGTGTGGCTACAGCTTTTTTGCTGTTCAGGTCTTCATTGTCAGCTACAGATTCTAAGATTACTAGAATCTGACTAAACAAAGACATTTCTTTCAGAATCTGTGCCAAATGCTGACTATTCTGATCTTTAGATTCCATGTCTGGTCAGGGATTCCTCCCCTGATTATGAGCAGATATTCAAGTTGGTACTGCTGTGTCTTTCCTGTCTGAGAATGGGGTATCAGTCAAACAGAGGTGTAATAGGTTGGTTTCATCTGTGAGCTCTCCGGGAAGACTTAACAGTATCTCATTGAAGGTCTCGTGGAACTATTCACGCAAGCACATACAAACATTCAAGCAGCCATTAATAACACGGGTTGCCGAATTCACCTTTGTCAAAAATCCGAGTGTGGCACCGGAACCCACAGAGCAGTATTCAGCTGGCACAAATACCAGTGCTAATACAGATGTAAAAAGGACTGAAGGGTATACTCCCCAGCAGGATCCCTATACTATTTGTATCAAGGTGGTATGGGGAAAAGATCTTCATTTTCAAGTGTTCCAGGTGAGGCTGGTATGTCAGGCTATAGTTAAATACTCCCAAGTACTGTATGTGACGACTGGTTGGAATGGCAGTAACAGTCATACATGGATAAAGATGGGACAATTGTCAAGACAGTTGTTTAACTAGAAAGATTTGACATTGTCTTGGTTTCATTAAGAATTAATTCGTGCAATGGAGACTGAGTGGTCAAAAGTATGCATGTCTTGGCTGAGATTCCCTTCATTCCTATAGAAATAATTTTCAGTGTCAAAAATACAGATGTCATCAGCACATACTTCTTGGACTGTATTTCAGGAAGGTCATGTGTGTATATATTGAACAAAAGGAGAGCCACTTTGGAGAGATTTAAGGTGACTGATTTTCTCCCAGCTTGCAGGATGAAGCCTCAGTTACTAATCACTTCTCAGATGAACCACATCACTGGCATTCAGCCCAGTGTGCCACTCAATGTTATAGGCTGCCATCAGGTCAATAAGGACTGCATCAATTTTCTTTCCATACATTTTCTGTGTCTTGAATCGAGATACCTAACCTTGGGTTCATCATCCCATCCTGAATCCAGCCAAAATGTGAGGCAGCCAAGTATTGTATAGTATTATAGTATTGGCTGCCTCATTAATCTGCATCAGGATTAGTCTGTCCACCAGTTTATAGGTAATACACAGTAGGGAAATCTGGTCAGTAGCTCTTTGAGTCTGACAGTGGTTTCTCTGGCTTGGGAACAGCTAAGACCTTTGCTCTCACGAGATGGCTTTTGGAATGCAACAATCCTGGGTACAATGATTCAGAAATCAAAGCTGCCAGCGTTTGATGATTGGCCCAAAATGAGATACAAACTTTGTTGTGGATATTACCTAGATCAGGGGCCTTATTCAGTTTCAATTGATGTATAAATAGGTGAAGTTCTTGATCAGTAAAAGGAGCCATTAGATTCATGTACACCCTTTTTAACTGCCATCTCTCAGCAACAATCATTTTAACTTCATTGCTGAAAATTTTATCTCAGTTAGGAGCTCTGCATTACCAACTGGTTACCAACTGGGATGTGATGGAGTTTGCTGTGACTGGGTATTCCCTCTTGCCCAGATTAGAATCTCTGCTCAACCTCTTAATTGTTTGTCAGACTTTGCAACTGGAATGTGTAAAATTCAATTTGGAGATAATTTCTTTCCATCATTCTTGCCTGGGATGATCTAGAAGGTGAAAAAGGTCTCTGTTTCTGTCAAAAACCTCCTGCTCATTCTTGGAGGATTTAAATTCCTGATTTTGTGTGGTTGCTTCAGATGGCCATTCAGAAATGAATATCTGATTCTGAGTCTTTACCCACAAGAGACTCTAACCTGGATTGGAAATCTAACCAGGAACTTCTGAAAATTCCATTGACATTTCTGGAAGCCTGCTGTAGTTGTAATTTGCATGCCTGTTGTGATCAGGCATGGCCGATGCTGAGTTCAAGGAACTATATCAAACACTTTATGCTCTGTGATTACCCCACAGTGTAGTCCAGTTGGAAAAAAGGCAAGGTCAGAAAAAGAACCTAAGGTCCATCTTTGCTATGGAAAGTGGGTGGCTGCTTAAGATCATACGGAAGCTGCAGGTTGACTGTCAACACCCAATCCTCTAGTCTTACTTCGTTTACAACATCATCAGGGTATCACTAGTGAGAGTGGTGTGACCACAGTAGACTAAAGATTCTGAGAAGATGGGTAAGACAAGAATTGGCCAGTTGGTAGATGGAGGATTGTGGACATTGATCAGAGTCAGGTCCTTCACTTTTATAGCCTGTCATTCATTAACATCATTTAGACCAGATGATGAAACAGGAGTTGCTGATATACCTTCTCTGAGGTAGGATGCCATCCTATATTGCCTGTGATGGAGGTTAGACACAACAGCAAAGCCAGAAATTGATTGTGGAGTGTTAGTAGTCAAGTGTGTTTCCTGAAGCACGATGATGTGCTTCATGTTTTACTCCTGTATGATGGAGGATATCTCTCTTGGCTCCTGACATGCCCTTGCTATTGAAGTGCAGCACCTTGAGAGCTAACCCCAGCACCAAGGTTTGTAATGTTGACCCTAATAGGAGAATGACTCCTTAGGGCTGTATTTATCTTTTGATTTTATGATGAGAACTTGAGCTCTGATTTTACATTTTGTCTACATGAGCTTCACTTTTGCTACTGACAGCCGGGGGGATGACTCCACTATGTGGTTAGAAGACGAGAAAAGGGATTTGACTTTAGACCCACCTTTCTTTTTTAAGGACCAAGGGAGTAAAGTGAGCAATAGGAAGTCCAGAGAAGAATTGTTGCTAGTAGCTTTGGCATGAGAATAGATGGAGGAGGAAAAAGTTTGGGGTATAGAAGATTTGGAGTCATCAGCGTAGGGGTGGTGGTTGAAGCCATAATATTGCTGATGAGCTCATCTAAAATGTAGATGGGAAAGGGCAGAGGACCGTGGGCAAAAATCTGATGGGACATCAACAGCCTGAGGAAGAGAAGCCACTGAAGAAGATACTGAAGAGTAAATGGAGAGAGAGGAAGAAGAACCAGCAGAGCAGAGTCAGAAAAGCCCAAGGAGAGAAAGAAAAATGAAGTGAAGGTGTGGGTAGACTGAGGAGGATAAGAACACAGACATGATCCTTGGACATACCTAGGATGAGGTAACTGGTAGGCTTGGTGAGAGCAGTTTGCATGGAATGAAAAAGAAGGAAAACTGGATGGCAGATATGCAGGAGAGAGCAAGATAGAAAGGAAGTCAAGGCAATAAAGATGGATTGCACATTTTAATAAGCTGAGGGACAAAGGAGATGAGGGCCATAGGGAGGGTGTTAGAGAGACAGTGGGGGCAGAGGGAGAGTCGTTCTTTTAAGTAAAACCATAACATATATGAAGGAATGGAGCTTCGAGAGAGAGAGAGAGGTTCATTACCTCAACTAACTAAATTACACCATATTGTTATGGCTGATGTCATCAGGTGGTACTATTACACACAATCTTCCAAATTACTTTTCTTAGCTTGCAAGAATTTAGTCTTTGAAGAAAAGCTCTATGGTTGTTAGTTTAGTTATGCAACAGTCCTTTGTGGCAAACAATGGGAGAATTTGCTGTCTGCCTTAATCTCACTAACTAGAGTCAATTTATGGGGCAAAGTGGTTCTTGGGAACCAGTCATTGGTGTGTGGGCTGAGATTTATGAAAGAGGGGACTGCCCATGTGCTGTCTGTGATGACTTTTGCCCAGGACTAGTGTGTCTCTCTGACTGTTTCACTGACCTGCAATGCACCAGGATTTTGCTACTGCTCAGCAGTGTGGTGACACCGGTGCTAGAAGTGGAACACTAATGTTGGAAGAAAGGGAACCAAAATAAACATCTCGTTACTACAGTGTTACTCTTAATCCTTCTCCCAGCTCTCCCAAGACCAAGCAAGTTGGTTGGGGCTTACTAATGAGAAAGTGTCGATTTGGTGTGTTTATGTTCAGATGACTGCAGTATAGGGTTTGCTGCACTACTCACTGTCACGGTTTTGTGCATCTTAATTGCAGCCACATTTGCTGTTTGAAGCCAGTTTACTCTAATGTCAGACAGATTCATTGAGGTATGGAAATTGGTTCTGCCACCAGTGCCATTCCATTTTCTGTGCATTTCTTGCCTATAATAAGGCCACTGCAGGATCCTGCTCCTCTCAATTTCTGTTCTATTTCATTGGGAGTAAAGGGGGTAGTCATGTATTCAAACACCTGCCCTTTTGGGAAGATGTTGAAAAGAATGCATTACACATTTGTATTAGCACTTAATTTTTTTTTCTGGGGAAGCTGGGGAAATTTCTCCCAGTATGGTATTAATTGCTTATCTCTATATATTCAATAGCTTCCCAGCACCAGGAACTGCATACCTACTTCACCCATCCCTTTCCCTCCTATTTCTATATAGTTCTCTTTGGTTTGCATTATGTTATTTATTTAGTTAATAGATCACAACACACTACATGGTACAGTGGCAGCATGTTTGTGTGTCTTTGTTCTCTTCCCCTGTCTTACCTGGGGTTGTACAAATACATCACAGAGGAGGGATGTTTGTATTATTATTGTTGAAGTGCCATCAGTGCTCGCAGTGTACAGTCACAGAATCTAGAGACGCAGAAGACCTGATAGTTCCTCTCACTGCTAGTGCTGATTTCTACCTTACTGTATGTTTACCTTATTTACTGCGGTTGTACTTTTATAGTTTTAACTGGTTTCAAGTGAGGCCACTTCCCATGGGGAGACTATTACACAGCTAACAGAGATCTCTCTCTCAAGACTGATAAAGACTTTTCTGCACTAACTGTATTTTTTCCCCAGCAATGGTATCCTTATTACCTCACACTATTCATTCGCTTCTCTGACTTACCCCCCCCCGGCCCCCGCTCCAACCTGTTGACGATTGCAACATCCTTCCTGTCACTTGATCTTCACAATTTCCATGTCATTTTTTGACTCCTGACTCTTCCCTTCTGTACCTCCAGGGTGTTGCCAAATCCTGTTACTCTCTAGCCTCGGTGACCGAATGCACCCCTGTATTCACAATTTACAAACTAGTGTAATAATCTTTATACAAGATGTGCTTTATGGGGTATCATCTGAAAACTAATAACTCACTGGTTGATAGTATCATGGTGAAATGTATGTGGCAACATTAATTAGCTATGATTTCCTCCTGTGTGATGTTAGTAGCGCATGTTCAAACCCACACAGTCCTGACTAGGCAGGAGAGGTTAAACAGGTCTGTCTTAAACAAAGGAATGTGTATTTACCTCAATTTTCATATAAGTAGTAAATAGGGTCCTTGAGACAGCAAGAAGGAGACAAGGCAGCTCTGCATTTGAGCATATACAGGGGGGAAGAAAGAGCATGGGGGGACCTTCACCCTTGGACTCCATGTTGCCTTCTTCATTGTTTAAATAAACTTTGCATTGAGGGGTAATCCTCAGAAGAAGAACCCACTTCAAAGAGGGACTGGACTATAAAAGTGAGGGACAAAACCATTCCAGTCTACCTATCTCTATTTCTCTCTCTCTCTCTCTCTCTTTCTCTCTCTCACCGAAGAAGACAAAGAAACCAGCCTTTTTCAGTTTGAGGGCAGATCCTGACTTGAAAATTTAGTCAGCTATGTTGCTGGAAACATGTAGTAAGATTTTTACCTTGAACCAAATCTAGTTTAAATCTTAGCTACGAGGAAGTGTTTTATCTTCATTTCTCTTGTAACTATTTCTGACTTTAATACCTTGCACATGTACTCACTTAAAACCTATCTCCTTGTAGTTAAATAAACTTGTTTTATTCTTTAATCAAAACTGATGCAGTGGTCTGTTTAAACCAAACTGTTTGCTACTTTAACTGGAGTTACCCAAACTGTTGGATATTGACCCCTTCCAGGGGCAATGGGCCTATAATATCTGAACTCTCCAGAACACATGTTTTGGGGAAAATTCGGAACTGGGAGTGTGTTGGGATCATCCTGCAAGTAGTAACCCAGGCTGCTGGATGCCAGAGTGTGGCGGGGGTGTTGCTGACAGGCTGCTGGGGTCAGAGTTGCTGGACCAGGGCTGCAGCTATACACAGACAGTCAGGATGTGACCTGCCTGCTGTTTGTGAGCACCCCAGGGGAGGAGCTACAAGAGCAAAGCATTGTTAGGCATCCAAGGTTGCGGGGTAGGGGGTGACACACACCGTCACTGGTCTGGATTGTGCCCTGGAATATGATAGTCCCACCTCACTCCCCTCTAATCGGTCTAAAATCCTGCTGCAAAGATAATTTTACTTTTCTGTTACTCAGATTTTCCACTCATCTTTGCATCTCTCCATTTGTGAAGCAAAGTCACTGTATCTCTTTTGTCATCTAAAACTGTACCATATTTTGACCTACGTGGGGCTCCATCCTCAGTGGAATTTAGAGTACGTACTTAGCACCTAGCAGGGTCTGGCCATGACTACTGCGTGTTGCTGCACTAGATATTTCAGTATTAACTCAATTCTGCATAAAGATTTAGACCTAATGTTCCTCCACGGTTTGAAAATAATACTGAATGACTTGTTAATGTTACTGAAATTTGAAAATATATAGTCAGTGAACCAGCATTGAAACTACGTTTAGTGGCCCAGAATTCTTTTCGTGTAAGAAATGCAATGCATTTTAGAAGTCTTATAGGTGTGAGCCTCCTCCACCATGGCATACCCATTTACATGTGTATTGCTCACTGCTGTTCTACAGCATAACTAAGCTATATTTGGCCCTGCCAACTCAAGTGGATTTGTGTTACAAATAACATAGAAGTCAGCAGCTAAGCTTTTCGTAGTAGGTTAACCTAAGTCTTCCATTGTGTTCATGCTGAAAGCTTTAGATTTTTTTAATATGGAAATTCATGGCAGCAGTGGGAACTAGTCAAATATATACTATGAGGTAAATCCTCAGCTGGTATAAATCCTCTTCGCTTCACTGACTTCAATACAGCTATGCTGACTTAAACCACCTGAAAATCAGGCCCAATAATTTTATTTGTAACCTCTGATGTACATCCCCTGCCTTGTGAATCTTACAAAATAGATAATACCTGGGTTAAGTGAGGAATATCATTAGTAGATTCCGCTTTAGCATTGTGCGGTGGGCCTGTGAAACAATCATTTTTTTTTCAGTATAGGTATCCTGACTCAGCAATCTATCTGCCCATTTTTAATATATCTACCTTGTCTTCCAGTTCTTCTAAAGTCACTTGGATCACAAAACTGAAAACAAACAATGCCTGAGATGGTAAATGACCCCTAAGTTTTTTGTTTTTGGTCATTTTATGTATACAGTGTTCTAAAGAAAAGGAGTACTTGTGGCACCTTAGAGACTAACCAATTTATTTGAGCATGAGCTTTCTAAAGAGTGCTAGGTGTTTCTAATGCTTCTCTCTTGACATTTCCAATCTGGTAGGTCAGGAAGATGTTAAGAGATTTAAATAAACTGTCTTCAACTTCTTACTCTAAATACAACACTTCTCTCCACATTTATAGGAGACTGTGTTTATTGACCACATGATATTAATGGTACATTTTTAATGCAAGTTCAGAACAAGGCGTGTGGTGTCAAAGCTAGTGATTGTGGCAAGAAAGCAGGTTAAAAAGGGTGGAAGGAAAGTGAACCCTAGCTGGGGATTTTGCTTTTTTAGGTAGGGATGGCTTTAAGGATGGCAAGAGATGGCAGTGGAGGAGAAGGGAGTATTTCCAATTTTTCGATCAGACATGAAGAAAAATTATGTGAAAAATGTAGAATTACCATCATCCCCAGTTTTTTTCATGTTTTGCTGAAAATACTTCCCCACTTTCCATCTGACTCTTCTCTAGAGAATACATTCTCCTTATCCCAGATTTATGATGAGGTTAGTTAAAAAAGGGTGAGTTGCATTAATATGGTGCACAGTACTCAACCCTTTAGATCTATGCACAGGGAGTGTCTCTGCGGGTCTCTGGTCCACGCTAGGGCACAGATGAGAGACTGGGAAGAAGCAGGGCTACTGAGGGAACAGAGCTACAAACACCATCCACTCCCCACGCGTGGCCCCACAGAGACCAGCAGAAAAAGAAAATGCAGCCCACTGGCGTTGCGCTGCTGAGAACTAGAAGGAGCAGAGCCACTGCCAAGGGTTTAGTGGACAGCCCCAACAGCCTATTCCATGGGATTGCCCATCTCTCTCCCCAGCACCAACAGAACTGAGTGCAAGCATTGTTATGGAGATTTCTTCCCCTAAAACTCCTCCTCCCATGAGTTCCCTCAGGAGGCGAGTAGAGGGGGTAATCAAGCCCCACATTATGACGTATTTACAGTAATATGACCAAGGCTTTACTGAACAAAGAAAGATATTATAGCAGGTGAAATCTACAGGGACAGTAATTTGGTGCTAAGAATAAAGAGTTTCAGTGCAGTAAACAATAACTGAAGGAAAAGTGTATTTTAAGAATACCTAATTTTAAGTAGTGTGGACAACATTAACCCAAGTCTCAGTTTTCATCTTCTTTTATATCAGAGGGATGAAAAGATATAAATGGTGATTACATAAAAACAGTCTATGAATAGAGAAGAAGGTGTACTTGTTCATGTGAGAATTGTGAATGTTTTATAGCATACAAGGCAAAAGGAGTTTATGTGAGAACCTGAGTCATTGTAAATGTAGTTGTAGAATACCAATAGAATTTTGATACACTTGTATAATAATAAATCGTAACTGTACTTTACGTGTTCACATATTTTAACGCTGTTTATTTTCAGATGTGTTCTGAGTGAGTTCCCAAAAGCAGTTTGTGCTTTGGGTATATATTAGTCAAGCTGGGTACAGCTCCTAGTCAGTAATGAATTCTATTTCTTGTCTTGGGGTAGACTTCAGGTACAATTGCCTTTTGGTATTGTTGCTATTTTATTCCATATGCAGCATGGAATAAATAATGTGTGAAAACATGACTATTGTTTAGATAGCCCAGTTACATTCACTCTTGTTGGTTTAGATTTATTGGAAAGTTCCTATGCATCCTTCATCTCTATGACCCTCTCTGCTTTAAGTTCTCTTCACTCACAACTATTCAGCTATCTTGATCAACAAAGAAACATTTTGAATGATTATAAAGCACACCTTAAAGTAGGATTCAAATTGGAAATTTTGTCAAAGACCATATTGTATCTCTTTATCATGATCCTAATATTAGGATCATTGATTGGTTAGATACCACTTTGACACTTTCTTGCTTTTTTCCTGATGAGTGAATTCTATGAGTGGACTAAAGCCAGCAGCCTTCCTTAATTTGCCATAAACCACATAAATCACAAATGATTTGAGTAGAATTCTTATGGCTTTTTCCTGATTATCTTCATGAAGTGCCTAGTCCTTGGACTTATACAAACATATTTTAAAGTTTTAAGTTTATTAAAGTCCAAAAATACCTGAAGATTTTGGGACTACAAAGGAACAGGTTAATCCCTCCTCTGAGATTTCTAAAATATGAACAGATTGCAGGGCACCTGTGTTCAGGACATGAACGACTTCTCAGTGGAATACCTTCTGGGAGTCCTGATTTAAATACAACTTTTTTTGGACTTATTGCCTGTGGAGGATTTCCACTGGCAGCTTTATCCTCCTTAACCTATTCTAAAACTCATTCTGTAGGATTGATCATCCTCCAAGTATCTAAACTATGTTGATTTGTCATTACCTCTTTTAGAGGTGGATCAGGGATCTGCCTTGCAAACAGGTGGGTTAGAATAAAACTGATTATTGGAATATAATTGAACAGGTTTTACCCAGAGAGTCTACATGACACTCACCTCTGGACGTACTTGAACTGTATCTTCGTCCTATGAACAAAAGGAGGGGTTTGATTTTGCATTCTTGTTTTAGATGAAGACCTGCCTGCTGAATAGATTAACATATGTGAAGACAAGAAAGGACCAGTGGTGAGCTGGAGCCGCTTCGCACCGGTTCGCTTGAACCGGTTGCTAAATTTTGAAGCAGTTTTAGAACCGGTTGTTAATCCGCTTCCTTGCAGGGGATGCTGAGGCTTTGATGGGCTCCGGCCGGGAAGTGATGTAATTCCTCCCGCGGCCACTGGGGGCGCTGTGCTGCGGGAGCCATGTGGGCTGCCGCCTGGCCCTGGGCACGAGCCCTGTTGCTGCTGCTGCTGCTCCCCTGGCCCTGGGGCTCTCGATGCTGCCTGGTGGGTCCCCGGCTGCTCTGCTGGGCCTGGGCTGCGTCCTGCTACTCTCCCCGTGAGTACCCACCACCCTGCCTCCAGCCACCCCCTGCCTCCAGCCACCCCCGCACCCCCTGCCTGCAGCCAGCCCCTGCCTCCAGCCACCCCGCACCCCCTGCCTGCAGCCAGCCCCTGCCGTACACACCCCCTGCCCTGCCCGCAGCCAGCTCCTGTCTCCAGCTATCCCCGTGCCCTGCCTGCAGCCAGCCCCTGCTGCATCCCTTGCCTGCAGCCAGCCCCGGCACACCCCCTGCCCTGCCCGTGCCAGCCCCGGCACACCCCCTGCCCTGCCCGTACCAGCCCCTGCCGCACCCCCTGCCTGCAGCCAGCCCCTGTCTCCAGCCCCTACCGCAACCCCTGCCTGCAGCCAGCCCCTGTCTCCAGCCCCTGCCGCACCCCCTGCCCTGTCCTCAGCCAGCCCCTGCAGCACGCACCCCCTGCCCTGTCTCCAGCCAGCCCTGCACCCCCTGCCTGCAGCCAGCCCCTGCCACACGCATCCCCTGCCCTGCCCGCAGGCAGCCCCTGTCTCCAGCCACCCCCACACCCTCTGCCCTGCCCGCACAAGCCCCTGCCGCACCCCCTGCCTTGTCTGCAGCCAGCCCATCTCCAGTCACCCCCGCACCTCTTACCCTGCCCGCAGCCAGCCCCTGCTGCACCCCCTGCCCTGCCCTCAGCCAGCCCCTGTCTCCAGCCAGCCCTGCACCCCCCTGCCCTGCCTGCAGCCATCCCCTACCTGCAGCCAGCCCCTACCTCCAGTCAGCCCCTGCCCTGTCTCCAGCCAGCCCCACACCTTCTTGCCTCCAGCCAACCCCACACCCTCCTGTCTCCAGCCAGCTCCGCACCCCCTGCCCTGCCCGCAGCCAGCCCTGCACCCCCTGCCTCCAGCTAGCCCTGCCCCACACCCCTGTCTGCAGCTGGCCCCATGTCCACTAGTGCCCTGCAGTTCCCAGGGCAGTAACCCTGCACACCTGCTTCAATGAGGAGGGCAGGGAGCAGCTGGGACCCACACATGTGCACACCCTAGGGTGACCAGACAGCAAGTGTGAAAAATCAGGACGGGGGTGGGGGGTAATAGGAGCCTATATAAGAAAAAAAACCCAAAATCGGGACTGTCCCTATAAAATCGGGACATCTGGTCACCCTAGCACACCCCCAGGGAGTGGCGGGGACCCACACATGTGAAACGGAGCTCATTTCTAGTTCAGGCCCATCTTTTTAAAAAAAAACTTTAGGCAGGGTTAACATACATCTGTATTTTCCCGGACAGGTCAGGCTTTTTGGTTCTTAAATCGCCGTCTGGGAGGAATTTTTAAATTTTAAGAATTCCTCCTGGGGAAAATATGGATGTATGGTAACCCTGTTGGTACAAAAAATACATACTGGGACACATCCCTTAAATCAGAACTTTTTATAGGGAACCGGTTGTTAAGATTTTGGCAGCTCATCACTGGAAAGGACCATTATGATTATCTAGTTTGACCTACATAACACAGGTCAGATAACTTCACTGGATAATTTCTGCATGACGGGCAAATGGGGAGAGAGCAAAGAGATGCAATTACTTGCCCATGGTCATGTAGCAGAGAATAGAATCCAAGTCTCCTGATTTCCAGTCCAGTGCCCTAGCCACTCGACTGTTCGACTTGGATTAAGCGTATATCTACATTGCAGCTACAAGCATGCTTTCTATCTCAAGTAGACAGACAGATGCTAACTCTGCTTGAGCTAGTGGGCCAAAACTTAGCAGAGCTAAAAATAGGTTCAGTCATGGAAAGTGCTGAGCAGCTTCTGGAGAGGCTGCGCACCTCCAGCTTTCACTGCAGCTTCTCCTATTCCTTCCAGTGTCTACCTAGGTGTTCAGACTAATTGTTTCAGTAGGATTTCTTCTGTCCAAAACCTTGTGTCTATTTCCTAGCGATCCATTTTGAAGATGAAAGGGATGTAATCTTATGAGAAGCTCAGTGTCAAATAATTAGTATCTCAGTTTGGTTTCTGAGTGTTGAAAAAGTTTTCTGCGGCTGGAATTCTAAAGGTGCATTGTTTTATGCTGGCGGAAGAAATGCAGCTGTTTAAAATATAAAAAGAAGCAGTTTCTAATGAGATCAATTTTAAACATTTATAGCAACACTCAGTGCATGGTTCTGCCCTGAATAGCGGCTGTGTAAAAATGGTGACATTTTACTCTACAGTGTCCGGTTTACTGACATTAATTACAAAATAAGTTTTTGCTCCTTTTAGTTTTTAAAACTCTTTTGGCCCTGCTGGAGCCAACACAGATGTGGCAGAATGAGCTGAAATCTATTCTTCTTGTAAATCAGCAGTGAAATTTTTTCTGACTTCCAGTCAGTTACACATGTGCAAAACCAATTAAGTCAAGTGTAGTACAGATGCCACTGAGACAATGGCTTATAGACTATGGTGTTGTACAGATGTTACTGACTGGACTTGAAAGATCTTTGTTACTGGCTATGGGTAGGAAGGAGGTCTAGTGGATTAGGCAATAGATTGTGGTTTAGTTCAATTCCCAGCTTTGCCAGACTTTGTGACCTTGGGAAATTGCCTAATCTACTCTATCCCTTAGTTTACTGTCTGTAAAATGGGGATAATGCCTTCCCTCTTCACAGGGGTATTGAGGATAAAAATCCATTAACGATGGGCTGCATAGGTACTCCAGTGATGAGGGCTATATAAGTACCTAGATAGATGAATATAATGAATGAGCAGGAAACAAACCAACTTGACTTTTAGAGCCTAGATTGAATCTCCTGAAATGAAAGTTAGGAAAAGAGAGCTTTCTTTTAACATGTAAACTGAGCTCACTTGGTCTGGAAATCATTTCGAGATGATAAACATAGAAACTAGTGCTGGCTGAAATTTTTAAATTTTTTCATGGAAAAAATGTCTGGATCCAGTAACCACACGCAAACACACCAATCAATTGTTATCTACAGCCAGGCACTCAGACATCACAGAATATGCACTGAGAAGGAAGTCAAGGATATACACTTTTAACACATTCAAAACCACTTTCACTGAACAAAGACACTCAACCAGAGAGATAGATTGCATCATGGAACAGGCCTCCTAAATGCCCTGAAAACCTGCTTCAATACAGAAATAAAGCCCTTTCCGACTATACACCCCCTAGTTGTCACCTATCACCTCACGCTGGGACCTCTATGGGGTATCATCAAACAACTACAGCCCATACTCAATGGGGACCCCATCAGGAAAGAAATATTTCCTGAACCCCCCTTTCTGGCCTTCAAACAACCCTCCAGCTTCTCCAAGCTCATCGTCAGAAGCAAGATCCCCACAAACCAGGACACCAACTGAAAGTCACGCCAGACTCTGCCAGAACAACAGATGCAAAACCTGCAAATATATCTCCACTGCTACAATGGTCAACACTCCTAACACACTTTTCAAGATCCATGAGTCCTACACATGGCTAACACAACAGGTCGTGTACCTCATCCAGTGCACTCAATGCGCCAATGGGCAACCATGTAGGTGAAACCAGACAATCTCTACGCTTGCAAATTAACTCACATAAAGATAAAAGATAAAACCCACATCACCTGGGGGTGCAGACTTTTCACAAAGCGATCGCTCGGTATCTGACCTCTCTGTCCTCATCCTCAAAGGAAACTTCCACGACACTTTAAAAACATGAGCCTTGGAGCTTAAATTCATAACTTTTCTAGACACTAAAAATCATGGTCTTAATCAAGACACTGGATTTATGGCTTATTACAACAATCTGTAACCCGCTAGCCCTCCTTTTTTCCCCCTTTGACTACAGGGGTGCTAACAGGTCACTTCACCTTGAATAGTCCCTGAAGTAGGAAAGCCTTTTGTAGTGCCCTTTACATGAGGAAAAACAACAGATGCCTGACTGAAACCTTGCTGAGCTTTTAAAGCTCGTCTTCAGCATGAGGGATGTTGCCGGAGGGAGGAGAGATTTGTTGACCACAATCATAGAATCATAGAATCATAGAATATCAGGGTTGGAAGGGACCCCAGAAGGTCATCTAGTCCAACCCCCTGCTCGAAGCAGGACCAATTCCCAGTTAAATCATCCCAGCCAGGGCTTTGTCAAGCCTGACCTTAAAAACCTCTAAGGAAGGAGATTCTACCACCTCCCTAGGTAACGCATTCCAGTGTTTCACCACCCTCTTAGTGAAAAAGTTTTTCCTAATATCCAATCTAAACCTCCCCCATTGCAACTTGAGACCATTACTCCTCGTTCTGTCATCTGCTACCATTGAGAACAGTCTAGAGCCATCCTCTTTGGAACCCCCTTTCAGGTAGTTGAAAGCAGCTATCAAATCCCCCCTCATTCTTCTCTTCTGCAGACTAAACAATCCCAGCTCCCTCAGCCTCTCCTCATAAGTCATGTGCTCTAGACCCCTAATCATTTTTGTTGCCCTTCGCTGGACTCTCTCCAATTTATCCACATCCTTCTTGTAGTGTGGGGCCCAAAACTGGACACAGTACTCCAGATGAGGCCTCACCAGTGTCGAATAGAGGGGAATGATCACGTCCCTCGATCTGCTCGTTATGCCCCTACTTATACATCCCAAAATGCCATTGGCCTTCTTGGCAACAAGGGCACACTGCTGACTCATATCCAGCTTCTCGTCCACTGTCACCCCTAGGTCCTTTTCTGCAGAACTGCTGCCTAGCCATTCGGTCCCTAGTCTGTAGCGGTGCATTGGATTCTTCCATCCTAAGTGCAGGACCCTGCACTTATCCTTATTGAACCTCATCAGATTTCTTTTGGCCCAATCCTCCAATTTGTCTAGGTCCTTCTGTATCCTATCCCTCCCCTCCAGCGTATCTACCACTCCTCCCAGTTTAGTATCATCCGCAAATTTGCTGAGAGTGCAATCCACACCATCCTCCAGATCATTTATGAAGATATTGAACAAAACCGGCCCCAGGACCGACCCCTGGGGCACTCCACTTGACACCGGCTGCCAACTAGACATGGAGCCATTGATCACTACCCGTTGAGCCTGACAATCTAGCCAGCTTTCTACCCACCTTATAGTGCATTCATCCAGACCATACTTCCTTAACTTGCTGACAAGAATACTGTGGGAGACCGTGTCAAAAGCTTTGCTAAAGTCAAGAAACAATACATCCACTGCTTTCCCTTCATCCACAGAACCAGTAATCTCATCATAGAAGGCGATTAGATTAGTCAGGCATGACCTTCCCTTGGTGAATCCATGCTGACTGTTCCTGATCACTTTCCTCTCATGTAAGTGCTTCAGGATTGATTCTTTGAGGACCTGCTCCATGATTTTTCCAGGGACTGAGGTGAGGCTGACTGGCCTGTAGTTCCCAGGATCCTCCTCCTTCCCTTTTTTAAAGATTGGCACTACATTAGCCTTTTTCCAGTCATCCGGGACTTCCCCCGTTCGCCACGAGTTTTCAAAGATAATGGCCAAGGGCTCTGCAATCACAGCCGCCAATTCCTTCAGCGCTCTCGGATGCAACTCGTCCGGCCCCATGGACTTGTGCACGTCCAGCTTTTCTAAATAGTCCCTAACCACCTCTATCTCCACAGAGGGCTGTGGAGATAGAGGTGGTTAGGTACTATTTAGAAAAGCTGGACGTGCACAAGTCCATGGGGCCGGACGAGTTGCATCCGAGAGTGCAATGAGTAATATCATATCCTTTTCGATATACCCATAACGTCTGAATTTTCAGCAGAGCTTCATTGAGCTCAGTTCAGGTGTACTTGTCTTAGGAGGTGAACATATAAAAGTTTTGAGTCTGTAGCTTCTGGTCTCAAAAGATTTGTACGTCAGTGTTACTCCATTGATTTCAGTGGCATTGCTTCAAATATACACTAGTATGGATGAGATCAGAATCAGACACACTATTAGATGTTCTGCAAAACAAAGCAAAGCAATCATTACTTCTCAGTTCAGATCCCTAAATCCTATTCTTTGTTCCCTGCTGAAATGTACTGTGATCTGTTCGCTGATGTAGTAGCAAATAATTTAATGAGACTCCTCTTTGGATCAAAGTTCCCTTTTCATAGGAAAGTGATATACACAGAAATCACAGGCTTGAGAGCAAAACAGAAGTAGCTGAAGAACATACCAGTACAAGAAACATCTTATCCATCAGTGGGTATGGTTAACTCACTATATGTCACTACCAACAGCAGCAGAGAAATACTGCTAGGAAGGACATATAGCAATGTGTAAAGCACAACACCACATCCCTATACAAAAGGAGCAGGAGGGCACACGTGCAGAGCTAGAGAGTGACTTGTGGCCATGCAGCATCACCCCTCACTGGTACTAATCCTGCTGTAACCCAGCCACTGGGCTTCTTTGTTGTGATATGCAGGTGAGAATAATTTACTTTTGTTACATTCCCAAGTCAGCGCTCTTTGCGTGGGGAAATGTTGAACAAGGCTGGTGCATAGGCTGCATGGACACTGGCCTAACAATTACTGTACAAAGCTGCAGGAGAAAGCAGAAGGGAGACATCATCTATGCTGTGGAGCAGCAGCAGAGCCTTCAATATCCTCTCTAAACACGTAGCCTTCCTGCCCTCTATGAGAGGGAAGGAACAGAGAATCCATGTAGTAGCAGTTCCTGTGGCCCTGCCTTTTGGCCTGTCTCCAGACTTCTTGGATTACAATTAATATAGAATTATGTAGAAAAGGAGAGCATAATTTTAAGGCATATGCAGAAAGGGGCAGAGTTAAAGCTATGTGTTCAACCATGACTTGGTCTCTCAAACTGAATGTGATGCCAGGTTTGTGAGGGCTTTTATGGCACGTAATTTCCCACTTCAAGTTTATCTGAAGCTGACTCTTAGTTGTTTCACTTCATAGTATTTGAACCATTTAGAGACATGCCCAAAGACAGTACATTTCTTCTATTATTGCTTAATAGTTTTTCATCATTTTCCTGAATTCAATTTCTGAGAGCAATCCTTCAAGGATATGTGTACGTTTTAATACAAGGAGGGGACCAATAATTTTTAAGTTTATTTATGCCATGGCAATCTTTTATATACCCCTCATAGCCATGGGAGGGGTGGAGTTGGGGAGGGAGAATTAAAGATAAGATGGCTTATTGATTAAATTTCACAAAATAGAATAACTTGTCCACTTGGTTACTTCTAAAGTGATAGTGTTTGTGGTATAAAGGTGACAGAAAAGTCACATTCGCTTTTGGCATATTTCTCATATTTTATTTTTATTTGGATACATAAATAAGCTAATGCTTTTTTCCCTTTTATCCCAACATTTCTGAAATATTTGTTCACTGAGGATTTGTGTCCATTGCATTTTAATTTTAGTAAAGAATATAAAAAAATTAAACAGCACAACACAATCTCTCAATTCCTGTTACTTCTATTACAGAGGTAAGTGTCTGTCATTCCCGTTATGATTATGGCTCATTCAGTCAGAAACAGAGGACCTGATTCTCATGTACATCAGTGCAGCTTTGCATTACTCGGACAGTGAAAAGGGACCTTAAAGTGGATGTAAGTTACATTTATACCCACTTGATAGACCCTTTGCTGGCAGAGCAGTGTAAAATGGCCTCCGCATATAGGAGAATCCAACCCAGCGTGTATAGCCTTTAAAAGAAATGGGCTCAATCCTGAAAAAGTAAGCACAGCTCAAGTTAAAGGGCTTTGCTTGCATGAAAGTCTCAGTTAACACTGTGGGCATGGGGAGGCAGGGCCCAGTCTGTATAGTGCTGATCACTCTGGCCCTGATCCAGCAGAGCACTTACACACATGCTTAGCTTTACAGCATGAGAGTCGTTCCATTGGCACCCAGCAGGCTTGAGCTGATAATCCTCTGCACTACAATGGGAGTCAGATATAGGTCACTTACCTGCTGGGCCTCAGCTAGCCATTACTTCTGGCTGGCGAAGGCAAGGATAGCAGCCCTCAGGGCTGCTCTAAGTCACAGAGGCTAGACTGGTCCCCTCGTGACTGTCCAACTGGCAGGAGATTGCTGAAGTACAGTGCAGTCCAGCTATGCACCTCAGTGCCCTCAGCTGGCCTAGGGAACACCCTATATATGTGGAGGGAAAAGGGAAAATGAGTGGCAATGGCGTTTTTACATGACACAGGCATTTCTCTTCACCTGGAGAATCCCCACATGCCCTGTTGGGGCAGTTTTCTATTCCCTTTATGGCAGATGCGGCCCTACGTTTCCCTAGTTAAAGTCCAGTCAATAACCACTTTGTGTAGATATTTGCCCATGGGGAATAACCATGTTGTATCAAAGAGTTTCTCCCACAAGGGGAGAGGGAGCAAGTAGAAGGGCTAGCCTGTCAATCAGCTGTCAGACACCCAGGCATTTTCATGATGAATTCGGCTCTGTGGATGCTTTGTGGCTTGGCTGATGAAAAAGCAGATTTTTTTTTTCTTTACCAGATTCCCCAGTGTCGCTGTTCCAGTACACCACTTTAGGAGTTGTTGTTTTTTAATTAAATTAAAAAATCATATGAAACCTTTTTGGAAAAAACAAAGTTTGAAGCTTAATTTATGCAAAGTTTTAAAATGTTTAGTTCAAAATTATAAAAATTATACTCTTGTTATAGAAACAAAGTTTGATTTTTTTTTCACTTATATGCCTAGTGTTGTGTGTGATTTCTATTCAGAGACCAAGATGTAGCAGTGGTTTTTTGCTTTACATAGTAATTGCACATTTATTTTACGGTTTCATATGTATATGCAATAGAGAGAGAACAAAACCTAATTCTCTGTCCTATACATTATGGATGCTCATCCCCCAGGAAATCTTTCTTTTTCATAGAGTAAAACTAGTAGCCTGATCTTCAGTCTTTCTTTGTGTCTCTTCATATGTTTTGTGCTATCATGAATAGGTTGATGTTTAATATGTTAATTTTTTAGAAATTGATTTAGTTTTGGCATCTACTGTAGTTGTGCCACGCTGCTATATTTATAAGCAATGGGAATCTGTCTTCTAGTCTGTGATTTTATACTAGTCTGCAGTATAATTTTTCAATTACATTATCTTAGATGCTTCGTTTTGTTTACCTATACTGTACATCTAGCACTCATAAAGTATATGTGACAAAAGAAAGCTACATTGTTGTGCCTTACATCATAAGTCCTGAACCATCTTCCATAAAATGATGAATCTTTGTTGTCATTGAACCAGCACGGAAGTGAATTATCTAAAAGACACCAAGGCTTCAATTGTAAAAAAGTATATTTTCCTGGAGTGTGTCCCAATGGCCAAAAGTTGCAAAGAAAATATTTGGAACAAAAGGTTAGTTCTGATTCGATAGACATGTTTAGCATTGCAAGTACACTTACCTCCCACACTGCATAGCAATGAGAAGAGAACTTGGTGAGAAAGTTCAAACCGCTGAAGATTATCCTTTCACAGATAAACTTTTCTTATAGGTCACTGCTGAAAATTGTCAGATTATACCTCTGAGGAGAAGTGCTTTTTCCACTTAGACATTTTGAAAACTTCTAAATTCTCTCAAATAAAAGTAATAACCTTTTAAATAAGATATACATTTTATGTCAAGATAATGCCTTCTAATGTAAATTAGAGAAATAATAGCCTTTGGAAAAGGCAAACGACATTACTGTGAGTCGCATAGCAAAATATCAGCTTTTGTTTTTTTCTATTGTTACCGTTAGTGTTGATGTTTCCCTTTCCCCTCCAATCTTGAATTTTCTACAGCTTCTAACCCACAATCTAGAATCTCTTTTGTATTCTCCCTACATCTTTTGTAAATAAACTTGAAGGCTGCATTCCTGTGTCAAAAAAACATGTGGTGTTATGTAGTTCAAATTGTCAACAACTTTCTCATTTGGAATTTCCAAAATAAATTGCATTAGCTCATGAAGATCTGCTAATCCAATGTAAATGTATACACTTTTTATTTGGCTTCTCTTTCTGAACAAATTAAAAACACATGTAGTTTTTCAGGATTGTTAACATATCAGTTACTACAATAACAAGATCCAAAAAAATCACAAAACGTGGTGATGTTTTGTAATCCTCCATCTTTGGCTTAATGTGAACACAATATTGAAAGTAATTAGTAGATTTTTTCAGAAAACATTCTAGATGGTTCTTCTTAAAATAGGGCCCAGTTCTGCTCCAAATGATGTCAGTAGCAAAAGTCCCATTAACTTCGGTGGCTCAGAATTTGGATCCTTAGGGCTTGTCTACAATACCGCTTAAGTTGATGCAACTTCCATAGCTCATGGGTGTGAAAACGCAACCCCCCTGAGTGATGTAAGTTACATCGACTTAAAGTGGTGGGAGAGCATCTAGCTTCCACCTCTTACTGAGGCGGAGTAATTATGTTGATAGGAGAGTGCTCTCCCGTTGGCATGGTGCATCTTCACCAGACGCGCTACATCGGCACAGTTGTGCCGATGTAGTGCGGTAGTGAAGACAAGCGGTTGGAGGGGCACATACTTCCTAATACATTCAATACTGAAAGGAACTTGCATTTTTCCCTGTAGGTATGTTATGGGTGTTAAGGAGTGTATAGGGGATCAAAGAGCAGCTATATTTGTAAGTAACCAATCATTTGTGACTTTTTCATGTCCACGTTTATAAAACAGTGTCTTTAGGAGATATAACACTAATTCGCTATAGATGAGTAGATGGTTGAGAGGTTTCCATAAAACAATTTTTTTTTGTTGTTGAAAAGTTACCTCTTTTCAACAATGAATTTTTATTACGAGAAACTGTCGACATTTAATCTTTTGCGAAAGATTTGTGTGCCTTTAAAAAAATGGTATTGAAAACATTATCAATATGGTTTTCAAATAGTGTTATTTACTGAAACCTGTGTTGCGCAGGCTTTTCTTACAAGACCTACAGCCTCTCAAAAAGTTCCCAAGCCAGATTCCTGGAAGCTTTGACATTGTTTTGAAATAATTTAGTAAATAAGCCCTGACAAAGCAAGTTAAATAAAGTTTCCATAAACCTTTTTTAATGAAAACTGTTGAAAAACCTGGGAAAGCCCTGCTGAATATTCCATTAACCAAACTGCTTCAGAGTCAAGAATGCTTCCCACATGTCTGCAAAGAGTAAAGCAATAATCAGTCAAGAACCACTGTTACCTCTGTGGGGATCAGGGAACACTGATTACATTATGATTATCTTGGGTCTAATTGCCTACGTTTCTTTTTAATGATACTCAATTTGCAAGTGAAATGGATGCAAGTCATGGGTGGCAGAGATGGAGGGGGTGAATTTTCTTCAGTATAATGAAGGAATAACTCTACTGTTAAATGGTATCGATGAGGAAGAACAGGAAATCTTTGAGAGTCGCCTGTCTGGATCCTTAACTCGATGTTCATTCTTATAGCCAGTGAATTCTCTCCTCTCCTGGCTTTCTTTCCAAAACCAAATATCAGTGAAGAACACTGATCCTCTAGCATTTATCCTCTTTCATCTTTGTAATTTGTTTAGACCATATTAAAAAAGGGTATCTTACATTATATTTTTGCCTTGTTTTGTTTTTAATCCGGCTTTGAGCATATTTCTCACATGTTGATCCTCTCATTTTGTTTTCATACAGAATAGTAACTAAGGACCTAGTTTTAAATGGGCAATTTGTCAGCTCTACGATAAATAACTATTTTGCTCTCTCCAGCTGAAAACTGATCTACCATTTTTCCAGTATTAGCCATCATCTTGGCTGTCTATGTTTTGGGTCAGATAGCTAGGAGAGTTAAGGTGTATGGCCCATGTTTTTTCAATAAGTGCATCCCCCCTCATTGTCTCCTTAATGACAAATCTCTGTCTTTCCACTGCAAAGTGTTGCAGTGATGTCCCAGACGTGCAGATGTTAAGATGACATTAAAACAGAAAGCAGGAAGTGTGTGATTTGATGGTAATAATCTTTACAAATGTTGAAGGGAACAAATACCAAACCTGTTCAGGCAAATGTAATGATGATAAGGTAGCTTTCATTCATTTGCAGAATAGAATGCCCTATTTGAAAACAATTGTATTGCAGCAGTATTTGTACATTATAAACATAACAGGCCATGTCCTCTGCTGATGTAAATCTCTGTAATTCCAGAGACTTGGATAGAACTCAACCGATTTACACCACCTGAGGATCTGACCCCATAAATCTTCCTTCCGTGTTTTTACAAGAAATCGTTTCAAGTTACATTTTGCTGCTTCTACAGCTGGTGTCACTCTGCATACATGCCTAAAAGAAGCTCCCTTAACATGGGATGAAGGATGACTTTTAGCCATGTATTCCACAAAGGAATGTTTTAAATTTTGGGCTGTCACTCAAGCAACTACAAAAGAATCACTCAGAATGATGATTTAATATTTTTGATAGCTACAAAAACATTACAGGAATGAAAATTATTGCAAGACCAAAATTCTGTAGAGCACATTCTGTTTCACATCTCTTGTTGAATTTCTCCTAAATCCTTAAGTAGTGTTGGACCAGAGAATATTAGGTCAGACTCCCAAAGAAACAGCATTTAAAAGTTTATTCAGTTATAAGCATTTCCACCAGAGTGGATAAAAATCAATGATTTTTAAAAAAAAAATCAGATTTTTTTTATTTAAATTGGATTTTTTTGATAAAATGCTTTTTGAGGAAAAAAACTATCTAAAGATATGTTATAGCTCAAAGATATCTCATCATGGAATAGGGTCTATAAATTCTAATTCTATAGTATCAGACAGTATATTCATGTAATGTTTAAGAAAAGTTTTGTAAGTGAGTTCCAATAGTTCATGGATTAGGGGCCCAATTTTATGGTGTTCCAGAGGCTTCTATACAGATTATTTAGGTTAATCTTTCCATCTACCCAGTGGGACTCAGTGCTCAGTCTAGAACAGTGGTTCCCAAAGTAGGGGTGCCGCTTTTTCAGGGAAAGCCCCTGGCGAGCCGGGCTGGTTTCTTTACCTGCCGCATCCACAGGTTCGGCCGATCGCAGCTCCCACTGACCACGGTTCGCAGTTCCAGGCCAATGGGGGCTGCAGGAAGCGGCGTGGGCCGAGGAACGTGCTGGCCACCCTTCCCGCAGCCCTCATTGGCCTGGAGCGGCGAACCGCAGCCAGTGGGAGCCACGATCAGCTGAACCTGCGGATGCGGCAGGTAAACAAACCGGCCCAGCCCACCAGGGGCTTTCCCTGAACAAGCAGTGTCCCTAGTTTGGGAACCACTGGTCTAGAAGATACCATCAGAGATGCTTAGTTTTGCAGTTCTGAAACTGTGGATTTGTGTCTCCAGAGGTTACAACATGCTTGTTGACAGCAAAAATGTTTTTAAATAAATAAATAATATATAGAGGTGAGAAATAACAGACCTCAATTCTATTGTCCCTCTTCAAATTTGTGTACACAGAGTCAATCTCTTACCTCTCTCTAAAAGTGCAAAGTTTCAAAAAGTTCAATGAATAGAAGATTATTGGGGGCGGAATAGATCTGGACAAGGAGAAGAAGTCTGGAGATAAATGTGAGAAATGAGGGACATATGCTTGTTTTGTTAAAATATTGTATGTTTGCTGTTGAAGAAAAAAATCCAGAATACTTAACTTTGTTGTTTTAGTTAAATAAACAATTTAAATGTCTGTCTGGTGATGTTCTCTTCCGAATACAGCATGGCAAGAAAATCCTCCAAATTTTAATGATTAACCTGTTGAATTGGAGATTGGTCACCTCCCAATGACTTCATAAATGTCTGTTTCAATTACCTTTGGTAAATGAAATAACCAAACAGTCATTCATTTTCTGACATAGCTGTAAAACTAATCTGAAAAGTTTTCAAAATAAATCACTGTTTTAAAAATGTATAGTGTGTACCTTCTAAAAATGAAACCTACATCTATCTCTGACTTGAGAAGAATATGTATTAAGGTTATAACAACCAACAAGAATGCACTTTTATGCTGAAAATCATGATTAAATCGAGTCTTCCTGACTAGTGATTTAAATCAATTTGATTAAATTAAATCCACCCTGATTTCCACCCTGCCATTGACAGCCTTTGCCCCATAATCTCCACTTGCACTCCTGCATATTTCTCCTGTCCATTAAATGCATCATGACTGTTTCCATGCTACTTGTTGAAGCGATGTGCATGAATCCTTCAAAGTGGGAGAATTCAGTTTTAGGGTCCAACACGTTTTGTACTTTCAGATTGATCCTGCACTATGGGAAGAATACTGTGCATCTTGGTTAATGGATCCTTCTTCCCTTGGTGGTTAGGTACAGGGAGTGGATTAACCTAGTTAACCTAAGTGACTACTGCATGTCTCTAGGCTCCATTTTATCGCACAAATACAGCTACAACAAACAAAGCATTTATTGGGCAGTATAAACCTTGATGTTGGTGGAATTGGCAGTCTGATGGCATAGTTTTGAGTTGTTTGACAAACGTCTATAAAATCACGTTGGCTTAGCTGAACACCAATAAGAGCTACTGTAAATTGCTTTATATTGAAATTAAATTTACTGAATGCTAAGGAAGTTTTAGAAGAAGCTAAAACAAAATAGCCAAAAGCAGCACATATTCAGATGGAATTTTTTCATGCATGTTTTCCAACAGCTGTTTTTATTTTGGGTTTAATTTAAAATATAGTCAACTTAATTCCATGTTCAGTTTCATCAAAGCCCGCCAAAAATCCTCAGATTTTGTTTCACAAAGATCATTATCAGGTTCTGAGCAATTGTATGCTTATTACTTTCATATTTTACATTTCTGGGGTTTCATATACTGCCCAAGGGCATGTCTTTACTCAAAAAGTAACATGGGTTGGCATGCTTTTCATTTACCCTTTTTCATTATTACAGACGTACTGTCCTAAGACCTGTTTTAGAAATGAGCCTATTTTATTATTTAACCAACTGTGTTTTATGTTTGTCCGCTGAAAGAAAAAACAGGCTTTTCGGTTAAGGGGTGTGTGTCTATATATATGCGTGCATGTGTGTGTGCATATATATACGTGTGTGTGTGTGTGCGTGCATATATATGTGTATATAATATAATTTTGAGCCAGGTTCTCACTTTTACGAAGGCCCTTTTCCAGTGTTCTGTCAGCGTAAAGGGAGACTTTAAAGTCGGAATAAACAGGTCCCTTTACATGGCTAGAGCACTGTAAATCAGAATCTGGCCCTTTGTGTCTGAATATATACCTTAAACTTGTAATTTTCTTTTGAGGGTGCTGGGCACTTTCTGTAAACAGCTATCTATTCACCTTCAACTCACGTTGATTTCAGCACTCGTTCATGGCACACAGTGCATCTCATTGATCATTCAATATCTTGTATGATAAGGATTTTATTGCTCTGAATTGACAGCATAGGATACTGAAGACCATATGGACAGCACATGTGTAGTGGCAGTACACGTTTTACATGACAGTCTAACCTCACTCTATTCTCAGATATTCCTTAACTCTGAACCGGAGGGATCACATCTAGGATACAGAAAAGTGTTCAGTCTTCATAACCATTCAGTACGTGGTCTCTCTGAAAAGGCTGAGTTTGATGGTGATGGATTTTGTAATGCCAATGCATACCTCTTGGGAACTAGGCTAACATCACCTCCTTTCATATAGATAACTGAATAGCCATCTAATAGTATCCATTTCCAGTCACTATTGCTGGATTTGAATGGATGACCTAGGTGAAAGTCTCTGTATCTCATTACCAGTCCAGTGGGCCAGCCAGTCCCTGCACTGAAATATTTAACCTCTGGTTACTCGCTGAATATCCATTTCAATATTTGCAACACTTAGGCCTATTCTGTATATTTTAACATTCAGCCCCAAATTCATGAAGATAAACTGAGTTCTGTTACATTGGTGCATTGGCATCAATGGGGTGGCAGCAGTGAAAATGCAGGATTTGCCCCAGTATCTAGAAGAAATTAACAAACTCGTACAGATAGCAATAAAAATAAATTAAATTTGAATGCAGGGTATTGAAAATGGGAAATAAATAGTATTTTATTATTATTATTTCTTGCTAGAACATTACGTGGTTTTACAACGAAGCTACTTGCTTCTAGTACTAGTCTAGTACTGCCTTGCAGGATGCTGACATTGAAAATGGAATTAAAATGACAGTGTCGTCTTTATACAGCGGTGAGAGGTTTAAGATGTATGTATCTTGTGGTTATGTTTTGTTTACATTCAGGTGACCATATGTTAATGTGACAGATCTGCTCAGTGCTTCTTTCAGTAATTTGCCCACCTGCCATACCTTAGATTTCCTAAGGTTATTGCAAATGAGTCTGATTCAAAATGAGCCTCTGCAGGATCCACAGTGACATAGGTTGTTGCATAGGTTATGGATATCCCACCCCGTAATGTGTATAAAAATTAGGCACTCCATGGGCACCTCTTTCTCGGGGTTAGATATGGTCTCTCAGGAGAAGCAGAACACCTGCACTTTACGATGGCAGGGTTGTGCTGGCTTTGCCATGTCCTGGGTGAAGAAATGAATGCTGCTGAGAATTGGGGGGTGCAGGCTTGGGATTGCTGGGTGTGAGAAGCTATCTTGCCTGAGCTTTGCTCCTTTGGGCAGCGCTGCAAGTTGATGCTTCAGAACTTTTCTGTCTATCTGTTTGTTTGTTTTTAAACTGTTGCATCCATTTTAGAATATGTGGCTTTCTGGGTTCACGTGGCTCAGGGAAGTGATGGATACACAGTCCCGAATCCAGCCTTAAGGTCTGATCCTGCAAGATTCCTGGGCACTCTGGCCCCAACCCAGCAAAGCATGTGCTCAACTTTCAGCACATCAGGACCATGTGTTTAAGCACTTTGCTGAATTGGGGCCCGTGTGTCCAGCACCTTGCAGGATCAAGAGTTTGATCTGTCTGTCACAGGTCTGGTCAGGCGCCCCCTCGATGGCCACCCACCAGAATGCTCTGAGGGGAATCCAAGCCTCTGGGTTCCTGGATCCCCAGAGTGTTTTTAAGTCTCCTGGTGCCTGATCAGCCACTGCCCCTTGGCATGCTCTCAGGGTGCAGGCACCCCCTTCTGAGAGCTGGAACCCGCTGTCCAGCTGCCTCGCCCCGGGCACAGCGCTGACACAACAGACTCCCCTATACTTCAGCATATGCTGTCCTGGAGCACCACCCCCAAAGGTCGAATCTTCTAGTTACAACTGAACTCTCTCTGAAAGCACGCAGTTGTTGTGAAGCTTTCAACACATAGAGACTTGAATAAGCCTAACACGTTATTGGTAGGGCTGTCAAGCGATTACAAAAATTAATTGCGCGATTAATAGCACCATTAAACAATAAGAGAATACCATTATTTAATTTTTTGGGATGTTTTCTACATTTTCAAATATATTTATTTCAATTACAACACAGAATACAAAGTGTACAGTGCTACTTTATATTTATTTTTGATTACAGGTATTTGCACTGAACCCCCCCCCCCAAAGAAATAGTATTTTCAATTCACATAATACAAGTACTGTGGTGCAATCTTTTTATCATGAAAGTTGAACTTACAAATGTAGAATTATGTACAAAAAAACCTGCATACAAAAATAAAACAATGTAAAAATTTAGAGCCTGCAAGTTCACTCAGTCCTACTTCTTGTTCAGCCAATCACTCAGACAAAAACAAATTTGTTTACATTTGCAGGAGATAATGCTGCCCACTTCTTGTTTACAATGTCACCTGACAATGAGAACAGGCGTTCGTATGGCACTCTTGTAGCTGGCGTAGCAAGATATTTACATGCCAGATGCGCGAAAGCTTCATGTATCCCTTCATGCTTCCACCACCATTCCAGGGGACATGCATCTGTGCTAATGGTGGCTTTTGCTCGATAACAATCCAAAGCAGTGCAGACTGATGCATGTTCATTTTCATCATCTGAAATGATGAAATGATGCCACCAGCAGAAGGTTGATTTTCTTTTTTGGTGGTTTGGATTCTGTAGTGTCTGCATCAGAGTGTTGCTCTTTTAAGACTTCTGAAAGCATGCTCCACACCTCATCCCTCAGATTTTGGAAGGCACTTCAGATTCTTAAACCTTGGGCTGAGTGCTGTTTAGATCTTTAGAAATCTCACATCAGTGCCTTCTTTGCATTTTGTGAAATCTGCAGTGAATGTGTTCTTAAAATGAACAACATGTTCTGGGTCATCATCCAAGACTGCTATAACATGAAATATATGGCAGAATGCGGGTAAAACAGAGCAGGAGACATACAATTCTCCCCCAAGGAGTTCAGTCACAAATGTAATTAATACATTTTTTTAACGAGCGTCATCAGCATGGAAGCATATCCTCTAGAATGGTAGCCGAAGCATGAAGGGGCATACGCATGTTTAGCATATCTGGCACATAAATACTTTACAATGCCAGCTACAAAAGTGCTATGCATATGCATGTTCTCAATTTCCGGTGACATTGTAAATAAGAAGAGGGCAGCATTATCTCCTGCAAATGTAAACAAACTTGTTTGTCTTAGTTATTGGCTGAACTAGAAGTAGGACTGAGTGGATGTGTAGGCTCTGAAGTTTTACATTGTTTTGTTTTTGAGTGCAGTTATGTGACAAAACAAAATCTACATTTGTAAGTTGCGCTTTCAGGACAAAGAGATTGCACTACAGTACTTGTATGAGGTGAATTGAAAAATACTATTTCTTTTGTTTATCATTTTTACAGTGCAAATATTGATGATAAAAAATAATACATACTTTGATTTCAATTACACAGAATACAATATATATGAAAATGTAGAAAAACATCCAAAATATTTAATAAATTTCAATTGGTATTCCATTGTTTAATAGTGCGATTAAAACTACGATTAATCACGATTAATTTTTTGAGTTAATCGCATGAGTTAACTGCGATTAATCGACAGCCCTAGTTATTAGTGGTTTATACTTAATCATATAAAGCACAAGAGAGAGAGAGAGAAAGTACAAAACAATAAACCCTACATACATTTCCTGCCTCAGTTTCCTTACCACTCCAGGGCATTTGATGTGGTGGGGTCAGAGTCCCTTGGGAGTCCTTGCGGCCATCTCTCTAGGAAGTCAGGTAGGGACCCTTCCTCATGCAGGCGTTACATGCTGGGTGGCTTCTCCCTCATGGAGTGTCCTCTCCAGTTTGTGTGACCTTGCTTTCTCCAACCCAATGCTGCTTCTCCTACCTGGGTCTTTATTTAAATCCCTTCTGGTCACCTGGCTGCATTTTGTTCTGCCTTTTGGTAACTTTCCACTGCTCTCCCCTTCCTTGCTCCCCACTCTCTCCAGGAGGGTAAGAGAAAACTGGTTTTCCAAGGATGCAGGGACTCTGGGGATCCAGGAACCCACAGGCTTGGATTCCCCTCAGAGCATTCTGGTGGGTAGCCATCAAGAGGGCACCT
This sequence comes from Chelonia mydas, assembly GCF_015237465.2. NCBI lineage: Eukaryota > Metazoa > Chordata > Testudines > Cheloniidae > Chelonia > Chelonia mydas. Next base: position 43,013,063 of record NC_057855.1, read on the forward strand.
GACCAGATCTGTGACAGACTCCTGCTCTAACCACTAGACACAACCAGCTACATCATAATCTATGACAGCAGGTGGTCAGAATGCTTTTCTATTAGCACCATGTGCCAGCAATAAATTGACTTGTCAATGGATTCTATCATAGGGTGGTATATATAGGAGTGAGGTGTAGCTGATGATCTGGCCCGAGTTGCAAGATCGGAATCTCAGGTAGAAATGACACCATTCAAGGATATTAATGTCCCATCAAGGAAAGAGTTAGTTGAAATAAATGGTCAAAAGATCCTCATAACATCCACTGTTGTGAGATTACAAACAGGGCATAACACAGCAATGAATATCAACAGACATGAGACCAAGATATCTGCTCTGTAACTGGTGTTCCGAGCACGCTTAAACACCTGCCCATGCTTTTGACTGTCATATTGTAAAGAAAGTGGTTACTTTTTGGGTTTGACAGCTTGATTGAGGCCTTACAAAGGACCTTATAAGAGTCACCAAATTCATTCTCAAACTTCAAGGCCTGGCCTGATCTGATCTGATTATCATGGGACAAGGTGACAAAAACAACATTAACATTGGGGTGAAGAAGAATGGTATTCTTTCTATTTTTAATAAAATGTCATTTTTGTACTTAGCAACAAACTACAAATGGCCTTCAGGTTGGATATGTTTTGAATCTCTCATGAAGCAAAACAAACCACAGACAGGATTATAAAAAAGCAAGAAATACAAAACCCAGAGTGAAATCATAGCATGTATTTATTGAGCTTGAATGGCTCTTACCACAGTCACAAAATAAAATAAAACCTTCCCCCCACCCACCCTAATTCTTGGTTAGTGTGAGAGCCAGTTTGTCAACTCAGGGAGGGGATCACAGACTGGAGATCAGGGTTTCACGATAAGAAAGGGAACAATAAATTGTTCTTTGTTTGCCTGTGTTTTACATTACTGGGGACCTGAACTTTGAGAGCAGGAACTCTTGGCATTGGTGGCAAAAGGGCCAGTGGTTTAGTTAGCATAAGTTTGAGCCAGTGGGGTGTTTCTGCTGCTGGCTCGAAAGAGAGAAATTAAACCCTTCTCTTGTGTGTTGTTGCTGGAGGAAATGTAGGGATATCTGTTATACATGAAGAATTCCACTTATATGTTTAACAAAGTAGAATGGCTGCAAAGCATATAAAGGTGCTTGGGGAGGCTATTCTAAAATGGATCACTTTTAAATCCATGAAGTGTTTGCAATTCCTATTTCACCGCAAGGAAAACAATTACTGAGGAAAAACAAGTTTGTGTATTCAGAAAACTTTAATTACAGCCTTAAACAGTGACAATGTTTGCTGTTACGCTATGCTGATGGGTGGCCATGGGCATTAATTGGGTACATTATGCCTTGAGAGGGAGGTTGGTGTTTGGAAGGAGAGTTTTTGACTCACAAGAAATTTCTGAGCACTTTTTATTGTGAGATTTGTTCTGACTCTGTTTCCCTATCTGTAAAATGGGGATGATATAAATGCTTACCTATCTGATATGGGGTGTGAGAGGTAGTTATAATTAATGTTCTTGTAAACCACTGAGAGATCTTTCCATGAAAGACCATAGGACTGCAAAGTAGTGGTATTACTAGTTGCCACTGAAGATTGTTACAAAAAGAGGTGAGAAGTGGGCTCCTTCCCCCTCCCCCGCCCCAAAAAGATACACCAGGAGCCTAATTATCCTATAATGAAATTAGATAATGCACACCTGTGAGGGGATAATAAAGTTCGGACTGGGAACCTGAACTGAGCATTTCCTGGACTCTCTGTTTTTAAATGAGCCACCTTAACTTTCCATTAACCAAGTTTTTTTGCTCTGGGAATTTTCTTCTTTGTTTTAGTTATGCATATTAACACTGCATAAATATATTAAACAATAGCACGTGGGGACTGGCATTTGTTTACTAGGGAATATAAAATATTTACTAGCTGCAGTGATTATAATAGAGTGATGCAAAATTTTTGTTGATCTAGGTTCTTTGATGACCTTGGAGCCATATCTGGTACCTGAGCACCTCACTAACATGAACAGATTTTAGGTAGGAAACACATCCCCATTTTACAGCTGGGGAATTGAGGCACAGAGGGCTTGATCCTGCACCGTTGACTTCAATGGGAGCTGAATCAGGCTCTTAGAGGTTAAGTGATGTGCTTTAAGGTCACACAGAATGGCTGTGGTTAAGCCAGGAAGTGGAAATAAGATCTTCTTCTAAGTCCCAATCTATACCCACAAGAGCATTCTTCCTTGCAAGTCTACGTTCCCCTCTACACAGTACATATCTGACATATATCTTGTTCTCCACAGTTTGCTGGGGGCCTATCTAGCTCTTCTGTAGGCTCAACACGTTTACTTTGCCTCTTTGTAAATGATTGTGCTTTGTGTAATGTGTTTACTGCATGCCTGGTTGCTGATGCATAATCAATGCCTCTCAAAGCTATTGACACACATTTAACATGTTACCAGAGCTGGTGGCTCATACCCTGTCAATTTTCACTGAAATGTTCTAATAATTATAGAATTTTTATACCTTTTTTGGGGGGGACGGGGGAACTATCACTAGTTCTTGGGAAGGACTGAGACACGCATGTAACTTTAACATACTTTCACTATTGACTTGGTGCCTGATTTCAATAGGACTATTCACATGTTTAAAGTTATGCAAGTGCTTTGCTGGATTGGGGTCTAAAAGCATTTTTCTGAGATATGATTTACTCCCAAAGATATACATCTAATTTTTAAGTCCAACATAATTTTTTTTATAACCTCTAACTCCGAAACAGCCTGTCTGATTTGCATTACATTTTCCACAACAGTTTTTCTCGGCTTTTTGACTAAGCATGAGAATTTTCAGGTCAAAAGGAAGAGTCTCCCTTCCCCCAACCCCTGTGCACAACTTTACCAGAAATTGGCCAGACAAGTACATGAATGGACTTAAGAAATGTCACAGTGTGCTACCAGTGAAGAAATGGTTTATAGACAGAGAAATAATGACAGGACTTCTTGGCTAGATACAATGGTGTGAAGTGGACCCTTTTGTTGTTTTTGTTTTAACAAAGAATGGGTCAGAGATAGAGCTTGGAATGGAATAGACCTGACAGTCACAACTATGGAGCCACAGTCATGGCTCCATAATAAACATTTTCCTTCCTTGTTTCCTGCTCTGTTGGTTTTCATACTATTTCTTTCTTCTGCCACCAAACTTTGCCATACTAATAACAGTGCCTTATAGCATTTCCAGCACAATCAATCAGAGTTCTGCAGGAAGCAGACAATTTAACAAGACACCTCTGTTAGCCTGTTTTTTTTTAACCCTGGGTTTCTAAGATTAAAGTAGGAAAAACACACAAAAATGCCTTTTGCTTAATATATTACCAGGGCGAGCTTTTGCATGATAAAGTCTAAAGGTACACTATTACAAATTAAAGGTCTGATCTATAGTTCAGGTTTTAACAGCAATATTATATCCCTTTTTGTTCATTTGTCTAGCAAGTGTATCAACTATTAAAGAGAAGGTCAAGCAAGATAAGGTAGATGATCAGAGATCCCTAAACAACAGCAGAAGCTGGGAGGAGAAGACAGGGATGGATCTTTCCACAGTTGCCCTATTCTGTACACTGCCCCTGTCCATGATGGGATACAGGGCTAGATGGACCATTTGTCTGACTCAGGATGGCTGTTCATATGTTCTTACCAGATTATTTAACAAACAATAACAATCCCAAACTAGAAGAATTCTCTCACCACATATAGAGTTATGACTTCCGGTTAGGAATGGGAGCTGCCAGGACACGTACATTTGGAAACCAGAAGACTGATCCAAAGCCAATGTTTTCATTGACTTTATTGGGGTTCCAAAAGAGGTAAGGCTTTATTTTCTGTGCCATGGCCCAAACCTCTTCTAATGAAGTCAATGACACAACTCCCATTGACAACAATGGGAGTAGGATCAGGCTGGCAGTAAAGAAAGTAAAAGAGTGCTTTCTTTGCTCCTTTGTCGCCAATACAAGGACAGTACATTGGAAGAGAAACAGTACATTTTGTTTAGGAGAAACTAGAGGAATCTTAGAATTAGCTTTAGAATACAATAAAAACAACGAGGAGTCCTTGTGGCACCTTAGAGACTAACAAATAAGTTGCCTTACCAAGTGTGAGGTCAGTCTACCGAGACAATTCAATTAACAGTAAGATACCAAGGGAGGAAACTCTGCCATGTACATTGGCCAAACCAGTCAGTCTCTATGCAAAAGAATAAATGGACACAAATCTGACATCAGGAATTATAACATTCAAAACCAGAAGGAGAACACTTCAATCTCCCTGGTCACTCAGTAACACCTAAAAGTGGCAATTCTTCAACAAAAAACCTTCAAAAACAGACTCCAACATGAAACTGCAGAACTGGAATTAATTTGCAAACTGGACACCATCAAATTAGGCCTGAATAAAGACAGGGAGTGGTTGGTCATTACAAAACCTAAACCTAATTCCCCCCATACTAATTTCCCCTTACTGTTACTCACACCTTTTTGTCAACTGTTTGAAATGGGCCACTCTCATTACCACTACGAAACTGATATTTCCTCCCTTGGTATCCTACTGTTAATTGAATTGTCTCATTAGACTGACCTCACACTTAGTAAGGCAACTCCCATCTTTTCGTGTATTTATACCTGCTCCTGTATTTTCCACTCCATGCATCTGATGAAGTGGGTTCTAGCCCATGAAAGCTTATGCCCAAATACATTTGTTAGTCTCTAAGGTGCCACAAGGACTCCTCGTTGTTTTTGCTGATACAGACTAACACAGCTACCACTCTGAAACCTTTAGAATACATTGTATCTTGTCACCACTTTAGAAATAGCTTGTAAGTATATTCACCACCAGCTGTATTTCAGCTGTGCTCTGCTTCTTCATATTAATGTTGTATGTTGTTATAATACCTTTGACAGTTCTTGAGTAAGTTCTGCTGTCAATAGTGTTACCCTAAAATTGCTTAATTTGTGTTCAAACAAAATAAAAGCAGGAAGAAACTTGCTAAATATGTCGCCTGCTGTCAGCAAGGAGTAGTAATTGAAAAAAAATATGATTTCATAGAAAAAAAAACCTAACAAATGTCTCAATAGTTCTTTTTTATTGTGTTTCCAAGTTTTCTATGAAAGAGGAATCACACTGACATTCTTTTGAGGGAGCTGAGAACTTATTGTTATTGACATGTTTATTTAGCAATAGCAAAATGTTCTAGGTTTATTTCAGCTAATTTGATGTCTAAGCTTAATATCGCAGCTTCTTTACCTCCTGCACAAATTGTTTTTACTAGGCAGTGTTCATGACACCTGGTGGAACAGAGGGTTTAGGGATTGGTACTTTGTGTCTTTCAGTGGTTCTCAACCAGCAGTACACATACCCCTGGGGGAACGTAGAGGTCTTCCAACGGGGACATCAACTCATCTAGATATTTGCCTGGTTTTGCAACAAGCTACATAAAAAGCACTTGTGCAGTCAGTACAAACTAAAATTTCACACTGACAATCACTTGTTTATACTGCACTATATGCTATACACTGAAATGTAAATATATTTATATTCCAATCAATTTATTTTATAGTGGTATGGTAAAAACGAGAAAGTCAGCAATTTTTCATTAATAGTGTACTGTGACACTTGTATTTTTATGTCTGATTTTGTAAGCAAGTAGTTTTTAAGTGAAGTGAAACTTGGGGGGTAGGCAAGAAAAATCAGACTCCTGAAAGGGTTCCAGTGTGAGAACTGAAAGGTGCCTTATTTGAGCTCATCAGCCGACCAATGTATAATTCCTCTTGCAAATATGGCAATCACGGGAGGATTGTAGGTGCTCACAATAGTGCTGTTCTGTCTTCAGTTGGCTTAAGGAAAAAGGGTTATGTCAAACAAAAGAAAGGTCAGAGTCTGCCTTTTAATGTGTACCACGTGGTGAGGCCTTTCTTGGGACATTTATAGTAGGACGCTTTGATCTGATTTCTGTGAAGAAGGTTGCAGCACCCTTTTAACAGGTTACTGTATTGGCTTCCAGGGTGTCATTTGACCCCACTGGGGATGACGAGGGCAGTTCTTTCCTTGTGAGACTCCCTCTCATCAGAGTTTAGCCCCCATTTCCTCTGACCAGTAGACATGACTAGCATCTCTTCTGTTGATCCTGAGGGAGATTTCCTTCTGCCAGGAATCTTGTGAATCTGTGGTTGGCTATTTAAGAGAGATGATCTGGCCGCACTTAGCTCAAGTAAGTTGATTTATAGAGTGAATTGTATTATAACAACATAATTTACATCATAGGATGTACTATGTTTATGCATTTGCGTCAGTGCATCAATATAGAGATAAAGTATTATCAAAGTTTTTTTACTGCATTATCTGATATGTTGGCCTTAAATGTAGGGCCAGATCCTCAGCTGGAGATAAATTGACGTGGTTTATGTGGAGTTCTGCTGATTTACACCAGGTGAAGACTTGGCCAAAGTGGACATTTTGAATATGATGTTGTATAATTCAGCACAGATTTATGATGATCTGATTCTGGGCAAAGTTAGGAATGTAGAATTGCCTTGTAAACCTTTGCATTGTATATCTTCACTGGGGATACACAACTGGATTTCATTCTCTAGAGGCATCTGTGATTTAATCTTGAGAAACACAAATAGTCATTTCAAATCAAACCAGAAGGGAGTCCCTTGCAGGTTATACAAACCATTCTGAGAGGTGTGACAGGTCGGACCCCCCTTCTGGGATGACAGCTGGGTTTTCACTGATCCTCTCCTGCTCGACCAGCCTGGGTTCCCTCTCCCTGCTTTGCTGAATTAGGCTCTCTGGCCTCCTGTAGCACACATACAGGTAGGGCCACACCCCGCTGCAGACACAGACTGAAGTCCGCTCTGTGTGAGAGGACTCTCCCAGCACTCACGTGCACACCCCTTTTCAGAGATAAACCCAAAATAATATGTCTTGCACTGTATAGAAAAATCTGCACAGCGCGATCTCCTAAAAATCTGTCCTCTTCCTCAATGTGAAGAGATATGTGCATGACCTCTTGCCCTCCTTCCCCAGTTAGAAATTACATAAACTGGGTTTAATAATAAACAAAATAAGTTTATTAACTACAAAAGGTAGATTTTAAGTGATTAAAGGGATAGCAAACTGAACACAGCAGATTACCTTAGTAAATAAACAAAAGCCACAAATTGATCTTAACACACTAGATAGGTAGGTTACAAATTAACAAATTCTCAACCTGAGTGATAGACAGGCTGCAAGATTCTTAAGGCACAAGTTGCCTTGGCTTTCCCAGGTTTTCTTACACAGGCTAAAAATCCTTATAGCCTGGGTCCATCACTTCCCAAAGTTCAATCTTTGTTCATCAGGTGATTTCAGGTGTGTTGTTGTAGGGAGAGTGAGGTCCCCTCATGTTGTCATTGTCCCTCTTTTATATCTTCCCCTCACTTGCTGGAAAGCTTTTTTGCTGTGACCTGGGTCCAACAGTTTCCATTGGGTAGTGCTATCTCTGAGAGGTTTCTATTGCACACAGTTCCTGGGGTAATCCTTGTGCTTGTGTGCATTTCTTCAGTAAGCCACTAACATTGTTTGGCCTCATCCAATGGAGCACATTTGAAATACAGAGACATGGTCGCTATTCCCAGCTTCAGATACAAAAATGATACATGCATACAAATTAGATAAACACATTCAGTAAATTATAACCTTTCCAATGATATCTTACAAGTCCCATCTTGCATAAAGTATATCTTAGTTATGTCATATTCATATCATAACCATATTTCCATACAGAATATGAGGTGTAACGTCACAACGGGCATTTTCAGTTATCTATAGTTTTACAAAACAAGAAAAAGTACAGGGTGATAGTGTTGTTACAGTGACAATAATGTAACGAATGAGCAGTAGTTCTCATTATAAGCTCCACTGGGTGCAGTGTGTGTAGAGAGAGACATACATTCAGCTAAACCAATTTCAAAGCTTGAAGGTGATAGCAAGTTGTACAAAAGCAGATAACAATTAACACAGTAATATGCAGACAGTGAAAGTAATGCAAGTCAAGGAGTGAGCTAGCAAACCCCGCTCCAAGTGCCATTGCTTATTGCCTTCAGTTAGGTGTATTGTATAGCACTGAGCATGTTGCTGATGCTTAATGAATAATTCTCACGAGGATGTTCTGGATGCCAGACCTAAAAAGTGGTGACAAGGTGCATTAATTTAGAGGCATCTTTGGACTAACTGGTGTAACACCATTGGCATCAGTCTTGCCAGTGAAATAACGGGCTTGTCTACCCTCATAACCAAATGCAAATTGGCATAGGCTTTGATGGCATCCACAATGTGTGGGTGTGTTTCGAGCAGAGAATTAAGCAAATATTGAAACTTTCGCTTCTAAATCACCTTTGGGTCAAATCCAGATCAGGTTCACAATGAGCCGTTATAAATGGTTATCTGTTTATGTGTGAAGTTGGTGGCTGCAGTCCACTTATCTGATTCACAGAAATCACAACTGCAATTGTCACTAATTGGCACCCTTGTTGGTGGTCCCAGAAAGGCCAAGAAATGAACAACAGTGAAGACTCAACCATAAAGGTTTCCATTCAAATTAGTGTTTCTGAGACCATGTGGGTAAGCTTTTACTGGTACTGTCCAAGCTGCAGCTGTTCTGTAGATAAATACAGGAATTTAAGTCTCCAGGTCTCATTGAAAGAGCTACCAAAAACAAGCCTCAGGGAAAGGGAAATATAAGTGTATTTTAATATCAGAAAACATCTTGCATGAAAATAAACTGCCCAGCTTCCCAGTGGTGATCTCTGGGTCAAATCAATAGGGTATTAGTATCACAGGGCTCTAACCCCAGCATAATTGCAGGAAACCATCCTTAATGTACTTATACTCTATCAGTAACAAGGAGCCTAAATTTAGAACCAGATTCTCTCTGAATTAGTCACTTTTGAGGGGTATCTTACTCTTCAAGTGGGTCCATTGTTTTCCATGGACTAGATTGGAAACGCTTTGCTCACAATCGATGGGCAGTTAGTACCATGACTAGTCCATTGAAGTTAATGGGACTGATCACGTGGGTGTGGGATCAGACATTTGATGGAGGAGTTCACAGTCTGACTCACTGAAATCAATGGACCTACTTGAGAACTAAGATACTATGCAACATGAGTAAGTGTGGTAGAACCAGAGGCTTATCTATATGGGGAATTATAGCACTGTAGTTAAACTAGGTAGGTACACTGATATAACTTCTTTGTGTGGGCACTTTTATTCTGGAATAAGAGTGGCTTTTTTCATTTTCACTTAAACCCCTTCCAAAGTCACAGAATCTAAACTGGGAAGAGATACTGAATTAGGACTGTCCATGTGGGGAATTATACTGATTTAACCATAGCAGTTTCAATTCATACCTTTTTCTACCTGTATAACTTTCCAAGCAGACAAGCCCTATGGGTATGTGCGTGTGTTTCTGATTTTAGTTTTTAAAAGTTCTGCAGTATGCATTTTATTTTTCTTGAGAGCACTTTACTCTAATACAGTTACTAGACTGGCCTGTTGGAAGAACAAGCTTTTATGAATTTTTTATCATATTAATATTTAAGTTTGTCATGCTAGGAGAAACTTCAGTAATATTTTTTAAAAGCTTTTCATTTCACAATGAAAATGAATAATAAAAACACCATGTACCATTACATTTCTGGTTTAATGAAATTAATTTCAAAAGTGATAAAAGGAAATCAAATTAAACTGAAATCTCTTAATAGATTTATTCTTATGTTAACTTTAGAAAATTATCTAATTTTTTGGAGAGCTTTTAAAGTGATTCACTTGGATTGATTCCCAATAGAATTCCCTTTCATTACTAGATTATTGTAATTAATTATAAAATTAGGCTTATCCTTTCCAGGTTGTCAATATCTAAGCACAAATGTCACCACTAACAAGGACTGACTGTCAGAAATGATCAGTACGTGATCTTAGATGTATTAGTAGGGGGAAATCAATCATTGTCCTCTTCTGGTACTGGCATATTGTTTTATTTTTATAATAGATAACTATTTATCAGTCAGGGTTGGTGAATAGCAATGTGGGGTTTTTTTTAAATCACTAAAGATATGCTGAAAAGCTAACCAGTGAAATGTGTGCATTCAGATTTCTTTGTAAGTTGTTTGATACACTGATCTATGTGCAATTTGAAAAGCAAATGAAGAAAAAAAGAATTGACTGTCAGATTACATGAAGTGCCATAAAAATATTTTTGTTTAGATGAATGTGCCTTTACCAGCCCACAGTTTTGCTGTTGAAAAGGCAGAATAATATACAGCTGGTTTCTTAAATGTTCATATAAATAGGTGTCTCAGTGACTTTACATGAAATTTCCAAAATATATGCTCCCGTCTAAGGCCCAATTCAGCAAACTATCCCTATTCAATGAAGAATACGAGTATGAGCTTCACTTTCAGTATACGTTTTTAAATCCGAAATCAATGGGACTTCAGTTGCATTCAAGCATGTCCATAACTGCTTTGCTTAAATTCTCTCCCAAATCACTATGGGGTAAATTTTGCATTCCTTATTTGAGCAAAATACCTGTGGAAGATGTTGGGAATTTTGCTAAAGTAGCAACTGCAGAATCTGACCCACTGTTTGTGTATGAAAGGCCAGCATGTCATGGAGCGTGTGTCTGTTCTGCCATAGAAAAGACATGCAAAGGAAAACAATATATATTCACATAAGCCTAAAAAGCCCAGCAGGGCATTTACTTTTAATAAGCAATTTCATGGCTGATTTGCAAACTATGCTTTGCTGTCATACTTTGCAAAGTGCTCATCTTTTCCAATAAATAGACTAGCTTCAAAGCTTGACCCTTTTGTTCAAAAAGGAAGATAGATTAAACCTTTTTGCATAGATGGACAGAGTCATTACATGATACTTTCCACATAGATATCCAGAAACACAACTTGACCTCAAAATGCATCAGGTTAAACTGTTTATACTGTAATAGAGTTCATTAAAGTTTTCACTTTTCATTAGAGTTCATTAAATAATTATTCACAGAGAAGTTCTAAATATTTGAAACCAGTCCCTTTGGAGTTCATGGAGCTTGCATTTCTTGTGCAAGGTTTCATATTCGTGAATATTGCAACTAAACTGGGCACTGACTTTTCTCCCCATTATCTCTATATCTGTAAAAATTTCAGTGCCACTTTTTGCAAAACATTTTTGAGTTTCAAGATGGATTAGTTAGCACTGGTCACGATGCTATTGGTTCTGATTCCCTGACTGGCTGAGCCTGTCCCATGCAGTTAGGAGCATCACCGGAGGTTATTTTGGCTCTGTTTTGCTAACGGAGAGGCAATAGTTAGTTTACAGTTTGTGAACTTGAAATAATAATAAGACTTTGTCTTTTAATTTTTCCAATTCAAACAGTTTAGGAAATGCTCAATTATTGTTTGATAGGCTAGATTTGCCCAGTCTATTACTGGATCCTACAAGGCAACTTCCTTCCTAATGTCTCTTCTCTTGAATCTGTGTAATTAATAGTTTCCTAGTACATCTGTCATAGGGTTGAGGTCTAACTAGCCACTGCTTTCATTTAATCTTCCCATAACCGTAAAGGAAATGACTGCCTGAAGTTACTGCCCTGTTTTTAGCTAGAGAAATTAGTTGTGCTTTCTTGATTTACTGATAATGTTCCAGTATTTTGAGATTGTAAATAACACACATTTATTATTTCATTTTATATATTGGACATAGTCCCTTGAGAGGAAGACAAGGAGCTTGGATTGTAAGCCTGGGGCATCTTTGTGACCCTAACAGCATCCCAGTGCAAGAGGGCAAGGGGCTCACTGGCATCTGCTAGTGAGTTTCAGCTGGCCTGACCAGTTCATTAATGTCATAAACTGTATCAGATATATATCATGTAAGGTATCATTGGAAAACTAACAACACACTGATCATTAATATTCTTGCATGGTGTGTGTATGCTAAATGCCCAAGGGACCATACAAATATGAAGGAAATGCAGAATTAAAATGTGTTTACCAGACAAGCCTGGGTAGTGGGTAAACAGGTTTCTCCCAGACAAAGGACAAGCCAATGCCTCCTGCCACATGTCATCAGAGTTGATTAGCAATCACATGTCAAGTGGCAATTTATTTACATCGGAGATGGCAGGAACAGATCAATTTGCATTCAGCAAACCCCAGGGAAGAAGAAACCAACATGGAACTTCCTTCACTGCCAGACTCCATGTCTCCTTCTTCGCAGCTTGAATTAACTTTATTTTGGGGGGTAACTTTCAGAAGAATCCATTTTAAAGGTTCACTGGACTATAGAAGAGAGGTGCAAAGAATCCCTCGTTTTCTTTGACCTAGGAAGAAAAGGGGAACCGGCACCCTGTACTTTGGTGGTAGACTGAGAGACAATTGGCCATGCTGGGCAAAGTTTGATTGATGAGAGAAACCATTTTAAAGGCTTGTACCTTGCTAGATTTGGACTTTTAGATGCATGTTTTCACTTTTATTTTCTTGCAGCCATCTCCACCTTTATTTTTTTTTACTTGGCATCACTTAGCCTAGTTCCTGTTGTTAATAAACTTGCTTTATTTTATTCTAAACCAACCCAGTGCTGTGTTTGAATCAAAATGATTGTTAACTCCAGTTAATGTGGCAAGCTGCTGGATGCTGACTCTTTAAAGGAGCAAAGGAACCTTAGTATTCCTCTGAATGGCCCAGGAAAGGGCTGGATATGGCAGAGATCATGGTTTTGGGGCAATTTGGACAGGGAGTGTGTTGGGGTCACTTGGTCAGTAGTAACCAAGGCTGGTGGGTACCAGAGTGTGGCTGGGGTGTAACAAGCCAGCTGCTAGCTCCATGCTGTGAGCCACAGCAGCACAGCACTGAAGGCACTTAGGGTTACAGAGCACGCAATGACATGGGCCCTCACTGGTCTGGATTGCATTCCAGAATGTGACAGCCTCCCAAGAGATTTTGCCTTCACACCTTAGACACCTGACACCCAAAAGCTTACAGTAGATCTCACTTGCCAAACATTAGTAAGAGGACTGAGGACCAAACAGGGAGCTAGAGCCTAAGGCAAAGGTTTCCCTGAGCAGCAAGGTACTGACTGAAGAGCAATCTGCCAGTCTGTTAGCAGCCAGGAGGAGACTTTGGGTGATGGGAAAAGTATCTTATGCCTCTGGATTTTCTTAGGGTCAGTGGTTCTGTTGCTCTGAGTACAGAGCACCAAAATATTGCTGTCACCCATACAGGCCCTTTTCAGTGAATGGGGTTCAGTGAGTATGAGTCAGGGGAGGATTTAGCATCAAATAATCCAATTATTGTGAGATTTAAAACAGCCTCTGGTTGGTGTTAGCCCTCTCAGTAATATGGCATTTTGTTGTTGTTTGCTAGGAAGGAAGGGAAATTAATAGAAGAGTATCACGTACAAAGGACTGTTTCAAGAGCATAATCATCTCTTTTGTCTTGATTTCCCCCATCTGTTTATTGTATCCACCAATTATCTCTTCTCTTAAAATTAGATTGTAAGCTTTTCGGTGGAGTGACTTTGTTGTTTGCTAGCGCAATGGGGCCCTGATCCCTGACTGCAGCCTCTAGACACTACCACAATGCAAATAATTAACAATTAAAATAATCCCACAGTAAACATATACATTAACAGCCAATTTCTTCCCTGTAAAATTTATAGATATGCTTTTCTTTTTTTCAAAAACGGACTGATTGTTTTTAATGACTTGTTGATAATGGATCAAATTTAAAGGGCACATTTGTTCTGTAGAATTTTAAATGTCTGCTTCTGTGTTGTTTAAATCTTTGCAACGTAGAAAAAAACTAGATGATAGGGAAAAAGTTGTTTTCGTTTTTACTTCAATTTTTTTCCACAGTGAAACTCAGGATGAAAAATGTTAAGAACTTTGTTACAGTTGTTACTATTATGTATTTCTATTAAAATAGCACCCATAGGCTCCAACAGAGGTTTTGAGAGGCATTGCACAGACACATAGTAAGAGGCTGTCTCTGCCCCAAAGAGTTTACATGCTAAATAAACAAGGCAGAGAGACTGACTTGACCAAGGTCACATAATTGGTCAGTAGCACAGGTGGGAATGGCTTCTGACTCCCAGCCCATTGCCGTACCTATAGGACCCTGCTGCCTTCTGAGAGATATAATAATAGAACTACGTTATTACCTCCAGATCAACAGTTACCCTTCAGGGGAGCTGGAAGTTCGTTTACTGAATGAGCTTTTGTTATAGAAGTGCAGTCATTTAATTTAATTAAAATAATTTCCTCATACAAACTGTGGACTAAATATTGTCCTTACTCGGGCAAAATTTCCATAGAGGTGAATGACCATATTGCATAGGATCATAGGAATTGCCATAGTTGATCAGACCCGTGATCTATCTAGTCCAATATCCTAGTGGCCAGAACCAGATGTTACCCCAAAAAAGTGAAAGAAACTCTATAATGGACTATTATGGAATAATTTGCCAGAGGGGAAGTTGCTTCTGCTGGCTTATGCCTTGGAGCATATGGGTTTGTATCCCTTATTTTAAAAAAAAGAAATTCTATCTAATATAACAGTCGATGTTCTCATTATCCATATAAATGTATAATGCTTTTTAGTTCTAAGCTCTTGACCTCAATGATATCTAGTGGCAATGAGTTCCACAATTAAATTATGCATTTAGTTACAACATGTCACCTCTCCCCTGGGTTCAGTTTTGCCATCTGTAAAACAGGGATAATGATACCAACCTCCTTTGTAAAGTGCTTTGAAATTTACTTATGAAAAACATTATTGAAGAGGTAGGTGTTATCATTTTTACTGCATAAAAATACATTTTGTTCTATAAGTTTTAAATGTTACTTTCAGTTTCATTGCACGTCTTCCTGTTCTTGTAGTAGGAGAAAAGCACTGGCTCATCTGTCTCCTCCTATTCATCTTCTCTGTAAACTAAACAGCTGCAATATTTTCAATCTCTCTTTATCTGGAAGTCTTTTTTTGTACCTCTAATATCTTTTGTCACTCATTTCAGAAATCCCCTCTGTTTTTGCCTATATCCTTAATTAAAACTAGTCCTCAATTTTTTGGTTCCCCAACCTAGATGCTCTAAAAGGCCCTGATTTTCAGAGAGTTCTGAGCAACCACCCTGTGAAACTCAAGCTGTTTTAAAGTGCCTCAAATTCAGCTTGAAAAAAATTGAAGTACTCAAAATCATGACTCATATTTGCAAATCTTGGCTAGTGGGATCAGAACCGATTACAGTATTCCGGGTGAGGGCATACCAATAATTTATATAAACCATTGTAATTTTCAGTATTATTTTCTATCCCATTCCTTATCCACCCTACATTTTGTTTGCTTTTTACATTTTTTTTTATCTCCGCTTCATATTGAGCGGTGGTTTTCATTAGCTGAGCTGTCCACAATGTCCTGTTCCTGAGAAGTCATAACGAGTAAAGGCTTGCAGGATTTGGCTCTAGCTTACCTAAGGTCAAAATGGATCTAACACATCACTTTTGAAGGGAGAATAATATTTTAACCTGCAATTCAGATAAAGCTGAATGTCTTTATGAATTGTTAGCACATGTGGGGTGGGGCACTCGCTGTTGTTTCTGAGACAAGTTTAGGATTCTGTGTCAGGCACCATCGGAGTAGCAGAGAGAGAAATAGATATAGTGATTGGGTGTGGGCAAGACAAGCAAGGCAATGTTTAGGTGGAAAAAAACAACTGATGGTCTTGAGCCAATCAATAACCTCTGAGTCAGCTTGGGAAGAGGTGGTGGAATCTCCATCCTTAGAGGTTTTTAAGGCTTGACAAAGCCTTGGCTGGGATGATTTAGTTGGTGCTGGTCCTGCTTTGAGCAGGTGTTTGGGCTAGGTCAGTGGTTCTCAAACTAGGGCTGCCGCTTGTTCAGGGAAAGACCCTGGCAGGCCGAGCCGGTTTGTTTACTGGCCGCGTCCGCAGGTTCGGCCGATAGCGGCTCCCACTGGCCGTGGTTCACCGCTCCAAGCCAATGGGGGCTGCAGGAATGGTGGCCAGCACATCCTTTGGCCCGTGCCACTTCCCACAGCCCCTATTGGCCTGGAGCGGCGAACCGCGGTCAGTGGGAGCCACGATAGGCCAAACCTGCGGACGTGGCAGGTAAACAAACCGGCCCGGCCCACCAGGGGCTTTCCCTGAACAAGCAGCGGCCCTAGTTTGATAACCACTGGACTACATGACCTCCTGAGGTCTCTTCCAACCCTAATCTTCTATGATTCTATGACCTCCGAAGATCCCAACGTGAAAAGAGTAACTCTACCCTTAGTTTACCCATGTGGCCATACTAGACAAAACTGTGCTCTTGTTTACACCTGGGTAACCCCCTGGAAGTTTTGAAGTTTGTCAGGGTAGGTGCTGGACTTGATTTCGCTGGGGCTGCGTGGCTACAGATAAAGGCAGAAAGCTGTTTGAAGGGACACAAGGGCTTTAATAGTAACTCCAGTACTAACCACATGACAATCTCGTATTTTAAAATTTCAAACCTTCCCTCTGTAGAATCAGAGAACATTGTGTTCTGAAATGGGGAAAAGGTCTCCCGATTTAGGGAAATAATATTCCCTTCAAGTCTAGAATGGCATGACATTTTCTCCTTGTTTGATTATATTAAGTATATTAAATATGACCTAAATTTTTAAGGTTGCTCAAGCTGAGAGAGTTCAAAGGATTTTGAATGACATTTTTTTCAATTTATTTTTGTTAAGCCTTTGCAATAATTGTAAATAATCACTCTTATAAAGGACAAATGGCAGGGGTCAAGTAATCCTTCATATACATGAGTGTATGTTTCTGTGCTAAGGAAAATCCACAAAAGAAAACGCAAGAGAGACACTTAGATCAAAATTTAGCTAACATTTATCGGAGAACTAGGATTTAACAGTCCTTGGCATTTAAAGCAAAAAGCCCAAGAAAAATATATGGCATCATAAAACATTATTGATATTCAGGTGGCAACAGCTTATCAGGAATACCAGCTTCTCAATGTAGTTCTTCACCTTTAGAAAATAGGGTTCGGTTTTTATTTTTATTATTATTAAAATGAGACAATAGGAACGGCTTAGCACTATCATAGGTGATAAAGAGACGTAACCTTTCATCTATTAGTAACCGAAGTTTGGCTGGCTTAATGCTGAGGCCTGGAAATTTAAAGAAGCAAATTTGAAAGATTAGGTTGTTAATAGTCTGTGTTGATTATGGGATTATTTTAGAAATATCTGAGGTAACTGAAAAATTAGTTGTGCAAAATCCCAAACTTGCTTTATTCTCCAGCCTTACTGATGATTGATTTTTATTGTAAGTGTTGCCAACTCTTGTGATTTTATCCCATCCCACAAAATTTGATGTTTTCTTTAAAGATCCTGCTCCTAGAGTCAGGTAATTAGTGGGTTTGGGGTTTTTTTTAAGCATACAAGCTCTCCCAACCCCCTCCATGTTTCTAGCCCTCATAGTGGAAGAGAAGAGCCTGAAATTATGAAACCTAAAGTCTTAAAAACCAGAAAGCAAATATAAAAATTTTTTATTTGTTTTAGAATCTAATTTTTAAGCCAATCTCATGATATTTTATAAATTGAGTTTGGCAATAATGTTGTGTGTTGTGAAAGTGACAACAGAGAATTAAGCTCTCAACTTTTTTAGCCTCTTTAACAGAAAAATCATCTCTAGCAGTAAATTTCAGGTATCCCAAAACCTGCATATGTCTGTTTTTTAATTTTTTTTAATGTTTAAATTTTTAATTTTTTTTTAATGGTTTTTTATTTACACTTGTTATCTTAGAGTTAGAGCAGGGGTCGGCAACCTTTTAGAAGTGGTGTGCTGAGTCTTCATTTATTCACTTTAATTTAAGGTTTCGCGTGCCAATAATACTTTTTACAGAAAACCTCAAAGAAAGATTTTTTTTTTCAACTGAAATTTCACAGGGGAAAAATTTCAGTTTTCCCATGAATTCTGCTCATCAGTTAAGAACTGCCTTAAAACTAATCCACTGTCAGAGACTTGATTTGGAAGGTCTAATTTTTAAAGCCAGTGGTTCCTAGCTCTTCTGATGTAGTATAATTAGAGAGGTGTTTGCAGTAGCTTGTACTGGGATGTTGGAATGTTGCAATGTGTGAGACATATGAGGTGCAGAGCAAAGGATGCAAGAAGCACTTTGCCAGAATGTGACTCAGCTGCTTTTACACCCATCTGCCCAGTCTCCTATAGGTTTAAATGGGATTTTTGGTTTATGTTTCCAATTATGTGGTTTTAATCATGGGTGGTGTGGACAAAGTGAATAAGGAAAAGTTATTTACTTGTTCCCATAATATAAGAAGTAGGGGCCACCAAATGAAATTAATGGGCAGCAGGTTTAAAACAAATAAAAGGAAGTTCTTCTTCACACAGCGCACAGTCAACCTCTGGAACTCCTTGCCTGGGGAGGTTGTGAAGGCTAGGACTATAACAGGGTTTAAAAGAGAACTGGATAAATTCATGGAGGTTAAGTCCATTAATGGCTAGGATGGGTAGGGAATGGTGTCCCTAGCCTCTGTTTGTCAGAGGGTGGAGATGGATGGCAGGAGAGAGATCACTTGATCATTACCTGTTAGGTTCACGCCCTCTGGGGCACCTGGCATTGGCCACTGTCAGTAGACAGGATACTGGGCTGGATAGACCTTTGGTCTGACCCAGTATGGCCATTCTTATGTTCTTATGTGCTCTCAAAGGTTTGGAAGAGACTGAAATAAAATATTTCATTCACAAAGCTCTGCCTTGAGCGTATTTAAAGATATTGCCCTCGTGCGGTGAGACCAAAGCATATGCCACTGCTGAGCCGGGTGCATGGCTCCACCTCCCGCTACCGTGTGAAATGTTAGGATTAATCCAATGCATTTAAATCAGATTGCCGTAATATAAATTCACTGCGATACGTTACACTGGAATAGGCAGTAACTCGTATTCCTAGCACTGTTGGTCAGCATCTTGCATGCGGCCTCCCAAGTGTTCATTTTCAATATCTACAGTGTGCCTACTTCTCAATTGAAAGTGTCCCTTCGGCTTACATAGGAGTAACTTTCCTGGAGTGAGTAAACGAAGGTGGATTTATCTGTACTGCACCTGTGCTGAGGAGAGAGAGAGACATAGCTCACTGGTGTGAAGAGATGAAAGAGAGAATATTTGAAGTCATCCATGGAATGCTTCCAGTCAGGAATGCTCAGCAAGTGGCAGAAAGAAAGACATGGCTCAGTAGGGTTTTTATAAGTGCAGTAGAATGCACAGTACAGCAAGAATCCAAATACTCAAATGGCATAAGCAAGGAGACAGAGGCAGTGGCTCCCAATACCAAATTAAATACTATGCTGGATGATGGATTTTTTTGTATTGCTTTTGATGTATTTTTAAAGTTTTTAATGTAGAAATAAATATTGAAAGATGATAATTTTCACCTTATAAAATGAGGACTGTTGCCCTATTATTAATAGTTATCTGTACTACAGTATTGAAGGGTATTAGTGTGCTAACATGCAGGGGCAGTACCTGGACCCCAGTACACAAGGAGTTAACACCAACTTCACTTTCCCCTCCCCTTGGAAAATCCTCCTGGGAAGGGCTGCTGAAAAAAGAGCAGAGGTGAATGTTTATGGGTCGGCCTGGGAGCTGAGTGATTCCATTTTGCTTAGGAAACATGCACTGATTTTTATCAACAGAGATTTTCTTCTGCTGATTCCTACTTGTTTAGTCCTCCTGTGACACCCCCAGCATACACTGGTGTTGTGTTCACAGCATATACACAGATAAGTTAGTTAAAAACAGAAATATTCTTGCTGGAAGGCTACAATGTAATACTGCTTTTTTTCTTAGAAATCAGAACAATATTGCACAAGAACCCCAAACAGAGGACGAAAACAGGCCGCTCCCTAAGGCAGAGAGACACAACTCACCCCATCTTGCTTTAATTGGCTCTCTTCAAACTGACTCTGCTTGCATGCACCACACTTTGCAAGCAGGACTGGTATCTGCCCCTGCTTCCCCTTCCACACTCTTAAAGTGATAGCTTCCAATTCCAACACAGTCCTCCTTCCTGGAAGAAGCTAGTTTACAATAAGCAGTTTAATTTGCGTGAAATTCAGATGTTGGCTATTTTAATTAGGAGGGAGTAATTTAGGGACCAAAAAATATATGCAGACTAAAACTTTGAAACTCGAGTGCCCAATAGAGCCTAGGCACTGAACTGAGAACCTGTGGCAGCTGTGAGGGCTCACTAAAAGTAAGGCTGCCTTTACTTAAGTCTCTAAATGTGGATTTAGGTGTCTAACTTTAGGTACCCAGATTTGGAAATTTGTCCGTAAATCCCAGACAAACCTTAGTTAAGACTGAGTTACTATTAGAAATAGCGCCCTTAAAAATTATGTTAACAGAACGCTGTGCAGCAGTTAAAAGAAACAAAATGTTTAAAAGTCAGGAAATTCAGTGAAGGTTCATTACCACCCTTAACTCTGACCCCTGTATCTCACCCTATGCCAGTTGCATTTTCTTTATGGGCCGCAGGCATTGCTAGACCCACCTACATCCCATGTCTTGACTGGTAAACAACATCTGTGTATGGACTAGATGCTCAATCCTCCCCCAGTTCAACCAGCAGTTCTGAACAGAGACACCAACATCCTACTTCTTATGATCTCATACAGGCCAGAGGCACAACCCACCCTCCACACATCCTTCTGCTACAGACTAGAGCCTACATAATTTTGCACCTTAAATTTTAAAGCCCAATAAGGTCTGAAGACCCCAATTTTACCCCATCCGCCCTCCTGATTCAGGCTAGAAAAGCTTCTGTAACTAGCCTGTTCACCCTCCAAATAAGGGTCTGAGCATCCAGATACAGGCCAGAGATCCACCTTACTCCATACACCTTATAACTTCTGGCCAGATTGCCAGGTAAAGACAAGTGGGTGTGGAAACACTTTCTTCAGCCCCTGTCCTATAGAAAGGCCCCACACCAATGTGTAGTTCCTGCTAGGCAGCTTTCTTATGCCCGCTGTCCACACACATTGCACTTCAGGTTGGTCACCAAGTCAAGTGAAATTGTGATGTACGAAAAGGGGATTGAGGCTCACTCTTGGAGTCCATCTCCAGGTGTGGCACAGTTGGGACACTGCATGATGTCCTAGTAGCTGGTAAATTGTCGGTAGCAATCATCTATGTCATGCTTGTTGACATTAACACTCTAGTGCAGGGGTTTGATCCCAAGAAAACAAGGATCCATCTGCCCCGGACAGCCTGCCCCAGACAGCCTCTTGTGATGTGGTGCAGAGATTCCCCCATACGCAACGTGAGCCAAAAGGGACAAACTTGCTTCTGTGCTATTTAGTCTGCTTTTTACTTCAAACAACACAATTACATTTGTTTTTTCCCCTCCTTCTTTGTTACAGGTTGACAAAGTGTGTGGACAGCCCCAAGAAAGAGAAGCAAAACCTTCACCAGATAATATAGTGCAAGCAAAGGACATGGCTGAAACCCAGGCTCTCACGATGGCTCACTCTGCTAATCTAAACAATAAAAGGAGGTAACCCTACGTGAAACGTATCTCTAAGTGCATTGAAATAAACCTTATTCCTCATAGTTTGCATTAACTATTTCTCATGCAGGAGTGTTTAAACCCAATTCTGTCCTCTGATATCCACCCACAACAGTCTTAGGCTTTCCTCGGAGGTGGTGCTAGTCCATTGGGGGCCCTAAACTGGAATCTTGTTGGGATTCCCCACACACAACACATAATAAAAAGCAAATAAGTGTGCCCCTTGAGCTGCTTGGGGGCCTAAGGAATTGCTTAGTCTGTTTAGGCCTAGCGCTGGCTCTAGCTTTCCTGGTAGTTGCGTAGATGTATTTGAGGGAATAACTGGTCCCTGTAGTGCTTTCCAGTTGAAGCCTGACAGTATTTCTTGCAGGCCAGTCCTGATGTCGTTAATCAGTATTGACTCAGTCTTTAATTTGGCAAACTCTTATCGTAAACAATGGGAGCTTTGCCAGAGTAAAAACTGGGTTACTTCAGGACATTGCCCTGTAGGAGTCCATTTGCTCCTGGCCTTTAAGGACAATTGATATTGGGATGGATCATCCATGGGATGGGCTGCATGTGGGGGGAAGAGGGGGATTTCCATGCAGCGTTACTCCCCTTTTCTGTAGTGGAGGAAAGAATTTGGCATACACATTCCTCTCCCAGTTGATTAGGCTGTGGGCTTCTGGTGAATTTTCAGGGATTGAGCAAGGCCAGGTCCATCTGCGTGTAGGCCCTGTGCCTCCATGTTGGCTCCAGCCTTCCAGCCACCTGTCAGTGCAGCTACAAAGTAGCTGTGCTACCAAGGTGTCCCTCTGCCATGGTTCTCGTGTGCCTAAATTATGTGGTGGGGAAGAGGGAATTTTGTGATGTGCATCCTCTCTGGCCCCTCCCCGGCCTACACACTACTGCCCCCAAGTTGCCTGGTCTTCACCCCCTTGCCCACGTGAACCTTAGATTAGGGTTTGGGTGGGGACGGAGGATGTGCCACAGAAGGGGGCGTGTCTCTCTGTGGAGTGTCTCTTCCATGTGTGGCTTAGGGAAGCTGATCCTACCCAGGGTACGTTTAAGTGAATTTCAGTGCCAGTTTACAAGAGAATTCCAATTACTTATTACTGGCTAAATTAAATCCTGCTATGTCAGTATAAATCGGGAATAATTTCTCTGAAGTTAGTGGAGATGGGTCTGGATTTACATTGGTGTAACTGAGAGCAGAGTTTGGCTTTATTCCACTTGAGTGCCTGCCTAGATGAGTTCAGGCTGTAAGATTTGTACCCATATCTATTTTGATTTTTTCCAAACCTATGTGCATTATGAAACCCAAATACACTGTCTTAAAAAAGAAAAAAAAGTTGTGACTACAGCATACTTATCTATCACATTCTTTTTCAGTTTGAAACCAAAGCACAACAACTTGTGCTGGTGTTTGGGGCTAACTGATTTTCATTGTGCAAGCTGCATGAGATGTAAAAAAGCAAGCAGCATGGCTGGTAAAAAGTAAATTAGATTTTAAAAATTCCGTGGTAATAATCTGAAGTATAAACTGAAATACAGTTAACAGAATTTGTTTTTTAAATGTACTGGTCCGGTTCTGTCCCTGACGAGATCTATCTCACTATCTTCACTCAGAATTGCATTTTTAGCAGAATTGGCCTATGAGCCAGATCCTGAGCTGGTGTAAATGAGCAATGGGTCACGCCAATTTATACAGCTGAGGATCTGGCCCTGAGACTTTTAATTAATCAGAGAACAGCCTTTTGATATTTATTACTATAGATACCAAAGAAAATACAATAAAACTAATATGCTACTAATTATAAAATGTTGCCAAAAGCTGGTGTATGCATCATAACATCAGCTGAGCTGAGCACATCCTTACATTTCACTGATTAGTGTGATGTGTTATGGAAATGTAGTGAGAAAGGTGTGATGAAGAACCAGCATACTAGGAGTTAACGTATGAGCTGGTGTTGGTAAATATGTGGGGGATGGACTTCATCTTTCCAAGACCTGTGGGAAAACAGGTTGCGTAAAGTTTGTGCTTTGCTTTTGGAAATAACTGGAGAGCTATAAATATTGAGAAATATACAATGATGGACTTACTATTCTTCATATGTCATTTAATCGCATATGTTATCAATAAAAAGCAATTTTAGCTCATATAAAATTTTATAACTGATGTATGAAATCCTGAGTGCAGTGAGTTATGTTAAAATATATTTAGACAGGCAGATATCTTAAGTGTTGTGGAGAATCTAGTTTATGAGATTCATTAATCATAATGCTATGTGGTGCCATGACTTCTGGAAATTTAAAATACAAGGAGCAAGATTTTCGGTTGTGTATCTAGGTACTAACATGGCCCCACAGCAGGCCACAGTAACTAGTGGATTTTATCAAGACCCTGGGAGGTGGGGAAGTATTAGCCCTACTTTACAGAAAGGAAACTGAAGAACTGGCTAGATATAGTGATTTGCTGAGCCAGGAATAGGACCCAGGTCTCCCAAGTCCCAGTCTATTGCTCAGCAAAAGAGACTATCCTTCCTACTCATCCTGAATTCAATGGAGATACACCAGTGTACATCAGCTGTAGATCAGGCCTTTGCAGAATGATTCCAAGTTCAAAGAGAAGAATTAGTGTGGTTTACCATGTTTCTTTTCCCAACTCACTGAGGGAATCACAGTGATCTGTGCTACAGCTCCTAATCAGACAGCCTGTATTTAAAAAAAAATAGAGAGAGAGAGCATCGAGCAGTTGTTTGCCTAGCCCACTATTCTGTAGTAAGCTCCACATGGGCACAGGGCTCCATCTACGCAGAGCCATATAAAGAATCATGGCCGGAATCATGAACATCTTGATTTTCAAAAGATGCTGTGCAGCTGCACCACACACTCACTTCAGTGGGAGCTGAGGGTGCTCAGCACCTTTGAAAATCAGGCCATACAATGATGAATGACTAGCGGATTGAATGAATCTTTTTCCCCCTCTGCGTTCCTCTGAGACAATTACTTATCAGCCTAGCTGCTCTGCTTTTCCATTCTCGTTCTGGTAGGATCTGGTTGGGAGCAGGACCTTCTCAGTTCAGCGTTCCTTTTCATGGAACTCCCAGGCCTCGGGTGCTGTCCTCTCCTTGCTGCTTTATGATCCCCGAACGGGCCCTCTTGTCCGGTGAAATCCCTTGCTACGTTGTTCAGTGAATCTGTGACCATTTAAATTTAAGTTCCCTTTCCCCAGCTCTGGATATTTTCTCCCTCTTTCCCCATAAACTCCTCTTTTGTTTTTGTGTGCCCCATCTTCTTTCGTTTGTTTAGGGGAGTGACTCTCTCTGCTTTGTTCTGTCTCTAGCTCCTCCTTTCTCATGCTCTACAGAGCTAGAAGCAGAACAGTGAGTTACCCAGCTCATCAGCCATGACAGGTTGCTTATTGGTTGTCCCCGTAACTTGCTCATGTTGAGAGAAGAGGGTCAGTGGGGATTCTGTGCTGCCGTGGCTCTCTTAATTCAAACGCATGCTGTTCCATGATTCTTCCCTCTCTCCACTGCAGCCCAGGGCCTGTTCCCGCTCTCTCCCTCCCACAGGGACCAATTCTGTGTAGCCGGTAACCTGCACACATCCTCTGTACTGATTCTTTTGCTTTCAATCCCACCACGACCTAAGCCTCGGCATGCAGACACACACACACAGCCACTTCCTCTTCCTTGGGATTTCCCTATGACCAGTAAAGCAATCTACATTACATCAGTATGATACCTCTGGCTAAATAATAGGGGCCACACCACTTACACTATGTCAAGGTGAAAATAGCAAGTTTTATTGATATGGGTTTGACTTAGTGTTCCAAAGAGAGGTTTTCCAATAGAGTATCTACTGAAACTGCCTCAGATGCATGGAAAGTCCTGAAGACAAATATGTACAATGTGGCAATCAAGAGCTTTGGAAAGAATACTAAAAAAAGTCTGGTGGTTTGTAGACCACTTGGAGATACTGCTGTCACTCGATGAGAGGAAAAGATCACCTACAAAAGTCTACTCCTACAACTGATTCACTCAACAACCTAAAAGAAGCTCGTAAGGTTGTTCAAACAGTTTCTAGGAGGTGTGCTCAAGAATTTTGGCTGGATCTCTATGACAGCATCCAACAGGCGGCTGATGCAGGTGACAGTAGATAGTTATATGAGGGCATTAGAAGTCCATTTGTCCGATAAAGAACAAGACAGCTCCGCTGAAAGATCTGGATGGCAATAGCTTAGCTGATAAAGGGAAGCAACTGGAGAGGTGGATTGAGCACCATGGAATGATATACTCAAGGGAGTCTGTAGTAGACCAACGTGTGTTAGTGGAAGTGCCTGGGTTTGACGTTATGACTTTGCTGGATGCCAAATCTACTCTAGAGGAACTTGAACAAAACATCAAAAAGATTCCCACCCACAAAGCTTCAGGATCTGACTTGTTTACCTGCTGAAATCTATAAATGTGCAAACAAAGACTTGCTGCAAAGATTGCACAAGGTACTGCTACTCTATTGGAAGGAAGAAACTGTTCTGCAAGATTTTAAGGATGCTCGCTTCATCCAACTCTATAAAATTAAAGGAGCCAGAAGTTATTGTAATAACCACAGAGGTATATCTCTTCTTAACATTGTGGGGAAAATCTTAAGTTGTATTCTTTTACCTACACTTCAAACTTTAGCTGAGAGAATCTCTCCTGAGAGCCAGTGTGGCTTCAGTTTGGGAAGGTCCACCATAGACATGGTCTTCTCTGTAAGACAACTGCAAGAAAAGTGCAGAGAGAAGCGTATTCCACTGTACAGGGCTTTTATAGATTTAACAAAAGCCTTTGACATGGTTAGTTGGTTAGGGCTTCAGAGTGTTCTGACGAAGCTTATATAATGAAATCCTTACACAGTGGCATGAAGGCAACTGTAATGTATGAAAACCAAAAGTCTGACTCATTTAACATCAATAATGGAGTGAAGCAGGGTAGAATATGAGCTTCTACATTGTTTAATATTTACTTTTCTTTCCTGCTTCCACATGCATTCTGTGACGCTCAAGAGGGTGTCTATCTTAGCACTAGACATGATGGAGGTTTGTGGCTCACAATGTTTGTGCCCTACAACATCTTATTACCAAGTTCTCTGATTCATGCAAAATCTTTGGGCTAGCACTAAGCTTGTAGAAGGCTATCATGCACCAAAGCTCTTCAGAACCAGTTCCAGATATCACCT
Organism: Chelonia mydas; assembly: GCF_015237465.2. NCBI lineage: Eukaryota > Metazoa > Chordata > Testudines > Cheloniidae > Chelonia > Chelonia mydas. The sequence continues at coordinate 43,039,947 of NC_057855.1, forward strand.
TGGATGTTATTCATCTGAATGTTATTTACCAGTTTTGCTACTTTGACACTACTGTTACCAGCAATGTAGATCTTGATGCTGAGCTCACTAGTAGAATCAGCAAAGCATCCAAGAACTTTGATCTTTGCAAGACAAGAGCCTAGAATAATAACAAATTGTCAACTAAAGTGAAAATCTGTATTTATGACTGATGACAAATATGCCGTAAGACTAAACAGCTTTGATATAGATGCTTGCATAAAATTCTTTGAATAAGATGGCAAGACAGGGTGACAAACGTGAAAGTGTTAAATCATGGTGGTATGTCATTCATGGGAACATTGATTTGTAAGAAAAGACTCAGGAAGCTTGGATGTGTCAAGTTAATGCTGGATTACTGGATCCCAAAGAGTGTGCTGTACTCTGAAGCTCACAAAGTGACTAGAAAGAGAGACAGAGTGCTGCACAGATTTTGAGATGCATGCAAAGATCACTTCGTATCTGCGGATGATTCGAAAAGGAATGCAGAATGCTGCTCTGTTTGCTAGAGTCAGCTTGTAGATGGAGCAAGGCATTCTGAGGTGGACTGGATCAAGCTTTTGTGATGACCAGGGACAGAGGAGGAAAGAATCTGCTGCTCAGATTCAGATCAGTGCTAGTGCATGGATGTGCCCTACCTGTGGATGGGAGTGTCACTCACACATCGGACTCAGCAGTCATCAAAGAACTCATCAGCACATACACCATGCTCTGTAAAGAGCAACAGTACCATTGATCTACTGAGGGATTCCAGAATACTATAAGATAGAGTAGATGTTACTCAGTAAACTAATTAAAAATGCTGATACTCCATCCCTGACCTGGCAACCTACTCAAGTACATACTTAAATTCATCCCAGGACTTCAGTAGGTGCCTAGCTATAAGCACATGCTTTAATCCGTTTGAGTGCAATGGGATTTAAAGATGTGTTTCAAGTTAAGCACATGTCTAAGTCCTATGCTGAATAGGGATGGGATTCTGAATTGAATCTTTTAATCACATGCTTAGCTCTGGGACATCTCATGCACTTAAAATTAAGCTCATGTGTTAAGTGCTCTCCTGATATAACATGTTTGTATTTTGCTGAACTTTTTCTCTCACTAAAATAGATTCCCTAATTCATCTCCGTGTAAATTCAGTTCCTGCACCCTTTTTTCTTAATTCTGCTAAATCTGTTTCCTTTGAGACAATGCACGATGACTGAAATTTGTACAAATACTGCATGGTCTTAGTAAATTTCTAACTCTGAATGTATTTATAACACTACAGCATGAAGAAGATTTATAGATTTAATTACCTTTTTTTTAATTGCACAACACTCTTCAGAGATTAACTGAAACTGGCAACATTGCTGTTGTAGTCATTTTTTAACCTGGAGGTTACTGTAATGTATAGCAGGGAAGTCAGGAAAAGTGAAGCTACATGATGATGTAGGAATACACAGAGCCTATATCTCAATCAGTAAATTGGGATTTTATTGTTTATTTCAGCACAAAACACTCTTTGGGCTTGGATCAGAACACTTGGCAAAGCGAAAATACCCTCCTTTAATATCTGTTATGTATTTAATATATTTTTCACGCCACTAAACACAGACTGGATACAGATCTACCTACAAATATAGAAATATATTCTGCTTAGCAAAGAAATAAAACATGGCATTTGGTCTCTAATTAGAGAAGGCAGCATTTGAAATCTTACTATGTCAGGGTTTCATTGTTATTTTGTGACCCGGGAGTCTTTTATTTTTATTAAAATAACTAATTTTGAGTTTCTTAAGAAATGTATGAAATCAATTCCACCTATTTGATTTGAATTAAATGTATCTGTTGGCTCTAAGTGTAGGTGTGTTTAATGCTCGAATTTTATCAAAGAGGAAGTACAAAACACATTGTTAATGCCAACTGCAAATCAAATGGCTATGGAGAAGATTAAAACATTTCAGAACAAGTGTTGGTAGTCTGACCCATGCACATAGTGCCCATTGGCCATTGTTTTTCCCCAGCATAAGGGCTGCTTTGTGTTTAGCTGGCCCGCTAGGAGCATTACCCCAGTGCAAAGGGGACCCTCTAGTGGCACAGCATGGAACTGGTGTAGCAGTACTCCCATGCCACCGTCCCTCCATGTGGTCAGTATGGGAACATGGTGGGTTAATGAGAAAGTGGTCAGGGCATCTCTGCACACTGGCCATCCATGGATGTTATAATGGCTTCTCAGGGCCATTAGCAGTCTCAGTAATTTAGAGCAGCCTTTCTTTGCCACCCTTATCCCCCAACTCTCTGACTTCCGCTTTGTGCTGCTCAGTGCTGTTGAAAATATAGTCCATTTTCTTCAGTAAAGCTTCACTGGGTATCTAAGGTGCACAAGGGTCTGTGTTGCCTTTTATGTGCATGTATAGCTCCCAACAAAGCCATTGTATTATGCAGAAGTATTGAGGGGTGATTAGACATCCAGAGCCTGATCTCACACTGACTACTCCTGATTTATTCTGGTGTAAATGAGAGCGTCATCAGGCTCCCCACCATATGTGAAATAGTTAATCCAAATATTTCTATACAGCTCAGGATGGCAGAACCACAAAACACATATGTATGCTTGAATCTGGACTGCTAAAAGAGCCATTATCTTGTGGAAATGTGGGCTTTCCTAGAGAGATCCATTTTAGCTGTTTCCTCTGGCATGATCCTGTGAGCTGGCTTTTCTACTTTGGAGGGTGGTTCTTATGCACATGAAGCCCTGTCTCATTCAATGCTATCAGTTGTTGAGTCCCAGAACTGAACAGCACAAAAATCTGTACGTGCATAACCATGAAAAGATTAAACAAATTGCTCATTACCCTGAAAAACGAAGAGTTTCCACTTGTACTTCCTTTTGTGTGGTGCGCATTCAAAGCCATTTTTTCCTATCGTTTTCTCATATACATAAGAGCTGACCTGTATTTACAACTCATTCATTCCATATATGGATATGGTAGATTTCAAGTGCATAGAATTTATTTTTAGCATGTTGTTGTATTTGCTGCATTTGTAATTGTAATTTTTGTTTGAAGCTATCTTAGGAAAAAGCTCTTCAACCACCAGCCTTGATGTTTTTCAGTAATGCATTGACATATTTTTAATTGTATCTATACTTTGGAAAATCTCATGATAGTTTTCCTCATTTGTTTTCTGAGATAATCCTATGCATGTGCTTGATGACCCTTTCTTTCAAATAATTTTTACTTTTTTCTTTGTTTCTCATTTCTTTTCCTCATTTGCCTGAATTCCTGCTTCTCCCCCACCCCCAACCTCTTCTGACTGATGCTTATTCTCCCCGGCCTATTCCAGTTCTCTGCCTCTGAAAGCTTCAAAGAATGACAAATCCAGAAGTTTGAAAAAAATCTCTCGGTAAGAATGAAAACAAGGTGACATATTTTGTTGTCTCTTTGTGTAGCTCATCCAAATTATAAGGCTCTTGGTTCCATTACCAACTCTGATCTAGGAAAGACAGATGTTTGAATACAGCTACTTTAGAAATCAATAATGGTTTATTACCATGTGAACCGTTGGAAAATACAATTTTCCTTTTAAAATTTAAATAGTTTGCCTTTGTAAGAAATGAAAACAGTAGAAATCAACACAATTTTATATTTGCTAAGATATTATTTTGAGACTTTGTGTTTATGTATGTACAACATAACTGAAATCTTTCAAGAATACCAAAGGACTTTACAGCTTTGGGAAAACAGGGTAAGATGAACAGTACACTCTTAGAAGAGTGCACTTTGAGAGAGCAGTGTGTTTGGTAGACTGACCAACCTTCAAGCTAGGCATCTCTGCAACCTTCATACAATGGATAGCCCTTAAGGCGATCCTATGGGGGCAGGTAGTGATGTATCTAAATCATAGGTTTACTACTTAATTAATTACTGCACCAAGCAGAGAGAAAATGTGTGAGGGGGAGGAAAGGGAGAGGCAGAGGTGCTCATTCCATGCTTGTGAACCCAGAGTGACTGCACAGTTCTGCTAAAATGACATGAATAGGCTCAGATCATACCTTCCTTAGAACCAAATGATTGCCCTCATGTTAAAACTACAACAGCTGTGTCCCTTCTAGGCTTTAACCATGTGTTAGTTACCCCATAGTAGCTAAAACTTGGTTGTAAAACCTCTTATTATCTCGTGAAAACTAGGCCTAAGAAGGGCTAGAGGAAAAGGAATCCATCCCCCAAACCCATGGTTTGGCAGGAGTGGGTGTCTAGCGACTCTGCTGTGTTTGCTACATCCTGGGGAGTAGAGTATTGCTAAAGGCCCTCTTTGTCCCCAACATAGTAACAAATACCTTGACAACTCCCATGCAGTGCGACCCACCATATCACCAAACCCCTTGTCCATGGAATGTCCCCCTATACAGCCTACCCCCTGGAAGCAATTGAACCAGAATGGTTTTGTTGTCTTTCCATACTGCAGTGTTGATGGCATGGGAGAGCAGGAATAGCAACAACTGACCTTTAGAGCGCTAGTTTCAGTCTTTGTGCATGGCTCTGCATCATGTCCAGAATAGTATTTTCATAGCACCAAGACTTAGACATGAAGGGTACCAGTTAGGAGTACCTAAGGTTACAGAAATACTTCCCATAATCTCACTCCTTGGAATTCTAAATACAGAGAAATACTCTGGTATCTGAGGTAAAGCTGTGGTCATGTTGGTAAATATTTATTTTATATGGTTACCTCAGTAAGACAGGTATAATCATGTATTAGGACATCAGCTGGTTGCCCCTGGAAAGGAATTTTTCCCTCCATTCAACATCAGACAACAGGCTATTTGCACTATCCAGACTTTTTGTTTTTCCTCCAAAACATGAAGCACAGGCCACTACTACTGGCAGGGCACCAGACTTGATGAGAGGGAGCATCCTATTTAAGACAAAGCTGACATGGAAGGCAATGGTGGGGTGGTGCTAACCCCCTCTCAGCAAGGTTGGCTTTTCTACACTTGAATTGTATGCTCAAGTCACCTAATGGAGGATTGCATGGTTGGTTATAGGTAGCCTTTTCCATCCAGTAATAGCACTGACAGCATCTTAATTAATCACCCCCATGGCTGGGGGGAAGGGTAAAAATATTGACTTTTAGTTATAGACAGAACACATCCATTTAACAGAAAACAAATAATGTTTTCTCTGTTGATACAAAAGCTTTAAATGAAGAATTTTTCAATCCATGTGGGATGCACTAATGCTGTTTGTTAACACTACCTTTTAAACACAATGTAATCTATTAATGCTGTGGTAAATAGGGATGGAGGATACATCAACAACGGGAATACACTTTAAACAAGAGCAAATTAACTTTGCTAGATTTTTTCTTTTTGAAAGGGATGCAAACTTTTAATTTTACAGAACCATGAACCAAAGATTTAACTTACCCCAGGAATTCACTGCTCTGCTGTTAATTTCTTCTCTTCCTAATTTGTAGAGAGTTCATCAACTACATGAAACGATCCCGAACCTTTTATGCCTCTATAGCAGAAAGGCTGTGTGATGGGGACCTGGTGATGCGGGACAGCTCGACTTGCTGGAATGGAGAGGATGTTGTGGAAAGGTAATTGAGAGAGTCAAATTTTGTACTGAAGATGGACATATTTGCGTAAACAAAACTGGCTTTCCAGATTCTCCTAGTGCTTTAAAAAGCTCTGTATTAGATATGATGCATTGTCTTGAAAAGACATATAACTTTATATACTATAAGCAGTTTAATGACCTTCATGATCCTTAAATATCTGATCATTTTATTAACCCATGAGATCGCGCTAATGGGGTCTTCAAATAGTGTTGTATAATCTCTATGAGGAAAAAAAGCATTTTGAATTATAATGCATTATACAGTGAACTGAAACACTTTCCAAAGAAGACTGAATAACACTGATTTTGGGCCCACTTTTCACACACTGAAGCCCTACAATAACTTGCTGATCCAGTTGCAGATCTTCCTTGCTGGGAGAATAAGGGTTATGCTTTTAACAGTAAGGGCGGGGGGCACGCTAGGTCCAGAAATACCAGATCATGCTGTCTTGATCTTTTTTTAACCTGCATACCAGTAAAGTTTTTCAATGAGGTTAAGTTGGTTGCTTTGAGTTTTGAAAGTAAGAAGAAAGAAGGAAATGGTGCAGCTGTGGTACGTAGGTCATTCTGAGTGTGCAGACTGCTTTGTTTTATAAGCAAAATGGGAGGGCAAAGAGTATGTACCACAATTGTTAATTAGACTCCTAAAGTATGCCTATACTGCAATAAACCCCTCACAACTGGCTCAGGTCAGGTGTCTAGGACTCACAGGGTTCAGGCTGCAGGGGTGTGAAATTGCAGTGTAAATGTTCAGGCTTGAAGTGGAGCCTGAGTTCGGCGACCCTCTGCCTTCATAGGATCCCAGGGTTCCAGAATGTCTACACCGCCATTTTATAGCCCCACAGCCCAAGCCCCACAAGCCTTAGTCCACTGACATGGGCCAGTTGTGGGTGTTTCACTGCAGTGTAGACATACCCCTAGAGTTTAATGAAGTTGGTAGGGTAGGAATGGAACTTTCAGTTGGATGCTCTATTTCTCACCTTGGATCCTTTCATACCCAGGCTGCCCCCTTCTGGTGGCATAAGTATGTGCTTCTTTGACTTCTTAAACACTATGGCCCCATGTGTTTGTGTAAAACAAAACAAAACAAAACGCCTTGTCAGCAGACAACAATATTTCATTTCCTAGGCACAATAATTGCTATAATTGCTGAAGTCCGCACTGGCTTCTAGGTAATGGTGGATCCAAGACTTTTGTTCACACTTCAGAGAGGACATGAACACTTTTAAAGCTAATGAGGGTCCAGATGGAGGCCCCAACCCTGCAACATGTTGTGCCTAGTCAGATTGCTGCACCCCTGCACACCATGTTGAAGCCAGTCATAAAAGTCAACTCATCCATGTGCTTCACATTACAGGATTGGGGTTCACAGGCTCTATTGTGCCCCTGTACTGTGGAGGTAGTGCAGCTCCAGGTCCTGTGCGCCATCTTCCCTCTGCCCCTTCCAGTCCATGCAGGGCTGGGTGTAAACTTGCCCTCACATTTAGTGAAAAAACTTCCAAACCGATGAAAGCAAATCACCGGAGCATTACAGAGACTGGCTGATTGAAAGCATAACACCAGTTTCATTTTGTGTACTCTCTGAGCAACTGTGGAACCTCAGTGAGGTGAGGCCATGCTATGTTTCAGATGAAGCTGAGATACTGGTATCAGCAGCTACCGTCAGGGGACAGGCAGACTAATGTAGATGGATTATTTGTTTCTTTGGAGAATTTGACATTGCATGAAATGGTTTGGTTTTAATCTGAAATATGAGTGGTTCAACCTGCAACATGACAAATGTGACAAACTCAGTTACAGAAATCTAACAAGCACCTCCCACTGAAAAATGACTTGCTATGGTTGTAAAGCGCTTTTCTGTGCTGCGCTCTGATGGCATTACAGTACACACACACATTCAGCATGTCGATGTGCGGCATCTTAAAGACGTGTTTTCTTGCAGCTTGTTCCGATGTTTAGAGCCTTTTGGAATTCTTTGCTGATATTGTTAGTCGGAGTGCTGCTAGAGGAGCACCGCTAGAGCAAGGCCTCTGAAATAATTACGGATGGATAGTCAAGGAGCAGGAATAATGTCTCTGATTGCTGAAGGGAATGCCCTGTACTGCAAGAGTAGCTTGTACTCCACCAGGTTTGCTCTGATGCTAGGCTACTGTTCAGAGATGGAGAGGGGGCAGGGCTGTGGCCTCAGAAACATCCTGGCCTGGTTTGTCCTCTTGGACCCTGAAGTGCCATGATCTGTACAAGATGGTCTCCTGCTTTCCAGTGCTCAGGGAGCACTAGCAACAAAACTATGTTTCTCTCTTTTTTAGTAGCCCAATCGTGCCCTCAACTCTTGCTGGAGGGGCATGTGGTGTAGGTAAAGAGATGCAGAGGGCACTCTTGGGCCGGCAAGCAGTGTGGCGTCAACAAGAGAGCAGCCTAAAACCTATTCTGAATTATGCCAGCTACCAACAGCCATGACAGGTCATAATGGGATTCAGCAGGCAGGAAAGCATAGGGAAGCTCTGGTAGTGCCTGTTCACCCCAGACATCCCCTCTATTCCAGCAGCAGCCGGGAGAGGGTGAGTGCTGGGAAGACTGGCTCCTATGCCACTGGATGATCCGTGCGAACCAGAACTGCTGGGCTCTCCCTGCAATGGGAGCTGCTCAGGGTGCAGCAGCAACTTTAGGCTCCTATTTTTGAAAACCTTGGCCTCAATCCCAAGTCAAATACATTAGGTGAGAAAAATACTTTAGGAATTTGTAGTTCTTTAATATTCTTCATTTGTTCCTCAGGTAATATGAACCAGCTGAAGTCTTTGTACTGAAATTCAGAGTTGGAGATTTAGTTGAATACTGCGTGCAATTGTGGTCGCCCCATCTCAAAAAAGATATATTGGAATTGGAAAAGGTTCAGAAAAGGACAATAAAAATGATTAGGGGTATGGAACGGCTTCCATATGAAGAGAGATTAATAAGACTGGGTCTTTTCAGCTTGGAAAAGAAATGACTAAGGGGGGATATGACAGAGGTCTATAAAATCATAACTGGTGTGGAGAAAGTAAATCATCATCATCATGTTCCTATTACGCCTCTGGCATTTAGGGCAGCGACGAAGCTCCTCCACTCCTGTCTGTTTTTGGCAATGGTTCCCCAGCTGTGCCCCAGGTTTTTCAGCTCGGCTTCCACAGCTCTTTGCCATGTTGTTTTCACGCGACCTCATTTTTGCTTGCCTTCAGGTTTCCATCTTATTGCTACTCTGGTGATGGAATCAGTTTCCATCCGAAGCACATGACCAATCCATCTTCAACGCCTCCTGGCAATGATGGTGCTCAGACCCTCTTGGCTGCCCTGTGTCAATAGATCTTGGTGTTCTGGGCCAAAATATGTGGAGGATTTTTCTGAGGCAGGTTCTATGGAATGAAAACAGTTTGGACATGTCATACTTTCTCATTCCCCAGCATTCTTCACTATAAAGTAGTGTTGAAAGTATACAGCGCTGACAAATCTTGAGTTTGTTTTTGGTGTTGTATTTTGATGATTTTCAGACTGTATTTAAGCTCCTGAAGGTGTTCCTGGCTTTATTGATTCTGTTCGGGATGTCCTGGCTTGTTCCACCATCAGCATGCTACCCAACTATGTGAATGTTTCTACATTGGTGAGAACATAATCCTCTATGCATACTGGTGATGGTGAGGCAATATTAAGGGCCATGATGTCTGTCTTATTGTGGTTGATTTTCAGTCCAATTTGCTGGCTGAATGCATTGAGTCGAGTTGTTTTTTCTTGTATATGGTGTTGGATATGTGATAGGAGAGCGACATCATCTGCAAAGTCTAGGTCTTCAAGGGATGAGAAGTGTGTCCATTTAATGCCTCTTGGCATGTCTTCTGTTGTACGCTGCATTACCCAGTTGATGGCAAAGTTGAAGAGGATTGCAGACATGACACACCCCTGATGTACTCCTGTTTTGACTTCAAAACTGAGCTCACTGTGATCAACACTGCATGTAAAGTTGAAATAGGAGCTTTTGATGACGTTGATTATATGGAAAGGAATTCCATATGCCTGCAGAATGCACCATACGCTGGTCCTGTAAATGCTATCAAAAGCGTTGCCATTGCCATTCTAAGCACTGTTTTATTACGTTTTGTAGAGTGAAGATGTGGTCTGTGCATCCACACACTTTCCAAAAATCAGCTTGCTCTTTTCTGAGAACGCTATCAAATAAGGAGGTGTTATTTATTCCTTCTCATAACACAAGAACTAGGGGGTCACCAAATGAAATGAATAGGCAGCAGGTTTAAAACAAACCAAAGGAAGAATTTCTTCACAAACACACAGTCAACCACAGTCAACCTGTGGAATTCTTTGCCAGAGGATGTTGTGAAGGCCAAGACTATAACAGGGTTAAAAAAAGAACTAGAAACATTCACAGAGAATAGGTCCATCAAGGGCTGTCCCTAGCCTCTGTCCCTGGCCTCTGTTTGCCAGAAGCTGGGAATGGGCAACCAGGGAAAGGATCACTTGATGATTACCCATTCTGTTCATTCCCTCTGGGACACCTGGCACTGGCCACTGTTGGAAGACAGGATACTGGGATAGGTAGACCTTTGGTCTGACCCAGTGTGGCCATTCTTATGTTCTAGTTTGGTTTTTGCACTGCTCAGCCATTACTAGAAATATGCAAGTCTGCACACAAAAGTGTCATAAAAGTAAAGTGATTGGGATACAGTTTTTAAAGGCGCTCATGAAAGCGCTTTTTAATCCCAGAAAGAAAGACTCAGGAGAGCCCATATAAAGAGATCATCCAGAATGGAAACAGGCAGAGAGCTATGTCATGTGACAATATATTTACTTTTGTTAACTGTAAAAGCGATGGAAAAAAAACAGTTATTTTAGTCTCTCCCCTCTCGTCCCAGCCCAGTGAAATCAGTGCTGTAGAATGTGCTTCGCTCTCTCTGCGGGACTCTTTCCAATGTCATTTCTGGTGCTCTGCGTATGAAGATTTTACAGAATAAGATAACATCTACTCTAGGGACAGAAGAGGGTCTTTGAGTCTAGCCATGTCCAATACTGTTATTGACAAAATGTGTTTCAGTGCATTATAACTCAAGCGGATCGAAAATTTTCCAGATGAACATTTCTTCCATCAGAAAATGCCAATTCCTTAAAATCACAAATTCAGTGGGAATGTGTAGATTATGATGAAATTATGTTTTGAGCTGCATTTTATTTTATATTAGATCATAAATTACAGTGATATATTGTTTCAAAATGTTTTATCAAAACAATACAATTCAGTTGATCTGAAACAATTTTTTTGTGTGGACATTTCATTTCACTGGAAATTTCAAAATGAGATATTTTTGATCCAATCTGGAACAAAAACAAATTTTGAAATCACCACGTTTCCCATGAAACAGACATTCCAGGTCCCCAACAGCTCTATTTATAACACTATGTGTAAATAGCTTCAACGTAATTGAATAAAAGACTATGGTATCTGGAGATAACTTGGAAATTTAAAATTTAAAGAGCTAAGTGTATGACAAATGATTTGCATGCAGGCTAATTTTGGAGATGTCAGCAACAGTGTAATATTCTAAATAGTAGTTTATAGTGATATAAAAAGAGTCAGGCCCTTCTCTGATTAGCACTGGTAGGGTTATAGAAACAGAAATGTAGGGCTGGAAGAGAACTCAAGAAGTCAACCACTCAAGACAGTCTATCCCTCTGTGAGTCTGGTCAGTGCTTCTGTTCCAGGATCCTGCAGTGCAAGAGGCATACTGCAGGATGCACATTAAGTGCTTGTAAAAAATTTTCAAACAAAATATTTTTCTGCCCCCAAAGTCGGGCCTCATAGAAAATTATTACAGGAAAATTTTGTGTTCAATGAATTTTTTTCCATTTTTTAGTGGAAGGCTTCTAAAATAAATTAATTGTTTTGTTTGATTCCAAATCTGAATTTTTCCTTTGGTTTTTGATAACCCCCAAAATATTTCAAATACTGGAAGCTAAGAACATTTGGAAAAGTTTTATATGGTGGTAAAGTTGCAGTGATTCATTTTTCCTCTTGACAATCTGTAAGTTTTGAAAAGTTGATAGAGAGAGGGAGGGAGAGAAAAGAGGAATAAGTGGGGGTTGAACGGGGAAAAGAAAAATCTGAAATGTTGAAAACATTTCCCTTTCCAAAGCCCAAGTAAAATGGAAATTTTGATTCATATCTAAAATGTCCACCCCAAAATGGAAAAAATTTCAAATGAAAATTGTTCATTCAAAATTTTTGGCAGGAAAAAAAATGTGCTTTTCAACCAGCCCTATGCACATGGCAGTAAAGGAGTAGAATGTACCTCAGGTCATGTGTGTTGCTGACAATGCTACATGTAATAGCTGGTTGCGGGGGTTGATGTGCCCCCTTGCTGGCAAATATAGCTTCTTTCAGAACCTAACAGGCTGGCATAGTAGCCAGTTCTTCCTCCTCATGCCCTCTTCAGCCATGAGTAGAAATATTGCCTTACTACTTGCCTGAAGATTCATTTCGTTAATGCTCTTTCTCCCTTCCCAGTACACCAGAACTGCCAGGGTAAGATTTCTACGATAATAAATAGCACTGATCCCAAAATATAGACTTACTGCTGTATCAGATAATAGAGCTCCAGTATTAATATGGTGGGATCTCTTTTGAACCTTAGCTTGACGTTACTCAGCCTATGAAACTGGCAGCCATCCCAGTTTTTATTTCCTTGTCCCTTCTTGTATTTCATATGGATATCTGGAAACTGAGCAATATTTATTTATGGCATACACTAATTGACATTCAGGCTCTTTGGGAGAAATAAATACAATGCTTACATTATTTATAACACACAGATGCAACATAAAACACCACGAGACGGTCTTCAAAAATGGGCTGGTACCTCAGTCAGCAAATATAGCTGACTGTTAAGTTCTACCAAATGATCTGGTGTGCAACATTCACACTGTAATGTCTCATTCTATTGTAGCTTTCTAGATCATGTCTGAGACTTGAAATGACCATACCATGATGTAATATGATGGCAATGTAAAAAAGTTGGCATTGTGTCAATATATTTTTTTATGAATTTCTATGAAGAAAAAATGTTTGAGACTGAGTGTTTTGTGCAGATTTGTGACTAGGCAAGGGCATGCTGTTCAGATGAGCAACAAAAGACAGCGCCACCAATGACCTCCAAGCCGATGCACTAGGGCCTTCATAGGTTATGGAATGACACCAGTAGGAGTAAGCTTTCTCTCCCCCACTTGCCACTAACTCTATCCTGCCTGCGAATAGAGGTGTTTCTTGTGGGAAGGAAGGTTTCACGATTATTTCATGAAACCTTGTGGGAAAAAAGTCTGTCTATAATAATCACAGGGTATTTATATGCCCCCAACCCTTAGTGTAGTACCTCACAACACCCCTATGAGGAACTTTCTGTGATTTGCAAATACTTCTTCCTTGCTGCTGTTTGAAACTCAATCCCTTTATTCTTTTTAAGTAGGGCCTCTCATCAATCACTAGAGGATTCTGCCTCTCTTTGCCCCACTTACCAACCAGCAGGGTAAAAAGTCTCAATACATTTTGAAGTGGACTGTAAAGGCCCAGTCCTACAAGGGGCTGGCTTCACTGGGAGCTGAGGACGTAGATTATCAGGCTGTGTGTATAGGCCTTGTTATTGTTAGTGAAGAGAGGGATCAGAGACTTGGGCGATGATTTTCAGCACTGGGTGCCTAAAGTTCAGCTCTTGAGTCCATGGGCATTCAGAGGGAACTACCATGTGCTAATCTGTTATGAAAATTGTACTTATGTAGGTCCCTAAGGGCCTTATCCAAAGCCTCAGTAGGAGGTTTTCCATCGGCCTCATTTGGATCAGATCCCAAAAGAAAAACATAGGAACCTAACTTCCTATGGTCTTGGTATATAGTTGAACTATCTTTTCTGATGCAGTCCTTTTTATGTGGCTGGAGAAAGGAAAAGTAGCCCAGCTGGTACACTCTTGGTCCAGGTGCACTGTAGAGATTCTCTGGTGATACTCTCTGAGGAATTCAGCATTTTAGTAGGAGATGTACAGGTACTTAGAATAGGTACACTATGTTGAAATTAGACAGTCTGTAACCTGATCTTAGATTATGTATTAATTATATTGATTACTTAAGAATCTCCAGTTATCACTTGGAGGGTAGACAGGTTCTTGCCCCAAGATCAGGCCCAGTATTATTTAAATTATTATATAGTTGGGAACCTTGATTGCACAGTTGCAACACTCACAATATAGGAACTCTTTTATATTTACGAGTATAGTTTATCATATACTCACACCATCCCTTGTAGAACAACCTGAAACATTAGCCATCATCTTCCTCATCACCTTCCCCATCATCACCAGTAGCCATCATTCTGGCACCTCCCAAGGACTACATCTCTTTTTCCTACTGCCCCTAGGCTGGGACGCCACTTTTATAATATGTTACAGTGATGCCATAATGTTCAATGTATACAGTGTTCAGTAGGGGATTTTTCCCTTCTCCTTATTTGTATTTCCTCACCTCACTAATGTTGGAGTGTCTTTTTCCTACAGGTTAGTATTTCAATTATCTCAATTTATTATATACATCAATTCGTTATCATAGCCCTTTTGTGGTTGGATATCACATTAGTTGTTTCTGTCCTAACTGGTTATTTCAGTTCTTTCCAAGTTCTAAGTTGTGGCATACCTGTTAAGTTTAAAAGGGTGTGAACTTAGGAAAGCCCCTATGCCAATCTGCTTTAATGCATACTCTATGTTAAACGTCACAGTCATACATGGACCTTATGCTTTAGGTCCATTTATCTAGGTGAAAGGCCCCAGACATATGAATTACTGCTGAATATAATGCAAAGCGGAATATAATGCAAAGCAGTAAATATAATGAAGGCAAGCTAGCCCACTGGGCTACAGTAGCAGTGAATATAATAAAGCAAACTCGCCCACTGGGCTACAAGTTATTTTAGCAATGTTTGTGCAGTTTCCATTTCAAGGCAGATGATGCAGTAATATATATTAATCAAACACAATTAATCTAAATCTAAAACAGTTGAACAATTGTGAATAAATTTGGTGTTCATTAAAGTGAAGTACCAGTGCAGCTGACTGAGCCAGGCATAATACAGACAGGCATTATGCACATTTCCCCCTGTCGCTGTGCCAGCAGGCCTCAAAATCCCTCTGATTCTAGAGCCAGACCTATCTAGAATAATGAATCATGCCACATTGTAACTACTCATGCCATGTCTTTGCAGTATGGCTAAATAGTTCCTAGGAGGACACAACCTCCCTCTTTTTCACATGTGAGCTAAACTGATGAATACACTGTGGAAAGGCATCGTTATTACTTAAATGTTGCAGTCTTGTGGATTCCAATGCAGGGTTTGGCACGAACCAATGAGAACTGTGAAATTACTGCTGACATATTGGATCTGATGCCCTTACTGATCAAGTCCTCGTGGCTGCTTTTACAATTAAAAAACCTACCACATAATTACCATTTTCTTATAGTGACATTGCAATAACCTAAAGAACAGTGTTGCTGTTCCTACACAGAGAGAAAACACGAGTAGGGGAAAATCCTAGTGTAATTGGCTTCAATGGGAGCTGCAGGTAATCAGCACTTCTGAAAATTAGGCCACTTGTATTTAGGTGCCTAAATATGCCTTTAAATCCCTAACTTAGGCACCCAAATTTGAAAATTTTGGCTTTACTTGCTTCATGCTTCAGATAATACAGATCTCACAAGGGTGTTGTGAAGCTATAATTAGTGTTTGCAAGGCATACAGAAATCCTGTATCAGATGCTGTGTAAATTAGTTCATATTATACCCCGGTAGAATTCTAGCAGCACAGTGCCCTCTAACACCCTGCTTGTGCAATGGCTCCATGGCACTCTGCCTCTGAGACAGCAAGGTATCATGAACAGCCCTCCTGGCAGCCCCTGTCTACTCCCTGGAAATCTCCCATCCCAGTACTGATGCATGTTGACACTGCTCAGTTTGTGAGCTCTAGTGGGATCGCAGCATGTATTGGCATGGCTGCAGGTGGTAACCCAAATCTAGACTACCTCTGTGGCTGCTTTTGAAGCTACTTTTTCAATTACACAGGCGTATTAGAGCATAGTGAACCTTCAGATAAGTCTGGGTAGTGGAAATGAAAGCTTTCAAGTTCTACAGGGAATTGTTCCTCAGATGGAGAAAATCCATAATCATGGGCAGGATGTAGAGTCGTTTTGTATGGTCTTTATTGATCAAAGTGATGTGGTATTTCTGTGTCAACGCCACTTTTAAACTAATGTCCCAGTAGAAGAGTCACGATTGTTAAGGTGTATAAGATTAAAATTCAAAATGATCTGGGCAAACTGGAGAAATTGTCTGAAGTAAATTGGATGAAATTCAATAAGGAGAAATGCAAAGTATTACACTTAGGAAGGAACAATTAGTTGCACACGTACAGAATGGGAAAAGACTGCCTAGGAATGAGTGCTGTGGAAAGGTATCTGGGGCTCAGAGTGGATCACAAGCTAAATATGAGTGAACAGTATAACAACACTGTTGCAAAAAAGGCAAACATCATTCTGAGATGTAGTAGCAGGAGTGTTGTAAGCAAGACACTTGGACATTTTGCAAAAGTCTCAAGCAATCTAAGACCATTCATTCCATCATAACATTTCAGTAGTGCTAAGATGAGTGCTTTAGTTTACTGGAGACATAATGGGCTTTGGTGGAGTGAATCTCTAGAGAGGAGAGCAACTGAAGTGGTTATTGTAGTGCATTGAGCTACAGTATGTATTAGCAATGACTAATCTAATGGAGTGAAAAAATAGTAGACTGTATCAAGAAGAACTGAATGTTACTTAGGGCTTGGCTACACTTACATTTTATAGCGCTCTAACTTGCTGGCTCAGGGGTGTGAAAAATCACCCCCCTGAGTGCAGCAAGTCAGAGCGCTTTAAGGCGCTAGTGTAAACAGGATCAGAGAACTTGGAGCTAATCCCCTCATGGAGGTGGATTACCAGGAGCGCTTTGAAGTTTCCAGTGTAGCCATGCCCTGAGATTTTTCTGGTTTTCCACAGTCATCTAAATATTTCCAAAGTAAATGAAATGCTGCCCTAAAATCTGGATAATTATTCAGGATTTCACAGTGCTCCCTTCTGGCCAGTCCATCCAAAAATATTTTCAAACTTTTATTTGTGGTTCAAAACCTAATATCTTGGGCCCGCAGTCTTGCTTCCATTTAAATAAATTAGAATTTTCCCATGGGAACAAGATCAGGACACTAATCATTAAATAAAATAAAAAGCAGTGCTCAATTTAGGACCAAAAATGAAAACATTCATAATATTAACCGAATTACACTTAAATCAGAAATTACTAGGAAAAATCCTCACTCTAAAACATTAATATTTGACTTTGAGGTAATTTTTGTTGCTTTTATCTTCCCGGAAAGAGCAACAGTTGCAGTAAAACACTTTCCTGGTCATATTTTTATCAATTGTAAAATGTCAGGACTGAAACTTACAAACCTTACTCTGTCATATGGTTTTGACACCTGCTTATATGAAACTGCTACATTTTGAACATTGCAAGTCAGCACTTGCAGTCATAACATTGTGTTATCACAGTCTCTGTGCATTTGATGGATGTCACAGACACTACAGTTTTCAATAAGTAGAATGTTATAAGTTTGTAGTTGATTTTCAAGAGATCTAGAGTAAAAAGCCATTGGAAAAGTAAATGGAGTTACAAATTATATAATGTAATCAAACACTGAGCATGTGCTTCTTATTTTAAATGAAAAGGGAATTTTATGGCTTTACTAAAGTTTATGTTCTTAATTAAAGATTAAGAGCAATTATGATCCTGGATCCTGCGATTGTTTCCACTAAGGCAGACCAGGTATCTGCCTGCACTCTGTGCTAGTGGCTCCAACTGCAGGATCAGGGCCATAATTCAACTTGGGATATGAAGTCCCACTATCTCTGAATCATGCAAAACTCCCATTAATTTCAATAGGAGTAGGCATGGCCTTCATTTAGGAAAATTTGCTGTTTAGCTTGTTGAACCCTTCTGCTGATGTCAGATCTTGTTTAAATTAGCGAGGAATGAAACTCAAAAGATCCCAGCAACTTGATTCAATTTGCTTCTTCTTTTTTTTTCTTTGGTCTGGAAATTGGGTTGGAAAAAAACAGGTTCACTCAAGATTTTTCAGGGCTTCCAGGTTTCAACAAGGTCAGAAATACCCAAGGAATCACCTTTCGATATTCTCATGTGTCTGGCTCTAGGTCCAGAGAAGACAAGGAAGTGCAGAGGGGTTTTGTTTTGTGTTTTTGTTTTTTAATGATAAATTACTGAGTCTCTTGATATCAACTTTACATATGGTTTGATTTTGGACAAAACTTAGGCCAATTCTCTCTCAATTTGAACCAGTTTGCCCACATCATGCGGTGTATGAACCCCACACTGGCAGTGACACAGTAAAGGGGAGCCAGAGAGCCAGAGGCAAAAGTAAGAAACAGCCCTGGAAAGGATCATAAGAAACAGGCCCTACTTGCTTATCACAAGGGCCTCAGGCTGGAACCCGAGGAGAAGGCAGGCCTGGGTTCCCCTTATGACCCTCCTAACAATGGGTGGTATAAGCCTCTGGAGTGAGGGAACAAGGACTATGGAGCCCAGACCAGGGCTGAAGTCCAGGTGCAGAAGAACTAAGACATCCTGCTCCATTTGGAGTTTTTGCTACCCTGGAGGGGATGAGGCTCGCTGTCTGTAGTAAGAAGGAAGAGAGTAGCTGCCAGCAGGGGCGACAGACACAGAAGGGCTGCTACACTATGCCTAGCCACGAGAGAGCACACTAGCTAGTGAGTAAACCTTCTACAGTCCATCTCTAATTTAAAGGGACACTGTCAACTTGACATGTAGTCAATTAAAAAGAGCATTTAAAGCATACTATTTTCTAGGTAGTGCACCCGCCTGCAGTCTCCTTGCCAATCATATTTTCCTAATATTTTTTAAATTCTCTCCCCTGTTGCTGTGTGAAAGACAGATACCACAACACAAACAGTGAAACCGACTATATTCAAAGGGTGGTCAAATACACAAAGAGAATCAAATGAAAAAGTGAAGATAATGTGGGTATTTCTCCCACCCCCTGTCCCATCCCCTGGTAATCTCTTTCTGTTCTAGGGATCTTAGGTGTTACTCATAACAATAGCAGGTAAAATCCTTTCAGACATGTGATTTTTGAGTTGCCCACTACCAGTTAAATCCACCAGGAACCACTAGCTTCATTACTATTTTTATCCTGAGATCAGTTCATGTATATGCTATAGAGCTCGGTAATGTGCCTAAGGTATAAATAACCTTTGTAAAAATGCTTAAAGCTTGTAATTTTTTTGGTTGTTTTTCTGTCTATTTCTCCAGGCTCCTTTCGTCTGCCAGGCTCAACAGAAGTTTCACTTTGAAGCATCTGTTTAAATAGCTAAATCAGGAGTTTAAAGTTTGGCTCTACTCAGAAAAGTGATTATTAAATAATGGCTTGGAGGTAGGGGAAATCTACATTTGTTGCCTCTCAGTGATTTCAAGGTGAAATTTCCTGAGTTCACAATTTAAATCTTTTCTAACAGCCAATCCCATGCACGCTCAGCCTGGAATCTAAAAGTTAAGTTGAGTTCTTACTAAATTATGTTTCATCACCAGTCATAGAGATTCTGCAAGCCAAATTCTGTGTTTACTTAAAACATATGTCAATGCAACTACGTCTCTCCGGGGTGTGAAAAAATCACACCCCTGAGAGACATACTTATGCCAACCTAAGACCCAGTGTAAACACTGCTAGGTAGATGGAAGAATTCTTCTGTCAACCTAGCTGCTACCTCTTGAGGGGGTGGATTTACTACAGCGACTGAGAAACTCCCTCCATCACTGTGACAAGTATCTACATTACAGCGGTGCAGCTGCAGCCCTTGTAGTGTAGAAATGCTCTTAGTTACACCTGTGCAACCCTATTAACCTTCAGTGAGATTATGCAGATGTAGTTACCCTGTCACTGGAAATTAATTAACAACGTACAAGCCAGGCTAGTATCCTGCTTCTCACTCTTCCATCTCTATATCAGCTCTGTAGTGCGATCAGGAATGAAAAGTAGTAAAAATCTATTTGTCACTTCAGTCAGCAGTTTTGTCTCTTAATACCTCTGATTTCTAGGCAGAAAAGAGGCTATTTCTACATCACCACTTTTCAGAGTAGACCCACCTTCAGTGTGCTCCAGATGTAACCACTGGAATTAAAATTCACAGAAAAACAGCCATGCTGCCCAGTCACTGGTGATAAGTGGGGGGAAGCAATATACCATCATGATGGCTTCTGTATCACTCCTTCCTTCTCACATACTCCTTCCCCCCACTTTATTACCTCTCTTTGGAATTTTGTATGTCATGGAGCCCTTGAGGTGCTCCTGATTCCACCTGTCTATGGATCATTGCATGGGTCATTAGAACCCCTGTGGGGGAAGAGGGCATGATGCATGCCAGAGAAGGAACTGATAAATCAGGGTGACTTGCTTTTCAAAGATTCTGCTTTTAAAAATGCTGTTTTTTTTGTGATCTGAGAACTTGCCTTGTCCCTTCTGTAATTTTTCTAAGGCACTAGCAAGCATAGAGAAAAGGGAGACAAAATCCTTTTAAGCCTCCGTAGCATCGCGATATTTAAAATGTGTTAAGCCTGTTCTGCTCTTCAGTGCTAGCAATTTTTGGAGATTACCCATTGCTGGAAGCTGCAAAATACTTTATTCATAAGAAACAACCCAAACTTTATATTGTTGCTTCCTAGTATAGCAGAAAAAACGTACTGCACGCCCTGTGTTGGAAATGGACACTGAGAAATACATTTGCCTAATCTGACTGATAGAATGATGCAGAGCTGTGTAATTCCAATATTCCTTGGACAGAATGCTATGCAACTTCTATACTAATCCTTCCATAGAGATAAAGAAGGAGCTGGAGAAAATGTATGCACTTTATTTTAAATCGCCAAAATTGGATGGGAGATATAGTATACCATGGTTTAACCACATTTTCAATGTAGTTAGGGGACATCACAGTTTCGCCACAGCCATTTAGTCAGCCTTTATTGGCTTCAAGAGGCAAATCCTCAACTGGTGTAAATCAGTGGACTTCCATTGGCTTCAATGGACCTGAACCAGTTTACACTAACTGAGGATCTGGCCCTGAAATTCCAAAGAAACTGAAGAGAGTGGCTAATAGTATTTTGTGCTACTGTGCTGGTCTTTAACCAGTGTGGTGCAGAGCATGGCTGGGACCAGGGCAGGAACCGTTACTGAATTGCAGTTTGTTCTCTGGCCTGCTCCTGGGGTAGTGGAACTGTGCGCTGCTCCTGAATCAGGGAAGATGATACATTTACAATCTAGCCCTTTTTGTGTATTATTGTACCCTTTAAAATGTACAGTCAGTCCCAGTTGGGTTATGCTGAATAATTAACACAGTTTACGTGAATATGACAACCTCTGACTTATTACAGCTTTTTGAATATAGCTTTGCATTCTCTTCGGGCAGGCCAAATTCAGACCTGATGCTAGTGAGAGAAACTCCAGTGAAGTCAAACCCGTTCATGCCAAATCTGAATTGGACCCTGTTTTCCCCCAAACTCTGTTAAAAATGAATCTTCCTTGACGGGTTTTAAATATGTAATTTATATGTATATAAAGAAGTTTTTAGTCATGGGCACTTATATTATTTGAAGAGAGAATGTGATAATTTCCTCTTGGCAAAATAGATCTTTTGGAATAAGGGATCAGATGCTGTGTGTCTTGGCTCTGGCGGGCAGCTTGTCAGTGGAGGCATATTAGAATTGTCAGGGCCACTTAAGTATCTAGAGAATACTACTTTCTCTTCTTCCTGAACTGATTTTTTCGCTGATTACTGCAGTGGATCATTTAAGTAGCAAAAGACAACAAAGGGCCCTGTTCTTTCTTTCTCTGCATAAGTAATGAATGAATACAGTATTTCACTTATAATTTGATTGTATTTTCTGTTTTTAAGTGTTAATATTTGTTCCGTGATTGTACAGTGCCTAGCACAATATGGTCCTCCTCCATGGCGGGGGCTGCTAGATGCTACCACAGTGCGAATAATTAATAATCATAATCATGAAAATAAATAATTATCTTATCAATTTGAATGAGAATTGCTTTACAAAAAATATTGGAGCTTTCAGATGGCCTATTTGTTGTCAAAATATAACTTTAAAAATTAAGAGCCGTGTCCTAAAGATTGTCCCACCGAGATTTTCAGGCAAGTGTATGTGTGGGAATGTACTGTCTGCACTATAGTTCAATCTGTTTGGCCCTCTACTCCCTGCAGTGATGTGTGTCCGTAAGGGCACATGGAGAGAGCACAAGGACTGCAATTGCCCCTGGTCCTTGCTTGGGGTGCACTAAAGGTAGTAGTGGAAAGCTCCTTGTGGCCTTTCCCCCTGTGTATCTGCATAAGAGAAAGGGAGAATCTGACCCCAAATTAGCCAGATATATCATGTCTATATAGGAAAGTTGCACCAGTTTAACTTGAATTGGTTTTTAAATCAATATAATGAAACTAGGGCAAACCACTGTGTGGACAGTATTATTCCAGTTTTAGAGGCTTTGTTTTTCAGTTTAGTTTAAACCTGTTCCCAACTGACTTAAGCTATGCTGAAAAACCCCACTCATAAACCAAAAGAAGAGCATCCACACAGGGTTTGCACCGCTTTATCTAAATGGGTTTAAATTACAGACACCTAAGATTAAATTACAGACACCTAAGACTGTACCAGTGAACTTTCCTATGAAGACAAGACCCTACAATATGAAGAAAACAGAGAAAGGAACAGGGTTGAGAAGACAGTTTTTTAAAACAAATATAAAGAATATGTCATATTACACAGGGAAGAAACCTCCTGAGTTGTGCTATGTGCACATGGAGACTGAGGTAATACAAGAGGAACTGGGAATCAGTACAGAGATGGAAGCTATTGGTGGAAAGCAAATGATTAAGATGGGTTTTGAGGTAGTCTTGAGCAGTTCATGCTGAGATACCATATACTGGGAGCCAGCTCATCTGGACACAAGAGGCCAAATTCTGATGTCAGTTACACTGGGGGTAAATCCACAATTACTCCAGTGAAGTTACTCTGGATTTACACTGGTGTAACTGAGATCAGAAATCCAGCTTTGGGAGTCTAGGACCATTTTGACAAGATGGCAAGGGTTAAATTAAGGATATGTTGAATGTCCCTCTGACCCTCGTTATGTCGGGCATTTGGCAAATTATTCGAAAATGGCATGCTTTTAAATGATATATATTTTCTGGTGACCTTTAAGCTTTTGAGGATCATGCTACCAGCAAGCTAACAAGTTTCAGTGCATAGCTGAATTACTTAATAGCTGTCAGATGCACTGGAAAAAGGAGAAGCCTGCATTATATGCCATTTTTACAAGGCAAGAGACTTCATTGATGCCAGAAAGGGACAATTACATTTTAAACCCAGAGCTTTATGCACAGTATGGGATTAGTCCTATTCCTTACTTTGGATTAATAAACTACAGTACTTTCATTAAAATACATGTGGTATACATAGTGCCTTCACAGAGTGCTGTTTTAATTTGCATCTACTTTTAAAAGAAGGTACTTACAAAAGTCATCACTCATCTGAAATATAGCATTTCCAAATAATTGTATCAACACTAGGAAATAGATATGTGGACAGTGTGATATATTTGTCTGTACTTTTTTCCAATACAATAGAATGTGCCAAGTCCAAACCGAAACAGGATTTAAAAAGGCATGTTGCAGCTTCAGGTTAGGAACAGAAAGTATGGTCCAAAATGTTATTTTAAAATCACAGAAAAGAAACTGTTCCTATCCATTTCACTTATACAAACATAGAAAGAAAATAATCAATTAAAGGAGGATATTTATATATAGCACCTACAGTAAATAAGTATCAGAGGGTTAGCCATGTTAGTCTGGATCTGTAAAAGCGGCAAAGAGTCCTGTGGCCACTTATAGACTAACAGACATATTGGATCTTCACCAAGCGTTCTCAAAACTATGATATCCACACGAGGAAATAAGGAAACAGATCAACAGAGCCAGACGTGTACCCAGAAGCCTCCTGCTGCCAGACAAGCCCAAGAAAGAAAGCAACAGAACTCCACTGGCCATCACATACAGTTCTCAGCTAAAACCTCTCCAGTGCATCATCAGTGATCTCCAACCCATCCTGGATAACGATCCCTCACTTTCACAGGCCTTGGGAGGCAGGCCAGTCCTCACCCGCAGACAACCCGCCAACCTGAAGCATATTCTCACCAGCAACTATACACCGCACCGTGGTAACTCTAACTCAGGAACCAATCCAGGCAACAAACCTCGATGCCAACTCTGCCCACAAATCTACACCAGCGACACCATCACAGGACCTAACCAGATCAGCCACACCATCACCAGTTCATTCACCTGCATGTCCATCAATGTAATATACGCCATCATGTGCCAGCAATGCCCCTTGCTATGTACATCGGCCAAACTGGACAGTCCCTACGTAAAAGGATAAATGGACACAAATCAGATATTAGGAATAGCAATATACAAAAACCTGTAGGAGAACACTTCAATCTCCCTGGACACACAATAGCAGATTTAAAGGTAGCCATCCTGCAGCAAAAAAACTTCAAGACCAGACTTCAAAGAGAAACTGCTGAGCTTCAGTTCATTTGCAAATTTGACACCATCAGCTCAGGATTAAACAAAGACTGTGAATGGCTAGCCAACTACAAAAGCAGTTTCTCCTCCCTTGATGTTCACACCTCAACTGCTAGAAGAGGGCCTCATCCTCCCTGACTGAACTAACCTCATTATCCCTAGCCTGATTCTTGCTTTCATATTTATACCTGCCTCTGGAAATTTCCACTACATGCATCCGACAAAGTGGGCATTCACCCACGAAAGCTTATGATGCAATACGTCTGTTAGTCTATAAGGTGCCACAGGACTCTTTGCTGCTTTTACAGTAAATAAGGTCTTTCTTATAAAAAGAAAGCATAATGACTTCAACTAACAAACCACATTCAACATACAAGTTATTAAAAATCCATGTACTGACTCCAAAGCTGTTGTCCCCTCCACAAGCTCAGAAACACAAATACAATAGATGGATGTAAACTGAAGGATTTAGGAATTTGTGCTTAAAAGAGAGTATACTGAGAAATGGGGTCTGAAATCTCCCAGAGGATTGTATTGAACTTTGGACAACTATGTAAGGTGAAAGGTCTTCTCTGGTCTTTTGAGCTTTATGTCAAGGTAGGGATCTGTTATATTTGCTTATAGGAATAAATAGATTTATTAGGACACTGCAAGTAACAACTCCAGTACACAGGAAGGACTCAATTTTTTTCCTAGCTCCCCTCCCCCAACCAAGACAACAACACGGTATCAAAACAAAGCAATCACTTAACACTAAGATAAAGATACAACACCACCTATTGGTGGATGAGCTGCCTGCTTTGATTACTAGAGATCCCCACTTTAACTGTGTTTTGATAGCTCTGTTGCCTGTAGTTAAAAGCCTTTACAATGAATAAAACCATGTGTAACTATGATAAGAAATTTTGTGTGGTTTTGACATCTGAGTTTTGCTACAAGAGTTTAGGTTCATTTGAACTCCAAATCATAAGAAAACTTGGGGGACATAACTCCGTAAGCACCCAAGCAGAAAAAAGGCTTAAATGAAACCCTTGATAATGTTAAGCCA
This sequence comes from Chelonia mydas, assembly GCF_015237465.2. Classification (NCBI taxonomy): domain Eukaryota; kingdom Metazoa; phylum Chordata; order Testudines; family Cheloniidae; genus Chelonia; species Chelonia mydas. The sequence continues at coordinate 43,065,401 of NC_057855.1, forward strand.
TTGAGTTTTGTGCAAATCTAATTAACAGCCACAGCAACTCCTTTTGGCTGGATCAGGCTTGAAAATATTATTTCGGGCTGGTATCTTAAGACTAGATAAATATATGAAGGAAAGGGATTAGGGTGGGGAGTTATGTCAGTATGAATTAATACAAAAAGATGTTGCAGACATTGGCAAGAATACTCCAGAAAAATATGCCCTAAGATCTGTACTGGTTTCTTTTGAGTTCTGCTTTTGAAGTTCTGATTTACATTTAAGACCAGATGTTCCAAAGTGCACCCACAATTGGGGCCAGATTTTCAGAAGAGCTCAGCCCATTGGGTTGCAGTGGGAGCTGCTCGGTACTGAGCGCTTTTGCAAATCTAGTCCTGAGCTCTGTTAAAAATCTGTCCCTTATTGATAAGAATGTGTGTCTAAATCATGCTCTGCATTTGTTCCTGGTTTTTCATTTAAAATCTCTTTTCCTTCATCTTTATCATTATTTTATTTCATTTGTTTATTTGCTGTTTAACATTTATAATACTGAGAGTGTCCCAGAGGTTCACTGTGGGAGTGGGAAAGACATTTGTGGCCAGGTCCTCTGCTGAAAAGCAACTGCTTTGCACCAAAAACAACCACCCTCTGCTTCTGGCCCTAACACCAGCGCCTCTAGCACTGGTAAGATCATTCCAGTACAAGGGGACACAAGGTCAGCATAGAGATTCCTATGTCACTATCGCCCAACTTGCTGCGGGCACATGTGAATGGCCAGATGGGGCATTGCAGAGCATGTGCTTCTCAGTACATCAGTTCTCCTGGCAACGGGAGGGGAGGATAACAACAGTTTTGGCTTGTTGGGCTGTTAGCGGACACCATCATCCAGAGTAGCTCTTAGCCTTACAGTGAGGATGCAGTCAGCTCTACATGCAACAGCCTCAGGATCAGGTGAGTGCAAAGAAGGTGGGGGGGGGGGGGTTATCTTAGCTCTGCGCCCTGTCCCCTGATCTGTGTTGGGTGCAGTTTGAAACTGACCCAAGGAACTTTACCTTTTAACCCTCAAGGCTTCAGAAAAAGAAGTTTCTATGAACTGCATGAAAGTAATCGGAAGCTTCAAGCTATAACCAACTTTCAGTGCAAGTAGAGACAGCATTAGACATATAAGGAGCATTTATCATATTGTTCAAACTTCTGAGTTGAAGAAAGCAGGTTCTCTTTGAAGAATGTTATTCTTCCAAGAAAAGTACTTCATCCAGACATCTATAGCTACAGTCTCCCTATAACTACTTCCTAGCCAACATCTGCTCCTGATCAAAAGAGTGTACAGGTTCACAGTATGTGCTCCTGGCCATGGGCATGCATAAGATTACTTGAGATCTAGTTTCCTCTTCTCACAGAGGCAACAGTTTTCATGAGCAGAATGTCTCATGCAATTGAGATCCAGAAACTTACTGTGATAACATTGTCATTTACTGCCTGCCGGGACTTGAGCTAACTGAAGTGAAAGCAAAGGCTTGACGTTCTAGCACAAGGGTGCATTGAGCCAGTGTGCTAGTCTACCTACACGGCTTTCATTGGCTAGTTCTTGTCTGGGAACAAGCTGTGCCCCAAAGTCAAACCTAGTGGAGGGCACTATTGTACATTCAAGAAGAATGATCAGCAAAGTTAAAACAGGACTATGTGTTATAGTTTTGGACTAGCTATTTCTTTCCTTTGTTTGGTAATGAACTGGGGAGAGAAATCTGAGGGGTTGCAAGGCTGGAAAATGTAGATAGAATCGAATTGTCTTCTGTGAAAGGGATTTTAATTTTTTTTACCAGAATTTCTTGCCAGTACTTGAGAGAGAAGACTAGTGGAGAGAAGACGTGAAATGCTTAATTACCCTTTGCCCGGTGTAAAGTGGCATTAGCAGGAGAGGATGCAGTTTGCATGATGTGTCATTCAGAAGGTTTGCAAACAGAATACCAAAGGTCTGATTCTGCAAACACTGAAGCACATCCGTAACTTTACCCAACTGAATAGTGCCTCTGAGGTGAGGTGAGCAGAATTACTTGTGGGCACAAATATTTGCCGGATCAGTCCACAAGAAGGTGCAAGGGAGTAGGTTGTTGCCTTGGGCACTGAGGGAGAGAGATGGCATCTGGTACTCCATTCATTATGTGCATGATCCCTGCATGAGTGACCAACTGCTGCACTCCTCAGTCTGGTATTGCGTCACTTGAGGGAATGGCTTGGCAGCCTCACTAAGCCACTTGGATCTCATCTTCTGCAGGCAGTTGGGCAGCCTCCTCCCAAGGTTTAATAATCCCACCAATGGGTCTTTCTCATCCGCCGCTTTAGGATTTAAAAGTGGGATGTAGCTTACACTGCACAATGCAATGTAAAATGATGAAATCCATCCTTGCACATTAGTTGGGGGTGCTATGTACGGACAGTTGAGCTAGTATCCACTATTAAGGAGTGCTCCGTTCTTTGACTAAAAATGATCTAGCTGTTGACAGCAGGGCCATTCTTTTGTAGAAACACATCTATCATTCATGTAGTGCTGTAGAAAGCTTTTATCCTGCTTTATGAATATTACTATCATGAGATGCCTACATAGTAAATGCTGATGGCACAAATCAATAATTGTAATGTGTGCTCTTTCTCCTAACTCCGAATCATGCTTCAAGTAGCAAAGGCCTCCTTAAGACAATTTTTGAGTACATCAGTGCTTGCCATTTTTATGAAGTTGTGAGGATTCACTAAGCCATGGGATGGGGTTTGAAAACTGTGTGGAGAAAAGTAAACCTATATGGGCAAATCCCAAATCCACTAAGTCCATAGAATGGCTCCCATTGATTTCAGTGTTGTGTGGGTCAGGTCCATGCTGAACAGAATGTATGACAAAATAAGTCTTGCTGTACAATTCTGTACATAGCTGCAGTGCAGGAATATAATATAGATGCAACTGTAATAGGTGCTATTTTGATATCGCTGTGTGATACACCTCGTTCTGACCACTGAAGGGCCATCTCTGCTGAAGGGTGGTGAAGAGGAATGATAGTAGGTTTGTTTTATTTTATATAACATTTTTCCTACACAGTCTTTTGTTCAGAAGAAATAAAGAACAGCCCTTGTTTTGTCAGAAAAATGAAACTTCCCAATTAAAACAATGCAGTAATAATATAGCAATGTTCCAGTCATTGAGACTCCTCTAAGAAAAACAACGTAGGCATGGCTAAAGTCGACATTTTATTTTTCAGTGGAAAACATTCAAGCTAAAGTTTATTTTCTTGCTCTTTATCCAGCATAATGACTTTCCACTCATTCCCGTTAGAAAGGTCACAGTCAAATTTCCATTAGAAAGGTGCATGGAAAGGGAGAGCATTACTTGATTTCTGAGGCTGCCTAGTGTATTTGCTTTCTTAATCAATGACTTTTCCAGCCAGGAGATTTAATTTTATTTTCATTTATTTGCAATAGCTATGTGTGTATGGTGGTATCAACAAGAAAAGGCAAATCTTACTTTAATCCAGGGCTGTGGAGTTGAAAACTCATAAAATCCGCAGCATATCAGTCAAGTTAAGCAAGCATATTAAAATCAGGTTTAATATTCTACCTAATTCTCATACCTAATTCACCAGTCTGCTCCAGTTTGCCAATTAAAATGGGCTTACTGCTGCTCTGCATCACCTGAAAGGTCCAAAGCAGCTGGAACATACAGATTAATTAGTCATATTATTTTATCATGCAATTGAAATGGCAAGAATATCTCCAGAAACTTTAGAATCATTCTTATGATGATTTTGTTCTAAGCAAAGAATCCATGAATTAGAATCCTGGTTAAACAATGCAAATTTGACAAATTAGAATGAGTCCTTACCTCTTCAGGTGATAGCTGGATACTGTGCCCAGAGATGCAACCTGTGTTACCAGCCATACTACCTTGGAGTGAAATTCCATCAGATTCTCAAGAATGTGTGACATCCCCAACTAATCGCCCAGAAAGATGTTAGGTGTGCCTGTACCTTTGAAGAGGCTCTGATGGCAGAAGTAACTGTGGTATCTGCCTACACAGGGGAATAGAATTTCCAGTTTTATGCACTCATCTGGTAGGAACAAATATTAGAAGAGTGAATGTATGATGTAGGACCAGGAATGCTTGTTAAGTAACTTTCAGGTGGGTTTCCTTTCTTGGGAAGCCACATCTTTGTTCTAGTCTGACTAGGGTGACCTTCCATGTTTTCAGCTTTGCATCAAAATATGACCTAAACTAAAGCAATTTAGCTGAATCTCTATGTGTGTAAAACCAGAACTGAATATGTACTTGCCTATAATATTATACTTGGGTTTGCCACAGTTGGGAAAAGTTACTTGGAAGGAAGGAAAAGCAGGGGATGTTTATTAAAGTTTTGCTGTAGCAATGCAAGGTATTAAGACAATGAGAAAAAAAAATCACCAAGTAAGTGAAAGAAGCTGTGTCTTAAGCCATGTTTTTCAAACAAAAGCAGCAAGTATACAAGTGCCATTTCACAGAAAGAACTAAGTTCTTGGAAGAGTGTGCTCACGCTCTCTTTTTTTCAAAACTATGATTGAAAAAGCATCTGAGCCCAGATCCTTGAAGTATATAGCCCCGTAATTCCCAATACCTTTGAGGGTCTGGGCCTCAGCCCATCCAGGTCAATGAAAAGGAGTTCATTGGGCTTTGGGTCATGACCTCAGAGAGCATCCAGGCAACATTTTAGTATGACCTGCCAAGTAAAATCAAAGATAATCAGTTTGACATTTTTCAAAATAAGGAAAGATATCATCCAAAAGAAGACCTATTGGGTCAAGTTTCATTTCAATGCAAATTAAATATGGTTATTTATAAGTGCATAAATAAAGTCATGTTAATAGAAATGCCAGTACTCTCACTAATCACTAAGCCAGCAAATGCTACCTAAAACATTTCCACTGATTTTATAAATTGTAATTGTGTTCTTGACAGTCTCATTTTGGTGCTTGGCTCAGGTAGTCAGTTCCACGTTTGTCACAGCATACTGAGCTGGTTTCCATTCAATCTCCTCCAAAACACACACTGTAAAGCAGCATGTGCCACTTGCTATTTAAGGCCTGATTCAACAACCTGCTTGAGCATGTGCCTGACTTTAAGAACATGAGTCGTCCCACTGAAGTCAGTAGAACTGCTCACATTCCCTGAAGTTAGGCTTTTGATTGAGACCTCACATACCATCCTTTGGTGAACTCTTCCTAGGGATACCCGAGGTGATGAGCCACATGGCTGCCACCTGCCTTTAGAATGAGGAAGCCTTGTCTGTGCCTGCCTTGGGTAGGGTGACCAGATAGCAAGTGTGAAAAATCGAGACAGGGAATGGGGGGTTATAGGTGCCTATATAAGAAAAAGCCCCAAATATCGGGACTGTCCCTATAAAATTGGGACATTTGGTCACCCTAGACCTGGGTCAGCTCCCCATCTCCACTGCTAGGCCTATGTGGACCCCACTTTCTCTCTATACGTCAGCTAGTAGCACCCTGCAACCACTTAGCCCCCCAAGCATATCCTGGAACATCCAGCCCCTATTCCACTGGACACTCACAGTATTTATAGATTCTCTGCTTCCAAAGAAGTGGTAAATACCAGTTTACCAGTTCTCCCTCAGATCACCGCTCTGCTCAACACACCACACATAGATAAGGTTATGGTGAAAGCAAGTAAAAGTTTATTTAACAAAGAATAGAGATTCCAATGATAGCAAGTAGAAGTATTGGAAACAAATGAGATCAACATATAAAATTCTAGAGCCCAGTTTTAATTAGCAACAATCTATCCCATCTGGTATTTAGCTGTGATGCTCTGGTTACCTTTACCAGACCTGAAAAAGAGTTCTGTGAAGCTTGAAAGCTTCTCTTCCACCAACGGAAGTTGGTGCAATAAAAGATATTATCTCACCCTCCTTGTCTCTCTAATATCCTGGGACCAATATGGCTACAACAAAACTGCAAACAAGATACTCTCACGTCCAGTGTCTTCCAGCCAAGGATGCTGGGATCCCTTTTTCAGGAGACAAGATGTATTGTCAGCACCTCTTCTAGGTGAAGTGCTGCACCCTCAGATATACCTTTACAATCCCATGTCTTTACTTATAAACAGGATCCCCTCTTGCTGTTCATTTCTTCCTGTACATTTCCTCTCTTGGAGATTTCACAGTCTTTCGACTGGTATCAGGCTCAGTATGCAAACAGGAGTCCACTGCGAGACATATCATTCCCAATACACAAGTGAACGGACAGAAATAAGCATCTGTTACCATCTTCTTGAAAGGAACCTGTCTAGGACATGTCACCTCCTGGTGACCTGCCTTAACTCCAAGGCTTTGAGAACATAATTTCTAGGATAGATATAGCTCCTTAAATATTAGCCATACATACATTTTGAACTGATTATGACGGCCAGTGGGCTACTGGCTTTTGATTGAGACCTCACATGCCATCCTTTGGTGAACTATTATGTACATATCTGACCCAGGGGATCCCCTGTAAAACTCTGTATGCGCCCTGTGCCCTCTGTCAGTTGGCACTAAGAGGTCCCTGGAGCATAAGTAGATTGCTGAATTAGGGTCAAAATGATTAGAAAGAGGCCTCTTGGTATTCAAATATCCTCAGTCAATTTGACCCAAGTCCTACTGCCTCAGAAATCTGATGGAGGGACTATTATTTTTCTGTATAGTATGCCCATTATACAGCTTCATCAGGCATTCACACTGCTTTGATTTGTTCATCAGGTATTGTAGTTTCCAGGGTAGGCTGGAAATCTGTCTTTCCAATCTAGAGGACAAAATATAGTGGTTTTTTTCTCATTTTGCTGCTTCATTCCCTCTGTAAGTTTATTTTCATTTTCATGCCATGGCAGTGGCTTTAGATTAAAAGCTTGCTTTGATTGACGTCGTTGACAAAACTCAGCGTCACTATATTTGAGACTGAACCATGGAAGATTAAAGCATTTTTTTTCATTCATTTTCTGTTGTCAACCTTGAATCCTATCAGGTGAAAGTTTCAATAGGCGTAGGTGCTATTTGAATCCTAGTGGTAATTTAGCAAAGTGGTTACATTGATGGCACTGGGCAATTATTTCACAGCACAATTGTGGGCAGATGCATGTATTTTTGCTTACTATAATGAATCTGTGGTTGCCCATCACAGTCATGAGCTAAATTGAACATTTGCAACATCAGGGGTAGAACCCAGGCTATTCCATTCCAAATACTCAGTCCTCTTTTACTTGAACTTAAGAGAATTTCTGTGAGCTGTCATAGTATTCAGGTTCATATCCTCTATAGCTCAGCCATTAGAAGATGACGCACCCACATACAGATATGTGGGTCTAACATTCCATCCACTAGAAGGCAGGGATGACACAATGCTGGACAAGCAAGTACATTAAACATCAGTAAAATAAACTTAAGCTATATGTTGTTTATTCTACAACCTCAGTAAACTACTGCTGTACAAACATCTTGTTTTAACTTTGCATATCTGCTGTGTACTTTTACTAACCTCTTTTTTGTTTGATTTTTTTTTAAACCAGATCTGTTTTGTTCTGGAACCACTCAGTTTGAAATGCAAACATTTCAATATAGCTATTTAAACTACCATATGGATTCCCAATGAAGACCTGAACTCTGATGTTAAAGGGGTGAGAAAATGCAAGATATGTTTTTATTTTCAGTTCTATGGAATTAAGCCAATGCCTCCAACGAACTGATGTGAAATATTAGGTGGATATGCTAGATTCCATAGTACTTCAAGATTGCACAACAGATTCTCCCCTCCCCCCACTTTGCATTGCACAGGTGATGAAAAGGGGCTTGAATTTGGTCTTGACTGCCCATCTGAGAACAACCCTGTCATGGTGGGAGTTCTCAGCTCTCATGTAGCTGGCAAACTCAGGGGAACGTGTCAAAGGTGGGAGGACGTGAATCGAGGAGAAGGCGGGGTACAGTTGCCCTTGTGTATGATCCCTTGGGTTTGACTGGCAGAATGATTTAACTTTGTCGGAGGTCTGTGATCCAACTTCACTGGAGGAGACCAAGTTTTGGTGACTTGCGTAGAGTTGCAACTGTGTGAGCCCCTGATGGGTTTGTCCCTCTGTCTCTATTAAAAAGGTGTAATAATGGGCTTTTATCTCCTTAAAAGGAACAAATTTATTTGAGCATAAGCTTTCGTGGGCTAAAACCCACTTCATCGGATGCATGCAGTGGAAAATACAGTAGGAAGATAGATATACACAGAGAACATGAAAAAATGGGTGTTGCCCTCCACACTATAACGAGAGTGATCAATTAAGGTGAGCTATTATCAGCAGGAGAAAAAACAAAAACAAAAACCTTTTGTAGTGATAATCAGGATGGCCCAATTCCAACAGTTGACAAGAAGGTGTGAGTAACAGTGTGGGGGGGAGGTGGAAATAAGCATGGGGAAATAATTTTACTTTGTGTAATGACCCATCCACTCACAGTCTTTATTCAAGCCTAATTTAATGGTGTCCAGTTTGCAAATTAATTCCAATTCAGCAGTCTCTCCTTGGAGTCTGTTTCTGATGTTTTTTTGTTGTAATATTACCACTTTTAGGTCTGCAATCTAGTGACCAGGAGATTGAAGTGTTCTCCGACTGGTTTTTGAATGTTATAATTCTTGACGTCTGATTTGTGTCCATTTATTCTTTTATGTAGAGACTTTTCCAGTTTGGCCCATGTACATGGCAGAGGGGCATTGCTGGCACATGATGGCATATATCACATTGGTAGATGTGCAGGTGAATGAGCCTCTGATAGTGTGGCTGATGTGATTAGGTCCTATGATGGTGTCCCCTGAATAGATATGTGGACACAGTTGGCAACAGGCTTTGTTGCAAGGATAGGTTCCTGGGTTAGTGGTTTTGTTGTGTGGTATGTGGTTGCTGTGAGTATTTGCTTCAGGTTGGAGGGCTGTCTGTAAGCAAGGACTGGCCTGTCTCCCAAGATCTGTGAGAGTGAGGGATTGTCCTTCAGGATAGGTTGTAGATCCTTGATGATGCAGTGGAGAGGTTTTAGTTGGGGGCTGAAGGTGACGGCTAGTTATGTTCTTTGTTGGGCCTGTCCTGTAGTAGGTGACTTCTGGGTACTCTTCTGGCTCTGTCAATCAGTTTATCTTCTTAGTAACTCTTTATTTAGGGAGGGATAACAGCTGCGGGTATATCCAGACCCACATGCATGTTTGTGTGTAGCTAGAGCTGGACTGAGCTTCAAAGTGAACGCTTAGTTGCTACTGGAGGGAAGGCTGTTCAAGTGTGTCTACACTGTGGAGGGAGAAATGTCTTTTTGTGAGCTTCTCTAGAGGGCAATTGCTGTGTTTATATATAGAACTTCATAAATGCTTTTCTGTTAATTATAAAGGACACTGGCTGACGAATAACTCAAGGGGAAAAGAGGAAGATATAGGGCTTTTTATAGGTTGTTTTTTCATTCCATTTAAGTATCCCGTATAATAATGACCTCCCTGCCGCATAATGAGATTTGTTTACCGCCTGTGTTTTTGTTATCTTATCTCTGTAGTACTTCTTAGAGATGCAAAACCAGCAGGGAACATTATTCCTGAGTAGCCATGACTGCTGGCTATTGTACCAAACATGATCGCTTCAGTTCTACTTTGTCATCTCCGTTTCCTTATTTGTTATACTCCACATGTTGCATCTAATCATATCTTTAGATTGTAAGCACTTTGGTGCAGGGGACTATCTTCTGTAGTATATGTGAATGCAATGGCTAGCCCAATGGGGCCCTGAGCTGAGCCGCTCTCTGTGCTATCACAATATAAATAATAATAATAATAATAATAAAAATAACACCAACACCACCACCATTTGGGGTAATTAGAGGATACATTGGGGATAGAGCATACATACAAAGCAAAACAAAATGATGAAGAAGATTACCCAAAACAACTAAAACATGGCACTAATAAGTGGCAGTCATCACCCTGATCATTCTGCTTGTGTGTTGAATCCTGTTCCCCACCCTTTATAGAAATGTGTCTTCTAGATTGTACTTTATTCTGCTCAGGGGCTACATTTTTCTGTGTGTCTGTACAGTCCTGGGACGGGTCTGGGATTGCGGGAGAGAGGACAGGATTTCCCAGCTAGCAGGTGTTAGAACCCTGTAGAGAGCTTCACATTGATTATTGCTAACTAACGGGAGCAGATGTGGCTCCTCAGACTCCACTCTGAATATAAGGAAAGTGGGAGTAGCCTTCTGGAGAGATGGCTCTGGGACAGATAAGTCCATAGAGAAAGGAACCCTGGGAACAACAAAGCACAAGGGAAAAGATTTATACTGCAAGCTCTTCGGAGCAGCCAGGCATGGAGAAAAGAACCTTCAGGTTATCCACACCTGGGGACAAGACCCAGGCCAGGATTCATGTTTATTCACATGGAATTACCCTTTTTCATCAGTAAAATGAAGCCCAAGAAGTGGGTGACTTTTTGACCAACTCTTTACAAGAAGTGCCTAGTTTCCTGGAATTACCTGGGGGCTCCTGTCACATGACAAGCACGCTGCCCATTTTGACCAGGTCCTAGGGTAACTAGATGTCCCGTTTTTAAAGGGACAGTCCTGTTTTTTGGGACTTTTTCTTATATAGGCACCTACTACACCCCACCCCCTGTCCTGTTTTTTCACAGTTGCTATCTGGTAACCCTATCAGGTCCTAACAGAAATAAATTGGAGTAATCAAACTTATTTCTGGCCAGTGGCTGACAGGCTGTTTGTAACTGAATAAAGTAGTCAGGTTATGGGAGGGTGGGAGATGTAGGCTTCCTACCTTTGGTATTCAGTTTGTGCAAAGACTATTTATCTTTCTTTGCTGTACATCTCCCTGGTTGGCTATTAGCCAAAATGCCTGGAGTAACAATGAAGCTGTTAATGGTGCCCCAGTTAAGACTGGCCCCCAACATCTACACAAGGCTTATTGCACAGCCATTTCTCCAGCCACTGCCACCTCTCTTGTTCATTGTCTATGCTGATATCCATCAAAATCTGTTACAAATACACCAGTGCTTCATTAGCCCTACAGAGCAATGCTTTCCAAGATGTTCCCCAATCCCCTGCCCAGCATGCTGACAAAGGGCTTTCTTTAGAAGGAAACTTAATCATGTTCAGACGTGATTTTTAACAGTCGAGTTAGCTGACACAGTGATGATTGCTCAGTGCTGTCAAGGACAGGTCATGTCAGCTAACTGTGATTAAACCTTGTTCTCAGTGGGTTTGCTCCATGACTGCCTGGCCTGATGTAGAACATGACCTGTCTGTGGCCTGGTGTTGAACATGACCAGTCAGCATCATGTCAGCTAACTCAATTGTTAAAAGTGGAACTGAAAAATTATTACATTTCCTGGTGAAGACAAGGCTTTAGAGGCTACAAGAAACATTTAACATATAACAAACAGAACTTCTAAGGGCCAAATTTTTGAAGGGATTTAAGTGTTGCTGCACATAGCATTGCAATACCTAAATCCTTATTTTCAAAAGGGATCTAGGTGCTTAGGGGCCAAAATACCACTGGCAGTCACTACATACCTAAATCACTTTTGAGAATGATTCTTAGGCTCCTAAATCACTTAGGTGATGCAATGCTGACCACAGGAACACCTAAATACCTTCAAAAATCTGGGCCTTAGAGAGCAATTCATGAAAAGAAAAAGAGTCTCATTTGTCAACTTGTTTACTGCAAATAGTTCACCTGCTCTAGCAATTATCCAGTTCACATACTAATGTTGACCATTTAAATATATATGGGTTTCAAGTGTTTTGAATGGATGCTAAAAACTTCAAAATATATAAGTGCTCTGATCCTTTTTATTGGCCATATTCAGTCTTTTATCTGATTTGGATGCTACTAAAGAGTATATTAAATCTTCTTTTCTTTTGCATTTTTTGATTAAATTTGTTGCCTTTTGACATAGATTTATGTTTATTTTTTAAGCATAATTGCAAAGCTCAATTTAGAATAGATTGAATTTTGTGAGGTATTCTTGGCAGCCCTTCCAATTTCTGTGTGTGAGAATTATGATTAGATCAGGAAAAGGGGACCTTGAGCTTACAAATGTTCCAGAACTTATTCTCTTGGCAGCTGTGGGTGCAGTAGCAGTTGAAACACTGTTGAAAGCTGTTCCAGTGCTGGAAAAAAGTCGAGTGCAGGAACAAAATTTACTGAACAGCAGTTCCATCCATGTGGTTGTGCTGATACTAGAGCTGGATTTTAAAACAAACAAAACAGACAAACAAAAAAAGGTAGCTTCCTTTCCAAGCCACAGTAGCTGGACATCCACCTTTTTGAATACGACCCAGAGAAATTTTAGTGCTGTTCATAAAAGCATTTCACTCTTTGGTCAGAATGATGATGTCAAGTAATGTTTGTGTTTTTTAATTAAGGGATAATGTTTATGTCATGAGAATGTACAAAGTAGTAAACTGCCTTTTGCCAATGATTAAACGCTGAAGTGAAACTTTGATAACTGCAAAAGCCATTCAAGGCAAGTATTTTCCAATGCTGTGAACATTAGTCATATGTTATAGAAGACTTATGAAGATCCAACAAACTGCAGTAATTGAATATATGTACACACATATATAGCCATTAGATCAGATCTATTATTATCTCTGCTGTATTTTCTCTCACATTCCATCGGTGCTTTTTAAGACAGTTTAGTTGAATATTTTGTGTTTGAGGATTGATCTAAAAAGTGAGTAACTGATAGAGTCCCTGTATAGAGAAGGAAGTGATGCTGTTGGATGTAGACAGAGCCTGCATGGGGGGGATGTAACCTGACAGTAGTATAGCCCAGTAGCTGACTACTTTCCTCTTGGAGTGTTAATAATAAAAATCCTACATGTGATTTTAAAGTTCCATTTCTGAGAATACTTGCACATACAATGTTGAAATTCACTTTTGCTGGAACATTTGGGCCAGTAAAAGTTGATTGCATGAATGTTTGTGGGATGTTAAGACAAAGGGGGCAAGAAGCATATTCATTTTTTTTAAAGTGTGTGACTATCCCTATAAGTAGTGTGTACTATGCACCCAATCCAGTGGGATTCTCAAACGACATGCATTCAGCTGCGAGGAAATAGCAGGACATTTAAGTTAACATAACACTGGGCTGAATTCAGCTTTGTCTTGTATTGTCTGAAACTCCATTGACTGCATGTAGAATTTGGCCCAGTGAATTTCAGACATAGGAAGAAATATACATGTGGTCTTGATTTCTCAGAATCCATACAGTAGATCAGCAGTCCCAGGGTAAGAAAACACACTTAAAACATTTTCTGTGCACTGTCATTTTAAAGACTTGTTCTCATATTGAGTGTGCACAAGTAAACTCAGCTTCACTAAGAAAAGCCAACACTCTCTGTAGTGTCTTAAATACCTGAAGTTGATTCGTGATGGTAAAGTCCTCATTAGCTAATTTGAAAGTGTCCAAGGTAAAGCAAGATAATAAATGATTTGCTGCTGCAACAACACCTGAGGCCAGAACAAAAAATACAAGGGTGGGGGGGGCGAGGTCTCTATATAGAGTCAAACATAAGAGAAGTTGGCAAAGGGATGTGTTATCATTTCAGGTGTCATGAAACGTGAAATACTAAACTGCAAGTGTGAGCTAGATCCTGAGCTGCTGTCAATTGGCCTAGTTCCAATGATGACACCAACTGAAGATCTTGTCCTTAATGTTTATTATTTGCTATAGCCTTGTTCTCAAAGAGGGAGTGTTAGGAGGAAAGGCTCGCGGTGTGGCAAAACTACAAGAGAGTCAGAGGACATGTTAATAACAAGTAGGAGAGTACAGATCCACTGATGGTATTATTTATGGTAGAGTTAATTTTGGGAAAGGTATTTTGTAGAGCATGAGACAGTGAAGAATGCTTCTGCCAGGGCAGAACCAATCCTTACAGAACATTCTCAAGTGCTCTGGCCAGTGTAATTTTAAATGACGCAAATGGCGGTGTTGGTGTTTTTGTATGTGACCGGAATAGTAGGAACAAGATCTGGGAGTGTTTTAGTGCTCTTTCACCCTGTGTATATAAAAGGTAGGCGACTTGTAGGTGTCACAAACCTAGAAACAAAAATGTTTAATGGGTATAAGGTGTTAACCACAAATTAATTTCACAAAGGGAGAGAGAATAAAAGGGAAGATTGCTGTTTTGCAGTTTCTCTGTGTAGTAAATGAAGAGGTAATGGATTCCTGCAAATCCTGTATATGCTGTAGTGCAATGCCACCTAGCAGCATATGAGCATTACACACCTCTCCATAGCTTGATCAGCTGAAGACTCAGAGTCAAATGGATCCCTGCAGTAATATACAAAGGTCCTTTGTATAATCATTAGGGGCAAATTCTGCCTTCAGATACGCAAGTACAGCTCAGATTGAGGTCAACATCTCTTGTATACATGTAGCTGAGGGCAGAAGGTGGCCCTCACCCAGGACAAGCTAGTGAAAGTACTGGTACCATACTGCTGCTGCTGGAGCCCAGTGTTCAGCTCTTACTGCCAGAAAGTCGGCTGTAAGTAGTAGGGAATTTCAGAGGGCTGTTGCAGAACATGGAACCAGTCTTAAAAGAAGGGGAGAAGAGTTGCGAGGGTGTGGTTTGTGCCTGCAGGACCTATCCAGTTTCTGGCATTCTCTTGGAATTAGGAATCTAACATCCTTTCCTGCTCCAGAGAATCTTTGAAGCAGTCTTATATTGGTCCCAGAGGTAAATTCTAGCAAAAGAGACCATTTCTGTTAGTGTTTTCTAACATAAAAATAAGACTTAACTTCAGGGACTTTTGAGGTCCAGCACCATCATGCCAGAACCACTGGCCTCCTGAAACAATGAGGGTTAGCAAAATTACTGCCCTAAATACAGCAGAGCATCTTCTTACTTGAAGAACGTGCTCTAATAATGCAAAACTTTGAAGTCAGTAGTCTTTTTAAGCTTAAGAGTAAGTCTGTTCAGTGTTATGTTGATACCAGTAGCCTCTGACTGCCTTTGGGAAGAAAGCTGCATCCCTTCCCATCTTGGAAGCATCCATATTTCAAGGGAAGGCTGTCACTTTCCTGTGGGAAACCAGCATGTTTCGACTTGTTCCAACTCCAACCCACTCTAACCCCTTCTATTTGAAGCTGCATTCCATAGAGTTGGGTAGTAGGTGGGATATTTATGCCTGGAGGGTCCCTCGTGCAAGTGACCAAGGCAATCCCCAAATGTGTGATGTAATATATAGTTAATGTATATAAAGGAGACGTTTGCTGTGTGACTCTGGGTGCGTGGTACGCCCTATACACACCTCCTATGCTCGAGTCTGATCAATTTAGCATAGCTTTGCTGTATGCCAAATAAAGGAGCCTGAGTGAGGACACTGGAGTTGGAGTGAGTTCTTGGGAAACCAAATGGAAGAGGTTCAGAGAAACCCCAGCGTAGTTGTGCCGTGACATAGATTTGCTCATCTGGAGCAGGTAATATATAGAATCGTAGGGTTAGAAGGGACCACAAGAGTAATCTAGTCTAATCCCCTGTCAAGGTGCAGGATTTGTTGTGTCTAAACCATCCAAGACAAATGACTATCTGGCCTCCTTTTGAAAACCTCCAGTGAAGGAGCTTCCACAACCTCCCTAGGCAGTCTGGTCCATTGTCCTACTGTTGTTACAGTTAGGAAGTTTTTCCTGAGATTTAACCTAAATCTGTTGCGCTGTAGTTTGAACCCGTTGCCTCTTGTCCTGCCCTCTGTGGCAAGAGAGATCATTTCTCCATCTTTTTTTATGGCAGTCTTTCAAGTATTTGAAGACCGCTATCATGTCCCCTCCTCAATCTCCTCTTTTCCAAGCTAAACATCCCCAGTGCCAGGTTTCAGAGTAGCAGCCGTGTTAGTCTGTATCTGCAAAAAAAAAAAGGAGGACTTGTGGCACCTTAGAGACTAACAAATTTATTTGAGCATAAGCTTTCGTGAGCTACAGCTCACTTCATCGGATGCATTTGGTGGAAAATACAGTGGGGAGATTTATATACATAGAGAACATGAAACAATGGGTGTTACCATACACACTGTAACTAGAGTGATCACTTAAGGTGAGCTATTACCAGCAGGAGAGCGGGGGTAGGGGGGACCTTTTGTAGTGATAATCAAGGTGGTCCATTTCCAGCAGTTGACAAGAACATCTGAGGAACAGTGTGTGTGTGGGGGGGGGGAATAAACATGGGGAACTAGTTTTCCTTTTTGTAATGCCCATCCACTCCCAGTCTCTATTCAAGCCTAAGTTAATTGTATCCAGTTTGCAAATTAATTCCAATTCAGCAGTCTCTCGTTGGAGTCTGTTTTTGAAGTTTTTTTTGTTGAAGAATTGCCACTTTTAGGTCTGTAATCGAGTGACCAAAGAGATTGAAGTGTTCTCCAACTGGTTTTTGAATGTTATAATTCTTGATGTCTGATTTGTGTCCATTTATTCTTTTATGTAGAGACTGTCCAGTTTGGCCAGTGTACATGGCAGAGGGGCATTGCTGGCACATGTTGGCATATATCACATTGGTAGATGTGCAGGTGAACGAGCCTCTGATAGTGTGGCTGATATGATTAGGCCCGATGATGGTGTCCCCTGAACAGATATGTGGACACAGTTGGCAACGGGCTTTGTTGCAAGGATAGGTTCCTGGGTTAGTGGTTTTGTTGTGTGGTGTGTGGTTGCTGGTGAGTATTTGCTTCAGGTTGGGGGGCTGTCTGTAAGCAAGGACTGGCCAGTCTCCCAAGATCTGTGAGAGTGATGGGTCGTCCTTCAGGATAGGTTGTAGATCCTTGATGATGCAGTGGAGAGGTTTTAGTTGGGGGCTGAAGGTGATGGCTAGTGGCGTTCTGTTATTTTCTTTGTTGGGCCTGTCCTGTAGTAGGTAACTTCTGGGTACTCTTCTGGCTCTGTCAATCTGTTTCTTCACTTCAGCAGGTGGGTATTATAGTTCTTGGAACGCTTGATAGAGATCTTGTAGGTGTTTGTCTCTGTCTGAGGGGTTGGAGGAAATGCGGTTGTATCGTAGAGCTTGGCTGTAGACAACGGATTGTGTGGTGTGGTCTGCACTGGGCCCAGAACAGATCCCTGTGGAACTCCGTTTGAGACCTCCCTCCAATCCGAAATTGTTCCATTAATAGTTACTCTTAGTTTGCGGTTGTTTTAATGGTTTATGTATCCACCTAATGGTAGTTCTGCTGAACCAACATTTCTCCATCTTACTTATCAGAATATACACTCCTTAGTGTGAGGGTCACAACCTAGCATTAAGATAAATGGCATTGGAAGGGTTTAATTAGGAGGAATTTAGTACCATGTTGGAGAAGTGGGTTAAATCTAAGGGCGGACCATATGGACTCCCCAGAGAAGTATTAGGTGGAGTCTGAGATCAGGTGAAAAAGAACTCCACAAAGTAGTATTAGATTTTTTTTAAAAATCCCCCTTACTACACCCTCACCTCCTAAATCAAAACCAAAGAATTCTTGGCAGAGCACAGCAAGGTCCATTGAATGTTATAAATAAATAGTGTTGGCAAAACTCAGTAAAAGTCTGTTGAATGCCACTGAAATATTCAAAAAATAGGACCCATTGTCAGCCATGGAAAAAATAGTATCTATTTGTTTTTATCCTAAGGCAAAGAAAGCCCAGCTCAAAGCAGCAGTTTAACAAGGATTGTTTCTAGTGGCTAAAACTTTACAAACAAAATGTGCCACCTTAAGAAATGAATTTAAAAAAAAACATAAAAAGCAAATCAGAGTTGTAGAGGAGAAAACAGACTAAATTGAAAAGATTCCTGAAAGATCAGGGAGAACAAAATATCTGTTACCTATTTGCATAAATCAAAAGTAAAAAACCAACCATCCTTCAAGTGCAGTTTTCCAGGCAAAGTGTACTACGTTAAAAAATAAGTCCCAAAAACAAGTTAGAGCCGCCAAAAAAGGTGGCTAAAAATGTGTTACTCTTAAAAAAATAAAGGAAGAGTTACGGTCCCAGAATATAGTAGCTAGTGAGGTCTTTAAAAAGTGTCTTATTAAACAGTGAAAAACTAAAGTAAATGATTTAAGGAAAAGGCTTGTGCAGTTAAAAAGAGCTTTTGCATTGCAAAGCTCAAAAAAAAAAAACCCTAAAAATTCAAAAGTAGTAAGTAAAATGTTAAAAAGTTAAAATATTAAAAAAGAACATTAAAGTATCTAAAAGAAAAAAGAATGCTTAGTTTCATAATGAAACCCAGTTATAGCAGTATAGTTCTGCTGTTGTACCTAATGAAATCCTTAGTAATTAAACAAATTATGCAAAAGGAAGTCAGGGGGTAACAACTACCATGACTATACTTTTTTCCCTAAAAAAGTCTTAACAGCCATTCTGGAAAAAAATGGGCTTGTCGCAATAAATGTGTTTGTAAATAACAAATTGTGCTGGCTGCTGCATCTAATTTAAGTTAACTATAAATAATTTAATTTAAATCGCTTTAAAAATAAAAATTTCTATATAGATTAACTACTTCTAAATATACTAGCAAAAATATAATCTAAACACACACAAATAATAAATTATAATGGTAAGTTACAAAAAATAAACAGTGAAAACTGCCTATCAAAAAATGGGCAACAGTAAATTGACTAAAATCTGAAATAGCTAAAATACAAAACAAAAAAAACTGGAGAAAAAAAACAGTAAAACAAAATGTTACTAAAATACAACAATTATCAACACCCATGGCAAAAAAGTTCTCTCTCCTATAAAAAAACTTATTCAAAGCTTAAATATAAAAATTAAAAATTGCAGTTTAAAAATGTAAACAACTGAAATATGTCATCTGCTCATAACTTGCAATTTACCAAAACAAAAACAAACAAAAAAATCACTTCAAAAGTTTAAATTCTTTTTTTTTTTTAAAGTTCAAAGGCTCAGCTGGCAAGGCTAAGCCAAGCAAGTTAAAAAATATTTTTTGGTCTCTCGTAATAAACTGTTTACAGCATAGCAAGGAACCGCAGCATTTAAAGCAAATATCAACCCAGCACCAAGGAAAATCAGTAAATATAAGGAGTGAAGCCCAACCACCAAAATCATGTTCAAATGTTCAAATTTACATTTCGTAAATCAAAAAAATAAACAATATCATAGACTAAAAACAAGTCCAAATAATTTAGAGTTAAAACCTATTAAAAATTATACAAAAATGATCAGTTTATTTGTATCCGTTACTAAATTTTACCATCTGCAGTTACCTAAAAAATTGTGCCAATTAAATTTAGCAAAATGTGGTTAAAACGGTTTAAAAACCTTTCTAAGCAATATTTTAAAATGTGTAAGACTACCAAGGTAGGAGCCAACTGTACGAAAAGAAGCTTAATAGGATCGGCACAAAAGCTACACTACTGCAACTTCTGTGGTGTGGAAGAAGTTTGTTTTCCCTCCTCAAAAACTGTTGCAAGAGAATGCAAGATTTGGAAAGTCCCAGACTTTGCTGTTTGCACCTGGCCGGGGACACTTACATGTGCAGATGTAATGTGTTATAGATAGAATTGCCAGCATGTGGATTCACTGTTGGGTAACAGTATCCAAATTGCACGGTACGTTGAGACAGTGGGACATTGGTAAAGTAAAAACTGCCTATGCTGGTGATAAGTATAGTGTGGTGGCTGAAAAGGACTACTTCTGGTATGGACCCAGGAAATGTTATTTTAACTGGCCTATATTCTGTTTTCACCTAAATTTCCTGTGGTGATAAATGGGAAGATTTTTATGTTTTCTGCCAGTTTTTTATAATGTAACTAAAATAAAAGCAAAGTTAAAATTGCAGACAGATGCTTTAAGGCAGAGCAAGTTTATAATGTGGGATTATACCCTGGTGAGCTATATCAGAGGAGGTGAGTTTGCACTCTGTGGTTTGTACTTTGAGCCTAATATTAATGGTGATTCAAATGATTACAGTTACCGTGGTCTTGGGACCGTGTTGTTCAGTAGCACTTTTTTTTTAAAAAAAAGCACAGCAAGATAGGAATATAATGCCAATGAATTGAACGCTAATATAAAAAAGAAAAATAAAAGCAGCGGTATGTAGGCCTGGCTTGACATGATTTAGTGGACACGGGTGCGTCCTTACTTCTTGGGAGACTGGAATATGGAGGTAAATGGATCAGCACTGGAAACAGAATGTCCGTACTAGGTAAAATAAGGGGAGACACCCAGGGAACCATTTACGATGGACAAGATAACAGTTTTCAGAGTAACAGCCGTGTTAGTCTGTATTCGCAAGAGGAGTACTTGTGGCACCTTAGAGACTAACCAATTTATTTGAGCATAAGCTTTCGTGAGCTACAGCTCACTTCATCGGATGCATACAGTATGCATCCGATGAAGATAACAGTGGGGAAGATAAAATTAAAGAGTAAACTGTGTATGGACAGTGCATGCAGTACAGGGATTGGTCCCTACAAATGACTAAGCCAATTTCAAAACATGTAATTCCACATATAATACATGCAGTGTAATGTGTAAATGTATATAAAGGAAGAGGTTTTTTATGTAACTTTGTATGTGCGGTGCACCCTAGACACATACCCTATGCTTGAGTCTGATCAATTCAGCATAGCATTGCTGTATGCCAAATAAAGGAACCTGAGCGACGAGGCTGGACTCAGACTGAGTCCATAGGGAACCGAGTGTAAGAGGTCTCTGGGGAACCCCAAAAGGTAGGGTCCCCAGGCCCCTGAGGATTCCCTGTAGGTTATGCATGAGTCTGTGCCTCAAACCAGGGCCAGAACAGCCCTTCTGGTGCTTTCGCCACAAGGAGGATACCATTTTTTCTCAATGTGCTTAGTGCACTGTATGCGAGAGGTCATGCTGGCCAGGGTATTCCCATGCTGGAGAGAGTGTTCCTGTAATACTGGAAGTGAAAGGAGTCCGGACGTCTAGTCAGATGCCAAAGGAGACCTTGGGGGGAAAAGTTTGAGAACCAGTGCTCTATTGTATCATCTTGGCCGTGGGATCTCCAGTACCCACTGCACAGTAACAATTGGCAAATGCTGCCTTTTAATTGTTAGCACTGTATCTAGCATTAATGAGAACACAGGGCTGTCTTCATGGTAATATCTTTTTTAAAATGTGTCTGCTCTACTAATTCAAACTAGACGTGGAACTCATATAACTTTTATCAAAAGCATTGAAAAAATCTTTGTTCCTGACTTGGTACAGCTATACTTATAAGAAGACTGTCTCATATTTTTCAACATGAAGATAAAGGAATGTTCAAGCGATTTTTCAGTTTTGATAAGCAGGCTTTTGCAAGTAAGAATTCAAGTTTAATTACAAACTACACTGGGCTATATCCGTGCTTTAATCCCTTCATTTTTAATTCTGGGGACTTCATTAAACAGTGTAGTCTCTTGGATTCCTTTGTTACTTTTTTTCCTCAGCAATAAGTAATGTGCATAAAGCCTTTCAAATAGGATTCAAAATAATATGCAGTGTGCTTCCAAAATACAAAGTGAGGGGGCTGTATAATGAATGAACTCCTCAAAATCCCCAAGATTTTGGAAGCTGGAGTGATGGTGTTCGCCACATAGCAAAATTTAAAAGGAAGCTGCTCTTTGATGTAATATAATGTAACTTTAAGGAACTTGAACATCAGTAACCTTTTAAAATAAATGCAAAATAGCACAGAATCAATGGATACATTTTAGTAAAGTGATGGTTTCCCATCATCTCTTTATCTTTTGCATTTGTTAAGATTGGGATTTCTAAAGGAGCCTAAGAGAGTTAGGTGCTCTGATCTCATTTCAATTCAATGGGAGTTGGGTGCCAAAATGCCAACCTAAATTAAATGTTGTTCATATGATTATGTATTATTTGTATCACAGTAGCACATAGAGCCCCTAACTGCGTTTGTTGCTCCATTGTGCTAGTGGCTATACAAACACTGAGCAAGGCATAGCCCCTGCCCTAAAAAGCTTACATTTAAGATAGACAAGACAGACAAAGTATTATACCACAGAAACTGAGGCACGGAGAGATTAGCAGAGTTGGGAGCTGAATCTAGATCACCTCAGTCCCAGCTCTTTGCTCTAACCACAATATCAACCTTCTTCATCCATTAACATTATGAGAAGCTGAATGTTATCTGAAATTCGTATAATTTATCTTCAATTTTGTTAAGTGCATTTAATGCTGCTGAGCCGGAGGCAGGAGGGCTAGCAGTGTTTCCCTCCAAACAGGTGTTTTGCATAGGCAGTGGTTCCCAAACTTGTTCCGCCACTTGTGCGGGCAAAGCCCCTGCCGTGCCCGTGCCGGTTTGTTTACCTGCCGTGTCTGCAGGTTCGGCCAATCGCGGCTCCCTCTGGCCACGGTTTGCTGCTCCAGGCCAATGGGAGTGGCTGGAAGCAGCGCGGGCTGAGGGACGTGCTGGCCGCCGCTTCCAGCCGCTCCCACTGGCCTGGAGCAGCGAACCGCGGCCACTGGGAGCCGCGATCGGCCGAACCTGCAGATGCGGCAGGTAAACAAACCGGCACGGGCACGGCACGGAAACAAACCGGCCCGCCCCGGCAGGGGCTTTCCCTGCACAAGCGGCGGAACAAGTTTGGGAACCACTGCCGTAGGGGCCTGGATTGGGTGTATGAGGAGTCAGAGATGCATAGAATGTGGAGAATGCAACCAGGCAGAGGAGTGGGAGAGTTCAGTGGGTTAAAATTATGTGGGTCTCTTCTTTCCCCTGGCAGCACCCTTCCAGGTCCACCCTATGGGCTAGGGGGTCCAAGTCCCGTGCTCGTGTACACATAGTCGTGCCAGCTCTCATCAAGCTGGGGTGAGTGTAAATAGCAGTGTAGCTGCAGTACTCAAGATAGCGGTGGCGGAGGCATGGATGAGCTGTCGTGGGTAGATACCCACTGGTTTCAAGATGAGTTTGTCCTCAGTACAGCTCAGTGATGCCTCTGCTGCTGCTGCCAGTGCTACCCCAGTTACTCAGCTCGATGAGAGCTAGGGCAAGTGTGTGAACACGAGCAGGGGAATCACCCCCTGGCTAGTAGTGTAGACAGAGCCTTAGCATGTCTAGTACTGCTGAGAGTACCAGCGCTCCTCTCTTGTACAAGGTCCAGGACTGTAAGTATCAGGGGTTTGCTCACCCCTCTGTGCAGGCAGGGCCAGCCCTAGACCAAATGCACCCCAGGCAAGGAGCATCTTCAGCACCCCCCTCCATTTGTTAAACTTCTGAACACCTTACAACACCCCGAGCCCAGTGCCCCCCAGTCCCTGCACTGCAGGCGGTTGCCTGGGTCACCTGCTCCTAAAACCGACCCAATGGGCAGGTGCACCAAAGAGGTAAGGAAAAGGGCTTTCAAAAGCCTTAACAGGCAGCAAAATAAACTGACTAGTATTTGCAATAGATTCCATATGAACTGAGCAGAGTGTCAAAAGCTACTGACTGATCCTAATCAGTTTAGCCCTGCAGCATGGCCAGAATGGAAGGAATTAGAAGTTAGATTCTTAGGGCCTATCTACATTAGGGATTTTTGTACTGGTCTAGCTGCATCAGTGTAGCTACCCTAGTCCAAAGTCCCTGAGCATAAGTGCTGCACCAGTGTAAAGGGTGGTTGCACAAGTACCATTTTCCCCAGCCAGTTCAAGCCCCACTTTACACCATTGAGGTACATCTGCAAAGAGGGGTTGGGATGCTTCTAGCTATGCTATCAGTTTCATTTACAGTTTAATTAATTTTTTTAATTGAAAAATTCCCAGGTTTTACAAAAGCTGCTATTTGTTTTTTGCTGATTTTTTTCATCTGAATTTTGAACCAGTCAAGTACATGAAAATACTCATTATGTTAGGAAAATCCAATATGTTTTATTAGGTAGGTTTGTTTGTGTTAATAACAAATTAGCCTAATAGAAATACAAGGCTGTCTGTTAAATAAAGGCAATATACTGGAAGATAGACACACATGTGTATGTGAACATATGTGTACCTACTGTTAATGTACAGTGTGACGGGATCCCCGGGGTGCAGCTTGGGACTGTGGGACCGCTGTGCTCTTCAGAACTCTCTCCTGGGCTGTCTCTCACAATGCCTTGCTAGTGACAAGCAGCAAGCCCCTCCAGGAGCTGTGATCACTCAGCACAACCGCATGTGGAGCCCCACAACCAGCTAGATTGCATGAATGCTCCCAAAGCCACTCATGAATCACACGGAGAAAGGCACCAGCCAAATCCCCCCAGCTCCCAGCCTTGTACCTCAGGAATATACCATCTTGCACTGCTCAAGATGGGCAGTGCAAATTTATTAATTGGTTCACCACTTCATCAATGGAAAGTGGACATACACCAGCCTTTGCAAAACCTGAGCAGATTTACCACACGCTTCAGGCAAACTCACTGGTAAAGATAAACAGTTAAACATATTTACTGACTACAAAAGATAGATTTTAAGTGATGTTAAGTGATAGGCAAAAAGTCAGAGTTAGTTACCAAAATAAAATAAAATGTAAGCATGCAATCTAAACTCTCAACCCTATTAGACTGGGCAAAAACTAGACTAAGTAATTTTTCTCACCCCGCTGGATATTGTAGTTCATAGTACACAGATTTCACCCTTGAAATCTGGGCCAGTCCCCTCAGTTGGAGTCTTCAGAGTGTCCTTGTTGCTTGCAGCATGGGTGAGTGAAGGAGAAAGGTCCAGCATGTGGCCACCGTGTCTGTTTTATACCTTCAGTCCTACATACTTGGGGAGCACAAGTCCAGGTATGTCTGGGGGGCATTGCTGAGTCTCCAGGCAAAGATGAGCAAATCCCCCGATGTGGCCTCATGCAGGTGAATCATTGAATTGTAGCTCCCTTGCTGGACAATGGTTGTTGATGGGTTGTTTGAAACCCCTCCCTGGTATTTGTTACATTCTTTGCTGTTGCCTCTGGGGAGCTAATATCTGGCTGATTCCGCAACATACAGCATGTATTAGTGACAACCATACAACACAATTCTCATAACTTCATATGCATTGATGATATACATATATGGATAGAGGAATAACTTTCAGCAGATCATAACCTTTCCCCTGATACCTTACAAGGCATGCTTTATATTTAAGATCACAATTATATGAAAATGAGGAATATGGGGGTTACAGTATGCTCCCCAAAGGTATAAAATGTCACATACAGTTCCTGCAATCAACCACAGCGTTAAACTGCTTTTTTGTTCACTACTCTTATTTTTCTCTATTTGCTGCTTTTTTCTGTCCTCTCACCTTCTAATATTAACCCCAATATTTATCCAGGAAACTGTGTTAATTTTTTGCACTGATTTTAATCCAATTTTAATTTTTTGTAATAAACACTGTTACATTCATGGGAAATTTTAAACAAAAGAACTGAAAAAGAAGGGTCCTACTATGCTGGTACAAAATTTCCAAGTCTAGACAACCCCTGGAGTGTGTGATTTCTGGAAGCTGTATTCTTTGCATACTTTAAAATGCATCTGATGCTGACCCCATGCAGTCTATGAAAGAAAAGTAGGATGTGCAAAAAAAAAAAACCCGACCCCAAATGGCACAAACAGGGTAAACATAGCTAAAAATGCAACAACTGCAAAAAAAGAGAAAAAGAAAAGAGAGGAAAACTAGCAAAAGGAGAAACAGTCATGGAAGGAGATCAAAAGAAGAACAGTGCAAAGAAGGAAAGAAACATTGAAACAATGATGGAGGAGCAGGAAAGACAAACTCAGATTCACTTCAGAATCCTTTTTGCTGGCTGCAATGGCACACACCGGCCATCATGTAGTGTATTTGGGTAGGAGGCACAAAATCCTGTTTTTACCTAGGGCACTAGCGTACCATGTGTGGGCAAGGTGCAAAACTGGTAGTTCAGAACCCAAAGTACTCTGCTGTTCCACTGCACAGGTACGGTGAGCTTCTTGGAGTGCCAGGTTCCACAGAGTACCCACCAGTGTGCCTCAACCTCGACTCCCCTACTTCATTCTCCATAGACATCCAGTCCTTCGCTTGTCTGAGGTTGACTACAGTGCCCATTGTGATGTGGTCACCAGTCCACTAGGAGCTCGATGGAGAAGATGTCAGCTGCTCAAATGCTGAAAAACACCTTTTTGAATTGAACCCATGTTGATTCACTCTTTGTGAACCTGCATTCAAAGAGGCTTGTGTCTGTATGAATGTTTGGTGAATGGCTGTTTTGACTAAGATGAGTTCACATACAAAAACATACATAGGTGCTGGAACTACAGGTGCTGGGGGTGCAGTAGCACCCCCTGGCTTGAAGTGCTTTCCATCGTATGCAGGGTTTACCATTTGGTTCAATGGCTCTCAGCACCCCGGAAAAAGTATATTTGTTTGTGAACATGCATGTTTCTTATTCACTATTTTTATACTTGTATTTTGAAAAGTTTCAGGGAGCAGAAGCAAAACAATGTAACTTACATGGCTACTCACACATCCCAAGTAGAAAATTGTCTGCAAGCAGTCCCTGGGATGCAAATATCTTTGATCTAAATGTTTGACAGTTACTTACAGCTGCCAACTACATGCACATTCACAGAAATCCAGGTCAGTTAGCAAACAATTCTTAGAAGAAAAGAACACTACATGTGTCAGACAGTTACAGAAAGTAACTTGACTAGTGGTGTTTTTCTCATAAACCACTTAGCAGCCTCCAGATAATAACTTTTAGCCATTACAAGGTTGTACTAGATTTGAAGCAGCGATTTGATTATTTTATGCAGGTAAAAAGAAAAGGAGTACTTGTGGCACCTTAGAGACTGAAGTGAGCTGTAGCTCACGAAAGCTTATGCTCAAAAAAATGTGTTAGTCTCTAAGGTGCCACAAGTCCTCCTTTTCTTTTTGCGGATACAGACTAACACGGCTGCTACTCTGAAACCTGTCTTTATGCAGGTTTCCTTTCATAACTGGTGATGGAATTAACACTGAGCAAAATTGTCTCTCAGGAGTTAAATGTGAATTGAATTAAATTAAATAAAATCTATAATCCAAGAGAAGTGTAAATTAATGTGACAGGTTTCTTTAAAAACTTTGTTTCCTTATCCAACAAGTTTCTTGGAAAACGAGGCATCTTGTGAATTCCAAGTGCACTGAATTAGTCAGTTTCATCCACTGGCCACACATTGAGATTTGGCAAAGGATGCTAAGCCTTGTGCCTATAGAGGACTGCTGATTGCAAACAGACTTAGAACATAAAAAGGATTCCTATCTAATAGGAAGAATTTTTCCAGTCACATCCTCACACACTGACTTGAACTGTTAACAAAGCTTATATATCCTATACGTACAAGGACTTGCATCAATAACAGGCGCTTATCCAGCTTAAAAATAAAAACATCCCCCAATTCCTATACTACAGAAAGCTTGGCATTTTGTATGTGTGGTTTCTACAGATTTACAAAGGGGTCTACAATATCTAAATCAATTTTTTAAATTAATTGAATGTCTCCCTTTGTATTTGCAGACTGTTTTTACAATGCTACTGTAAATACTGTATGGTATTTTTTGTTAATTTACAAGAAAGTTAGCAATAAAATACGCATAAGATATTAATTTTCTATGAATTTTCCATTTAGATAGTAGTATTTGTGTCAGTAATAAAAGAGAAGAGAATTTGGGATTTTGTGGGGGCTCAGTTCTGGGAATAAGCAATGCCACATTCGAGCAGAACACTCACAGGGATAAAAAGGGTTAAGTACTTCAGGTGCTTCATACTGACTGGCTGTAACGCAAAGTGGGAGCGTGAAATTTCATTGTTCGGTTGTGGCAATGGAAAATTGAACTTCTATTATGCTATACCAAAAATAAATACCATGCTATTTAAATGCCATGACTTGGGTGTGAGTTTTGATGTACTAATTAACTCCTAAGTTTTTGACAGGCATGAGGTTGCACACTACCATTTAGAACATTGTGTGATCCAGGACACCAACTGGTTCGTGATGATTTAGGCCACAATTTAGTAAGGTACTTAAGCATGTGCTGAACTTCAAGCTACTACTTAAAGGAATAAATCATGTGCTTAAAGTTAGACACATGCTTAAGTGTCTTTACTGAATTGGTGCCTTAGTGACTTGTAATATTTGTGAATATCTGGGGAAAATGACCATTTAT
This sequence comes from Chelonia mydas, assembly GCF_015237465.2. Taxonomy (NCBI): domain Eukaryota; kingdom Metazoa; phylum Chordata; order Testudines; family Cheloniidae; genus Chelonia; species Chelonia mydas. Next base: position 43,093,539 of record NC_057855.1, read on the forward strand.
ATAACCAGCCAATTAGAATTTGTCAAAAGCAGGCTAAGGGTTTGTCTTCACATGGAGTTATTCAGGAATAGCTGTTTGTATCGATTAAGCTACACAGGGACAAAGCACTGTCATTCCAGAATAATAAGAGTGTCTACATGTGGAATGGCTATTGTGCTTTTAATACCCACCATACCTTCATCTGAATCTTAATCTGAAAAACAGAAAACTCAGTAATAATGAGGGATTTCAACTATCCCCATATTGACTTAGGTACAGATCACTTCAGGACAGGGTGCAGATATAAAATTTCTAGGTACAATTTATGACTGCTTCTTGGTGCAGCTAGTCCTGGAACCCACAAAGGGAGAGGCAATTCTTGATTTAGTACAAAGTGGCACACAGTATCTGGTCCAAGAGATGAATATAACTGAACTGCTTGGTAATAGCAACCATAATATAACCAAATTTAACATCCTCGTAGGGGGGAAATACCAAAGAAGCCCACCACAGTAGCATCTAATTTCAAAAAGGGGAACTACACAAAAATGAAGAAGCTATTAAACAGAAATTAAAAGGAACAGTTACAAGAGGGAAATGCCTGCAAGCTGCATAAAAAATATTTTTAAACATCTTGATAGAGGCTCAAATTAAATGTATACCACAAATAAAAAAAAACAGTAAGAGGACCCAAAAAATGCCACCATAGCTAAATAACAGAGTAAAAGAGGCAGTTAGAGGCAAAAAAGCATCTTTTGAAAATTTGAAGTCAAATCCTAGTGATGAAAATAGAAAGGAGCATAAACTCTGGCAAGTCAAGAGTAACAGTATAATTAGGTAGGCCAAAAAAGAATTTGAAGAGCAACTAGCAAAAGACACACAAACTAACAGCAAAAAAAAATTTAAGTGCGTGAGAAGCAAGAAGCCTGCCAAAACATCAGTGGGGCCACTGGACAATCAATGTGCTAAATGGGCACTCAAGGAAGACAAGATTGTTGTGAAGAAGCTAAATAAATTCTTTGGGTTGGTCTTCACTACAGAGAATGTGAGGGAGATTCCTACGCCTGAACCATCCTTTTTAGGTGACAAATCTCAGGAACTGTCCCAGATTAAGGTGTCAATAGAGGAGGTTTTGGAATAAATCAATAAATAAAACAACAATAAGTCACCAGGATCAGAAGGTATTCACACAGGAGCTCTGAAGGAAATGAGATATGAAATTGCAGTACTAACAACTGTGGTATGTAACCTATCACTTAAATCAGCCTCTGTATCAGATGACTGGGGGATAGCTAATGTAACACCAATTTTTTTAAAAGGCTCCCAAGGTTATCTTGGCAGTTACTGGCTCGTAAACCTAACTTCAGGACCAGGCAAATTTGTTGAAACTAAAGTAAAAAAACAGAATTATCAGACACCTAGATGAGCACTATTTGTTGAGGAAAAGTCAACACAGCTTTTGTAAAGGGAAATCATGTCTCACCATTCTATTAGAATACTTTGAGGTGGGTCAACAACCATGTGGACAAGGGTCAATCCATGGATATAGTGTGCTTGGGCTTTCAGAAAGCCTTTGACAAGGTCCCTCACCAAAGACTCTTAAACAAAGTAAGAAGTCATGGGATAGGAAGAAAGGATCTCTCAAGGATTAGCACCTGGTTAAAAGATAGCAAACAAAGGGTAGAAATAAATGGTAAATTTTCACAATACAAAGAGGTAATTAGCGGGCCAGGTTCTCATCTGAGTTACATTGGTATAAACCCAGAGTATCTTCTCATTTTTTATCTCCTCTCCATGCACCACTCACTTTTGGTCATCACCACTTATAACTCCATAATCCTTCCTGTCTCTGAAACTTGCAGATTTAAGGTTATAGTTGATTCCTCCCCCTCCAGGTACTCATTCATAGAATTTAGTTACTTCTTCCTGTATACCATTTCTAAAATCCATCTTCTTGTCTCCATCCCCATTCCTAACACTCTGCTTCACACTGTGGTTATATCTCACCTGGAGTATTGCTACCTTGATCTCAATGGAACTGCACTAGTTCACACTAGCAGATAATATGCCCTTTTTAATAAGTGATTATAGTTACTTAGTAACTGTTTATTTGACAAAATGTAGCTTGTTTCATTCCCCACCTCCCAAGTATTCCGATGTCTATAGTTCACTACAAATGCTCATGGCCTAAAATTTTTCATTTCGATAACCTAAACACTTCACGTTAAAAGAGTTCTGAAATGCACCTGAAACCCCAAACATCTCTTTTTAGTGTTTTGGCACTCCTCATAAATTAAAAATGTCCAAACCAAAAGCTTTCTTCAGATGCGCTCATTTCCAACTCCCACATAAATCTCTGCTGTATGCTATTTGGAGTCACCCTCTGAATGTTTCCAGGTTACCTGCCTCTGTTCTTGAACCTTACAGTGAAGCTACAAAAAGTAGCAGTCTGGTAAATGGCTTTTAATTTCTTGTCTCTAGACACCACCAAACAATACATAGTAAACTTTGAGAAGTTTTTGGTCAAGTCACACACAAAGTAAACTCATGGTTAGATTTGTGGAGCAGTTTGTTGGGGAGTATAAACATAGCTGAAATGGTGCTATTATCCTAACTTCAGTGGTACCAGTTAAACTTCTCAAAATGTTTTTTAAAAAAGTGAAACAAACTCAAAGTCTGCATCAATTTATCTAAAATGTAAAATGGCCCAGCGTATGATGGAAACATTGTGTGACAGAGGAGGGGGGCTTATTTTTCATAACCTCAAGTTATATCTTTGCGCTGCCACACTGAAAGAAATACCGTACTGTCACAGCATGCCCTTCATACCAAGCACACAGGGAAGCAATGGAAGAAAATTGGCTAGAATTATCACCACAGAATAATGCATAGTTGAATGATTCAGTGAAGCCCTCATAGATAACCACTGGCTCACAAGGCAGTGATACTTTGAAATAAAATTTGCTAGAAAGGGGATATATGAGGCCTATTATTTGCACCCAACCCTACCCTCACCCCCACCCAGTCTTGGACTTCAATGAAGGAGGGCTACGGTCTAAAGGGGAGCAGCTCCTTCTCCCTGCCTCCTGCAGCTTAAGTGGCTGACGCAAAGTTGCTGAGTGCTGTAGCCCAAACGGGGACCTGGGTTCCAGCAATCAGTCCTGCCGCTCCATGCTGACAGCTTTGCTGTGATTGAGGTATTAGGTTTTTAAAATAGCGGCAGGAGCCAATGACAGGATTCCCTCCTGCAGAGATCTCATATGTTAGGGTGAGATTGGGGCTGCCTTGTGGGGGAGAATGTCAGGATGTTATCCTAATGGCTATGCAGTCGTCTCAGAGAGGATGGGAAACCTTGCTTCTCAAAGATTTTCACAAATACCAAAATGATTATGATTGTGATACTTGCTGGATAAAACCTTTTCTATAAGTGTTTGCAGCAAGAATCCACTGGCGTAGTCAGTCTTTAATATTACTTTTCCGAGCTAAGTGTCAGCTTCTTTAATCTCTTATCAGGTTCTCAGAATTATTTACCTGGCTAACATTTCTGGGTCTAACTACAGACACTGTCTTCTAAACAAAAGTTGGTTTGACTTGTTTTTGCTTCGCTATATTTTACCTGCATTGGACTCTGTCAAAATTATGTAAACTTGTCTTTTTCATTGTCCCTTCTTTCCTTGCTACCAGATTCACCGTGTAAAACATGATGAAATCTATGTGTACTCTTTCTCTACAAATTGCTTTGTTGTCAGAGAAACCCAAAAGCTCATTCTGTAGTGCACATAACAAATGTTTTAATGCTTAATTTACAAATTGTTAATCGGTGCCTATTCCCTTATCGTCAGTTCTGTGATTGCAGCAATAATGCTCAGCCAGACATCGATCTAAGAGGGAGCTAGTCAAATTGAGTGTCTGGGGTACAGACACTAAGATTTGAAGTTAACATTGGCTGATTGGGATTTCCTAGATTTAAAACCCTGTGCCTCAATATAGACCATACAGTCTTCCCTGGGCCCTCTTTACAATGGTGTTCAGAAACCAGTATTACCCAATTACAGTGTTCAGCATTTTTAATGTTTGCAGTGCTGTGATCTTTCCAAACAGAAAAATGGCAACCCCGGCCTGTGGGGACTTACAATCTAAAGATAGACAACTACAGAAACACAAACATTGTCAGCCAGTGAGACTGTGTGACAGAGATGGCTCCTTGGAAGGGATCTGAATGTGAAAAGGGTTGGGAGCTTGTGGATGAACTCAGAAAGAGCATCTCAAGGCTAGGGGAACAGCATGGAAGAAAGCAACAGAGAGGCTTGTGTGAGAAGCTGATGGACGAGGCTGGAATCAATGAAGTACCAGAGCCAGTGGAGGTCGACACAGGGGGGTGAGGGGTAGAGTTATGCAGAGCTGTGAGGCTGTGCACAATGTTCTTAGAGGAAGGAGAGCCCGTGGAGGAATTCCGGTGTGGGAGAGGCAACATGGCCAAAATAAGGGCATGGGCAAGGAAGATTATCTTAATGGTAGTTTTTTGTATGAACTGGAGGGGGGCATATGGGTGTCAGGGAAGTCAGAGAGGAAGAAGTTGCAGCTGTCAAGCAGGGCTTGGGAGAAAGCTTCCACAGGATGGAGAGAGAAAATCAAATCCTAGAGCTGTTGAGATGGAAGAAAATGAAGGATTTGGATGTGCTGTGTGTCCTGGGGCAAGGGGGAGAGAGAGGAATCTAAGATGACCCCCACATTACAGGCCTGGGGAATAGGGAGGATGTTGATGGTCTTGAGGGTGAGGGCTTGAGAAAGAAGATAGGAACTTTGTTTTGGCCGTGTTGAGTTCAAGCTGGCAGTAAGACTCCAGGAGGAAATGTCAGAGTCTCCAAAAGACAGGCCAGGATATGAGACTGGATATATGGAAACAAGACAGGAGTACAGAGATTTGTAAGTCATTGTAAACATGATAGTTGGAACCAGGAAAGTATATTAGATCATCCAAATAAAGTGTGTAGAATGGTAGGAAAAGGGAGCCAAGGTAGAGTAGTTTGGGACATCAGTGGTAATTGCCAGAAAAAAAGGATTTTCAGACCTTCCTAAACGCACTTATCTTACCTCCTATTCATTTTTTCCTGTCGTCTGTAAAGCATCCACATATACCTAGTTAAGTGTCAACAGTGACAATGTTATTTTTAACGAGATTTTGGAGTGTTTGATTTTCATTTATAAGATGACAGATGCATAGCAGTCTTCACAAGAACTCCTAGCTGTGACTATGCTATGCTAAAGTTTATTCTGTGTTTGTTACAACTTCAGCAACTCCACGTAGTTAATTGGCCCCCACAGTCATTGATTTTCACTTGCTCAAATAACAGTGAAGCTGAACACTGTTGTAGGTTCTTGCACTGCACGAAATCTATAGCTGCTTCTATCTAGCATTTCCTACCCCAGCAAGGGCCCCTAAATCTCATCCTTTGCTGGCGACCCTTGCCCTGTACTCCTCAAAAAGAAACTATTGAAAAAGATACATTTCCTTACCCCACTCCCCACCCCAGCACAGATTTACTTCCTATGGGAACTACTGACTGTAGATCGTGAATAGCTGGTTAAAATGATCAATGGTTTCCTTCATTGAAAAGAAAATCTAGTTATAGGATGAAGTGTATTATTGTTAGATTTACTATGGTGATAACCCACAGAAATGTTTAAGAGATTGTTGCACCAATTCATTTTCCTTTAAAGCACAACCTTGTGTAAGTTGACGGTTACCATGGCTTCACATTGCTCAACATTAGTTCCCCTGGAAAAAAAAAATACTTGTCTTGTTTTTTTCACTCTAAAAGAAGTATTGTTGTGTAAATTGAAATCTGCACAGACAAAGGAATTTGAATTTAAAAGGAATTTCAATCAAAGCATTAAAAACCCCAAGAAGGAAGAAAACATGTCAATTTGTAGAAACAAACTGACTCTGAGGGAACTGAGAAATCTGAACATCAATAAATTCCTCGGAGTAGCACAGATGTGTTTACAATGATGGGGCTTTCTCTCCCACTAGCTGTCAGGTTTGAGAGAGCTTCTGACTGAGGTATGACATTCGAGGGGAAATTAGTGCCAGGAGGAATTACTTCGTTGAAAAGACTACAGTGTGTTTGATGTCTTCATTGGAACTTTCTTCCATAAGAGAATAGATGTTCCACCACATACAGATATGTTATTATTTATATACTTAAAAAAAAAACCCTACTCAGAGAGAAAATACTTTACTATGTGTGGGGTCCATTACCTGGCTAGCCAGTACTTTATGCAGGTGGTTTGTTGCTGTTTATCTTGTACCATCTGATCTAGAAGTCTCTGAGCCTGTCCTGTAATTTCATAGAGCGATGTGGATGCTCACCATTGTATTGGATAAGGCCCTTCATAAGTTCATAAAGTTCAGATCTGCTGAGAAGAAAACATGTCTTCCTCTGTTTTATCCAGCACTGAACATGTTGATAGCTGGAGGGAGCGGATGAGGCCTTCGCTCTGTTCCCAGTGCACACATATGTTGGGGTGGAGGGGAGTTAGTAATCTGCTACTGGCAATAGTCAAGTTTTCCTTGTACTGACGTCCTTGATAGATACAGTTTATCACTTGGGGCAAGAGGTAGCTCTACTAATACAATTAGGCTCACTCAGGGAGATGGGTGATATGTGCAATGTTCTAATGAGGTCACTGATGGCTCAGCCAGAGGGATTCAAATGCACCCCACCTTAAAGAATCACCTGTTCCCCCCACCCCCTTTAGACATTGCTTTCTTTACAGGCTATACTTCACAGAACCTTACAGCAGGCTTTTGCTGTCAAATGATAAAGTTGAACTGACAAGAATGTCTCATGATCCATCCGCCACGATGAATAGCCCGATTCCCCTTCCCAACCTTATTAAAATATTATATTAAATACAGTTTATTTTCATTTATATATTAGATTTAGATGCACATTAATGTTAAAGGCCTGATTTTTGTGTGGACAAATATATGTGGGCACTGTTTTGATTACATTTACACATAACCGTGACTGCAAATTGGGTAGTTAAAAGTCTAAATGACATCAGATGTGCTTGTATACAGTGTAGTTTTAGCGATGTCGGTCCCAGGATATTAATGAGACAAGATGGGTGAAGTAATATCTTTTGTTGGACCAACTTCAGTTGGTGAGACAAGCTTGTCTTATTCGTATGGCCTCCTTATTCACCTTCACTACTTTAATAAAATATATTATCTCACCCACCTCATCTATCAAATGTGCTTGTAATTATGGGAGGGCAGGGGAAGCGCCTTTCAAAATCAGGCCTCTAGTCTATTTATTGAGTCATTCATTCAGATGTTTTTTACTGTACATTTCCTAAACATAGGTAGCTAATTCAGTTTAATTATTGGACTAAATTACCGTGTGTATGGGTTCTATTTTTTATCTGTGCTAGTTTTTCCAAGGGATTTTAAAATCCATTTATTTATTTTAAAGGAGCATAGGTAGATAGATACACAAGTTAGTTTACATGTGGCTAGGTAGGTCAATGTAAACATACATTCTGGGTACTGATTTGTTAAATATCAGTTGGTTCACAACAACAGTAGTGGGTAGTAGAATTTGTAACTGAAACAGTAATATCATTTGCAAGCATATGTGCAATTATTGATGTACCATTATACATGGCTCTAGGTGTCTTAGGGTTGATATACGTTTGCTGTAGCATGGTCATGCATGAGTTGGATGGCTTATGTATGGATTCATGTTTCTTTGTATAGGTATTGGCAAAGCAGGATACAGTAACAGACAGCAACACATGTGTGTATTCAGTGTGATTTCCATTTACTGTTAAGTCCCTAGTTGCTGCAATTGTTTTGTAGGAGTGTTCTAGTTCAGACCTGAAATTGTTTGGTTTGTTTTTCACACACTATCAGTATCTTAAGGCCCATGTTTAATGCCTCAGGAAGCAGTATTTTAGACTGAAGTAATACAGTATTTCAGCTCCTAGAGAGTAGAAATACCTTCTGAAAACCAGCTCTTACATTATTTCAGCCCCATAAACTCTTCCTGAAGGCCAAAAAGACCATAAGAAAAAAAAAACAAATATAGACACATATTGTGGTATTTACATATCCTTGAATAGGGGCTGTTCAAGTTCTCATAGCCCAGTCCTAAGGCTAATGTTAATTTAGAGGACAACTAGTTTGTCTTGATAATCTTTGTGAAAACATAGGCTGAAAATGTGTTGTCTTTACTGATTACTACCCACATCATCTCAGTGCAACAGTAGAACAGGGATTGCACAAATATATTGTAAATATAAAAGAACTAAAATACCGTACTGGGTCTGTGTCCTCTCATTTCTCTCCAAAAAGGAATAAATTCATTTCTTGGTTAAGCACATCCTTGAATGCTGTTCTGAACAGAAATGATATACTGAGTCAGGGCCTCTGTCAGTATGAACAGATCCTGAGAAAGAAGTTCTCTCTTTCCCAGGAACACTCTTCTATGAAACTAATCAGCTCTTGTCCAATTATGAAGGCTGTGCTGTTCCCCCAGGTGGTCACAAAAGAGGTCTGTTTGTCAATATTTTAAATCTGCATTCAGGATACAATCTGGATGGCTAAATGCTGCCAAGATACAAGTGACCGATCACATATTTTGAAGGCCATCCGGCATCCATCCTTGTGCTCTTAAATCAGTCTAGAAAAATTCTTCTCACCTGGCAGGAGTTTTGTTGTTTGTTGTTTTGAAAAGTGAGTACAATATTATTAGGTTTTTTTTCTTTTTTTTTCATTTATTAAATGTTGTATCTGGGACGGTAAACTTTGGTATTCATTTTACAAGACTGGCTAAACTAAAAGCTAGAAGAGAGTTTTGACAGTTTTCTACTGCAGACAGATGATATCCACAAGACACCTACAGAAGCATTTGTTCTGCAAGTCTATTTGCAAATTCTTTCAGGTTCTGTAATTCTTTTAATCCTTGTTAAGATTCTTGTCTTTTTCGGTCCTGCTAGGAGCCAGTTATTGACAGCTTTGTTGGTTTACTTTGTTGGCTTTAACTGATGCCATGTAGATCCAGATTTTCACTCCAGCATTTTATTCATGTAAACACACACATGGACGCACACTTCTGCCTGAAGAGGTCCTAATAGTACATGTGTATGGGACAACCAACAGGTTCTCTCATTAAAGTTCTGGTCCTCCTTCAGAAAATGCAATGCCTTAAACGCAGCCTCTCCCACTATGCATTCAACTTGCTTGCTCCATCCCAATGTTAGAGTCACTACATCCAGGCTAGACTGCAATGTCTGCCTTGTATAGATTGTAAATTCTTTGAGGCAGGGACTGTATTATTATGTGTGTGTGCAGGGCCTAGAACAATGAGGCCCTGATCCCAGCTTGGGGTCTTTAGGTGCTATAATAGAATAAATGTCAATCTCAGACATAAAGTTAGCTGTGTTCCTTTCTTTTCTTCTTAAGACTAAATATTGAATTAATGTTTCAAACTGTGTGTCTATAATACTCTGGAGAGTATGGTAACAGTATTAAAAATCTAAAGTTTGTTAGCAACTGTAGCATATTTACACAGAGAAAATTTATGCAAACAAACACAGCTGAGTATAAAATTGATGAATTTGAAGTAATATGCTTTATTAACCCTATGCACTTTGAAAGTAGGCATGCATTTTCCTTTCTTTATTTTCCTTAGGGAGAACTGTAAAATATAGTACTCAGTGTTTCCAAGGCTGACTTCTCTTAAAATTTAATTGAGGAAACAGTGACCCTGTAAAAGAATTTCCCGCCTTAGTCGGTCATTAAAACTAAATTTTATACATCTGGAGAGTACTATTCAGTTTTTGTGTTCCACAAAATTAACACATCATCTTGTTGGAAAAGAAAACAAGGGGTGACACATTCTGTCAATCATATTTTTATTTTACTACTTGTATCAAATATAAGGAAAAGAATTTGTACGAATATGACAAATGCAAAAGTAATAGCCCATTAAATCTACTCTAACTGCATTCATTGCTGGAATCTGTTCTGGAATATATCAGATTTCCCAGCAAAAGGGTATTCCCTTTCTGCCTCACATTCCTTCAGAAGTTATGGCTATTTGTGTGTAAATCTTTTCACATGTCCCACCCAACAGGTGCGTGTTGCTGTAGAGGCATTTATAACATGATTTCCATTAAGGGAGCATCATCTGCTTGTGTTGCCTATTGTTTATTTTAATGTAGTGAAGCTGAATAAGAAGACCAGTATGAATAAGCCCAGCATGAGAATTACTCAGCACAATCCCAGCATCTGCAATTCCTGTTATATTGTTAAAAAAGGAGGGCAATTTTTTCATCTAGCTAATTCCATATAGATAATTTAAAATAATTAATCCAGACCCTCAGCTAGTCCAAATTAGTTTCAATGAAGTGATGCCAGTTTACACTAGCTGAAATTCTGTGCCACATGTGTATAAAAATATCATAAAATTGAAGTCACATTCCTATAACTTAGGTTAGACTAAGTTAGACTTTAGTGGGTGGTGGCACAGCTCACCAGGGGCTTTCATCTTTGTGCCTTTGTGCAAAAGCCAACTGTATCTTGGTCCATGGGCTCTTGGGACACTCAGACTCTGACAGCTGTGATAGAAATCTCATGCAGAGCAGTTGCTGCCTTTGCATGTGCTCCCCCATTGCTCCTAGACGCTTCAGGCTCACCACCTCCTGAAGCTGGAGTTAGCAGATAGCTGCTTCTTACCCAACTCCCGCATGGGCAGTGGCACACAGAATGCCACAGTCTAGCAGTGTAGTTTGAAGCAGTGGTTTAAAACAAATGTAGTTTCCTCTAGAGAGGAGAAAACAAAACAAAAAAATGAATGAGCAATTGGTTCTGTTGGTTTCTGCAGTTCCTAAATCTAATTGCAATATGAGCAGAGGTGGAGTCAGGCTAAATGAGTCTCCAATCCAATGCTCTTTACTGGGTGCTGTGTGACCTTGGACAAATCGGTCACCTTTGGGCCTCTTTCCCTCCCAACTTTTGTCTATTTAAATTGTAAGCTTTTCCAAGGACGGTTTGTGTGTGTGTGTGTGTGTGTGTGTGTGTGTGTAGCACAACTAGGGGTTGGAGCCTCTTGGCGCTGCCATAATTCAAATCCTATTGCTGTTAGTTCTTCTAATAATAGTGTTCCAGGATCGCAGAAGTTTAGCTATTTTTTCCATCCTTGCTTCTAAATCAGAAACTGCAAAAATGTCAGTCAGCTGCTTAAATGAATGTTTCCTGCTCCTATGATGAATAGTAATTTCAAAATTATCAAAGAAATTATCACAAACCCGCATCAGAAGGTTTCAACATAAATCTCTCAAGATGCCACAAGGTAAATGCTATTCCTATGACTGTATGACATCCCTGTATTTGCAGCAGTGATATTTCAAAGAAAAAAAAATTATACAAAAGAGAAGTACTTAATTTTCTATTAAAATTGTTGAATTTCAAAGGAATGAAATAGGAGCTTTAAGAATTGGTAATGGTGTTTAATATCTCGTTTTACTGTAACATAAGGAATATGAGAGAGCTTGAGGGTAAAATTTAATAAAATATTGTAAGTATCAGTCTTTCATTCAAATTTGTGATTGCCTTGTAGAAAAGAAATGTGTGCTGCTTTGTGACACTTCAGCCCATATCTAAAACCACCCTTTGTGTCAACGGATGAGAAAAACATAATTATATTGGTGGAATTGTTGTGTAACAGAATAGGCTTCTCAAAGGATGGGGTGTTCTGAGTTCCAGCAGGGATCCTGCTGAGTGATTTTAGGAACCCTGCTGGTCCTTTGCTACTCAACAAATGTTGACGGTGAGAAGGGAGTCAGCATGGCATAATTAAAAGACTTCTCAGTCCTTTAGCAAAAGCTGAGAATACTAGACTTACTGTAACACAAGAACAGTGCAGAAAGATGTTTGCCATTCTGTTGCACTTCAGCTGTGTCAATTTGTAAGAGATTAACTTTATTTCACACAGTGAGGCCTCATGAATGTTTCTATTATTTTTTCATTTTATTGGAGCACCTGCAAGGGAGGCATAATTTATAATGCAATCCATAATGAAATGTAAGAATGAATGCCTGGGAACGTTTGGCAGGAAATGTTTGAACTAATATCTTTTCATATACATTATGCTAAGAGTTTACTCTCTCTCTCCCGCTCTCTCCCTCCCCTCTCTCTCTCCCACTTTGTTCCTTACCACTAGTGTAGTTTCTCCTGTATCAGTCTAATCCCAGTTGAGGAAAGAGGATGTTGAAATGACAGAGTAAACCCGGTTCATCTCTTAAAGGCAGTATGCTCTTGTCCTGTAGCTAAGGCTAAGGTACTTTAGTGCAGTGTCTGGCATCGTGTTCCTCAAAGACCAAGCAGGTCACCCCTATGTCTACCTAGGAGTTACAGGGCATGAACCTCTGCTGTCACACTACCAACCCAACAAAAACGGGTCAAACAGATGAGAGCATTTCAGCAAAAGAGAAGATGTACTATGTGTTCTTCTTATGTCAGTCAAATCCTGCTCTGTATGTAAAAAGTAGTGCTAGTATAATGAAAGACTGGGGCAAAATGCCACAAAAGCCAAGAAATGTGGAATTAAGGTATATCTGACAGTATTGTCTAGTATAGATAGAGTACTGATTAAATGTTATCACTGAGGCATTATTCATTGGGAAAAATAATTTTTAATTAAATTTGCTCGTTTCCAAGCCTATGAAATGTCTGCAAAATGCAGCATCTTTGTAAAATATTTTGTATTTCCAGTTTTTGTTTTCAGTAAAATAGTTTTCAAGTGTCTGGATGTTTCTGAAATGCCAAAAGTTCCTTTGGCTCATAAAACCACACTTAGGGTGTGCCTACATAGCTACTAGGAGTGAGTTTCACAGCCAGGTCAAGAGACTTGTGCTAGCGCACTAAAAATAGCAGTGTGGACGTTCCAGCCTGGAGATATGAAGCCTAGGCAAAGGGGTGGGCTTCAGAAGCTGAGCTCCAGCCTAAGCCCAAACATCAAAGCAATGTCTACAGAGCTATTTTTAGGTCTCTAGTGTGAGCCCCATTAGCATAAGGCTGTGAGACTTGCTCCCTGTAGCTGTGTAGACATACCCTATAAGTAAGTTTGTGTGTGTGTGTGTGTGTGTGTGTGTGTACCTGGTGTATCCTCAGCAGGAAATCTGCCCCCTCTCTTGCACCTGTGCACCTGACTAGTCTTGTTAATACTTAGCACTTTTACTATAAACTTTAGGAATTCACCTCAAGAGTCCTATGAAGTAAATAACTATAATTTGCCCCCATTTTATAGATGGGAAAACTGAGGCTTAGAGATGTGTGTATTAAGGACTGTTGTCTAGTAGTATGCCTTGGTCTAATCCTATTTCCAGCAATGACTTTTATATGGCCCTGTTGAGTCTGTTTCCCTATAAACTCAGTTAATTATGTTTACCTACCTCATGGATGTGTTGTGAAGCATAATTAAATAGTCTCCATGCAAAGCTAATTAAGGGCACAGTGTTAAGAACAGTCAATGGCAGTCATGGGACTAGAATTCAGAAATGCCTGGCCCACAATTTAATCCACTAGAATTCATTGCCGCTCCAGGAATGTCTCCATCACCAAAAAAGATTGCTTTCACTTCAGGTGTTTAAACACAACCAGCAAAACCAGTGTGAAAAAAAAAATCCTATTCTCTTGAAATTTCATGAAAAATAGAAACTTCCTGCATGCAAAAATCTGGTAATATGAACTGGCGAAAATGTGTGCAATTTTTTTCATCAGTTTCATACAGCTAATGAACAACTACTGTTCTTCAATTTCATGGTTGGTCTGGGATGGGTTCACATGAACTACAACTCCCACCAGCCACTAGTGCTGTCCTTACCCAGGAGTACGTCTCAAACCAACCAGAAAATCCTTGGCTTCTGAAAGGACAAGATAAAATTAGTTAGTTGAACTCTACATTAGTTTTAAAGACAGTGGAAAGACCTGAATATTTTATTTTTTCATTATAACTTGGTGTTTTATCAATACATGTGACTACTGTAGGGTTAAGCCTTTTTAATAAAAGTCTGCTTCAGGAAATATATTTTACCAGAAATTTTTTAGGCATGATATGAGTGCTAATAATGTGCTAAGTTCAACAAGAAAAAAAAACTGACTTGGACTTCAGGAGGAAGGTGAGATCTGCCAGGGAAAAGACTGACAGTTTATTTGTTGCTAATGAGAAGTCCCTTGGGATATCCTAGCCAAAATAGTGGAGCGAAGTTTTGAAATTGTAGCTATGCAAACTTTGCGTCTAATTATCAACCTGCAGTTGCAATGGTTATTTAACATGCTGGAAAGCCCAGCAACACAATCCTGCTGCAGCTTGTCAAATTCCCACAGTAGGAAAGAAAAAGCTCTCTTCCAGCAAACACCAGTTTATTTGCTTCCTGTCTCCTATGGGCTTTACTCAGTGGAACCTTTCCTTCTCAACTGCATCCTCATGGGGTTGGGACTTGCACTGCAAAAAAAAAAAAAAAAAAAAAGTAGTGCTACTATGGCATTGGGGCCCATCAGAGAATCCTTTTTGAAATTAGACGAAGTTTTCTAACCATCAGAGGAGTGACGTTCTGGAACAGCCTCCCAAGGGGAGCAGGGGGGGGCAAAAGACCTATCTGGCTTCAAGATTAAACTCGATAAGTTTATGGAGGAGATGGTATGATGGGATAATATGAATTTGGCAATTAATAGATCTTTAACTATTCATGGTAAACAGGCCCAATGGCCTGTGATGGGATGTTAGATGTGGGGGATCTGAGTTACTACAGAGAATTCTTTCCTGGGTATCTGGCTGGTGAATCTCGCCCACATGCTCAGGGTTCAGCTGATCGCCGTATTTGGGGTCGGGAAGGAATTTTCCTCCAGGGCAGATTGGAAGAGGCCCTGAAGGTTTTTTGCCTTCCTCTGTAGCATGGGGCATGGGTCACTTGCTGGAGGATTCTCTGCACCTAGAAGTCTTTAAACCATGATTTGAGGACTTCAATAGCTCAGACATAGGTGAGAGGTTATTGCAGGAGTGGGTGGGTGAGATTCTGTGGCCTGCATTATGCAGGAGGTCAGACTAGATGATCATAATGGTCCCTTCTGACCTTAATATCTATGAGTCAGCACCACCATCTTCCCATGTTCATTCTCAATTAAATACACTTTTTATTTTGAGCAATGTGCACTACATGTTTCTGTGCTAAAGCTCTGAATAAGAAATCCCGTCACTGTGAAAGCTCAGCTCCTTCCTTACGAACAGTAGTTCTAAAAATTCTGCTCTCGCTTTTTAAATGCCAAGTAACTTCACTGGCTTCAGCTACTTTGATTGATATCAGTGACGTTGTGGCTTTACACCACTGTAAGCTGGAGCAGCATTTTGGACTATTGGGGACATTAACACTTGATTTGTTGACCATCTTACTGATTCTCCTTTTCTCAATGAAGATTTTGCTTCATGGTATCCTTTGATCATTTCCGTGCTGAATGGTGTACTGGGTACAGCTATCAAATGTGCTTGTCCAGGGCTGCTGGTGATAAGAAGTACATTCTGCTGCCCTCTTCATTTGAATAGATGCTCAATTTAAGACTTAAAACGTGTATTTTTCAGTGGCAGTGAAAAGGTTAAATGACACAATTATGGCTCATGTGAGGTAGGATTTGCTATGTGAAAGGCAAATGTTCTTCTTCATCTAGGGACATACACAGGTACTAATAGACATACAGACTTATTTCACGATTCACTATTCTCTGTTAGCAGCTGCCTCTTGCAACTTTGAGGGACAGCAACTGGCTAGCACCAAAGATAGTTCCTTGAACTTCTTAGTCATTTAATCCTCATCTGAAAACTTTGGAAGTTGGCCATAAGAACGACGATACGAAAGGTCCATCTAGCCCAGTATCCTGTCTTCCATCAGTGGCCAGTGCCAGGTGCCCAAAAGGGAATGAACAGAACAGGTAATCATCAAGTGATCCATCCCCTGTCACCCATTCCCAGCTTTTGGCAAACAGAGGCTAGGGACACCATTTGGCTAACGCTGTAATTAACCACCCTCCAACAATTGAGATGAATTTTACAGACACTGTGAAATAACATTCTCCAGGTCAGCTTCTACACATCACACATGAGCAATAAGGTCCTTATCCAGAAGTGAGTGGACCTTCTAATTATTAGTTAGATATTACTTATAAGTGCTATGGATATGAAAAGGCATTATATATGTAGCCCACTATAATGCAGTGTGGCTATCTGGCCCTCACAATGCCATACGTGCATAGATCCAATAGAAATTCAATCTTGTTTATTGACCAGACCACCAAAGGGCACATCTGTGGTCTAGGGACTCTGCTCAGTTACTCTGAGCTGTAAACTCAGAGTAATCAGTTCAAGTCAATAGTGTTACTCTGAATTTACACTGATGTAATTGGTTGCAGAATGTAACACTATCTCTGCCAAATTTCCAGTTTCTACAGCCTTCCACTGAACCACTAAAGATCTTAATTAAAAAGTTGCAAAAAATAGTTAATAGTATATATGTGTTAGAGAGTTGGACCAATTTTTCTTATGCTTTCCAGAAATGTAAGCTTTTAGTCTGACAACCCCTGGGCAAAATTTTAGTCCTCAAGGTAATATTTGAGAAAATCCTAAGCCACTGAAAAAGGCCCTTTAACATGGAAATACTTTTGAAACTTCAACTCTCTCTGCATTTATTAAGTTGCAACCTATTGACCAATGTACTGAAACAGAGTAATTTCTTATGAGCCAAGGAATGTATTTGACACTCATATATCTGCAGTACAGGATTTCTACTAAAGGAGGGTTTATAATAGCCATGAATTTTTCTGTATCTTTAGTTTCAACGGTGCCCAACTTGTTCAACATGATAGACTACACAATTGACTTGCCAGAAGCCAGAGGGCCACTTTGGTTTATTACAACTCAAACGGCACGACAGTGTAATGTGAGCAAAATTAGAAAATGTCAGTTGACTTCTCCTGTATGAATACAAGACTGGAGAGGTCTTTGTTTTGTTTTGTTTTCCTTTCGTATTTCTGGTATGTGTTGATTTTTGTCTCTATTACCATTCATGAAAGGGAAAGTTTACACGAAACACTGTTGAGGAACACAAGAATGGAGAAAATGCAACATGGTTTGATTTCTTTAGAGCTTGTTCTCCACCTTTGTCTGCCAGCATCCACTCTTGACTCTCTCTGAAAGGGGTGAGGTGGTTAAAAGAAAGGCCCTTGAATCTTCTCCACCCTTCTACACCTGGTATTTCCCCCCTGAAGCCTGGATTATTGTTAACATTCCATATATTAGCTCCCTGGCTCTCATTGGTACCTACAGGAACATTTTACTGTAATATCTATATAAACAAACAAAAACATACTGATGACGGAAATCAACTTATTTAATCAGCTCCAAAGGGATCTTCAAAACACATAACTGGCCCGAATGTGATTTTTTTTTATTGTGACACATATTTTCAAGTGTCTTAGTTGTGTAATGCAATTGGACTGTGTCATATTACCATTTACAGTTTTCTTGTGTATTTGGAAAATAAATCAATGTCTTGTTCACAGTTTTCGCTTTCTTATAACCTTTAAACATGTTATCTTTGGATTTTCTTCACCTCCTTTTTTTCCTCACCTCATCTTAATTCCCTTTCCTTTATCAGAATCTATTATGCTCTTTGATTTCAGCACATATTAAAAAGACGCTATCCAGTTAAAAGGCATATTATATATTTATTAAACCATATTTTTCCCTGTTTTTAGCAACATCCAGATTTTTAAGAGTGACAACTAAATCTGAACTATACTTTATTGTATATATTAACATTTTCCAATTCACTCCGATTGCACAATGAGGAGTGGAGCTGGGCAAATACCACAAAAGTATTATGCTGAATATCCACTGAAGTTTTAAAATTTACTTTGACCATGTACTTTGCCTCTTTTGTGAGCATTCTCTTAGAAGAGATTTACTGACACAGTGCTGCAGAAAGCAAATTTCAAAGTGCCATACGCTTATGTAAACCAAACTTTAGATGCTTCATTCATTCTTATCCAGTCCAGGAACAGAAACCTACCATGTGACACATCTGACCAATCATAAGTAACTTATACAGCACAGTTGCCAACTTTCACACAGTAAATAAGCACCCCAACTTTCACAATAAGCAAAAAATAAAGCTAATCCCATTTCAAAATAAGTCCAAAAGAAGCCAATCCCTAAGAACCCCAGCACTCTATGTGACTAGATCCCCCCCGGCATGCAGACTGTGTCTGTGGTGGGCCCCTGCTTGCCCCTTGCCCCTGCTTGCTAGGAGCCGATCAAGAAAAAAAGAAGCAACAAGCTACAAGCAACTCACAAGCCAATTGAGCCAAAAACAAGCCCAATTTCTGCGTTTTTTTAATGGGTTTGCCATGTCTGTTATGCACTTAGAAGACAAACACTCTTAGAGAATTATTATTCTGAGTTAATCCACAGAGTTTTTTTAAAAATGTAAAATAATTCTCTATTGTAGTGTATACATTTGAGAAAGCTGTGATCTGCTGGTGGATATTCCACAAAATAGAAGAGGCTCAATTCATCAAATTATTAGTTTTTAATTATTTGGTCAGCTCTACGAAAAGAGATTATTCCAATTTACTTTCATCACAGTCAGTTGCATTTGATGGTTTTCATGCACTAGGACAGTGTTGCAATGTTGAATTGTAAACCACAGAAGACTGTTTAATTCTGAATCAAAAACTGTTTTCATTCATTTAAAAAATTAATGTTTACAACAAAATTTCTATGATTGTTACATAATAGAGGAAGGATCGTTCAGTGGTTATGACTCTACCCTAGGATTTGGGAGACCTGCGTTCAATTCCCTGCTCTACCACACATTTCCCATGTGACCTTGGGCAAGTCACTTAGCCCTTTCTGTGTCTCAGTCCACTATCTGTAAAACAAAGATAATAGCACTGCAATACCCCAGATTGATTTTGGGAGGTTAAATACATTAAAGCTTGAGAAGCACTTTGAGATGTACTCATGAAAAGTGCTATGTATTAGCTAGGCATTTTTATTTATTAGGTTTTATTACTGTTACGTTTTCCATCCACAAATTTAAAACGTATCTTTCAGAGTCAATTACTTTTAGTTTAGGGAAAAGATGGCAAAACAGGAACAACAATATAGCCCTTATGGGAGAGCATAAATGTTCTTTGGTAACATGTTGAATCAGATCTAGCTTACAAAATGGCAACTGCAGCTGTCGATTGGAGACTCCATCGAAATGCGAAGGCACAGTGCATGGAAAGCAAAATGTTAAGATGCAGCACGCCTTGACATTATTTTCAAGTCAGCATCTACAGTTTACTACCTGAAAGGAAATATTTAACTGTACCTAAGCTCTTAAAAACTCCCCATGCACACCTGTAAACTCCTCAGTTTGAACACCTTTTGCTGCTGTCAGAGTGTGTTGGCTTTATTCTTCCTGCTTCTGCAAAATATCATGGTCATGTGCATGATGGAGAGGACTGGACTCCATGACCCAGGAGGTCCCTTCCCCTCCTATGCTCTTATATGTTAAATTCCCCCTACAGAAATGTTTTGGGGGACTTTGAGGAAGAGGAACTTGGGCAGGTGAGACATCAGTGACTGCAGTCAACAATGGGAGAAATAATCATGTAACGCTGTAGGTATACTATCAGCATAGTACATTTCTCAGTTCCAGAAATGGGACAGATTTTCAGAAACACATGGAAGAAGCTTGAATAGAAACATTCAGTTCTCTTTTGTCTTTTAACCTTATTTTCTTTCTGTTCAGTTCAATTCCCATAAGTATGGTAAAGAGAGAAATAGATAGTTCTTTATAGCACCAAATCAATGTGTTCAGAGGAAAAAGGTGCCAAGGCATCAGCATGTCCAAAATATTATTTAACAGATTAAAAATAAAGTTATAAATTTAATACAGTATTTCATCGTGTTTTGCTGAGTTTTCCATAGAAAATATGAATAGAGGCAAAGACTTTTTAAATAAGAGAATATGAAAGTAGGTTCTTGTTTTAGTTTACACAGTATATGCTAATTCTGCAAAAGATGCAGAATTGTCATTTTCTACATGTGTATAATATGAGGTTATCATCTGGTTTAAAGATTTTTATCAACAGAGTTCGAGATGATTGCATTATTCACTAGTGGAGAAGCCAAATGAGTGTTGAATAAACCTTTATTCCACACCACTATTTGCCTCTTGCAAAAAACAATAGAAAACAGTGTTTCAGAGAATTCTAATGAGGCTGTATCTTGTACTGCCTTTAAAGCCTGATGCTTTAGTTTTCCTAGACCAGATCCCAAGCTGGTGTAAATTAGCATAGCTCTGCTGACTGCAAGCTGAGAACCTGGCCCAGTTAGCCCAATTAGGCAGAGAGCAGGTAGAGCTAGAAATGAAAATTAAGTCTATATCACTTTTAAATAAGGACATTAAACAACTTTTCCATCTATGAAAATGATATGATATTTTTCAAAGTCTAATATCATGGGCCCTTCCAGGGCTGAGAGTCCATTCTGGTTCCAGTAGGAAGTCAAGGAATCACCTTTCCTGACAGAATCAAACTTAGATTTTTAACCATGCAGGGCCATGGGGTTTTGGACTTCAAGGCCGTGATATTTTTCTAAATAAGCTGGCAGTGGGCTTGGACTAAATCTTTTCCCTTGACTGAAGTCCAGGATGGAAATTTGGGGAGAAATCCCACATTTTTGCAGGGGAAAGGCAGACGTTTATTTGGCAGCTTAGTTACTATTAGGAAAAAACGTTGGCTATTTAAAGCTACTCCAGGCTTGGAATGTTGGAATGAATCAGTGGGAGATGGATTAATGGGCATGTGATGCAGTCATAGGCATGTGATAAATCACCTGTGCAATTTATCACATGATTATCACCTCCAGATATGGAGTGTATGTACCGAATATATTACTGAAGCTTGCTAGTCAGTCTGTAGGTATGGTTGCACTGAGATTTGCACTTTAATCAGGACTGACATGTCTCTGTTAACTTCCACTTTATTCATTTAATTTAATATCAGAGTTTGACTCAAAAACTCTTTAGAGGACAGAAGGGGGAGGGAGAGGTCTGTGTGGGAGGAGGGACCAGCAATATGTGGGGAGGTGGCAGGCATGGTATGGGTGGAGATAGGGGGCTAAGTTGAGAGAGATTGCTCTTGAAGAGCTCCACCCTTACATACTGTTGTGCAGGGCGATATATAATGTGTGTCTGTGATACATGCATATAATATACATGTATGTATATATTGTACATGTATATATCTCGTGGATCTTGCTTTAGAAACCTGAATCTGACATATTTCAATGCTTAGCACTGCAGCCTATTTCATGATAGATAAAAGATAGACCTATTCAAATTGCTTATTTGGAACTCTCCAAATGGCAGGTTCTTGGCAATTATAAAATATAGATGATTAGGACTGAAAATGTGCTGTCTTTTCAACTTCATTTATCAGTTTTTCTACTGGTAAAGTATATTTCAAAAGTAAGAAAAAAATTAAAAATTGTAAACTGGTATATTTTTTGTAAAAGAAGGATACAATAGAAGGAAACTACTAATAAAACACTTCCAGTTGACAGACCACTGCCTCATGCAACTTTTTAATGTATTCCCCAGGTTTCCAGAAAAGTTTTGATAGACCTTTAGTTAAAGAGCACATCTGCTAGGTAAATGATTTTTGCTGGGCCATTGAATGGTTGCTTTAGACAGATTTCACTGTGTAAGAAAACAGTAATACTCATAGCTCTCAGGTTTCTATCCAAAGTTATCTCATACTTGTAACAGATTTATTTTTTAGTTAGACTGTTTTGGTCTATAGGGACCATTCACTTGTTGAGTGAATGCTGACCCTTTCAGAAAACTTCAATAGAGTGGTTGAATTTTTTAATCAGACCCGGGAATTGCTTTTTTCAAAACTGAGGTGCTTTATGGACTTGAATACTTGGCTAGAAATCCACTGGATTTTGCTCTCATACCAAATGGTGTTTTACATCAGAATGGTACCTCCTTCTAACTGAGGGTAATGAATTCCCCACACAGAAGGTGAGTTGGCCAAACGTGGTACTGGTAGCTCACTGCACCATTGAATCAGATTCTGCCTGGTTTAAAGGAAAGAACAATTTAAGTGGAAAAAGTCATTTTAGCTTTCAGGTAGAATAATTGGTGCATGGCAGCCTGCAGAGATGGAGCTACTAGTGAGATATAAAACTTACAAATATTTTCACATATACTTGCAAAGTGGGACTGAGGGATATTAGAGGGGAACCCTCTGTTATTAATGTCATGGAAGGCACCTACAAGTCTCAGGAAAGTTAGACACCCATCTCCAATTGACATTCTTTGGGGTTTGAGCACCTAACTCCCTTAGACCTCTTTGAAAATACCACCCTTCATGACTACCCCAAACAAGGCAGCTCAGCAGAGGAAAGCAAAGAGCGCTCTCTCCTCCTATGCTCAATTGATCCTGATCACAGGACTGCAGCTTTACTCCTGCTTTTGAACCCTTAAGCTTCATGGTATCAGAGCTGCAGAAAAGCTTTGCATTGAAGCTCTGCAGTCCTCTGTTTTCCAGAGGTGGCCAACCTCGGTGAAGCCCCACCTAGCTGGCAATCTCGCTGCACTGTTGTGGCACTGCCACCAGAAAGCTCTTCAGAAGTAAAACTGCAGTCACACTGCTATCCTATGGTTTGTAAGTGACTGTTGAGTTTTATCTCCCACTACATGTACAAGAGCAGAATGCAAATGATTTAACCATCATGTGAGGGAAAGGTGCAGAATGTTATGGTTTCCGTGCCAAAGAAAAGCAAAACAACTGTCATGTTTTTTTGGCGTGTAGCACGACAAAAAGCAAATGTGTGACACGCCTTTTCCTTCACTGACATGTATGCCAAATGAGGCAAAATTCTAAAATCTTTGCCACTTTCTGTTGTATTTAAACTCTTCCTGAGTCAAGGAATGTGATAGCGAATCCATTCGCGGGGGTTGCATGCTCTGATTTTTTCTTGTCAATTTTTGGAAGGTAATTAATTTACATTTATTTGGGGGGAGGGGTTAATCCATTTTGGAACAAGCTTTCAGATAATCTCCTATGAGTTTAGGTCTTCCAACAGAAGCACAAATGTACTTCAAGCAACATTAGTCCGACTATGAAAATATTATGTATAAATTTAGATAAGAAAATAATAAAAATTCTGCTCTGTGTTGAGCAGCAACAAGACATGGTTAAACTTAACAATACAAGACCAAAGCCCAGTGAAATCTCTTTTAGAAATTAGTCACAGGTCCATCCTTGGATTTAGATTTAAATATGGCTATTTGGAAATTGGTCATATCTGGATCAGACCAGTGGTCCACCCAATCCAGTGTTCTATCACTCACAGTGATAGGGGAAGATGCAGGAAGCAATCATGAGGGAGACCCTCAAACTCCTAAGTGCTGTAGCAAACATTTTGAGATGTAGACAATTTTTGCAGTGCTCATGAAGAGACCTTCACTTTAACCATGTAAAGCTTGGTAATTAACTTTCTAATAATTGTTCTCAATGCTAGAGGAGACTTCTGTTGTGTGCTAGTTAAACGACAGGCATTTGATTTTAAAATAGCCAAAACAGACTTGTAAAATGGTTATACAATTGCAGAGCATAGTCTAAGCGTAAACCATGCTTTCTATTAGAATGGTCTTTGCATACACAATATGTATAACCACCACACCCTGATGTGCATCTAATTGTACTGGGTAGAAAAAGAGGGCTGCAATTCCAGGGTGTTGGTGTTTTGTTGTTGCTTCCATGGTTGTTTCCAACCAAAAAAAATATTGTAAAAGTGGATCGATGTGACAGTCTTGAACTCTTATTTAGGAGCCTAATGTCACACACTGAGGTTTGAAAGTTGTAGTATGCAAGTATTTGTGTAAGTGCAGTAAAGTAATTGTGTTGAAACCAGGAGGAAAGGGAATATTGCTAAGATCCAGTTTGCGGATTTTCAATTGCTTTATAACTTCTACTCCCACCCAATCCCTCCGCTTCCCAGAAAATAACGAATTCCCCTGCCCCAGCCCTGAGCCACCTCCTGGAGCCAGCACCCCGTACCCCCTCCTGTACCCAACACTCTGCCACAGCCTGGAGCCCCCTCCTGCACCCAAACTCCCTTCCAGAGCCTGCACTCAGTACCCCCTCCTGCACCCCAACTCTCTGCCCCAGGCTCAGCCTGGAGCCCCCCCCAACCCCAACCCGGTGAAAGTGAGTGAGGGTGGGAGAGAGTGAGCGACGGAGGGAGGGGGAGGATGGAGTGAGCAGGGCGGGGCCTTGGGGAAGGGGCGGGCTAGATCCTGGGTTGCACTTAAATTCAAAAAGTGATCTTGTGTGTAAAAAGGTTGGAGACCACTGTGCTAGTGTATTCCACTGACACACTTGAGTCCTGGTTAAAAAAAGTTTTTTGTTTCGGCATAACAGCTTAAGAGTTTATATACGAAGTAGTTATTTAAATTAAGGGCAAGTTAGGATTTGAGCTACGTTCCTTATAGAAATGTTAATCAGGATTTTGTATTCCTAGTTCTAAGACAGAAACAGAGAAATTACAGCTTTTCTTTGTGAGAAACCCAGAAGAAGAACTGCCTGCAAACTCCTACAGGAAAGAAAAAGATTACATATTAGTCCTGTGCTTATGGCCTCTGTAGCAACTCGACAATCCCACAAGGACTGCTAGGTATGAAAATGATATGGAAATTAGGCAGCCAGCAATATTTCACAGAGATATTAGGCGCTAGTTTAATAGTAAGTATTCAGACCTGAAGTGTGTGAATGTGCCATCTCAAATCAAGGAAACTGTTTCTGAAGTGTTAGTGTGGAAGACATTTGGAGGGGTTAATTAAATGTTCTGCAGCAGTGTCCCCCCCCTCAATTTTACTCCCTCCAGTAAGCGTGCCATTTGGCATTAGCGGTGTTGCTTCTTGCCAAGGGAATGCACAAATGAGGACAGACTATCTGAAGTTTCAGATATCAGTTGGAAAAAATTCTCAACTCTGTTGACCAAAAGAATGGTCTCTAAAGAGTCATGAGAGATGTTGCAGGCAGGGAGGTGATGGCCTGCCCCTTTACTTGTCACATCTTTGATGCTTTTTCCATACCAGTGATCGGTCCCCTCGGCCACATGGGGCTCAGCTAATTGAAGTTCATTGGAGACGATGGCACTACACACCTGACAGAAATGCCCATCATCCATACTCCAGGTGCTGCCAAGGTTTGAATATGGAACCACAGTCCTGGTGCCAGATGTTACACCAGCATATCACTTTCTCATGTAGCCTGGTTTATGGATTGGGCAGCAGCACTTCATATTAGTCCCTCATCCTGATAAGGCTGTGTGGAATTGCCTTGCGAAAAGGCTGGGAGAACACCCTGACTACCTGGAAGCTGTCTGGCTCTCTCTGCACACCCTGCAAGCCATAGGCTTGAAGGCTGAAGAAAATTCTATTAAATTTTCTTGTGCTTTGTTGGAAAAATGACATTGTATTTAAACGGAAGGCATAGTGCTGAAGTGCATCTCCCTATGGCCTCTTTGAATATTGCAATGTAAATCTGAAGGCAGTATTTCCTTCTATCAAGTGCTCCAAAGAATAAAAATACACATCAGGCATATAACAATGGCCGAGAAATGGCAATGGAAATAATTTATGAATAGCCTCCATGTTATTTTTCTTTTCGGTAATTTAAGATTAATATCTTTGGCAGATTGACTTAATATGCATTTTTTTTTTTTTGGTAAACGGATGTTAGTTAGCACCAATGGATCTTTCATCCATGATGCACAGTTAAGGTCAGGTTTTCATAAGAGCTCAGTATCCACCTTTAGTTGGTTGCATTGCAGAGCTCTCCTTTCTGTTTCATTTCTAGGTTTCTGCCTATCTGTGAAAAGCTTAGACCAGGATTTAAGAGCCAATATTCAGTTGTGGTGGGGTGTACAGATCCCACACCAAGCAAGAAGGGGTTAAGGAGCAGCTTTGGGCTCAGGCAGCCCCACCCACCACACTTGTGAGGCGTGCCAGTCTTGGAGGGGGAGCCTTAAAAAAGGGAGAAGCTCAGTTCAGAAGGCTCCAGCCTGAGGAGGTGGACAGACCTCTCATCCTCAGCTCCCAGAGAGGAGAATAGCAGAGAGCCAGGCTACCTTCAGATGTCTGTGAGCACAGAGCAGGAGGACAGACAGCTGGAGGATCCTGCTAGGAACGAGAAGTTCTCATGCCGCTCTTTATTTCTCTTAATTCCCTTTCCTTTGTTATGTTGAGAACTGGAACAAGGGGCTTGACCCTAGGGCAGAACCATGCTGAGAATACAAGCCCCCTGAGGAGGAGCTCGACCAACATAGGAAGTAATCCAGGGAAGAAAACAAGCGGTCCGACCAGACAGACCTTAACCACTTGGGTTTAAGCCCAGGGACCCTTGGTATGACAGGAACTACATCATCAAGACATTAGAACTCAAGGCAGTCCCCAGAGCCCTGTTAGTTTTCACAGATAAAATTTCCAGCCTTGTAATCTGAACAGACCATTCTGCAGTCGTGACCTACATCAACAAACGGGGACGGACACAAAGCAAGAGCCTGGCATGGGAAAACAATGAAACAGGGCTTTCTCATGCATCCTAATATCTTATTTGCTTTTCTGACCACAACTGCACACTGAACAGAGGTGTACACTGAGTCTATCCACAGCAATGCCCAGCAATGTCTCTTTCCCATCAATACAGTTAGTACAGAACTCTGCAAGGTATATGAGCAGTTCAGTTGGTCCCCTTCAGTGTGCATGACTTTGCATTTATCATCATTGAACCCCATCTGCCATCATAGTCCCATTCACCGAACCGAGTACACTTCCTTACACTCTTCCTGGCCTGAATAGGAATTTGCTTCAGTTCTAAAACCTTCCCAGAAGCACATGCGACATTCAGTTCCTATTTTCTCAAGACACTAAAAGGGCCTCCTCCAACACTGCTTTCTGTCAAAGGATCTAGCGTGCCGTGGTCTGTTGCAAATGAAATTAAGGGTGTTTAGCTAGTTGTCATGGGCCTGTCCGGTGTTGCTAGACAGAGCTCATTAGTTCTAGATTAGGGCATCTTTCCCAGAAATGGAAATGTTGTTCCTTGCTATTGTTTTAACAATACCTCAAAATATGCTACACTCCTCCACGAAAAATGTAAGAACACTTGGTTCTTACTCTTATCTGCGAGAGGTTGGAACATACTATCTGGTTTTTCAGCAAGAAAATCTGTCTGAACAGTTAAGATGTATCCAGTTACTAGTTTTTTTTAGAGGGTCATTTTATTTTAAGTTTAGCAAGAAAGAGTCATTTGTTGCTCTGAAGTAGTGGTTCTCAACTGCAGGCCACTTGCAGCCCAATCAGCACACATCTGCAGCCCATATGACATCCTCAGGACCATACGGGTAGTATCTGTATCATGTGGATGTGGCCCACATAACACACAGAGAGCTGCATATGCAGCCCACGGTGTTTAATGGGTTGAGAACCACTGGTCTGAAGGGTGAGCTGCTCCCAATGTGGATGATTCTGCCACCAAATCCTTCTCTCTGGAGGGCTCCAGCTACATTTAGAGGACAGAGAAAAAACAGTCATTAATTTTGCACACTTGAAGTCTCTTGCATGAATCCAAGGAACTCCATCTTTTTCTTTAACTATATCCTTTTTCATGTAAAATATAATGGGTAGGTGTCATACACAGCATCCTACTTCACAAGCAAACTATATAAATATGCAGACTAAGCTATTGGTAGCTAATTATACAGTATATATAAATGACACATACGGGAATTTTGGACAGTTTTAACACTTTTCTTAAGCAATTTATATTGGTAGTTTGCAGATCTCTCTTTCTATATGAATTGCTTCAGACATCTAACACCACTGTAAATGTGAAGGCTCCAGTATTTCATCACTATGAGTGTCTTTGAATGGTCATTAAATAAATGAAACAAATTGCCCATCTCTCATGTGAAAAATTCATGTCCCACACTCTTCAACTGTGCCTTGAAATGATGACTACACTCTTGCCATTTATATAAAGTCTTCTCTCTTAGCCTCTCCCCATCTTTGCCTGATGTACAGCAAAAATGCAGTGTAGAAACCATTCCACTAGGGTTTGTAACTCTTGTTGCACTAAATTCATTAAGTATTCCAAAACAGCAACTCATTTCAAAACCCATAGACTCCATCTGACGCTTGGCTGTCCAGGTCATTAGGTTACTGCTGAATCAGAAATTCCATATTACTGTTATGGTAGGAAATTCAGACATCCCTGAACAGGGCTTTGGTCTGACAAATTGGCAAACAGCCTGCTGTTTTTACTTCTTGAGATACATTCCACTCCCCTCTCAGAGGAATGGGAGCCCAATATCTTGTCAGTGATTTGATTTATGATTAATTGTTAAAGGACCAAATTTTCTGCAATAACATAAAACCTGGGGGAGAGTTATAAATTGCTGTATTGTTTTCTTTGACAGAAATAGCTGCTTTGACTTCAGAGAGTTATATCTTGCAGTGTTTTACGCCTTTTAATGATACCAGCAGGGTTTTTTTTTTCTTCAGAAGAATTATTATTTTCTCAACGATGTAAAAGATGACAAAAGTATTAAAGGAAAAGAAAACCTCACTTCTGTTTTCGTTGGGGCTTCAAGCGTTATTTCAAAGAATACTCTGGAAGTCTGCATTGAGGAGCTGTAAAAGCTGATGCCGCTGTTGCAGTTTTACACACGAACTACTGTGATAATAGTTTTAAGTGACTTCCATTTCTAAGATTAGCATCCTCTAATTGACAGTGATTTCTTGTTTTACTTATGCAACCAAATGGGGGAAATGCACAGTGAAATGCTGCATTGGATAGATGGGGAAATTGCTACAAGATTCTCTTTCTCACACTGAGTAGCATTTTACTCAGCAAGTAGTGAATAGAATAAGGTCCTACTCAGAAGGGTATCAGAATCAGCCCACAAACAAGAACTGACCCAGACTTCTTTTGACATTCAGAAAAATGAATATAAATGTTTTGCACCCTTCTTGGGAACTTTCAGTTATTTCAATGGATGCTGTACCTGAGCCTCTGCTATTTCTTTTAACTTATTGCCATTGCATATGAGATACTTTTGCAGTGTCAATAGTAGGAACCATGGTTGTTAATATTAAGAAGGCTTCATTTTGAAGAAAGCCTGGAAGGCCGTGCCGAAGGGCATGTCCAGACAGATAATGGAAAGTGCTATTGACAGAGCTAAATTACTGTTTGTGCCCGTTTTCAGCATGTCTCGCTATTTGACATCATCTTAAGAAATTTTGTTCAGCTTCATGCATTGAAGAATTATTAATAATTGTCCTCTATGGAAAATGTCAGAATGTAGCAAAATTCAGTGCCTTCTGGATGTGCCATGAGTAAAAATGTGAGGAGGAAAATTTACCAAATGCAAGGATGAAGCTGATTCATTTTACCTGATGAAACAGGACCATTTTGATAAACTAATCAGGTGTGACAGACTCCTTCCTCAGGGATATTCATAATCCAAGTCCTGTATAACTTCTTTGAAACAATCCCAGAAAATGTTTGGCTGTCGGCTTCATCACACTTCCTGCCAATCAGCAGATTTCATTCCAATACATTAATTCCAAACACTCCTCATTGGCTAGGCTGCTCTCTTTGAAGCATGAAGCTAAGATCAGGATTTGAATTTTAAGAAGCTTTCAAATGTGCAAATCTCTGTTCAGTATGGACAGATGTGCTGGATTTTAAGTTTATTTGGTTGTGTTTGAGTTCATGCACGTTCCTTTTTAAGAGGACCTTTCTTTATCATATTTGTAAACTGCTGAACATTTTAAAACTTAAGAAGGATGCTTACTTAGATGCTCTTTCATGACCAAATATTATTCCATGATACTGTATAATGTAGTTTCTTTTCTATGTGTTAACGGATAGAGAATGAACAACTCCCAGCAAACTAAAATGTCCTTCAAACACTCAAGCAAAGCAGAGATGGGGTGTGTTTTTATCATCTTCTGTTAAATATTTAGTTACTTCCTCACATAATGGTATCTTCAGTTTTATGTGGTCCAGAACATGGATTTAAACAGAATTCCACATTTAGCCAAAGAAATCAGTTTTACATACTTATGGAAAAATTGGCCTGGTTTATATGCTTTGTTCAGACTAGTGAAGAGAGCACCTCGAAAGGTTTACCTTTATGATGTGCCATAGGCATAGGTGTTCTTTTCACCGCCAATGCTCAACTTCTCATGCTGCATCCATTTTCTGTCACAGGCTGTCAAAGAACCCTAATAATTTGTGGGGGCAGTGGCACTGGATGATTAGATAGTTGAGTCATGTGTCTCTACAGCAGTTATCAGGGAGAGGACATGGTGGTTCATTAATTCTTCTCCTTTACCTACTGGTTGGATAAAATTCGTTGTAAGTAATTTTTGGATTTTGGCAGGGCATGAGGTTTTATGTCCAGTTACAGGGAGAAAGTGGTCTGACCAGGATTGAAGGTATATGACTAGCTCTGTGTGTGAGTCCAGAAATTACCTATGGGGAACCTAAAATAGAGAGTTCATATTTTGGGCTATCATATCACAGCTGTCATTCATGTGAATGATCTTATATCAGATCGTGTCTCACACAGTTACTCTGAGAAGACTTTGGTGTCCATGGTTTTATGGATTAGCAGGGCAAGAAGGATGATCTAGTGCACTGCTTCTCAACTGGTGGATCACAAAAGGCAATCGGGGGTTGTGAGGAATTAAAAATATTATTACAGTCTAAGCAAAGAAAATCTTGCTCCCGTGCACACACATGCCCTTCAAGGTCAGGTATTCTCTCAACCTTTCACAATACACACACCAAAAATTATTATAGACTTACCACTGATACTGTAAAAGTAAGAGTAAGAAAATGTGCATGTCAGGGGGCCACCAAAGAGTTTGTCTTTAAATAAGAGGTCACCAAGCTGAAAAGGTTGAGAAACACTGGTGTAGAGTGGACGGGGCACTAGGCTTGCAATCTGGAGAGCTGTGTTCAGCTCCTGGCTCAATCACAAGCTTCATGTGTGACTTTGGACAAGTGACTTGATCTGCCCTGTGCCTCAGCTTCCCATCTGTAACATGGTGATAATAGTTCCCTACCTCACAGGGTTTTTGTGGCGATCAAATCCATTAACCGTTCAGAAGAGCTCAGATGCCAGGTTGCTCTTCCCTCTGCTTTCTGCTCAGTTAGGCAACCCTACCTTTACACAAAGTATTTTATACTAATTGCCTTCCAGGCTTTTGACATTTAAATTAAGCTGAATTATGTTTTTCTTTCTAGATGATAGTAACTATCAATTCCTTTGAATGTTACAGATCCTAACAATATTTCTAGATCGAAGTATAGGTGTTAAAATCCCATCACTAAATTCTTATTAAAAGATGTTAACTGTAATTAGGACCAACAGGCCAGAAAAGGGATGATATGGTCTGCCTGATTTATGTAATTGATTCCATAATGGTGGATGACCTGATTATCCGGTATAAGGGTCTGATTCTGCTCCCACTGACAGCAGTGATGCAGAAGCAAACCCTACACCAGGAGTGGCATCACTGAAGTCAATGAAGTAAGCTAACGGAGAATAAGGCCCATAAAGCCAGATCTCCCACAGGTGTAAATCAGCATAGCTCCATGAAAGTCATTTGAGCTACACCACTATTCAACAACTGAGGATCTGGTTCATAAGCTCAAGATTTTAAGCAAAACTATAGATTAAATAATGACAATTTTAAAGAACCTAATGTTTTCTTTCTTCTTACTATTATAGTAAGAAATGATGACTTATTATATTGAAGTGAATCTCTCAATTAAAAATTAAAACCTGGATTTTCTTTTGTATATATAAGGGACATTTCTGAGCTCTTCATGATTTTATTGGACTGTCCAATGACTTATTGAAGGGAAAATGCTATTCCTCCTCTATAGCTGTAAATGTGCCCAGATGTAGCAGAACTTACTTTAATTTAATTGTTTCAGAACACTGTGTCTGAGATCAGACCACAAGAAGAAGGTTGATTAGACATAATGGGTTAATTGAATTACACTGTCTCACAGTGAGTAACACCTTAATCCACAAGCAGTCCCATTGGCCTCAGTGGAACTACTTGAACTACTTGGGCGAATAATAACAGAAAGACTTAGCACAGGAAATAACTGGGGTATTATAGACACTCAAGAAAAAGGTCTTGGAGTCCTTGAGGATAGTTCTCTGAAAACATCCACTCAATGTGCAGCGGTGGTCAAAAAAGTTAATGGAATATTAGGAACCATTAAAAAGGGATAAATAATAAGACATAAAATATCATAATGCCACTAGATAAAGCTATGGTAAGCCCACACCTTGAATACCTCATGCAGTTCTGGTCACCTCATCTCAAAAAAGGTATATTAGAATTGGGAAAAGCACAGAGAAGGGCAACAAAAATGATTAGGTATATGGAACAGCTTCCATATCAGAAGAGATTAAAGAAGACTGTGACTGTTCATTTTAGAAAAGAGATGATGAAGGGGGAATATGATAGAGGTCTATAGAATCATGCATGCTGTGGAGAAAGTGAATAAGGAAGTGTTATTTACCCTTTCACATAACACAAGAACCAGGGGTCACCCAATTAAATTAATAGGCAGCAGGTTTCAAACAATAGGAAGTACTTCTTCACAGATCTCACAGTCAACCTGTAGAACTCATTGCCAGGGAATGTTGTGAAGACCAAAAAGAAGGAGATAAGTTCATGGAGGATAGGTCCATCAATGGCTACTAGCCAAGATGGTCAGGGATGCAACCCCACGCTCTGGGTGTCCCTAAACCTCCAATTGCCAGAAGCTGGGACTGGACAACAGGAGATGGATCACTCAATAATTTCCCTGTTCTGTTCATTCCCTCTGAAGCATCTGGCACCAGCCATTTTCAGAAGACAGGCCCCAGGCTAAATGGACCATTGGTATGACCCAGTATGGCCATTCTTTTGTTATCACTGTATCATATCTGTTTGTAACCATTGGCTTTTTAATGGCAAACTCTGTGCATTAGCTACTTTTAGTTCATCCCTACCCAAAAAGATTTCAGCATAAATATTCAAAAAGCAGAGTGTTACCTGATAACAGGTTATCCACACTTAGATAATTATCTGAGTCAGCACATGCTTGCTACATATCTTATAGTTTAATCCCAAAAGCAAAGATTTTTCTAAAAGGGAATTTGTCTTTGAAACCAGTAAGTTTGTTTTGCTTAGTTGCAAACGTGGACAGTTTTTGCAGTTAGTAACATAGTATTATTTATATTCTGTGAAGGTTAATTTGTCACCATTTATTGTCCCCTAATATAGAAGTAGAGAGACAGTATATTTTTGGATAGACAGATTTTGAAATTATGATGTTTGCCTTTTCTAAGGTCAGTTAAAACATTATAGTGACGCTGCCTTCTGGAACAAGCAGTAGAGAAATAAATGGTGCCTGATAATGGCCTGTATCTTTGATCCTATTAAAATATCTACAGGGCAGAGGAGCAAGAGAACCAAAACTCTTACTACATTGCCTTACTGGCAATAGTTCTGTCCCCAACTCTGTGTATCCCTGGGAATCCACAAGCAAATCAAAACCATGCGGGCCCTGTGCTTCTGCACCAACTCTAGCCCCACCCCAGGCAGCATGATTCTATCAAAGCCAGGTGTCAGAGGCTCTCAAGTCAGGAGCTCATGCTGCCAGAGATGCTCGAGCTGGCACTGGCCCCAAAACCACCCCATACATGGGTGTCCAAAAGCAGAGGGGGCACGTTACTAAAGGAATATACCAGAAAGCTGTACTTTCAGTGGTGTGCATTCCCCACAGGGCTGCAGGAAGAGGATATGATGCACTTCACCAGCCTCTCTCAGCCAGTGGTCCTCTCCAGCTGTGCTCTGCACGTGCAGCCCTTGGGTACTTCATTGAAGGCTTTCCTTGAGGTGCTGGCAGGGTAATGTTGAGTTGGTGGCTGATCCACCTCTACTTCCTTGAGTGATTGCCTAAACTATGTGCACTGGGTCCCCTCCAAACATGGATCAGAGGAGCTTCCATGTGTGGTTTACTTTAACAAAGAGAGCTGGCATAGAAGAGTAATGGAAAGATAATATCAGAGTATAAACTGAAGGGAGGACAATGGGCTTAAGCTGCCGCAAGGGAGATTTAGATTCGATATTAGAAAAAAAAATTCTAACTGTAAGGATAGTTAAGCACTGGAATAGGCTAAGAGAGATAATGGAATCCCCATCACTGGAGGTTTTAAAGAATAGCTTAGATCAACACCTGTCAGGTAGGGTCTAAGTATACTTGGTCCTGCCTCAGCGCAGGGAGCTGGACTACATGACCTCTCAAAGTCCCTTCCAGCACTACTCTTGTATGATTTATTGTTCCCTCCAAGGACCTGAGAGACCAGTGCTGCTTTCTGAAGTTAGGTGGAAATTTCAGCTGCACACATGGAAAATATTATCCAAGTGGTGTAGAGAATAACAGAACACGAAAATAACTGATTATTCTTGCAAAACCAGATCAAGTGCTCTGGTTACACATACTTATCTTCATGGGCTGGTTTGCACTTGTTTTATAATGATGTCTAAACACTGCTCTTTTGTCAAACTTAACAGGTAAAAGCAATAGCCCGTTAATAATCTGCCATTTATCAGTTGTATAAAGTACTAACACATGTCACTGTTCCTCAGCCTGATCTGCATCTTCATGCTGAACATTTAGTTTAAAACAAATCCTCCCATAGGAAAAGATGGGCTCTCCACAACCCCTTGAAAACGGATATGAGAACATTTCCCAAAACTCCTCTTAATGAGTTATAAAAATGTTTTTTATTTACCAAATCCCAGCAACGTAACCACAGACTGAACAATGTAACCAACTTCCTTCTCTCTAGAGCTTTGATGTTTGCAATGTATGTAGGAAACAGGTTCTTCAGAGAGAACTTTTCGCCTGCTGTTTACTCAGGGCTAAACCCTTCTCCTGCCCCTAATGCTATGCAAATGCAACTATCTGGGCTTTAGTGCAGAGGGGTCTGTAGGGTCGGAAGAGGGAGAATGTGTTACCTTGGTCACTGAGCAGTAGTGGATCTGTTGTGCGGTTGCTACTTTGACCTTGAGCCAAGACATTTAACTGAGCTAAACAAGAGTTGATCCCTCACTTTGATTCCAAGCTCCTACTTGCAGCTTTAGGAAGAAATTTGCAACAGATTGTGCCTTGATATACACCTGTGTCTCATGAGTTGCATGACTGTAAGTCACGATGGAATTGAACCCTTGTCTCTGTCTTAACTTGGCCATTCACCTGAGCAGCTCTTTCTTAATGCCACTCTTTTGGAGTATATGATTTTCCCCTGCTCTGCTTCTTGTGTAGTCATTTAAACCTGTGTAAAATGGGTGTGGAAGATTACCCACTTCATACCAGTGTAAATGACCATAAGGCAGTGGAGAAGCAGACCCATCACCTTGATGTATCAGAACTGTTCTGTTTCTAACTTGGCTATATATTTTTATACATGAAATGTTTTATCAGATGCTTCAGGGTCTGGTGCTTCTTCATAAAGATGCTGTATAAATACATGGTGTTACTTTTATGGATCATGAAGGTTGCTCTGTTGGTGAGATGTTTATGCCAGATGCAAATATGTTTTCTTTCTTCTCAAAACATAAGTGATCTTCTAGTTCTTACAAGTCTACTTGAAATTCAAGATACCTTCTTTCCCACCCTCCCCCTGCCCAGCATCTCTTGAAGATTGTCTGATTTGAACTGTTTATTTAATACAATCTTCAAACTAAAATGCTGAAAACAAATGATTTTTCAGTGAAACAATAGGGCTGAGGAAGCTTGCAGCTCTTGTGGCTCTGTTCGATCTAGGGGAAAAAAAGTCCCATTGTTAAGCTGGAAAGAGTTTAATTTATAATGAAGTATAAAAGGGTTTAGACTAAAAAGACTCTTTAATACCATTGTGTTTGCGATTTCGCAGTTGCTCACCTGCTTTTGGCTTTAGTTCATAATGTGCAACTGCCTATGAATTGCTAAACTTCTAATCACTGACGATTCATTTGTATCCATTGAGACCTTCTTCCTCACGCCCTCTACCCAACAATCTGTTTGAAATGGTTATGACAAGCTGTCACTTTGAGGATGGTGGCAGCACTAAGGAGCATGTACAAGCGGGAAGCAGAGAGAGGAGGTGAGGGAAAACTGTTTTGCATTTGTGGCTTGTCATGGGTAAAGATGGGAAAGCAGTGGTAAAAATCTGCATTCTTGTGGCAAAGTCCTTCCCTTGAGGCACAGAACAAAACAAAAAGGGGTGGAGGCTTTCTTTTCCTCCATCCTATTTTTCTTATTCTCAAAGCTGGTCCGCCGCTTGTTCAGGGAAAGACCCTGGCGAGCCAGGCCAGTTTGTTTACCTGCCGCGTCCGCAGGTTCGGCCGATCGTGGCTCCCAATGGCTGCGATTCACTGCTCCAGGCCAATGGGCGCTGCGGGAAGGGCAGCGAGCCATCCCTCAGCCCGCACCACTTCCCGCAGCCCCCATTGGCCTAGAGCGGCGAAACGCATCCAGTGGGAACCGCAATCGGCCAAACCTGCGGATGCAGCTGGTAAACAAACTGGCCCGGCCCGCCAGGGGCTTTCCCTGAACAAGCGGTGGACCAGCTTTGAGAACCACTGAGCTAGATGGATGGACAGATGGAAAGAAGAGGCGCTGACTTCTGTTTTTGCCAGGGGATGCTCTTCTCTGCCCCCTTCCCTGCCCTGTGTGAGTGGCAGGTGGGGCCTCAGAGGGAAGAGACTGAGCAGAGGCGGGGCCTCGTGGCAGAGCGTGGGTGGACCCACAGTCTGAGCACTGGGGCCCACACAAGATTAATCTGACCCTGCAAGTGCTGAGCACCCCCTATTTTTTTTTCCGTGGGGCGCTTGAGCCCCGGAGCTCCATGGAGTCAGTGCCTATGGATGGAAACTTTAGAGAGGGAATGAAAGGCAGCCAACCCAGAAACTTCTCTCTAGCTGTTTTCTTTGTTTGCAAAGCCTCCCCAGACACTTCTGGTTCCTGAGTCCTAAAAGAGCCTCAGTTTGGTGCTGCCAGTCCTGAGAGCTGTGTATTTTTTTTCCCGACACAGGAATACGTTTATGGAGTAAAACTATCTCTGCTGTCTGAGCCATTACACAGCACACATTAGCCAGTAGATTTGCTCCAGCAATTCACACTTCTTTTGAATTGCTTTAAATGACTCTGTTCATCATTTAAGGGATTTTTTTTCTCGGAACTAACAGATGGCCTCTTCCTAATTTAGTAGAGGGCTGAATTAGCAGCTCTGAGCTTTGTTGTAATTTTCTTTCTTTCTTTCTTTCTTTCTTTCTTTCTTTCTTTCTTTCTTTCTTTCTTTCTTTCTTTTCTTTGAGTCTTGCCATCAGTTAATTTTTCTCCTGTGCATTTGAGTGAGTTGAACTGCTCACTCTTTCTGGTGTGAACTCTGCCAATATAATCAACAAATGTTTTCAAACAGTCACTCCTGCACCTTCACTTTGGAAAAGAGCCACAGTGTGATCCACTTAAGAGAGTGGAGTACCCCAGGGCATCTCGCGTCTCCTGTGAACACTCTCTTCGTGCCAGCCATTCATCTGTGCTTGAGCAAGAGACTGTGAAGTATTTGCATTTGGATCACTGATCTTGCCTGTCTCTGACTGGGGAGACAGTTTTTTTCAAGGAGAAATAGGATGTTAAAGTTCTGAGAATAAGAGCTAGTTCTACAGTACAATATAATGGGGGCTAATTTTGCTACAACTAATCAGGAGAAAGATCTTGGAGTCATCGTGGATAGTTCTCTGAAGACGTCCACGCAGTGTGCAGCGGCAGTCAAAAAAGCAAACGGGATGTTAGGAATCATTAAAAAAGGGATAGAGAATAAGATGGAGAATATCTTATTGCCCTTATATAAATCCATGGTAAGCCCACATCTTGAATACTGCATACGGATGTGGTCTCCTCATCTCAAAAAAGATATACAGGCATTAGAAAAGGTTCAGAAAAGGGCAACTAAAATGATTAGGGGTTTGGAACGGGTCCCATATGAGGAGAGATTAAAGAGGCTAGGACTTTTTAGCTTGGAAAAGAGGAGACTAAGGTGGGATAAGAGAGGAATATAAAATCATGAGTGGTGTGGAGAAAGTGAATAAGGAAAAGTTATTTACTTATTCCCATAATATAAGAAGTAGGGGCCACCAAATGAAATTAATGGGCAGCGGGTTTAAAGCAAATAAAAGGAAGTTCTTCTTCACTCAGCGCAGTCAACCTGTGGAACTCCTTGCCTGAGGAGGTTGTGAAGGCTAGGACTATAAGAGGGTTTAAAAGAAAACTGGATAAATTCATGGAGGTTAAGTCCATTAATAGCTATTAGCCAGGATGGGTAAGGAATGGCGTCCCTAGCCTCTGTTTGTCAGAGGGTGGAGATGGATGGCAGGAGAGAATCACCAGATCATTACCTGTTAGGTTCACTCCCTCTGGGGCATCTGGTATTGCCCACTGTCAGTAGACAGGATACTGGGCTGGATAGACCTTTGGTCTGACCCAGTATGGCCATTCTTATGTTCTTAGAGTCTAGGGGCCAAATTCCTTTTCTCTCGGTGCCATTTCAAAACAAAGACATTGACACCTGGAGGGCTCAATTATCTGTTGTAATACAGTCATTTCTGCCAGTGTAATGTGGGTGTACGGTGCTGCTATTCTGCTTTACACTTTTTCCTCACTTAGGACTAGAATAAATTACTAAATGTGGTACAGGCCAATGGAGAATTGGGCCCAGGATTTACCCTGGTGTAACTGAGTCTTCAAACTTCATCTTTTAACTAA
Organism: Chelonia mydas; assembly: GCF_015237465.2. Classification (NCBI taxonomy): domain Eukaryota; kingdom Metazoa; phylum Chordata; order Testudines; family Cheloniidae; genus Chelonia; species Chelonia mydas. The sequence continues at coordinate 43,132,534 of NC_057855.1, forward strand.
TGCCTCCTAAAAGTCAATGTCACCAGTTCAGAAATTCGCAATTGCAGAACAATAAGGAAAGACAAGGGTTCTTCTTCGTTTTGTAATACCAAGAGTACAGGCAGATTGAGGCTACCGTAGGTGTGGATCAACCAAATGTTTGCACCCTGAATATTCAGGCCCCTCAAGCAGACATTTTCTCCCAGGTCAGCCCCCTTGCCCTCCCACAGAGACAGGGCCAGTTCCTCAGTAAAGTTCCATTGAAGCTAATTTACTCCACCTCAGGACCTGACCCGATAACTTTCCCTACCAAACCCAGAAGCCCTCTCTCCTCATCAACTTTGGTCCATGCTTCTCTTTCAGACCCCTTTTGTCTTCCTAGAGCCCCCACAGTGCCCACCAACCTCCCCCATCATCCTTCCAACTGAGTGGGAGCAAAATCAATTGGCTTTAAAGTCACTTCCCTCCATTTTGTCTGCTCCTTGCTGCTGCCTCTGCTCACATCAACTAAATGAGGGATGTCTTGTGTGTGAAGGGAAGTGAAAGGCTCAGTGCCTGCACTTGGCCACTAAGGAGTGAGGGGTCTGGAGAGTGTAGGAGGGCTTGGGGGGGGCGGGGAAAGGCGGTGAAAGATAGGAGGAGGGAGGGAAGTTGTGACAAGGGCGGGCTGGGCTTTACTTTGGGAGTTGGGGCTTTTCCCCTCTTATTCTATAGCTGTTTTTCTTTTTCCCTCTCTGCTGTCAGCGCCTCCTCTCTTTATGTTGCACATACAACTTAGTAACAATTGATGATGTGGCACATTAGTAGTACTTAAATGGATTACATTATAGGGGCATTTCCATCTTATTAAGATGCCCTTCTCCTGGGAAAAGTTCTCTTCCTTTTGTCTTCATAAACTGAATGTTAGTTAATGTCCCAATTGATGACGTGATGGAGAAACTTTTTCAAAAATTTGAATTCATTCCTGCTGTTACTAAATGTATGGAACAACCATACGTAAAAGTAGAAGTGGAAGCAGCCACATGTGTGAAGTGCCCACAGAGTGGTCTAGACTTTGCCTCCATTAAATGGTCCCACAGGAAGAAACATGTTTCTGTATTAAACGTTGTCTGTTAGCTATTACGAGTTTCTGTGCCTAGCTATGATGCAGCTGCACAGGGAAGTAGGAAAGAGTAAGGATCTGATTGGTACATTCACACAGCCTGGATTACATCTCCTGGGCTCAGGAAGTGCAGGGGCTGCACTGGAAATGCCTCCCCTTTCCCCGCAGGAGCTAGTGAATGGGGAATGGGCAGAGCCAGGGCTCCATACTCCCTTTGCACTGACCAGAAGTGCTTGAAAGACATACAAGGAGCTGCACCCTGCAAATTACCCCCTTTTCCTCCTCATAACAGGAGATTCCTGGAAGGAATTGGATCTCTCAGTCATCATGATGCTTTCTGGTGCACTTTCTTGGCAGGAGGGTCTATTCATCACCACCTACTGAAGCCTGTGCCCAATGGCCTCATCTGTTTCTCAGTTTGGAACAGGATCTGCCACCTTTCCTCATATTGAGTCCCACCCTATTGCTCAAGTCCTTGCAGAGTAACCTTTTCCTACTTTCTCAATCAAAGTACCTCCTGTTTGCATTGGAACAAAATAGTCTGATACTTCATAAAATCTAGAAAAGAGAAGACGGTTGAGTCAGTACTATGTAGCAGCTGCCTGAACAATTTTAAAAATAATAGACTATTTCAGCTATTATATAATGTCACATTATGCACCACATGTCATGAATAAGAGGAAAACAAACAAACAAAAATTAAATAAAATTTAAAGGGAATTTGAAAACGCAATTTAAAAATTTTCAAAACCAATTTTTTTCCAAAGCGTACATTTTTTTCCTCTATAAAATATTTTTTTGCCATGGGAATTTTTGTCAAAACAGACGTTTTTCAAAACATTTCAATTTAGACAAAAATGGCATTTTTCATTGTGAAAGGATTTAAATGAAAAATTTCCAAACAGCACTATTAGCAGTGATGATAACCATATATTTATACTGATAAATCTTAACCCCAAATGTATATTGCCCTCTTATTTGTAACTGCAGCTCTCGTGATCCAAGACATTTAGGTTAGCTTGCATCTGGATAGAAAGACATTCTTTATTACTGCCTCTCTAGTTCTGGGAAGAGCCCTTCAGTCTTCATGATCCTTCTCTGTGGACCTGTGTAGCAGACAGCAGACATGCTCAACTTGGGAAAGGAGCTTTATTTTATTTTGCTGTTTACTTATAAAGTATTTCCCTCTGCCCAGGGACCATACAGTAATCAAAACATCATTAAGAAAACAACCACGTAAAATTCAAGGGAAAGGGACTTGGGGAAGATGATAAATACGGGTTAGCCAACAATGTTCTTGAGTTACAAAAAATAAAACTTTGAAAAAATAAAGTCCTAGGCTAAGATTTTCAGTGCTGACTAAAGTATTTGGAATCTCAGTTCCCGTAAAATTAGCAGAAATTGTGTGTCCAATATTCATAGGTGGCTTTGAAAATCCTACCCAGAAAGTGTTTGAAGAAGGGAGATGGATACGGGGGAGCAAGGTCCACACTCAAGAAGCCATCACAGAAAAAAATACACACAAGGCCCTCAGTTTAATTGGATTTGATTAAAAGAATGAACTAGAATTTTATTACTTAGCCAGCTTCTTGTATGGAGAGATGGCTTTAAATTGCATGGAGTTGTCAACTGAATATCTAATCAATAACTTAATAGGATGTTCCTGTGGAGACAGTTAAGTATAGAATTCCTGTCAATCAAAAATTCATAGATCCTGTATAGTTCTGCAGAGAGCCAAGGAAAACCTACATTCGCAAAGCATTATTTCTTGACTACAGCAGGGTATGGTGCAGTGCATGTTGCTACATTATGTTCTCCACGAAGAAGCAGGTCAGCAGGTGTTCTGACTGAATCCAGCCAGCACCCGAGTAGTGCAGGATTCTTGGTGCTGTTATAAGTTCCTGTCGCTTCCAAATTTGCACTCTTTAACACCCTTGGAATGCCATTGATTTCATGGGGGCAGGTATAAACAAGAGCAGAATTTAGCCCAGAATAGCAAATGGAAATGCTTCTATTTTTTCCATTTGCCAGAAACAAGCTCAACACAGGATTATATTTACACACCCAAATAAATGGGATCACCATTGTTGTTTTTATTGTGTTATTCTGTGAGGCTGCAGTCAGATAGCGATGCAAAGAGCCATCATAATTCAGTGTAGGTCAGCTGCTTGATGTTTGACATTTGAGGGGTCAGCATTGCAGTCCTTCCTCAGGCAGAACTCCTGCTGACTTCAGTGGGAGTTTTGCCTGAGGAAGGACTGCAGAACCTGACCCTAGGACAATACAACTGGAAAAACGTCTGAAAGAAAATGTGGAATCTCCTCTTTTAAAATTCCTATAAATTACATAATTTTTTTATTTCCTTTTTCAGGGGTGAGTGCCTGAAGGGTCAAATCCATACACACTGCACAGGCTGCGTTTGGCCCTCTGACCCTAAAATACTCCCAGTCACATCACTAGGTTGCAAGCCAAGTTCCTGGGTGGCTGTCTCCTCCTTTCTGGAACAAGAGACTTCCTTTGATTCATCAGGGATCTCCCACACAGTTTTTTATTTTTCAACCTCGTTCCCTCTGACTGGCTTTTGACCATAGCTAAGCAAGCGCCTTTTGAAGCACATGAAACAATTTTCTATGTGTAATCAAGATTCGTATATTTTGTGATTTTTTTTCTCCTGTGTATCATGCCCTACAGAAATATTTTTCCCCAGAAGGGATCTTTCCCTTTTAATAGTACAAAGGTTTTTTAGATTAGTTTTAAGGCTTCACAGATCACATCAGAATAAGACAGGAGTATTGTTTTTGGTTCCCAGGGTGCCTTAGTGGAAACCTTTTTTCGAAGTACTTGAAGGCTCCTTCTGTAAAACTTGTATGTCTTAAAGACACAGGAAAGAAATGAAAACACAAGTAGCCATGAGAAAATTCTTCTACATTCTAAATTCTATTATTGAATGCTATTATGTGCATCTATTTTGAGTGACAGGGTTTTTTTCTTCTTTTACTGGTAGGTAGACAGATGTATTATAAAGAAAGAAGGAAGAGCATAACTAACCATCACAGTGAGTTTAATTGTGCTAAAGTATAATCAGGGTTCCCAGTGTGTGAGAATCTGCTAATAAAATGAGAGACTCCAGATAATGCCTCCATGCCCAGAAGTTTTCTTATAATACCAGGTTTGCTGGCATTCCCTTGGTAGTTGGGTAAATATAATAGATCAGATCCTGAGAGCCTCACTCAGTTTTTATTTAGCTTTTTCTCAGACAAATTCCACGAGGACCTGATCTACACATGGAGGGGATCCTTTGTGACAATGTTCCCCAAGACTCCATGGAAGGATTGTGTGGGTCTTAGGGCTCTTAGGTTCTTTATGTGATAATGGGAGGAGCCCCCATCGGCCCTGTGGAAATTTCTCCCAAAACGTAACACAACCAGGTTTTTTGTTAAATTTCTGCCTTCTCCTCCCCACATATGGTGGGTTTCCTCTTTAGGAAGAGTCCTGGGGTCAGATGCCCAATACAGAAGCCAGTGAATGGGGTGGGAAGGTTGCTGCTGGAGGCACAGATGTGAGGCACAGCACTTGTCTCCATTTATCTCCTGGCACGCTGATCCTCCCCCAACAGAATAATTGGCGAGATTAGACCCAGAGTACAGTGCTAGGATTTGGTCATTACTTCTAAGGAGGTTGAATATGATAGGCCATGTTACTACAATGCTTGTACTTTAGAGTTTCTTTGGTAACATATAAAGTAAGTTAACACAATTGAAATGGCCAGTCTTCCCCACCAGCTCTCTTCTGCCTGTCCTAAGTGCTCCAATAAAGTCTATGTAAACAGTCAAAAAGTGTACATTAAAGCTGCCACTTCTGTGCCTTGTATCCAATGATAAACATATTCAATTTAAGTTATTTGGTTGGAACATCTCTTTTTTTTCTTCTATAAGCAAATCTTTATACTAACCATGTCTGGTCTAAGCGAAGTTCACTATATTTATGTGACTAGGGCAATTTTGCCCTCTTCCTAAGATTTTCAGCAGTTTGTTCATTTTTGAGCAAAAATGCTCAAAATACTTTTGTTGACTTTTATGTGGGAATGGCTTTTGTTTAGGATACCTTGAGATATATTATGAGATTGTAAACCCAGGCTTGTGTTTTAAAGTGGGCCAGACTCATTCTTTGGCACCCTCCTTTAGCTACAGATCCCAACTGAAATCAAATTTATTCTCATTAGAGAATTATTTCTTGAAACTTTGCTGAAACCAACATTTAAAGAATCTTAGACCTTAAAGGGGTGGTCATTTAAATTAAGAGACTAGGCCTGTGGTGTTCCTCTAGAGACCTCAGTTCTCATGACCTCCAATGTTTTCACTCATTTTGCAGATTCCAGAAAAATCATTGGTGTTCTGTATAATGTAAGGCAACCTCACATGGCAGGCAGGTATTAATACACCTTCCCTAGAATGCATTATCTTGAATAACAGCACTGCAGCGTGTTTTCCCATCCCTCAGATACCCTAGTCACTAGATTATAGTGTAGTATTGCTGCTGACTTGTAATTCTAATGAATACAATAATATAGCACTAGCAGGCATCCAAACAGCATAAACCAGCTAGTATCTGTTTATAAATAATATTAATACTTTGAAATTCTGCCATCTTCTGTCTGTTAGGGGAGAGAATATTCAGACCTATTCTTGGTGAGAGCCATTATTGGAGATCTATGGTATGAAAAAGACCACTCTTGCAAGTTATCTTTGAAATTCTCTTTCAAGTCCTTGTCTGCAGCGACTTTGATTTCAAAGAATCATAGCTACAGTTTCCTAGCCATGTGTTCACATCACAGAATATTTGTTTTGTGCTGGCTCCATTTCATTTTCCAGCTTTCCACCCAAGTCATTTGGTTTAACAGCTGCCCTGAGTTCTCACCAGTTTAATTTGGAAGATATATCCTCCTGTCCAATGCTATAAAGACAGATATCATTCACGTATATAATCTTTTAAATGTAGCCTGAGCTCAAGTATTAGCCGTTATAACTCCTTTCCAATTATACCAGTCTATCAACTTGAATTAAGTAACAATATAGTCATCCATTAGTTTAAATCCTAAAATCATCCCTGAGACATGTTTCCAGTTGTTAGATGTCTTCAAGGTGCAGACTGACTGGCCGTTGCACAGGTGTGCAAAGAAGTAAGGGGTGAGGATTCAGTGTTAATGTCTCCTCCCTGTTCTTCTGCTACCACATGCAAGTACTTCATCTAACTTGTTACTCCCTAAAGGGGGTCTGTTGCCTTATGGGTGCTAGCTGCCCCAAAGTGGGTGGAAAGGAGGTGGAGCCATAGCTCTCTTCCCCCCCACCCCAGTGGCCAGTTAGAACATGCTGCACCACCTGAATAGGAGTGGCAGTGTTTGCACTTCCCATGCACTGGCAAGCTCTGGGGTAGATTGCACTCTGCATTGCCCCTAATACAGGATAACGCCTACTGGCACAATTGAACCCTTAATTTTTATTTTATACTTAACGTTTTTCTTGGCTTACAAACCTATAGTTAAGGAAAAGGATAAGATTTCTCTTCTCAGGTCTACAGCAACATTCTGAGGTTCATTCATGTGGTTAGGTTGGTGACCATTCACTAGATAGGTAGTAAATAACCAGAGCTGGCCGAAAATGTTTAAATTTGATGCAATAACTAAACAAACATTTTAGCAAAAGTTCCTCTTTTTTTTTTGACCAGAACAGCTCTATAAATAAAACACTTTCATGCTCTTTGGATCAGAGTTCATACTCTAATGAAGGATTATGTTGGAGGAAAGCTAACACAAAAACTCTCTGTATCGCAGTGTATCATAGTAATGTTAATATTTAGCCCTTAAATAGCTACCTTTTCTCCACAGAGCTCAAAGTGCGTCATTATCCCAATTCACAACAAGGAACCTGAGATACATAGAAGTTAAGTAACGTGCCCTAGGTCATATAGAAAGTCCCTGGCAGAGGTGACAATAAAACAGGTGTTCTGATTCCCAGCCTGACACTCTATACACAGTGCCATATGGTCTCTGTGTAGTTTAGTATTAGTTCAGTACAGTAATAATATGTCTGCTCAAAACATAGTGGTATCTTATATTCCTGTATTTTAATAAAATATGGAAGCATCTGTACATGGCATGCACAGTTACTTTCCTAACTATTTAAATACAGAGATTTTTCTAATTCTGAAAGATTGTGCAACATTTTAACATTAATTGGACAGGGGAATTTGCCTACACACTTGAACATGAATGTTTACTGTGTAGCAGTCTGCTGCATTTTAATAATCTTGCTGTCATCATCACCACATAATAATATATCCACTGAATTAATAACATTTGGATGATTAAGTTAACTTTCAATGCTGTTTAGGCATCTTATCAAAGATGTTTAATTATTTCTCAGAGAGAGATTGAGTAATGACATTTGGATGCTGTAAATGTGCTGACTCTGTAAAAGGCAGAGGTCCCTACATGGATAATTAACAGCTAAAGAAAAAGACATACAGTAGGAAACTAATTATCTTTATTCTTCTCTGACAATGATTAATTCATAGTTGTACACATGCTACACAACATTAAACTGGAATAAATTCTGTCTTGAGCTGAGGGCCAGCAAGTGACGGAGACAGATACAAAGTAAGTCCAAATAAAAAAGGAGTTTGGTCTCTTTTAAAATCCAGTGGCTGTGAATTTGTGAGAGTCACAGGTCAAGCAAGCTGAGATTCAGCACTAGACAGAAACTCCAAAATGTGGCTCCATTAGCTGGCTCAAATACACAAAAAGCAGAAGGGCTTATTTTAGCCAAAAGGCCAAATTCTGCCCTTACTTATACTGGTGTAACTTCTGAATGACTCTATGTGCAGATGCTGAATTTATACCAGTGGGACCAAGAGCAGAATCATTCCCACCATCTCTCCTTATCCCAGAATCAGTCTGGTTCCTAGATTCTTCCAAACCCCCAAAAGAAGAGAGTGAGTGAATTACAAACACATTCCCTCTTTGTAATTCCTGGTTTTCCTTCCCTTCGTAATCGAGCAGTTAGCCCCAGTTGAACCCAGACACATACAACCATCAGCGGTCATAGGTTTTGATTTGATTTTGAATAGATTTTTTTCTTATTCAGACTCTGGCCACGATTCAACAAGATACTTAAGCATGTGCCTAACTTTTACCACATTAATAGTCTCACTGAAGTCAGTGTGACTATTCACAGGCATGTGATGAAGTGTCTTGCTGAAATGGGGTCTGTCGGAACAGTTCAAATGAACAGTTTAAATGAGACTCGCTGTACTGTACACACGGGTGAGTTCTGAATTAGTTATAACTTCCCAAAAACAGGTCTTGTAAATAGCTATTAGTATTTAGTTGAGGTTGTTTACATAGCACTATACATTTACAATGTGTCTTGTTCTGTTTGCAAAAGCACATTCTTTGGGTGAAGAGCTTCTAGTTTAAGAAGGATCAGACAAGCCAACACAAGAGGTGAAAGAAGGTGGGTAAGGCAAGGGAGAGGTTATTGTTGAGGGGTGCGAGGTTGGAAGAGATGGCTAAAGCTGAGGTAAGAGTTGCAGAAAGATCCAGAGGAATAAGAATGGTAATACTCTTGTGGTGCTGAGCAGAGCAAATGTAGCCATAGTCAAAGTGGACACCAAGACCACAATCAGGTACTCAATGGTTTCCATAGAATTTGTCTCTGAGTGAGGGTTTGACCCAGGCACATCTCACTTGCAGGTAGGGTCCTCCCTAATTTTTCTCATTCCAGCTGTGCAGGCCCTTTGAAACACCATCAAACAAGAACAAATCTGTGAGCAGCGTCTGCCATCCTTGCTCTGAACCCAGGCCCCATCAAAGTGAAAGATTCCTTCTGAAGGTGACTGAGGAGAGGCAGGGAAGAGAGTAAAACAGACTTGGACCCTCTCTGTGTGGGTAGAATAGGTTATAAATTGGGTTTTGTGAATGAGTTCAATATCTCAAGAACAACAGATTTCCAGAAAGAAAAGCATCCTATCATTCACATGTAATGGAAACATGAGATAGTATATGCATGGCCCTCAGTTGAGTATCCCCTTCATTTGTTAATCCACTGTTCACTGCTGCCCTGTTACATCGGTTTTGTTTATATAGAGTGACCAGAAAAGAGAGGTGGAGAGCACATGGTTTTTCAGTACTGAAATGAAAACAAAAATCTAATGATAAAAAAGACTCTTGCGATTTAAATCTGTCTGAAACCCCCTCCTCCTTTTTTAATAAAACTCTGCCCTTGGGACAAAGGGGAAGGCTTATTCTTCTTTTGATAGATTGACTTTTAGGGATTGTCCGTAAGTGAGATTGCATTATTGAGCCAACATACCAGTTGCTAGCAGAACTCTACTTTATCACTGCCTGCAATTATCAACAGATATCGCTGAGAGCAACAGTAGAGAGGAGCTCAGAAATGGGAGAGGGAGATAGACAAGAACAATACAGGAGAAGGCTTAAAGAAGATTAATAAATCATGGCAAGAATATTTTATTTTAAGTTTGAGTTTTTCAGATATCAATTTCCTACTGGACTTTTGTCCTTTTTACCTGCTGTTCCCATAACAACTTTGTCACTTCATTCTAAAACCGTTTATAGTACTGCCTAGCACAGAACAACAGGACATCATGTAAAGAGGCATACAAACCTTAGACTCCATACTCTCCATTCATTCATTATTAAAGTGTGCACCGTAGAGATTCTGTTCAAACTTCTCTCTCCATTTTCCATTTATTTTTACTGTAGATGCTGGCTTTGCTTAGACAAACTGTGGGATTAGCTACCCAAGAGTAAGCATTCTGCGCACTTGCAGTTTAAACTGATCAATAATTGTTTTCTGAGACAGTGAGCACCTAATAAATTCAGACATTCACCAGCTGCAGTAGATTTAATGTAGAATTGGTGGTATTTTCCCTTTTGAAGTATAAGGAACACTCTGATAAAAGGTGAAAGTATCATGGAGCGGTAAAAAAAACATATTTTAGTAGCACCTGCTGTATGACTGCATGTTAAAAAAAAACAAACCCAAAAACCATGTCACAGTCTCAGCTACAAAATGTAAAATACTGTATGTAAACATAAGAGTGAGCTACCAAACTTACATTTGAAAGGAATATTCTCTGCCCAGCATTGTGGGATTTAACAATGTGACTTTCATTATTCTTCCTTTGAAATCTACAGCTAGAGCTGTGTGCACTGAGCTGAGAATATATTTCATAAGTCATATTTTTGGTAGTGATCTCCCACAATCAAGCGTTGGGAGATATATTCTTTTACTTAACAAGAATGAAGAAATTGATTTTCCAGCTGCTCTATTTGTGTGGTAAATTGTGGCATTCAGTCGAAGGGAGTTAGCAAAATTAAGAGAGATGACAATAGATCCACTCTGCTTTATTACGACACGTACTTTTCTCTTGCACACGCTCAAAAGAAAGTTTCCCCAATTTAATTTTCCTGCAGTTCATTCACAGATGATATACTGATCAAGTTTTGCAATTTTCTGTTCAGAATGCCAGACCAGTCACCTTTTAATGTATTTTTATAAATCAAAATAGACTTTCAAAAATATTGCCGTAAATTAAACATAGCAGCACTAAGATTCATCTTGTTTAACAGAACAATTAGAGCTTATCCAAAAATGGTAGGAATTGTCTCATGATTCCACACATAAATCAAAATTTGCATTCTGCCAGTTTCAAAAAGGAACATTTTTTTGTTTATTTGACATTTTTTTGAAAAATAAATTGAATTTTTTAGTTTTTTGTTTTTTCCCTTTCCCATTTTCGTTCATTTTCTCCCTTTTTTCCTTTTCCATTTTACCATTTTTTGTTTGTTTGTTTTCAAGATTTTGTCTCCCAGTTCTTTGGCTAGCTCGATACAGTCTCAAAACACTGATTCTCAATCAATATATTCCCAGTTACAAAAAGAAAAAGCAAGCTTTAAAAAACAATATTAACAAACATAAAGATGACACTATAACAATATGATATTCTCATCTCTGTATTTACTCGACTATAAAGATAAAATCACAGTGCTGTGAATGTAATTCAGGTTCACTTTGGCCTTGGTAGACTAGCACCCTCCCACTGCTCCTCTTGGAGAGGGTCAGCTCCACCACTGGTAGCAACAACAGAAATGCTAGTGGGCTCAGAGCACAGGGCTCCTGACTTCTTGTTGTTTTTGCCTCTCTCCCCTGCTCTGATGTCTGATTCTCTTAGGTGACTGAAGCAGGGTAGAGCTGCCCTGAATCAGCTGTGTCTGCTCCAGTGGGAGAAGTACGGAAAATTGCCAGTGTACACATAAACTACAAGAATTTTGGCTCCAGTCTTCTCCCATCTTGCACTGTCCATCCCAACTGACTACTTCCCTTGCTGTCAGAACTTCTCTTTCCTCCCCCTTTACTGCTACTGGTTCTCAATACATCTAGCTTTCCAGAAACAGAACATGAGATCTGGGTTCTGGTTGGCTAAGGGAGAAGGGAAAGGGTATTCTTGGACCAAGAGAACTAGTGCTGGAGGGAGTAGAAGGAGACCCTTTGGCAGAGGAAACTGGGACGAGGAAGAAGAGAAGAGTGCTTGTCTCTGGAGAGGGGGAGGAAGAGGTAAGTAGGCCGAAGCCAGAGATGGAAGGCCATGCTAAGATGAGTGGGGTTGGGAACTCAGGAGAGGTAGAGAGGAAAGGGACACCCAGGAAGGAATTGGTACTTAAGAAGGGTAAAGAGGAACTTAAGGATCAAGGGGAGGGTGGAAGAGGAGGAATTGACTGCAAGAGGGAAAAGGGGAACAGACAAGAATTGAACACAAGAGCAAGAATGTACAAACCAGCAAGAGAGAGAGGATAACAAGAAAAAACAGGAGGGGAAAAAAGAGAAATGAGAGAACAACTAGATAAAAAGAACTGAAACATGGTAGGAATGTTTCAATTTATTTAAAATATTTTGTACAATTCCCCAAAACCCTGTTATTCCTCTTTTATTCTTTTCATCTGTACCTTCTGGCTTGCTGTTGCTTCTTTTCATCTCCATTTCTGTTCCTTTGGAGGTGAAGGAGTGCAGGGGTGTGTGACTGTGACCCATCAGTCAGGCTTATTTTTATCATTTACAGATACGTACAGCAGGGTCAAAGGGTCCTTAAATCTGCACCATGATTCAGATGGACCCCAAATTAATCAAGTTTTGTTTTAAAAATTCTGTCAACGTGTTTGACAAGAGCTTTTCCCCAAAGCATCACCCCATAAAGGTGTGTTCGTCCATTTTGAAATGTTGGTACATTCATGTACACTGGACATGACACCTGAGGACCATATCATCTTTATGGTTCCTAGGGACCCCAAGTGAGAGAGAGGCCGCATTGTCCTAGGCACTGTACAAACATGGAATAGGAGACAATCCTGCTCCAAAACAATTGTTTGGGTTATTTTTATGTTTTGGGTGGAATTGTATTGGGAGGGGAGGAGCTAAACAGAGGGAGGGAGAGGAGACAGTGAAGGAAGGGGCTAAGGGTAAAGGAGAGACATGAGGGGAGAAGGGGACAGGTGGAGTGAGGGCGAAGTGATGAGACTGCTAGGGAGGGGGCAGGAAGGAACAGCAGGGGAGACAATGTCCAGGATAAAAAATTGTAGAAAGTCACAGGGAACTGATGATATAATCAGAGGCTGAAGATCCCTGCTGCACCTGCTTCTCACCGCTCGAACTGGCTGAGTTTCTGGCTGGCTGCTCCCAGGAGTTTTTCTTCCTCTGTCTTACGTGGCTGGGAACAGGGCTGAGGCCACATGAGCTCTGGTGCCCCTAGAGGGGAGCTCTCCCCTGCAAGGTTCTGGGCCCAGCGGAGAGAGAACTCTGGCTGGGTCTCAGTTTCTCCTTTCCCTTGAAATACCTAGATAGCTGTTGCAAGCCAGTATTGATGGCTGGGTCTATTGGTCATATGTATCGACAGAATTGGTTTCAGAACTTCCCAATCAATTACATCTGTGTGAACCCACTGAACACAATGGGGGCCCAGGGTCACTGAGGGCCTAATTTAGCTCCCAAAACCTTTATTATTGGTAAAGATGTGTGAGAAGGAATGAATTCAGCACTGCTTATAGATCCCAATCATATTTTCAGGGCTTGCCAGTTCAAGCATCACCTTTTTACTTGCAAGTGGAATGCATTTACTAGAGAAATCATGAGCAAGACAATAAACATGAAACCCCCAAATGACAGTTTTAGAGAGTCACTTTTCAGAGTAGAACTGAACTGTAAGGTACTAAGGAATGTCATGACAGTTTTTAATGACATGTTTTATTATAAATACAATTTAGAAAAAAAATAAAGGGGCTTATCCCATTAATGGATCTTCCAAAATGCCTGCACCTTTAATATATGTGATACATGCCCGTTTGTCATGCTATATTTTAGATGCTGCATCTTAAAACACTTATGCATATCACTGCGATTCTGTGGAGGGGTACAAACTTTTGGTCCTATCTTGCTCTCCTTGAAGTCAAATCTCTCATTGGCTTCAATAGGAACAGTACTGGCCACAACATAGCCTATGTCCATGTGCAGGAGTGATTACTAATACGTTTTGTGGGACTTTGTCATGAAATTTTGTGCACACAGTCATTAGATTTCAAAGAGGTCATTTTTAGTAGGCTTTTATTTGCATATGAGCAAAATTCAGTTACCAATGTAGATTTTCTTCGTGGGAATTTTGTCTTCCTTTCTCCAGGGGAAATTTTATTTATTTTTCAGAAATGTTTGTTTCTCTGTTAACCAAATAGAAAGCTGCCATTTCTGCAATGCTCAGCTATCCATTTTAATAGACCCGTGTATTCTAGTCACAGTACTGACCAAATTCCTTCGTTGAGACTTTATACGTGGGCTAGTTCGATAGGATCAAGCACACCGAAATGCCTGCTATTTTGGTATGGAAGGGGAAGGCCTGAAAGATGGAATACAATAGCTGAAATGAAACACCCTTCTTAGAACTGGCTTAGCTTAGTGACCAGAAAATTTGGTCTACAGTTTTTGCTGCATGTAAAGCACGCAATATATATTCTGATTTTCAGAGCCAATTATCACTTTGGGACTGCAGCAGCACATTATGTTGCATTTCCATTTTTGTGAGGAAAAAAAATTTTTTTTAAATGGTGCCTATCAATATAAATTAAACCAGGAAGATGTTGAGGTCTTGATCCTACAACTCTGTGTGGAATGTGCAGTCTGAACCCCAAGGACAATATGTTCTAATGGAAGTGTGAATGGTAGATTCACAAGAGAGCCAGTAAAGTTGATCTCGAGTTAAAATCCATACTGAGCATAAGGAAAACGCCATGTGCTCCAGTTGCCTTAAACTCAAGAACAAAGGGAAATGGGGAAATGGGACAAGTGCAGGCATGTCTAAAGAGACAGAGATTTGATTCATTCTTCAGCATGTGAATGAAGACAGTGTTGCCAACTCTTGCAATTTTATTGAAAGTCTCACAGTATTTGGTGTTTTCTTATAGCCCCAGCTTCTGGATTATATCAGGATCTCATCTTTTGTTTTTAAAAAAGTAAGTTTCTAGCACTCATAGGAGCAGAGAAAAGCCTGAAAACATGAATCCTAAAGTCTCAGAAACCAGAAGGCAAAGAAAAAGAATACAATGTATTATTTATAACAAATCTCATGATTTTAAGGCAATCCCATGTGGTATTTTGTTTGGGGGAGGGGAGCTGCTAATTCATTGGTTTTGAACGCTTGGGTTTAGCAATACTATGCATCGATTAGTTACGTGCTCCCCTCTTTGGTCTGATTTCTGCTTTTGTATGGGAGTAACGTTGGGCCACACAGCAGGGGTCAAATTAATGCAGTTTGGTCCCACTGTGTTTCCTGTTTGGCTCATCAATTTTTACTTTGTACTGACACACACAATGCTCCACAGTTGCACTGGATAGAACCAGCTACAGAAATGAATGCTTGCATCAACTGACTCACAGAAAATCCAGTAAACTTATTGGTAATTAGGTTATTGGACACAAGGGGGAGCTCGAGGTTCAAAAAGTTGCTAAATACTCATTGCAATAGTTTATTTGTCAAACTCAGTTTTGTAAACTGTTTAGTGCATTAGACTCCACTGTAAATGAAGATTTTCCTAGAATCTGGTACTTGAAATATTAAAGTTAGTGTTATTGAGTGTAACTATAAGGCTACTTTGTTCTTTCAACATAAATGGCCCTAAAATAGGTTTTTCAATCATGCGTTCTGTCGTTATATATACATTTTTTGTATGCACGTTTTGCCAATTGTGACATCAAAACAGAGTTACTAACCACACTACAATATCTACATTACAGTATCCTTTGAGAATCAGTAGAGCACCCTTAGGAGCTTTGTAATACAAGTGAGCTGATACAATGCTTCTTCTGTGGCGACAGTTCTGAATTGTACCACGAACTTTTCATGGTGACTTGGCAGTAATTGTGCTTTCGCAATGGATGTGCCATTATCCTCAATTATATTAAAATTGAAGCACAGTTCTTACAGGATCACTTTTGTGACTGCAGTGTCCTATCAGCACATTGAAATGATAGAAAATGACTGCACATTCTTTTAAATTAGAAATGAAAATTCTTCAGCTCATTTTCTACAGAAAGTCAGAATTTAATAAAAATATAATCAAGACCTACACTGGTCTCAGCGTGTTAAAATAACTCCCCCACACTTGCGGTATCTCAGATACCATGGTGATGGGCGTGGTATAAGAACCTAATAGAACAGAATCATGGACCCACATGTTCAAAGTTCTGTCCGTGCAGTTTTCAAAATTATGCTGATGCCCTGCCAAAACTTGGTAGAGGTGGCTGTGCCTTTTATTTCAAATGTTTGCCAAATTTCCTCATTGATTTGTGATGCTCAGAAACAGGAATGAGCAAGCTTTTTGCTGCCTGTACTAAAAATAAAAATATAATACACACTTAAGGAATAAAAAAGGTTGAAGTCAAGTCTTCAGTAGATAATGACAGTGCTATGCCTCTGCTTTGAGTCCGTGGATGGCTCCTGGGGTGAAATCCTGGCCCCAGCGAAGTCAATGGAATGACCAGTGGATTTCACCGCTGGTTCTGATTTGGGTAATTCTCTCTCCCTTTTATAGGGTAAGAGGTTGCCTTCCCCTCTTGGAGTGAAAGTATGTTTGTAGGAGTGGGATGGGATAAGAAACCCTCCTTTACAAATAAATCTTAGATGATGATAGGCCGCTTGAAGTAAAGGCATAAAGATGCAAACTAAAATAATCTCATGTTTGAGGCTACAGGTTGGTAACTGTGATTGAGGACAGCACTTTTTGCTTTTCTTTATTTATTTTGCTTTCATGTGAAGCATCTAGTATTGGCTTGCTGCAGAGGCGGGAATCCAGGATAACTGCTCTGGTGAGATATGGCAATTCTTATGTGCCTCCTGTGATTGCAGAAACTGGAAATGAGGCAGCTAGAGCTGCGGGAGACCAGCACTGAAAAATTGCAAGAACAAGTTAGGCAGTTAAAACCTCACACATTTTGTATGTAAGAAATTGCTTTTTCCCTGTGTTATAGGGACACTGCTATGCCATTGCATTTCCAGCTTTCTATTCATTTGGGGTCTGATTTAACAGATTTTAAGACAGCTGTAGGAAAAGCAATGAATTTGCCTCCTATTCGTAAAATAAAAATTGGGGGCAGTTATGTCACACTCAGGCCTAATTATCATTAAACAATGAGGGTGTCAGTAAAAGGCTTTTCATTTCCGCTCCCTCTAGTGTACAGCTGTGAGATTAATTACTCCTCTCATTGAACATACAGCACTCTTAGTCCTGAGTCCTCCAGGGGAACAACGGGATGAAAGCAAGCTCTGATATTCACTGTGGGGGGAATTCATGTTGCCATGGAGAGCCTACATGCAGACACGTAACCCTTGTGTTTGTCCTGCAGAAGATGGTCTTGGCCAAGCAGCCACCATTGGGTGTTTTTGTACCACTTATCTGCCAGCGTGGGTGGGTTCTTCACTACCCCAAACAAGTGGCACAAGGAAAGGGTAGGGGATATTGGCCATGTCTTTACATGGCTCTATTGGCCTCAACAACCTACACAAGTAGAGCAGAGAGGCTGTGGCCACTATTCCAGCTAGGATGCCGGTGTAGCAGACACAGAAGGGGGTTATATTGGTACAGCTGGGGGTGGACTGTTTTAATACAAAGCTTAATTTTTGCCACAAAGGAGAACTGAACTGCACAGCTGCTAATATCTCCTTGCAATAATGCCCCACACATACACCTTGGAGCCATTGTTAACACTGCCCCACAAAAGGAAATAATATGGGAAGGCAGTGATCATTGCCTTACTGGGGTTGCACTTCCAGCTGAGGTTTAGAAAAACAGATCAGATTTCTAGGGTGAGATTCTCACCTCTGCTCCGGCCTCTGTATATTGGGTAAAGGGACAGGAGCAGCATAAAGGGGCAATAAACGCACCAATTCTTTCTGGGGAAGCAGTCCCCACCCACAGGAAATGAGAGAGGAAACTGCAGGCCATCCGCCAAAGGCCCCTTTTTGTAGGGGCATGCCAGGGGCTGGGCTGGTGGTGGAAGGGGTTGGAACTGCAGCACATTGAGCTATGGAGATTCTGGGAAATGCTGCTGCCCCAAGGCAGCTGGAGACAGGCTGCCGTAACTTTGGAAATAATCCAGAGCTGTCTACATTATGCCTGAAGCATCCCAGAAGTGGCAGGTGGTGCTTCTCACAGGCACAGCACAGATCCTCAGCAGCTTGGCTGCTTATTAATGTGGACCATGAGCTGAAAGTCTGTGCTTTATAATAAACTCTGATCATTTCTGGTCACTATGTATTCATCAATAGTGTTTACTGGATTACTGTGCTAATGGATTTTATGTAACTCTGAATGCTTGCTAACTAAGATTCCAATCTTGCAAACACTTATGTATGTGCAACTTTAAACACATGAGTAGCCCCATTGATTTATGTAGTCCCAAGCATAATTGTTTGCAGGATTGGGGCCTAAGGCATCCTCTAGCATGGACACCTGCATCTGTGTGAAGCCCCAAAACTGAACTGCAGACCTCTCCTGGAAACCGCAGCGGCGAAAGGAGCAGATTATGGGGCCGCTGTCCCAGGAGGCAGTGCCCCACGCCAGCAGCAACTCTGGCATGGCTGTACCGGTACCACCCCGAGCCCTGTCCTCTGGTGGGGCTTCTGTACAGATCCCACCCCAGACAGGAGATGCAGCTGTGTGGAAGGGCTGGGGGCGGTACCGCTGCGCCGGAGGAGCTGCCGGCATGGGGCTGCTTGGTGGCCCCATGCTCTTCTCCTTTCTCCGCTGCATTTCCCACATAGCAGGAGGACAGAGCCCCCCGCGCCCCTCAGTAATGTGGGATGGGGAGAGCACAGGGTCCCTGGGCTGGGGGCAGGGCGAGGAGGAGTCACATGGGGGGTCATGTAGGGAGGTGCCCCCCTTTAGCTGGTGCCCCCCTTCGTGTCCCTCCCATGAGTCGCCCAAGTGGGCTAGTGATTCTGATTGCAGGATTAGAGCCTACATACATTCTAATAAATGGGCTGACTTGAATACATAGGTGCATGCAGTTAAGGAAATATGATTGGCTTTAATTCTTGGTGAAAAATTGAAAGTTTGGATGCAGTTATAGTTTTTGTGCAAGACTCGTATGGACTTGTTCTCACTTCTCTGCAGAAGGAGCACAGACATTCAGCAACGTAGTTTTGATCGTCTTGCCTGCTGAAGTTTTGTACTGGATATAAGTAATCATCCAGTAGTTTCTTCTATTTCTGTACCTTTCCTTTTGATGGGGGTACTGTATTGCTCCTTTCAAAATGAAAACTAATAAAAAATTGATTAAATGTTTTTTTCCACAAGCAGTTCCCTCTGCTTGCACTATATGCCTGAAGTAGAGCTGTCATGAAGGTTTTCAGCAATGCTTTGGAGGAATGTTTTTAGAGATCATTATTGCTGACCACAGGTGTCTACATGGAGGATATTAATTTTTGATAATAATTACTCTCATGCAGGGCAAGATCCAACTCAGGAGTTTCTAATGTATCTAAAGCTATATGGATGCACATGTGCTGACCTCAAAATTAATGATGCAAACTCTGCATTCTGTACATTTTTAAAAATATCTGGATCCCAATGGTTGGATTTAAAAGCTGAGTTCTTAATGCATAGGCATCAGTGTAGAAGTTATTTTTCTGTCCTGATTAAGCTCAGGAACTTTTGGCAGCCTGGCAGCCCAACCTAAAGGCTGCAGGTAAAAAATTCAAAAATACTTAATTAACATAGGAGCCTCATTGACTTTCAGTGGGACTTAGGTTCCTAAATCACTAACGTGCTTTTGAATATTTTACCATAAGTCCCAAATGGAATAGGAACAATCAAGGACAAAAAGTATTTTTTCTTCTCTTCTTTAAGCAGAGCTGTCCAGCTAGGAGTTTAAAGAAGAGATATTCCAATAGTAATACCACCTGTATCTTCATTTTAACAAGACCTAAGATAAAAGGCAGCACTAAATGAAGTGGGACCATATTCTGCTCCCAGAAACATTTCATGGAATCTGAAGTAGCTTCTTTGACTTTAGCGGAGTGAATTTAAGTCAGTGTAACTGAGAGCAGAAATTAGCCCAGTATAATGTATAGATTTCCTGCCTTCTTTTTCCTTGCCATTTAAGTGAACGGACTGTTGAGGACTGTCACCAAAGTTGATAAACAGCATGCTGGTCCTTCCCTTCCCCCTCTTCTTATTTCTGCATCACTGTGCAGGTAGTGGGACTGGTGTGCAGAGATTTTTTTTTCTTCTCGTGAATCAGAGCAAAACAGCTTCAGACATCAGTTCCTGGCCACATCTCCAAAGAAGAGTCCTCAACCAGGGAAAATGTTTTATTAATGGTAGCAACCCTGTTAGACTCCTCAATTTTAGCTACGTGCTGAAGAAAATATCATTGGCTGTGCCACTGCCATACACCATTTGGAGGTCCTTTGCTGTCAGCTTTGGCAGGAAAACCATAGTGGTTAATGTGTTGTTGTTTTTTCACCAGCCAAATGTTATTCAAATAAGAATAGTGATTGATGATTCGTTAGTCTCTAAGGTGCCACAAGTACTCCTTTTCTTTTTATGATACAGGGGCGACTCTTAAAAAATTGCCAATTTGCCTTAGATAACTAAATAATGTTGCCACAGTACTTAGAGTATTCTTCATAGTAAATATATGGAAGCACAGGCCATGTCTACACTACCGGCTAAATCAGCACCACTGCAATCATGGTTGATTTAGCAGGTCTGGTGAAGACACGCTAAGTCGATGGGAGAGCGCTCTCCTGTCAACATAGCACAGTGTAGACATCGCTGTAAGTTGACCGAAGTTACGTCTACTTCCGTTACATAACTTACATAACTGAACAATTGTAACTTCGGTCAACTTACAACGTTAGTGTAGACCTGCCCCTAGATATTAAATGGGACTTGATTCAAAGCCTACTGAAGTCAGCGGAGAGATTCCCTTTGACTTCAGTGAGCTTTGGGTCAGACTCTTATTGAGTTAACTTTATTTATCTAAGGTGGTGATGGTGGATTGGGGAAGCAGCCCGAGGAGAGGGTGGGGGTAATGTCAGTCTCCTTGATGCAGGCAGCATGTCTTTTGGTTACCAAGGGGTGATTCTAGACCCCCCAGCTATGTGGGGTCAATCATATTACAACAATGACCAGTCAGTTAGTTACCATCTGAACTTGACCAGAAGATTGCAACCTTTTCTCTTAGTCATTGTTATCCATGCCTGTGTCACCCAGGGTATGTCTACATCGTACAAACTCTCACAGGATAACCTATCCAAGCTAGCCTGAAGCCAGCTAGCATGGGTAACAGTAACAGTGAAGACAGAAAAGTCAGGCTTCTAAGTGGACCTGAAAACTAAGTATGTACCCAGGGTCTGTGCCTGGCTTATGCTATCTTGTGCTGCATGCCTTCACTGCTATTGTTACCCATGTTAGCTGGATTCAAACTAGTCTGCGTACACTAGGCCATGCACAGGTTTTGCTGTATAGACATCACATACCCTAAAACTGCAGTGTGATCTACATGGCGCTGCACTTTAAGGCCATTTAGAGACTGAAACAGGTGCTGAATGCAATAGCTTGCTTACTATTGCTTACTGAGTGGGGCATCTCACTGGTAGCACATGACACCAGTGCTCTAGAATCTGCATGAGCTTCCTGTTGGTCTCTTGGTGGGTTTAAGGTATTGATTGTGACCTATAGAGCCACAAATGTCCTGGGATTGGCTTACCTGAGGAATGGTCTCTCTCCCTGTGCCATACTGCCATAGCAGCAGTCAGAGTGGGCTGCTGGCAGGCCATTCTCTCTGAGCGTATGTCTACACTACCTGAGAGTATGTCTATAAACCTGTGGCTGGCCCATGCCTGCTGACTCAGGCCTGGGCTAAGGAGCCGCTTAATTGTGGTGTAGCTGTTGGGGCTTGGGCTGCAGCCTGAGCCTTGGGACCCTCCCACATTGCAGAATCCTGGAGCCCATGCTCCAGCCCAAACCCCAAAGGCTACGCCACAAATAAACAGCCCCCTTAGGCTGAGCCCCATACGCCTGAGTCAGCTGGCATGGGCCAGTCATGGGTTTTTAATTGTTGTGTGGACATACCCTAAGACTCTGGGACTCTGGAGCTTGCTTTGCCCAATATCGTCCAAAATAGCCCATATGTCTGAAAGGGTTTTTTTGCAGAGGAGTCTTTTTGGCTGGCTGGCCAAGTTGAGTTATTTGTTCCTGTTGGGAAGTTTGTTTTTAATGTTGCTGCAAGTGTTTTATGATTGCGACACTGAGAGGCGCCTACTGCTCTTGGATAGGTGTTGTTTTTACTATTTACATCTAAATAAATAAATAAGGCAAAACCAGCACATTTCGCGGATGACCAGTGTAGGCTTCAATAAGATAATTTCACCATTTAACACAAGGCAGTTTACTACATTTAGGCTTATGACTTTTATCATATAAGAATCATAATGTGAATCCATATCATTATCAGTGGGTCAGCAAAGGAAGCGTCATAGATGCCTGTCACTGCTATTACTTGAATTGTTGCTGCTGGCCACGTCTCTCTCTCAGAACAAGGTGCAGAGCTGGTAGCACTTTTCCCTCAGAGCCAGAAAGGGATGGGTTCAAAGACCACATCACATCCAAACAACTTACATCCACTGCTGACAGAGTACAGCACTCATAGCTGCTGCTCTGTCAGGGATACCATCCTTTGAACAAAAGTTTTTTTTCTCTCAGTAGTTGCCATTTAAGTTTATTTTTAAATTAATTTAGTTTCCTGAAGGAAACAATAGTGCTCTGTTTGTCTGTCAAAAGTTACAAACTTCCCACAGAACTACATCACTGCCCTACCAGGCTGCTTGAGGAATGGTGAGGCAGCTCACTGACCATACCCATTCAGTCGCTAGGCTTTTAGCTGTGACTGCCAATAAGAATATCACTTATGGACAGGGCCTAAATCTTCAAAAGTGACTCGTGATTTTGGCTGCTGCGATGGGGTGTCTATCCCACACAAGGCCTGAATAGGTTGAAAGGGCCAATTAACCTGGTGACAGGTTCCACCTGGAGGAGAGTCAGGGCTGCTAAGCTCTAATTGATGATGATGTGCAGCTGGGCAGGGGATGGCTGAACAGGTAGAAAACCAGGAATTGGTGAGGAAGAAGGGGCAGTAGAAAGAAAGGCTGTAGTCATTCTCTGGAGAGGAGGGACCTGAGTAAGAGGTGAAGAGGAGTCATCCTAGGGAGTAAACTCTCTGGCAGGAACCCAAGAGAGGGTGAAATAGGCATAGGGAATGGAGGATGTTCCATTGGTAACCCAGAAGTGGGCCAGAAGATAGAGAAAGGAAGGCAGGAAAGAGCCCAGGGAAACAGTGACAGTGTCTGGGATTTCTTAGATTATATTGTCTGGACATAGAGTCCCTGGACTGGAATTCAAAGTAGAGGGCAGGCCCAGGTTTCCCTTCCAGTCATTGGGGAAGTGGCATAGTCTGGGCAGTGGTATGGCAGACTGCCGGAGACAGTTTGTCCAGTGGGACTTTGATACCCCAGAAGGGGAAAACTGCAGTGACCTGGTTGGAGGGCCAAGCCATGATGAGGGAGCACCTTGAGTTACAAAGAGGGAGCAATCAAATCCAGAGAAGGGAAGAGGCAGGGTGAGAAACCAAAGGTGAAGGCACCAGATTGGTCAAGAGCTAATCCCCAGACATGGCCACAAGGCGGTTCCTCAGCGGTGAGTAGCAAACACCATGACAGGTGCCCAACCTGAGACACCTTAAAGAGTCTTGATATTTAGGAAATGTCTCTTTCAGATGTCTCCAGTTGGGCACCCAAAAAATGGGACTCCTAAAATCACTAGTCTGCTTTGAAAAGTTTAACTCAAGACGTTCACAAGGAAATGAAACCTTTAACATGGACTGCTGAATAACCATTGAGCAGTGTCGGTACTCTAACTTTGATATAGGAAAATGTGAACCAATGACTTCAAAGAGAATAGTAGCCTATTCCCAACTTCCTTGTACCATCCAGTCACACTTGTTCAAGGTGGCAATTAAAGATCCTGTGGCACCTCTGGGAGGAATTATGTGACAGCTGCAGAACATGCAAGTTTTTTTCTTTATATTGAAAACCGATTCTGTTGTCTTCGGCTGTTTGTGGGCAGCTGCTTCAGGAACAGTGGCCTGTGTAGTCACTGCACTACCAGACTTCAACACATTGCTTTGTAAAGCGCTTCAAGATCTCTCCAAGATGAATGATGCTATAGAAAACCAAAGTCAGTTTAAATCCTATTGTAAATGTTGAAATGTCAAAAGTTTTCTATTTTTGTTTTAGTGTCTCTACATCATTCATTCTCTCATCTATTATTTCGTTTTTCCTTCTTCCTTGACATTAATCATAAATTGTTTTTTTCTGAGTGGATAACAAATACTGCTTTGTAGCTGACTACTGTGGCACAACAAACTGCCTGCTATTCTTTCATTCCTTTTGTCTTGTGTTTGGAAAGATTTCAGTTTGCTGTGTGCATTTATTATCACACGCATTAGAAATCTGACTTCCTGTCAGTGTCAAAGTGGCCTCTTTATTGCTGGTTTTAGCAGAAAAACATATTCACTCCTCCAGTTGGTTTCTTTTCTTTCTGATGCTTACAGACCTTTCCTTACAGCTGAGTGCAGCCACATACATGTTCACTGTCCTGAGTCCCATGGCCTCCAGTGTGTCTTTTGGTATCAACAATTCTCCGAATCTCTAGAAAGGCTTGGAACAATCCTCTTCCTCCAGACAGCAGCTGTGATCTGTGAAAGGTTCCTGTTGCCCCCTAGAGCATCAGAGCACCTTAAAACTGCCAGTTCCTTCTTGATATACATGGCTATCTTCAATTTGTGAAATACTCTGGATTGCACCTTAAAATTAAATATCCAACAATGAGATGTTACTTGATAGTTTCAGGCAAGATTATGGTCTAAAGCTACCACTTGCGTTAGAGAAAGGCAGCCAGGGCTAAACTCCTACGTGCACCCCCATTTCTGTGTGGAGTGCCAGTGCAGGAAAGCTCTGTGCTGCACTTTAGCAGGTTATTGGGTGTGGGGTTTTTTTGCCCCATTCAGCTCCGCTCCCTACCAGAAGGGCATGCTCTGTTTGGGCAACCTATCGCTACTATCCGTGGCCTTGTGAGCTGGGAGTGTGCAGACAGAGAATTTTCCTGGCACCTGCACAAGGGTGTAAATGTCGAGGAAAGAAAGCTTGAATCTGAGCCTACTCCCGTGGAAGTAAATAACAAAAATTCCATTGACTTCAGTGGAGGCAGGAAGGTAGTAGGCCTTTTATGCCTGCTCCCCTGGGGTGAAATTGTGGTACCATTGCCATGAATGGGAATTTTGTCATTGGCTTTAAGCAGGGCCAGGATTTCACTCTTAATGGTCACCCATGCAGGGCTGTCCACCAGGTAGCCCCATATATTTGAGAACACTTTTTTCCTTTCTATTTGCTGTCTTTAGTCCGTTTAGTGGTATTTCTTGCTAGGGTTTTTTCTTTTTTCCTATTGCATTGTTCAGGTTGTTTCCCCATCTGCTTCCAGATGTGTTTTCTGGGGGCAGAGGCTGTATGTATGCGCTGTAAGAAGTTCATTTTAGTTTATGTTTTGTTGAGACAGTTGAGCTGCTTGGTAGTTTATTTACATGTCAGTACTTGGGGATTGTTGTCAGAGCATTTTGACTATATCTAAAGTGAAACTGACAAAGATCTTAATGCCCTTATGGTGGGCACAAAGAAGTCGATTAAAAAACTGGAGAAACACTATGCATTGGAAGTCAGGGCTATGAGGAAGTGTACCATAAGGGTTAACACTATATGTGATTATAAACTGAGGCTATCAAGGAACCAGCAAGTAAAGCCTGTGAATACCAGGAGACACCAATGGGTAATAGCAGTCCAACCCAACAATATTCTGGTCAGAAATACCAGTTAAGAACCACATTCTGCCAGTCCTGCTCATGTTGAATAGGATCTTCTTCATTGAGTAAGGCTGGTGGAACTGAGCCCTAAACTACATGAATCTTAAAGAGGATTTTCAGAGTGAAAAAACTAGCCTTCATTATACTTCGATCTATTTTCTTCTACGTGTTTTTCTTAATCTTTCCTGTAAATATGTTAACGATTGATGGCATTGTGTTTTAAATAAGAGTTTTCTCCCTAGCAATCCAAACCTTACCCTACTTAATCCTGCAATGAAATTATAGTGTTGAATTTGTGACACCAATCATGTTGTGCCAGCAGACTGTGAAATCATAAACCCAGGATTATGACATGACTTCACTTCAGGTAGAAGCAGAAGCTGAATTGTGAGGGAAAACAAACTTAATCAGACATAAATCTTCAACAATATCAGCAGGAGAACTGAAAAACTGCTTTAGGCCAAGTAAATTGATGTTTGTATAAATGTTCTCGCTTTCAAATTTGTCATAGCACAAAAGTCACTTTGTCAGACCTCTTTTTTTTTTT
The DNA here is from genome assembly GCF_015237465.2 of Chelonia mydas. Taxonomy (NCBI): domain Eukaryota; kingdom Metazoa; phylum Chordata; order Testudines; family Cheloniidae; genus Chelonia; species Chelonia mydas. The sequence goes on from NC_057855.1 coordinate 43,158,698, forward strand.
AATTTTTTTTTTGTAAATTTAGTGCTTGTGAATGAAGTCCTTTAGTTACACAAAACAGCTGGAGGCTGGACAGGGCAAGCTTCCTCTAAAGTAGTGATACTCAGACTGAGGCTTGCAAGTGGGTCTTTAATATGTCCCCTCCTCTTTGCAGCACATGATATTAAAACACTGTGTGCTTTAATTATTAACCAATCATGATGCTTTTACTAAGTTATTAACCAATTGTAGTTGATAAAATGATAACACTGGGTCAGTCCTTTTGCTGTGAGAATATGAATATATATATATCTCATAACTGAAATAATGAATTCACACTACTGTGGCTCTTTTGGGTAATGTTGATCGCTAATTTGGCTCCTGAACCACTGAGGTCAGTATCACTGCTCTGAAGTATTTCAGCCTTGTTCTGGATGGTCACCCACTTGAGAGAGAATCCTTGCCAAAAGGAGGTAAGAACAACCTTTTCCTAGACGCTGGACAGAGGATAGTTTATTTCACGTAGGATATCAGACATCACCTGGCTACGAATTTCAGTTACGGCTAACCTGAGCTGGACCTAAACCTTTAAACTAATCCAGAAAGTATCCATATTCAGTCCCTCTGAGCTTGTTATGGAAAAGGCTGGGATGTCTGTAAGGAATTCCTGCAACACAGGATGCCTATGGGACTGTTCTAATTGCCATGGGCCTGATCCAAAGCCCGTTGAAACCAACCAAAGATTGTTGAGTACCATAACTGATTTTTTTCTGTTTTTGATCTACTATTTGAGGGATCAACAAATGCTGAATTTTTTCCTGATCTATGCCCAGTAAAAGAAGGAATCAGATGTATTCTCCTGCTTTCCCAGCAAAGTGTCACTTTCTCTACATTGATAGAACTTCATTACTTTAGGGTGATGTTGCTCAATGTCTGTTGAAAAAGATTTAGGAAGAGTAAGAGGTTGAAGAATTGTAACTCAAGAGATTTTGAAATTAGAATGTCTGATCTTTTGTTTTTTGGACAACCTTTAATTGTCTTGTTTTAAGCATTTGCTTTTTTTTGCTTATTATAAAAGTGTGCAACCGTCTTGATAAGAATACATTTGACCAAAATCTAATGAATTTTCAGCTTAAATATGACATATGGAAAATACACACCAGTTTTGAATACAAATGCTCTTTTTAATTAACTTACTTTAAGCTTTTGTTGATATGAATGAAAAGGCTATACATTTTTGATTCAGGCCTTTATCATTATTGTAATAGCTATGTGTTGTATAACCAAAAGGCTTCCCTCTAATGTTATAGCTGGTCCTGTCAGACTTCCAGTATTTGGATTTTTTTTAATGTACTTCTTCAAATTTGTTACAAAATGTGGGAAAATATAAAAAAGATAAAGATTATAGTCAGAACCTTAACTAATACCTTAAGTCTAAAAGGCCCATCTTGGTAAAAGTAGTAGTAATAATTAAGATTCCTTTCACAGTTAATGAACTAGTTCATTGAGTGGTAAATATAAAACCTCGACTGCCCATGGCTGTTTTTCATTAGGTAACTCGGGTCATATGGTCTTAGTTTCATTGGTAGAACTGAACCTGAGTGATGGGAAAATAGATGAATTCAGAGAGATTATTTTATAAGTCTCACTTACTTCTAAGTGTACTAATATCTTGTCAAAATTCTCTCATCATTTAATTATGGTGAAAACTTGCCTTGTAACTCCACAGAAGTCTCTTACTTTTAACTATTCTAAAGGGTTGATCCTGTGAAGGTACCTAGCACAATGAGTTCACAGTTTAAGTCAAGCAATGCAGGTGGATGAAGAAAAAGGATAAAACATAAAATTGTTTCCCTCTAAGTATCAACTATTCCCATCAGCTCATCACAAATCATTATTAATTGGCAATTTTTGTCCAGACATCATAAGAGAAGAAGGTCTTCTGAGTGATCTGGAGGAGGTGGTCATGACTGATCTTAGAGACTAGGCCAGGGAGGGTATTTTGTGAGTGTGAGATGGAGTGGAAGAAAGCAAGGAGGTGTCTGTGAGAGAAGTAGACAGAAGCACAGCTGAGGGCATAAATGGCAGAGTGGAGGGGGTAACACAGTAAGAGAGCGAAGCGGAAAAGTAGGGTTGGTCATAGTTGTGAAGAGCATAGATGAGGAGAGCAAGAGGCTTGAACTTGATGCAGCAGAGAGATTTTAGGCCTTTATCCTACCCCATTTAGAATAGCGGGAGCTTTGACTGCAGTGAGCAGAGGATCCAGCCCAACTGAGGGTGATACAACATAAGCAATGGGCAAGAAAGATAATCAGCTGTGTTTGTGTTGGTTAGAGGGAGATGGGGATGATGTGAGAGTTGTGGAGGCTAGAGCATGCATGAAGGGCCCGATCCAAAGCTCACTGAAATCAATGGGATCAATCCCTGAGTGCATATAATATTGCAGTTCATATAGTCCCTGTTGATAGCCATTCCTTAATTCCAAAAGTTTAACTGTGTGTGTTTTGAGCAACTGACTTCTGGAAAAAGCAGGTGTTTTGACCTCTCAAAATAAATGTCTGTTTTGTTTTGTTTCTGTATGAAGTGTAGCCAATATCCTATCCCTACAACATATGTCTGATATAAAAATTATGATGGTCCCCATTATGCTTCCTAACAGATTCTGCACTGGGATCATAAAATATCTTTCTGTACATCATGGGTCACCTTTAAAGCTTATTTTTAAAATTTCTGCAACTAGGGCTTTCTATAAAGGGAGTTGGATGCCTGCCCTCGTTCCGTGCCAAAAGTCCTATCAGCCAAGTATTATGCAATCTCGCTTGATTTTTCAGTATGTCTCCACTGCTGTGAAGTTTATTGCTAATTTGTTTTTGTTTTCAGAGAGTTCAAGAACTCTAGTCTCCTGAGATTCAATCTTCTTTTATATTGAGTCAATCCTGTTTTCTACCATTGTCATCCAGCTGCCCAGGTTAAAAAGTTAGGCTGTCAGGTGTTCCAGTCTGTGTCCAACATTCCACATTTTTGTCTGCAACCGTTGAGGAGGTTTACATGGTGTCAGGCTTCAAGAGTCTCCTGGAGATTTTGAATAGAATTCTGTGTCTAGTTTTAGATCTTTTGTGATCTCACTTGTGCCTGTACTTGAAGAATCCCATCTCGTGGTCTAGGAAACCAGTGGGATCTCTGAGGAAAAAGGGATTCCTTATCTGTTTTGCACTGTCCCTTAGCCATTGCTGCAAATGTTTCCTTGACAGATGTGTGCTGTGTTTGTTTGTTTGTCCTGTTTCCTGGCTTATTTTTCAATAAACTTTTAAAAGGGAAGCATGTCTGAGCCAGAGCTCCAAGTCAGTGCATCGTCCTTCCATTTTGTATCACACTTGTATCCTGACCCCATTATTTTGGTTTTGACGCATTAAATGTGTATATGGAAGTATCAGAAATCATTTTCAGTCCCCTTGAAAGGGCCATATAACTTTAAATGGAAGATGCATTCCAACTGATGTTGTTCTAAGCAAATACATTCCTTCACTCAACACAATACAACCTGCTTGGTTAACATCTACAGTTCTCTTTGGCAATCTACCTGGCAGCAGCTTTTCGCATACCTAGAAGAAGATAAGCCAGTATTTTCAGTCTCAATTAGCCTTATTAAGGGCACATCTCAAGCATTTTTCAGATGCATTTCATAGCTCAGATCAATGCACTATCAATATGCTCCTAGTAAAACCAATGAATTGATTTGGCGGATGGTAGAATACTTGGCGGATAGTAGAATACTTGGTTTGCTTTAATCAGTCTGCATCCAGAATGTCTTTAGAAGGTGGTGTCATCAAACCACTCAAGTCTATCTGCCAACCTGCCCTTATGCCAATATTTGGGAGGCCTTCCATTATAAACTAGACTGTAAAAGGTCCCTTGAGTTCTACATGAAGTGGACAAAGATAATTAAAAAGGATATTTAGTTTTGTGTTCCTTCTGACACCATCAACTTAGTCCTGTCGAAGAACATTAGCAAACTGTATTTCTCCCTGCATTTCCCATTGTTATTATTGGGTAAGGCAATTTTGTGAAAGTCAAAGCCTATTATAGCAGTTCTGCCAAAGACAGTATCCACCAAGTCATTTCTGCCTCATGAGATCTGTAGGGCAACCGCATGTGCCTCACTCACTTTTATTTTCATTTACTAGATGTGGTTCCCTAGACATTGCATTATGAGCTGAATCTAGAATTGGGCTGTTTGTGTTGCAGTCTCTCAGGCATATCACTTAAATTCAAAGTTCTCTTTTTTTTAAATACAGTTATTTAATAAATGTTGCTCTTAAAGAATATTTTCAAGGGTTTTTGCCTAGTTGTGTTAAATATTTAGCCCATGTTAAGATTTCCTTTGGTGCCCAATGGTCTGAATGTCTTATCACACACTCTACTTTTACCCCCGGAATAACTCCACTGATTTCAGTGTAATTATGACTGATTCACAAGGGTATAACAGAGAGAATTGGGGCCAGAGGGCTTGGTCTTCTATATACTCCTCTAGCACTAGTGTCAGGGATGATATTATAGTCCTTTTCCTCCAGAGAAAGTGTAAATTATGTGTAAATACCTAATTAGAGTGTCCACCATTCTTTCTATTTTATATTTCATTATTTTGCAGGTACTCAGCAGCATGCTAGGTGCCTTGCCAAACAAATGAAAAAAATACATTCCCTGCCCTGAACAGTGCCGCCTAGACTCAACATGACACAGTGAAAGTCATAAACAGACAGCAAGTGTGTCCACACTAGGCTATGTAAAATCCTAGCATGGACAAGGCAGTTGTGGTTTTAATATGTTAACGGGTAAACACCTTTTTCTTGGTCAAGTCTGCCAAAGGGGAGGTAGGGAAGGACAGAGTAGGGGAAACTGCAACTCTGGCAAGATCTGGAGGGTGAGTACAAATCCTGAAGGTACCATTAAGTTTTACTGTGTTACCACCTTTCCATGCCTATTAATTCTCTTAGGCGGGATGGCAAATGTGAGCTTTAAAGAAGGGATTTGAACACACTGAGAGTGGCAGCTCTACAGAAAGGTTTAGGGAAGGCCATCCTAACAGTAAGGAGTAAAACAATATGTATGAAAGCATGAGAGTTTTCTGACATGAAGGCATAAAAAGGGTATGGGGCTGGCATCATTACCACAGCAGAGAGGGCTGGGTTGCACCCTGCTCTGAAATGCAATCGGGCTGCATAATGTAGAGCCTTGGAAAAAAAGAACAGGGCTTTTTGAGCTTGCAGTGCAGTGGAGAGACAATGAAATGGCTTGAAGGTGGAGGTGCCATGCACAGATCCACACCCACTCACTTGAGAACTGAGGCATGTTAGGCTAGCTCACTTAGTACCATAAGCCACAAGGAGGCTGTGGAATGTGGTTTATTCCTTTCCATGCACACACAGTGGCTACTGTGACATTCTAAAAATGTCTGGCACTTTTCAGCCTTACAAGTGCCATGTACCAGTATGTGTACAAACTAAGACCATGAATCTTCGCAGGAAGGTGCCTCTAGAGAACAACTTTGCCAGCTAATTATTGGAATTATTGGACTCTTCTCATTGCAAGTTTCGTATTACAAATGTGGGGTTTGGATGTCCTTTCATTTTTACACTGGCATAAATCAGGTAGATCTTAATTTTAAGTCAGTGGAGTTACACTGGTGTAAGTGAGAGGAGAACCAGGCCCAACTAATAAAATGTACAGTCTGAAGATCTAAAAAAAATTTACTTTAGCAAGGATTTGTATTATGGGAAGTGTTAGAGTTTGGCAAAAGAGAATAGGTTGGTTAAATATACACAAACTGGTGCATTATTTTATATCTCTGTTTGCTGGACCACAGACAACAAATTTATCAAGATGTTTTTATTATTTTTTGAATAAATGTTTATTGAACATTGCATCTTAATGAAAGGCGATACAGCTACTTGCTAAGTGTCAGTAGATTAATCATTCCTCTCTTGGAGACTTCTCAGTTGCCTTGCACAATGACTCACTAATCCAGATAATAAAGAACTGGGACAGATCTTTTCACAAATAAAAAAATATAACACAAGGCAAAAAAAGTACATACTAGGTTTCACTGGGTAATGTTATTGATGGAATTGCTATTGAATGAAGCACAGTCCTGTCAGTCACAGTCATGAATCTGTCATTCCAAAGGGATCACTGGGGGGCCAGTAGATGGTAGCCAAGGAATTGGTGTTTTAGAAATTGATGCAACATTAAGCAAAAGGTCTTCATTGCGACTCCATGAAGTTGGTTGGTGAACAGCCAGTAGAATACTATGATCACCATCCAGGTGCTATAAAACTCCTCTCCATTTGGTATTCATGTCCATTTTTCAAAGGCAAGTATTCAGGGTTGTTAAGAAGTAAGTTGATAAGGCTGAAGGCTTATTTCAATCCACTCTTTAGCAATACAGTTTTCTTGCTATTGAGCATATGGTACTGTTTACCAACTTCGTGACATCTCCCTGGGAAAAAATCATTCATTATACTGCCCTATAGGTCATAAGGCCAGATGTGCTGAGATTTGCATTGATAAAACACAGAAGAGATGGTTAAAATGATAAATTTGGGGCATAACATAATGGTGTGGGTTAATGGTTAAGGGTAATTGTATTTTAGGCTAGTCACAGGAGAAATGACAGGGAAATGAGTGAGGGAATTTGTTCAGAATATTAGCTATCTATATTCAAATTGAAGGAGTATAGGGAATAAACAGGAAAAACTGGAAGTATTAGTACACAAGCTACATTATAACTTAATTTGCATCACAGAGACTTGGTAGGATAAGTCTCATGAATGGAATATTGTTATAGATGGGTATAGCTTGGTCAGGAAGGACAGGGTAAAATGGGAGGAGGGGTGCATTATACATCAAGAATATATACACTTGTTCTGAGGGCCAAAAAAAGGTAGGAGGCAGCCCAGCTGGGAAACTCTGGGTAAAGATAAAAGGGGTAAAAGTTAGGAGTGATGTAGGAGAGGGTCTATTATAGACCATGACATCGGGAAGAGGAGACGGAGGAGGCATTTCTAGAACAAATGACAGACATATCCAAAACACAAGACCTGATAGTAATGAGGAACTTTACTCAGACATCTGCTGGAAAACTAATATGGTAAAACACAAAATTTCCAATACATTCTTGGAACATATAGGAGACAACATTTTGTTCCAGAAAGTGGAAGAAATAACCAGCCATTTTAGACTTGATTCTTACCATGAGGAAGGAATTGGTAACGAATCTGAAGGTGGAAGGCAATTGAGGTGAAGGTGATCATGAAACGATAGATTTCATGATCCTAAGGAAAGGAAGGAGTTAGAGCAGTAGAAGAAGGACAATAGACTTCAAAAACACAGACTTTAACACACTCAGATAACTGCAAGGTAAGGTGCCATGGGAAGAAAATCTAAAGGGAAAAGGATTTAAGGAGAGCTGGCAGTTTCTCAAGGATATGCGATTAAAGGCACACCTGCAAACTATTCCAATGCAAAAGAAAGAAAGAATAGTAAGAGGTCAAGATGGCTCCATCAGGATCTGAAAATCAAAAAGGAATCCTGTAAAAAAAAAAAAAAAAGTGGAGACATGGACAAATTGGTAAGAAGAGTACAAAAGAATAGCACAAACATCCAGGAACAAAATCAGAAGGGCTAATGCACAAAATGAGTTACTCCTAGCAAGGGACATAAAAGGCAAGAACAAGAGGTTCCTTAAATAAATTAGGAGCAAGAGAAAGGTGAAGGAAAATGTAGGTCTTCTACTTAGCGGGTAAGCCAATAACTGATGGCATCAAGAAAGCTGAACTGTTTAATGCCTAGTTTGGTTCAGTCTTCACTAAGAAAAGTTAATGGTGACTAGATACTCAATATTAACAACAAGGGGGAAGGAGTGCAAGCCAAAGTAGGGAAATATCAGGTTAAACAATATTTAGATAAGTTAGATACATATTCAAGTCAGCAAAGTCTTATGAAATTCATTGTAGGGTATTTAAGGAACTAGCTGGAGCAATCTTGAAAATTTTGCTATTAGCTTTGAGAACTCTTGGAGGATGGGTGAAGTCCCAGAAGACTAGAGAATGGCAAACATAGTACCTATCTTTAAAAGGGGAGCAAAGATACCCATGGAATTATAGACCACTCAGTCTAACTTAAATAGTGGGAAAGATACTGGAACAAATTATTAAACAATCAATTTGTAAGTAGCTGAGGACAAAAAGGTTATAGGGAGTAGCCAGCTTGTATTTGTCAAGAACAAATCATGCCAAATCAACCTGCATTCCTTCTTTGACAGGGTTACAGGCCTGGTGGTTAGGGGGAAGCAGTAGATGTGATGTACCTTGATTTTAGTAAGGCTCTTGACACACTCCCACATGACATTCTCATAAGCAAACAAGGGCAATGTGGTCAAGATGAAATTACTATAAGGTGGGTGCAGTGCATGATTGGTTGAAGACCAAACTCAAAGAGTAGTTACCAATGGTTTGTTATCAAACCGGGGTATGGGGGTGGGGAGGCGTATCTAGTGCAGTCCCACAGGGTCAGTCCTGGGCCCAGTACTGTTCAATATTTTCTTTAATGACTTGGATAGTGGAGTGGGGAGTATGCTTATAAATTTGCAGATGACACCAGGCTGGGAGAGGTTGCAAGCACTTTGGAGGACAAGCTTAGAATTCAATTGACCTTGACAAATTGGAGAAGTCAATAAAGCCAAGTGCAAAGTACTTCACTTAGGAAGGAAAAATCAAATGCCCAACTGCAGAACTACTTTTGAGAAGAAAATGAGAGCTCAGAATTTCAACGTGGTTAAAGCAGTGGTTCTCAACCTGGGGTACGTGTACCCATGGGGTTATGTAGAGGTCTTCCAGGGAGTACATCAACTCATCTAAATATTTGCCTAGTTTTATAACAGACTACATAAAATGCACTACCGGAGTCAGCACAAACTAAAATTTCATATAGAAGATCACTTGTTTTATATTGCTCTATATACGATACACTGAAATGTAAGTACAATATTTATATTCCAATTGATTTATTGTATAATTGTGATTAAAAATGAGAGTAAGCAATTTTTCAGTAATAGTGTGATGTGACACTTTTGTACTTTTATGTCTGATTTCGTAAGCAAGTAGTTTTTAAGTGAGGTGAAACTTGGGCATATGCAAGACAAATCAGACTCCTGAAAGGGGTACAGTAGTCTGGAAATGTTGAGAGTCACTGGCCTAAAGAATGTAGACATCCAATTTCCACCATAAATTAATAAGAATTGGGCCCCTGAATACTATAAGCAGCTTTGAAAGTCCTAACATAGATAGTTTACATCAACTTCTGAGGTTTAGATATATTTAGCCAGATCCTCACACAGAGTAAAATAGGATTAAAGTCAACAGAACTACACTGATTTACATCAGATGAGTTCAGTATATTCCTTGAAAAGACCTTGCTATAATATCAAGTATGCAGTACACTAATATTATTTTTAAAAGAAATTGAGAAATTCAGTGTACGAGACCATGCATGGGGTTTTTTCGGTGGGGTTTTCATGTTGCTCTCTAATCCCCACTTTGAGTATATGCGGAAGCTGATTTCCTTATTCAGACTGAGTTCATTCAGGCTGGTCATCTGAGTTCAGAGTTTCTTTCTGATCCTGGGAAGAGCATAGACCATTAGCCACCACAGATCAGAGCACTGGGGAGCTTAATGGCATATAGTGGCCCTGCTCAGAGTAATAGCATCCTGAGGGAAATGGAGCCATGGAAATGGTCTCCCAGCTGGACACTGATCAATAATACATGGAACTGCTGCCTGTAAAAGCTTTGATCAGATGCTTGTAACCAAACTGGTACTGTCTCCTGTAGGGAACAGGGAAGGGAATGGTGTGATAATGCCACCCCCATTTCCTAGTCTCATGTGGCTAAATATCATTACTACTGTATCTAATGCAGCTCCTGCAGCTATCTGTCTGGCATCTTTCAGTTTTAAGGTTTGTTCTCTGAACTCTGTAGCTATCTAAAGAGCCAGTGGAAACACTGGGTTCGTTTTCGACATTGTATAGGCAGCACTTTTCATCTCCTTTTTTCTTCAGTAGTTTGGGAGCATCTTATATTTTGTCCCCTTTCCGATGACAAATGAAAAATAATACAGTGTTTCAAAATCGCTGGTATAGTTCTGACTTTGAAAAGAACTTCTAAAGCCAAAATCTTTTTTAAAAAATAAGGAAAGAAATGTATATTTATGTTCAAAATATTATCCATGCCAGTGTCTAGGCAACAGTTTGCTTCTGACCCATTTCAAGCTTAGGATAATTTTGTGAGCTAAAAATCACCTAAACTGTATTTCTGGAAAGCTGTTAAGATTTTATTAAATAACGTTTTTAGCTTTTCCAAGTAGATCAGTCGAATAATGTTACTATTAAACTCACAGTTTTGAAACCGATTAGGAATTCTTCCTGTATTTGCTATTCATTGCATGCTAGCAGAACGGTTAGTTCAGAATTGCTGCATATAAATGATGTTTTTATACACATCTCCTGGTCTTTTTAACCTGTAGGTTGTTGATAAAGACATTTCAGGGTCTAGTATGAATAAAGTACTAAAGGAAATAGGGCGTGTTTTTTTAATAATTAGAGTAATTAACCATTGGAACAACAAGAGTCATGGTGGATTCTCCATCACTGACAATTTTTAAATCAAGATTGGAAGTTTTTCTAAAAGATCTGCTCTAGGAATTATTTTTGGGTAAGTTCTTTGGCCTGTATTACACAGGAGGTCAGACTAGATTATCACAATGGTCCCTTCTGGCCTTGGAATCTATGAATCACTGGCATTAGCAATTCTGCACTACTATTTTTCAGTTAGATTACAGATTATTAGATAAAGTCAACCAATTTCTGACAGTTCTTAATGTACATTCTCAGTAATTCAGTAATTGTGTTGTCAGCACAAAAAAAATGTGTTACATAGTGCAAAGAAGTAAACAAATCAAATTACCTTTCAGGAAATGTATGTTGTTTATTCCAAGGTATATCAGACCTGATGCAGAGCCAGCAGGTTAATTCTGTGCTTACAGGATAGGAGTTCAAGTCAGATAGATGTGTAGCTGCCTACTGGAACAATCCTGATCTCCAGTTGTAGTCCTCCCTCCTCAGTGGCTCTGTGACTCGTCTTGGGTTGTTAGTGTGCCTTCTCTCCATTATGTTTGACAGCATACATAGAGAAGTTAGATAAAAATACACAATACTCTTGCTGGAAGGTTTGTTACGAATTATACCCAATAGGTCACGCACAGGAACTGCTGCGAATTATGCCCGATAGGTCATGCACAGTTTGAGTCTAGGCTGAGGCACATGAACAAAGTCCACAGCTGCAGAGTTTCCAAAGATACTAAGTTTATTACGCTCGAGCGTGGTGCCCCCCTGCTAATTAGGAGGGGACCCCGAATGCAGGGTATACAGAGATTATATGTCTTTTAGCAAAGCATGTTGCCCTCGTGCATCAGAAACTTTAGCCAATAGACAAACCCTTTTTTAATTTATTATTTATTTTTGCTAAGTGCATTTTTTGTGCTAAACCATTATTTTAACTACACAACATGCAATGCACCAGTAGCCTTTTTATTAGGATGGGAGGCTTACATCAAGGCCAGGAGGCAGGGAGTTAGTAACAGACAAAGAACAGAAACCGGGAGTCGAGACAGGCTGGAAACAAGCGGGGGGTTTTCACAGGAATGCAGTATCTAAGGAACACTCCTCCTGGTGCATGATGTGTTTGCTTTTAGACAATGGTGGGCCCCAAACCAAAATGGAGTCACATATGCACATATGCTAACTTTTCCTTAACAGGTTGCAATGTAACACTGTTGAGAACAATAGTGCACAAGAACCGAGAGAGAGACAGCAAGTTGCTCCTTAAAACAGAGGCACAATTCAACCCGCAGCATTCTAGGCTGGTGCTCTGCACTCTGACTCTGATCACACGCATTTCTACTTAGCCTCTTCAGCTGCAAGGAGGTCCAGAAAACCCCTTACAAGTTCAAGTGATCGTTTATCATGTTAACATGGTTTTCAATACCCTTCATTCTCCTTCCCCTCAAGAGCAACTGAGGGGCCATATCTCCTCTTATTGCTGGAACCCACCACCCTACAGCAAATGAACTGAACTCAGTCCATACTCTCTGGACTGAGACTCTCTGGACTCAGTGTTGTTGTAGCCTTGTCAGTCCCAGGATAAGAGAGACAGAAGGTGGGTGAAATAAAATCTTTTACTGGACCAACTTCTCTGAGTGAGAGACAAGAATTCACAGCTCTTCTTCAGGTCAGATGCGTGTAAGCTTGAAAACTTGTCTCTCTCACCAACAGAAGTTGGCCCAATAAAAGATATTACCTCACCCACCTTGTCTCTCTGGACTCAGTTTGTTAGAGAAGTGTTCCATATGTAAATAGTTAATGGATGAGATCCCAGTAAGTGGCACCCAAGAAGATGGACTAAAGTTCTTGGTTTTCTAGGACCAATAATTATTGTGCTCTACAAATGGCTTCCTCTGGCTGCACTTAACAGCAGCTCCTGTCACAGTTCATATGTCTGGGCAGTCCCAGCCACATCCGGGGTCTGCAGTTGGCTGCCCAGGCATGTGAGTCATGCTGTTTGTACGGCCCCTATAGACTATTCATGTCTCAAGCACATGAGTAAGCAGACCCTTGAGGTCCTGTGGGTCCTAACCCTCTCTGTAGCTTCCAGAGGGCAGTTGGCTATAGGTGTAATGGCACAAATATGAACATAATTAACATACAAATAAATAGCTCTAGAAGATAGAGCCACCAGATTTGATATATGCTTTCCCTGACATCCCAAGATTAGATGATGGGAAATGACAAAATGGGAAATGACTGCCTAGGAAGGAGTACTGCGGAAAGGGATCTGGCGGTCATAGTGGATCACAAGCTAAATATGAGTCAGCAGTGTAACACTATTGCAAAAAAAGCAAACATCCTTCTGTGATGTATTAGCAGGAGTATTGTAAGCAAGACACAAGAAGTAATTCTTCTGCTATACTCTGCGCTGATTAGGCCTGAACTGGAGTATTGTGTTCAGTTCTGGGCACCACATTTCAGGAGATATGTGGACAAATTGGAGAAAGTTCAGAGAAGAGTGACAAAAATTATTAAAGGTCTAGAAAACATGATCTATGAGGGAAGATTGAAAAAAAGTGGGTTTGTTTAGTCTGGAGAAGAGAAGACTGAGAGAGGACATGATAACAGTTTTCAAGTACATAAAAGGTTGTTACAAGGAGGAAGGAGAAGAATTGTTCCCGTTAACGTCTGAGGATAGGAGAAGAGGCAATGGGCTTAAATTGCAGCAAGGCGGTTTAGGTTGGACATAGGGAAAAACTTCCTAACTGTAAGGGTAGTTAAGCACTGGAATAAATTGCCTAGGGAGGTTGTGGAATCTCCATCACTGGGTATTTTTAAGAGCAGGTTGGACAAACAATTGTCAGGTATGGTCTAGATAATACATAGTCCTGCCTTAAGTGCAGGGGACTGGACTAGATGACCTCTCGAGGTCCCTTCCAGTTCTATGATTCTATGATATCTAAATATCAAACACCAACAATGACTTAGGCAGCAGACTGATTTGAACATTGTCTTGGAGTCTGGGGCCTCAGTCTTGCAAACACTTACATGCTTATATTTAAGCACACAAATAGCCCCACTGATCTGAATGGACTTTGGATTCAACCAAATATAGATAATGAAAGTTATGCCATTTTTCTTGATCTAAATTAAGTAAAAGAGCGGGCCCATTTAGCAACAAACAGTATAATAACATTGCGTGAGATTTGTACCTCCAGGCATTGGAATCCCTCAGGGGATCATTGGCATGGAAAATGAATGAGGCTCAATAGATGGGGTGGATAAAGGCATTGCTTTTGGTTGGATCATATTTACACAAAATCTGTATAATGCTGCTGAAAAGCATTGAATGGAGGCTTGTGATTTGCAGAGTTAAAACAATTTCATTTGCAGGCAGAAAAAAAAGCTTTTTTACATTCTTTATCATTGTAATGCCCTGAATATCTGGAGAAACTTTGATAGCTATAGCAAGTGATAAAAAGCATAGAGCAATGAGAATAGGTAGCAAAGCATTCCCTTGCCTTGTGCTGCTGTTTATGGAGATAGTTTGTGATGGGAAGATGTTCAGACAAAGGAATGCACGTGGAGAATTGTAGAATTGTAGAACAGTTTGATGGAGGCTATAAATTGATGTCCATAACTAAATTCCTCCTGTACTGCAACAGAATGGTCCCAAAGAGCTGCATCAAATACCTTTTCTGTGTCTAATACTAGGATACAGGCTGCTATTGGTTGGGTATTTTAACATGACAAATGTTTTGTTTTTTTAAATTTCCATTATTTTGCCCACTTTATTCTTCCCTGCTCTCATTCATGATTGTCATCTTTCCTTTCTCTGTGAGGTTAAAGTCATTGATAATTTTCCTTAACTGACCATGCCACCTCCTCTAGTCTTCACCAGAATTTTAAGCAGACCCTTGAACTCAAATGTTAAACGGCAGTATGTAATGTTTTTATTGTCAGGTTTACTTGAAGTCTAACTTTATTCATCTTGTTTGGTTTTAATTAAGACAGGACAAACATCCTAGTAAAAGTCCAATTATAATTTGCAATTCTGTTAGTCACTGAGAGAAGAGATAATTTATGCTGGCATTTTCAAAGGGTATTAGGTGCCCGGCTCTAATTGAAAGCCAATACAAGTTGAATGCCTAATTCTCTTAGCCCCCTGTGAAAGCCCGATCCTAAGTTTTCCAGTCTTAAAAAGCTATCAAAGGAAGACTGCTGACAGACTCAAAGAACATCTGAGTTATCATGTAGAGCAATGCTTCTCAAGCTATCTGATGTGGGGGACCGGCAATTTTTTTTCCCAATGTGCGCGCAGACTGGCAGCCGATGGCTCGCGGACTGGCAGCGGTCCGCGGACCACCACTTTGAGTAGCCACAGCTACATTCCCTACATCAGTGCTAAGGAGACAATTGTAACAGGACCTTTCTCTTTGAGTTCCAATTTGGAAGAATGCAACCTCCTTCTGCTTGAGTTTACAAAGGTGTACATTTGGCATGATGATTCACAGTTCCCAAGCAGATATGGATACATAGGGGAAGCCAGTTGTTGAGTGACCTTCCCCATCAGTCCCAATGCCTAACTGGGCCATGAATATCTCCTTGTCCAGTTTTGCTGCAGGAGGTGCAGGGAAATCAAAGTAGTTTGCACAGATTCCCCAGAAGCATGGGGCCCCAGTTTGTTCCTTGTACTTAAGGATGCAAAAACAAGAACTACAGCAATGACTGAATGATTAGTCTGTCTGTGTCTATAACTTTGTCCATGATGATAGGATGAGGATGCTGATGGAGGCAGGCATTTACTGTGTGAGAACAGCTGATGTTTTTCAGATCCAAAGGTCTAAGGTGAGATTGCCCAGAGCCGGGCCCTATGTATGTATATATCTGAACTGCTCCTAACAAAGTCATAATGACAAAAATAATGCATGACTGAGATGAAGACCGCTGATGTATCAGATTGTGCTGCTGGAAGGAGTTCTCACAATACATCTGAGGCTGAAGCCTAGCAGGCAATCGGATCTTCTGAGTTGCTGACCTCTCCTGAGAAGCCTCATTTCACTGAGTGGAACATTCCCCTGCTGATCGAGAAAATGTATAGTGTTGCCGACTCTTGCGATTTTACTGCAAGTCTCGCGATATTTGGTGTCTTCCTGAAAGCCCCAGGATCCCAGTGATTCTGTGAAAATCTCAAATTTGATTTTTAAAGCAAGTTTCCAGCCCTTAGAGTTGCGCAGAAAAGCTTGAAGCATAAACCTGAAAGGTTCAAACACCAAAATACAAATAAGAAACCTGAAATGTCGTGTTTTGGGGTTTTTTTTTTTTTTAATCTCTCATGATCTTTTGGGGGGCTGACTTGTGATATTGGAAGGGTTGGAGTTGATAATACTGCAAGAAATCATGTCATTTTATGCAGATTTGGGCTGATGAAAGAGAATTGTTTGCACTAATTACACTATTTACAACCATGTTTGCTTTGTAATATGTTTATTGACCCTGACTCATTACGGAAAATCTGTGCATGTTCATTATTCTAATGAAAATAGTCTGTAAAATGTTACCCTCTCATTTTCAGTGTAAATATTTTCTCTCTGGTTGATCTTTTGTTTCTTTTTTTTTAGTTACACCAGCAGAGTTGTTTCCAATGGACTTAAGGCACAAATTAATAACCCAGAATTGAAAGTCAAAGGATTAGACCCTCTCATCAGTCATTTAATTGACAGACTTCATCATTTTAACCAGGTAAGTAAGTCTCTCATTTAAAAGTTTTTCCACATTGGGTCTTAGAAGGGATCTGAAGGTAAAAACACTGGGGTATATTGTATGCTATACTGAAGCACAGAACCAAAAGAACAGCACAGTGGAATGGTGGTAAACTGGTCTATAAACTACTTTTGTGCCTTGGGAGCTGGTCTAATTTATGGCACCCTTCCCACAGCTGTCAATGGGCTGCTCTGCAATCCAGAATCCCTGTAGTGCTGAGGGCTGGGGAGATGCCTCCTTATCTGCAGCCCCATTCATTACACAGGGGCCTGTGACAAGTGTGAAGTTGCCTATGCCATCCTGTGGTGTTCCTAGGCTGGTGGAATTTTCCTCCAGCCTGGAGCAGACTTGTTTGCTGCCAGAGTGAATCCCCAAATCCGTGGTGACTGAATTCCATAGAATACCGTAGTCAGGATACAGAGTGTGACTAGGTCAATTAACCTCGTGTGCAACTTTCAAAATGTTTCCTTGCCTGAGTGTGATTTCTAACCTTTCCAACCATAAAAGGAAAGATGATCTGCCAATAGCTGTACCAGAAACATGATTAACCTAGTCTGCATAAACTTTCAGCTCATGCTTCCTTGGTTGTGCTTGCTGTCCAACCGGAACTGCTGTGTTTCGGTGCTGAATCCATCGTGATTCTATTGTACTATTTCTTCAGCACAACTCTTTGCAAGTTGCAGAAATAGCGTCAGTCTAAATGAGCTAGAGCTAACAGATTTAACAGCAATTGATTTTCATTTAAAGTAGACGTGTTTTCTTGTCCAGTTGAAAGAATATTTACAGCTTGGGTCATCAAAGTCTGCAGTGTTTATACATGAACTCTTCCCTAATTTTTCACCATAAGAGAGTGGTATAGCACGAGACTGAAAATAGGCAGTTTATAGGCAATGGTTATTGGACCTGACCTCATCTGCTCTGGAAGGTATGGAAGAGAAAGTAATCTGCACCAGATAATGTGCTAGAGTGAATTATTTTCTTCCTGGGTCTGGGAGGAAGCAAGGAACTGAGTAGCTATGACTCTGTGTCATAAGTTGGTCCTGGAGAAGCACAACTTTGTACTGCTCCTTACCCAGGGTTTGTGGCAAATCCACAATCTAGCCATCAATTAGTACTGCTATTAAATTTAAGCTGGTTCTAATATTTATCTAGGCTGAAGATTTAGGGATTCTTTGTATTATGCTGTTTGATTTAACTTGCCATTGGGAATTATAACTTCCAGAAGGATGTGGTATTTAATATTGCAGTGAAATAAGTATTATTAAGCTAGATTGGGTAAAGTGAGTATTCATTATTTATTGGCTTTTGCATGTTATCAAATAGTGTTAATTTACTTTATAAATAGTAATTATAATTGATCTGTGTAATAGTTTTCTATAAACTCTGACAATCAAATGTAATTAGAAATAGATTGTCTGTCTGAATGTCTGTATAACCACTATGCTGGTCACGCAGCTCTGACCCCAGCAGCCTGTCAGCAAACACCAGCCATGCTCTGGCTTCCAACAGCCTTGGTTACTACTTGCAAAGTAATCCCAATACACCGCCAGTCCTAGATTTCCCCCGCGCTGTGCAGCTCTTTCAGGTCCATTGCCCCTTTAAGGAGATCAACATAGAAACATAAAATCGTAGGATTGGAAGAGACCTCGGGAGGTCATCTGGTCCAGTCCCCTACATTCATGACAGGAGTAAGTATTATCTGCACCATCCCTGACAGGTGTTTGTCTAACCTGCTCTTAAAAATCTCTAATGATGAAGATTCTACAACCTCCCTAAGCAATTTATTCCAGTGCTTAACCACCCTGACCGTTAGGAAGTTTTTCCTAATGGCCAACTTAAACTGCCCCTGCTGTAATTTAAGCCCGTTGCTTCTTGCCCTATCCTCAGAGGTTAAAGAGAACAATTTTTGTCCCTCCTCCTTGTAACAGCTATTTATGTACTTGAAAATGGTTATCATGTCCCCCCTCAGTCTTTTCTTCTCCAGACTAAACAAACCCAGTTTTTTTTCAATCTTTCCTCATAGGTCATGTTTTCTAGACCTTTAATCATTTTTGTCTCTCTTCTCTGGACTCTCTCCAGTTGTCCACATCCTTCCTGAAATGTGACACCCAGAACTGGACACAGTACTCCAGTTGAGACCTAATCAGTGCAGAGTAAAGCGGAAGAATTACTTCTTGTGTCTTGCTTACAACACTCCTGCTAATACATCAGAAGGATGTTTGCTTTTTTTTTGCAATAGTGTTACATTGTTCACTCCTATTTAGCTTGAGATTCACTATGACCCCCCAGATCCCTTTCCGCAGTGCTCCTTCCTAGGCAGCCATTTCCCATTTTATATGAGTGCAACTGATTTTTCCTTCCTAAGTGGGGTACTTTGCATTTGTTCCAATTGAATTTCATCCTATTTACTTCAGTTTCTCCAGTTTGTCCAGATCATTTTGAATTGTAATCCACCAAAGTACCTGCAACCCCTCCCAGCATGGTATTGTCTGCAAACTTTATAACTGTACTCTCTATGCCATTATCTAAATCATTGATGAAGATATTGACCAGAACCAGACCCAGAACTGATCCCTGCAGGACCCTACTCATTATGCCGTTCCAGTTTCACTGTGAACCAGTGATAACTACTCTCTGTAAATGATTTTCCAACCATTTATGCACCCACCTTATAATAGCTCCATTAAGGTTGTATTTCCCTAGTTGGTTTATGAGAAAGTCATGGAAGACAGTATCAAAAGCCTTACAAAATTCAAGACATACCACATTTACCCCCCACCTCCTGCCCCTCCCACCACAAGGCTTGTTACCCTGTCAAAGAAAGCTATAAGATTGTTATGACATGATTTCTTGGCAAATCCATGCTGATTGTCACTTATCTTATTGTCTTCCAGGTGTATGCAAATTGATTGCTTAATTATTTGCTCCATTATCTTTCCGGGTACCGAAGTTAAGCTGACTGGTCTATAATTCCCCAGGTTGTCCTTATTTCCCTTTTTACAGATTGGCACTATATTTGTCCTTTTCCAGTCCTCTGGAATCTCTCCCATCTTCCATGACTTTTCAGAGATGATCGCTAGTGGCTCAGATATCTCCTCAGTCAGCTCCTTGAGTATTCTAGGATGTATTTAGGCCCTGGTGACTTGAAGACATCTAACTTGTCTAAGTAATTTTTAACTTGTTCTTTCCCTATTTTAGCCTCTGATCCTTTCTCATTTTCACTGGAATTCATTATGTTAGATGTCCAATTTCACTAACCTTTTTTGTGAAAACTGAAACAAAAAATCATTTAGCATTTCTGCCATTTCCACATTTTCTGTTATTGTGTAATGGGCCTACCCTGTCCTTGGTCTTCCTCTTGCTTCTAATGTATTTGTAGAATGTTTTCTTGTTACCCTTTGTCTCTAGCTAGTTTAATCTCATTTTGTGCCCTGGCCTTTCTAATTTTGTCCCTACATACTTGTGTTATTTATTTATATTCATCCTTTGTAATTTTACCTAGTTTCCATTTTTTGTAGGACTCCTTTTTGAGTTTCAGATCACTGAAGATTTCCTGGGTGGTCTCTTGCCATTCTTCTGATCTTTCTTATACATTGGGATAGTTTGCTCTTGTGCCCTTAATAATGTCTCTTTGAAAAACTGCCGACTCTTTTGAACTGTTTTTCCCCTTGGACTTGCTTCCCATGGGATCTGACCCACCAACTCCCTGAGTTTGCTGAAGTCTGCCTGCTTGAAATCCACTATCTTTATTGTGCTCTTTTCCCTCCTACCATTCCTTAGAATCATGAACTCTACCATTTCATGATCAGTTTCACCTAAGTTGCCTTCCACTTTCAAATTCTCAACCAGTTCCTCCCTATTTGGCAAAATCAAATCTAGATCAGCCTCTTCACCTTCTGAAATAAGGTGCCTTAAATGGAGTTACCCAAACAATTCACAGCTCTGGATTAGTTTTAATTAAAGAACAAAATAAATTTATTTAACTCCAAAGAGAGATGTTAAGTGAATACAAGTAATGAGTCATTAAAGTCAGAAATGGTTACAAAAGAAATAAAGATAAAACATTTTCTAAATTTAACAAGTTAGACTTGCTTCAAGGTGAAGTTTTACCACAGGTTCCCAATATCATTGCTAACCAACTTTCAGGTCAGGATCTGCTCCCAAAGTCTATAGGCTGTTTCTTTTCTCTCCTTAGGTGGAAAAAGAGAGAGATGGATAGGGAGAGATACTTGAGGTGCTTTCGTCCTACTTTAATAGCTCAGTCACCCTTTGAAATATATTGTCCTGAGAGTTACCCCTAAATAAAGTGCCTTTCAGCTGTGAGGCTTGAGACATGAGACTGTGAAAGAGATTTCATGCTGTTTTCTTGAATGTGGATGTTTTCTTGTCTCCTGTCTTCCCTCTTGTTTCAGGACCCTGTTTACACCTTATATGTGAATTGAGGTAAACATACATTCCTTTGTTTAGGAGCTGCTTGACCAGTCCTGCCTAATCAGGGCTACGTGGGTTTGAACATGTGTCACCAACATCATGCAGGGAAAATTCATAACTTCACATATAACGTTTTCCCATGGTATTACTAACCAGCAAGTTACTCAATTTCAAATGATACCTCACAAGGCATATTTTGTACAAAGATTATTACAATGGTGTATAGGGTGTGAATATAAGGGTGCATTCAGTCACACAGGTGAACTGAATTTAAAGAATAATAATTCTCTTTTATTTCCCCCCTAGATAATATAAAGGGTCGAATTTAACATATGTGACAAATAATGTTTTATCTTTGTTTATTCTTAACTATTTGAAATTTGCTACCTTGCTGTGTGTAGTAACTTCAGGTTTTCTTTACAGAATGGATTCTGGAGAAGGATGGGGTTCAGAGGGTAAAGGGGTAAGGAGGAACGTGTTTTCTCATGAGTGATTTGAAACAATGACACTAGTAAGCGAGCATCTCTTTGACTGATGTTGCTTAACTGTAGAAACACAAGTCCCTCCCTGGAAGGGAGAGAAACATGGATTTTAAGAGTGCCAAAGAAGCTGACTGTGAGTCTGAAGGATCAGTTAGGGATGTAAGAGGAGAGAGAATAAGCTCTGACATGTAAGACCTAAATTGGGCAATGAAGGAGATTTTTACCCTCTATAGAGAAAGAAAAAGTAGATTGAATCTGCTGACCATGGTCACCAACGGAGTTGAGGGGCTAAAGTCCCTGACCTAAACAGCATCACATAGAGATTTGCCTCGGTGCTGTGTCACAAGTCCGTGTTCACGCAGAATGTCTGGACGTCTATCTATAACTCTCTGATTCTGCTCTGTTAAGGTGCAAATTTTTAACAGTGAGGGTAATCAACCTTTGGAACAACTACCCAAGAATTGTGGTGGATTTTTCATAAGTGGAAATATTTAAATCAAGAGAGGATGTTTTTGTAAAAGATATGCTGTAGTTGAAATAAGAATTAATTCAGGGAAGTTCTGTGGGCTGTGTTACGTAGCGGGGTCTGGGGTGGCGGGGGAGGTCACACTAGATGATCAAGGTGGTCTCTTCTGGCCTTAAATTCTCGCACTCTGAACAGCTGAGGATCTTTTGTGTAAAGTAGTTATTCCTTTGTGTAACTCCGTGAGGGGTGATTTTACCTCCAAAGCTAAAGAGGCGGCCAGTGTTAATATCCTCTTGGTTCCTAAACCCTTCATGTTTGGTATCAGTTTCAGGAATGGAAGCTGGGCTCATTGTAAAACTGCAGTGGCTGGTATTTCTCAGCTGGTACTTCACAAACAATCTGTACTGTACAACTTGTTCACTTGTAACATGCATGTAGGGTAAAATGCTGCCCACACTGAAGTCAAGGGAAGCTTGTCTATTGTCTTCAGGTGGAGCGAGTATTTCACCCCTAATATTTTTGAATATCAAATAGATTTGCAAATAAAACTGGCTCACAAATGCTTCTCAGAACCAAGATTCACTAAATTTTGCATTCGGCCCATTCTATTGTTTGCATCACTGACATATATATTTTAATACTCTTTACTCCAGTTATAGAAGCCGCCTCACATATCAACAGAATTATTAATTGAGTTACAATCGCAAAATCCTTATTACTCTTGATAATGCACAAGCATCAGATCAGATGGAATCCCAGGTTGATTTTGAAGAAATAGCAGTGAGAAATAACATGTTTTCTACTCTTTTGTAAACAAAGTTGATGTGATCTGGGATTCACTGAGAAATGATAAATATGAAATCCCACACTGCCTCTTTTTAGAGGCACTTTTCAGCAAAAGCCATGCTTAGGTATTTTTAATGTATTTTTTCATTTGCCAAGTTCAAACATGACAGACTTTGAGACTGAGGTTAGAAATCCTAAAGGATCAATTATATTGGAAATTTGATGAGAATGTTAGGAAACTGACAAAGCATTTACTGCAGGCATTCTCTAAGATTATATGTTCTCCAATTTAACTCTCCACTTTGTCACACTTGTGTGTAATAAAACATAACCTAAGTCCTCTGACATTTCTGAGACTACAAAGATTGTAAGTGTTGCCAGGAAAAGACGTGAATATTCAAAAGTCTGGTCCTAATTCAGCAAGGCAATGGGACTTATATGCACAGGTTAACTAAGAAATGCATAGACTGCAAATGAGACAATTTTAGCAAAGATTGAAGTAATGAAAGATTTGTTACAAGTACTGTGAGCCAGCAATAGTTGAATCTTCAAAATGGATTAAATCAGGTTAAGTATAGGACAATTCAGTAAATTAGCTTACCTAGTGCTTAACTGAAATGTAGGTACTGTATATGCAACATTTTCAGGCTGATATAAAATTGACCACCTAAGCATATGTGTTCTGAGACTTTTTCTATTATAAATAAGTGTAGAATTGCATGGCAGGCTGAAGATTGTGGAATTTACTCCCATAGAAACTGAGGGTGACATAACAAACCTCATCACTTTCAGATCCAAATATAAACTACAGAGGAAATGATATACAGAAACTATATGCATGCAAATCTCACTGGTAGTTTCATAAATACTAGCAGGAAATGTGCATTGCCAGTGAGAACTAAAGACAGACTTAATGAAATCTAACATCTATTCTTTAAAGTTCTCATAACATCAGGAAGCTTGAAAGAGATTATGTGACTTTTTCTGTTTATTCTTTTTATGCTCATTTTCACTACTACCACAGGGGGTAATGATGGCTGATCTCTCACTCCAGAAAAACCAATAGGTGGATTACCAAATTACCTAATCAATTTTGCATAGTCGTTTCCCCCCACACACACCTTCTCCTCCCCTCCTTCTGTTTTGTTTTTATAGTGTGCATCTTAATTATATCTATAGACAGTTTCTTCCCCCCCACAGCCACCCTCCCATGCTGGGAGTCAGACATCTCTCTCTTAATGGGATAGAAACTTAATGCTCCCAGCCCTGAGATAATGTATGGCCCTTTTCCATAACCCACTTGAAATGAAGAGATTCATCTCAGCACTTAACACAGTCCAGCCCACTGAGAGACAAAGACCCCAGGATCACATGTAATTTTCAGTTTCTCTAGAAATATACAGGCACAAGTATAATTAATATTTCATAACACATACTTGAGGAATCCGATCTTGTCATATCTGTCACAGAAAAGATGCCACCATTGGTTTGACCCCACTGTAAAAAAAGTCTAGCTGTAATTTAGCACTCTTTGGTTTCTTTGTGAAAGCAAGCACGTATCTGTCATATACAGTTCTTGGTGAGGCATCTTTGTTTTCATTGCTTTTGGCTTTTCTAATGTATTGTTACATTGCCTTGTCAATCAAAGATGAGACAAAGTGCCCTGCATTCTGTTGTTGGATATCTTTGACTACCCCAAAGGAATTTTCTTTAAACACTCTTTCTCTGTTAAGCAGTGCATTGTATAGCAGTGCTGCCTTGAAGTGGAAGACTTTAGGCTAAGTGATGTCACTTCACTGTAAAATACTGCCCATATATGAGCAGTAATGCCTGTAGATTTCAGATGAGAGTACTCACTGTTTAGCTTTCATTTTTACTTAGGACCTTATATTTAACTCAATTGCTCCAGTTGGAAGAGAAAATAAAATCACAGGAAACCTGCTGCATACATTGGGTTGGGGCCACACAGGGACCTATCCATACAACATAGTTATGTTCCTCTCTGAGGGCATTGTAAGCTACTGCTGCCCTGAGAAGAGTAATTCCCTAGGCCAATTTGGAGCATCTGTTTTTACAACTTATGAATTATGCCCAGACTCCACAGGCTTAAAACTAGAGCTGAGAAAATTATTATTTTTGGATTCAGTGGCCAAACCAAAAAAACACTCCAAAAATTTGATTAGTTTCAAACCAGAACTGATTTTTTATCCAGTTTTCCCTCACAGAAACACGAAACTGAAAAAAAAAATATTTTGGGTCAAACAAAACAGATTCAAAAACATTTTCTAATAAAAATATTGATTCAAAAGGACATTTTGAATCAACATTTCATTTTGAAATGACACAGTTCATTTAGAGACCAAATGTTAACACTCCCCAGCTGGGATTTTTCCATACCTCAGGTAGGATACAAATGGGCTACAGGAGGGAGACCCAACAATGGTAGGAGACAGTGTTACTGGGGTCCTGCAATGGACAGAACATGGAGAGATTTAGATCATCAGGAATGAGGAACTGGCCCCAGGCCCCCTGCAGATCTCTGCCTTCCATAAGAACTGGTGGTCCTGTCCATTGTTCTCTGCTACACGTCCAGCCCACCTCAGAGGTAGAGCAGCAGCTGACCATGGGTTGAATTCCTCCTCTTAGTGAGTCCTCCTTTTTGTGGCTTTTAATGTCAGAAGGGGGTGTCTTTATTCTCTGACAGCCTGAACCCAAATTGTCAAATTTTTAATCACTATGATATCTATATTCATGATTTCTGCTGCTGTATGTCTCCCCTGACCCTTACAGCTACTTTAAACAATTGAGCTATGCTGTATGAAAATGACCTATCTTCATTTTATCATTAATGAATTTCAACAAAAAGTATTATCTGTGACCCTCCTTTCCTGGAGCCATTGAATGTAATCATTAGCAATACAGAAAGCCAGCAGCTTTGTTCAGCAAAAAATATCTGGTCTTCTTTGAAATGAACAAAAAATGATTATGTAGATTTAGAAATATACTATTACAGATTCTTATGCAACTTCAGTGCACTGTGTACCAGGAAGAAGGAAACTATAAGAAGGAATTTTTATATAAAAGAAGGGATGGTTTGCCCCATAACTGCTATTTCAACACTGTATATGGGACCCAGTCTTCCCCTGTTGACGTTAATGGATGTCTTTCCACTGGTTCATTAGAACTTGGATTGATTCATAATTACGGTTTGTAAATCTGATAGCTCTACATCAAAACCATAGGTTTCCATATAGCTCTCTGGAGATGTAACAGTAGGAGGTTTTAGTGATAGTCATGTGTGCTGATCCCTTTTCCTGATATTATTATATTACTAAAACCATTTATTAGAAGCCCATCATTGTGGTATCTGGATGCCTTGCAAGTTTTAAGTTGAGACAATCAGCATCTCACTAATAGAGACTATCCTGCCCGCTGCTTTGCCAGTCAGGTAGGAAACCAGGAGTTAATCAATTGGGAAGACCTGTGTAATCGAGGTGCTTCTGGTGACTAGGTTTAATAGTGACACTTTAATAGTGACTAGGTTTGCACTTAGTTTGTAGTCCCACAGAGAGGAAATTCTAAGTATGTATTTTGCTTTTAACTTCCTTTCTATGTAACCAAAGTTTAGGGCTGCTGAAGCGAAATTCCCATTGTGTTCATTCTCATGCATTTAAGAGAGAATTTTATTTTCCTTTTTCCCATGAGTCCATAAAAAAGGAGTCCATATTGAACTGAGTTTTGATGGTTATTTGTTAGAGTAATTTAATTATTGATGCCCTTTAAAAGACGTTAATCTCTCCAGATGAGAGGCAGAAAACTGTGAATGTGGCAGCCTATTTATTCATCAAAGGCATTGTCAAGGCTTGTGTCTTTTCTGTTTGGGCACAGCAGCAAACAACTTTAAAAGCACAAGCCACAATAGCTTTTAAAGAAGTCCAAATTAGCTAGAATAAGTTAGAAATGTTGCTAGTTTTAAATATATTAAGATTGCTGTGTGTACAGTATTTTGGTATAACCAACAGTCTCTACAGGGATCACCACTCCCACTCCCACTCCAAAACCTGTGCAGGGGGTCATGAAGGGAGGAAAACTCCATGAGAAGTAACCCAGAAGTAATTCAAAAGTAAAACCTCCAGCAAAAGTGGTCAGTGTACACGACTATCACTGAAACCTCCTAATGTTGTGTCTCCAGGGGTATCCATCAAGGAGACACTCTCTAGAAATGTCAGCAATTTGCCCTCCAAATCCAGATTTCTCACATTCCCTTTGAATCTTGATCAGTCTTCTAGGGACAAGAGCCGTTCGCATGGTTGTGACAGATAGTATCCAATAGTATCCAAATTCACCAAGGAGCTGTAATAGTGACATAAATTAATTAATTAGACCAGTGTAAACCCCTATGCAGGCAAAGAATGTGACTTCTACAGGTGTAGCTAAATTTAGAATGTACAAAAATAAGCTACACCAGTGCAGCCCATCCCATCAATTGAGTGAAACCGGTGCAAATTTCCTTAAAGTAAACAGACCTCAGAAGACATGAGTAGTAAAAACATAGTTGAATTGTGTGGAGATTTATTTAATCTCTTTTTCATGTCCCACTGGTGCAGTTATATAATTGGTTACTTTTTAAGCTTTTTCTAAACATTTTCAAAGGTTGCCCAGTTTTTCCCCCCAGAGATGTGCTCAGTTGCAAAAACACCCCTGGAGCAAAATTTTAGGGAGAGTATCTGATAACATTATAATTTATTATTAATTTAGGACCTGAGCCAACAGGTATTCACAACTCCCACTGAAATCAATGAAGTTTTGTTTACTTTAGGACTGCAGCTTCAAGGCCACCGTTTTTTTGTAAAATGTATTGACTTGAGATATAATTACACAGGTAATTATGAATTGGGAACATTCTGCAGAATTAAAATAGCATAAAGATTTACCAGAGACAGAGATCATGTAAAATGCTGACTCAATTAAACACAAATAAAACAGGGTTAAATAAGACAACTCTGAATCTCTACTAAATCCTACATATCTTATCTGTTGTCAAATATATAATGCAAAAATTCCCATTTATTATTCATATGTGGTATCTTAGAGTATAGTATACCATTTGTCTCAAGTATTGTCAAGAAATTATTTGCCCAGACGGGTCATTGTATATGTTTTGTTTTGTTTTTGTTCATTATGGAAAATTAATTGTAAATCAAAATCACATACTGGCTTATTGCAGTGACTTGAGCCAAATGAGGAAAAAAGTACTACTGTTTCCATTTATAGCTGAGCTGAAACATTTCACATGTGTGAGAAACACAGAAAAGGAATATCTCATCCTTTAAAGAGACAGACTGCCCTAGGATGTGAATGTGTGGCACTAGTCAACACTAATTAGCTGGATCCTGAGCTGCTGTTAGTTGGCATAGCTCCACTGAAATGAATTGTGTATCTTGTTGTGTGATGAGTGGAAGTGGAGAGGGAGGGGCAGGTTTTTGAAGGGATCTAATTTGTTGTGTCACCAGCAGCCCAGGTATGCAAAACAGGCGTGGGCTGGTATCTCTGGAGCTCTAGGACCTCATATGTAACAGTGGGGCCACTCAGGATGGTTACTAATGATTGGTTTCCTATAAATCTGCCTTCCACTTCGCTTATAGACAATGAAACAGATCTGGCCTGCAGAGAGCTGTGCAGAAGCATTCTAGGGCAGAATTTGTCATGTCGATGTCATTTGTATTAAAACAAATGTTAGGAAAGGGTTAGAAATGCACTCATTGAGTTAAGCAAGGCCTGCAATTAGGGACAATTCTTTAAGGGGCTCATAAGCCTCCACTTGGGAGCTCTGAATTAAGTCAGACTAACCCAGAGAGTGGAACAGGTAATTGAGTTAGCTCTAATTGAGACTGACCATGTGACTTCTAACCTTCTTCTAGTACGTCTGCTCTTATGGGTATCACATTTGTGTAAAGAATCGGCATTCACTTTCTCAAGGGTGCTTTAACTTGTGAGCTATTTTCAGTAAAATCTGTATGGCCAGTACTGGCTTTTTCCTTTCCTTTGATACTGCTGCTGTTCCGCTCCTGCAGCACCACAATACTCCCCGTCTCCAGGAGTGGACCCAGAAGTGAAGACACAACCTTTATGAGGCGATGAAAGGGATGTGGCCCTGCTCTCTCTGTCCCAACTTATTACCATCTTGCTGTTGACTCCCTCAAAGCAGATGTATGCATTTGCACTCCTGTTTTGTTTCCAAAAATGGTTTGTGGCTGCATTTCTGACAGGGAGCTCTGGTGCTGTCTACCAAAGGAAGCTGTTTGCTACTATGGAAGAATGGGCAGAGGCAGGAGCCAGGAGGGAGGAAACTGCTGTAGGATGAGTGAGTGATGGAGACCAGAGGTTGCCTTGTGGATAAGGGGGAAGGGAACTTGTTGTGGGAAACCTGGCTGGGGGTATCCGAGGATAGCTGGCTCTTTGTGTTGAGGGGAACTGTCTGTGTGAGGAGGAAAGAGCTAGGGAGAACCTTCATTCACTAAGGGCCAGATTGTGACACCTTGCCCACACCGACTATTACTCCATAAGCAGTCCTTTGTGATGTAAGGTACCATCCAACCTGTGTTAAGGAGTGTCAAACTGGACATGTCGGAGGACATCATTGTCCTTGACCAAAAATGTCAAATGAGGTGAAAAAGGAGTGCATATCTTTGACAGAGGCATTAATTTATTTTTAATTGTCATTAATTTTTATTTTAATTTTTTAATATGTAGAGTATGGAACAATTATAATTTACATAGGGACATGTGGAGGTTTATTTAAAGTTACAAAGTATTTCATTATTTTTATTTCATGGTTGAAATTATTGCAATAACCCAGGGTAATGTTCTCATCACTTTAACACATGACAGTGGTATGTGACATATTGGAATATTGCCACTTCTTGGGTGGTTGTGGCAGCCAGTATTTGATCTCATTCTGAGCAACGCATCCAAGGTATGGCCATATGTTTATTTTGGGAGTTGACTTAAATCACAGTATTAGCATGGAAAAGAGGATGGGAGAATTTTGTAGAAGATCATGGTTCATTTGAGGCAGAGAAAGGGCCATCAGACTGATCTTGGTCCAAATGTGGAGTTGGGGCAAAGCTAGCAATTTTCTTGTTCCCAGTTCAAGCGCTGAATGAAGAGGATAGATAACCCCTCTCCACAAGCACTATCCAAGTATTTGGTTATTTCATACGCTTTCAGAAAAGATGTTCTAAGCAAACAATTTAAAACACATTTTAATGAAAACAAATCTACAAGTTATTCAGAGCCCAACATTTTAGCGTCCCAAGCTCAAAGCATTAGGTATTAGCTATGTATAGTGAATGGACTATGATTTATCATTTGTATTCCAGTAGCACCCGGAACCTCCAATTGAGATCAAGACCTCCTTATGAAAAATGCTGCACACATATAGAGTGAGAGATGGTCCCTGCCCAGAAAGGCTTACAAACTAAAGCCCTAATCCTGCAAACTGTAATGGTCTGCCTCTGCAGCGTCCCATTGAAGCCAGTTACAGGCATTACAACTTGCAGGATCACCACCTAAATAGATAAAACTGACATGGTGTGGTGGAAAGGGATGTATCATACAAAGAGCAGTGGTTTGCAAGAGTCAGCGCAGTTCCATGATAATCTTTGGGTGGGTTTTATTTTAATGTATTTGTATTTATTTATTATACATTAAATGTATTACAGGGCAGAGTGGGTGAGGAGAGGGAATGATAGAGAGGACCATGGGGGTCATTGTACTCTACAAGACTGGAATACAAATAATTATTATCTGGATAAACCTAGCTACATCATAATGAGTACTTTTCACTTTTTACTTTTTCTGATCCGGGAGTGGAACTAGAAACTGAGCACCAGATCTGATACTCTCTATTTTCACAGGCTTACCCCACAATAGTCCCATTGATATCAGTGCGACTACTCTTTAAGTAAGATGCTACTGAACATGAGCAAGGGTGTCTGAATGTGGCTGTGAATGAGTGAATTTCAGGAGGTTTATATGTGCCAGGATTGCAGGATCCAGCCCCAAACTGGCATTGATACCAGCAGATTGAGGAAGTCATAGTGCCATTTAGCAGAGACTCCTCTATGACAATATAATATAAAATAAGTCAGAGTTCCCTACCTACCCAAATATCCTTTTTAAATGTCTCCTAACTGTAGCTAGAGGATGTAGAGAAGCTAAAAGCTATGAATCAGTTTCATGCAATTTGTATTTCGGTAATAAATCATGCATTCCTTTTTTAAAAAGCATATGATGTAGGTGCAAGAAAAGGTCAGACAGACATCCTGATATCATAGCCTAAAATCTCTAAAGGAGAAACTAAGGTCCAAGAGCAGGCATCAGAGGAGTGCTTGATCTGCATGCTTTTTATCAGTTACTTATCTTTGGATTTCAAAAAGAAAAGCCTGATTTTGAAGACAAGTAGTACCTGGAACAAACCTTGCAGTCTTTCATTTCCACTTCAGGAAATAGTCACATATTGTTCTTATAAGGTAGGAGCAATTCCTCTTGTTTATTAGAGACAGAATTACTCCAGTGCACTTGCATCATTTGTCAGTTCAGCAAATACCGTCCTATAACAGAGAGACATTAGTTTCTCACCATATTATGCTCCTCTACAATATTGTTCATATGCTAAGTGCAAAGCAACTTAACATACTACTTATGTCTCACAACCATCCTGACTGGGTAAACTTAAACACAAAGACTAGCCTAAAATCATGCAGTGAGTCAGTAGTAGAACCAGGAATGGATCCCAGGAGTCCTTACTTGCATTCTGTGTTCTATTAGTTCTTCCGCTAAACTGGATTCAGGTAAGAACAATATATTTAGCTGTATTAATCTCATGAGCAAGAATTACCCAAATTGGTGTTCTAAAAATTGTGGTTAAAACTCCTAATTTTATGAAAGCATCATGGGATCTTTTATGACCACAAATGGTCATGACATCAGTTTTACATCTTATCCAAAAGATAGTACTTCCCGCAGCACAGTGCCCCTGGTGGCTGCTGGGGCATTTGATTAGCCCTGATTCAGTGTACCTGCCACCTATTTAATCCCCCTTCCTCTTCTCTGCTTTCTCGCTCTCTCTCGCTCACCTCAAAAGCCTCCCAGATCCTGGAACAGAGCCCTCTTCACCTGACTCCAAACTTCTAAATACATCCATTAAGCTGGGAACTGGTCTGTGTTAATAGGGTTAATATGCTAAAGTGCTGTTTTCTCCTTAATGTCTTGTAAGAATTTCCCACAATAAACTTGCAGTAAGCAGTGGGTGACTGACTTTGCCAATTCTGTCCACATATCTATTCAGGGGACACGATCATAGGACCTAATCACATCAGCCACACTATCAGAGGCTCATTCACCTGCGCATCTACCAATGTGATATATGCCAACATGTACCAGCAATGCCCCTCTGCCATGTACATTGGCCAAACTGGATAGTCTCTACGTAAAAGAATAAATGGACACAAATTAGATGTCAAGAATTATAACATTCAAAAACCAGTCGGAGAGCACTTCAATTTCCCTGGTCACTCGATTACAGACCTAAAAGTCACAATACTACAAAAAAAACCCTTCAAAAACAGACTCCAACGAGAAACTGCTGAATTGGACTTAATTTGCAAACCAGACACCATTAAATTAGGCTTCAATAAAGACTGGGAGTGGATGGGTCATTACACAAAGTAAAACTATTTCCCCTTGCTAATTTTTCCCCCTACTGTTACTCACACCTTCTTGTCAACTGTTGGAAATGAGCCATCCTGATTATCACTACAAAAGGTTTTTTTTTCTCCTGCTGATAATAGCTTCCCTTAACTGATTACTCTCATTACAGTTGGTATGTCAACACCCATTTTTTCATGTTCTCTGTATATATATATATATTCCTACTGTATTTTTCACTGCATGCATCCGATTAAGTGGGTTTTAGCCCATAAAAGCTTATGCTCAAATAAATTTGTTAGTCTCTAAGGTGCCACAAGTACTCCTCGTTCTTTTTGCTGATAGAGACTAACACGACTACCACTCTGAAAAATAGAACATCTGGTTTTAGTTATATTAATTATTTTCTCCTCTTGCATCAAGGCATAGCGATATGTTGACAGTGTGGCTTCAGCTCTCTCACTAATGCCAGAAGATTGAGTAGAAATTTTACAAACCCCCTTGCTTTAATCTTAACTGTTACTTTTTACTAGCATTTGGCTGTTTACATTTTTTTAAAAAATACTTTATTTACTGACCTTTCTTACCCAAATTAAAATATTTTGTTTCCAGCTATGATCCTATCTGAAGCCCATTTTGAAATAATCAAACACAGTATTTAAAGGCACCATAAAAGCTCGTTGACCAATGGCTGCTGATTTCACCAAGTACCACACAGTCTATGCAGTTTGCTCCTAATTCAATTCACCTTTGTGAAGATATGAGGTCAGCATGCAGCCTTGTAAGAAAAAACATAGTAGGGAATAGAAAGGAAAACTTTAACTTGGTGTTATGGGACCAGCACACAGATTCCCATAAGCATCATCCAGTTTGTCTTACTGGAAGACAGCACTAAAATGACTAACAGATTAAATGGACCAGCATTTGGTGTTGGTGTTTTGAACAGCAGGAGTATGTGCATATCAGACTGTACCCCATGGTTCTGATGCATTTACAAATATGGCCAGCTTCTGAGCATACACGAAACACCTGCCACATTTATCTGTGACTGTATGCATGAAAGTGCCCAGTGAGGTGTAGTGTGAGGTGATTAACACAAAGAGCCATGCTTTCAGGTGCAATTACAAAGCTCTCTAACCAGGAAGCTCCCCGCTGCAACACATCATGGCCCTTTTGGTAACTGTGAAACTCTATAGCCACTCCTCATCTGCCTTTCTTTATAGTAGAAGATTAAAACTTAAATTATAAATCAAAGTACATAAACACAACAGTTCAAAACAAACTTCAGATTCCTTAAAAATATTTACACTACTCTGTCCCCTTATCAAGTGCATTTAAGTAGTCCCAAGAAGTATGCTAACGATCAAGGCTGATCAGTCTTCCAGACCATGTTCTCACTTCTGTTGAGTTTGCGTGTGTTTCCTTTGGAGGGCAGCCTCACTTCCTGACAGCGTACCTACAGGTTCCAGATCCTCTCTTTGTTGTATTGGGAAATATTGAAAATAAACAGAGTTCCTCCAGAGAAGTCCATTTGTAGTATCCACTAGGTAGGATCTGGGAGTTGCTGCCAAGTTCCAAACTGTTCCAAACGTCTGGAAGCTTTTGAGCTAAATTTTGTTTCCTGGTCTCAGTTCAGGTAGTACGTCTGTTCAGTGCTGAACACAGAGATTTTATTCCAGATGAATTTTCTAAATACCTTCAGGTCTGGCCACTTACGGTTAAGCTGTATAGGTGCCACAGGTAAAGATGTCCTTAGTCATCTTCCCATCAGAAGTTCTGCTGGAGATAGTTCAGATGCAAGCAGTGTTGGACTATATGCCAGGAGTGCTTTATGTAGGTCCACTGATGTTTTGCAGAAGTCTTTTTAAACTCTGCATTGCTCTCTCCACCCCTCTGGGGGTAATGTAGACTACTACAATGATGATCAAAATCAAAGTCCTTTGCAACAACTAGAAATGTTTCAGAGGTAAATTGAGACTCATTGTCAGATATAAGGACTTCAGGACTCCATGTCTTGCAAATGCTGACATTAGTTTCTGGATGACCTTTGCAAGCAAAGTGTGTGTGTGTGTGTGTGTACATATAGCCGAGTCAATATATCTGGAGAAATAATGGACTACAGTAATGTACGTGTGTCCTTTCCAGAAAAAAGAAATCTGTGGCTACCCACTGCCAGGATCTGACAGGTAGCTTTGTAGAGAGTAATGGTCCTGGTGATTGTTTGTTTGTTTTTTTTCCCTTGTTACATATCTTGCAGCCTATTAAGGTCTGAATTTACCTATTCAGACCAGACCACCATACAGTTTGTTGGGCTCATGCCCTGCATTTGTATATACCTTGGCATCCCTCGTGGATTTTGGAGACCATCCCTTTCTGAAGAACTGCAGGAATAAGAATGCGTCATCCTTTCAGAATTAGGCCATCGGCCATATGAAGGTCATTTTGGTCCTGCCAATATGGTAGCAGGTCTGTTGGAAGTTGACTCCTTTGACTCCACCCTCTTTGGCAAAGCTGAGTCAGTTTCTGACAAGTCTCATCCTTTAGTTGTTTGTCTCTAATTTGCTGAAATCAGCTGGCAGATGCTGGAATTGTTGCCAGAACAAGGTCGTTGTAGATTTTGAAATCTTTATCTAAAATCTTTTCTTCTTCCATTGGTGGCTACTCAACTGGTGCTCTATACAGAGTGTCTGTTACTATAGGTTCTTTCCCTAGTATGCATTCAGTGTTGGAAGAAAATCACATCAGCTGTTGTCCAAATCTGTGAATCCTAGGTGGAAGGTCATCCTGTGGTTTTGAAGCCAATAATGCCACTAAGGCCTTGTGTTCTGTTTCTGTGTTAAAATTCAAGCCAAATATGCACTGAGGCATTCACAGACTCAGGTGACTACTGGAGCTTCATTTTCCACATGAGCATACCACTGTTTAGTTTCTGAGAGACCTCTTGATATGAATGCAATAGATCTCTGGTCTCCTTCTGGCTGCTTTTATGTGAACACTGCTCCTGAACCATATAAAGATGTATCTGCTAATACTGTTGTTGGATAAAATAATGAGGAGTCCTTGTGGCGCCTTAGAGACTAACAAATTTATTTGGGCATAAATACAGTAGGCAAGTATAAATGCTGTATTTCCACTCCATGCATCTGATGAAGTGGGTTTTAGCCCACGAAAGCTTATGCCCAGATAAATTTGTTAGTCTCTCAGGTGCCACAAGGACTCCTTATTGTTTTTGCTGATACAGACTAACATGACTACCACTCTGAAACCTGTTGTTGGATAGTTTACTGAAGAGTGTTTCAAAGGTGGAGATGTCAGTAGTTCTTTTATTAAAAGTGTGTTGTTGTGAGCTACCCCGGATCCATGTATTGTGACCACTAAGGAAATCTCTAAGGGTTTTGTTAGATGAGCTAACTTTCGTAAAAATTTCCCAAAATGTTTTGTTATGCCCAAGAATCTTTTTACAGCACAAAAATCTCTGGGTTTCTGTAAAGTGACTAATGCCTTGAGTTTGCATCCAGCTGAATTCCTTGTTTGCTAATTATGTATCCTACAGATTTTATCTGTTCTTTCCAAATTCACATTTCTCTTTCAGAGTGAGGTCAGTCTGTAGGAAGCATATCTAAACTGCATGTGGTCACTCATCATGTTCATTTGTATTTCTACCATATAGCAACACAACATCCGCACGGCAAAGGGTGCCAGGCAAATCTGACATGACCTGAGAGATTCTCTTTTGACAATGTTCTGGTGCTGAAGATATACTGAGTAGAAGCTGACTGAAACAGTACCTTCCAAATGGTGTGATGAATGTAGTTAATGGTATAGTTTCTTTAGCAAGGAGGGTTTGCTAGAAGCCTGCTGTAACTTTAAGTAGTCTTTGGCTTCTGATAATTGAGCTAATGTTCAGTCAGCTGCAGGAAGCATGTGTCTTTCTCTGCACACACTTTTATTAAGTTGTGTCAGGTCCACACAAATCCAGAGCAAGGGGCTGTGAAAGCAAAGAGGATCGCTGATGGCACTAACCTATTTTGTACTCCCTGAGAGCTCTTATATTGCCATTTCTTCACAGGGCTAGATCTCATGTATAAGTTGTTTTTTGCTATTAATGCTTTCCAGTATTTCAAGTAGGTGCAGTCCTTATATTACTGGCAACTCTACTTAGGGGAGTTGTCAGTCCTTGCATTACATATATTATTTGTTGAAGAACTTTCCATCCTTTCTCCAGTTTCCCAAGGAACTGGCCACAAACATCCAGTGTATTGTTACTAGCTACATGTAGGAGTTTATTACGTCTTTTTTTTTTTTTTGGAGTTGTAGTGATTGCCGCCCCAATATCAGTTTTAAATTTAAGGTGTTTTGACCATTTAGATTCATGCTTGTGTACCAAGGTGTTGTCTGTTCTGTTGAGGTTAACATCCCTAGAAGTATGGACTCATTGTTATCTGATGATAACACTCCCTCTTAGATTGTTTCCACTACTCTTGGTGACCTGCACGCGATTGCAAAATATCCCATTTTGTGGTGTTTCCTACACTCTGCTTCTTCATTGGTGCCAGCTGTGGCTAGGTGTCTTGCTACATCTTCCACAGCTTTTCCAAGCTTCCCTCCTTTTAAAGTTGTTTGGTCTCCCACTCTCTAGTTGTGCACTGCTCTTATGTTAGAAACTTTGTCTGACTGCTTCTGTCACATTTGTGTCTTTTCTTTTCATTGTGTCGGTATCGTCTGATGCAGTCTCCCTTATTCTGCAACATGTAAGTCACACTGCTGTTACCTTATGGTTGCTTGCATTCTTACTTTTCCTATAGCTTTTGTTACTGTGAGATCTGGGTCTAACTGATGCTGTGCTGATAAATTGGTGTCTCTTATGCCAACAACTGTCCTCTCTCTTATTAGTTCTTCTTTTAGTGTTCCATATTTGTAATGTTCAGCAAAACTGTGAATTCCAGTGATAAAAGTTTGTTGTTTCCCCTTGTTCCTGTACCTCTTATTACGTTTCGTCCTTTTATACCTGTCTGCCTATTACATGGGGATCAAAAGCCTCTTTCACTTTGGAGTATTCTGCCATTTCCTTAGTAGTTTGGGGTTACGGTCTATAGAATGTTAGCAGCAGCATCACCCATGGCACGTATCATGGCAAGTATCTGGTATTCTTGTGCTTTCTCTGTTAAATCAGAAGGCATCCAGAATCCTCAAATCTATGGATCCAGCAAGGCCAGCTGTCTGAGTTAACAAAGTCAAACTTCTTTAACAGAGACAGTGGTGCTATGAGCTCCGTTGCTGCACTGAGACACGGCTCTGCCCCTGCATATTTCACTGGTCTCCTTCCTGATTTTCCACTTTCCCTCACTCACTCATCACTCTGGCAGTCTGGGGGTCTCTCTTCTTTCCTTGACTACTTATTTAGAAAGAGGGATCCGCTCACTTCTGACCCAATGTAGTGTGAGGACACAAACACAAAGAACCAGGCACGCCTTAAGGAGTAATTAGAGACCTCCCCGTCCCTATCCAGGAAGTCCCTATATTTATTACATCCTGGTTATCTCTGGTGTCTGTAGAGACCCAAGAATGCACTCCACATGAGGGCTTGGGATCTGTCTCCATGAAAACACCTAGGCCCTAGCCTCATGTTCCCAAAACACCTCTGTGGTTATTATAGTTGATGGTCCCTTCCTGTTGCCAGCACTGCAAATATCAGGTGTTTACAATGGACTGTTTAGTGACACCTACAAGCCATTCTGCATCCTGGGGTTGCATGCATGTAAATAAGATGATGCCGAATTTATTCGTCTTGCCCTTTCATGTGCATCTGAAGTCAAAGGTTCCCTCAATGCGGTCGTTCGGGGAAGGGAGACTATTTGGGTTTGAGCGCACAGGGATCCAGAAACAAAGGGTGCCCTTTAAATTATGCAAAACATAATTTTGCCCAGAAACTAATAGATTTTGCATTACATCAAAACTAATAGCTAAAGTGAAAAAATGAGAGGTAGTCAGTAACAACAGGGCTGCTTCATGTACAGAGATTTTAGGTTTTCGTTGCAGCTTTCCCTACTTCACCTTAGAACTGTGCAAAAATGCCAGTGTTCACACAGGATGAAAGTCATCTCAGTGCTATGGATCTATGCACCATTTAAGTCCCACTAACATCCCTTAAGTGCTGACCCTCTGTACAGAATGAATTTCACTCAATGTCAATAGTTAAGTGTGATATCTGAGCTTTTCACAAGTTGTTCCAGATGGAATTTCACTACTGTATAATTTTAACATTTCTTCAGAAAAGAGATTTTTTTGGTTAGGAAAGTGATCAAAACTGTTTTTTGTCTCCTCCAAAAATCCAAACAGTTCACACAAAACTATTCATATATTCACAGAAACGTCATCTCTTCCCCTATTTGGTTCTGACTGAGGCCTTGATTCAGCAAGGTACTTAAACATGTGCCTAACCATAAGCGTGTGAGTAGCCAATGAGACTATTTGTGTATTTAAAATTATGCACATACGTATGTGCATTGCTGATTCTGAGTGCACACGCACAATAGATTTCAATGTCAAAGCAACCACACACACACACACACACAACACTTTCACATGCCACAGTGGCATCTGAGAGGGTGAATTTTGGGGGTATCTTCAAATCTTTTAGTATGTTAAATTTAAAATAGCAAACCAAATGCTAATGAACACATTCAATTATTTCCACCTTTTAAAAACTGTTTCCCAGATCTCATCTGAGGCTGTGGACACTTCTCTATACAATCAGCATTCTTCTAATAACTAATTCAAATGTATTCAGTTTAAATGCAGCTTTTTAATGGCCAGAAGTAAATAGATTCCAGTATAGACTTTTGATAGATAGCATACAGTGTTTCAGGTGCAGCCATATGTCCCATTCCATCTCAGACTTGCAGACATGACCAAAGGGTGTTCAATGTCATTTCAGTCGTCTGTGCCTTACTTTGTTTGTTCCTCCTGGTATCTCTTAGACGAGCCTCTCTCGATAGAGTTTTTCAAAATGACATGTTTATGGGAGTGAACTGGCAGACAAACAATGTACTGATTGGATAATATAACGAAATATGATTTGTGCTTCATTGCAGTAAAATGATGCAGGACCATATTTGATGTGGCATTTGAAATAGGAGAATCTAATCATATAAAATGGATTTCAGAATGGTAATTGGAAAGTTTTAGAGTTGGCTTTCTTAGACAATATAATTGGGCCTGGATGAAGTCATAAAGTGAGGGCTCGGTGCCTTGTGGAGTTGAAGCCTCTTTGAAATTCTCTATAAAAATGACCATTGTGCCAGGGACTTGAATAAAACTTTAATATTAAGGCGCTTTGTTCCATGAAGTTTTAGTCTCAAAGGTAATGTTGAGTCATGCAGCATGATAAAGGAATTTTAACTGAGGTGCTTAAAAATGAAGCTCTTTAAGTATAAAAATCCAATTTTGGACTTCATTTAGAATGTTTATGAACCATACAAAATGATATTATACTTTCTTATCATAAGAAGTATGTCAGTTATTGGTTTGAACACTTTTTTTTCAAGGATTTTTTTCCATTCAATTTTACTAATCACTTCCAATTAGTTAGTATACTGAAAAATTACAAAATGTCTATCACACATGGAATTTACCTTTGGCCTGGTAATTTGATATATTACTGAATAATCCAAGCGACAGATGACAAATGGCTATTCAGTTCTGAGGTGCTCAAGCACAGCTAATATACTTAGTTTATATTGGAAAACTGAATGATTACAGTTTGCAATAGGAGGTCTTAATTTAGCACTGCAATGTGCTAATAATTAAAGATACAAACTAAGTTTGAAGGCCCAGAATTGGAACTATAATACATCAAAATAGCAATAATTTGATAGGGAAAAGTCCCTTTGGATTTTGAATATCTAACGGATGCCTTAAAAAAGCTGCTTCTTATTTTTGTACAACCTATAACTTTTTATTTTGTGCTCTATTTACTTTGCATCATCTAGTGGCACTTCCAATACTGTGCTAAGAACAATGTCAGTGCATTCATGTGTGTGTGTGTGTGTGTGTGTGTGTGCAATTTGGTGCAACTATAATTGAAATAATTTAATGATCAATAGAAAGCTAACTTCAATATCGTACAAAATGTCACACTTTGCACAAGGGTAAGGTACTGTCAGTCTCATAAGAGGAAAAGAGAGAATCAAAAAACCTGTCTCTCAGATGGCAGGTTCAGGTTCCTGGTGCAACCACTGAGGTGGTGGGGGGTGTTAGCTAGACATCTCCTGTAACCCACTGGGGTGTGTGTGTGTGTGTGTTACTGATCCACAGGGGATATGAGTCTGTTACATCCCCAGCTAGAGAATTTTGCCTCTTCAAGCTGTAGCAGCTCATGCTTTTAGCTCTGGAGTTGCTGGGCTCTTTCTGTGCCTTCCTCCCCTCTTGTGAAAATAATATTGATCGCTTCCTCTCCCCCGTCCTCCCCTACAATTTCTCCGGCTTTTGAGGAGACGGGGAAGAGCTGGGCCTGATTCCTGCAGCCACCTTGATGGGCTGCTTTTCTCCAGGTGACACATAGGAAAGACATCCAATCAGAGAGGGGTTTCTCCTGGGCAAGGCTAATAACCATGTGCCATCTCCAGCAGAGCTGAGTTGGCAGCACTGGTCCCATCTATGTTATGGCTACTTCCCCGAGCTGCCGATGGGCCAGAGCACTATATGGAACCTCTGCAGCATGTGTACCATGGCCCACTCCATCTCTGCCCCTCCTGATCCCAGACCTGTTTCCTGCCTGTCCCCTGCACAAGGTTTGCAAAGAGGTCCTTGGGAGCTATCATAGCATTCCATCATGTCTGTGCTGGAGAGATCTTCCCCCGGCTGGATATGGGGCTTTTAGGGCCTTTTTACATGGTGAAAATAGCTGGATTCAGGGTAAGGATCTCATCCTGAGTGATTTACGTAGGCTGCACAGCCGTCACATGGATGGGCACAGATTAAGGGCCACGTGCACTCTGCTTTTGCACATTGAGGGGAGCTGAAACCTATGGGTCTGGCAGGGGGAGAGCGGGAGAAGCAGGGTGAGCTGGGTAATGCACACTTAGCCCCTTACTCCAACCCAAACTCAGTCTCTTCAGGGATTCTGATCCATGAGTGGAGCTGGCTATGCTTTGACAGACACTCAATTCATCTCCCTGTGCAAATTAGTGTATGTTACTGCAGTGATTCACACGTGTTTCCTCTACCGTACCATGAGCACCCCAAAGATGAGCTGCAGGGGAGATGGCAGCTGATATGGGAGGTCTCTTGTCAGGGCAGCTCCTGTGGGGGAAAATGCTGTCAAGGCCGAGAGGGAGGCAGACGGCAGCGATTCTCCAATAAAGAGGAAATGTGGTGGGTTTAAACTCTCTGCATTTCCAGTTCCCAACACAGGAATAACCAGTGAGCAATAGCATAGGGCGCAAGGGACAGTGAGCTGAGGAATAAGGGGTTCGGTGAACTCATTTTCATGAACTCTCTGCCACCCCCATCTCCAGGTAGCTCTGCAGCATCGGTGCACACAGGGCTCTCTGGTTGCAGTTTGGCTTCTCGGTGTGATGTTTCTCAAGATATTTGGTCTGCATATGCTGTTCTGAGTATGGCTTAAAGAGCAAAGTAATATTACAAAATGACTTGAGAGTGTGCTTTTAATAA
This sequence comes from Chelonia mydas, assembly GCF_015237465.2. Taxonomy (NCBI): domain Eukaryota; kingdom Metazoa; phylum Chordata; order Testudines; family Cheloniidae; genus Chelonia; species Chelonia mydas. The sequence continues at coordinate 43,200,645 of NC_057855.1, forward strand.
TTGTGATTCCCACTTTATCTAAATTTTAGTGTCCTTCAGAAAATGTATCAACTGAAGCTCTGTGTGGTGGTGGGGGGAGCTGGGGGAAGGGTTGGGTGGCTAATTACCATCATTACCATTTCCACCTAATGCTTCTGTAGACATCAGATTCAAAGGCTGTGAATCTGTCAGAGATAACCATCTGCCTCTCTCAGCTATTTCAACTGATTATTCTGCTGTGCTTGTCATATTAGGACTTGTTCCCCCTCCCCCATCTGTCATGATGGACTGACATTTTGGTGGCCATCCATAAAATGAAAATATTCTAATCCTCCTCATTACCAATGGCATCAGCTTCCTAACATGGAGGATTTATTCCTGATAGCAGCATTTTCATCATGAATTTTAAGGGACAGATGGACTCTCTGAACTGAAATTCAAGTAAAGAATTCCTCCTGTGGATGAGGTCTGTCTAATCGATTATCATTCCCCATGTCCAGACTAGCAATGCCCTTCTCTTCAAACTTTGAATGGAACATTCTCTCTGGCATGGAAGAGCTCATCCAGATGTTTTCACTGGACACCAGCTTTTGGAGCAGCAGGGTTGTCATTCAGGGATAAGGAGCTGTGACTAATGTCTTTCCCTGTGTCCATTACCTGTCAGACTGCAGATGAGGGCTATGTCCTGGCTCTTACTCTGAGACAGCGGCAAGATTGTCAGTCTGAGGTTTGGATTAAATCATAATTGGCCTAGTGGTATTTTATTTAATACTGATGATGCTTCCTGTCTGTCTGCAGGCAGTGAGTCTGAGTACTCTGTATTTGTGTTGCTCTATGTTTCCAGGATGAGGGTTTCTAAATTCACCTATTCCTTCAATTTGTCCTTGGTTCAGGATGACCGTTTCAGGGAGGCAGATGTGAAAGAGTTTTGTGTCCTTGAGGTTTCGTTGCTTCATGTCTCTGAGAAGTTTTTAGACACCTGTGTTTTTGGGGGGTTTAGGCATAGAGGGACCATTATTCTTTGTTGGCTTCCTCTTTTCACGGTTTATTCCACAATAGGATTGCACTCTTTAAATTCTGTTTTATACTGTGTCCTTCAAGTTTTCCCCCCTCCAAAAGCAGACATCTTAGGAGCAGGGAGGTATCTAAACAATGTCTGTCTGGTCATTTATCTTTTTTGAAGATCTGCATGCACAGGATTCCCACCCACCTCTCTTCAGAAGTTAAGGCACTATCTTTTGCTGTGTGTTGCTTTCAGAATTGAGGGTAGGGAGAGTTCCTCGCGCCATTGGAGAATACCTGGAGATTCTGTGGATTTTAGAAAATTGACAGTTTCGGGTGTTAGGGGAGCTTTTGCTTGCTGCTCATTCAGGAACTGACTGAGAAGGTTCTAAAAGGAGCTGAGGTAGAGGCATTTGGATTGAAAGATGGGGGAAGGACATTTTTTTTCAACTGCTAATCCCTCAAGGGACCAAAAAATTCTGAGAGTTTTGGGTCGTTCTTATGTGTTTTATGCTAGGTAGATGAAATTCAGGAATGGAAATCCTATATAATGATACCTTCAATGAAGCAGATTTACAGATGATTTTCCAACCTTTCCTTCATAAGGTTTTGTAATTAATTTGAATAAATGTGGTGTTTCCATATATTGTCAAGCGAAGGATAATTACAGGCCCTGTGCTCCCTCATTTCTACTAACAGCGCTCTGTCTGCTTTTCCTGTCTAAAGTGGATATCAGATTGCCACTGTAATGATTTAGGCACCTCTGATTGTTGATACCTGCACTCCACACTTGTCTAACTGTTTTGGGGGCTACCAGGATTTTAGCCTCACTTCTGGAAGTTCTGCCTCTCAAGGCCCAGTGCCTTGAATAATGGCATTTGATCACAGTTTGTGCACTACATAGTTAGTACCAGCATTGAAACACATAGATGCGAATACAAGGTAGTACAATAATAGCCAGCTCAGCTGTCAGTAATGAAACAAGTTAATCAAAGATTCAGTAAATTTTAACATACTCCTCTTAAATGGCTTATGATGTATCTGGGTTTAATATGTGCTGTAATGATAGTGCTGTAATCCACAGTAATACTAAAATTAAGGCTGCTGTGTGTGGAGTGGAGCAAAACTGAGCAATATATGGTTGAGAGGCCCCTGAATCCATGGAAGGGGGGACCTGGGGAGCAGAGCCAACATAGTAGGTTCCCCCTTTCTGGGGCCTGCAGAGTTGGGTGAGGCATGACATGGCTAAGAGGAGGCCCAGGGAGGGAGAACAGCCATTTTATGCTCCAAGCTCACCACAGGACCCAACAGAAATACGACCAGGGGAACAGAGTAGTCTCCAGTGCCTTCTCAGTAGACTTCTGCCCTGTAGATTGGCCGCAGCGCAGGAGGACAGAGGAGACATTCATCTCCTAGCACTCCCAGGTGCCACCTTTGTCCTATTTTATCCTCCTGCCTTTTTTCACCTCTGTTCACTTTGTATTTATTTTTACTGTGTATTCTGGTTTGTTTTCCCACCCCCTAGCCTCTCCCTATTCCTACTGGTTTGGTCCTTGGGAGTTTAGGTCATACTGAAGCCCAAAGGATGGAAGATAAAATCAAACTTATCTCTTTAAGACATTTGCATAATCAGCTAACATAATTATGAGCGAGAAGCAGGATAGATTGAAGACCATTGTTTTATTTTAAAGAAAAGAGAGGATGAGCATTAACACACTGCAGTTCTCTTCCACCCACTCCTTACCCCTGAGAAGAAAGAGCAGAATTTAAGCTAGGTTCATGCACAGTACACAGCAGCCAGTATGTGATCTCAGCTCGGTACTGTGGTTAATAACTAGTTGCTGAAAGTTAGTGCCATTTCAGACAGGCCTTGCTGTACTAAGAACTGCAAAATACCCCATGCTTCCAGAGAGTATAAATAAAGCACTCAGGAGTGACATTTATACTGGATGTCACCATTAAGTTTCAGGGTTAATTTCATCTTGGTTGTTTACTTTATTACTGAACACTTCATTAAATCATAAACAATTAAATTGTATAATTGAGGGGTAAATCAGAGTTGACAGCTGTCAATCACATGATGTGTGTTTGGAATGAATAACTCCAAATAAATGTCAGACATATGAAGTAGCTTTGTTTTTAAAAAAAACCTAAAATCTCCAACGATAGCTGCTATATCTGGAACAGGTCAACAGTGTGACCATGACTAACTATGCTTAATTGGTACTATAGCTACTTAAGTAAGACCTACAAAGCAGCCGCTGAGTAATTGTGGGATTGTAATAAACCAGAGCCAAAGTGTTAAGAAGGAAAAAAATGTCTCTAGTTAAAGCATGCTATTGAAAACATTGTGTAGCTTAATAGGCCCAGACACTGAGCTGAGCTTCTGCTCCAGGAGTCAATTATTATGGTTCCCTGATTCTCAGGATAGATTCGTACTACAATGAGCCACAACAAATTTTAGATCAGCCTGGGGGCTGCTCTATCTTCTGCCATCTGGCTATGGTCACCAAGAGGCCATATACCAGCTGAGCATAGCTGGAGTGCAAAGTGTTCCAGCTACATCCTTGCCCTGATATGCCTTTTGCAACAACCCCAAGTAGGGAGATGGTACACAGGCTAGCTATATTGACTCTGTGCCGACTGAGAGCTCCCCCATGCTGAATAAATTTTCAGCCAGGCAGATCTGACTGCTTTTCAGCCCCTTTGTGCCATTCAGGCAGCACAAAGGGGCCGGAATTTAAACGGGAATCTGGCATATAGATTTGAAAGAGAGGGCACAGATCTCTGCTCCCAACTTTTGCCAGAGGAAGTGGCAAGTACAGTGAGACTGAGTTACAGGCACAGATGCAGGGTGACTATATTTTAAGCAAATCTCAAAAACCAAGCAGACACTTTTATAGTTGGGCTTTCCAATCATTTTTGCAACCGGAAACACAGAGATTTGTTTTTATAAGTTTACCAGGTAGCTGAAGATAGTCCTCTAAGATATTGACTTAATTATAGATTTTCCTGCACAGTAAAAACTCATTGCTTCTGTTAGTAAGATCATCATGGAACTTTCCTCCCCACAGACGTGCTGAGAGAGGTAATGAGTGCCATATACGTATCTAGCTATTTGGGTAGAGGGATCACTCTCATTGACATGCTAGCTCTTCCATTGCTCACTGAGAGTCCAATTTCAAACTAGTGTGAGTATTGCCTGAGTAAGGGCGGATGGTTCAGTCCCTGTATACTTGATTTGGGAAGCCTGTTGTACTTTTGGCCTGTGAAATCAGTGTATGTATAAATGAAGCATAGTGGAATTTCATCAGTTAGATATTATTTTGAGTGTGGTAACTAACACTTGCTTTCACAGGCCTCAGTCCTGCATGTGACTGTCCCCGCATATGGATGGATGCCTGTTGAAGTCAGCAGAGCTCAGCACAGGTGCAGACACCCAGGCAGAATCACTTGCAGGACTTGGGGCCACAATCACTATACTAACATGGCTTAAATATCCTGTTTGGTTTTCAATTAATGTATATGGAATATGGTATATTTATACCATATTCATCACACTTGTATCTAGTTTACCTTATCATGGGATGTTACTTCAGAGTTATGGCATATTGAAAAGCTTGCAATTCACAAGTATGATCTCATGGCTGTGCCTCATAGTTTTACTGAATGTGCTTATAATTCGTCTTCGAGTGCTGGTCCCTATGTGTATTCCATGCATGGGTGCGCCTGCGCACCATGCTCTCGAGTCCGGAAATTCTGAGCAGTGTCCCTCAGCCTGCATGCACAGTAGTTCTCCTCATGCTCCAGACCAAGGGCATAAGAGGCAGCTCAGGCCAACCTCTATCCAGTTCCTTCTTACTGCCACATGGCTGAGTCGGAATCCGCGTGTACACTGATTTCTCTTTGATAGCCTATGAAGAGATATTGTAAATAATTGTATAGCTATTATATTAATGTAGTTATAGCTTTGTCTTTCCCCATAGCAGGGACTTCCTCTGCACAGTCTGGGACGATGCCCAGAATCACGGGGTTCAAGGACTGTGTCTCCTGCCCTCACTCCTTTTTTGTGAGCAACAATCACCGATGCTCTCTCTACTGTTTTGAGTGAGATGCATATTGCTGCAGAGTGCAGCATCGGCCGCTTGTTTCCACCAAGAATACACAAACCTCATGAGCTTTGATTAAGGAAACACCTTATGGAGAAGGTTATGAGGCCTCACTCTGATCCTGGCCAGGGAGATTCGCCTGTATATCAGTCCCATCAGATAAGCAGAACCCCTGCAAGCATGAGCTTAAGAGCAGAGTCCACAGCTGCTAAGCCTAAGGACTCCTTTTCCCGGGCTTCCCGTGAGAGAAGGGGGCACTCTAATTGTTGCAAGGACAGATCCCCATCCAGATCTGCCCATAGAAGAAGAGATCCCTCCTGAGCCCATCCAGGCCAGGTGAGCCTTCATGTATGGATCCTATTGGTGCAGGACCACTAAAAAAAAACAACCATGCTGGAGGGTAAAGTGTGCAAGAAAAAGGATGTTGGTTCCATTGGTGGCACCCCAAATGAGACATCAGGGCTACACAGTTTTCCCATATCTTGATGATTGGCTCCCAGAAGGAGGTTAGAGCGGCAACTTTGTTCTTGCACCATCTTCTAGCAGTGCTGGCTGTTTGCATGAACAAAGAAAAGTCCATTTTAACACCCACACAGATGGTGAACTTTATCAGAGCAGCACTGGACTCCCTTTCAGCAAGAGCTTTCCTCCCCAGGGAAAGATTTCAGATAACGACCAATCTGATAGCACAAGTTACTCATAAACCAAGAACTATGGTCAAGGTGTGCCTTTTTCTTCTAGGTCACATGGCTTCATGCACTGATGTGACACCATTCATACAGGCCTGCTCTGGTCTGACTACTCACCAGGCAAGGATCACATCAACACCAGAGTGACCGTTCCCACCAGGGCCATCACCTCTCTTATCTGGTGGTTGAACCCAGATCGAGTAAGAGTTGGTGTCCCCTTCATTACTCCCACCCTTAGTGCCACCATTGTAACAGATTCATCCCTTATGGGCTGGGGTGCTCACCTGAACTTCTATACCAAAGAAGCTACCTGGACCTCACGGAAGGCCAAACTGTACATCAATATACTAGAACTAAGGGCTGTCCGCCAGGCATGCAGGGCTTTTCTCCCACTCATTCATTCTTTCCATGTCCAACTGATGTCAGAAAATATCACCAATGATCTTTTACATAAACAAACAGGGTGAAACAAGATCTCTTCCCCTATACCTAGAATCAGTCAGGCTTTGGACCTGGTGCATCAGAAACCGCATCACTGTCCAAGACGCAACTTTCCAGGTGCTCAAAACTCTTCAGCAGACAACCTGAGCAAACACTTCTCTGCAGACCACAAGTGGGAGATACACAGCTCTGTCCCAAGTGAGATGTTCATTCAGTGAAGAATATTTCAATGGGATTGTGACAGGCTGGATCCCCTGGGATGTCACCTGGTGTGCTGGGATGCCACTCAGCCAGACTATTCTGCCAGCCTGGGTCCCCTTTACCTGGCCTTTCTGGGTTAGGCTCCCCATCCTTTTCCAGCCAAGCACACAGGCAGGGCCACACCCAGCTGCACAGAGAGACAGAGATCCGCTGTGGGAAGGCTCAGCTTAAGGGGCTTGCCACAGCACCCAGGTGTCCACCCCCTCCTCCTCGGAGTACAAACCCAAAACTATACGAAATTCGCCTCTTCCCTCAGTGTGGAGGAGGGTGTACGCAACTTCTCGTCCCCCCCACCCCACCTAGAAATCACATAAACTGGGTTATATTGTAAACCAGAAATATATTTATTAACTATAAAAAGTGTATTTTAGGTGGTTAACGAGGTAGGAAACAGAGCAAATCAGATTACTAGGAAAATAATACAAAGCAGGCAATCTAAGACAGATTCACTAAAGAACTGTTACAAATAATAATTTCTCACCCTAGTTCTTGTTTCAGGTAGAGTCCTTCACTCCATGTAACTCTTAGCCTGGGTCCAGCTGTTCTTTCCCCCCAGTTCAGTCTTAGTTGTCTCCAACAGTCATCTTGGGTGGGGTAGCAGGGGAGAACTGATGACCTGGATTACCTCACTCCCCACCCTCAAATAGGATTTGCATAAGGTAGGAGTCATTTGTTTCCCTAGTTTGCCCCCCCCTTCCCTTACAGTGGAAAGTTACAAGAAGTCCCAAGTAATGTTTTAGTATCAGGTGACAAGACCACCTGACTCTATAGGATTACAGTGTCCATGAGTCAGTATGGAGTATGGAGCTTCCACAGGAAGGCCAAGCTTTTCACAGTCCATTGTCCTCACTGATGGGCCATCACCCTGTCTGGCTTTTCCATTGTTGTACCTGAAGTGTTAGCAGTGGGCGTCACCCAAAGTAGCATTGTTGAAATACAGATACCTAGTCAATATTCCTAACTTCAGATACAGAAATGATACAGGCATACAAATAGGATAATCGCATTTGGTAAATCATAACCTTTCCAATGATATCTTACATGAGCCATCTGGCATACAGTATATCTCAGTTATGTCATATTCATATCATAAGCATATTTTTATAAAGAATATGGAATGACACATCACAGGGATCTCTTCGTTTCCCATTTCTGGGTGGATCATTATGTGCTACCATGTAATGCCTATCCCTCCACCTGACAGGGTGAGGGCACATTCCTCCAGAGCATAAGCTACCTCTACAGCATCTCTGCAGGAAGTACCAATACTGATCACATACAGAACGGATATCTTGAGTTCTATTCAGACAATCACAAACCATTGCGCGCTAGGTCAGGATGCAGCAGTGGGAACTGCAGTACTTCAAGCATCTTTGCTGCCAGCATCCTCGCACCCCACTACAGTCTGAATATTGCTTGTCAGTCACCTCCCTGTGGAATACACATAAGGACTAGCATTCGAAGAAGACAGTTCTTTGAAATGTGTGGTCCCTATCTGTATTCCATTACACATCCTGCATCCCCTCTTCTTCAAGCCTACCGGATATGTGGTAAGAAGAAGAACTGGCGAGGCATTGGGCAACACAAGGACAACTACTGCACATGTGCAGACCAGCGGACACTACTTGCTAGAATTTCCAGGCTTGATCGCATGCTACGCATGTGCAGTCATCTGTGGAATACAGCTAGGGACCACTCATCTCAAAGAACTGCCAGTTACAGGTGTGTAAGCTCCATTTATTAAACCTGGCATGCGAGACTGACTGTAGGCACTAGAAGACACTGCAAAAAGCAGAATGCTGACAGTTCAACTATTTTTAGGTTTAAATTGTATTTATTTAGAAAAGAAATGTTTTCAATCAAGCTGGAAGTCAGAGCCCTGTATTCCATGAAATAAAATAAAATTTAAAAAGGAAAACTGAACTCAGTTATAATTACATTTTAGGGTGCCTGGCATTTGACAAGGCTGCCTACCAGAGCCTAATGGCAAAGATAAAGAGTCATAGAACTAGAACATAGATGAAATAGAGATAGAAAACTGGCTTAGAAGTAGGAGGCAAAAGGTTACCCATAAAAAAAAAAAAAAGCAAGCCTTTTCATGTTGCGGGGTGGAGTTCTGAGTTCTGAAGAATGAAAATTTCAGGAGTTCAGTTAACATAAACATTCCCATTTTGCAAGTGTATCTAAGGTTTCTAACCCTTTTGAATCTAAAAGATTTCATTCAAAATCTTGCAAGAATAGATGTCTTTGTGCTTTTGCCAGCACTAGGAATTGTGAGGCATGTAATGATGATATATACATTCATACATTTTTAACCTTTAAGAAAAGTTTTCACTGTGGTTTGGCCTGAGTTTTAGACGACTTTGGTCTGCCTTTAAAAAAAAAACAGTCTGGCTATGTTTGCCCATCTTTTGTTCTGAATGGAATAGGGATCAATTTTAGGACCAACGGTTCTGAAACCTTAGAACTGAATCTGTCCCACAGGAGACATTCTTCTTCCACGGTGCATACTATTGACTAACATTGAATAATATTTTTAAAGGAGGGGGTAAGAAGTTCCCCATTTCTTTCCCAGGTCATTGCTACTTAAAGTGTTAATCTAGCCATGGTGTGGAGCACAGGGAAATACTTGCCAGATAAATCCCCCCCGGGGGGGAAGAGATTAGGGGCAGGAAGGACCCAATTCTGCTTTCCCTTACTGACTAGTCAGCACAAGGGGGAGTGAGCCGCTATGGTGGGACATGCCCCATCCCACTGATAGGAAGGCTAATGAGTGTTCCAGCACTCAGGCATTGCCAATTAGCTACACCTGCAGAACAGGCTCCACCTGGAGAAGGGGAGCTTGAAAAGGCGATGTTGGCTGCCCAAAATGGTGAGGAGGTCGCTAGGGACTGCCAGTGAGCTCCAGCAGCCAGGAGAGCCCAGCCCCTGGGTAGAGGTTTGCGTTTCCTCCCCGCCCTTGTTTACGGAGCAGACTGACACTGCAGCCTGATATGGGTGAGGAGCCAAGGAGGACTACTCCCAACCAACAACCAGGGAGTAGAAGCAATTGGACTCAAAAGGGACCTCCTGGAGTGATCTGAATCCCTGCTAGGACCACTGAGATTCACCAGGTGCAGGAGACTGAAAGAGACCAATGGTGCTGGAACAATTTGTGTAGTGGGGGTGCTGAGAGAGCCATTGAACCAGAGTGTAAACCCTGTATATAATGGAAACTACTTCAAGACAGGGGGTGCGGCAGTAGCCCTTGTTCCAGCTCCTTTGAAAGGGACTATGGCTGAGCCCAGGTTGAGGATCAGCTGATGACAGCTACTCCACAAAAAAGGATGAAGTAATTTACCCACAACACCTTGCGCAAGAGAAATTGGGAAGCAGGTGAGGGAATTGTGACTCAATATTTGTTGTCAGTTCTGCTGCCGAGGCAGTGCAGCTATGGGCTATCCTTCCTCAAGGCAGACTGTAACAGTACATTCTAGCCCTAAATATATGGACATAAAGATGTTATAAACAAAGGCTCCAAGCTTGTGCATAATACTAAAACTGAAGGCAGAGCAAAGACTGAGCAAGTATACAGCCAGATTCAAACCCTGGAGACTGTGCCATTAGATGGTAAAGTGATCTGAATGTGAAATAATTACAGTGAAATCCCTAATCACCATTTTGCTAATCTGCAGTTGTTGGGTTCTCCTACCTTCTGAGCAAACCCACAACAGCAGAGCTCCCTCAGCGGCAAGAGTACTCCTTTATTTTTTCATAAGATACTACAATATTGGTTATGGGAGTGCTTGTAATAGTTTGTACACTAGACATCTCAAAATGAATGAAAAAAGTGTGTTCACTCACCCAGGGGAAATCATTCAGCCTGGGGAAATCAGTCAGGTGCTGGGGAAGTCCAAGAGAGGCAGAGTTTTCAGGAGCGGGGGGAAGATGGCCCATTGGGTAAGGCACTGGCCTAAGAGTCAGGAAACCCAGGTTCAGTTCCTGTCTAACCTTGGGCAAGTGACTTAATATACCCTGTATCTCAGTTCCCCATCTGTGAAATGAGGATAATACTTCCCTATCTCACAGGGTGTTGTGAGGATAAATTTGTTACTGAGTGTGAGGTCCTCAGACACTACCACCATGTAAGTAGATTCATGGCTATTTTCCACAGGCCACGGAAGGGCAGGAAAGTCACTATGGATGTTACTCCAGTCTAATGGCTGGAGTAACCACTTCAGGAAAAGATCCCATGATCCATCTGCTGATCTCGTGCCTCCAGTACAATAAAATTCAGAGAGTCCCTGTTGTGCTGATCTCTAAACTGTGCTGAGTGCATGCCTCCGTGTTGCCTCCCCAAATCAGTTGTCACATGCACAACAGAACCATGCCAGTGTTGCTGCAGAAAGGCCCTCTGCACCACAGAGAAAGGGAGCACTAATTCAAAAAATTCACCTATTTCCAATGTGTCTCCCAGTCATTAGTGTAAATTAATGAAGCTCTGTTGTCATCTAGGAGCAAGGGATAGCTGGCACTAGTGTTACTCCATCTGGAATATTGAGTGCAAGTCTATTTACCATTTGATAGGAAAGGTGCTTTTGCAACAAAACAATACAAGGTTTAAGGGCTAAATCCTGAGGTGCACTGAGCACTGACCTCATGGGAATTAGTTTCTCAGCAACCTCAATTGTGAGGCCAAGGCTGTTTTTTTCACTGGAAAGGTTTGAGGTGGCAAAACAGAACTTCACAGGGGACCAATGAAATAAATACAATGTTTGTACTACTAAGGTGCGTAAAATCTATAAATGGTGAAACTGGGAGTAAATAGAGAATTAAGGGTTACATTCTTCATACTAAGGACATATGGAATAAGTGTGAAAAAGCACAGCATTTTAGCTCTAAAATGTAGTGGATCACCACATCTTTAAAAGCAGGCAGTGAATATAGAATCATAGCACTATAAGGTTGGAGAAGGGATCTGGAGAGGGCATCTAGCCCATCCCCTGCACTGAGGCAGCACCAAGTTATGCCTAGATCCCCCCGACAAGTGTTTGTCTAAGCTGTTCTTAAAAACCTTCAATGACACGGATTCCACAGCTGCTCTTGGAGGCCTATTCCCATGCTTAACTATAGTTAAAAAGTATTTCCTAATATCTAACCTAAATCTCCCTTGCTGAAGATTGACCATTATTTCTTGTCCTTCTTCAGTGGATATGGAGAACAACTGATCACAGCCTTTATATTTGAAGACTGTTATCAGTCTTCTTTTCTCAAGTCTAAACAAGTCCAGTTTTTTTAACCTTTCCTCATAGGTCATATTTTTGTTGCTCTCCTCTGGACTCTCTCTAGTTTGTCCACGTCTTAAAGTGTGGCACCCCGAACTGGACACAGTATTCCAGCTGAGGCCTCACCAGTGTTGAGTAAAGAGGGAAAATTACCTCACATGTATTATGTACAACAATGTTATTAATGCACCCCAAAATGATATTAGCCATTTTTGCAACTCCATTGTGCTGTTGGCTCATTCAATTTGTAATCCATTATAAGCCCCAGATCCTTTTCAGCAGTACTGCTGCCTGGACAGTTATTCACCATTTTGTAGTTGTGCATTTGAGTTTTCCTTCCTATCTGTAGCACTTTGCATTTGTCTTTATTAAATTTCATCTTGTTGATTTCAGAGCAATTCTCGAGTTTGTCAAGGCCATTTTGAATGCTAAGCCTGTCCTCCAAAGTGCTTTCAACCCCCCTAGCTTGATATCATCCACAAAGTTTATAAGCGTACTCCACCCCCTTATCCAAGTCATTAATGAAAATATTGAATAGTCCCAGACCTAGGACTGACCCCTGCGGGAACCCACTAGATACGTCCTCCCAACTTGTCAGCAAACCACTGGTAACTACTATCTGAGTACAATCTTTCAACCAATTGTGCATCCACCTTATAGAAATTTCATCAAGACTGCATTTCACTAGTTTACCTATAGGAATGTCATGTGGTAGTGAGTCAAACACTTTACTATAATCAAGATACATCACATCTGCTGCTTCTTCTAACCACGAGGCCAGTAACCTTGTCTAAGAAGGAAACTAGGTTGGTTAGGCATGATTTGTTCTTGACAATTCCATGTTGGTTATTACTTATTACCCTCTTATTCTCTAGGGGCTTACAAATTGATTGTTTAATCACTTGTCCCAATATCTTTGCAGGTGTTAAAATTAGGCTGACTGGTGTATAATTCCCTGGATCCTCTTTGTTCCCCATTTTTAAAGATAGGTGCTAAGTTTGCTCTTCTCCAGTCCTCTGGGACCTCACCCATCCTCCTCAATGAGTTCTCAACTTTTACATGTAATTTTAGTACAAGCAAAAAAATTAAACTAAAGAGCATCTCTCAGCATGGTCTAATATAGAAAACAGTCAGAGTTGATGAAAATGATTGCTTTTTTACAAGAAATTGTAAGATAAAGAATTTTGAAGTAAAACCTTTTGATATTTTTCTGTTATAGGCAGAAAGAAACGGTTGCTAAATAGTGATGTCTTTGAAACCACCATTCAAAGCTGCTTGTCTTTGTAAAGTGTGCTGTGTATAAGCGAAAAACCAGTTAGATATCTGGACTTTGAGAATATAAATTAGCAAACACATTTTGTTAGTGAAAAAAATCTTATTTAGCCAAAAAAACTGAGCCTTGATAATGTTAACTGAGGACACTACATACAACATTTTTGTCTATCTTAAAATTTTCTCCTGATTTACTTTTTCTCAATCAGCCTTATCCATGGTGGTCATAATACAGTACTTAGCATTTATATAGTGCTTTTTATGTTCAAAGCACTTAATATAGGCAAATATTATAGTCTTCACAACAGCCTGGTAAGGTATCTATTCTTCTTCAGTGCTACGGCAATCATCCTCTTCAGAAAACATTTGATTTAAATGGGCAGGGCATAAAAGGTTCTGATTAGTTCTCTCTAAAGTGTTGTACTAGATGATTTAGGGCCTCATCCAAAGCCCACTGAAGTCAGTCAATAAGACTCTTTCCATTTACTTCAGGGAGCTTTGGATCAGGCCCTTGCAGAGAATTCACCCTTTGGTTGGGAATGAATTAAGTTTGTCAGCAATTCCAGCATCATAGGTTAATCCCATTTGACATTCATGTGCTCCTCCAGACAGTATAATTGTAGCTGAGAAACTGGAGCTATCTCACATTGCTTCCTTTAATCAAGACCAGTTTCATCATAATTGTTCCTGTAGTAGGCAGCTTAATTCTAAGAGATTTTTTTTTCCTGATGGACTGATCCTGCTTCTACTGAAAGCAGTGGCAAAGCTCTCACTGACTTCGGTGGTAGAAGATCAGGGCCTGAAACCACATATCTTTTTAAATCAACCATGCTGTGACTGATAATACCAGCTAAGGAAATTTTGATTGACAGACTTGATTGAAATGTGCTGCAGAATATGTGGTGCTTGCCCTTCAGTCTAATCTGTTACAGCAGCGCCCAGTCAGTCACCTTGGAGTCAAAATGCTAAATTTAATGGCATTCACATTGAAAAAGCCAGGGCCATCAGCCATTACATTGTTATCTGGACATAGTCAACATTTTTCTAGATCAAAGGAACTTAATTACTTATGGTTAGTAGAATTAGAAGGAACATGAATTTTATATATATATATATATATATATTAGAATACAATTAATATTATTGTAGTACCCACAGGTAGAGATGGGCAAAAAAAAATGTGAATGCAGATTTAGGTAGACCAAAATGTTTTACAAATTTGTATCAAATTTGATGAATTGTTATTGTGGGAGGGGGGAAGGGACAATAATAGGGAGAAAAAAAGTCAGAACATTTTGTTTTGGCGTTTTCAAAATGAACTGTTTCCATTTTTTATTCAGAATGACTTTTTGTTTTGAATTTTACTTCAATTTTATTTTTAAAAGTTTAAAAATCCTGGGAAACTAAACCAGGTCAAACAAAGAAAACATTTCATTTCACCTGAAATTAAATTTATTGATAATTTTGGTTTGCAAAAAAATTTGAAAAAAACATTGTTTCAGGTTGACCCCCAATCCCCTCATTTTTTGGTTTGGACAGCAAACTGAAAAATAAGTTGTTCACACAACTCTAACTAGAGTCCCTAGTCAGGATCGGGACTCCATTTTGGAAGTTGCCTTTTAAACAGGCATGAAGATGTAGTCCTTGAAATGATGAAATCTAAAACAATTTTGACTGTGTGTTTTTAATTTTTATCCATACATAATTGTGCTCTTAAAAATATTAAATGTAAGATCATCACATACAAACATGATTAGAGGTATGTTTCAGGTTCCCATATAGCAGTTTTAGTTAACTTAAATGCTAATATTTGTTACATCCAGTTTCATTCTTCCCATCCATACAATGGGAATAATATTTACTTAGAGTGCCTACCTCACAGGGATAGTTTTTGGATTGATTGATTAATTAATATTTGTAAAACACTTAAACAGATAGGGCCTAATTCAATTTTCAGCTTTTATTGTATTGGTATAAACTGGGGAAGAGACAGACCATAAGAATATGTAACATAAGAATGGCCATACTGGGTCAAAACAATAGTCCATGTAGCCCAGTATCCTGTCTTCCGATAGCAGCAAATAGCACATGCTTCAGAGGGAATGAAGGGAATAGGCAATTAGCTACTGATCCATTCCCTGTCATCCATTCCCAGCTTCAGGCAGTCACAGGCTAGGGACAGCAAGAGCATGGGGTTGCATCCCTGACCATCTTGGCGAATAGCCATTGATGGACCTATCCTCCATGAACTTATGTAGTTCTTTTTGGAACTCATTTATACTTTTGGCCTTCACAGCATTCTCTGGCAATGAGTTTCACAGGTTGAATGTGTTGGATGAAGAAGTACTTCCTTCTGTTTGTTCTAAACATGCTGCCTATTAATTTCATTGGGTGACCCCTAGATCTTGTGTTATGTGAAGGAGTAAATAACACTTCCTTATTCACTTCCTCCACACCATTCATGATTTTATAGACATCTGTCATATCCCCCTTTAGTCGTCTCTTTTCCAAGATGAAAAGTCCCAGTCTTTTTAATCTCTCCTAATATGGAAGCTGTTCCATACCCTTAATCATTTTTGTTTTCCTTTTCATACCTATTCCAATTCTAACATCTTTTTTGAGATGGGGCCACCACAACACAGCATGCAGTATTCAAGGTGTGGGTATACCGTGGATTTAGATAGTGGTATTATGATATCTTCTGTCTTATTTATCGCTTTCCTAATGGTTCCTACATTCTGTTAGCTTTTTTGATTGCTGCTGCAAATTGAGTGACTGTTTTCAGAGAACTATCCACAATGACTTCAAGATCTCTTTCTTGAGTGGTAACAGCTAATTTAGATCCTATCATTTTGTATGTATAGTTGGGATCATGTTTTCCAATGTGCATTACTTTGCATTTATTAACATTGAATTTCATCTGCCATTTTGTTGCCCAGTCACCCAGTTTTATGAGATCCCTTTGTAATTCTTCGTAGTCTGTGTTGGACTTAACTATCTTGAGTAATTTTGTATCCTCTGCAACTTTTGCCACCTCACTGTTCACTCCTTTTTTCCAGATCGTTTATGAATATGTTGAATAGCACTGGTCCCAGTACAGATCCCTGAGTTACACCCCTATTTACCTCTGTCCATTCTGAAAACTGACCATTTATTCCTGTCTTTCAACCAGTTACTGATCCTTAAAAGAGCCCTCCCTCTTATCCCAGTGTGGCCTATTAGAAAGAGTGCTAGCCTGGAACTTGGGAGACCTGGGTTCTGTTCCCAACTCTGCCACCGGCTTGTTGGATAACCTTGGGCAAGTCACTTCCCCACTCCATGCCTCAGTCTCTCTGTCTGTAAAATGACCTCCTTTGTAAAGCACTTTGAGATATGCAGATGAAGAGTGCTGCATAATAGCTAGGTGGTATTAATATTATTATTATTATTCAGATGTGTTTGTACAGCTCCTAACACCACAATGGATCCTGATCCTGACTGAGGCCTCTGGGCATTTCTATAATGCAAAATATTTATAATGTTCAGAAACTGCGGCGGGGGGGGAGAACAAAACCAGAAAACCCTAGGCTAGGTTCTTTTCCTGAAAAAAACAACAGCTTACTTTTCTTAACCCATTGGGGAAGCTACATTAATTAGAATGTGCTAAAACCAGACTGGAGACACGTGAGGGACAGATGGATTATGTAAGTGAATAAAGGCATTCAGAATCCAGATTTAAAAAAAAAAAAGTAAGGGCAAAGCCACATCTGTGTCACATAGTATTTAAAGGGAAACAGTATTTCTGCAGAATGCTGAGTAGTGTTCTGATTCCTACAAGTGTGTGATAATTAATTGATTTCCTTGGGACTCCTCCAGGAATAAGCTACCACTTAGCATGTGCAGAATCTGGCCCTAACTGATTTGGGGCATTTATCCTACAACAGAGCAGATTTTAAAATGTAATTTTAGTGTTATAAAACTACCATGATGCTTTCCAACTGCAGAAGCATGAAAAGGTATCTTGAGGAAGTTATTTAGAAACAGTTCATTTGGCTATATGAAAGCTGGGTATTATTATTGTATTATAAATTATGTTTACAATACGTTGTCAAGTGACACAACATTCCCTGAAATTATGTGATGTTAGTCTTCCGTTTCATGGAATGAAATACACTTCTTGTAGAGCAAATAAATTGGGAGCCTAATTTTCAAACTAACAAAAATCTGTATCCCACATTTGACAGTTAGATACAGAAATGCCCGTTTATGTGCCTGAATTTTGATATGAGCAACCTGAAGTCCTATCTAGGCACCAGTGATTTCAAATTGGGCCTTAACATTGATTATTGAATTAAGCAGAATATCAAAGTTTAAGTCTTTGTATTGTACACTCAGTCCTATGCAGTTTGCCTCTTATTTCAGTGGGTCCAGGATTTCACCCATAATTGCTTATTTTTCATCTTGTGACTCTTGGACTCAAATATTGATAGGCCATAATTGAAAACTAGCCAAATGGGCTCATTGTAATCTGTAATGGACATTTGTTCCCATCACAGAACTTCCATACAATTTGATACAATTGCTGGTGTCATCTAAAGAGAGGATCAGGATGGAGATGCATTGGCAGAACAGTGTGGGAAAGTTTGCACAATGCCTACCCCATGATATGTTTAGATCTACCCAGTGCTATTAATTCTTGAGGTTCAGGAACTGAAACTACAGAAAAATTGAAAAATTAATAATTTAGCTTCTGAGAACAGACTTCTGTAACTTTCTCACAGTTCTAGACTGGAATTAGGAAGCGTTTACTTTGGAGATTGGATTAGCTCAACATATCAAAAATGCCCCCTCTCTGTTTTTCTTTCTTCCTCTATCAAGATCCTTATGCTGAATTGTCACGTTTTTTTCTTCCCTCCAAGGGCTGCATGCATTTAAAAAAAATACTGAACACCAATTAATTTGTCTAATTTACATGAAAAAGTGCAGAAGATGTCTTTTTCCATAATTAACTATATTTTGCAATTCATTACAATTCTGCAGCCTTTCACATAATAGAGCCCTATTCACTACATGGGAGATAAGTGCTTAATTCCAAAGGGGCAGACAGAGAAGGCAGAAAGGAAATGGAGGAGGGCAAGATTAGCATTTTATACATTAGTTATGCATATTCATGAGGGAAAATGAAGCAGTGCCAATTCATGTTGGTTTTCAGGTTATTTCAGAGTAATTCACAACAGTTACCTCAGCAAATGGTTTATATGGACCTTTGCTATTTTAATTGAGCAGGAACCAGGTCCTTAACAGACCAAGAACACTGAGAAAAGGCTGAAGTTCCATATCAAGGCTTGGACTGCTCCCCAGTGCTGAAGCTATAGTTCTGTACTACAGTGATGCTGCACTCTTACATGTGCCGTCAGACAGGTGAACCCTACAGAGCACTTTGGTAGAATGCCACATGCACATGAAAACCAACCATTTTCCGGAAAAACGTTCTGTCAGATTAGCAGTGGCTTTAACATAGGCTTTTGTAGCTCATTTACAATATACTACAAGCAAAATTTAAATAGACATAGATCCTATTTTTTTCTCACAAAACTGTCAGATAAGTATTTCCTTTTTTCTGGGGAAAATGATCTTTATTTAATTAAGAATCTACAACCTCTGCAAAATGAAACACCTATTGGTTCCACCTCTAAGGTTTGTGTGTTCCCAGAAAAGGTAGAGAAGCCAACAGATAATTCATGTGACCTGTTTGATTCCTAAAATATACAAATTCCAGGGAAAATAGGTATCACTCATTTAAAGGAAGATTCATATGCTAAAATTTGAACAATATTAAAGACACATGTCATTTGTTTTAATCATAGGGTCAGCAACATGTTTGCATTAACATATATCCATTTCACGCAAGTCAAGATAGTATCTGATGTCTCATACAGGAGTTCCCAAACTTTTTCCTTGTGTGGGCCACATCTTAGATAGACAGATTGTCTCAGTGAACCTCCCTTGCTACCGGGGGGTGTGTGTGTGGAGGGGGTGTCAATCAAAAATTCAACCACTTGTTGATGAATTTGCAAAATTCAGAAAATTGTAACCAACAAATCAGATTTTTTTAATTTAATTTTTGCAAAAAAAAATCATTTTTTGGGTGGGGGTGGGAGTGAGAGAGAACGGGGGAGGGTTAAAAAAAGCCCTGTGTTTCTATGATTCTATTATTCTAAATGGCAAAGTATTTGTCCTTTTGGCTGGTTTTGGTGTAATAACAGTCTTGTTGTGTTTGAAAAAGTTAGTCTGTTTCAGCTGTTCCCTTCACATCTGTTCTGTTTTTTCATTTGGAAACCAAGAGGAGAGCCAGTACTATGGACACCAGTTTGGGAACCACAGATACAATTGATCTATATTAGTTATTTCTTTTGTTTCCAGAACCAGAGTTTCTACATTCTGATATCAAAGTGTTAATATAAAAGAGAGTCCATATGAAACAATATGAAATATAAAAGAGAGTCCAATATGAAACAATTCTGATTATCTTCAAAACATAAAACTTGGATTATAGAAGTTCATACTTTGACCTTACAAGGAATCATAAAGCCACATATTACTGCACATCCACCCTACAACATCTGCAGGCATGATCACATGTGGCAGTGAATGCATCGTTCTTTGTCATTAACACAAACACTTAAAAGCTATAATTAAAAAATTCTCCCTCGAGACACCCGGGTTCAGAAGGGTCAATATGTAAATAGAGATGTGCCTGAGCTACAAAGTTCTGCTCTAGAAATGAAAGTTTCCTGTGTTTGGGGTTGTATGGAGCCAGGGTTTTGGTTCAGGGACATTTTAATGGAAAACAAGACATCACAAACACACTAATTAGAAAACATAGGTTTAATCCTGAGTCCCACTTAGAGCTCTGGAAAGGAACTAGAAAATTTCCCAGCTGGAGTTTGCCCGGCGTGAGGGAGTCTGGATGGTGCAGAACTGGCATAGCCAGCTTCTAGGCCACCCCTTTCTCAGCAAACAATATAGGGTGCTTGCTGGGATCATTCCCATTGGGAGGGGGCATGCTCAGAGCACTGCTTCACTAGGGTTGTCCCCAGCTGGCAGACAGAACCTTGGGAGCATTAGCCAATCAGGTATAGTTTAGAGGAATCTTGAGGCTGCTCTGAATTACATTGGGATTGAGCTGGTTCCCAGTTGGCCCCAAGGTTGAGAAGCTGTGAATATCTGCTTTGTGACTCCTCCCATCTTGGCTGCAACCCAGCAGATACCTGGAGCTCCTGAGGACAAAGCCCAATGTAAACCACTCTTATGTAGTTCTTTTGTCCCAGTGTTCCTTGTTCCCTCTTAGAACCTTGAAAGTAATGCTGATTTCCCTGTGTGTTTTTCCTGTCTGCATAGCCAACATTTATTTCCCCCCACCTGTTTCTTATGGAGCACAAACCAGCAAGACTGTGTGTTCACTTCCTTCTTCCTGTAGAAAGCAGGGATGTCATTAACAGTGCTAGTACAGTCCTGGACATAGGGTTTCTTCTTTAACTTGTGCTCACTCCATTGGTGAGGAGGTAGAATTTCCTATATGGATCACTGAAGTGCCAAAGATCAAATGTACATACATTTACGCAGTCATCTGCAAGTACAAAATTACAAGCACTTAAGTCTTTAAAGTTTGATTTGAGCTGATTTGGACCCTGATCCTGTAGCCATTTCCACACATGGGTACCCAGGCATACACAAATAATCCCTCTTGGTCCCTGAGACTACTCCCATGCACTGAAAATTGCTTACAGGCAAAGTTGCAACTCTCTTAGCCCTGGTCTACACTAAGAGTTTAGGTCGAATTTAGCAGCATTAGATTGATTTAACCCTGCACCCATCCACACAAAGCCATTTTTGTTGACTTAAAGGGCCCTTAAAATCGATTTCTGTACTCCTCCCCGACGAGGGGATTAGCGCTGAAATCGACATCGCTGGATCGAATTTGGGGTAGTGTGGACGCAATTTGGGGTATTGGCCTCCAGGAGCTATCCCAGAGTGCTCCATTGTGACAGCTCTGGACAGCACTTTCAACTCAGATGCACTAACCAGGTACACAGGAAAAGCACCAGGAACTTCTGAATTTCATTTCTTGTTTGGCCAGCGTGGCGAGGTCATCAGCAGAGGTGACCATGCAGACCTCATCAACACAGGTGACCATGCAATCCCAGAATTGAAAAAGAGCTCCAGCATGGACCGAACGGGAGATACTGGATCTGATCGCTATATGGGGAGATGAATCCGTGCTATCAGAACTCCGTTCGAAAAGACGAAATGCTAAAATATTTGAAAAAAATCTCCAAGGGCATGAAGGACAGAGGCTATAACAGGGACCCACAGCAGTGCCGCGTGAAACTTAAGGAGCTCAGGCAAGCCTACCAAAAAACCAAAGAGGCAAATGGCCACTCAGGGTCAGACCCCCAGACATGCCACTTCTATGATGCAATTCTAGGTGGTGCCCCTACCATTAACCCACCCCTGTACATGGACTCCTGCAAGGGGGGAGTCTCACGCAACAGGGATGAAGATTTTGAGGACGAGGAACAGGAGGAGGAGGAGAAGGAGGAGGATGAAACTGTTCTCCCCAACAGCCAGGAGCTGTTTATCACCCTGGAGCCAATTCCCTCCCAAGGTGGGCTCCCGGACCCTGAAGGTGGAGAAGGCACCTCTGGTGAGTGTACCTTTGTAAATATAATACAGGGTTTAAAAGCAAGCATGTTTAATGATTAATTTGCCCTGAAGACTTGGAATGCATTCACGGCCAGTACAGCTACTGGAAAAGTCTGTTAACATGTCTGGGGATGGAGCAGAAATCCTCCAGGGGCATCTCAATGAAGCTCTCCTGGAGGTACTCCCAAAGCCTTTGCAAAAGGTTTCTGGGGAGGGCAGCCTTATTCCATCCTCCATGGTAGGACGCTAGGCCAGTAGCACCAGGCCAGTAGCACGTAGTCTGGAATCATTGCATAACAAAGCATGGCAGCATATGGTCCCGGTGTTTGCTGACGTTCAAGCAACATGCATTCTTTATCTCTCTGTGTTATCCTCAGGAGAGCGATGTCATTCATGGTCATCTGGTTGAAATAGGGGAATTTTATTAATGCGACATTCAGAGGTGGCCATTAGGCTATTTGCCTGTGGCTGAAAAGAAATCATCCCCGCTGTTAGCCACGTGGTGGGGGGGGAGGGGTGAAGCGATCATCCCAGAGAATTGGGAGGGAGGGGCCTTGTACTGAAAGCACATGTGCTATGTAATGTTAACAGCTTGGTTCACCATGAAAGAGTCTACCCATTGTTCTCTAAAATGTCTTTTTAAATACTACTCTCCCTTTTTTTCCTCCCGCAGCTGCAAATGTTTCAACGCTCCCGCTATCATCTCCGTCCCAGAGGCTAGCGCAAATAAGAAGGTGGAAAAAAATGCATTCACGATGAAGTTTTCTCTGAGCTCATGCAGTCCTCCCGCACTGAAAGAGCTCAGCAGAATCCGTGGAGGCAAGCAATGTCAGAGCCCAGGAAAGCACAAAATGAATGCAAGGACAGAGGGACACGCGAGAGGAGAGTTGGCGGGTGCAAGAGGAGAGGTGGAGGGATCAAGATGATAGGTGGCGGCAGTGTGATGAGAGGAGGCAGGATGCAAATCTGAGACTACTGGAGGATCAAACTGATACGCTCCGGCATATGGTTGAGCTGCAGGAAAGGCAGAAGGAGCACAGACTGCTGCTGCAGCCCCTGTGTAACCAACCGCCCTCCTCCCCAAGTTCCATAGCCTCCTCACCCAGACGCCCAAGCAGGTGTTGGGGAGAGGGATGGGACTCCAGGCACCCAATCACTCCACTCCAGAGGACTGCCCAAGCAGCAGAAGGCTGGCATTCAGTAAGTTTTGAAGTGCAGTGTGGCCTTGTCCTGCTCTCCTCCCCTCTCCCACCCCTCCTGGGCTACCTTGGCAGTTATCCCCCTATTTCTGTGACGAATTAATAAAGAATGCATGAATTTGAAACAATAATGACTTTATTGCCTCTGCAAGCGGTGATCGAAGGCGGCAGGTTGGTTGGCTTACACGGAAGTAGGGTGAACCAAGGGGGAGGCTTTTCATCAAGGAGAAACAAACAGAACTGTCACACCGTAGCCTGGCCAGTCATGAAACTGGTTTTCAAAGCTTCTCTGATGTGCAGCACACCCTGCTGTGCTCTTCTAACCGCCCTGGTGTCTGGCTGCACGTAATCAGCAGCCAGGCGATTTGCCTCAACTTCCCACCCTGCCATAAACATCTCCCCATTACTCTCACAGATATTGTGGAGCACACAGCAAGCAGTAATAACAATGGGAATATTGGTTTTGCTGAGGTCTAACTGAGTCAATAAAGTGTGCCAGCGTGCTTTTAAACATCCAAATGCGCATTCTACCACCATTCTGCACTTGCTCAGCCTACAGTTGAACAGCTCCTGACTACTGTTCAGGATGCCTGTGTATGGCTTCATGAGCCATGGCATTAAGGGGTACGCTGGGTCCCCAAAGATAACTATAGGCATTTCAACATACTCAACAGTTATTTTCTGGTCTAGAAAGTAAGTCCCTTCCTGCAACTGTTCAAACAGACCAGAGTTCCTGAAGATGTGAGCGTCATGCACCTTTCCTGGCCATCCCATGTTGATGTTGGTGAAACGTCCCTTGTGATCCACCAGTGCTTGCAGCACCATTGAAAAGTACCCCTTTCAGATTATGTACTGGCTGCCAAGGTGGTCCGGTCCCAAGATAGGGATATGCTTTCCGTCTGTCGCCCCAGCACAGTTAGGGAATCTCATTGCAGCAAAGCCATCCACTATGACCTGCACATTTCTCAGAGTCACTACCCTTGAAAGCAGCAGCTCAGTGATTGCTTTGGCTACTTGGATCACAGCAGCCCCCACAGTAGATTTGCCTACTCCAAATTGATTCCCGACTGACCGGTAGCTGTCTGGCATTGCAAGCTTCCAGAGGGCTATCGCCACTCGCTTGTGAACTGTGAGGGCTGCTCTCATCTTGGTATTCCTGCGCTTCAGGACAGGGGAAAGCAAGTCACAAAGTTCCATGAAAGTGCCCTTACACATGCAAAAGTTTCGCAGCCCTGGGAATCATCCCAGACCTGTAACACTATGTGGTCCCACCAGTCTGTGCTTGTTTCCCGGGCCCAGAATCAGTGTTCCACGACATGAGCCTGCCCCATCGCCACCAGGATGTCCAAATTGCCGGGGCCTGTACTTTGAGAGAAGTCTGTGTCCATGTGCTCAGCACTCTCGTCACCGCGCTGCCGTCGCCTCCTCGCCTGCTTTTGCAGGTTCTGGTTCTGAACATACTGCAGGATAATGCACAAGGTGTTTACAATGCTCATAACTGCCACGGTGATCTGAGCGGGCTCCATGCTTGCTGTGGTATGGCATCTGCAGGACAACAGAGTTGCAGCGGAAGCAGTGGATGACAACGGATGCCACAAGAATAGATATTTATAGATAATGACAAGAGGACCTGCAAGGTGGATTCAAGAGAGCAGGAGAGCAGAGTTGCAGCAGAAGCAGGAGCCCCTGACAGCCAACATGGAGAAATTTGCTATTGAGACAAGAGCAGGAGAGCAGAGTTGAAGCGGAAGCGGTGTTTTGATGATGACGGTTAGCAGTCCTACTACACTGTCTGCTGAAAGCAGTATGGAGTCCGCATGGAAAAAAGGCATGAAACAGTTGTCTGCAGTTGCTTTCAAGGAGGGAGGGGCGACTGATGACATGTACCCAAAACCAGCCGCAACAATGTTTTTGCCCCATCAGACATTGGGAGCTTAACCCAGAATTCCAATGGGCACAGAGACTGCAGGAGCTCTGGGATAGGTACCCACAGTGTAATGCTCCAAAAGTCGACGCTAGCCATGGTACTGTGGACACACTCCGCCAACTTAATGCACTTAGTGGGGACATACACAATCGACTGTATAAAATCACTTCCTAAAAAATCGACTTCTATAAATTCGACCTAATTTTGTAGTGTAGACATACCCTTAGTAAACATGGCAAAGAGTCTTGTGG
Source organism: Chelonia mydas (assembly GCF_015237465.2). Lineage (NCBI taxonomy): Eukaryota > Metazoa > Chordata > Testudines > Cheloniidae > Chelonia > Chelonia mydas. The sequence goes on from NC_057855.1 coordinate 43,225,724, forward strand.
CACCTTATAGACTAACAGACGTAACTGGAGCATAAGCTTTTGTGGGTGAATACCCGCTTCTTCAGATTCATGTAGTGGAAATTTCCAGAGGCAGGTATAAATATGCAAGCAAAAATCAGACTAGGGATAATGAGGTTAATTCAATCAGGGAGGATGAGGCCCTCTTCTAGCAGTTGAGGTGTGAACACCAAGGGAAGAGAAACTGCTTTTGTAGTTGGCTAGCCATTCACTGTCTTTGTTTAATCCTGAGCTGATGGTGTCAAATTGAACTGAAGCTCAGCAATTTCTCTTTGAAGTCTGGTCCTGAAGTTTTTTTGCTGCAGGATACCTTTAAATCTGCTATTGTGTGTCCAGGGAGGTTGAAGTGTTCTCCTACAGGTTTTTGTATATTGCCATTCCTAATATCTGATTTGTGTCCATTTATCCTTTTACATAGGGACTGTCCAGTTTGGCCAATGTACATAGCAGACGGGCATTGCTGGCACATGATGGCGTATATTACATTGGTGGATGTGCAGGTGAATGAATCGGGGATGGTGTGGCTGATCTGGTTAGGTCCTGTGATGGTGTCGCTGGTGTAGATATGTGGGCAGAGTTGGCATTGAGGTTTGTTGCATGGATTGGTTCCTGAGTTAGAGTTACTATGGTGCGGTGTGTAGTTGCTGGTGAGAATATGCTTTAGGTTGGGCGAGTACTGGCCTGCCTCCCAAGGCCGGTGAAAGTGAGGGATCGTTGTCCAGGATGGGTTGTAGATCACTGATGATGCGTTGGAGAGTTTTTAGCTGAGGACTGTATGTGATGGCCAGTGGAGTTCTGTTGCTTTCTTTCTTGGGCTTGTCTCTCAGCAGGAGGCTTCTGGGTACACGTCTGGCTCTGTTGATCTGTTTCCTTATTTCCTCATGCAGGTATCGTAGTTTTGAGAATGCTTGGTGAAGATCTTGTAGGTGTTGGTCTCTGTCTGAGGGGTTGGAGCAAATGTGTTGTACCACAGCACTTGGCTGTAGACAATGGATTGTGTGGTGTGTCCGGGATGGAAGCTGGAGGCATGAAGGTAGGCATAGCAGTTGGTGGGTTTTCGGTATAGAGTGCTGTTAACGTGACCATCACTTATTTGCACTGTGGTGTCTAGGAAGTGGACCTCCCATGTAGATTGGTCCAGGCTGAGGTTGATGATGGGGTGGAAGCTGTTGAAATCTTGGTGGAATTTTCCAGGGTTTCCTTCCCATGAGTCCAGATAATGAAGATGTCATCAATGTAGCGTAGGTAGAGAAGGGGTGTGAGTGGACGAGAGCTGAGGAAGCGTTGTTCCAGGTCAGCCGTAAAAATGTTGGCGTATTGTGGGGCCATGTGGGTGCCCATAGCAGTGCCACTGGTCTGGATATATATATTGTCACCAAATTTGAAATAATTGTGCGTGAGGATAAAGTCACAGAGCTCAGCAACCAGTTGTGCTGTAGCATCATCAGGGATACTGTTCCTGACAGCTTGTATTCCATCTGTGTGTGGGATGTTTGTGTAGAGAGCCTCTACATCCATGGTGGCTAGGATGGTGATTTCTGGAAGATCACTGATGCATTGTAGTTTTCTCAGGAAATTGGTGGTGTCATGGAGATAGCTGGAAGTGCTGGTGGCATAGGGTCTGAGTAGAGAGTCCACATAACCAGACAGTCCTTCAATGAGAGTGCCAATGCCCAATTAGTAAACACGTGATCTAACGTGCCCCCTTAGTAAACATGTGATCTAAAATTGATTTTAGTTAAGTCCGTGCAAATAGACCTCATATCAATTTAGCTCAAGTCAATTAGGAACTAATTTAAGCTAAACCCAAATGAGACACTCCTAAGACAAAATAAAGAGTGTCTGTGCAGGGTTAGGCACATATTTAACTAAATTGGCTTTGAAATAGATTTAAGTTAAACCAGTGTAACTAAATTGGCTTTGAAATAGATTTAAGTTAAACCAGTGTAACTTCTATGTGTAGACAAGGCCTGAATGTTTGTGGAAAGGTGGCTTTATGGTAGCAACGTGAACATTATTTAATTTGTGCCCAAAGTGGGTGTCTGCTGCAAAATTGTGGGGGGCAAAATTAAAGAACCCTCCAAAAATGTGGCAGTCAGTTTTGCTCAACGTATCCACTGCAAGAGAAACAGTTTATTCATGGGTTCAGAGTAACAGCCGTGTTAGTCTGTATTCGTAAAAAGAAAAGGAGTACTTGTGGCACCTTAGAGACTAACCAGTTTATTTGAGCATGAGCTTTCGTGAGCTACAGCTCACTTCATCGGATGCATAGCATATCGTGGAAACTGCAGAAGACATTATATACACACAGAGACCATGAAACAAAACTTCCTCCCACCCCACTCTCCTGCTGGTAACAGCTTATCTAAAGTGATCATCAAGTAGGGCCATTTCCAGCACAAATCCAGGTTTTCTCACCCTTCCCCCCCCCCCCCACACACATACAAACTCACTCTCCTGCTGGTAATAGCCCATCCCTCTTTGAAACCTCTCTTTATAATGCGCATGATAATCAAGGTGGGTCATTTCCAGCACTAATCCAGGTTTTCTCACCCCCCCCCCACACACACACACCCCTCCAAAAACCACACACACAAACTCACTCTCCTCCTGGCAATAGCTCATCTTACAATGTGCACAGCAATAATCCAACTTTGTGACTTTGTCCTTACCCATAACTATTTTACATTTGGGGACAATGTATACCTTCAGATCAGCGGCACTGCTATGGGTACCCGCATGGCCCCACAGTATGCCAACATTTTTATGGCTGATTTAGAACAACGCTTCCTCAGCTCTCGTCCCCTAACGCCCCTACTTTACTTGCGCTATATTGATGACATCTTCATCATCTGGACCCATGGAAAAGAAGCCCTTGAGGAATTCCACCATGATTTCAACAATTTCCATCCCACCATCAACCTCAGCCTGGTCCAGTCCACACAAGAGATCCACTTCCTGGACACTACAGTGCTAATAAACGATGGTCACATCAACACCACCCTATACCGCAAACCTACTGACCGCTATTCCTACCTACATGCCTCCAGCTTTCACCCTGACCACACCACACGATCCATCGTCTACAGCCAAGCTCTGCGATACAACCGCATTTGCTCCAACCCCTCAGACAGAGACAAACACCTACAAGATCTCTATCAAGCATTCTTACAACTACAATACCCACCTGCGGAAGTGAAGAAACAGATTGATAGAGCCAGAAGAGTTCCCAGAAGTCACCTACTACAGGACAGGCCTAACAAAGAAAATAACAGAACGCCACTAGCCGTCACCTTCAGCCCCCAACTAAAACCCCTCCAACGCATTATTAAGGATCTACAACCTATCCTGAAGGATGACCCAACACTCTCACAAATCTTGGGAGAAAGGCCAGTCCTTGCCTACAGACAGCCCCCCAACCTGAAGCGAATACTCACCAACAACCACATACCACACAACAGAACCACTAACCCAGGAACCTATCCTTGCAACAAAGCCCGTTGCCAACTGTGCCCACATATCTATTCAGGGGACACCATCACAGGGCCTAACAACATCAGCCACACTATCAGAGGCTCGTTCACCTGCACATCCACCAATGTGATATATGCCATCATGTGCCAGCAATGCCCCTCTGCCATGTACATTGGTCAAACTGGACAGTCTCTACGTAAAAGAATAAATGGACACAAATCAGATGTTAAGAATTATAACATCCATAAACCAGTCGGAGAACACTTCAGTCTCTCTGGTCACGCTATCACAGACATGAGGGTCGCTATCTTAAAGCAAAAAAACTTCAAATCCAGACTCCAGCGAGAAACTGCTGAATTGGAATTCATTTGCAAATTGGATACTATTAATTTGGGCTTGAATAGAGACTGGGAGTGGCTAAGTCATTATGCAAGGTAGCCTATCTCCCCTTGTTTTTTTCCTACAACCCCCCCCCCCCCCCCAAGACGTTCTGGTTAAACTTGGATTATTGCTGTGCACATTGTAAGATGAGCTATTGCCAGCAGGAGAGTGAGTTTGTGTGTGTGGTTTTTGGAGGGGGGTGTGTGTGGGGGGGGGGTGAGAAAACCTGGATTAGTGCTGGAAATGACCCACCTTGATTATCATGCGCATTATAAAGAGAGGTTTCAAAGAGGGATGGGCTATTACCAGCAGGAGAGTGAGTTTGTATGTGTGTGTGGGGGGGGGGGGGGAAGGGTGAGAAAACCTGGATTTGTGCTGGAAATGGCCCTACTTGATGATCACTTTAGATAAGCTGTTACCAGCAGGAGAGTGGGGTGGGAGGAAGTTTTGTTTCATGGTCTCTGTGTGTATATAATGTCTTCTGCAGTTTCCACGATATGCTATGCATCCGATGAAGTGAGCTGTAGCTCACGAAAGCTCATGCTCAAATAAACTGGTTAGTCTCTAAGGTGCCACAAGTACTCCTTTAGTTTATTCATGGAAAGTTACTAGAGCTCTCATAATTTCACTGTTTGTTTTACTGTATATTTTGCAATAAAACCAAAGTAAATTAAAAAAAAATAAAATTGCAAGCCCAGGAACTGACTTAGGAAAGTGTTAACTACTGAAAAGGCTAATTGCCATTTTTTTTAAAAAAAGGCAGCTACCATTCTCTATTAGTTGGAGCTGATGGATGACACTGTAGGGAGTTCTGCATAAATTAATTGCAATAATGAAATAACATGACAAAGGGACCCACCAAAATGTCCTGTCAAACAGTGTTCTCAGTCTAGCCAATTACTCAAAGGAAGGGTGGTCCAGGGATCAGGACACAAGCCTATGACTTAGCAGACCTGGCTTCAATTCCCTGCTTTGCTGCAGACTTCCTGTGTGAAACCGGGCAAATGACTTAAACTCAGAGCCTCACATTTTGGCACCTAACTCCCATTGATTTCAGTGGAAGTTAGCACCCTAAATACCTCTGAGTATCTGGGCCTGAGTCTTTCTGGGCCTCAATTTCCCTGTAAAAGGGGGATAATTGCACTTCCCTACGTCACAGGCGTGTTGTGAAGATAAATACGTGAAAGACTTGGAGGTGCTCAGCTGCTACAGTAGTGGAGGCCATATAAGCACCTAAGATAGGTAGAGTTGTGGCTTCAAGCACATCCTTAAACTGCACAACGAGAGTGGCCTGGGAGGTAACTCTAGACACAGTTCCCTTTGCTTGGAGGAGGAATACCAGGAAGAGTTACTTCCCCTCCTTTTATGGAGCAGCGTACTTCTCTGTCTGGACCCAGCCAGCTGCTCTCGCTAGTGGGTGGGGAGGGAGCAGGGGAGTTGTGGAGCAAAGGTTGTTCCTCCTCCCACCCCCTCACAGTAGGAAATACCAGACAAGTAGTTCCTCCTTTCTCTAGTGTAACCTGAGGGCAGTACTCCCTCTTACTTCCCTACACAGGCAAGTAAAGGCTGTGACAACTTAGCCCTATGTGACGAAAATCTGTGATTATATTAGACAGGGACGATCTTCAGAAAAGTGATCTGACTTCAAAAAACACCAAGATTTCTAATAACCTGGACAGATATGACTAGTATGGAGAGACATGTGGATTGAATCAATAGCACATCCATAGCATTAGGTTACAGTCTCAGGCTGAATGTCTGAGGCACTCAAACAGAAGAAAGATTGCACACTGATCTTTGGTAGGAAGAGTCTGGCAGGCCTGGGTATCAATCACCCGCTTATCAGTGAAAACAGGCTGTTCTGACCTAAAGGGATTCCAAATTGCAGCATGTAGACACAACAAGGTAAACAGAAATAAAATGGTAACCTGTACCATTACACAGAACAAACTATGGGGAAATCAAAATTTGTTCTCTCAGAGATCTGTACAGATCATTTGGATTACCCATGTTCATTTCCCACAGCATAAGGAAGCAGATTTATTTGTTGCTCACTGGTTAGCTCCATCAAGAAATATTAACCAGATATTGACTTGCATTGAGGAGAACATCAAGACTTATTGATCCAAGAATTAAATACTGACTGAGACAAAAGCAAGTTCAATACTTATGACATGGGGCAGTGTTTTGACCACAGAAACATTAATTTAGTGCATGTATTGTGGCCTACATTCTGAATATCTTCAGAATTAAATATCTTAAGAGCTCTCCACTACAGCCAGCAATTTAAAGGTATTTAAAAAGCACTGACACACACACACACACACACACACACACAGAGTAGCACTGGTGCTGGGGGTGCTGCTGCACCCCCTGCCTTGAAGTGATTTACAGTTTGGTTCAATGGCTCTCAGCACCCCCCCTATACAAATTGTTCCAGAACCCCTGCAGTGAGGGTAAAATGACATTGATGCTTTTGAAAAAAATCTATTGTTCCATAAACATAAGGGCACAAGAAGAAAAATAGTGGATTCCATCATATGAAGATGTCTCTGGAATTTTTGCTGTGTTCTGAAATGATACATTCTAAACTGTTGATTTTTTTAAAAATAGCCTTTTTCATTGAGAAGGTACACCTGATGTATTGGTTGCTTTTGAGGCCAGAAAGGGGTCATTATAGTCATCTAGTCTGACCTCCTGTATAACACAAACCAAAGAACTTCACTCAGTAAATCCTGCATCAAGTCCATAACTTCTGGGTGAGCTAGAGCATCTTGCTTAGAAAGGCATTAAGTCTTGATTACAGACTTCGAGAGATGGACAATCCACTACAGCCCTTGAGATATCCCAGCTGTCCCAATGCACTGTGCAGGGAGGAAGGGGGACCAGGATCTATGGGGCACGGCAGGGGGAGAGGGAACAAGGATCTCATACAAAGTTGTGAAGCTCCTCTGGTTCTTTCTGCACCAGCTGGGGTGACCTTCGTGAAAGCAGAAATAGAACAGCAAGAAGCTAATGTGCCACTGTCTCCTGCATAACGTGGACCCGAAGTTTGATCTCAGTTAATAGAAAGTGGTAACTATTTATTAAGGAAATGATAATGTGTGGGAGCTTTTAGCTTTGCCACCACCCCCAGCCATAGAGATTTTTAAAAATACAGTTTTTGAAATGGCAATGTATATTTTTTAAATTTGCATTTGCTTTCCATGGACTCAATACCACAATAACACCAAGTACAGCAAAGCTTCACATAAGGCAAGTCATTGTACAGCTACATCATGAGTATTAATGAAACACTGTAAAGGAAGACACTATTTTTGTAAGTACTATAAAGTTTGTGGATTCTTTGTTCTCAGTGACTCTTTGTAACTCAGTTTTCCAGATACTCAATTCAAAGGGGTTCCATCACAGTCATTTAAATGGCCTTGTGACTTACACTTGGTTATTTTCTCTCTGGTATAGCCTTCTTTATGTTTTAGTTCAGGCCAGAACGATTGGTAGAATCTTTGTCTCTAGGTAATAATACATATTTTGTTTTGCTAAGGAATGAGCCATATTTACAATGTACTAAAGTAGATGTCCGTTTTGCTATTTTTTAACGAATGCTCAATACATTACACATGATCTCATGCTTTATCATCTGTGATGTACGGTATGCATTAATGGCTCAAGCCAGCATTCTGTGAATTTTGAACATGCTCAGAGCACATCCAACAGTTATTTCTGTGTGGCATCTGTAGCACTGATAAATGTGGCTTGTATTTGTGACGACAAATTACTTTCCATTCGGCTTGCCCTGAAAACGAGAAGTAGCAGTGCCTTTTCCATGTAGAACTTCCTGCTCCAAGTGGTTTACAATTCAACTGTAAAATGTCACTCAGAGCAGAAACTAAAGATACCAGGTGTTAACAAAATCTGAGGTGGTTATTTCTCATCAGCAATCCTATTTCTTAAGTGGAGTAATTTTCCCTTGGAATATGGCTTTCATTTCCACAAATTCTGAGACACTGCTTAAAAACCCCAACCTTTGTTACCTTAAAGGCACATCCACTAGTCTCCTACATTAATACAAAATCATACTGTACTTGCCCTATTCTAACTCTTCATATTTGTTCTTTGTCTTCATTTAGGGTTACATTCAGACTAACCCTTATATGGCTGCATTAGGGCTGCCTGGACGATCACTTCCCACAGCACCCAGAACTAATAAGCTCCTCCCAGATGCTCTCTACAGGGAGAAATTGGGCAAGGAGTAGGTGGAATCTTGGCTGCATGCCCCTCTTTGCCAAGGGTGCCAATTGGGGGGGGGGAGGGGAGGGGGGGAGTCCCCCCTCCCCCAAGTTTCATACAGGAGGTGTGCAAGCTTCCCAGGTGGAGCTCTTAAATACAGCCCAGCATTAGTGTGAAATGTAAGTTCTGCAGAGGAGAGGTGCCCCTGGGGCAGGGAGTCAGTATTTTGTTTGGTTTCAGAGTAGCAGCTGTGTTAGTCTATATTCGCAAAAAGAAAAGGAGTACTTGTGGCACCTTAGAGACTAACAAATTTATTTGAGCATAAGCTTTGAAAGCATCCGATGAAGTGAGCTGTAGCTCATGAAAGCTTATGCTCAAATAAATTTGTTAGTCGCTAAGGTGCCACAAGTCCTCCTTTTCTTTTTGAGTATTTTGTTTACAGACAGAGGCAGGGTGATTAAGATAAGAAAGGGCTGGTGTTTAAATTACGGATATGGAACTTTAGCCTGTAAAAGAGGAATCCCTCTGTGGAGGGGGGGAGAGGGAGAAGGAGTTGTTTTAGAGAGAACACACAGGGGACTCAGAAAAAATACAGCAAAGCACTGAGCCTAGGTTACATTCAGAAAAGGGGGAGATTTGGGGGGGGTAGGTGAAAAGAGGGGGTCAAACCCAGGGAGGGTTATAGAGAAGTTCCCACTCTACCTGTGGTACTTATGTGGTCCAATCACCATGGTATCTGAGACTGCGCCTCACAATGTCTACCCTATTTCTCCTCCCAGCCCCGCAGTGAGAGCAATGCTGTTAACCCCATTGTACAGCTGGGGCACTGAGGCACGTGCAGATTAAAGGCCAGATTTTCAATGGTATTTAGGCACCTAGTGAGATTTTCAAATGCACTTAGAAGGTTTGTTGCTTTGTAAACCCCACTAGATATCTAGCTGCATCTTTGGGTGCCTAAAAACCTTTGAAATTCTGTCCTTAAAGCACTGGCCTGGGGTCAGACAAGAAGTCCATGGGGGGAGTATTAAACCCAGGTCTTTCAGGGATAGCACCCTATCCAGCAGACCAGCTTCTCTCTCTCTCTGCTGCATGCTGCAAAAAAGAGGATTCTGATAGATGGGAACAAAACCAAGGTGGCCAGTTCTCTGAGACTTCAGCAAATGGTTCCAGGATGGATGTTATGGTTGACAGCATGAAAAGCAGCACAGAGATTAGGAAGGATGGAGAATGAGAGTCAGATGAGAGGAGATTATTGTCATGATTTGCATTATTCACTGGGCGCCATCTCTGTGCTCAGCACTGTTCAGAATATGCCAGAAAATCCAGTCCCTGAGCCAATGCATATAAGATGTGTAACTCTGGATAAGGTGGCACAGATATTTAAGTATGAAGTGTATAGTTACTGACCACACATGTTATCACATGTTCACTGTGACGTTTATATCTGAGTGGAGGCACTGATGGCAATAGAAGTTTTAGTTGACTAAGGATTAGAAGATTTGACCCTCCAACATTCTTTCTAAAGGAAGAGCTGCCCAGAGCTCCTGTGCCTGTTTATTTTCCTTTCCTGCCTGCAGTGGCCCTGATACATCTTAGAAGTCTCCGTTTTTTTCTCAACTTTAAAATATAGAATTTTCTTGGTGTTTGGTTTTAAATATTCTCCTCTGAGAACTGCAACTCAGTCACTGTAGTGTTGTGTTTAAGAGCCTTTAAACAGTAACTAGCCTTTAAACAGAAATAAAAGCAGTGTTGCCAACTCTCCTGATTTTGTCATGAGGCTCATGATAATTGTTTTCCTTTCCTGGAGTCAAGTGGATATGTGATGATTTCAGCCTTCATTCTTAAAGAAAAATGAAGTTTCTAGCCCTTGTGGCTGTGGAGAAAGCTTCAAAATGTGACCCCAGTGCACCCTGAAGGCTCAAAAAGCAGAAGGCAAATAAGAAGAACCCCAAATCTGTTGTTTTTACATAATCTCATGATTTTTGGTGAGCCTGATTCATGATTTTTGAACATTTGGGATTGGCAATACTGTGAAAGTGACTTGAAAGTGTCAGTTTCACTCCTGTACATTAATGTAAGGTTACATTAATAACCTTTCTAGTCTATTATTTGTAGTGAGGTAACACCTCTAGAGCCCCAGACAGGTGCAGTATAAACTCATGGGGCCTTGCCTCATTAGGATGTTTCCAAAGTTAAATGATCTATGCCAAGCTTGGTGAACTGCAAAAAAGTGATAGAAAGTAATCTAGATTTTTCTACAATTGTTTTAATTGTTGTAATCAAGCATTAGTAACAAAGAAGATACATTAAAATCTTAAACCTAACCAGTGTTCCTTAAGTGACTTGACACAAGATGTGAGAACATGTTAGTATTAGAGCTGAGTGGGTCTAATATTTATTAAATCCTCTTTTTCTGTATAGGAATTAGATACAGTGCTCCCGTCAGCTAATTTCTAAGTTAAGGGGGAGGGATAGCTCAGTGGTTTGAGCACTGGCCTGCTAAACCCAGCGTTGTGAGTTCAATCCTTGAGGGGGCTATTTGGGATCTGGGGCAAAAATTGGGGATTGGTCCTGCTTTGAGCAGGGGGTTGGACTAGATGACCTCCTGAGGTCCAATCTAACCCTGATATTCTATGATTCTATCTGCAAAAATCCCCCAAGAGTTTTCAGGTGTCTAAGTAGCCATTGGAATTACAGTTAAAGTTGCACCCCCCCTACCAAAATCTGAAATGGTGCCCTGCTTTTTACTCCCCTCCCCTGTGCACAAGACAATAAATTACCCCCAGAAAAGGACAGTAGCAAGTTATTGTCTTCCCTAGTGTACTCTGAGTGCCTCAGCCTCTTTATGTTTCTCTAAAGCCCAGTGCCTCGTGGGGTGGTGCAGCTACGCAGTGCCCCTGACTCAGGGCTGTGCAGCCACTCAAACATATGTTTTGACTTCAGTAGGACTACTCACGTGCTTAAAATGAAGGGCATGCGGACTTTGCTGGAACAGAGCAAAAATACACAATCTCGCCCTTATTACATACCGTCTCTGGGACAGGAAATCCAGCTTCATTTATTATGCATATTTATGGCACCATAAAAAAAATAATAATACGAACCATCTTTGCTCCATTTGAAAATGTTGTTACTATGACCATTGTAACCATAGGCTGCAAAATTCCTGTTTAGAGCATGGAAGTAACCAGAGAAGCTATATTGCTATATTGCTCAAACAGAGGTAATTCGTCCTTTCTGCTGTTTATCTTGTATATGCTCCATAGATCTGATTGGAATATTTTACACTGAGAGAAATCACTGTTAATATAATTAAAATTGATTTAAATTTTAAAAAGTAACCCAATTATATGTATACATAACAGTACCATGCGATAGCAGCATAAACCCTGCAGAAGGCCCAAAAGAGCGAGTTGAAAAGAAACCCTATACATCAGAAAGATAAAACTCGCTTAATGCCCCATGAATAGGTTTCATCTTACAGGAGCTATAGTATGTGGAAATTCTCATGATAATTCTAAATAGATGCAGTCAGCTTTGAGGCTTATAGATGCTCACATCAATCGAAAATTACACCATTATTTCTCAGCACAATGAAATCTTAAATCTGGATGTATCCTGAATGCCAAACTTTCCCTGCTGTAAACCACCTTTCTCCTTCATAACACTCACTCTGCTGAGCATGTGAACATAGATATCCAGCTAGTACATTATTTTCTACCATACTAGAATATAAGTGAAGGCCCACTCAGTGATGTTCACCCAGAAGGGTGCTTACAGGAAATTTTCATTCTGCCTTGATGATGTATTCCGCACTCAGGATTCTTTTCATGCACTCTGGTTTAGAATTTCCTCCCACTTTGTTACAGCTTACTGTGGAAATCAGATGGGTGGTCCCACAAATACAGATTAAAATGAGATTTGGGGGAGAAACTGAAAAGCAACAAAATCTCACACTTGCTTTTAACAATCAGCTGTATTCCAGTGAGGTCCAGTGGGAAAAAAAATGTGTATGGTTAGGATTTAGCCACTCAGCAACTGAGAAAGGCAACTCTTTAAATATTTAATGCTTACAGCTGTTCTGCAGCTGGCAAAGCATCTAGTTGTAAAATATATTTAATATTTAGAGTCACTCAGCAACTTGTTAAGTAACTTCACATTAGAGCCCTGAGAACCTTGAAATACCTTCTTTGGTGAGCGTGCGCTTCCTACTTAGAAAAAGAATCCTGCAGGCTCACAAGCCTAGGACAGTTTAAAAGGACACTCAAGGTTTTCAGACCCAAATGTTGTACTTCCTTATGGAAAAATCCTGTAGAATATAATAGGGATGAAATTTACAGGGTGCTATGGTATAGGATTCTATAGGAATTGTTCTGAGCAAACTGTATAACTCAGGAGAGAATTATAACCTTGCTATAGAATTGCATAGGCTGGTTTAAGGATCCTGTAGAAAGGTTATCATTCTGTATTAAATTGTTTGATTTTTCCATGAGGAGTACTGTAAAAGATGTTATAAACTTATGGGGAAAGGCATCTGGATTGTAAATATGTAGGGCTTGATCATAAATATGTAGGGCTGAATCATGTGCTGGTGAAATAAATAGTGCTATATTGATACCAGCTAAGGTTCTGGGCCCTAGTTTTCTCTTTATTCTAATCTACTATTTCATCTTTGAAAGATTAAAGCTATATTTTTTTTATCAGAAGGGGGGGAAAAAGGAGGCTCACCCAAACCAACACTGTTTTGATCTCTGTCAGCAGCCAGCATGTTGTTTTGTGCTATCTTTGCACCAGTGACCATTGTTAACAATCACCATTCCTATAACTGGCCCAACAGCGAGTGATACTGGTACGAAAAAGGTAGTTTTGCCATCAGAAATTACTCCAGATCAGCTGAGACTATTAAATAAAACAGCCATTCAAATACAGGGAGGCTCCTCAGCAATTTCCAAATGTTCAGGGGAAAAATCAGAAAGTAGGGAGGCCAATTCTGTACCTTCATATGTACCTGCATGCAATGGATATTAAGTTAGACTCACAGTGGTTCTCAATTTTTTTGTATTGGCAACCCCTTTCACATAACAAGCCTCTGAGTGCATCCCCCCCTTATAAATTAAAAAGACATTTTTTATATTTAACACTATTTTAAATGCTAAATTTATAATCCTATTGTTTTAAATGAATTTATCTTTTCACACCGCTCTTAAATTAAGACTAAAACAAATTTTTATCAAATTGTTGTTATAAGCAGAAAAGTTATTTTATTAAAAAGTTACTGGGGGAGGAGGAGCACAAGAAGAAACTTTGTCAATATCACTTTTCACAGGCGACCTAGAACCCCATTGCCACCCTTACTTCTGCACTGCTGCTGGCTGCGCCTCTGCCTTCATAGCTGGGTGGCCAGAGAGCCACCCTTACATCTGCATAAGGTTTGATCTTTGCGCTGGAAGGGTTGACAACAGGGGGTGCTAAGGCAAATTTTGGGGTGGCTGTAGCCCCCGCGATCTCTCCCTTAGTGCCACCCCTGCCTGTGTGTCTGACTGTTAAACTATAAATTACTTTTTTTGGGGGGGCCGACCTCAGTGTTCTGATTGGTCTGCAGTTTAATGCAGCTCTTCAGCTGCTGAGCAATCAAGCCCTCTAATGTTGTCTCTGTCCCACGGCCAGCCTTAGGGAAAATGGCACTTTGGGCAAACTTCTATTTTGGCACCCTTTCTTTGGAGGCAAAGTGGGCTGGACGGGCTCAGGCTTCCAGCCCCACCAGGCGCGGAGCCCTGCCATTCACAGGGCTGACCGCTCATGACCCCCAGGTAATAACCTCACGGTCTCCTCAGTTGATCGTAGACCAGATTAAAACCAGTTCCACAGCAGTTTTCAAAGTGGCAAAACTATTTGCAGCATATTGTTTGCCAGTAGTGAAATTTTATATGCTTCCTCACTCTCTCATTTACCAAACTGCCTCTTCAATCTTCAAATGACGATGATAAGAAAAAACTAAAGCTGATCCTGTAAAACTAAATGATCCTTTCAACCCACAAAAGCTTGAAAGTGCTGCCATTTTTTCCCCCTGAAAGAGCTAGACATGAAGTTTATGAGCAAATCATTTTGACCAACAAATGTGCACTTCAAACACAGCTGCAAACACCCAGGAAAGTGCCATATCTTCAAATGATGTAACCCGCATGAAGTGAATGATGCCAGCCTGCACAAATGTACATGACCGCTTACCCTATCATCCAGGCATTTCCTGCGCTACTATTTTTTGTTTAAATGGGAACCATCAAGGGTTACTAATGGACAGTGTCAGCTGCACTCAGCTCATAGCTGCACGCTCCCTAAGAAGTCATTAGCATATCTAAGGATCCCTTTCACTGGTGCTCTCCGTGGGTGCTCACAGTGTACTGTGGAGGGCTCTTTGTAAGGTCAGACACGGGGTTATTTATGTGTAATGAATTTACAGAACTGTGGTGCGGGGGTGGGGGGGTTGTTTTCCCCCATGATGATTGCTCATGGCACTATTATTCACACATTCAGAGTGTGACATTTAAAATCACAGGTTTCAGAGTAGCAGCCGTGTTGGTCTGTATCTGCAAAAAGAACAGAAGGACTTGTGGCACCTTAGAGACTAACCAATTTATTTGAGCATAAGCTTTCGTGAGCTACAGCTCACTTCATCGGATGCATTCAGTAGCATTTTACTCTTAAATGATTGTCTTATCTGGTTTCAGAGTAGCAGCCGTGTTAGTCTGTATTCGCAAAAAGAAAAGGAGGACTTGTGGCACCTTAGAGACTAACCAATTTATTTGAGCATAAGCTTTCGTGAGCTACAGCTCACTTCATCGGATGTCTTATCTGGACGTGTTTATCCTTTCAGGGTTGAGCAAGTTATCCAAGACCTCACAGTGCAGCTCCTAGGACTCATAGCGTATTACCCTGTCCTCTGAAATCCACCCAGGGAGGACATGGTTTTGCAAGTGTAAATCAAAAGATGCTTCTGGTTTTCCTTGGAAGCTGATGTCGTGTTGAATAAGCTTCCAACCTGAAAAGTTATGTATTGTGTGACTTTTTCCCCCTCCCTAGGTGCAGATAATATGTCTCCTATGTGTTTTACAGTTCCAGTCACTTACTGTGATCCGAACTGGGTTTTGTGTTGTACACTTCGGGCCAGATCCTAGGCTCTACGAAGGTCACTTTGCACTACTGGAAAGTGATCTTAAAGGTGCCATACAGGGGCTTCCGAGGGATTCCCCCAGGCACTATGCCTTCCTTATCGATCCCTCCTCCCAGTGCTTAAATTATGTGGGGAGGGGCTTGAAGGGTGCAGCCTCTTTACTATTTTTAGGGGCTACCTCACTTCTGTTTTTATTCAACGTGGGGAAGGGAGTGTTTTTTTCCCTTATATTTACGTAGTGTCATTAAGCACCCCCACCCCCCACCCTTTTCCCCATAATTCAAGCACTGCCTGCTCCCCTGCAACACAGGAGCTTGTCCAGGCTGCTGGGGCCAGGGAAGGGGCATTCTAGGGCAGGGAGGGTACATTACAGGGGCTGGAGTGGGTAGTGGTGGAGCAAAATGTTATCTGCTAAAACCCGACTGGTGGACCAGTCCATAGAGACAGAGTAAGTTAGAGCAGCACCCTGGCTATGGGGAAGGAGAAGGGAGAAAAGGACACAGAGGAGAGGTATGGTACATTCATCTGGGTGGTTTATAAGATTGTCTAAGAAAGAACAACTAAGCCTTTGGGCCCTGCCAGAGCCATTCTGTGTGGCAGTGTAAAATAAACCATTTACTTATGTTACATCATGGTTAGACTTTGAAACTGTCAGACACTGATGGCAGGAGTAGAGGCCAATGGTGTTCTGCAGTACATTAGTCCCTCTCAGAGTAATATGAAATATTAATCTTATTAAGTCCTGTATCAAAAGTGCAAAGATTAATGCTGTAATGAGGATACAAGTGCTTGTAAAGGTAATTCACTGAACAGCAATGCATCTTTTCTATTATAGTAGAGTCCCCTAAGAGTGGTTCTTTCCTAATATCCTCCTTGGTTGCCTTATTAAATCTTTGTTACCAATTTATGATCTATAAATGTAGAACATATTTTAAAATGTTAAATGTTAATTTTTTTCAGAATTGTCTCATAAGCTTGACTAACGTCTTGCATCAATGTATATTGTCAGCAAGATACCAGTGCTCTGATACCACAAATAAAAATAAATACCTTTACATATATGTTTCATTGGAAGATTATGGCTGTAAATTATAGAGTAAAGGAGTCTCTTTGTTTCTTTTTGATAGAGATCCTACTAACCCACTCTCTAATTGTGACGTGCTACACAGTCCATGTGAGCTTGCTCAGTACAAGCCAAGCAGCAAATCTGGGGGGCATCCCACATCTCCCCTGCATGCATCATCTCTGATCCTTATATGTAACTAGCACGCTATTTACCCCAATCCCGCTTTATGGAATCCTGGCAGGAGAGTTGCAGAAGATAAAGTCTGACTGGGCTCTTGCCGCACCAGCCACAGCAGTATCTATAACAAAGACTTAATATTCATATAACTCACAAGTGTCTTTGATATGTTTGAAGATAAAGGCCTGGACTCGTTGGAGTCAATGGCTTATTGATTTCAGAAAATGCAGGATTGAGCCCCAAATGGAGTGATTGAAAATGACATGTTGGCAACATACCAGCCATCTAATGATGTTCAAGCCTTGTATATCTACTAGCTGAAAATTATCTGGAACATTTAAATGACATATTGTATGTGGTTTTAACCAGTCTTACATTCTTGACTGATCAAAGGTTTAGAAATTTCATGTGAAGAGTTTTCGTTCGCATTGGAAATGTGTTATCCAAATGTCAAGTGTTAACAAGGTCCCCATAATCCAATCAAGAGGGCCCATCTCTTTGTAGACAGCAAGTTGGGCTCCATGACCTTTTTACAGATTCGTCATTTTGCATATGTTTGTTACAGTCCATAATGTAATTTATTCTTAAGAACTGCAGTTGGACGTCAGAAGGAAGCCATGCCTGAATGTGGTGCTGGAATATATTAATTGCTTTTGATGGGAAGAACAGAGTTAAATATAATGTGCAAAACTGTGAGAGACAAATCTGACATCTCAATAGCGGATTGAATGGTTCCTATTAAGCTTGCTAAATCTGTCTCTCTCAAAATACCCAACATAACCTCATGCATTTTTCATATTAACAGACTCTATATTCCATCCCAGCTCTGTAAATATAAAGCTAAAATATTTAAAATATTTAACAGATGTGGAACAGTAGAGAGAGACCTCTATTGCATGCAGTATGGGATCGCTCCAAATTAAATACTGATCAGAGGTTTTTAAATATTAACCACAGATCTGGAGGGAGACCATTATCCCTCATCCTGTATTGGGCATCCTGGCAATTCTATCAGAAACATAAAGATGAGGAATTCTTGACTAAAATAATTGCATATGGTCATGGGAGTGGTATACAATTTATCTTCGGAGCACCCAATTCTCATCTTGCAAACAGTAGTTAATGCCATTGTGTGAGATCAGAATCATGCTCCAAATATCAATAAATATCTATTCAAATATCAGGCATACCTCCATTTTGAGGAGATTAGAAGGGGCACAAAATGCTTTCTTTTTTATTATTTATGTGGCAGAATAAAAGAACAAGGGACTTCCAGTTAATATAGCAATTAAACTGCAGTAGTGGAGGGTTTTCAGAGTGCCTGACCTAAGTAACCACCCATGTTTGAGTTTGGATAGGCTAAGGGATTTGTATGAGATCGGTCCGAGTAAGGATACCAACATCAGCCCCAGGAGATACGGGGCAGGTAGAGATGTTAGGGGAAGAGATCTAGGGAAGGAGTCATTGGACGTTACTGGGATATGGGAGTCAATGGTCAGCAGAATGAAGAAGAATCTGGTTGGGAAGAGGTAGGGAGAAGGATGAGCGAGAGGAGAAGGGAGATTTCATAAGGGTTACATAAGCATTCTAATTATGAAGCTGCTGAATTTCACCCACTACTACTTACAAACAATGAGTAGTATATAATAAGTACTTGCTGATCTGGACTTGCAACTTTATGTGATTATTGCTACTGCTATGAAAATAAAAATAGATAATTTCATTAATATCAAAGTATAGTTTTCACGGTGGAGTTCTGTGCTCCAAAGATATTCACATCCATATGGAGAGATGATTGGTGATTTTCGGTAGTGGATTTTAAAAGAATAGAATAGCTACATTTGGAAAGAAAATCAAAGAGAGTAGACCATTATTACTGAACATCCTACTGTATTTACAACCTTTAGAGAAATGTTAGAAAAAGGCCACTAATATAAAACATCTATTGCAGAGCTAAAGAATATACCTGTCTATATCTAGAGAGAGTTAAAAATAACACCTGCATGCATGCACACATGCATACACACAGCACAGTTTACTTGGCTGCTGTCATAAACTGACTTTATCCTTGAAAACTGTTATACTGGTAATTCCTAAAAGACAAATTCCTGAGTCCCAGTTATTGTAAGGAAAAGAGTTAAATAAAAGAATGTAACATCGCATATTAACACATCTAACAGCCATTGTCTCATCTGCTTTTCTTCTTTTGTTAGTATTCAGACTTCTTCCTTTCATGTCCCATTCTTAAACATTTAAATATCAGCAACTCTACCATCTGACACAAGACAAAACATTTCTGCGTTAGAAGACATAGAAAAGCTCATCAGGAAAACGTCTACCATGCCAAACACCTTCACAAATAGATCTAAGAGGCACAACAGATTGTGACAATTAAAAGAGTCTCTCAAGCACTTCAAAACACAGATACCTCAGCTGTGTTTCATGTTAATTCAAGTCTCTGAGAAGATAAATTTGACACGGAGATCCTTTATTACGGTTCCATATTACCATCTCTCCTAGCAAAAAACACCTGAAGCAAATGAGAATTAGTGGGTAGCTATATTTAAATATTCATGATAAGATTCTCCTTGTGTATAGTCATGATATAACTCTTCTGGAGTAAAACCTTTCAAATTAGAAGGAGTAAGAGAAGGCTTCACTATAAAATGGGCAGAATTTTAAGCATTGTTTCCTTGTGAAAATAGAGTGATTCATTAACTGCTGTATATACACTGTAATGTAGGAGTGGTTAGATCAGACTTTTAAAATAAAACTCTACCATCTGTACTATATGGAAAGAACAAGAAGGAAGGGAGATTAATAATAATAAAAATAATCATGTTTATTACAGGACTTAGGGACTGACCCAGAACAGGACCCTATTGTACTAGGCATTGCACAAACACAGGTTATGTCTACACTGCAATCAAATGTGGCAGTGTGGACTGTACAAGTGCACCTGAACCTTTCGTAGGTACTCTCATTCCTAGCCCATGCTGGGGTCTGTGCAGCCTTGTCTTCACTGCTATTTTTAGGCGCGCTAGCTAGATTAAAGCTAGTGTGCGTGTGCCTAGCCGAGTGCAAATCACACCTCCAATTACAGTGCAGACATCCCCACAGAGTACTAGATAGTCCCTGCCTCAGAGTTTACAATCTAAATAGACATAGCCATACAAAGAGTAGGGGAAAGGGATATAACACACAAGCAGTGAGGTCAATGTAATGGCAATAAAATTCATATAGTGCCACAATTTTTTTAAAGGGTACTCTGGACTGTGCATTCGGTGGACAGTCCATGTTTCAGATTGGGATGGGAGTGAGGAGTGAGGCTTGTCTACATTACCCACTGGATCGACAGGCAGCGATTAATCCAGTGGGGGTCGATTTATTGCGTATAGTCCAGATGTGATAAATCGACCACCGACTCTGGTACTCCACCAGGGCGAGAGGCACAGGTGCATTTGACGGGAGAGTGTCAGCCGTTGACTTACCGCAGTGAAGACCCCATGGGAAGTAGATCTAAGTACGCTGACTTCAGCTACGTTATTCACATAGCTGAAGTTGCTTAACTTAGATTGATCACCCCCCCAGTGTAGACCAGGCCAAAGTTAGATATAACTTATTCCATTCCTATGACTTCAACAAGTATCAATACCCTACCCCCTCTCCATGAAATCCAGACTTCCCTTTTCTTAAAGACCACTTTATCATGTGTCTTTACTGGGCCAGGGCTAATCTATTCCAATAACACATATCTGAAACTTCCCAGTGAGATGCATAATTCGTAAGGAAATCCCACAGTAGCCCATGGGATGAACAGATTGGTAGTCCCAGGCAGAAGACCTACCGCTGAAGTCCTGACCATACTGAAGTGAATGGCAAAACTCCCATTAACTGTGGTAGTGTCAGAATTTCACCCCAGATGTTTAACATTGAAGCCATTGACCACAACAGCAAAATAATCTGAATGAGTTAGCAACAGCCTGTCACCTAGAGGCCATTAGAGGGGAAATAGGGAAGCTAAACGTTGGCATTCTTGATCCTTGCTGCTGTCTTAGATTTCCCATGGTAAATGTAATGCTGCTGTAATAGCTGTAATCACAGAAATGTGTCTTCCATTACCAAAATTGTGATGAAATCTTAATTGCAAAGAGAGGCTATGCTACCCTAGCTGTTATCCTGAAGACTGATTACTTCTTTTCATTGGTTAATATACAATTAGTGTCAGATGACAATATCTGAGGGCAGTGTTATTGCTGTTGATCATGTTATGTTACAGCTGTAATACCTCAAGAATTCCTAAAAACAGAAGTAGCAATCGTGCCAATGGTTCTTTAAGAGACTTCAGCACCTTCCATTTCTAGGATAGTCAGAGCTTCTATGCTTGGCTACAGTGAGAATGGAGTCTCACTCATGGGCACCAGGTTTGTGTAACTTTTGGTGGTGCTCAGAACGGGTCCAAGCAGAGCCATCCCGTCCATGGGATAGACCAGGGCAATCGCATTGGGCCCCGCACTTTGGGGGGCCCTGAGCTTCAGGGGGACCACAGGGTCCAGGGAAGCCTGGAGGGTTAGTGGGGGGCCTGGTGCCGGCAGCAGCGAGCAACCTGGTCCCAGCCTGCCCCTGCTCTGCCTCATCCCCACCCACATTCCATCCCTTTCCCCATGTCCCCACCCCCACCCTGCCTCTTTCTGGCTTCCGCCCCCTCCCCCAACCGACCCTCCTGCCCTGGACTCCATGCCCCCCTGAAGCGCGAGGCCCCCCAAAGCGCAGTAAACCCAAACATTGGTGGAGCCTGGCCCACGTTCCTAAATATTGGTGGAGCAAGGGTACCACAGACCCATATAACTTGCAGCCTATGGTCTCACTCAGGACTCTGCAGGATAAGAACTTAAGCTATGGGAGAGGACAGTAGTACATTAGAAATTTAAACCCAACTTTTATAATCTTCATGTGCCATTTCTTCCTTGTTTTTTAGTGACTAATGTGAGGAAAGTGCCCAAGCCAAAATCAAAGCTGCCTCATGTAGTGATAGGTCATTAATAATACTGACAAGTCAACTACATTGGGGCCCATGGCTTTTTTCCCCCTTAAATTATTCTTTGTTATAACTTCCAGTAATCCATGTGGAGCATGACATGCACATTTGAAGAGTTAGATACTCATTTAGAAATAACTCTGTACATGAGTATGTAAAAGAGATGGGCCAAATCATGTAGTGCTTAATTTCAGTGGTAGCTTTGCCTGAGTCAGAGCTGCTGATTTTGTACGTTGGTTTGTTTTTTTCCAAAAAAATATCATCTGCATTTGTATCTTCACGTCATGTTAAACTTAATGCCAGCAGAGCAAGAGAGAGAAATTTCTGGTGCCTGCTGCAGTTTTAGGCAATGATTAAGCAATAACAAAGAACAAAGACATTTGTACAAAACCTTAGCACTTCCTCCTAATCCTCCCCCTCCTACTACCCCAAAAAACCTGTGGTCATCACCATGCCAGATTCTAGCAAGGCTATAATCCAACACGGACCTATTTACAGCCAGAGAGTGAGTTCTCCCTGTATTATGTACCCATCCAAGGAAATATCAGTGCCCCTCAGGTCATATTTCTTGCCTACAACAGTATGATATTGAGTAGCCTAGGAAATGACAAACTGTGATCCATGAAGCACTTGCTAATGGAGCATGGAGAGCTGGCTGGTCTCATGGTGCTTGCTGCTCCTCCTTGTTTCCAGGTGCCTGCCGAAGCTACTCAGTATAAAGCAGAGGCAGGAAGTGTGTGAAAGCAGCTACAAACAAGGAAGGGGAAACAGCTGAGCTTCCTTCGTTAGAGGCCTCACCTATATAAGAGAACTGAGTGAAATTCCGTGACCTGTATTGTGCATGATCATAATCGTGTCTTCACACTTTAAAAACTATTAATCTATGAAAGAATGAGTGGAGTCACCCTAAGCCCTGGCCCACAAGTGGTACTGGAACTGCCAGCCACCAACAGAAGAGGAACGTACACAAGTAATAGCTAACTGTCCAGGAGAGCAGGGGAAGGAGAAGACCAGGTAGCTGTGCAACATCTCCAGGGGCATAGAGGACCAGGGAACTATGTTCAGGAGGGGAACAGGGTGGAGCAACAGAAGCATGAGACAGGTCACAGAGGAGCAGGATGGGAAAAACAGACAGAGGGGAGGGGAGATGAAATGAAGAGCAGAAGTATCTTGCTGAGAAGAGGAAAAATTGACTATCAATCTAATATTTTATACCTAAATTGAGTAACACTAAATTGAGTGTTAGTATCAGAGCCTTTTGCAGGGAACACTTGCAATTGTTGTCATTCGCCCATTCCGAACTAAATCTCATTACCCTAACAGAAAGTGTCTCAAATGGGAATCTCTCTCCTGTCACTAATAGAATTGGCCACTATTCTTTGTTCTTCTCCAGCATTGCTCGTAACTTAGTTAAAATCTGCAACACTATTCAAGCATGGAATCTAACTTAGACACATCATCAGAGAGGAGTGGGGATTTGTTTTAAATGTGATGACAGGGAAAAATACAGAAATGGAGAAAACTTCAGAAGTCTCAATAAGCATGTTTTGGTGAAGGTATCGATTTATTTAATGGGAACTTTAACTGTAGAGCAAATGATCTGAAATAAAATATACAGCAGTAGACAAAACAGCAGAACAAATGAATCTTGCGTACACTAAGGCTGCTTGAATGAGTTCCCTGTGCTAAAGTGCTGGTAGTGCAGCCAGTGCACTGTACTGGAGGTTTCAATCCTCTTCTTTAGTACAATAGCTCAATTAAGCAGCCTGAATGAGATACAAAGATGGTAATTGTTGGCTTTCAAAACATTTTATATATATTCCAATTTGGGCCAATTTCCATCTACTGCTGTATAGCCACATTCTGCCTTGTACAGTATATGGCTGTCATTTTTCTCGAGTACGTCATCTGACAGCTTTCAATCTTTGTGACCAGATAATCTTGTTAGTGGTTTTCTGAAAAGGTAATAGGATAGGATGATAGTCTGTGTGCTAAAAGAAAGATTGAAGCATCAGAGCTCATTTCACATACTGTGCTTGTTTTAGGCAAGAAGAGAACCCAAATCTTTGATGTGAAAGGCAAAAGTGGTAACTAGTTCAACACTTACTCTTGCTCTCTATAATGATCTATTACGGGAGTGTGTGGTTGTGCCCTCAACCTGCCTGTTCTTTCTCCAGACCCACACACACGTGTATTATTTTAATGAAACTGATCAGGCAAAGAAGTTCTTTGTCATGCGTCCTGGAAAGTTAGAATGCAGTCATGATGGTACAACACAGAGAAAATATGTGGTTTTTTATATATCAAACCCATACCAAATTAGAGAGACTTCTCTGTTGTACCAAATCCTCTGTGATTTAGCCGACTAAATATTCTGGGCACAGTCTTCAGCTGGTGACAATTGGAGTAGCTCCATTGAAGTCAATATGCTGATTTACGTCAGTGGAGGATTGGGCCTTCTGATCTGACACACTAGTATGATGGAGTCATAGAAGGCTGGGTTGAAAGGGACCTTGAGAATTCATTAAGTCCAGCCCCCTACACTGAGGCAGGACCAAGTAAACCTAGATCATCCCTGACAGGTGTTTATTCAACCTGATCTTAAAAACCTCTAATGACGAGGATTCCACAGACTCCATTAGAAGCGTATTCCAGAACTTAACTACCCGTATAGTTAGATAGTGTTTCCTAATATCTAACCTAAATCTCCCTTGCTGCAGATTAAGCCCATTACTTTTTGTCCTGCCTTTGGTAGACATGGAGAATAATAGATCAC
Source organism: Chelonia mydas (assembly GCF_015237465.2). Taxonomy (NCBI): domain Eukaryota; kingdom Metazoa; phylum Chordata; order Testudines; family Cheloniidae; genus Chelonia; species Chelonia mydas. The sequence continues at coordinate 43,250,055 of NC_057855.1, forward strand.
CATTCTCTTTGTAGCTGCGCTTACCATATTTGAAGATGTATCACTTCCACTCTCAGTCTTTTCTCAAGACTAAACATGAATAGCCTTTTTAATCTTTCCTCATGGGTCAGGTTTTCTAAAACACTTGCTATTTTTGTTGCTCTCCTCTGGACTCTCTCCAATTTATCCACATCTTTCCTAAAGTGTGGTACACAGAATTGGACATGATACTCCAGCTGAGGCCTCGCCAGCGTTGAGAAGAGCAGAACAATTATCTCTCCACATCTTACATACGACACGCCTGTTGATGCACCCCAGAATGATAATCTTTTTCACAATTGTATCAGATTGTTGATTCATTCAAATTTGTTATCCACTATACACACCCCTGATCCTTTTCAGCAGTACTACTGCCTAGCCAGTCATTCCCCATTTTGTAGTTGTGTTAACTGATTTTTTGCCTTCCTGTGTGTAGTACTTTGCACTTGCCTTTATTGCATTTAATCATGTTGATTTCAGACCAATTCTCTAATTTGTCAATGTTGTTTTGAATTCTAACCCTATCCTCCCAAAGTGCTTGTAGCTTGGTGTTATATGCTAATTTTATAAATATACTCTGCACTCCATTATCCAAATCATTAATGAAAATATTGAATAGTACCGGACCCAGGATTGACCCCTGAAGGAGCCTACTAGGTATGCTCTCCCATTTGACAATGAACCATTGATAACTATTCTTTGAATACAGATTTTCAACCAGTTTTGCAACCACTAATAATTTCATGTAAAACACATTTCCCTAGTTTGCTTATAAGAATGTTCTGGGGGGACTGTGTGAAATCCCATAGTGGATTTATGCACCAGAGAACTTATTTGTAAACCTGTTTCTTTAGATGCCTTAGCAGCCAAGTGACACAGGGATGTCATGATTGATTTTAGATTTTTCCTTAAGTGCAATTATAATGCCGACAGACCCCGGTCATCGGTGGGCGGGATCGAACCTGGGGCCTCTGGAGCTTAGCATATGAGCCTCTACAGCATGAGCTAAAAGCCAGGTGGCTCATAGCTAAGGCTGTAGAGCAGATGCATTAATTGCTCTCTCTAAGTGGTCTTGGTGCCACTAGGTGGGACACAACACTACACCCAGAAGGTATGTCGGTTACATACTTCCCCTAGCTGAGGAAGTGCATCCCGAGCTTCAGAGACTTCCCAGTTGAAATCCCAAATGAGCCCACACTTGGAACGGCGACAGACCCCAGTCGTTGCCAGGTTGGATCGAACCAGGGATCTCTGTAGCTTAGTCCATGAGCCTCTACAGTAGTGTTTCCCAAACTTACAACAGTTGCGTACCCCTTTTGAGACATTTGTCTTACCGGCATACCCCTTCTCCAGTGAAGATAATTTGGGGGGGTGCATAGCCACATTTTTATAACACATTCCTAATTTGTTTCATTCTGGATTAAATGTTTATTAGAAATAAATACAAAATTATATTACATACAGTTGAAACAAAAATTTTAATAGAAATAATAGTTACATATAGAAATAGTACTAGAAATAATTAAAATAATAGAAGTGAATCAACAGTCTGGCAGAACAGCGTGTATATATATGTGTGTGTATATATATATGTATTTTGCTCAAATTTTGTTTTCAGGAAGCTATCTGAAGCCAGCTCCAAGAGCTGTTCTTCTTCTGAAGCAGAGAGGTTATTTGGCAATGTTTGAACATTGATGATAAAAGGGTTCCTTATCCATTCAAAGGTGCCATCCAGTTCAGGGAAATTCTTACGAAGATCTTTCTGCAAGCTTTCCAAATGCTGCTTCACATTTTGCAACACATCACTATCAAGTTCTTTAGTTGAGCTTATTACTAAGTTATGAAGAGATGGAAAGGAATCCAGTTCACAACGACTTAAGACGTTTATGCCACAGTTTCAATTTTGTGACCATGGCACTCGCTTTGTCTTGAATATGGATATGAGTTTCCCTTGCAAGGATAGATTGAGGTTGTCTAAATGAGCAAAGATATCAGCAATATATGCTAATTTGCATAGCCATTTCCAGTCGTGTATATGGTCTCACAGGTTAAAGGTTTCATCTAAAAAAACTTGCAGTTCTTCTCGCAGCTCAAACAGGCGATTTAGAATTGTTCCATGCGAAAGCCAACACACTTTAGTGTGAAATAGGAGTTGTGTGTAATCACTGCCCATCTCATCACAAAGCTGAGAAAACAGCCGGGCATTCAGAGGGCGGCCTTTCACAAAATTGATTATTTTCACAGCTTCATCCAGTACTTGCTTTAGATCTGCCTGCATGTTCCGGGTGGCGAATGCTTCCCTGTGAATGCAACAATGAGTTGATTTTGCTTCTGGAGCAACAGCTTGAATATGTGCAACAACTCCTTTCTTCGAACCAATCATGACTCTGGCACCATCCATGCTTATTCCAACACAACGACTCCAATCCAAGTCATTCTTTTGGTAAAGTCATCAATAACTTTAAAAATAGCTTCTCCAGTTGTATGTGTTGGCATACGTTGGCAGAACAAAATATCATCGTGGACTTCATTATTCAGCTCGTATCTGACAAACAACAAAAGATTAGCTAAATTGACAATATCAGTGGATTCATCTGCTTGCAGTGCATAGTAGCAACTCTTTTGTACTCTTGACAATAATTGCTGTTTTATGTTTTCGGACGTATCTGTGATTCTACGATGAACAGTGTTATTTGAGATATTGATATCTATAGCTTTGCTAGCCTTGTCTCCAATCATCACTTGCACCATTACTTTGGCTGCAGGTTTTACTAATGTCTTGCCAATCACTTCAGCAGCTCCGGACTTTGCAATTAAGTACGCCACACTATATGAAGCTTCCAAAGCTTTCACATTTTCACCTCCCGTCACATTACAAATTGTTTTCTGGGACTTTTGGAGATCTTTGCACCTATTTTCGAAGAATTCTACAGGTTTTCCCTCATATTCTTTATGTTTGCTATCGAAATGGCGTTTTAGGTTGGATGGTTTCATACTTTCATTTATGAGAGTCTCGTAACAAATCACACATTGTGGAACAGGCTCCACCTCATTGCCAGTCCACGAAAATCCCAGTTTAAGATATTCTTCGACATATTTGCGGGCTTTTTTCATTTTCTTTGCAGTTGATACGTTCAATAAATTTATCGATGGTTCACACGGTTCACTAATTTTGTCATCACAATTGTCTGATGTAGCCATATCACTGCATTTTTCGGCATAATTATCACTAACATTTGTATTTCCTTCATAATTTTCTTTTCTACATTTCAAACTTCCCATTTTTAGTCACCAACCCATTGTAAATAGGTTTACCAAAAACAAAAAGAGAAATTTTGTATATTAATACACACCAAGTATGTACTTGCTGCGATCTTTAGATTACTACGAGTCATTATTGACTTTTATCTTTTATCCGTCAGTATGACTTCTGCACATGCCACAAAGGCAAGTGTATTGCCCGAGCCGCGGTAACACGCACGCGTGGTTTGCGTTGGCTGTGCTATGCTATTAGATGTTACTGAACACGTTATCATATTAGTTACAATGTAAACCTGTCTGTATTTCTACTGTACAAGCGTACACCATTCTTATATATTAAATTTTAGTAAATGGTTTTTTGCTGCTAAAAAAAACCCTATGATAAAGTAAAATAAAAAATTCTTCCGCGTACCCCTTGAAACACTTTCACGTACCACCAGGGGTACGTGTACCACACTTTGGGTAACACTGCTCTACAGCAGGAGCTAAAAGTCAACTGACTCTTAACTAAGGTTGTAGAGCAGACTCATTTTCTCTCTCTCTCTAAGTGGTCTCAGTGCCACTAGATGGGACAGAACACCACACCCGGAAGGTGTGTGGGTTACACAATGCTAACCCTTTGTACTTCACTTGAAGTGAGTGCTACCTGTATTACAGCTAGTTATCTTGGCTAATTAATACATAAGGTTGTTTATGTGAAAAACCACAAACACTTATCTTTCTTACTGCTATTTTTTCCACATTCATATCCATAGAATGAGATGAATATTGCAACTGAAGAGCTCAGTTGATGGCATTTATTTTGAGGAAGCTAAACAGAGCCCTATGTGTGTTTTAACATTTGAGACATCACATTCAAAACCTGAGCACAGTGAATGGCAGCTTGTCGTGAGATGTTTGGATTGTTCTCTAGTCTTCCCAATGAAGCGTCCAGGTTTTCATACTGTGATGAAAATGATCTTCACTAACAGAGAGCTTGAAAACAGATAATTATCCAAGAACATGAAACAGAATTAACATGCAGTGGAGCATGGCATGAACATTTCCTTCAGCAAATAGAAAAGGTAATTGCTGTCTGTGTACAAAGCAACAAGAAAGGTTTGGCTCAGTTCCTTCAGCCAATTTAGAGAGGCCACTGTTTACTTACTTAACCCATAAAAACATGCAGCTTATCAAAAGGGTGCCATTCAAGGATTGATGGAGTGCAACCAGCCTGCTGATTGCAGGCACTTCTCATTTCACACTTCCTAAATCTGATCAAATAGAATGTTCTTGTCCTATTATTAGAACTCTAAAACCTAACAAGTCTGAGCTTTTAGTTAAACAGGGCAACCATATCCCAGGTTAAATGTGAACAATAATTAATAAATGCTGAGTCAAATTCTGACCTCGTGTGACACCCCACTCATTGCAATAGGATTACACAGATGTGACTGTGGACATACTTTGGTCCTGCCCATGCAGAAATTAGGCAGTCTTGAAAATAATGTTCCAGTAGATTAAGCTAATCTGAGTGGTTCTGGTTTGTGATTTTAGAGGTTAAAAACAGTTGCAGAATAATAAAATCTAGTAAAATATGAAACAGATGTTAAAGAAAATGAAAATTGTAAAATAAACATAAAAATCCAGTTCAGTCAGGAACAAGGAATTGGCAAGTGTCACCTTCGAGGATGACATAAAATAAATACACGACACCTGTCCCTGTACTGAAGTTCTCAGTTTACAATTTTATGATAAATGTTACCTGAACATAACAGCTGATACCCAGCTGCAGTAAGTTCCTGCAGTTTTCTCTCAATCAATATAGGGTAGAGTGTCTCTGTGTCCCAATCATCCAACACGATACGCTGATCTGTCATTCTGTGGGGTGCCTGACTAGGGTTGCCAGATGTCCAGTTTTCAACCGGACTTTCCAGTCGAAAGGGGACCTGTCAGGTGTCTGGTCAGAAGTACTGACCGGACATCAAAAGTCCAGTTGACACCTGGAGGGGCACTGGAATGGGGGTTGCTGCCTGCAAACGCCCCTGCCAGCATGGCCAGGGGCATGGGGACCGGGAAGCACCAGGGCAGGAGGCAGAGCAGCAGGAGGCAGAGCACCGGAACCCCCATCAGCCCCTTCTCAGCCAAAGCTACTTCCCACCTGCATCTCGTGGGCAGGCAGCTTCCGCATCAGCTCCAAGCCCAGCTCTGAAGGCGGCAGGTGAGTCCTGAGGGAGTGGGGAGTGGGCGACCGGCAGGGGCATGGGGGGTGGGGGGGACGGAAATGTAGTGTCCAGTTTTAAGAAATTGGAAATTTGGCAATCTTATGCCTCACACTTGTACCCAGGAATAAGAGTTACCTCGGCAAGTGATATCAACAACATCTGTCTAGCATACACAGGCATTCTCTCTCTCTCTCTTACACGCGCACACACACACACAAATTGGAGATGCTAACACCCTAGTTTTGAAGTCTTTAATCCTGTGATGCACTTATGTATGACCTATAGCAGTCTGAGCACCATCCACTAGTAGCCTGGATATTGGTACACTGACACGGGGACCTCTGCTCACCACTTGGCGGTGCCTCCCCTTGGCCACTCTGGGGATTGGCTCTTTCAGTCTGATGCCCTTCTTGTGGTTCCTCATCCCGTCGTCTCACTCTCCTGGTCTGTGGCCCCCTTTCTTGCTCCTCAGGAGCTGCAGTGCCTCATCTTCATGGCTTAGTCCTCCGGCCAAGTCACAAGAGTCCTCCCCTTCCAGGATAATATCAACAACTTCCTTGCCATCCCAGGCAGTCCTTAAGTCCACTGCCCTGGCTGGGTCACTCCCTCAGTGGCTAGAATGCATTTTTCCAGACAGCCTTCAAGTTCACTGCCCAGATTGTGCCACTCACCCAGTGGCTGGTAGGGGAACCCAGGCCCACCCTCTACTCTCAGTTCCAGTCCAAGGCCCTATCTCCAGCAGCAAAGGTCTGGGCAACCACAAACCTCCCTGCCACTCCCCTGGACTACTTCCTACCTTGCCTATCCCAGGCTCACATTCTCCACCCTTCTAACCAAACCCCTTTCCTCTGGATCTGCCAGACAAACCCTTTCGCTTGGGTCCAAATCTCTTTCTCTCCCTTGTCCCAGGGAGAGTGACTGCAGCTGTACTCCATGCAGCCTCCTTTCTGCTACCAGCTCACATTGTTCCTGCACAGGTGAGCTTTCCTTGATTAGGGTTTTCCTCTCTGCCTAAATGTCCTTGGGTTTGCAGCCTAATAGGTTAATTGGCCCATCTGGCCTATGTTAACCCTTTCAGGGTGTGTTTGGGAGGATGCCCCATCACATACATGCACCCCTATCATCACTGCTGAGGTGGCAGCATCGATCCTAAAGAAACATGCTCAGTCCATCCCCTTTGCTCCCTTCAGAGATCTCCTTGGTACAGGGCACACTCTTCTGCCAACACAGCTCAAACACCTTGATGACCCAGAACGCCCAATAAAAATGCTATTGTGAATATGGCCCCCAAAATGGGGCACATATGCAGAACCCGACACATAAGTATCAGCATCAAGGGACCTAGCGGAATTATCACTCGGGGTAGAGCTCTTAGCCCACCCAACTAGTATCTTCTCACCAGCATCCCTTGCCAGGATCAGGAGAGCAGGCTAGCTGTCATCAAAATGTGTCTGTGAGGTGAATCAAGGCCACTGAGTGGGACAGCCATAGCTAAAAGCAAATACTGAACAATCTCCTCTTGGAACGAAGAAGGATATGTCTCATTAGTGAGGTGACAGTGTATGTTGTTTCTTTTCTAAGACTCCCCATTCTCATTTCCCCAACACTCTGGTTTTTTTCCCAAGCTCTGTCGCACTTATAGAAAAGTGGAAACACAAAATCATAGTTTTCTGTGTCTTTTAATACAGGATGAATTTCATCCTCTAAAGGTGTAATGTATGAGTAGCTAAGATGTAAAAAAGTATGTCAGGTACTTATTTCTTCTTTTGAGACATGATTATTAAACTAATAACCAAATCAACCAAAATATGTCAGGTCTTTTCAAACCATTTTTCCTGCTCAGATAGAACTAGTGATTGTTTAGAGTTAATAGTAAAGTAATAGGAGATAAAATGTTCACTTCAGATCATTCAGAATTAATGAATTACAGTTGATGGTTTGTAGGAATGGGGAGCGCAGCTATTACAGAGCTTCTGTTAATAACTCAAGAGATTCACAGAATTCACATTCCTATTTGTCTGTACATTTGACTACAGTGTACATCTGTAGAGTGTAAATCTGAGTAAAATTGAGTAAAAATATTTCAAGGGCATCCCAAGATTTTTAGCTCATTAAACTAATCATACTATAAGCACTCTGCAAAAACATAGCATAAACATAGCCACTTTTAATAATGATCTGAGAGGAAAAAATTATAAAGCTAACCTCAAAAATAGAGCTATCCTGAACTGTAGAACAAGGTAAAACTCCTAAAGCCAATTTAGATTCCTGATGAAATAAGCCTATTACATCAGATAGAAAAAGTAATTTTTATTTAACCTGTTTACTCTGGGATGTAGGTCTCCCATTGACTATGCACATTCTAGAAGACTTTGGGAAGTGAAGTAGAATGAGTGGGCAAAAAACAAAATTAGAGGAAGGAAACACAGGGTAAATGGAAAGTATTCAAAGATAAATTAATGTTGCCATAGTTGTAAGTGTTTTCTCTAGCAATCAACATACTAGAAAGTCCATTTGCATAAACCAGGAAGTGCAAAAAACTAATGACAGGTAAGAAAGACATGAAAGTCCAAAACCTCAAGTACGAAGGACTGAATAGATTACAAAGTGAAGTTAAAGATGTAAAACAGCAAGGAAGCAGTTATTTGTGGAGAATGAAAGAAAGATTACAAGAGAGATTTGAAAAATGATTGGGAGCTAAAATTAGTTGAAGGAATCAGAATGTCCTTTAAAACATGAGAAGAGTAATTTAATGACTTACGATAGACACAGTTAAACAAAAACAAGAACAACTTCAAAAAAACACCACCAACTAACTAAATCCATTATTTGTCCTGAGAATGGGGAGAAAAATGCAAGAAAGATAACAAATTTCCCAGGAGATGAATAAGTAGTGTTGAAGGGGCTCAGAATCACAGCAGAAGAGTTGATCAAGTAACGAAAACACTTAACATTGACAAAAATTCGTAGAACAGATTGAACCCTTTCTAGAATTCTTATAAGGGAGTAAGCAAAAAGATGGGAAGAAGAAACACACAATATACTGTAGAAACAGGTCTTGTGGTGTTTCACTGGTAATTAAGAGACAGGCAAGAGAGAAATAATTTCAGGCCCGTAACCTTCACTTAAGCACTGAGAAAAATACTGGTTTCACAAATCAAGAGAAAAATGCCAATATACTGTAAAATAATGAATGTATTTACAAAAGGGCCGAGACCCAGCCTTCCTTTTTCACAGATATCATTTACCTCTGCATTTATGTTCTTGCAATATCAAATGTAGGTGTAAATGTAGGAGTCATTTGGTCATCTAACTTGCAGATTGTACCTACAATTAGGTAAAGATACAGAATTGCCACCGTAATTCAACTGAGGGTGCAGGTTGGATTCCCTTTTGAAAGTTTATCCTTAATTCCTAAAATTCATTACCATCGATTTACAGAAGGACAACCATTGACATAAAATTCTTTAGAATTGTTTAAAGGAATAACGAAAACATGAATTGGTGGGAGCCAAAATTATGAATTATCTATATCTTAGTAAAATGTGGTCACATGCAATGTTAGTAAATGGGTGTAGGAGAAAAGATAAGAATATAAGAACGGCCATACTGTGTCAGACCAAAGGTCCATCTAGCCCAGTAGCCTGTCTTCCGACAGTGGCCAATGCCAGATGCCCCAGAAGGAATTAATAGAACAGGTAATAATCACGTGATCCATCCCCTGTCGCCCATTCCCAGCTTCTGGCAAACAGAGGCTAGGGACACCATCCCTGCCCATCCTGGCTAATAGCCATTGATAGACCTATGCTCCATGAATTTATCTAGTTCTTTTTTGAACCACGTTATAGTGTTGGCCGTCACAACATCCCTCTGGCAAGGAGTTCCACAGGTTTACTGTGCATTGTGTGAAGAAATACTTGCTTTTGTTTGTTTTAAACCTGCTGCCTATTAATTTTATTTGGTGGCCCCTAGTTCTTGTGTTATGAGAAGGAGTAAATAGCGCTTCCCTATTTACTTTCTCCCCAGCAGTCATGATTTTATAAACCATTATCATATCCCCCTTAGTTGTCTCTTTTCCAAGATGAAAAGTACCAGTCTTATTAATCTCTCCTCACACGACAGCCATTCATACACCTAATCATTTTTATTGCCCTTTTCTGAACCTTTTCCAGTTCCAATATATCTTTTTTGAGATGGAGCGACCACATCTGCACAAAGTATTCAAGATGTGGGCATACTATGGATCTATATAGAGGCAATATGATATTTTCTGCCGTATTGTCTATCCCTGTCTTAAAGATTCCCAACATTCTGTTCGCTTTTTTGGCTGCCGCTACACATTGAGTCAATGTTTTCAGAGAACTATCCACAATGACTCCAGGATCTCTGTCTTGAGTGGTAACAGCTAATTTAGACCCTATCATTTTATATGTATAGTTGGGTTATGTTTTCCCATGTGCACTACTTTGCATTTATCAACATGGAATTTCATCTGCCATTTTGTTGCCCAGTCACCCAGTTTTGAGAGATCCTTTTGTAGCTCTTCGCAGTCTGCCTGGGCCTTCACTATCTTGAGTAGTTTTGTATCATCTGCAAATTTTGCCGCCTCACTGTTTACCCCTTTTTCCAGATCATTTATGAATATGTTAAATAGGACTGGGCCCAATACAGACCCTTGAGGGACACCACTATTTACCTCTCTCCATTCTGAAAACTGACCATTTATTCCTACCCTTTGTTTCTTATCTTTTAACAATCCACGAGAGAACCTTCCCTCTTATCCCATGACTGCTTACTTTGCCTAAGAGCCATTGGTGACAGACTTTGTCAAAAGCTTTCTGAAAATCTAAATCTAAAAATGCTTGAATAGATAAAGAATTGGGTTGGTTATTGTAGACTTAGGTCAACTTGTAAGTGAAGCAATTCAGGGTAAATTGAGGTGGATAATGGAGTCCACAAAGATCAGCACTAGAACCAATTTTGTTCACACTTATCATCCTAAATTGTCTAGAAGAGAGAACATTTGATGAAATTTGCTGATGAAACAAAACTAGTGGGAAAAAAGTTAAGTAGAAAGGAAAAGGCATCAAAATGCAAAATTACGTGCATGACCTAGGGACACTGGCAGAGAAGTGACTTACAAAATTCACCATAAACAAATGAAGGTGATTAGACTGGGATAAAACTTGACCTTAGCAAAGCTTTTGATACGGTCTCCCATAGTATTCTTGCCAGCAAGTTAAAAAAGTATGGATTGGCTGAATGGACTATAAAGTGGATAGAAAGCTGGCTAGATTGTCAGGCTCAATGGGTAGTGATCAACGGCTCGATGTCTAGTTAGCAGCTGGTATCAAGCGGAGTGCCCCAGGGGTCCGTCCCGGGGCCAGTTTCATTCAACATCTTTATTAATGATCTGGATGATGGGTTAATTGCACCCTCAGCAAGTTAGGTAAACTGACTTTTAAATTGAAGGTAGAGGTAGATACGATGGAGGGTAGGGATAGGGCCCAGAGTGACCTAGACAAATTGGAGGATTGGGCTAAAAGAAATCTGATGAGGTTCAACAAGGACAAGTACAGAGTTTTGTACTTAGGAAGGAAGAATCCCATGCACTGCTACAGGCTGGGGACTGACTGGCTAAGCAGAAGTTCTGCAGAAAAGGACCTGGGGATTAGAGTGGACGAAAAGCTGGATATGAAGCAGCAGTGTGCACTTGTTGCCAAGAAGGCCAATGGCATATTGGGCTGTATTGCCAGCAGATGAGGGAAATGATTATTCCCCTCTATTAGGCACTGGTGAGGCCACACCTGAAATATTGCATCCAGTTTTAGTCCCCACACTACAGAAGGGATGTGGACAAATTGGACAGAGTCCAGCGGAGGGCAACGAAAATGATCAGGGGGCTGGGGCACATGACTTACGAGGAGAGGCTGAGGGAACTGGGGTTATTTAGTCTTCAGAAGAGAAGAATGAGGGGGGATTTAATAGCAGCCTTCAATTACCTGAAGGGGGGTTCCAAAGAGGATGGAGCTAGGCTGTTCTCAATGGTGGCAGATGAGAGAACAGGAAGCAATGATCTCAAGTTGCAGTGGGGGAGGTCTATATTGGATATTAGGAAACACTATTTCACTAGAAGAATGGTGAAGCACTGGAATGGGTTACCTAGGGAGGTGGTGGAATCTCCATCCTTAGAGGTTTTTAAGGCCCGGTTTGACAAAGCTTTGGCTGGGATGATTTAGTTGGGGTTGGCCCTGCTTTGGCGGTTGGGGTAGGACTATATGACCTCCTGAGGTCTCTTTCAATTGTAATATTATATGATTCAATGATTCTAAAACCTAAGAAAAGTATATCTACCCATAGTGGTCAAAACACTAAGCAGAAAGGCTTTGTGGGGAGTGGGGAGAAGACATGAATGAAATTCTAAAACCATTGAAAGCGCTCAACCAAATTTAATGAAGTATGCATAACAATTTGATTAGATTATTTTCGTATTGTATAGGTGAAACCCGATTTGTTATGCGAGGGTTACTGTGAGGAACTGGGTAAATAGAGCAGAAGGAAACCAGAATGATACCTAGGAGTCTCTGTTGTTCAAAAAGGTTATGCATTTTTATTCTTTAGGTAAAAATTAACATAAGAGGGCCCCTTATTGAGGTATTCTCATCTCTGAAGGGACTAGAGAAGGGAAGTGCAACAAGCCTTTTGGAGTTAGTGTGAGATACAAGCATGAGGGAGAGCAGACTGAAGAAAATGCCTGACTAGAGATTGAAGAAAAAGAAGAGTTTTGCTTCTTTATGCCGAAAGAAAGAAAAGGACTGCACGGAGTACATGTGAATGGCAGAAACAAGAGCAAACAGTTTTATGAGGGGATTAAGTGCACATATGGAGGGAAATTGACTATACATGTCATCTCAAAGGAGAGGATGCACTTAGAATAAGTATATGTGGCTCTTATGTCCTAAAATTTCTTATGTTCCTATTGTTTTGTAAATTGACAGAGCATCTGCTCAGTCACCAGGCATCAGTAAAATCCAGCCCTTTATGTACAGCACTAATTTTGTCAGTTCTTATGAAAAAATACAGACAATTGGCTAAGAAAGCAGCGTATTGTTTCATTCTGCTGTAGTCATTTCTGACCTAATAAGCATTTAGAAAGGACTTTTTTTAATGAAACACTGAGCAGACTGAGAAAAAATACTTATATTCTAACAGGAAGGATTGAGTCATTTGTGACTTTATTTTCCAGAGTAGGCTTTTTTACATTGTTCGTGCAAAATTCATTGTCTCTGAAGATAATGATATGTATTTCATCAGAACAGTTTTGAAAAAAAATTGTTTGTCAGCCTCTTTAGACAGGATCATGTTTTGCCTTCAGTTACTAAATGATGTATATCTTATGTCTGTCTTGATGTCTATGAAAACATCGCAAGTGAGAGATGTCTCGACTCATACTCTTTGTAATTGACTAACAGGTGGACTACTGTCAAGTTTATTCAGTTCATAGCAATGGCCATCTTTTTGGAATATAAAAATATTCATACTGAAGTACATCATAGAGGAAACAGACCACTTGGGAAACAATTAACATGTAGGAGTCATCTTTGAATATTCCAAGCACTCACCTTTAGGAGACGTTATCCTATGGTATCTATATGGTATCCTCATAGCTTTTCCATTGCCATGTTCACTGATCTGATAAACTTGAAAGTCTGGTGCAAAATATAATTTTAAAAAAATCTATTTTCTAATTAAATGAGCCCTTGTTATTCTATTTTGCTGAATTCTTACCTCAGATACAAATACAATAGTTACACTTTTACAGAATCGTATCTCAAGGAGCTATACAGCTATTAATTAATTAATCAGGAGGGGCATTCACAAAATTGATGCTCGAGTGGGAATGCTGCCATTGTACAAAAAGCGTTTGAGAATAAATCTGTATTCGACCATGCCCTGTGGCCAAAGATCAAGAGAATGAATTAAGGTTTGGCCCATAGTGGGAGATTTGGGCCCTTTGTGTCGCATAACATTTGGAACAAGCGTGGTGAACCACATTTCCTGCATATAATATACTCCAGGCATTTGCTGGAATAAACAATATGCATGCACCTTGTCAGCGGTGTATTTAATTCAGAGCTTCCTGGTTACATTTGATTTTACACACATTTCAGCTAAATCAAATGCAAAAACAATCTATTCAGGAATATTGTGTAGGTTCTCAACACTCTTTAGAGGACTATGGGCTTGATCCAAAGCCCATAGTCAGTGGAAAGACTCCCATTAACGTCAAGGGGTTTTAGATTAGGCCTTATTCATGTTGCCTTTTAATGAGCAAAAGATATAATATGGATACTTCATACCCACATGCTGGTGGTCAGTCTGCCAATTCTCATAAAGCAAGCAGGACTGGAGCTGTTCATTACAGGGTTGGTCTTTTAATTAAGTCAGTACAGAACCAGTGGTCCAGAATAGCATTAGAAAGCACTATGCTTTTGGAAGTGCTATCTTTTGGATGAAAAAATTGAAGTCATAAAGTCTATGCTCCTGTTAAAACTCCCGTGATGTTTTCTACAAGGGTAGAGATATTAGATCCTGTGCCCTGGCACAAATCCAAAGGGGTTATTGCATTTCTTCTACCAAAAATCCAGTTCTGCTGTTTCAGTTGGATAAGGTACTGCATTCTTCACTTCTGGTCCTGAGCTACTGTGCAGGGCTCCTGCTCACTGTTTAAGCGGCCAGAGGTGGCGGTGGTTGGGTTTCAGTGATGGATTAATTGATCTGCATGTGTATTGATAGATAGCTAGCACGGTCAGTAAAGTTATACCACATTGAACTATTTTGTTGAAAGTGTGAAATAAATGCCAGTTATTGATCCAGATCAGTCTCTTCCATGGAAACATATGGGGAGGAGACTATGGCAGAGAATCCATTTGGAGAGGTTCTCTCCATGTTGGTCCATTAGGGAGTGGAATTTGTCCCTCCTCCACCTCACAGAAAAGACCATGGGGGTTGATGCCTCCAAATTTTCAGGATTCCTCGGGCTCCATTGCATGTCAGGACCATCAGGGCAAACTACATATTAGCTCTAGCTAATATTGGTACTACAGATTAGCTCTAGCCCCTAGTGAAAGCTCCTCTCACAGCCTGGCAGCACGGCTCCATTGGAACAAAGCACAAGTGACCACCCCTGACCTGGCTGCCTCCAGGACCTACAAAAAACACACAAAAAGATAATAAGACTGCATAATCCTTTTTGCATAAGATCCACAAGGAGGATAATGTCTATTGCCACCCCCATCCCTGCCTGCCAGTTCCCTCCCCAGACTGCCTCCTTCCATTTCTCTTTGCATATTCTCAAACCTCTGGAGGAGATGGGCTGGCCCTGCAGAAGCAGCTGAGTCCACTTCTGTGCAGTAGGGGAGATCTGCATGCAGAAGAGGCCCTACATGCATACATCTGGGGGAGATAATCTGAGTCTTTATTATGCAATAAGTATTTCAGGAGTAATAAAGTTGCTACTCCTGTACATGTTAAATCTATTTTTAATTTTGGTTAACTGCACCAGTACACCAACCATAGTCCAGGATAGTCAATTTTTTCATTAATGACATGGATAATGGAGTGGGGAGAGTATGTGTATAATATTTGTGGATGATATCAGGATGAGAGAGATAGTAAGCACTTTGGAAGACAGACTTAGAATTCATAGCCGGCGCGTGGCTCTGGCATTTGGGGAGGCCGGTGCGAGCAACGGAAGCTCCCCCGGCATCCAGACTCTGGCCCCACCCCCTCTCGGCCTCCTCCCCCTGAGGCCCCACCCATGCTTCGCCGCAGGCCCCACCTCCGCTCTACACCAGGTCCCGGTCCCATTCAGCCCCTCCCCACTCAGCCCCGCCGCTGTCGCTCGCTCCTCTCCTCTGCCGCAGATGGGCCCATGGGGGAAAAGTGTGGGTGGGGCCATGGCCTAGGCGTCCCCTCCATGCTCGCAAAGGCAGTGGGTCGGAGGCTGTTTGCGGAGGCTGAGCCTCCCCGGCCTATTATACCCATGTTAGAATTCAAGAAGACCTTGATACATTGGAGAATTGGTCTGAAATCAATAAGATAAATATGGTACTTTGCATTTGTCTTTACTGAATTGTAGGAAAGAAAAAACAATTACTCAACCTCAAGATGGGGAATAACTGGCTTGGGAGTAGTCCTGCTGAAGAGGATCTGGGGTTATGGTAGATCACAAATTGAACGTGAGCCAACAATATGATGCAGTTGCACAAAAGGCTAATGTCATTGTAGGCTGTATTAAGAGAAGTGTAATTGTTCCACTCCACTTGACACTGGTGACATAATTGTTCTGCTGTACTTGACACTGGTGAGGCCTCAGATGGAGTATAGTGTCCAGCTTTGTGTGCCACTCTTTAAGAAAGAGGTGGACAAATTGGAGAGAATCAAGAGGAGAGCAACACAAATGGTAAAAGGTTTGGAAAACCTGACGTATGAGAAAAAATTAGAAAAACAACAACTGTCATGTGTAGTCTTGAGAGAAGAAGACTGAGGGGGGATCTGATGACAGGCTTCAAGTTTGTTAAGGGCTGTTATACAGAGGTTGATGATCAATTGATCTCTGTGCCCACTGAAGGTAGGACAAGAAGTAATGGATTTAATTTGCAGCAAAAAGATTTAGGTTAGATAGTATGAAAAAAAAATATGTATAAGCTAGTTAAGCTCTGGAATAGGCTTCTAAGGGAGTCTGTGGAATCCTCATCATTGGAGGCATTTAAGAACCGGCTGGACAAACACCTGCCAGGGATGGTCTAGGTTTCTTTGGTCCTCTTTTAGCATTTGGGGCTGGACTAGATGACCTCTCAAAGTCCCTTCCAACCTTATATTTCTATTATTTCTATGATTTCCCAAAGCACGGGACATGCAATTGATAGGTAGGGGCAAAAGACATGAAAATGTCCTTGGGTATATGCATCTTTCCTGTGCCCTGTTTCAAGGCACTGAGTCAGGGGACCAAAGGTCACATGGCAACAGCCCAGAGGTGGGGCTTACTATAAGAGGGAGCCTTTTCAGCCAAAGGAGAAGGAGACTTGGCTGGGGTCCTTGCTACACCAGCTGGGAGATACTGTAGGTGTAGACGTCTCTGCTGGGAAAGACTTTAGGAAAGAGGAGGTTTGGGGGAGGAACTGTAGAATGTGGGGAGGAGGGCTAATAGATGTGTATATAAGTTGCCATTGAGCTGTTTTCCTGAAGGGAAGGCAGGACATCGCATTCAGTAGTCTGGGAAATGCGGCAGTGCACCCATGGTTGAACACAGAGCTCATTTCTCTGCCCTTTTCCAGGACAGCTGAGCACACATCATTCGGTTATTCACTTTTGAGTCATGAGTGCTGAATGAAATCAATTTGAAAAAGAGTTATTACCTTAACAGGCAGTAAACCTTTCTGCCTTGACTGCAAACAATCATTAAAAGCCTTTATTAAATTTTGCATCTGTTCTGTTCACCACTTAGCCATTTCTTTTCATTCTGAAGGATTATAACCAAGAATGAATGAGTCTCCTCCAAGATGGTCAGGACACAATAAATCTATGAACTAACTGAATAATCCTTTCCTCCACATACACAGATTTATTTTTTACATTTGCTAAAAATATTTGCTCTCTTACTTCCCCATGACATCAGGCTTTCAGCCTGTGAATAATGATGCTCGACATCAGACAGCTTGTTAAAAAAAAAATCCAACAACAATTGGACAGTGTTCAATGCCTTTCCCAACTAAAATCCATATTCCTCTCCCTCACAAACTCATCTTCCCACTGCAGTGCAGTGATGTGTGCATCTTCAGAATAACCAGAATGGACAATTTCAGGTAAAGGGTAAATTAGCCAGGTTCTCCCCAGTACGAGGTAGCAACTATTGTTCACTAGAACAGGACCCCTAGGCACAGTGAGACATGCATTTGTCAGACTGCATTATTATGGAAGCTCGCTGTATTTGAAGAGGAATGTGAAAACAATTCAAGAGTTCCTGGTGGTGGAAAATGCTGCGGCCTTCCTCTTCTGCCATTTAGGTCTCCGTTAGTGTGTCAAGCCTGAGTTCCAGTTTCTCGGCTGGCTCCCACGCCATTTCCACTGCCAGATTGATCTGTCCTGATCTTCAAAGCTGTAAATATATCAGATCAGGTCCCAGCTATATTAGAGACCTCATTTCCATCTTCAGACTGCCAAAACCACAGCCCAGAATGATGTATGTGAGGGGTAAGGACAAGGCATTCTCAGTTGAGGGGACCCGACCATGGAATTAACTAACTTCCAAGAGGAGATCAGAGAAATCCAGAGTGGCCAAGTTTAGGAAACACTACCAAACTTCCTTGTTGTGAGAACTTTTCCAGCATAACCAGAATGACATTCACAGCATCAGCTACAACCTTCTTCCCTTCTAATTACCGAAGAAAAAGCCTTACCCCAAAAAGGGAGAAGAGCCGGCCACTTAGGCTGCCATTGAAAACAAGTTTTAATGGTGGTCTAGACCTTTGTGATGACACATTTGTGTTTCTTACACTGTAAAGTATGACAAATGGGGATGGCATATAAAGCTCAAAAAAGGTTTGTTTTATAGCAAATACAGTACTTCAGCTAGCATGAGCTAATGCCGTGAATTCAGAGTGACTCCAGAAACAGCTTGTTCTTATTCTATAGTAATTCCAAGAAATTTGTTTCAGTCAAATGTTTTGCTAATTCAAGTTAAAGTGAAGTGCACAACTTGCAGTCTGCACAGGCTTTGGACCTGATCTTGTTAACTACTCAATGCCCTAAAAATCCTACCTTAAGGCCCAATCCTGTAAGATACTAGGGCCCTCATGTATGAGGTATTAAATGCCTGCAACACCTCTGTGATGACCCTGCCCCTCATCCAGGAAACTTTACTGTTGACTTCATATGAAAATAACCCAAAACATTGCACTAAGCGTATGGTGAAATATAACATTGTTAATATAAAATGGTGAAATAGAACATTTTTAACAACAGAATCAGACCCACAGTATTTCAGAACCAAGGGTCCTCGGCCCCTTATAGAATCAGGCTCTTTGTCACTTGCACCTTGAATTGTGTGAAGACACTAAATTTCATAGTGACTTGTTTTCTTGTCTTTTAGCTGGATACAGAGAAGACAAAATTGAAGTTGGAACGATGGGCTTCCAGGGAAAGTGGCAGTGGGGGCTGGAAAAGTGAAGCAATGGAATCAAGCGGGGACTGTGATGATGAGGATGGATGTCAAGGATCTGGTGACAGAATTCACACAGCAGGTAAATGCAGAGAAAATGTTCTCTGAATATTCATTCACATTTTAAAGCAGGTTTCAACTGAGTAGTGTTTTGGAGCCTTTCCATGAACATGGGTAAAGAAAAACATGATGCTTGTGGAAAGTGAATTTAAACTTATATCTCAAATATTTGCTGAAAGTGAATTTCAAAATTCCATATTGGATTGTAAATCTGAAATTTGCATTGTGTTGGTGACTTACATAATCAAGTTTTTAACAAAAGAAGAGGCACTAGACAACTAACCAAAACAACATAACTTGCAAAGTTGAAATACCGAACATTTGCAACTGCAGCAGGTTGAAAAAATGTCAACTTTTTTTCTGTGGAAACTGAAACCTTTAGCAGAAATGTATTGATTTTGAGAAAAAAAAAAGGGTTTTCATGACCCCCCACCGAATGGTCAATAACCTAGCATTTAGAAAACTCACCTGGGATGTAGAAGACCCAGGTTCAAGTCCTTGCTCTGGTGGGTTGGTTGTGTGTGTGTGTGTTTCTCATGTCTTTTCACAAAGAAATTTCAAAAGGTCTCATTTTTGTTAGTCAGAATGAAAAAAAATGTCAAAACTTTTAAATTTTTCCTGGTACAAAAATTGCTGCTTTTAGCCAGCCCTGTTTCCAACAAATGTTTGGTGAGGTATTCAGATGTGGAGAAAAGTGTGTTTATTAAAATCAGAAATAATTTGAATAACAAATAAATGTAGAGATTTTCCACATTCTTCTCACAAATATTTTATAAACAAAGGTTGGGAAACATAGGTGAATACATTAAAGTTTTAAGTAATATGTTTTTTGTCTTCATGTGGTACATTATAAACAATAGCCGGGTGCTAAATCATTTTCAATTGATAATTAAACTCTTTATGTATTGTAGTACTGCCAAAATATACAATGGCTCTTTTGTAGTTAGAGTTCAAAAATGAAAAAATAGAAGCTTTTGAAATTTGGTTTATTGTTAACTTTAGTAATGTGAAATAAGGAAGCAACATAATGTCTCCTCCTTCCTTTTTGCAATCGGTTGAAATAAAATTATTTATGATGAGATGGTTGTGGATTAAAAAGAATTACATTTGCCTAATTAGCTCTCCCATTGATTTGGCTGGGATTATATCAACTAAAAATATAATTACAATTAATTTGACCAAATGCTTTGGATTCAGAACAGTAAGAGTAGCTATTCCTTCTTGTGAAAACTGTAATAGTGTTTTATAATTAATATATTATATTGTATGCAGGTTACTAGCAGTAAATTTGTTTGGCATATCTAGATGCAATTAAGCGATAAAATGAGATTAGTCTCATTACAAAACGCCTTTGCTTTAGTAGAATGTTAAAATATAAAAACACTTCAATTTCATTTAATTTCCTCTTGGTATGTGTCTGTAAACTATGGTGCTTTTTAATTGCAAAGTTACATTATACAACTTGAGATCTACCAAGAGTGCTCTGATTATTGCTTTGTAGATATGCAGTGCCAGAAATTTAGCTCACTTGAGAACTTCTAGTGGCAAAGCACTGAATAGGAGTCTGATCCAAAGCCCACTGAACTCAATGGGGGACCTTCCCATTGACTTCAGTGGGCTTTGGATCAGTCCTTAAATGACATCTCTAAAGTATCAGTCTCAATGAATGCTGTTGCATGTGATTAAATGTAATAAAAAGGGCTTTCAAAGGGTAAACGTCTTTGGCAGAGCAATAATAATAATGATGATGATTTTAACACCAGGTCTATGCAGAAGTCTCCCTAAAGAGGACATATCTAAGTATCTGACTCTGAAATGATGAAACCAGAATCCAGCACAGTACACTAAAATAGTCATCATTTATTTAAAATCGATATGAAAATAATTTACAAACATTGTGCTTACAGTCATGCTCTATAGATTGAGAAGCATTGCTGCTGTGAAGCATAGTGTATGGATTACTTACAAATATTTTTTTGCAATACTATTGAACCATCCTTCCCTACCTTCCTACCAACAAAAACAATAAATCCCCAAAGCACATGGATTTCACCAGCATCTAGATTACCTGCTTCAACATATTCAACTGTAGGCTGACTAAAAGTGTCCCTGACCAAATGTCATTATCTTCCCCAGTTCCCACTTGCTCTAGAAAGCGAGTTAGAGACCAGATCCTGATCTGGTTTAAATTTTTGTATTTATATTGATTTTGATTTACACTATCTGAGGATCTGATCCCATGCTTATATATTCCAATTCTGCACTCAGATATTCATAGACAGCTCCTCAAGCTTTTATGCATAACCAGCCAATATCAATATATTTCACAGTTGTCTGTCTGCACTCTTCAAATCCTGAAGTTTTGTTTGCCATTTTTCAGCTATCTAGAATCTTTTCTGAATGTCAGTTACATTCCCCAGTTCCCTTCATCTCTTCCATTAAGATTTGTACCTGAATACAGTATTATGTAGTGCTCGTGTTTTGTTTTTGGCAGTTGCATATAAGCCTTTTATAGTCAAATCCATTATTAGCTCTAAAGACCACTACTTATACATTTAAACATACTGTATTTAATTATATAGCCCGTTAGTCTGTATTCGCAAAAAGAAAAGGAGTACTTGTGGCACCTTAGAGACTAACCAATTTATCTGAGCATAAGCTTTCGTGAGCTACAGCTCACTTCATCGGATGCATACTGTGGAAACTGCAGAAGACATTATATACACAGAGACCATGAAACAATACCTCCTCCCACCCCACTCTCCTGCTGGTAATAGCTTATCTAAAGTGATCACTCTCCTTACAATGTGTATGATAATCAAGTTGGGCCATTTCCAGCACAAATCCAGGTTTTCTCACCCTCCGTCCCCGTCCCCCCCCCACACACACACACACACACAGGCTCACAGTGAGCTTGTGGGGGGGGCGGAGGGTGAGAAAACCTGGATTTGTGCTGGAAATGGCCCAACTTGATTATCATACACATTGTAAGGAGAGTGATCACTTTAGATAAGCTATTACCAGCAGGAGAGTGGGGTGGGAGGAGGTATTGTTTCATGGTCTCTGTGTATATAACGTCTTCTGCAGTTTCCACAGTATGCATCCGATGAAGTGAGCTGTAGCTCACGAAAGCTTATGCTCAAATAAATTGGTTAGTCTCTAAGGTGCCACAAGTACTCCTTTTCTTTTTATGATTTTGACAAACATTTATCAATACAATACTAACCATTTTCTTTCACAACTCTTTTTTCTAACTACTTGTAATACTGCTAAGCTTCTCTTCTTTGATAAGCCTTCTCCTGATGGTATATCCTTCCTGTTGTCACATTTCTTCTCATCATCTTAAAGATACCTGGCATTTTACTTCATTATAGCATTCAGGCTGAGTTATTATCTTGGGACGTAATTCCAATCCTTGCTTCCTACATGACTGTTTAGATGGAGGAACCTTGCTCCCCCACTCCCCTGCCCCTGTCTTCTCCAAGTATTATAACCAGGTAGTTTATCCGGTTATACATTTTCTCTTGAGGGCACATGAGCAGGTTTTTCCCCCTGAGAACATCCTTTCTTTTTAAATGAAGAGAAAATAACTTGTTTTTTCTCTTGATAACTTCTGTCTGATTTGTATCAGATCTCAACAGCTATTGAAGGTTAATGTATTTTTCTCATTGTTCATGAATTCTCTCATCATCAGATTTTCTTTTGCATATCAGGATCCTTTTGTCCTTTATGATGTCCTTATCCTCCTCATTTCTCTGTCTTTTCTAAATATCAGTGTACTGTACAAATTCTCATCTTAACCATACTTCATTCCCATTCACCACGTTATACTTGTATTTATCTAAATATGTAATTCTACAGCTGCTGATTTGTGTAATTATTATTATCGTCTCAGAATATTGATGGAATATCTGCTGGCAGCCAGCCCACACATCAAATTCTCATCTCCACATGTCTTCAGTTCCATTGCTGATTATCCCAGATGGTGTCAATATTGCATTTTCTCAGCTCTTCTGTTCTCCTGTCCTTTGAATCCTCTACATCACACACCATCCCTGTGTTACTGGCTTTCTTTATTCATTTTAGGTATCCTTTATTCCATGAGATATTGTGTTTCCTACTGAGTTTTTACTACACTCACTATTTCCTGTATTGTTATACCATTGTAAGTGGCTCATCCTGTTCAAAAAACTGCAAAACAATTTAATTCTCTACTTAATATTTATTTTGAGGAAGGCTCACTGGTTTCAAACTTTAATTTTTGTCATCTTCGTTTGTGGGTGAAGAGGGTTACCTGTTTCCAACTACAGCATAAACATGGCCTACCAGTTGCCCTGTAACACTATGGACTGAAACGTTTGTCTCAAAGTCAGACGCAACTGAGTCTGTATTCTACTTAGGAGAGACTTGAGAGAAGGGGGAGGAACAAGAAGGGGCAGAGAAAAAAATGCATTAAAAATCAGTGTGAAAAAATGGAGCCAGGATGGAGGGAAATAAACAAATACAGAAGATCAGATTCTGATTCCAAGTACTTTAGATTGACGCTGCTATAACTTCATTATCTCAGGGGTGTTAATCAGGAGATGTTCAGAGAGCAATTCAGAGAAAAGGAACAGAAAAGAGAAATGAAAAATTCTAATGAAAAATCATTTTTGCACACAAGATTTTCCCAGGCCTATTTGTGAAATCTATGTTAAAGTCTGCTAAGTTACAGTAAAGATAATGTGTTGTCATTAGGGAAACATTCATAGGAGCCTGATTTACACTGAAAAGCATGAGAACGGGGGTGATCATTCTTAACTCCTTTTCCTTTCTTACCATTCACATAACTAGGGATTTGGAGACATTGGGAAATGAAAGTAATAGTGTCTGATTCACTTACTTTGGATTTACAGTGGTGTAACTGAGATCAGAGTTTGCCCCATAATAGTCACTTTCATATCTGGACAAATAAGAGAGACATGAGTAGTTGCCAGGCCAAATAATTGAGTTACTGAGTGATGTAGATCTTCGTCTCTAATAATATACAGCTGATTGAGTGCCCATGTCCTCTCATAGGAGTTTTCTCCTAACTTTAGTTATAACAGTGGGAAGAATGAGCTGAGCCAAAGAAGACTAAAGCTACTACTGTTAAATAACTTTGGCATCATCTCTGTTCAAAAAGGAGCAAAGGTAATTCATGAAGTTTAATTTTCCCTCTCATAAGATGTATGTAAATTGCAGCAAATTTGTGTTCACTTTAGCTGGGCTTAGGAATAATTAAAAGGTAAGAACATTTCAGGTACTTATAGTGTAAACCTTCAAATGCACTGCAGAACAAGGGTGAAGTAAGCACAGGGGAGATTGAGGTCAGGACATTTGGGGTTTGTCTATTTGGAATAAACCTATATAAACAAATAGTGATCAGAGACACTACAGTAGATCATTTTGAAGACTTTCTGTCTGAAATAGTACCATTAATCCTGAGTCCGCTGAAGACTTTATATTGCAATACATTTTACTAACTTTAGCTTGTCACTGATATTTGATTTGATTACTTTAAACAGAAATGATTATTTAAATACATACTTGTCAGGGGTTTGTTTTGTAAATAGCCCTGTGTTGGAAGCTCCCCAAACTAATTTTCTGCTCAACTCCCTGTCAGACATTTTTTACAGTGCTATGTCACAAATACTCATTTTTAAAAGAAAAATCATCTTGGCATGGAGCTATGAAGCTACTGATAGAAATGAGGGAGCCAGAATGAGAAGGTGCATGCACTGAGAAGGCGTAGCCTGATGGTATGTGGTAGCTAGAGATGCGTGGAATCCAAACTCTATAGAAAACTAATCTTACTAAACATCAGAAGCTGTATTCATAGAATCATAGAATATCAGGGTTGGAAGGGACCTCAGGAGGTCATCTAGTCCAACCCCCTGCTCAAAACAGGACCAATCCCCAACTAAATTATCCCAGCCAGGGCTTTGTCAAGCCTGACCTTAAAAACCTCAAAAGAAGGAGATTCTACCACCTCCCTGGGTAATGCATTCCAGTGCTTCATCACCATCCTAGTGAGAAAGTTTTTCCTAATATCCAACCTAAATCTCCCCCACTGCAACTTGAGATCATTACTCCTTGTTCTGTCATCTGCTACCACTGAGAACAGTCTAGAGCCATCCTCTTTGGAACCCCCTTTCAGGTAGTTGAAAGCAGCTATCAAATTCCCGCTGCCCCCCATTCTTCTCTTCTGCAGACTAAATAATCCCAGGTCCCTCAGCCTCTCCTCATAAGTCATGTGTTCCAGTCCCCTGATCATTTTTGTTGCCCTCCGCTGGACTCTTTCCAGTTTTTCCACATCCTTCTTGTAGTGTGGGGCCCAAAATTGGACACAGTACTCCAGATGAGGCCTCACCAATGTCGAATAGAGGGGAATGATCACGTCCCTCGATCTGCTGGCAATGCTCCTACTTATACAGCCCAAAATGCCGTTAGCCTTCTTGGCAACAAGGGCACACTGTTGACTCATATCCAGCTTCTCGTCCACTGTAACCCCTACGTCCTTTTCTGCAGAACTGCTGCCTAGCCACTCGGTCCCTAGTCTGTAGCAGTGCATAGGATTCTTCTGTCCTAAGTGCAGGACTCTGCACTTGTCCTTGTTGAACCTCATCAGATTTATTTTGGCCCAATCCTCTAATTTGTCTAGGGCCCTCTGTATCCTATCCCTGCCCTCCAGCATATCTATCACTCCTCCCAGTTTAGTGTCATCTGCAAACTTGCTGAGGGTGCAATCCACACCATCCTCCAGATCATTAATGAAGATATTAAACAAAACCGGCCCAGGACTGACCCTTGGGGCACTCCGCTTGATACCAGTTGCCAACTAGACATGGAGCCATTGATCACTACCCGCTGAGCCCAACGATCTAGCCAGCTTTCTATCCACCTTGTAGTCCATTTATCCAGCCCATACTTCTTTAACTTGCTCGGAAGAATACTGTGGGAGACTGTATCAAAAGCTTTGCTAAAGTCAAGGAATAACACGTCCACTGCTTTCCCCTCATCCACAGAGCCAGTTGTCTCGTCAGAGAAGGCAATTAGATTAGTCAGGCATGACTTGCCCTTGGTGAATCCATGCTGACTGTTCCTGATCACTTTCCTCTCCTCTAAGTGATTCAGAATTGATTCCTTGAGGACCTGCTCCATGATTTTTCCAGGGACTGAATTGAGGCTGACTGGTCTGTACTTCCACAGATCCACCTTCTTCCCTTTTTTTAAAGATGGGCACTACATTAGCCTTTTTCCAGTTATCCGGGACCTCCCCCAATCGCCATGAGTTTTCGAAGATAATGGCCAGTATTCTCTGCTTCAAGTCAATAGAGTTAGGTCAGTAAAGAGTTTGACCCTAGTTATTGAGAGTGTCTACTCCTATGGAAGTCATTTGCAAGTGACTTGAGTGGAGGAAGCACCAGCCCCAGAGTTTGAAAGGCAGAGTACACAGGAGTGAAAACTCTCTCCTTGAATAACTCCAGTAAGTTGTATATGATTTAGCTCTCTCTGACAATAGCTGTAATAGCTCAGTCATGCTGAGTAGCAATGGGATAAATGTGAAGGCTAAGGCAATTTGCCTCTAAAAACACCATAAAGCCAAAATTAATTAGGAGGAGCTAACAATACAAGGGCCTTAGAATTACTCCCAAATAGATAACCATATAACTTAATGGAAGCTGAATCTAAAATGTTAATGGCATTGTGCGATATTTTACATATAAAAAAAAACCCTGCCGGCTTAAGAAAAGTGTTTTCCATTATGAATTAGGCGTGATTCCACACACAGGTATGCTGATCTGGTGAACAAGTAGGCAAGCAGCATCTTCGTGCTTGCTCCATGTGCTCTGCTACATTGCTCAGAGCCTGTGCACTCCTTCTTAGCCTTGTGGAGCCCTGCTTGCAGAGCAGGTAAAGAGGGCATGTTACAGGTAGAGGGAGATACACTTAGGGCCAAACCAGAGTTAAGAGGCATGACAGCTTGTCTTAGTAGAACCCAGAAGTCTAGCAATTGCTGCTGTTTAAACCCCTGTCCCATCGGCCATTTGTAACTGCCTTGATTCACTTAATTCTGGTGGAGGCCCCTGCAGCTGGGAGAGGCAATGTATATGTACATGTAGATATCTACAGAAGTCCGTCACCCCGAACAGAAAGATGGCAAAAGCAGATCCAGAGGTCTTACAGAAACTATCAAGTTGAGTTTCTCTGGGCAAACTGAGACAGGTTCCTAAATGATAGGTGGCAGATGACTTTGGATTGACCCAAGTTCTGGGTCAAATTATGTTCACAGCTAGACAGGATCACTAGTCAGATGGTATCACAGGGAGTCTGTCACCAGCTTGGCTTGGCACTGGGCATCTAAGAACTTGAAAAACAATTAGGACCACTCCTTGGAGTGCCCCATAAATAGAACTTACCTTATCCCCTCATTACTATGCAATATATTAGACCTAAATTAGCCCTAGCTGCAGAAAGAACTTCTGTATGTACTGAGGCTTCCTTGGTTCCATAGACAAACACTGAAAACAAATCAGATTTGTGACATGAAGATGACAAAGGTTGTAAACTTCTTAATGGCCCTATTAAAGCCTCCTTCATCTACACTTCCTCTGACATGCAAGAAGTGATAGCCATGCATAGTGGAAGGTTGGTGGTAGAGGTAGAGTTGAGCTTTCAATGAAAAAAAACAGTGGCTTTTTTTTCTTGTTTTATGATTTATAAAGGTGGCCAGAAGGGTTTCTGTTGTTTTTAAAGCATGAGAGGGGTTATCTTTGCTTATTCTCCCCGCCCCACAAGAAATATCAGCAATGTCAGTTCTGGCCTTTCCTGTTTTTATTGGAGAACTCACTGAAGGGCTCAGATGTGTGTTATAAGCTTTTGTAGCCCTTAACTGGCCACAGATTTGTGTTATTCTGGCTGACCATCATAAAGCCAACAGACACTTTAACTGTCCTCTCCAGCTAAGGGGAGATCATTTAGGAACACAATGATATCCCAAAAGAAATCACATTTTCATTTCACAGTTTTCCTGTGGAACTAACGTATTACTTATATACCATATTCTCTGGTCACCTGGGAAGAACAGCGACTGAGGCATGCAACTTAATAATGGTGAGCATAATCTTACAGAGTCAGATCCACTTGTGTCAGTAATCATAGGTTAGTTGGGATCAATGTACTTATGACAGCTTAAACCAGCTGAGAGTCTAGCCCGGTGTTGGGTACCTTTCCTGCAAGGAAGTCAGAGATAGGGCATTTTTTTCCCAAAAAAGAGGATTTTTACATCATAGTTCTGATTTGATCCACAACGCCCCAATGTCCCTTATTTTAAAACTGCTTACTTGCCTTCCTCCATCTTGAAAGCAGAAGTTAAATAATATTTTTCTGCAAATATGTATTTTGGAAAGATTCTCTGACAGCAGATCCTCCAATGCAAAGCTATATTTTTGCTTCCATCTTCCAGTCTTTGCCCAGATCCTCAAGGACTATGAAGGAGTTTTTTAGGAGTAAAACTCTAGTTTAGATGGCTCATAAAAAGATTCGGGGCATATTTACACCTGTCCACCATAATTTATGACAGTGCTGTATAAGTATTAGGGAAGCGGAAAACAGGTAAAGAAACTGAACTGCAGGGTTCCTTGATCAGAAATTCTGCAGCAGCTTCATTTATAATGAAAAATGGAGGATTTAATTAATAAAATAAAGAAATGAATAATGCAATTGGTACAGTAGCGCCTGCATTATTTATTTTTGGCCCCTGAGAAGGCATACTGGGGCATGGGGAAATTGCAGGATAAGCAAGTTGTCTGGATATTTCTGCTAAAATTATCATCAGTGAAATAGTTAACAATGTGGGCATTTAAATTTCCATCATTAGATTTCAGACTGAGCATGTTATTGAGATAAACGGGGCAGTTCACATCTATCAGAGCTGTTATTTCAGGCTGTGTGCAGACTCAGGAAGGCAAAAGTGCATCTGTTTACATACCATTCATGTTTTAAAGGTTCTCTTTAAACCATGAGAAATAAAAGCATAGTATTTATATAAAAACTGGGATTCTGGAATATAATTCCATGGACGGTGGTGAATTCCATGGCCACAGAATTATGGAACACACAGTGTCTTAAACATAGTCATTAAGGATGGAAAAGAGCTGTTGGATCATTTGATCTGGATGCAGGATTGCTTCTTATGGCACCTCTCCTACTGTCGTCTAGTCTAGTTTTACAGTGCTCAAAAGATTGGGTTTCTACCACTCCCAGTGGGAGATTGTTCTATGGATCACCTGGCAGGCTGCTGGGTAGGGTCCATGGCTTCTAGGATCCATGGCTGTGGAGCAGCCTCGCCAGCCAGACTGCCCTGGGCTGGGGAACCCGGGCCTTCCCTGCTGTAGAGCCAGGAGCCTAGAAACCCTGGGGTTTCTCAGGGTATCTAGGTTCTTTGCTGCTGATCTGGGGGAATAGAAGTTCTTGGGCTCCTGGCTCAGTTTCATTTTGAAGCTTCTGAAACAAAATGTTTTGATTATTTCCAAAATTAACTTTTCTGGATTTTCCCTTCCATGAGAAATTTTGAAATTTCTACTCTTTGTTCCAAAACTGAATGAATTTTCAGAATTTCAGAATGTCCCAGGGAATGGAAATTCTGATGTTTGATGAACTCTGTATCTCACATGAAATATTTTTTTCCATCGTTTAGACTCTCGGTATGGTCCCCCGCCCCTTAGTCATTTTAACTCTTAGTCTTTCCTCTCAAGTAAATTCCTCCAGTCCCTGATTGGTTTGTTGTGCTTTTCTGAACTCTGAACAGTGAGTAGACCCATGTGGGAACTGAAAAACATTGAACTTGATTAAATTACTCCGCAAAGTCAAGATAAATCCTGTTTTATTATGTCCAAGTGTACTATGTGAACTTAAAGTTTGTTCATCTCCCAAATGAACATCTCTCTAAAAGTTTACTTGCTGGTCTTCATTTCGGGTAAATAAATGGTTGCTTCCCATTTTTATATGTGTTCTGAGAACACAACACATTTTCTTTATCCACACAGTAGCAAATATTACCTGGTTAGCATTCCTGCACAGTAGTGAGATCTAGTTCTATTTTAAAAAGAATAAATATATAGTTAGCACTTAGCAAGAGGTGAGAGCAATAAATATAAATAAAAGTTCTGGTGAAAGAACTTCAGGTTCTGAACAAGCGTATAGTAGGATTTCTGGCAGCACTCAGCTCATAAGCTCTTATGAGAAATAAAGTCAAGATGTCAGCAGTGCTAAAACAAGCCTTGAAGCATGAATGTTAAACAGTGATGATCTAGAAAGCATAACTAGTCTTTCCCTTTATTCAATGTACTTGTAAAAATCATTAAACATTCTCAAAAAGGAAGTTTTAGCCCATTTTCCAGTGATTTGTTGTCCACAGCTGGCAGTTCATTCAAAAAGATAAGCAGGATTAGATCTGCATGGGGATTGAAAAAATCCTTTGAATCACTAAAAAGTAGATAGATTGAAGTGAATTGATTAAAGGGAGAAATTCTGCATTGTGCTTGCCGATAAGTTATCCATTGTTTGCATAGAGAACTTCAACATTTCTCACCTTTCAAAACCATTTTCTGCTTATCTCAAATTAAAGAGACATGAGTTAGCCATTGCAGTGTAGAAATTGCCAGGTAATAAATCATCATCTGGTATTTATAGACCAAAAATAAGTTTAGTGACTCAGACACACTATTGACCATTCAATAGTGAAGTTCTAATCATCTGATCCATGCCAACGTGGAAGGGAAAGCTTGCTGAAGTGAAGTCAGACAAGTAATTTCCTATTTAAAATTTGATTAGATAAAAATCTTTTGAAAGGTGCTTGTAAAGGAACAGACTTTAAATATGTATACTGCTGCGGTAGGTACAATGCTATAACCATGGCAGAGAATTAGCTTTACTAACCTGACAGTGTTATGGGATCTGACTCTCGCAGGGTTAAAACAATAGCAACATGAGTTTGTTATGCAATAAAATCATTAGAGCTGGTCGAGAAATAGCCTGTGCCCTGTGAAAAGTTTCAGTGTCAATGAAAATGTATCATTTTCCTTAAAAAAACCTGTAAAAAATAAAATCAGTTTAAGTTTTCAGATTTTTTATGAAAAACCTAAAACCATTAGATGAAACTAGAAATTCTCAAGTTCTATCCAAAAGACACTTTTTGTCAGGTAAAATGTCCAGCTAGTTCCAGGATATATCCGTGTAAGCATGATATATCCATGCACAAGCCATTCTCTATTTAATAAAAATTGTGTAATAGTATACGAAATGAGTATGTGAAATATCATTCATGCCCCTGAGGATTGAGACAGTTTTGAAAGGGAGTTTAAGAGCCAAATTCTGGTCCCATTAACATTGAGAGGTTTTGCCTTTGACTTCAGTGGGATGACAATTTGGCTCAACAAATTAAAGGTCAGTTTCTGTCTCCCCTTACTCATTCTGAGAAGGACCTCACTCAGTAAGTAGTTGTGCTGATGTCAAGAAAGCTACTTGCAAAGTAAGATATGACTCAGCATAAGTAATAATGATGGAATCTGGCCCCGAAATACCAATGATATTGTTTGTTCCGTGTTAAAGAATAGTAAAGACATGATACTGTATGTATCACTTTATTATTTATAAATTTATTGAGCTGGCGGCAGAGTTTCAAGATTAGCTGTTGGTGATAGAATAAGTGTACCGTCAAGACTGAGATATTGTCCCATCCCATGGAAAACTATAAAATCCCATTACAACAATATAGTATTATGTCAGCCGAGTTGGAACAGTTTTATCCCTCATCATAAAAAGGACTCGCATAGTACATCTTTGGAGACTGAAAAATTCTTCTTATGTTCACACACCGTTTTTATTATTTTTCTGGAAAGTGCCCAAGTATCCAGGTTCATTGGCAGTAGTCTATCTTTCTTTCACCTCTTCAGTTATATTAAGATACCGGAGCTAAATTTTAGGGAATTTAAGGCTTGAAAAATGTTGTCTATCTTCTAGTCTCTTGCCAGTAGTTGGCTGATAAATCTGAAGCCTACACTCCAGATCTTAGAAAAAGGAACACTCTGTTTTAGTTTTTAGTTTTTTTCTTTTTAAATAAATTTGGTTCCTCAAAAATTGACGTCACTTCCCTGGGAAAACTTTGTGCTCAGCAAGTTTTCAGGAAACATATTGTCCTCTAAACATATCCATTGCATACCTAGAGTGAGTGATAGTGCAGCTGAAGAACCCTTTTACCCACACCCATACGGGTTGGGTGGATGCAGTTAAAATTGTCCTAAATGTGGCCTTACATTATCTTGAGTTTGAGGCTTTGGAATGTGGCAGCTGAGTAGTATAAGAACATTTCCTGTTACTAAAGGATTGGATTCCCAGTCTGTGGGGTGCATGCCAGACTCCTCTGGGAATAAGGTGTCATGTCCTGTGTTAACAGGGCTTTGGGGGAAGGGGAGAAGCAGCGGGGTTATCACTGGCATGTATTTTCTCAGCATTCTCTTTGGTAAAAGGCAGCTTGCACTGTGTAAAGCTGACAGCTAGAGGAGGTTGCACAAGAACATACAGTAACAGTAATGGCCGCAACAGAGGAAGGACAGAAATTGGTGGGATGTGAGGGAAAAAACAGTATGTTGTGAGACACAGGGACAGGAGATCTGAGGAAAGTGAAAGGAGGGAGAACTAGAAGGTAGAGCAGAAGAGGAGGAAAAAATAAATACACCTATAAACATAAACCAAAACAAGAACTATACTAGAAAGCAGAAACACGGGAAAGTACCCGGACAAGAAAAACAAACAAGAAATCAAAGAGGCAATAGCCTGTAAACAAATGAGACTTGGCAAGCTCACCAGGGTATGGGCACAGGTCAAAGTATTGTGTTGAGTTTTGGGGCCCCCACTACAGAAGGGATGTGGACAAATTGGAGAGAGTCCAGCAGAGGACAACGAAAATGATTAGGGGGCTGGGGCACATGACTTATGAGGAGAGGCTGAAGGAACTGGGCTTCTTTAGTCTGCAGAAGAGAAGAGTGAGGGGGTATTTGACAGCAGCCTTCAACTACCTGAAGTGTGGTTCCAATGAGAATGGAGCTAGGCTGTTCTCAGTGGTGCAGATGACAAAACAAGGAGCATGGTCTCAAGTTGCAGTTTGGGAGGTCTAGGTTGGATATTAGGAAACACTATTTCACTAGGAGGGTGGTGAAGCACTGAAATGGGTTATCTAGGGAGGTGGTGGACTCTCCTTCCTTTGAGGTTTTTAAGGCCCAAAGCCCTGGCTGGGATGATTTAGTTGGGATTGGTCCTGCTTTGAGCAGGGGGTTGGACTAGATGACCTCCTGAGATCCCTTCCAACCCTGATATTCTATGATTCTATGAAAGGTACTGGTACAAATGCAGTTGGAAAGGGCATGTCTCCTACCAGAAAAGGTTGGGAGACTCTAGTATGAAGAGAAAGGATGTTTGCGAGAAGAACATTCATATAGAAGGATCCTGTGGTGGCTCATGCTGGCAAATACATTGACAAATACATGACAGCATAGCTGGATTTCTGATCTGAATTGTAGTTGGTATTGGTACCGGGTACATCCAACTCATTTGGCAATAAGTTAGTGTGAATCGATCAAGTTTACAGGTATCCTGGTGTATATGCAGCTCTATATAATTGAGTAGGAAAGTGCAGACTGTTCTAAGATCTTTGACTCTCTCTCACCTGATATCAACTCTGGTGCTATATTAAGATAGGGCAGGGTTTAATAAAAAAAACCTCTTTAATCATATTCTGTGATCTTGTGACATCTCAACAGGCCCTTGACAGGCTGTCAGTAAATTGTAAAGATGCATGACAGTAATGGGGACATACTATGGTTCAGCAGCATCATACCCAAATACATCACCAAGAAATGCCCAGTGGGAATCTCCTTAGTAGCCCCTAACAAAGAGATATCAATGCTTGTAAATAGGAATTTTAAAAAAATCAAAATTCTTTTGATTTAATACACAGAACTAGATACAGTCAGCTACACTTTGTAGCTAAATTCCTATTTTATAATCAGCTTCCATATACTCTTTTGTCAAGACAATTTGCATAATCTGTGTCACAACAAAAATTGGAAGTACTTGGTACTCAAGAAGATTTGAAATTAATTCTTATAAATTATAGATAGAGCAAACTTATTTTGCAAAATATATGAAAATATACAGCCAACTAGGAAGAAGTCTGTGCTGCAAAAGAGCAAATATGCAACCAACAATAAATATTTATTTACACACACACACACACACACACACACACACACAGAGAAAAGCTATCAATCTACAGAATGTCAAATGAACGTTTTTAAGAGAGATGCAAATTATAAATTGCTAGAACAATTTTCTCCAAAAGATTATGCAAACATAATGCATATGGCTTGAGTGCAGTTGCATTTTTAATAAAATGCAACTTTTGATAAAAGGAGAAAAAATGAATTGAACTAGCACAAGTGTACTCAATATGCATGAAATTTCTACTTAGTCTGTAAAATGCAGAACAGATAGATAATAACCATTTGCTGGAATTGTAATTACTGTGTCACCATTTGTAAAGCATTTATGTAAAGTACTACACTATTGACTAGCCATGTGCGAACTCTCTGCATCATGTTAAAAATCAAATCATCAATTTTAAATTCTTCACATAGTTCTAGTCATGAAGGCTACCTTAACCCGTTACTGCATTTCTTATTTATGTTTGTTCTTCTTGCATAGATTTGTATCAAATGTACACTACCTAGATTTTGCAGTTTCCTTAAAGATGATTTGTAAATATTTTTTTATTAGAATTTTGCTTATTTTTGTTTCTTTATGACTTAAAGGAGGCCTGAAACTTGTAGTGTATGTTTGTTTGCTTAAAGCTTAGAAGTATCAGTAATGTAAAGTCTCTGCTTCTCTGGATATCTTTCTAGATGTTTATTGAGCACCGCAAAAGAGCCAGGGTGTTGGATTTTAACAAAGAAGTCCCTTATCCAAAATGTTCATTAGTTATTGAAGTTAGGTACGTGTTAACAAAAACCAGAATCCTTTCCTCTCCCAATGAGCTTTCAGTCTTTTTTCCCTTGTGTGTTTGCCATGTCTCCCTTCAGTGGTACAGGATCTGGCCCTAAAAGAACTTCTAAGGCATAGGGCTCTCTTCTGCAAACCATCACCATGTGAGTGGTCCCATTGGTTTGCAGGATCAGGCCATTAGTTTGGTTGGGAAGGTTTACTTTGTTTCTCTATATTTATAACAATCTGCAGTTCTCAGCGCAGATGCTGCAGGCAGGCCTTTGTGTCCACACACAGCCTCAGTGAAGTCAATGAGCACATGCTATAAGGAGTAGCTCAACGACTCACGGCAAAATACACATTAATGGTAATTCCCACATCACTTCTCAAATGTATAAAAGTGTTTTCTCTTGGGGTCATGTACAATATGCAGTAATAATAGATGTGTTACATGTAGAGTATGCTAATGTTAAAGTTTCATGATGTAAGGTCTTTATTCTTGCAAAGTTTTAAGATATTATGTGCTTAAGGAGATTGGTACTGAAAAAAAATTAGAGAAAATTGTCAGTGTTAATGCCTTTAAATGCCTGTCATCTGCATGACTGCTAAATTCTCAAGTAATATAAGTAATAATTGATGAACCAGTAGGAAGCCCACACCTTTTTTCTAAAGTTATCTTTTAATTTTATTTATATATATAAAATTGCTTCAGTAGCCTGTGATAATGCATGCATAGTATACGCTGCTAAGCAAAACTCATTTCCATACCTTAAAGTATGATTTTAAGTATTATGTTAATTTAGTATCTTTTGATACAGAAACAAACATTCAAATTAAATGACTACAAGCTAATATGCAGCGCCACAAATATTTTGTTGGGCTTTTTTTTGCTTATATTTATCATTTTATGATATAAATAACTAGCTGATCTAAACAAATGTATCATATCAAAACAGACAATAAGATTTCTTTTGCAAAAATCTTAATGGTGTCTATAAATAAACAAAGCTCCAACATGAATAGAATCACAATCAGATATCTTTCATATGCTTTAGATGCTAAAACAATCTGCTATATAGCTAATGGATTTCTTTATTACTTTCCAATCTAAATATGGCCTGTGAAGTTACTCTGGGCAAAATCCTAAAAACTGCAGAGGTGTGTTGTTTAATGGGGCTCTTGGGGAACCTTGGATTAAGGAGTTTTATTTTTTCCGTAGGAGGAGCAGAATTTGGGATCTGTTGCTATTTTTCTTTTCCTTTATTGTATTGAGACCAACTGAACATTGAATATTTTCCTCAAGGCACAGAAAGCTCTTTGTATATCTTAAATTAAAACAAGTCTGCTCCCGGGAGTGAGTGAGTGAGTGAGTTAGTTAGTTAGTTAGTTCTCCATGGGAGTTGCAGGTGCTAAGCATGGCTCAGGAATTGACCCCAGGGCCCAGTTCTGATCCAGTGTCAAAATGATCCAGTGCTAGTCTGATCCAGTGTCTGATCCACAATCAAAGGTTCAGAGGGCTAGCACCAGCCATATGCATAGTCCCTTAATGTATGATCCCTTCCCAAAATTACCCCCCTATTCCCTCACAGCATTTGCCACAGAGGGCCTGTGGTGCAGCGTCTCTGTGGATTTTGGAGGGTGCTAGAATTAGTATGGAAAACTTCTCCAAGTGCTTCTCTTCTTCCTGCCAGAACACAATCCTGTACTGTGTATTGTCAATAAAAACAGAGTCCATAACCTCAACTAGTGTATATCCACAAAGTTCACCCATGCAAATTTACACCCGCAGAGTACCTGCTCCTTAGTATGCACTTCATCTATTTCTTCTGCACATATATTACAAAGGATCACCATGTTAGATTGTGGACTTAGTACTGTAACTTAGCAATAAAACTATTTACAGTGTGCAACTGAGAATCCCCCTTTGCTTTAAATGCTGTATTAAATTGAAAAAAATTGTTAACTCCAATTTTAAAATAAATATTTGTAAAGGAAAAACAGGCAGGTTTGGCCATGAACAGAAAATAGTCTCCTGCCAAAAGAATAATTGGGTTTTATGTTATAGAATATGTTTCAAACTATAACAAATTTATTAATAATTAATTAACACTGCTAGAGGGGGGTCTCCTTGGTATCTCAGCTGTTTTGAGATTAACAAATTGCATTGCATCCTCTGATTAAAACGTGAAACCTTCAGACTTGCTGAAATTAAAATATAATTCTATTTCAAAAAATAGAGACAATTTTAACAGGCCTAATTTCTTTCGTTGCTGAGGAAGTATATGGTGATATTTTCTACATTAAAATCTAACTTTAAAATAATTTTATTACCATAAAAGTTCAACTTTCAATGTCATTTCTCAGACTACATGAATAAATGCAGTTATAGATTTGCTGTTCTCCCCACTGCTCTAGTCTGTTCATCTTCTCTCAGAATTAAGGTGATTAGCTTTAGATAAATTTCACATTCTGTTTGTAATAAATGTATTTAAATGATCCTTTTTTACATTTTGTAGTAAACCCATCACCTGCACATTCAGACCTATTTTATTGTTTCTTGCT
The DNA here is from genome assembly GCF_015237465.2 of Chelonia mydas. Taxonomy (NCBI): domain Eukaryota; kingdom Metazoa; phylum Chordata; order Testudines; family Cheloniidae; genus Chelonia; species Chelonia mydas. The sequence goes on from NC_057855.1 coordinate 43,287,441, forward strand.
ACTTCAGGCCACCTAAGGGTATGATTTTATCAGATCTTAAGAATCATAGAATATCAGGGTTGGAAGGGACCTCAGGAGCTCATCTAGTCCAACCCCCTGCTCAAAGCAGGACCAACTCCAACTAAATCGTCCCAGCCAGGGCTTTGTCAAGCCTGACCTTAAAAACTTCTAAGGAAGGAGATTCCACCACCTCCCTAGGTAACGCATTCCAGTGTTTCACCACCCTCCTAGTGAAAAAGTTTTTCCTAATATCCAACCTAAACCTCCCCCACTGCAACTTGAGACCATTACTCCTTGTTCTGTCATCTGCTACCACTGAGAACAGTCTAGAGCCATCCTCTTTGGAACCCCCTTTCAGGTAGTTGAAAGCAGCTATCAAATCCCCCCCTCATTCTTCTCCTCCGCAGACTAAACAATCCCAGTTCCCTCAGCCTCTCCTCATAAGTCATGTGTTCCAGTACCCAAACATTTTTGTTGCCCTCCGCTGGACTCTTTCCAATTTTTCCACATCCTTCTTGTAGTGTGGGGCCCAAAATTGGACACAGTAGTCCAGATAAGGCCTCACCAATGTCGAATAGAGGGGAACGATCACGTCCCTCGATTTGCTGGCAATGCCCCTACTTATACATCCCAAAATGCATGAATAAATGCAGTTATAGATTTGCTGTTCTCCCCACTGCTCTAGTCTGTTCATCTTCTCTCAGAATTAAGGTGATTAGCTTTAGATAAATTTCACATTCTGTTTGTAATAAATATATTTAAATGATCCTTTTTTACATTTTGTAGTAAACCCATCACCTGCACATTCAGACCTATTTTATTGTTTCTTGCTACTTCAGGCCACCTAAGGGTATGATCTTATCAGATCTTAAGAATCATAGAATATCAGGGTTGGAAGGGACCTCAGGAGCTCATCTAGTCCAACCCCCTGCTCAAAGCAGGACCAACTCCAATTAAATCATCCCAGCCAGGGCTTTGTCAAGCCTGACCTTAAAAACTTCTAAGGAAGGAGATTCCACCACCTCCCTAGGTAACGCATTCCAGTGTTTCACCACCCTCCTAGTGAAAAAGTTTTTCCTAATATCCAGCCTAAACCTCCCCCACTGCAACTTGAGACCATTACTTCTTGTTCTGTCATCTGCTACCACTGAGAACAGTCTAGAGCCATCCTCTTTGGAACCCCCTTTCAGGTAGTTGAAAGCAGCTATCAAATCCCCCCCTCATTCTTCTCCTCCGCAGACTAAACAATCCCAGTTCCCTCAGCCTCTCCTCATAAGTCATGTGTTCCAGTACCCAAACATTTTTGTTGCCCTCCGCTGGACTCTTTCCAATTTTTCCACATCCTTCTTGTAGTGTGGGGCCCAAAATTGGACACAGTACTCCAGATAAGGCCTCACCAATGTCGAATAGATGGGAACGATCACGTCCCTCGATCTGCTGGCAATGCCCCTACTTATACATCCCAAAATGCCATTGGCCTTCTTGGAAACAAGGGCACACTGTTGACTCATATCCAGCTTCTCGTCCACTGTAACCCCTAGGTCCTTTTCTGCAGAACTGCTGCCGAGCCATTCGGTCCCTAGCCTGTAGCGGTGCATGGGATTCTTCCGTCCTAAGTGCAGGACTCTGCACTTTTCCTTGTTGAACCTCATCAGATTTATTTTGGCCCAATCCTCTAATTTGTCTAGGGCCCTCTGTATCCTATCCCTACCCTCCAGCGTATCTACCTCTCCTCCCAGTTTAGTGTCATCTGCAAACTTGCTGAGGGTGCAATCCACACCATCCTCCAGATCATTTTTGAAGATATTGAAGAAAACCGGCCCGAGGATCGACCCTTGGGGCAATCCACTTGATTCCAGCTGCCAGCTAGACATGGAGCCATTGATCATTACCCGTTGAGCCCGACAATCTAGCCAGCTTTCTATCCACCTTATAGTCCATTCATCCAGCCCATACTTCTTTAACTTGCTCGCAAGAATACTGTGGGAGACAGTGTCAAAAGCTTTGCTAAAGTCAAGGAACAACATGTCCACTGCTTTCCCTTCATCCACAGAGCCAGTTATCTCATCATGGAATGCAATTAGATTAGTCAGGCATGACTTGCCCTTGGTGAATCCATGCCGACTGTTCCTGATCACTTTCCTCTCCTCTAAGTGCTTCAGAATTGATTCCTTGAGGACCTGCTCCCTGATTTTTCCAGGGACTGAGGTGAGGGTGACTGGCCTGTAGTTCCCAGGATCCTCCTTCTTCCCTTTTTTAAAGATGGGCACTACATTAGCCTTTTTCCAGTCGTCTGGGACTTCCCCCGATCACCATGAGTTTTCAAAGATAATGGCCAATGGCTCTGCAATCACATCCGCCAGCTCCTTTAGCACTCTCGGATGCAGCGTTCAGTAGCATCAAGCCCTGTTTCTCTTGTGTTAGAGACTTCAGAGGAAAACAGGGGTGATGCAGGGAGCACTGTTGGTGAATCAGTAGGTGCAATATTTTCTTTCCAGTCAGCACTTGGCTAATGTTCTATCATGATATTGGCTCTAGCATTGCACTTAGTCAGAAGGGCTCTGTTTTGATTGGGAAATGTAAAACCAAAATCTCAATCCCTCTTGCTCATTGAAGATCCCTTGGCACTTTTTTACAACAATAGATCTGTTAATCTTAGTGTCCTGGCCATATGTTAGAAGCCATGAGTCTCACATGGTTTTTAATGCTGGTGCATGCAGCAAGCTGGCAAACTATTGTCAATCAGGGCACAAAATGAGGAGGGGGTAGGGAAATGACTAGCATGCTTCTGTCCATCCTCACAAGTATGAAGAAATACTATTGCCCCCCCCCTTCTTTCCCCCCCACCACACACACACACACACACACACATACCCTTATTCAGGCCATCATCAGCTTGGCAATTCTGCCCTTTTCCTTCCTGATTTTCCCAAAGTTCCTTTCTGCTCCCCTTCCATTCAAAGTAGCTCTGCAGGTCACATGCCTTCCCCCTCCTTTCTCCACCTGACACATCAGCTGAACTTTCCCAGTTTCCTGAGAGTCTGCCCATTCTTCCAAGTAAACCAGTGGTGGGATTCTGTCCCTTGGGTTTGCTAAGAACCCTTTCGTGGTTTAGACACTTTCTTGGCAATTTCTACATGATCACAAATAGGACCATTTACAACTGTAGCACAATTCTATTTAATCCTACATTTCAAGTGGCTATTTATATGCTTCTTTATATGCCCGATCAGAAATACCTTCCAAATGTCCTCAGTTTGAGAGATGTTAGCAATTTAAAAATACCTAACATGTCAGCAGCAAATCAAACCCTCCCATCAGCAATGGTGCATTCCATTTCCACCATTTTCTACCAGTCTGGCTTGTTCTGCAGCTATGCCTGCCAAAGCCCAGTTGTAGAGAGCACTGTCAAAGGAATCTGACTAGCATAGCAGACTTAGATTGATACAGGTTTAATCCCTCTAACATAAATAGCATTGTATCATTTTCTCATCATGATGGCAATATGAAATAAGAGTAATGGCAGCAAATTTTTGTGGGGAGAAGATAAGGAGCCAGTCTTGCAATGGATGAGATGGATCAGAATAGCTCAGTGGGATGAAGCATAAGTGTTTATAGAATCAGAGTCTACATCTGGACATAAATGGGGGGTGGCCTTCAAAGGCCGACTCCAGGAAAACACTTAAGCAGATGCTTAATTACATTAGAGCAACTCATGTTTAAAGTTAAGCATGTGCTAAAGTGCTTTGCTGGAGGAGGACCATCATTAGGGATTATCCTCTTCTATTCTGGTCTTTCCCGGCCTTCAGATTTTCAAAACATCTCTCTTTCGTTCAATGAACACAACCCAGGTTGTTTTCTCCAGCTCCCACCTTCCTCCAGTCCCTGGCACTATGCCAGGTCTTCTAGAACATATTGTCCACCACAGACCTGATTCTTCTCTCACTCACACTGGCTTAAATCAGTATTAAGGATGGGGGAGAGAGAGAAGTTATTTTATTCAAGATTTCGGAAGCACTCAGGATCATACAACTATAAGTAGAGTCTCTTAGTCCGTGCCAATCGGGTGTGCATCTGTTATGGTCCACGTATAAGACCTGAAATCAAATGATCCGTGCAAACACTCTATTTTTCTGACTTCGAGTGAAGCTGCTCCACTTTGGTGACTTCAGCTGCAGCGACAAGCTTCTTAGGTTGCAGCCCCACAACTCTGACTCTCCTCCCCTTTTATTCAAAAACTTCCATTCCTAAGAAAATAAAATCCATCCCCCACTTATATTCAGCTTGGTGCCCCATTTGGCCATTTCTACCAACTACTCCCAGCTGTGTCCTCCAGCTGAATCACCTCATCCTTGCTTTCCTAAACTCACGCCATGCCCTCTGGCTTCTGTAACTTTAAAATAAAAAGTTACACTTGTTTCAGTTACAGAAAGCTTCCAAACTCTAAACTTTAAGAGCCAGAAATTCTTAAAAACTCCCTGACAACCAATCTCTATAGATGTAGTAATCTATATAAGAGAGTCACATCTCTTTTCTTTCTTCTTCTGTAAAAGCATCCAACAGTGACCAAGAAAAATATTAGAAACAATAAGCCTGTGGGGGGGAAAAAGTCAGAGAAAAGCAGCGTTGACAAATATGTCAGCCTCCATAGGAGATGGCATAAAAAGTCATAAGTATAACTGTAAACCAGGTGGATATAAGTGCTGTCATATTTATTGCTCTGTCATATTTGAGACTATTATTAATATTGAGAAAGCTATCATAAAAGCCATTTCAGTACACAGCAACCAAGGCAAAATACTTAAACATGACTATGAAAGTCAAAAATTGATTTTCCATAAAAGTTGATTCTCAGAGGAATTATGGCCCTTGTGAAAATGGAATACATTTCAGCATACTAAAAGCGTATTACCTGGTAATGTGCTAATATCATATTTAGAACGCATTTTCTTCAAGCAGTGGACAGAAGCCTTTAGGCAAGCAGGTATCAGACTGCCATATATAAGAAATATCCCTTGTGTAGCCTTCCGTATAGTAGGATAAAATAGACTCACTTCACTAAATTCAATTTATCTGCTTATCCCAACACAAAAGTAGTAGCAGGCATCCTTTGGTCTCAAGATACCATGGCTATGCACCCCGAGAGGTAAAGAATTTACTCAGTTGGTTTTACGGCACCCGCAGCTGTGGCTGAAGAGATCCACTCGAAAGAGACAATCTCTGCCGCATCTGTCACTTTTAAAGGTGATGTTTCGCCCCTTTGGGCTCTGCCTTCTGTGAGCTCCTTTCTCCTCTGCTAAGTTGAACTGCTTCCTCTCGGAACTCCAGAGATCTTTGTTAAGCTCTTGTTTCCAAAGCCTGTAGTCCTGAGTGTGATCTTTCCAGTTATCCACATCCAGGTCCATTTATTTGGGGTTGCGCTTGTACTCATCCTTGAAATGCAATTTTGGGCATCCTTTGGGTCTTTTTCCAGATGCCAATTCACCTTAGAAGATGTCCTTTGGGAAGCACCATTACTCATTCAGCACACATGCCCAAGCCAGTGGAGACGTCTCTGTTTGAGGAGCGTTTGCATGCTGGGTATGCTGGCCCACTTGAGCACCTCGGTGTTGTTGACTCTTTTCCTGATGAGAGTATAAGGTCTCACTCTTGTACAAAAGTGTGCTGATAACACATGCACAATACGCACCGATCTTTGTGTGTTCTGTCAGTTTGTTGTTTGGCCATGCCCTCTTGCTCAGTCTAGAGATTGTTGTGGAGGCTCTTCGGATGCAGATGTTGAGTTCCATTTCAAGTGAGAGGTTGACTGTGATAGTGGACCCTAGGTATGTGAACTCATTCACCACTTGGAGTTCATAGCTGCTGATCTTGACGGAGGGTGCTTCCTCAACTCCTTGGCACATTATGTTTGTCTTTTTTAGGCTTATGGTAAGTCTGTAGTCTTGAGAGGCTTTGGAAAAACTGTCCATTAGACTTTGGAAATGGGTTTCTGTGTGCGTTGTCACTGCTACATCATCAGCAAAGAGGAGGTGTTGGATAAGGGCCTCCCAAGTCTCGGTTTTAGATCTGAGTTTTGCAACATTGGTCTTTTGTGCAAGTAGATTCCTTCAGTTGAGGAACCAAAAGTTTGTTTCGGTAGCAGGGAGAAGAAGATTCCAAACAGAGTAGGGGCAAGTATACAGCCTTGCTTAACTCCACTATGAATCTGGAAAGCCTCAGAGACCAAGCTGTTGTATTGAACTAGGCTGTACATCAATGGTTCTCAATCTATTGTACTGGTGACCTCTTTCACACAGTAAGCCTCTGAGTGTCACCCCCTTATAAATTAAAAAAGCTTGTTTGTATATTTAACACCATTATAAATGCTGGAGGCAAAGCGGGGTTTGGAATGGAGGCTGACCGCTCGTGACCGCCCATGTAATAACCTCGCGACCCCCTGAGGGGTCCAACCCCCAGTTTGAGAACCCCTGCTGTACATGTTTTCATGGAAGGATAGCATCATGCTTAAGAGCTTGGAGGGAACATCCAATCTTTTCTAGAAGCACATATAGTCCACTTCTACTGACAAGGTCAAAAGCCTTTGTGAGATTGATGAAGGCCATGTGAAGGCTATGCATTTTACCTGGTCAACTAATATTTCAGCTTTTTGCATCAAATTCAGCACAACAGATGTCTAGTATTGGTACAGCATGAGGCAAGTTTGGGGGCGATTCCAGGACCCAGCACAGCAACTCACCATGGTTTTGTTGTATGTCTCTCCTCATCGAAGTTGAGCAAGGGAAGAGACAGACGCTAAGAAAAAGTAGCAGTCGTATTGCTGTGGGGGGGCAGGACCCCATTGTGTGAGGTACAATATAAAAGGGACATGGTAGTTCTGGGCATTAGCTCTGTCACTACCCTGTAATTCATACACACTGTTAGTTGTGTCTTGAATAAGCTCTTGTTGGCCAAATATAAATTGACATTTAACCTTTTGTGTTAATTAGGCTTGGGATGCTGTAATTATAGGTTTCAGAGTAGCCGCCGTGTTAGTCTGTGTTCGCAAAAAGAAAAGGAGGACTCTAAGGTGCCACAAGTACTCCTTTTTATTTGTAATTATAGTGAGGACCTGAAAAAAGAAATTTCTACACTGCTTAGATCCACCTGAAAAAAGCACCCTCCTGTACTGGAAATTACCTCATCTTATTCCTCTATCAATCTGGCAGGGGGTGGCATTAGAGTTGCGTGCAGCAGCATTCCTGGCATACAAAAAGTGACTCAAACCAGAGAAATACGTAGCAATATGATCTGTCTCGAGTGACCTGACCTCTCGAGAAACCCATTTAAACAAATCCGATTCTTAGAGCTGTATACTCTCCTTGGTCTACAGCAGAAATCCCTCTGGTATCTACCAGAGTTTTGCCATTAGCTTAAATTCAAGTGGGATCAGGCTGATAGTTTGAATTCTTTTGGTTTGTCATTCAGTTAGCAAATACATTAGTATAGATTGCCATTGATGGGAATCACTATCTCCTAATGTTCCCAGTAGACAGGGCATGTTACTTCGAGCCTTTCCATTGCATGCTGCCTACTAACACATTTCCATCCCCAATTACTCAATCATGCATACTTACTGGAGTTACAGCAGCATAAACTTGGTGTAACAAGAGTGAAGTATCAGGCTCCATGAGTGCAAACATAAGTTGATATCCTGATTCCATTGAAGTCAATGGTAAATGATCCCACTGATTTCAGTAGGGCCAGGATTTCATCCATGATTGTTTGAGGGTCATTGTGGGAAGGATGACTAAGGCACTGGTCGGGGACACAGGAACTAAGGGGGGTCAGTTGCTTGCTCTGCCACAGACTTTCCTGTGTGACCTTGGGCAAGTCACTTAATCTCTCTGAGCCTCATTTCCCTGTTTTTAAAATGAGGATGATAACACTTACCCACCTCACAGGAGTCTTGTGAGTATAAATCCACTAATGTTTGTGGAACTCAGATACTACGTTTATCGGTGCATATATGTAGAGGAGTATATGTTGCTTCTTTAGCCCTTCTAACACTGTGAGAATTCCAGCCCCAGCTTAAACAAAATTCATATACAGTGCTAGACATTGTCCTGGAACTCTGCTCCTTGCTGTCCAGAAGCCAATAAAAACAATCCTCTAGGGAACCAAGGGATTAAGAATTTGGGTGAAATTCCAGCATATTTCTTCTCCAGACTCTGACTCCCTTACCACACCTAGAAAAAGGGTTATTGAATCATAGGTCTGGAAGATTTCATTTCAGTCCAGTTTAGGTCTTATAAAATCTTCCCCCTCTCCCATTGGACAGAAAGATTTTTCCCCTCTGAAAAAACTGCATTTGTTTTCATGAACATAATTTGAGTCTTATTTGAAAACACTTCGCATTTCACAAAGCTGCTGGAAGAAAAGCTGGGGGCGGGGTGAGAGATGGGAATTTGCTGTTTGCCAGTGGTGAGATTTCCCCCCCCCCTTCCCACCTCCTGCTGCTGTCAATTAGATAGTTATTATTACTGAAGTATATTTATGATGCTAAAAGCATAATAGCCGTAAAAGCAAAACTTTTTGGTTCTCTTAAAAAGGCTGTTTCAACATAACGATGACAGCAGTGGAGTTTTAGCGCATTTGAGAAACAAGGAAGTGCAGTACTGTATCAAAGAGAAAAAAACAAAAATAATTTTCTGATTTTGTAGACTATGGGAGACTTTCCTTTGTAAAGTTGCAGAATGTGATCTAGCCCTGCAAAGGAATCCTGCATCTGAGATGCACTGAATCAAAAAAACCCAGAATAATTTAATAGCTCTTTGGCAGAGGAGAACATGTTGGTCTATTTAGTAGAGCAGACTGGAAAACTGTTTTCCTAACTTGTGAAACATTTTGAGATATCAAAAAAAATTCCTGAATTGATATGGAAAGTCAAAATTTCAAAAATTTTCACCAATCAAAAATCTGAAAGTTTGGTTTAGGTCAATCAAAAATATTTTATATTGATTTCAACCATTTTTTCCTTTTCCCTTTTGTTTTTACTATTATAAGTTTAAATTTCAAAAAGAAAAGTTATTCTGAACTGGAAAACTGGATTTTTTGTTGTGAAAATGGCAAAATGAAAGGTCAACTTAAAAGAAATCAAGTAACCCTTTCAGTTTTGACAAATCAGCTTTCTGACAGAGAAATATTTTGTTCAAGACTTCCCAGCTAGCTCTTGTATTTAACCATCTTTGTTTCTTTTTTTCTTTTTTGTTGCCATTGGTGATAGAGACCTAAGAAATAGTATAGTTCACCTCAAGCTACAGTGCTTTCAGTCCTTGCAAGCAGTATCTGTCAGTGGCACATTCTTTCATAAGAATGAATTTCAGGAGAGAAATGCACCTTGATTCCTGCAGGGTGTCCCATCAATCTAATAGTTTCTCCTGTTGTAAACTAAAGATGAGCCAAGTGCTGTAATGGACTGTATTTATGTAGCGTAGCTGACAGTAAACAATGACAGCCTCTCTTGTTGGCACTGAGAACCAGCAGTCACCTGCCAAGTTTTACCCCATTATATCTGAAAGAGTCTTTGATTCATATGCGTTTCAGAGCCATACTGCAGTAAAGAACCTAGCCAGCTTGCTTGATAAAATGTGTACAAAATGTTTGCAAGGGTGATCCTTCCAACAATTTGATAGGCTTCAGGATCTGAACACTGATGAAAATGGCCTCTCAAATTACCTTGCAAAACAGTACGACTCAGAAATATGTCACTGCCTTGCTATTAAAAATTGTTTAGCAAACACAATGCTTGCAGTTTATAGCGAGCATAGCAATCATGAATAACCTATATTTGTTGGTATAGCTATACATTTATAGATATAAAATATACAGTGTACTCCCTTATTAGGTTTCAAACTTCGCTCCCAGCCATTGTGGCATTTCTTTTCAAACCAGAACAACATCCTGTTATCTCGACTGTCTGTCTGTCTAAAGTACTTATATAGCCCCCATTATATGGTATCTGAGTGCCTCACAGTCTTCAATTTATCCTTACATAACCCCTGTGAGGTATGGCAGCGCTATTATCCCCATTTTACAGATGAGGAACTGAGGCAGGGAGACACTAACTGACTTGACGAAAGTCACACAGAAAGTCTGTGGCAGAAAAGGGAATTGAACCCAGGTGTCCAGAGTTGCACACTAACCACTGCACCATCCGGTGGACATAGTATACCTTGATGTTACACTGTGCTGTAAGGAGACTTCGGTGCCAGTTTGAGCTCACACCACAGCCCTTTTAAAGTTAACACCCCTGTTTGTATATGTAACCAGTGTATTTTTAACCTAACTTCAGTAGCTACACTCATTCATATAAATGTGTAATCCTTTTTTAAATTTACTAAATTGCTTGACTCAGTGAGTTCCATAGGTATCATATTACATAACAGTGTTCTTGTATCTGTTTTAAATTCATAGCTTTTTAATATAAATAGGTGCCATATTATTCCTAGATTAATTTTTCCATTTATTTATATAATGGTTTTTACCTGTATTATTGCCTACCCCAGCGGTTCTCACACTTCATTGCACTGCAACCCCCTTTTGACAACTAAAATGGCTACACAACCCTAAGAGTGGGGGGACCGAAGCCTGAGCCCACCCAAGCCCTGCCACCCTGGGCAGGGGAGGCCAAAGCCAACACCTGAGCCGCACCACCCAGGGCTTTAGCTCTCAGGCTTCAGCTTTGGCCCCGGGCAATGTGGCTTGGGCTTCGGCCCCAGGCCACAGCAATTCCAGCCCTGGTGACCCCATTAAAATGGGGTTGTGGCCCACTTTGGAGTCCTGACCCACAGTTTGAGAACCCCTGGCAACCCCTTTCTGACTACACCTTTCTATTGTATTTATTTTGTAACTACTGCTGGACACTGAGCATGTGTCTTCATTGAGCTCTTCAGCTATTTACTGTTTGTATTACAGTTGCTTCTAGAGGCCCCAACCAAGATTGGGGCCTCTTTATCATGGGCTTCGTACAGTTGAGAGAGAATCCCTGCCCTAAAGAACTTCCAGTCTAAACAGACACGGGAGAAGATGGGAACCAGAGGCACAGAGAGGGGTCACCCAGCAGATCAGCACCTGAGTCAGCAATAGAACCCAGGTCACCTGACTTCCTGTACACTGTGCCCTGTCTATTAGACCATGATGCCTCCCCTAGGTATCTAGATTTTGGGGGGCAGGAGGGAGTGGCAATGAGGTTAAAGTTTGCAGAGGACAAGGGCATAACAGGGAGCCAGAGTGTGCCAACTCCTCAGGCTGTTAGGATTCCATGGAAGAGGAGAAGGTGGTCAGGAGGTGTGAATGTGCTAATTCAGTCTCACAGAACTCTGATTACAAGTGAGTAACCTCCATGTATGCTTGTGTAGGGTACAACTACCTAAACTACCTTGCTCTGGCAATAGTTGCCCAGTTTTAGATTTGTTAAATTCTTCAGGAGTTCGTCACACAATCCTCCCTTGTTTTAACCAAGCCAAGTAAGCAATTTTGCCATCTTGTTATTCAGCCTCCCTGATAAATTACTGATTCATGGGATTGTGTCTCAGCCAGTTGGACTGTATTTGGCAATCTACAGCAGTAATAGATCTATTTTAAAGTACATTTACACTGTACTTTAAATAAATATATATCAGTTTGAATTAACAGAAATAAATGTGAATACTAAAACACATTTCGCGCTAGGATTTCATCTGATGTAAACTGGCATGGCTCAACTGGAGTCAATGACCAATTGTGAATCTTGTCCGTATACTGTAGCTGAAAGGTTATACTGTACTGTGTAAACACTGATTTAGGTGTACATACATACAGTAGATGTCAGGTGACATTGCACTACTGTTTCTGGATAATAGCCAACATATGGAGCACTCTGTGGCTTTGTGACTCTTACTTTAAACTTGATGTACCTGTTTTTGTGTGAGGGGGTTGATTTTGGTGTACATTTGGTGAGTGAGGGTTTAACTACTAGGTAAAGATGCTGATGAACAGGTTGGTTTCCTCTGTAGATTCTTTCTGTAAACCTTAGGTTCTGACCCCCAAAACAAAGAACCCTAACATAACTGCTTCATCTTTTTGGAGCGGGGGATAGGAGAGCAGTCTGAAGGGTTGGACACATGTAGCTATTAAGGATCTTTTAAAGAACAGACTAAACAAATCACTTTTCCCCTAAGACACTCCATGTCCAATCATTTTCCCCCCAGCAACCACTGTTTTTTATATTTCCTCCTCTTCACACTGTTTTAATAGGCTGTGCACTAACTTGTGGCATTAGCATGAGCCCTGTATATGGGGAACCACGTAGCTGCCCAGCCCCCGAGGTAGCTGTGAAGTCAATTATAACTGCTCCCAAGGTGAACTCTGCACCAGCCTGCCATGTGGCACTGTGTAGGTCCCCCAGCATGCAGGCACAGCTGGGCCAGCTAGTGCATTGTGGAGGCGGAGCCAACTCTGTCCATTCTCCACCCACTTTGTGGGGAGGAATGTAAAGGTCCCACAGAGTCTATTCTCCCCTCCAGGCAGATACAGCACTTTACATTAATTAATACTTCTTTCCTGCTTGAGTAACACAGTTACAGTGGTTTACAATGCACACACTCAATATAACTTTATACCATGGGAGTCAGAGACTGTAAGTGAGATCAATACATGCAGCATCCTACAAGCATTTCATGAAGTCTAAACACATTTTTATAAACTTAACATCTATTTTGACAATGCTAACACACAGGTGAGCCGGACTGGTTTCCAGCTATGCATTTGTCAGTGTCCAATGAGACCTAGGGGGTTTGGCATGAGCTGGCATCTGGTCTACCAACATCACAGGGAGTGTCAAAATAATGTGTTCAAAAATGAAAATAGGGCATCAGGTTGTGGCAATTTATCATCACCATGAATGGCAGAAGTGTGTACCTTGCCCCTTAGTGCTTTATTTCTCTAGCCTGTGTCAGAGAAAGCGTGAAGAGATTCCTTAGCAATTATGAGATCTGAATAGACAAGGACCACCAATGCTTTGTAGACATAAGTGGAAAATGTTGCACTAGGTTAAAAGCTGCATTCATTTGCATGCCTGCAGCTCTTTGCTGACCGTTGGGTTGTGGAGGGTTAATGAGGGTACCATGTGAACTTTTGATTTATTATAAAAGGGTTGTAGAATCCAGTGAGTATCTTTTTAATGTGCTGTTTTGTTCAGAACAGTTCGGTCTGGATTCAACTGCTATGAAGTAACAGCAGCACTAAAACTGTTATATGTGTAAATATTTTCCAGATATCAAATAACCCCTGATGTCTGAGAGAAGGTGTTTTTCTTTTTTAAACTGACATCCTGAAGATAATATGATAAAGTGCATATCAGAGTCTTTTTTGTTGATGATGATCCACTGAAACCATCCCTTTGAAACCAGTTCCAAAATATTAACTGACCTAACCATTCAAGGCTCTTTTCTTAACAACTCTTAAATAATTCCTTGTATTGGATTTGAATAAAATCTCAGCTGAACTGCCGTTTAAGATTAGCGTTGTGCAAAGGATCTTGCTAAAGCAGAAGTATCAGTTAATTTTAAGCAATATAGGGGAGAAGATTCTAATTTCTGTTTTCAAATGGCTTTTGATGCTACTTGCATTTGTTACTAATTGCTGGGCATTGAGTTGTTTTTAGCAGCTGTGCATGTTATCTTTTATTTTTGATTCATTCTGTGGTACATGCACCCACTTTCTTGGCTTGTGTTGCAGTTTTTCTGGGGATTTGTCAATACAGGAATTTAAGCTACTGTGTTTTGGATGCTATAGATGGGGATTGAACATGCAACCAGTCAGGACTGGAGTCCTTATCTCTGACTCAGACAATGAATGAGAGTACTTTTTCCGTGCATCCACATGCTCAATTTGGCTATCAATCATTGATGGGTTGCATGCTCTGTCTTCAGTCTAAATTTCTAGTCAGAGAGACAGAACTTTACTGACTCAGGAAAGAAAATACACACAGACAGCTTCAGAGAGAGCTTGGAGGAAAGAAACAGACTCAGAGTAAGCTGGAGAAGTAACTCCAAGTTATCGCAACTGCTCAGTTAATTTCTGACTAATGTATAAACCTATATATAGAGTTACAGAGGGTGCCATTTAAAACTGGATGTTTACCGCCAGAAATAGTTTAAGTTGCTATAATATTTCCCATTCTACATATGGAGGAAATTGCAAATACCTCACTAAAGCTAAATACCACAGCAAGATGAATATGCATTTAGGCATTGAGGGCAAACTTTTATCAGATCTCCAAAGCAGCACTCGTCTTTGATATTCTGTTCTTCCTAGATGTGCAGGTCACCCATTGACATCAAACAAAATCATTCACATGGAATATTCCCTTTTCCCTGTGGAGTGTACCTATAGTTGAGAGTTGTTGGGCAGGTCTGGGGGAAGAATCTTGCCCCATGTAATTTGAGTACTGGTAATTGGAATGTAATGAATAACTATATACAGAAGCTCAGTATTTATTCTATATGTAGTACAGTATATTCTACCCTATTTTATTCTCCATGTCTGAGGTTTCCAAAGTGTGATCTGTGGTCCACAGAACACTTAGTGGCCATGGAGAACTGGCTAGCCATGTGGTGCTGGCTCCAAGTTTCCAGCTGCTGAATTACATTTTGAGAAGCTAAAAATGCATTAGATAATTTAATATTCTTTGGCATGCTGAAGTTACCAGAGGGATGTCATATGACTGTTAGTGGGAAGGGAAGGGATTCATGCAATTGTGAATCAGTGGGGTGAAGGTCTCCAAGATAACTTCTCTATTGAAGCTGTGGTCCATCTTATTATGAGAACCAATGTGTGTGTTATACTTACATTAGTAAATTACTCTTCAACTGCTGCAATCCAGTACCCTGTCTACAGTGTGGATTGGAGAGAGCTCTGGTATACCCAGTGGTGCTCTAATTTAGTGTTAAACCGATATTCAGCCCTGCCAATATATCACTGTTTAAAGAATAGGTCCTTGGTGATTTTTAAAGTTGTAACTTTTATTGATTTTAATGGGAGGCAGAATTGTGCCCTTTGAAATTAGAGTACCAATAAAACAAGGGACTTTTAAGTGGGAGTTGAAATCAAGGTCTATGGTACCAGAAGCCACAGTCCTGAAAGACACAACAGTAAGATAGATGCAGCCTCAGAATCCTCTTGGGATTCAGATGGGAAAGGAAGAACAACTAAGGACAGAGGATGTGATTTTCAAAAGCACCTGAGTGAGGTAGGAGTGAATGCAAGTCCCATTGCCTTAAATTGGTGAGTGAAAGGAGACAGTATAAATGCATCATGTGATGCAACCTTTGGGGAGATTCCTAACCAAACAAACATACATAGAAAAATGGTTAATTTCACACTGCTAAGATATTTTGAATGCTGGCAAAGGTCGCTCTGGAAATGGGCTATTCTTGCATAGTCTTCTGTATGATGTTCCTTATATGGCCCTTTGTACTGAACAAGTTTGATTATTACCTGAGGAAACATTTGGTCTTATTAGCTTAGGTCTGTTAGTTGAAATTATACATTATGATGCAGCTCAGTCCCAGTCCTGGTCTAAGGCATTAAATTACATCTCATCTTTTAACCCATGAAGTGCTTTTTAGATGCACAATAGACATGACAGGAAAAAGGCACTCATAACCAGGTGGGCTTAAAATATACAGCGAAGGAGAGACTGGAACATGCAATAGCCACACGGTTGCCTTATCGTGAATCTTACATCAGTGGAGAATATTGTTGCTGTGCAGCCTGGTCAGCTTGCCAAAGGGTGGGATTTTTGTAAGGGTATGAACAGAGCCAGATTAAGGGCACGTGCCTCAGGCCCCAGCTCCTAGGGCAGGGGTGGGCAAACTTTTTGGCCCAAGGGCCACATCGGGGTTGTGAAACTGTATGGAGGCTGTGCCTCCCCAAACAGCCTGGGCTCCGCCCCCTCCCACTTCCTGCCCGCTGACTGCCCCCCTCAGAACTCCCGACCCATCCAACCCCCCCTGCTCCTTGTCCCTGGACCACCCCCTCCTGGGACCCCCCCGCCCCTAACCGCCCCGAGTTTCCCACCCCCTATCCAAACCCCCCCGCTCCTTGCCTCCTGACTGCCCCGACCCCTATCCACCCTCCCCGTGCTCCCCGACGGGCCCCCGGGACTCCCACACCTATCCAACCCCCCCCCCGTTCCCCGTCCCCTGACTGTCCCCCACCCAGAACCTCTACCTCATCCAACCGCCCCCTGCTCCCTGTCCCCTGACTGCCCCCCGGGACCCCATGCCCCTTATCCAACTCCCCACCCCTTTGCCCTTCCACGGCCCGGTGGGAGTCAGCCACGCCATCCAGAGCACTGACGTTGCGTCGCACTGAGGCTGCGCGAGAGGGAGAACAGCAGGGGAGTGGCCGGGGACTAGCCTCCCCGGCTGGGAGCTCAGGGGCTGGGCAGGATGGTCCCGCAGGCGGGATGTGGCCCGCAGACCGTGGTTTGCCCACCTCTGTCCTAGGGTGACCAGACGTCTCTATATTAGGGGCTTTGTCATACATATTAAACTAAATCCAGCCCTCCCCACCCCCAGAAAAAGTCCTGATTTTTCACACTTGCCATCTGGTCACCCTACCAGCTCCTGGAGTGAAGTGATGACCTCAAAATCTCAGCTTTCGTGGTTGTTTCTAGGTCTCCTGTTTGTGAAATTGACCTTGGAAACATGAATCAAGTGATGCAGTCATATCCACCTGAGTCTGCAGACATCCTGAAACAGTAACTGAGAGGTTTGAATGGTCCCATTCATCTCAGTGTGTTGTTAACTCTGAGACCCCCTATTCTGGTACGGTCTGCACCAAGACCATCCCAGCAGAGCACCCTGTGGGTGAATTTCTGGCACCGTTGCAGTCAATAGCAAAACTCCCCTTGATTTAAATGGGCTATGATTTCATCCTGGGGTGGGTTTGTGCAAGGGACCTCTGCTTCCGCAGCTCCATTGTGGCTCTGCTGAGGTGGTGCTGTAATGCCCCTTCCCCCACATACAGAGGCCTATGCTCAGTTGGGTGGGGGCTAAGTATTCTCTTCTGTGGGCAGACTCTGAAAACAGGGATGGTCTAGGGAGGGGGGTAGACCTGTGTGTGCCCAAAAGGGAATGATACTGGCTCACAGAAGCAGCCGAGCAGGCAACTCTTCTGTGG
The DNA here is from genome assembly GCF_015237465.2 of Chelonia mydas. Lineage (NCBI taxonomy): Eukaryota > Metazoa > Chordata > Testudines > Cheloniidae > Chelonia > Chelonia mydas. The sequence continues at coordinate 43,304,646 of NC_057855.1, forward strand.
ATGGCCTCTGCCACTTCCACTTCAAGGATGCGGTGTGGAGGGGGAGAGACACCTGGGGGTGCCCATGTGTAGCGCTCCGTACTTAAAGCAGTATGATCTCCCTAGTATGGATGCAGTTATACCAGGATAAAGGTGCTTCTGTTAGGATCACTGTTCCAGCACAGGATGGGGAATAAGATAGACCAGTCTAAGGCACTTTTATACCATATAACTGCATCCACACTGGAGCTGCAAAAGTGTAGATATTTTGGTATAAACAAAATCACCCACAACTAACATAGTTATACCAATACAAAAACCCTATCAAGACCAGACCTGAGAAATTCCCAAAGCCAATAGACAGAATCTTCCCTTCCTGATGCAATATGTGCACTGGGGGAGGGGGGGAGAATCTCCATTCTGTCACAATTACTGCATTTTACAATAATTTAAAAGCTCAAATTACTTACATGTGGAGCTAAAATCGCTCTAAGTGCATTTTTATTGCCTGACTCTGCAGCTGCCATTTACAGGTTAACAGCCCTAATGGTTTTACATAATAAGAGAAGGCGTATACGCACCACACACTGTTAGAAAAATGATATATGCCTGTTATTTGGACACAAATAAAGCACTAAAAGCCCTGTTCTGTTTTGTACCTGATGTTTTATTTTGAAGTAGTTTCGTTGTTTTTTTAAGAAACAGCCTGTTGGACTAGTCAGCATTAAAAGGCTGTCAATGTGTAAAAAGGCTGTCATTGACATTTTATAATGAAGAAAATCAAGCTCATTCCAAGTGGTTATATTTACAGTGGTTTGGCAGGTGGGTATGGTGGACTATAATGTCCAGTGTCACAATTTTTACACAGTATTACTCTTCTCCCTTTTCTTCCTCCCAGAAAATACCCAGCTGTTTTAGGATTTAAGTATGTATTGAAGCCTTGCAGTAAAATGTACACCTGACGAGGTGAACAGAAAGTGCTCTTTAGGGGATGTTCTAAAAGAGCATAGGTGGCAGAGTGACAGGAACAGCTTTTCAGATCATTGAGCAAATAGAGAGCAAAGTCATACCGGTGAAATCCATCCTCATATGAAGAAACAGTGTCCTCTGCGAATAAGCTTTTCCACAGCCCTTTTTACTCAGAGATCTCAAAGTGCTTTATAAAGAGGCTCACCCATCTTTCCTTAGAACTTTCCATTTGTATTTTTCAATTGCAAGTATCGCTTCATACCTAACGTTGATCAGAAAAATCAGTGGGGAAAAGGGGTTTCCATGGAAAGTTCTGATGAAGAATCAAAAATTGGAATATTTCTGCCAAACCCCAAGATATTTCAGCCCCAAACTTTGTTTATACCTGAACATTTTGATGTGGACGTGTTTCTGTAATGCCTCGTGGCTGTTGTAGCTTGATGGCCCACAGCATCCCAACATCGCCCTTTTATTGACTTGAGAGCATTTAAATGAGTTAGAGGGTCATCTGGCATCTCTACCCATTCAGTCCTTGCTGAGATTATCAGGTAGTGTGTCAGTGGCAGAGAGTGGAATCATTTCTGTCCGATAGTGACTTTTGATTTCCAAACCATTTAGGAAAATGCAGTTACATGTCATAAGGGCACGCACAAACTCTAGCCCCCCTAGTAGATGCCGGAATCCTTGTAGTTTGATATTATATTATTGTGGCACCGAGGGGCCTCATTCAGACATAGGTCCCATTGCATTAGGTGCTCATTAATACGTACAAAGATACAGATTCCAATTCTCCATTACATCTGAGTTGCACTTAGAGTGGTGACCTCAGGCAACCAACAGCTCCCTCCTCTGCAGTCACCCAGCCCCATGGGACCTATTTTAACTTACGCTGAGAGCAACTGGGTGTATTAGAGCTCAGTTTCACTATGTCCTCACCACCTGCAAAGCAACTCCTTCCCCCCTCCTCCCGACACTGCAGGAAATCTATGAAAGCTTCAGATTGTGCTTTGCACACACATGCACTTGAGTCCATGTCCTCCCTTTTACTTTTAATTCTTTATTGGATACAGCTTTGTCAAATGTTGCTGCTTAGCAAGTATGCCAAGACCGAAACATATTTGCTCTCAACTGTAGGTTCTTTCTCAGTTTATAATAGATCAAATTTGAGAAAATTCAAGGCCAAATATTCTACTCGCTTACATCCTTTGCAACCCTAACGGAGTCAGTGAGTTTAATCTGTTCCTGTTGATTTTGGTGGGAGCCAATGAGATTGCACTAGGTGTAAGTCAGAAAATAATTTGACTCCTGGTGTTTAATATTTAATACCTATGAGCATTTCCTAGTATACTCAGAGAGAGAGAGAGAGAGAGCACCCATGCGCTCAAGCTAAAACTAGCATTATGTGTGCAATCACTTTTGACGAAAGAGAGGAAGAGGCTTCCAAAATCTCTGATTTTTTCCAGACCAGCTTCAAACTATTCACAACATTGAAGAACAAAAAAATAGATACATTTAGTGAAAGTCTCAGCTCCCCAAAACAAATGGTATTTTCACTTTCTGAGGGGAAGAAGCAGTGGCAAATCAGGTATCAAGGTTACCTGTAAGAAACTATATCAGTACAAACAGAAGTGGTTGGAAAGAGTCTTATTTCATCTCTACTCTCTTCACTCTGTGATCCACCCCCAACGTACCACACACACACACCCTTAACCCTAGGAACTCTCACAAATATAATTCCCCACAACTCTAGGATGTACCACCAACATACCTCCAATTTCAGTATGGCTATCAGGCATTTATTAGCAAATTCTTTTGTTTTCAGACAAGAAAGTGATCTGAATCCAATTGTTAATTTCTAAAATTGTAAGCCACTGTGCGAGAATACACATTTGCATTTCACAGACTTGTACAGAGAGGATATGTGAGGGGCTAAATTAAGACATCATATTCATGCCTTAAGTGAACACAGATAAGAATTCACAAGGGGCAAAGCCCACACAGTGTATATTTTATTTATGCACGACCTATGCTGGCTGAGCAGAACAAATTGGAATTCTATCTCTACCTTGTACTTTTAAATCTTATTGCAGCCATTACTGTGCAATGAAATAGTGTAGCGATCGCAAGCTAGGCCAAATTTATGTCGAGTGTAAGCAGGTGCAATTTAGTTAGCTTCAGTTAAATTTCACCTGTTCATGCCAGGTTTGAACTTAGTTTATTTTCCATTAGGTTTCTTCATTAACCCCTGTTTTTTTCTGAGACCTAATTTTTCAGGCCTTGACCATTTCCCAAAGGCTATTTTTTTCTGGCCCTCCTGCCTTCCACTCACTAGTCAGTATTTTTAAAATCCTTTCTTCCCTCCTTGCCTCTGTCTGTATTATGACAGCAATTAAGTTCAACAACCATTAAAAGCAGAGAGAGATAATTTTGACCTGCGTAGAGTGAGCAGAATGAATGATAACATGGTTGAGCCACAATCATATTTCACAGCCATGTTAAACTCAGTTTTTATAGTGCTGATGGGACCTTCAAGAACTGATTTTCTTGGTTCCCCCTTAAGCAGCCAGTTTTTTAGGTTCTCTTCAGCATTCCCCCATCCCACTCCTGACAGGTGATTTCTGAAGATTCCTCTGCCATGGAATGCCGATTCCACAACATTTTATTCTCTGCTTCTCTTTGTCTCCCCTGCTACTCACGTAGATAACAACTCAGGCTCTCACCCATCACCTCCAACAGTCATTTCTGAACCTCACCTTTGTCTTAATCAGGTAACTACTTCCTTTGCATGACACACCTTGCCCCAGTTCACATCTTCACAGATGGTAGAAGGAAACCTCCTATAAAACAGTCCTCTTTTCATCCCTCAGGTTGTGGGCTCTTGCTTGTGTATGGAGCTCTTACTCTGGCAAAACACTGACTTCAGTAAGTGAGCTGTCTAAGTTAAAGGGAAGAACGTGCAGGAATTTAATGTTGGTTTATGAGCAGCGGCATTAAACAGCAGGAGGAGCAAACACCTAGTTTATATGCATATATTAAACACAAAATGAACTCTCATTCCAATAATCCCAAAGTTTTCATCTATACAAATGTAAACTCTCAGGTTGTTATAACACCCGGGAAAACAGACTATAATGTGGAAAGTGGAACAAACCTTTCTCTCTGTAGCACGGATCGTATTTGCTGTCTGTGATTTAAGACAGCAGCAGGCTTTTTGTTTTCCAGTCTCGGTTAAATGTTAAAAAAACAAATGCTGAATTTCCTTTACCTCGGGATTACCTGCAACTTCAGTTAATTCTGTGTTCTGTTGTAATAAATGTACAGTGTGGAATACCTTAAAAATGTGCACTAAGTTTTGCAAGGTGTTTTAAAAATCCCATAAAGAGCACAGTGATGGAGAGGCAATCCTTACTGTACCACGTGCTATAAAAATGTAATCACCGGACTGATTACAAAGTAGTATTTGTAATGTACAAAGATGTTCTTTTCAGTCCACTTTTGAATGGAAAATGCTAGGATTATGTCCTGTGCTTCAGCAGAGCCACAGACATTGTGTCCTCAGCCTATAGCACCTTCTCCCACTTCCATAGGCTCTAATCCATTCAAGACTGTTGGTTCACAGAGCAGAATAAAAATCATTCACAAATACTCTGTGACTTTAGCACTCATTTTATTTGAGCTATTGTACAGGAAAGCAAATATTCTCACCACTTCACATCCTGTGGCCAAAACAGATGATGCAAATTGAACTGAATATTTTCTGTTCTATAACTATATGGGTTTATAATGATATAAGAGTCTGCCCAGAAAAGTTCTTTCCAAGAACTTAATTTAGACTTTCAAGAGCTTAACATTTGTTTCACTGTGGTCAGTAGCAGTTGTAAAAGAACTCCATGGAAGATTCAGATATTCATTGTTCAGTCAAGTTTCGCACGGCTTCTTTCCCTTGTAACTGTTGCCTTGAGACAACAGGAAAGGATACTCAGGGTACTTTGCCGCAGGATCGAGCAGCAGCAGTGATGAGCTGCCAAAATCTTAACAACGGGTTCCCTGGTCAGCCCACGAGGGGGTGGTTGCCCACCCCCACCCCCCAGGACTCCTGCCCCATTGAACCCCCCGTGTTCCTTGATGCCCTTCCAGGACCCTTGCCCCATCCACCCCCCTCCCTTGTCCCCTGACTGCCCCCAGAACCGGGCAGGTGGGTCTCGTGGGCCTCCGTAGTGGGTGCCCACCCCACCCCAAAGAGCCAGAGGCACCTGCCGGGGGGCAAGGTGGGGAGTCCCGGCGGTGCTTACCTGGCGCAGCTCCCAGGAAGCATCCGGCAGGTCCCTCTGGCTCCTAGGGGCGGGGGAGCATAGCTAGGGGGAGAGCAGGGGGAGCAGCTGCTCCCCCCACTGATCACATCAAAAGTGGCGCCTTAGGCGCCGACTCCCTGGGTGCTCCGGGGCTGGAGCACCCACGGGGAAAATTTGGTGGGTGCAGAGCACACACCGGCAGTTCCCTGCCCCGCGCCCGGCCCCAGCTCACCTCCGCTCCGCCTCCGCCTCCTCCCCTGAACACACAGCCCTGCTCTGCTTCTCCGCGCCCTCCCCCCACCCCCCCCACGCCAGCTTCCAGTGAATCAGTTGTTCAGTGGGGAGCCGGGGAGGGCTGAAAAGCAGGCCGCGGCTTCCTGCTCACGCCGAGGTGAGCTGGGGCGGGGAGCGGTTCCCCTGTGCCCCCCCCCCCCCCGGGTTACCTGCTGCGGCGCGGGCAGCCCTCCTCACGCCCCCCCCACCCCAGGTCACCTCCGCTCTGCCTCCCTGGGCCTGAGCGGGAAGCCACTGCTTGCTTCTCAGCCTGCCCCGGCTTCCTGCGTGAACAGCTGATTCGCGGGAAGCTGGGGGGGGCAGAGAAGCAGAGCGGAGCGGCGAGGAGGCAGAATGGAGATGTGCTGGGGCCGGGGGTAGGGCAGGGAGCTGCTGGTGGGTGCTTTGCACCTACCAGATTTTCCCCTTGGGTGCTCCAGGACTGGAGCACCCGTGGAGTCGGCGCCACTTTTGGCCGGTTAAATTTAGAAGCCCTTTTAGAACCGGTTGTCCCTTGCGGAACAACCGGTTCTAAAAGGGCTTCTAAATTTAACAACTGGTTCTAGCGAACCGGTGCGAACCGGCTCCAGCTCACCACTGAGCAGCAGGGTAGAAAGGCAGCAACATGCTGCCTGTGGCCCTCTGCGGCTGCAGCCCACCTGAAGATCTGGTCCACAGACCCTGATTCTTCTCTCACATGCACTGTGTAAATTAGACTAACTCCATTTAAACCAATGGAATTATACAGGTGTAAAACCACTGTTTAAAAAAACAACGCACACACAGAGACCCACAGTATTTGAATGCAGCAGATTCAACAAGCAAAACAATCCATTCCTTCACAGGGTCTCATTTTTAATGTCTTCAGAATTCGGGTGAGGGGGCAGTTTTTGGTGGCTGACATGAAGGCAGTGCTATGCACATCCTTGCAGCTAGTTTTTTTGTATTTTGGAAACTGGAGCATTTGCAGAACTTAAGTGATATTGCACTTGAAAACTATCTCCAAAAAGCTTTCATTTCTGGAAACCCTATTTCACATGGAAAGTTCTGTGTATATTTCAGCAACTATCACTCTCAGAAATCCTGTAGTTCTTTCATATACACATTCAACTGTGGGCTTGTGAATACTCTGAAATAAAGGGTTCTGGGTAAATTTTTTCATCCTTGAAGTGGCTCACTACTGCTGAGCCCTCTGGGGAAATTGAACATATAATTTTCATGCTATTTTAAACCACATGAGGGCTAAGCAAGATAATGATTCATTTATTTTGCAATAAGTTGACTAACTAGCAATTAAAGTTTTATAGCATTTTCTCTTTCATGGAGTAACAAAGGCGAATTTAACCCTTTTACATTAGTATATGTTCAGTGGGCCAGATTCATCCTTGGCATAGGCAGGTATAATGCTGTTGAAGGATAGAGTTGTACCTGAATATGCCAGGGCTGTGTTTAGCCCAAATAGCTCAAAGATTGGATCTACACACATGTTGGAAGGTTGGAATAATTCAGAACAGCTGGCTCCATTACAGTCAATCCAGTCAGACTAATAGGAAATTAAAAGTTGGATAAAATTAAGTGTTAATTTCAAAGTATTTTACCAATATATATTTAAATGATTCTGATCATGATAGCTGTGTATGACTTGTAGCAGAATCTGAAGAGAAATACTACAGTAAGCATTTGTTCAGGACAGGAGGATATTCGTTGAGTATAAACCTACGCAAAATGCCCTTAAATTATTCCATATAAAAGAGTGGATGCATTTGAAAATGGACTTGGAACCATTTCATTTATCTAAAGTGTATTTCCTTTTCCGTTTAGAAACTACCATAGGTCTATAAAATTGTATTTGCTGAACTGCAAAATACCCTGAAGAAAAAGAGCCCATCATACCAATTAAATCATGAAGGAAACTGTACGGAAGGAACTTGAAAAGCACTACAATATAGGTCACAAATGGGAGATGCCTTATTTTCTTTTCCAGCATTTTATATTTTGGGCTTGGACCGAGCTGCCATTCCACAAGGTACACGCGGGCTTATTTGTAACAGAATGTAGGGGTATTTGAACCAGTACAGGAACTTCACCTGCAGTGCGAAGGTGAACACCATGTTTTCTACATTGCACATTTTATTTAATATCCCGAGGATATAATTGACGACTGCCCTGTTGTTTGTAACTCCTTTAAGTTTACTAAACGCATCTGCACACATGTATTTATTGTGACTAGCCTTGCGTAGGTGCACAAAGCAGAGGAGAGTGAGCAAGATGTCTTTCCTCTCCCTTTCTGCAGCAGTTAGTTACAAACATATTGCAGTTGGATCTGATGGGCTCTTCTGCAGGAGGGCACGTCTCCACAGTAGGTCGGTGGTGTCTTTCTCAGCTCAGGTAGACATACATGAGCTAGTTCTTCTCAAGCTAGTGGCTAACTACTTCTCAAGCTAGTGGCTCTGGCTAGCTGCCAGAGAGGATACACAGTGGGTTGGCTGGGACTGTCCTCAGCTAACCCAAGCCACCACCTGTGCTGCTGTGGGCACACTGCTATTTTTAGGCACTAGCTTGGTCAGAGCCTACCACATGTATGTCTACCGGAGCTGAGAATTGCATCTCCCCGCTCCTGTGTAGATATCCCCTATCAGGAAGTCCATTTACAATGTTTTTTCCATGAATGTGTGCCTGCACATATATGAGTTCATCACCATGATCAGTCCAAGGCCCATGACCATATCTAGCTTCCTCCACAGGAGAGGAGCAAATGCCGGACCATAGCTAGGCCAGCATGATGAGCAGCACATAGTGCATCCCATGGTTATATTGCTGCTTCAGTTTCCCTTAGTGTGCTTTCAATAAGTTCAGTGAGACACAGAGAGAGAGAGAGAATGAGAACTGTACCACTTCAGGCTTCCTTCACACAAATAAGCCTCCACCCCCAAATCCTAGCTGGAGTGCAGTCAGAGGGGAGATGGGGGCCAAGTTAACCTTAGTCCATCAACTGCACTGAAGTCCATCTACCTCCTCCATCCAGGCTCCTTACCAGGACCAGAGGAGACAGGGCCTTTTGTCATTAGGTGAGGAAGGATTCCTCATCTGGGTTCAAGGTGCCCGCAGAGTTTAAACTGTGGCAACCTTTCTCAGAAACATCATACAATTTCTCTGTGATCTGGAGCTCTTGCTGCTACCCAGTGAGGGCCTCCCACAGGGACCAGGTTTCACTAGAGCTTGGCATTCACAGCTCTTCCTCCATTTCCTTTCCTTGTGAGCTCCCCTGAGAAGCCCTCACCTTTAGAAGCTCTCTTTATGTCTGAGCCCTCATCACCCTTTCTAACACCCTTTCTAATGAGTACCTTAACTCATTCACTGCCAGGCAATTAATCATCCACAGTTGGCTCTGAATTGGCTCATTCTCTTTAGTGGAGTATGTCAAACGTAGGCTGGGTGCCTGACCTCCCCCACAGAGGCCAGCTACCCTGTGGCAAACTATCTTGGTTAGTGCCCCTGGCAGCATTACTGATATAGGATGGCTCTTTGCTCCTCTGCACCTTCTTTCTCACCTGCTTGCAGCCAATGACAGCTCAGAAATTTTCCAGGGAAACATGTCAGAAAATGTTTGTTGGAAAATGCTGATTCATCAAGCCCAAAATGTGTCACCTGAAACATCAGAGTGTAATGAACTTTGGGTGAATCCAAAGCAGGCTTCCTGGTGGGCTTCTGTGGATATTGGTGCTTCCAGGGTCTGCAGCTCAGGGGCAGAAAACATGCCAGGGTTTCCAGGCTCCCTGCTGTGGAGCTGGGAGCCTGGAAAAGCTGTGAGCCCTAACCCTACCTGGGGCTCAGCTCCTGGCTCTGAGGCAGGGAGTCTGGAAACCTTGCGAACCCTGACAGGAGAATTCAGGCACTCAGGGTCTGCACCTCTGAGGCTGCCACGCCATGCAGATCTCCCCAGGGCGCTGCTGGGTAAAATTGGCTTTCTTCTGGTCTTCACCTAGCAGCTGCTCATCTCCAGGCAGCAAGTTTCATTTTGGAAACATCATGCCAAAACAAAGTTTGTGTTTTCAGATTTCTCATTTCAACAAGAAAACCTGAACATTTTAATTTTGGTTTGATCCTAAACTGATCCTAAGCACATTTTTGTTGCTGTTCACCCAGCTCCTGAACAAAACCACACCAATTATTATGCCAACATATAGCTCAAGGTGCAAATAGGCTAGCAGATATATTTAAACCTACTTGTTTATCTATACCAAACACTGTAGCATAGAATCTGGCTAGAAATATTGTACACCAGTACCAGATGCATGATGTGCTTTTTACTAAGCAATAGGTTGACTATAGGTCTTTAATAAATGAGTTTCTTTTGTGCCATCATTATTTTCATCTTTATCTCCATTCCATGTGAAGTATAAACTTGGCAGTGCAACATATGCAGTAGTTTAACATAACCTTTATAAAGTAATATAACTGTTTAGGTACTTTTTCAATTCTGTTTAGGTGATAGGCCACCGACAGTTTAATTACCACTTTATGTATCCACTACAACTTCTCACTTGTATTTTCTTTAATATGCATTCAGTTTCCTAGATGGAAGCTATGAGATACAAGCTTAGTACAACTTCTATTGCTCTCACTAGAGGGAAAGTTTCTGGTTCAAGGATTAGCTGGGATGATGCGGATATATTAGCAGGAGTGTCGTAAGTAAGACACGAAAAGTAATTCTTCCGCTCTACTCCGCGCTGACTAGGCCTCAACTGGAGTACTGTGTCCAGTTCTGGGCGCCACATTTCAGGAAAGATGTGGACAAATTGGAGAAAGTCCAGAGAAGAGCAACAAAAATGATTAAAGGTCTAGAAAACATGACCTTCGAGGGAAGATTGAAAAAAATGGGTTTGTTTAGTCTGGAAAAGAGAAGACTGAGGGGGGACATGATAATAGTTTTCAAGTACGTAAAGGTTATTAAAAGGAGAAGGGAGAAGAATTGTTCTTCTTAACCTCTGAGGATAGGACAAGAAGCACTGGGCCTAAATTGCAGCAATGGAGGTTTAGATTGGACATTAGGAAAAAACTTCCTAACTGTCAGGGTGGTTAAGCACTGGAATAAATTGCCTAGGGAGGTTGTGGAATCTCCCTCACTGGCAATTTTTAAGAGCAGGTTAGTCAAAGACCTGTCAGGGATAGTCAGGATAATACTTAGTCCTGGCATGAGTGCAGGAGACTGGACTAGATGACCTCTCAAGGTCCCTTCCAGTCCTATGATTCTATGAGTATTAATACTTTGTCTTTCAATAACATCTAGCACAGCACTTTATTTATGTAGTCTCCTAACAAAGTCTCTAACCATAGTCTCTTTATAAACAAGTCTATTAGCACATGTATAAAACAGATCTGAGCTCTTAGACCTATTTTACAGATGTCAAGCTGAAAGACAATGTTAGCTGATTTTACTAAATGTACACAGCAAATCAGCAGATGACCCAGGAATGGGACCTAGATCTACTAATCCCCAGTCTTATTTGTAAACCACTAGGACACAGGTATGTTAAGTCTGGCCATTGGATGGGGAGCGCAAGATGGGTAAACCTGTGCATACTTTGACCATTTCATGGAAGTTGAAACATGAAGTGGTCAAAATACACTAGTAGGAGCTAGGGAACCTGACTTTTCTTTCTGCTGTGCCACTTCTGTCATGACCTTGGGCAAGTCACTTAACATCTCTCTGCCTCAATTTCCATCACCACCCCCATTCAGTAAAAGAGAATAATACATCCCTGTCTCCCAGATATGTTTTTGAGATGCTCAGCGATTCCAGTGATGAGCACCACAGAAATGCATATGAATAAATAAAGGCCCGTTAAGAAAATACAATGCCAAACCATCAGCTCAAGCAATCTGCTTGTGAGGCCTCAAGAACAAAAAGTGGGCAAATCAGACTTTCGCTAAGCAAAACGGGAAATGTATGTTCTCACTGATGTTTGTGCAGTGCATTCTTATTGCTAGTGTAAGGTCTGATTCAAAGCCCATTGAAGACTATCTTTCCACTGGTTTCAGTAGGCTTGGAATCAGGCCCTCTACGCATTTGAATGAGCCACTTGGGAAGTCTTCAGCAGTAACATATGCTTGAAACTTGTGCTGCTCTTGTATTATTTCTATAAGAGGGAAAAAACTTTTAAAAATATTTAAAACAGTAATTTGAAGCATTGTACAGTATGCTACTGCAGTCCCATTGATTTAAAAAAAAGTTTCTAAAGAGTTTCTTCATACTTCACAACCACAGAAATGTTTGAATATGTCTATTGCCAACTGTGCTTGAGCCATCTATCAAAGCAGAAATAGCCCCATCCCACAGAGGTCTAGACCTCTGAGTGGATATTCCTGTTAGTAAGGGTATGTCTACACTGCAGCTGGGAGATTTGATTCCCAGTGCAAGTAGATAGACTCAGCTCAAGCTAGCACACTAAAAATAGCAGTGTGGTTGTTAGAGCACTGGCAGCAGCTCAGATTAGCTGTCCCAGCTGCAACCCAGGGAAGCTTGGACTTGGGGGTCTAGCCCAAACTGCCACCCATGCCACAATGTCCACACTGCAATTTGTAGTGTTGTAGCTCAAGTCTGTCTGCCCTGGGAATCATACCTCCAAATGGCTGTGTAGACCTCCCCTAAAGGACTAGACAGCCATTGTCTTCCACTTTCTCATAGTAGGTTCCAGATCAAGCACAGGTTATGAAAATAGATGTCTTCTGGGAATGGTAGGTGTGCAAAAAAGACTGGTGAAACTCTAAGGACACTAATGAGCCTAACAGCAATGCAAGCAAAAACTATTAGGATACCAATACCATTTCTGAGGCTAGAAAGCATACAGCCTTCATTCTTCAGAGGTATCGATAATACTTTGCAGATGTGTGACACTTTTTCATCCATAGTTTCAAAGCATTTTTACAGAGCGGGGGAGGTATTTGTAGCTGCATTTTACAGACAAGGTAACTGAAGCACAGGTAAGTTAAGCAACTTGCCCAAGATAGGTCTGCAAGTCAGTGACAGAGTCTGGGAGCAAATCCAGGTCTCTTTCCCCATGTTCAACCCCCTACAACTATTGCAGCACAGAAAAAGCACTCTACTTGATTTGTTTAAATCATTCATTTGTTTTAATTATAAACTACACTACTCATCATTTGCACTGATCACCAGGACCCACACCCATTGCAATTCCTATTTATACTTAGTCATTAATTATTCACCTGCAGTGGTTTTATCCTCACACAACTCCTCTGTAGCTTTTAACCAATTCCCTAGGGCTTTTACAACAGTAAGGGTAGGGAATGGTTGTACCATTATTACCGCAGGCCTTTTCTCAGCAGCCATGGATTAGCTGGTAGATTTGCTACTATCTGATCCTGGATGTAGCATTCTTCCGGGACGGTCAGGGAGCCCACTCACTCCTTTCCACAGCAGTAGAGCTCTCACCACGCACCCTGAAAGCACTCCGGATATGAAGTGCCCCAGAGTATATAGAATTCCTTGATGTTCTCCCCCCAGCTTATGGAGGCCAAGGACAGCCTTGTTGAATCAGGGCCTGACTAGAAACGTTACACTGTTATAATAAATGAAGAAAGGATTTCAGCAAGTAGGAGAGCAAGACAATGGTTGCAGGAATGTCTCTCAAGATGGTTGGTTGGGCTTCTTCCTTTTGGTAACAGTAGTTGGTTCTGAGTGCATTAGAACACACTATTTATTTTTCTAGGTTAGTTGGTAAGATCCGATGCAAATTGCACATGAGAATATGCATGCATTCTCCATCCAGGAACAGAGTGCTTTTTCATTTCTATATTTAGCTTTCTTACAAATGCAGGCAGTTCCTAAAGCCCAGCATCTTTCTCTTTATACAGTCAGTGCTGCTGGTAAAGAGTCCAGAGAAAGCACTTTCATTTACCACAGCATTTCTCTATTGATAATATTTCTAGAGACATTTTTAACGGCGAATGCACAGAAAGCCATAGCTACTTCAGACAGTCCCATTTTTTAAAAAGGTTCAGTAATGTGAGTTCAAGAATGAATTTTACAGTATACTACTTTTACTGTCACACCTAAAATGAACAATTGCACTGAGGACTATAATTTAAATCAAAATATTGCAGGCATCATTTAGAAAAAGTTGGATGAAATTTAAATTAGAAATAAATCTAGATTAAAACTCTGAACCTTATGTTCCAATGCTAATTTTCAAAATAATGAACATATTTCATCTTGTTATGCATGTTACACAACATTAATCCCCAAGGCAGAGTACATTGTCAGCACTGCTCTGCTAATTCTGACAAGGCTACCTCTTCTGTCATTTTTATAGATAATGGGCGCTTTTCCAATGCAGATTTCCATGTGAATGTAATCTACCCTCTATGTATACATAATTAAATAGGCCTTTTCTCATATGCATAACTACCTGTGCAGTTAAGAGAGAGACTGGGGCTCTGAGACTAGATCAACAAAATAATAAGACATGGGGGAAAGAAGCTAGAATGTAGTTTGTATATCAGTAATAACTGTGCAGAGGAACACTGGAGACAAAACATACAGCTGCTACCCATGGCTATTTCTTACACAAAAAACAACACAGGAACGCTGATTGAATTATTGTTGAATTAAGGCAAAAATAATCTTGTCATGGTGATTTGTCCTTGTTGGTGTGGTTCTCTCTGTGGCAGCAGATGGCATTTCCAGTCCTCCTTTGCTTGCCAAGAACATCTCAGTGGCCTGGATCTCTCTGAGAGGGATTTTCCAGTTTCACAATCACCCCGCACATGATTGATGCCTGTAGCAAGCATCACATCTGCTGTTAGACTGGAGTTTCTTCTTGATTCGAAGTGTCCTGTAGTGACTGGCAAATGCAGATCTCATGTCACTCACCCTAATGACCTGTTCACTGACTAGTCACGTTTATGTTTGGTTAGGTAGAGTTGAGCCACAAGAATTAACCTGAAATATTGTTCTGCAGTGAATTATCCATGACAATGTTTTCCCAAGAATGTTTTAAATAACATCCATGCAAACAAATCATGTAACTCATTCATTGGCCCCTCTGTCAAATCGTGTTTACTCTCACTTGGTTCCCAAAGAAAACAGTATGAAGTGCAGCATTTTGGGTTGTGTTGCATATTCATGTGAGTGAAGTGTGAAGAATGTAATACAGGGGGTGTGTATTTGTGATTTGGCAACCAGTTGTAGTGTGCCTGGGAAGGGGGACTCACTCACCACAGGCACCTGTGGTCAGGCGAGGTTGTAGTAGGCTCTCCTTTTCAAGCTTCTGCTGTTGACAGTTGCTCCGGCCCAGAAGTGGTCTGCCCCTTCAGTGACTCGGCCCTCCAGCCAGGCCACAAATTGTGTCAACCCCTTTTGGGTTATAGAGAGTAGCCTCACTGTCAGGCAAGGGGTTCCAGGCCTCACCAGGCCACGGTCCCAGAGTCCAGGCCCCTGGTCTTCCTGGTCCATGTTGCCCATATCTGGCATAGGTTTTCCACCTTCTGCCCCCATCTAGGAGGTGGTAGGGGAACACAGGTTCCAGTACAGGGACCTGTGGTAGGCAGCAAGTTTCTGCACCCCCAAAGGTACTGCGGAGCTGTTCCCGTGGATTGTTTCCTATCAGCTTCGTTACACAAAAGGGCAAAGCAAAGACATATAAATAAAATAATTAAAGAATAAAGCCCAGACCTTGAAAGTCCAGAATCCTTTTTCTCTCAGCAGATCAGGTAGGTTCTCAATAGTCAGGGGCCCCAGGCAGCTAGACCTCCCAGAGTACTCCCTCCAAGGAGCTAAGTGTTGTAGGTCCATTCACCTTCACTGTCTCCTCCTTAGTTGCTCTCCTCTCCCTTTTACAATCCTCCTCTAGCCCATCCAAGCTTTGCAGGTGCGGCAGGGTGGGGCTGACTGGGCCCAAAGTATGTCTTTAACCCCTTCCTTTCCAGTGGATGGTACACTCCATCACAGTGCCACAGGGTGACTATAACTTGGTGAGTGTAAAAACTAGTTTCATGTGGAAGTCACAGATCAGTTATTTTTTCTTTCACTTCCCCATATACCTGCCGCATTTCCCAGCAGTGTGTCAGGGAGTGGTCCCAGCTTGGATGAACTTTGAAATTAGGTGGTTTCCTTCACAGATAACTTTTGACCATGGTTATTCATGATGGAGATTTGGCTCATCATTGAAGCCTACATTTGTAAAGGATGAGAAGTCATTTCACTCTATGTTTCTAAGTCTCTTCATGCTGACAGAGGAGACTTAGATCTTTCCTGAGTTCTGCTTTGGGGAACATGGGTATTATTTCCTATGGTTCTACATGACCTAGGGCTTGTCTGCATGGGGAAATTGCTACAGCTGTGTTTGATTACTCCTCTTTGGAAATCACTTTTATTCCAGAATAGTGTGTCCACAGTGGGAGTTGTCTGGCATAGCTATATCTGAATAGATTATTCTGCTATAGCTATGCTGGTCAATTTCCCCATGTACAAGATCCCTCAGGTGGGAGTACATCACCTCTTCATAAGCATCACTCTGGTTTTTAGGGTAGCAGATCACATGTCTGCATGCAGATAGCATCAACTAGCAATCTGATATATTTGTATGGCTAATGTTAGCATTGTGGCTTTTACATTAACAGATCATTATGTGTGGATGCGCATATGTCCATTCATCTACTAATTGTCTTGCGTCTTAGGCTACTACTGTGATCAACCTAAGGGGTGGAATATTTTTTCAGCCTCATAAATCAGAAGGGCTGCTGTCCTTGTGCTGTCTGGAAGCTGTTAGAGACAGAGGTTATATAAAGGATTGCCATGCTCTGTTCTGTGATTCTTTGACTTGATTAAAAGAACAATGTTGATTTAGTTAGGATCAGTCTTGTCAGATGCTGTACAGGTTAAATTGGCAATAGTTCTCAGTTGCTGTTTTACAGAGGGTATTGGGCAGGCTCACGGAGAACTCAGCTTGGGGGCTCAATGCTTTGGCTAGAATTTGTGGCTCTCGCTCCCTTTGGTTATGAAGGGGAAGGCAGGGGTAGAAGGAAAATGGTTTTTTTGGCATTGTCCTGGGTGACGTGCTGGAAAAAGAGAAACTGACAATTACCGGATGGATTTTTAAGTACTCCTGATCATTGGGGGCTACACAGGAGGGTCTGATTTCTCATCAGAAAGTGCCATGCCAGTGGGATTGGTATTTACAGAGAGCAGGAGAGGCTTGCTGGGTTTCAAAATGCAAAAATAATGTTTGGTAGAAAGAGCCAAATTGAGGCCAGCTTCTGCCGGGAGGGAACCAGGATGCTCTTCCCCTGTGTATCCCTGCACAGCAGTGACACACAGTTGCAGCCCATATGCTCCTTAGAGTGCAGGGATTGCTCCATCTCTGCACCCTTCTCCAAGAGAGTGAGGAGAGAAAGGTTGGAACAGCTTGAAGGGGCCGAGCAGCTGGGGAGCTCAGGCAGAATTCCTCCCTGAACTGGCTCCACATCACCCGCAAATTCTGGACTGGGCCTTAAAGGCACAACTGTCCCCTCAATCAGTGCAAGGAGGGAAAGGGATGACATGTGTCCTGGGACGCAAAAGGGATCAAGAATCCTGCAAAGTCTGACAAGCTGAGCTGCAAAAAAGCCTGGCGAGTCACGCAAGTGAAACAAACAAAGCAACTGTCCAAGCCAATGGGTGAGTCAGGCCCTAACAGCATCATCTAATGGTAAATCAGAAGGGGTTGGCTACCATAAGCTGCTAACAAAACACCATGCCTTTCAGTTTAACTTCAGTGGAGGTTTTTAAAGTAGCCATATTGGCAGTGCTATGTCCTTGTTTCACCTGCTAGTGTCGATGCAGCAGTTAGCCAGTTTTATTATGCAAAGCCCTGGATGGAAGTGTGAGTCCTACCTTCAAAATGAAAGCCTGTTTATTTTAGGGGGGAAATATATACAGTGAGATTAACCCTGAATAAGCTGAGAGAAATCTTAAACTGGTAGGATGAGGCTCCCAAACAACAGACTTTTAAAAAAGGCTAAAATCTATTACTTTAATTTGTCATTTAAAATGTATTGAAATCAAAAGCACATTTGTTTCCCTTGGGCTATGCAGCAGCATTATTGAAAAGGAAAGAAGGCTGGAACAGGGCTAGGACAGAAAACTTGGCAACATCACAAAACCCCAGTAATTTCAAATATAAAGTCTCCCTTGTGGGAAAGATAACTAAGGATCCAAAAGAGATCAAACAGGCTTTCATGGACTTTGGTAAAAAGCTGCATGCCTCATTCTCTCCTTATAACCCATAGGTGATTAGGAAGTTCTTGTAAGATATCAAATTGCTGCACTTGGATGATACAGAGAGACATGAAAAACCCAGTCCCAGAAGAATGTGAGCTAGCTCTAAAAGGCTGGTAAAGGCAGATTTGGAGATCATGGGTACAGGTATGAATTCTATTGCCAGGATTAGCAGCCAAACCCTATGTTCCTAAAACTCTTTAATTGTTCCCTGGAAACAAGATCTCTGCTGCAACAATTAATTCAGAAAGCTGCTAGAAGACTCAGAGACCTGTTGGGGTTAGGCTGGTGTCCTTGCTTAATGCTGACCGCAGGTGTGTGGCCACACTGCAGGCTAGCAGGGGAAGCTTCAGAAATTAGTTAACCCTGGCCACGTGGGCTTTGTCAAGGGGCACCTATTAATGGACAACACAAGAAAAATTTGAAATACGCCGTAATCCAACAAGTAACTCTTCACGTCTCCAAGGGCTGCTTTGGTTCTCGATGCAGGAAATGTATTGGCTATGATTGAAGGCACTCTGCTTACTCCAGATCTGAGGTGAATCAAAATTCATTCATCGGATTGATCAGATAGTAATGTCCCACAGCAGCTGTAGACTTGAGCCACAAGAATTATAAATGGTTCCTCCTAGGCAACTTTTCAGCTGTGGAAGGAGATGTGGCAGAGCTGCCTGCCGGCACTGCCTCTTTATCCTCTTATGTTTTCCTTAGATATTGCTACATCAGAAAATTCAAGAGTGTAGAGGAACTCCAGGGTCCCTGTGCAGGGATAAACCAATCGCTCATGGTATATAACCTGTACTGACCCATCCAGTGTTTGTTAAAGAAATGATTGGGTTTAAAACAAACACTGAGCTATCTGAAGAGTTCAGTGAAGTGCGGAAAGGTGTTGTCTTGAGAGCTGCAATTTAAAGTATTGAAACACTCCTGCAATATTTGAGGGCTAATATGGATCATAATTTCAAAAAAGTGCACTTCCCCCATGTTGCTCCTTTGGCCCTGGTTCAGCTGTCCACCCCTGGGCAGCAAAGCACTGAAATACATGCTTGATTCTCATTGACTTCAGTGGGAGTTAAGCACATGCTGAATTGGAGCCTTTTTGAGAAATCTCAAAGGGGAATAGAATCATAGAATATCAGGGTTGGAAGGGACCTCAGAGGTCATCTAGTCCAACTCCCTGCTCAAAGCAGTACCAATCCCCAATTTTTGCCCCGATCCCTAAATGGCCCCCTCAAGGATTGAACTCTCAACCCTGGGTTTAGCAGGCCAATGCTCAAACCACTGAGCTATCCCTCCCCCCAATATAGACCCATATATCCTCTTCTCCACTTGATCTAATTGAAATGGGAGGTTTTGCAAAGATGTGATTGTTACCCAGATTACCATCAAAACGGTTTGAAGATTGAGTGTGTTTCCACCCCACATTTAGGGTCTGGGGTTCCAGGGTGCTGTACAGTCTCAACTACCAATTGAACTGGAAGTTAAAGGCACTGGGGGACAGATTTTTAAAGATATTTAGACACCTAAAGATGCAGATAAGCATCTGGTGGTATTCTCAAAAGTACCAGGTGCCTAATTCCCAACAGGAGTTAGGTGCCTACATGATTTTCAAAATCCCACTGGGCACCTAAAAATCTGGCCTTTGGTACTTTGCAAGATCAGGCCCTTATTTGATAATATGAAAAAAAAAGTTTGAACAAGTTTGCTAAAGAGCTCTGGTAGTGTGGAGAGGAGTAGGATTAAATTGTCAGACCAGGAACACTGTTACCTGGGATCCAGCTGGAAATTTCCCATGGAGTTAGATCTTTAGTACTGATGCAGAGCTTTTCCCATGGTTGCTGTATCCTTCCATACTCCAAGTGTAACCACGAAGTTACGGTTTGAATGACTCGTATTTTTTAGATGAATGAAAAACAAGAAAAAAAGAACAAAATCAAATCTCTGTGAGGTAGCACAGTCTGTGTGTCCCCCTGTGGCAGGCTGCATCCAGCAGAAGGCAAAATGGTTGCTTGCCTCTTTTGAGAGCACCCATTGTTTCATGTTCTCTGTGTATATAAAATCTCCGCACTGTATTTTCCACTACATGCATCCGATGAAGTGAGCTATAGCTCAGGAAAGCTTATGCTCAAATAGAATTGTTAGTCTCTAAGGTGCCACAAGTACTCCTTTTCTTTTTGTGGATACAGACTAACACGGCTGCTACTGTGAAACCTAGAAATTTAAAGGCATCATTGATAGAGAGGTGGTAGGGAATATTCAGACAAATCATTTTTCATCCAGAAATGGTGATTTGTCGTAAACAAAACTGCTCATGAAACTAATTACCCAACTTGAAAAAATGCAGAGAAAAAATGTTTTGAAATTGTAGAAACATTTCAGTTTGTCGCTTTTGAAAAGAAAAAACTCTTTTCTGGTTTGAAATGACTGTTTTGAAATTTAAGCTAATGAGACTGACAAAAGGTTAAAAAAAAGAAAAAGGCTGAAATTGAAACAAAACATTTCAGAATTACCAAAATGAAACGTTTCAATTGACCTGAATGAAAAAAAAGGGAGGGGTTTCAGTTTGTTTTTGTTCTTATTCCAATTTGAGATGGGGAAAAATACAAACTCTTGAAAATATTTGCAGGAAGGGAAAACTATTTCCCACCCAACCCTAAGTATATAGTACAATGGTCTGAAAGGGATAGATATGTATTGATTGAGTAGTTAAATATTTGACAAGGGATATTTAAAAAAGCTTAAACACACTGTGCAAATTGAGAAACATAGTCAGAGACTGATCTTGATTTTTTTCAATTTTGTTAATAAAATAAGAACAAGCACCCTTCTGTGTTTATTATATTTTTTACACAAAATTATGATAACGGAACACAGCCCTTTTTATTCTATCTAACATCAGGAGTATCATACACATGAATATTAGGGAAACATTCATTTTTAAAACCATCAGCAAAGAAAAAGCTTGTTTTCTAATCAAGCTATTATATGTGCCTCTGAATTTATGGCTGCTAAAACAATTCCACTACATTGCAGATTAGATTAGAATTGCAAAAATGAAATAAAATGACCTCTAGGTAAATGATCCATTACCACAGGTATTGAAAAACAATCCTGAGCAAAAATGGGTTTGGCACCAAATAAATTAAATTACAGTGATAGAGGAGAGTTTAATAAGGTGATACTTATGAGGTTCCTCTGTAGCTTGCAATTTAGAGTATTTGCTGGCAACGTTTTGAGGGAGACGATTGATATGTAGGAGGTAAAATGTGACTTTCACTGGGCTGCTGTCAGTAGTCCATGTCAAATAGTGTCATTTGCTTTCTGTGATATACTGTATGAAGTCATCTGGTTTATCTGTCTTTATTTATTTTATGATTTCTTTATAATCTGCAATCTTAGTTTTTGCAAACTGTCATCGTTGCTTGTGAGGGAGATGGGGGGGGGTTAACATTGTCGGAGGTTTAATAATAACTTATTTTATCCTTCATCGGCATTCAGATTTTAATATGTAGAAAGGCCCATGCTGGGAAATCAAAACCTGATTCAGACTCTCATTTTGGGTGTCTGTGGAAGTTGGCAGATTGACAACTTTAGAGACTGATCCAAAGTCCACTGAAGGACTGCGTGGAAAGAGTACATTCCTTTATTTATCCCCAGAAACACTCCTGTTAAATTACTGGCATAGTCAGCATCCCATGCTGACCCTTTAACTCTAAACTGGAGGATCTGGTGTAAAAATAAGAGAGTGATCCAGTTATTGGCCTTGGGGCTGGGAAGGGTACCCTGCCAACAGGGGCCAATTATGGTGACGGAAGTTTTGTGGCACGGATACTTGTTCCCTAGAAATTGGGTTTAGACTAGAGTACCAATCCATTTTACATAGGGTTCTGAATACCCATCAGATAGTAACAGCCTTCAGACACTAGCAATCTGGGCCAAAATCAGACTGACAATCTGGAAGAGAAAGATTCCCTGACCCACCACAGGTCCCTGAACTGAGTTCTCTCCAGTTGCTGTATGAGACCACGTGGCCAGGGAAATAAAGAGGCTTATTTTCAACACAGGAGACGTTGGTCATGTGATTTTCTATTGGAAAAAGGCCAATATTGTCAAAAGTGACTTATGATTTGTGGTCCCTGACATTTATGTCCAAAGCATCACCTATAGTCATGGATGTTGGTTTGTGTGAATGGGTGAGAACATGATATAGCGGAGACAGTTGTGTTTGCATGAATTAGTCATAACACTGGCCTTAGGAGTCACAAGTGGTTTTCAGATGATGGTGAGTTAGAGACATCACAGCAGAGGCAGGTCTATGTTTGTGAAACATGGCTTCATTGCTTTGGTATACTTTTAGAGGAGAATTTCTCTGGGCTGACATATGGCTTTGCTTGATATGATTCTAATAGGCAGAAGCACACAGCCCTGAGCATTAAGGCAAATGTTGCAAGCACCAAGAGCCCTCTGTAAGGTGATACAGTAATTATCACTGATTTTCATGAGGTAGAATCATAGAATCATAGAATATCAGGGTTGGAAGGGACCTCAGAAGTTCATCTAGTCCAACCCCCTGCTCGAAGCAGGACCAAGTCCCAGTTAAATCATCCCAGCCAGGGCTTTGTCAAGCCTGACCTTAAAAACCTCTAAGGAAGGAGATTCTACCACCTCCCTAGGTAACGCATTCCAGTGTTTCACCACCCTCTTAGTGAAAAAGTTTTTCCTAATATCCAATCTAAACCTCCCCCACTGCAACTTGAGACCATTACTCCTCGTTCTGTCATCTGCTACCATTGAGAACAGTCTAGAGCCATCCTCTTTGGAACCCCCTTTCAGGTAGTTGAAAGCAGCTATCAAATCCCCCCTCATTCTTCTCTTCTGTAGACTAAACAATCCCAGCTCCCTCAGCCTCTCCTCATAAGTCATGTGTTCTAGACCCCTAATCATTTTTGTTGCCCTTCGCTGGACTCTCTCCAATTTATCCACATCCTTCTTGTAGTGTGGGGCCCAAAACTGGACACAGTACTCCAGATGAGGCCTCACCAATGTCGTATATCGACTCAAGTACTGAAAGTATCACTAGGTATCTCAAACACACTGGATGTTAAAATATATCAATACAGGTCTCAAATGCCAATATGTAATAGCAGCTGCTGCTGCTGCTGCTATAATTTTGGGAATCTTTATTATTTCTATTTAGTAAATCACCCGTGTAGTGAGACGGTGTGGCGCCCCACCACCCCGCTGAGGGAAGAACCTTCCCAGACACCAAAGTGGGTGGAGCCAGTGGATCCTGCACCCGCCCCACAGAGGTCAAGGCGCAGGACAGGAAGTAGAAAAGCCCAACCCCGGAGCTCAGTTGGGCGACAGCAGCTGGAGAGGCCAGAAGCCCATGGCCTGGCTCCGGCTTGGGAGACCCTGGCAAGCCGCGGCCGACGCAAGGACTGGCCGGACCGGCCAATGCCTGATGCTGACCGATGCCCAGAGGAGCGGCCGAGCCTACCCCTCGCCAGCTACCCAGAGGAGCCCATGGTGCTGGAACCCTCCAAGGACAACACCCTGACCCAGGTACCCTATGAGGAGGAGTCCGGAAGTAGCCCGGGGGCAGCCAGAGCCAATGTCAGTGTGTTGCGGCCAGGATCCCCACTGACACAGCAGTGGGTCTTCGGCCGCTGCTAGGGCCCCGGGCTGGGACGCAGTGGAGTGGGTGGGCCTGTGTCCCCCCTGCCATCCACCTCGCGGGTGGCAGTCTCCCCCTCCCCCTGGTTGCTAAAGCTAAGAGCCTGGGCTTATATTGACTATTTGCTCAGCCCCTGCCTGAGGGCCTGAGCCCCGGACTGTTTGTTTGCTGCCTCACCCTGGCCCAGGGCCTGGGCTTATATCGAACTTCTTGCGGGATCCAGCCTGAAGCTCTGGGCCATAGACTGGGTATTCCCCAACCCAGCCGAGAGTGTAGTGAGGCGGGGTGGTGCCCTGCCAAGGGACGAGCCCCGGCTGAGTTCCCTTACAGGCCGCCATCAGTGTTAATGTTTAATAGGTAAATTAGTGCATCCATCATCAGTAAAAGGGAAGTGAGGCAGCAAGGTACAAGTTCAGTAAATATGATGTAAATATCTTGAAGCCTGCAATTCAAAACATCCCATATGCTAGCGGTTGATTACTATGGGTTTTCTATAAATATAAAATTGGGCCCTGACTTTTTAGATGATGGGATGTAAAATAGGGAAATTCATCATGAAAAATAATTTTGGGGGCAAAAAGTAAAAGGGATAGGAGTGGATGACAGCAAGGGAGACTATGGACAAACCTGTGTTTCTCCTAATGCTGTAGTCCACCGAGATGCTACAGTAATGAATACTTTGGAAATATACATAGATTAATTAAGCAGAAAATTCTAAATCATGAGCATGCGGTGGTAACACCTATGGATATTTTTGACTTTGGCCAAAAATTTCAATGTTTAAGCACCTAAAGGTGGGAATTTCAAAAGCACCTGAGTGTAACCGGGGGAATAGTCCCGCTCTTGTGAGGAACTTTCCTGGCTTCTGCACTACCCCGGTCCTCGCTCCCACTTCCTTTACCCAGTGGCCTCCCTGCCCTTGAGGACTCCCCTTCCACTCTCCTGTCTGGCAGAGTCCTCGTAACCCCAACAAGGCTGGGCCCAGGATTCATGGGGGGCTCGACCCCCAACCCTGCTGTGGTCACCTAGGACAAGGCTAGGATGTCCCCACTCTGGAGTACTCTCTCTGCAATGGGCACTTCTCTGACCCACTGACCATTACATACAAGTTAAAGCAAATGCAAGTTATTTAATCAACAATTAATTTTAAAAAGAATAAGGAATAATGGGAAAGGTTAAAGGAAACACATCACCCCGCTCTGTGGCAGGGAACATCACAAACAGTGTCTCTGGAATGTCAGGACAGTTCACAGTCTGTTCCTTGTAAGTCCCAGGCCTTCTTCTCAGGCCCTGGCTGTGCTGCAGGGATGCTGTGGGTTGGACACTTGCTCTGGTGGTGGCTACACGCTCTCAGGCTCTAAGTGGTAGGACCCTTCTTCCCAGTGTCGCCCCCGCCCTGTCAGGGTTACGATCCAAGCCTGGCCTGCAGAGCCTCTTGGCTGAGGCGTCTCCCTGTGCTGGGCCTGCTGCCCAGGGTCCCCCTCGCTCTCCCCAGCTGTTCACCCGCAGCCAGCTCCGGACTGCTCCAGACCCAGCTCCACCACTCTGTCTCAGTGCTGCTGCTGCTCTGCCTCCAGCTCCATGGGCTGCTTCTCTGGCCCCTCTGCCTCTGGTTGCTACAGCTCTGCTCCCAGGACAGGTCTGCTCTGCAGGCTGCTCCCGTGACTCTGCTCCCAGCACTGACCTGCTTCCTGGGCTGCTTTTCTGGCCCCTCTGGCTCTGGTTGCTGCAGCTCTCCTCCCAGGACAGGTCTGCTCTCTCTGTGGTGTGCCTCTGGCTTTGGGGCTGCAGCTCTGCTCCCAGGACAGGGTCTGCTCTCTCTGGGCTGCTTTTCTGGTCCCTCTGGATCTGGCACAGCTCTGCTCCCCAGCTCAGCTTGGGCCCCTGCTTTCTCGTTAGCTCAGCCCCCACTCTGTCTGACCCAGGCAAATCCAGCTCACATGGAGGACGGGACCTCCCTGGCCTCCTGACTCTCTGATTAGCCTGCCCGCCCTGTCATTCAGGCCGATCTGGAGCATTGGCCTCTCGCCATTGTTCCTGGGGGCTGTCAGTCTCAGGGTCCTGATTCCCCATCGACCCTTCCCCCTTTTTAGTACTGGGAGCTAGCCAACCAAAACACCCCCACTGAATGTTAGTAAGGGGGCAACAATCCCCTTACATAAGTCCTATTTTAATAGTGACATAAGCAATGCCTCTTTGTGCTCACCATGCTGGTGTTCAGAGATCATTAGCTCCTCTTTCAGGGTTTGCTCTAGTTAGCAGTGATGAGGGCTAACACCTGCTCCTATTCAGCAGCAACAATTTCCTGCTGCTCTTCTCCCCAGTTCTGTTGCTGACACTCACATCAGTGGCTCAGCTTGGCCCACTGCCTTTCCAAGACTGCAGGATGCGGGATCTAGTGGCTGTGGGAGCGTTGCCGGTCCAAAAGTTGGGATGAGGCAGTGTCTTCCTTTCCCTGCATGGCTAGGATACCAAGTTCTCAGACACAGTCCCACTACCATGGCCTCTCCAGGGAAGTGTCACCAGGCAAGAGACCAATTATAATTTTTTGCACTCCCCTATACCTCTTTCTTCCGTGTTACAAGCCAAAACTACCAAAAATGTCTGCCACAATGTTTCCACATGACATCTGGCAAGTACAAGATTTCAGATTGGAAGTGGAATTGCCACACTAATAATTTGGGGAAAATATGAGCAAAAGGAATTGGCAAAAGATGAATGAACAATGTTGCACCTATTTTGAACAATTCTAAGATAAGTATTCTTCTTCCCTTAACACACAGCAGAAGGGATTGTTGAAGATGATCAGAAAAGAAAAAACATCCCCAAAATGTTGTTAATAAAACGACTGATTATCCTTCTTTTGGCCTCTGTAGTATTCAGCTTCCCTTCTTCCCAATCTTCATTTAAACTGGCCTCCTGAAATAGAACTCTCTTATTATAGAAGTCTGGTAGCTCAGGTGAAAATCCTGGTGTAGATTCTATGGCCCTGTCTACTCTAGGGACATTTTCTAAACTATTCCCTGCCATTTCTGACTGGTGGTGGTGATGTTAGCTGCATTGGGAACCCTACTGTAGATGGAACACCAATGTTTGGAGCAGGTCAGTACTGTGTTAAAAATGGCTACTGCAGCCTGTCAATGCTAGGGCTCGCACCCAGGAGCGTATTAACGTCTAGGCCGACAAATTTGCAGGGGCAGCAAACTTATAATAGTAGCCAGAGGCTGCTTCCCCCGGTGCCAGTTCGCGCTCTCCGCCCCCAGCCTTGCCCCAACTCAACCCCTTCTCTGCCCCCGTTCCCCACCCGCTCCCTGCCCCTATTGGTCCCCTTTTCCAAATCTCCGCCCTGACCCCACCTCCTCTCCTGAGTGTGCCGCGTTCCCCCCTCTTCCCCCCTCCTTCACGAGTGCTTTTTCACACACAAGCACTGGCAGGGAACAGGGAGAAGCAGGACCCGGCGGCGCACTCAGGGGAAGAGGCAGATTCGGAGCAGAGGTGAGCTGCGGCAGGGGGGCCTGGAGCTGCTGGGGGGGGGGCGGCAATTATTTCAGGGCCTAGGAGCGGCAAAATCATTAATCCGCCACTGCTCGCAACATTGCTAAAAGATCGGTGGATCTAAACCAGTGTAAGCAATGGGTAGACGGAGTTTATCTTGTTGTGAAATTAAACAGTACCAAGATATCTACTGAATGCTACAGGTGAGAAAATGCAGATCCACATAAACTCCTTTGAAAACTCCATCCTCAAGGCTTTGAGCTTCAGTCAATAAAAACAGTTGTAACTATTAGCTCTGTGGTTAGACACTTTGAGTGTTTCCTCTAAAGTCGTTTGTTAACCGAAAGGTCAAAGATTTTGAAGATACTCATCTGAGTGAAAAAACAAAACAAAACCCTCAATACAATGAAAGTTTCTCTGTCTGGTGTAGAGGTCATAATTACTAACATCTTGCCACTTCCAAGTGTCAACAATTTCCAAAAGCAAAACCTTTGTTTGGATGAAAGCTGAAATGTAGAAAATCTGTGGTTTGTAAGAAGCTGAAATAATGTTTCCCTGAGTACTAACCCACCTTTTCTCATTGTTAATTCTTGTTTTGCTTGCCTGGCACGTGTAGTGGATGTGTGTAGGTTTTTCCCATCTGTTAAAGTCACAGTACAGGGACTCCCACTCTTTCATCAAGACAGAGACAAGCGTCATTTTGACTAAGTTTTGCCAAACATGCTTACTATATCACATGGGAAGCCAAGCAATTTACCAGACCTTTAGTCACTCACGAAGTAACCGTCGTTCAGTTTTCAGGCAGAGGTCAAGGGGCTTGCAAAACTTATTCTAGTACTCTCATGAAAGACTCAAAACATCTACCCTGTTATTATAGGCAATGTTTCTTTCTTTTTTTAAGAAGCACTGACATTTAAACCAAGCCATTTTGTTGAGCCACTGCATCATAGACATATAGACTTTAAGGGCAAAAGGGACCATCATGATCATCTCATCTGGCCTCCTGCACATTTCAGGTCAGAGAACCTCACCCATCCACTCCTGTAATAAACCATAACCTCTGGCTGAGTTACAGAAGTCCTCAAATTATGATTTAAGAACTTCAAGTTACAGAGAATCCACCATTTACTCAACTTAAAACTTGCAAGTGACCCAGGCCCCACACTGCAGAGGAAGGTGAAAAACTCCCAGGGTGCCAGTCTGATCTTGGGAAAAAATTCCGTCCAGAGCCCAGATATGGCAGTCAGTTGGACCCTGAGCACGTGGGCAAGACCCAACAGCCAGACACTGGGAAAGAATTCTCAGTAGTAACTCAGAGCCCTCCCCCATCTAGTGTCCCATCACAAGAAGTTGGGGATATTTGCTTCTAGCAGTCGCAGATTGGCTACCTGCCATTATAGGCAGTCTCCCCATACTACCCCCTCCATAAACTTATCAAGCTCAGTCTTGAAGCCAGTTAAGTTTTTTGTCCCACTGCTCCACTTGGAAGGCTGTCCAAAAACTTTACTCCTCTGATGGTTAGAAACCTTTGTCTAATTTCAAGCCTAAACTTGTTGATGGACAGTTTATATCCATTTGTTCTTGTGTCCACGTTGGCACTTAATTTAAATAACTCCTCTCCCTCCCTGGTATTTGTCCCTATGATGTTTTTATAAAAAGCAATCATATCTCCCCTCAGCCTTCTTTTGATTAGGCTAAACAAGCCAATGTATTTGAGTCTCCTCACATAAAGTAGGTTTTCCATTCCTCTGATCACCCTAGCAGGCCTTCTCTGCACCTGTCCCAGTTTCAGTTCATCTCTCTTAAACATGTGAGGCCAGAATTTCACACAGTATTCAAGATGAGGGCTCACCAGTGCCTTGTACACTTCCCACTCTCTATGGAAATATGTGGCGGTTCAATGACAAGACAGAACACAGCTTTTAGCAAGCAAGCAGGCTGGTCTCTGCTAACGGGCTTCCCCCTGTCAGCTTTCCACCTTCCCCTTTATTCTCTTTCTCCCCCCACGCATTACATTCTCCAACAGATAAAAGGAATACACTGGCTTTGTTTAACATTCTTATTTACCAATTTCTATCTACCGCATTCCTTGCTCTCGGGCCTTGAGCCCAGTCCTGAGAGGCTTCCCACGGTTCATGTCATCTTGGCGAGATTCCAAGGTTGATGCCCTTGAAAGGAGCTGTGTGTGCACAAGTCCAGCACAACACTCTGGGTGTGCCCTGAATGTTGCCAACCGCATAAACCGTGTATGAATCCTACAGAAATACCTCACCTGATGCATCCTAGGTTTGCATTAGTCTTTTTTCACAGCCACATGACATTGACAGCTCATAGCATCAGTTCAATTGCAATATGTACAGTATTCTGTATGTCTCTGAGTCATTTAGTTATGATGCACTCTACTATAGTTTCTGCCATCCTAATCTTTTACCGGTCTCTCCCATAAAAAGACTGGCATAGCATAGGTTCTGTCTCTTCCAAACAAATACACAGTGCTAAGAATAATTCAATGTATCTAGCTTTTTCTGTTATTTGAAAATAGCAGTGTGATATGTCCACTCGTTGGGCCTTCCTGCTACTGTTTCTATTATTTCTTTTAACGTAAGAGAAAATATATACACTGGCTATAGGATGTCACTCAGTTTGCACAAACGTATTTGTGCAAGAGGCTTGGTTGCAGTAAAAGGTGTCCCCCAGTCAAGAATTAAAGTATGTCTCAATCTTTTCCACACCTTGACCTCCAGTTACAATGGAAGAATATTTCAGGACCCTTCACCCTCCTCACATCCAACCATAACAAAAAGGAAGGTGGTCATGTCTTCCTGAAAATTGGTTGTGACACACACACACACCCCCGCCCCCAGGTTGAGAACCCAAGGCTTAAATGGCCTTCTGTTCATTTTCAAAGGGACCTCTCCATATTCCCATTAATGAAATAGATGTCAGTGGTTGGTACATATCCCATTAATATTATGTACAGAGGCTCATCCCAAAGAACTCTGGCTACTTATATGTAACCTTCATCTACTTACCTTTAGCCCTACCCCAAAAAACGTGTTTCAAAGAAATTGAGTGACACGCCATTCTTTTCTTGCAAAGTAGTTGTTTATAGTCCTTTATATTGCAGCAGCATCACCAAAATTATTCGTACTAAATTGGAACCTAAAAGTACTTTAGCGAATGTATTTCCCCAAAGTGCTTGAAAAGATCATTGCATGGAACAGCCAAAGAAGTGCTAAAGGGTCTTATCATCATTGATTAATTTCCAAATACCCTGTTTCTAACATATCTTTTGAAGTGTAGACTCATCTGTATAATTATGTAAAATTCAATTGAGAAAAAAAATTCCTTTCTTTTATTTAATTCTTCTTCAAGAAAAAGTGTAAGCTGTGCCCCTGAGGCAAAATCACTGCATATTATGTGGAAGTGCTCATTCAAGTGACATATTTTATACCGGTAAACAATCTAGTTATAATTTTAATATGAGCATCATGTTAATAAGTGTTTTGCTTCCAAAAATATCTGTTCCGTTAATTAAATATAGACCCTTAAAACTCTCATAACAATTCAAGTATCTGTAGTTCTCTCTCTTTCTCCCCCTCCTCCATTCTGTTTGTCCACCCCGTTGGCAGCCTTTCCTTTGTTCTCTGGTGACTAAACTTTCTGTAAGTGGTATGAAATGACTGTAGCTCTGTCTGTTTTCTTCTCATCCCTGAAGGTTGGGAGGGACATCTCACATTGTGACTAAGTGACATTTACCACATCACGTATAATCCGTCTTAGCTTTTTGAGTATCACTAGAGATAAGAAGTCCCCATTGTACAAAGTGTCTTTCCCACAACAACATGCTACTTAGAAACATCGAATTGGGCTTTATTTAATATATCTGCTTTAAAATGACATTGTTAGTAAATGAGATTCTTGTTTGACTTGCAGGTTGTGTAAAAAGTCTTTGTTGGTTCTGCTCCATGGCACTGCAGATTTGTGTTACGGGTACTGCAGGAATAATGTTATTACTGGCAGCTCACACATCTCAAAGGAAATAGAGTGGGCTGTACTCTCATGAGACCTTTAACAGTGCTTCCCACACCCTGCAGGCGCCAATCAATACCTACTTCTCTACTCTTGGTAGAGGATACTGCACAGGATATTGGCAGCTTTTCTTACAGCAGGTGCTCATTAAGGAGATATACACCCTTTCCTAATCAGACATCCATTGACACAGCATATTGTGCTCTGATTAATTCCTCCTACTTAGTATTTTCTCGGAGGGAAAATATGGTTGCAGTTATCAGTCAGATGGACCTGTGTTCTCACCAGTAAATTTACCCAGGAGACATAGGTATCAACTAAACCCAACTCATATCACAAGTGATGTTTATGATTTATTATTCACATAGTGCATATGTGTAAACATCCCTTTCCAGCTGGTAAAATATACAACAGAGAATGAAATGAAGCTCTTCTTCAAAGGTACAGCTAGGGCAGTACAAGCTAATGGACTAGGGGTGGCATGTGTGGATTAGTGGGATTTCAGAAGTTATTTAGAGGAGAAGGAGATGGTAGAATCAAGCCCATCCTCTGTATCTCAAAACATTTTGAGCCCTGTACTGCTCTCAGTTACACCAGTTTCAATCCAGTAAACTCCACTGAAGTCAACTGATAGAAGCTTGTAAACTTCTACAGTGATAAACCATCCAGCTGGAGAGCTAAAATAATAACAGAAGGTATGAGTCTTCATTAGCTGATAGAGCTAGAAATGGGTAGATCTTTGCTATCAAAGTGTCTATGTCCACTCCTAAGTGAGTTACCAGTATTTTGGTGGACAGAATCAAGGAACTTTTCTTGACATTTACAATAAAGCCTTGTGCTGGCAGGAGATTCAGCATCAAGGACATGGCTGTTGCCGGGGTTGAACCTCTGATCAAGATGTCATCATGTGGCAGGACATGATCAGAAATTAAGATATTTGTTGCCGAACCCACCAATAGCCTCCATCAGCACTGGTTCAAGTTTGGCAACTTTCTCTGTATGGACCTATTAGCCTGGAAGACCAATGAATTCTGAAGCATGTTTACCAAGTAATGCCACTACGCAGCTGCATCAAAACTTCAGTGGTGTGATAAGTTCACCAAAAGGGGACATAATCCAAATAGCCAGTCAGACCATTTTACGGACCTCACTAGAGATCTATCTGGGAGGTACTCACTATGCAAGGAGGCTATGGGATTTGCCATGATGATGATGATGATGATGAAGAAGGAATAAAGAACTGTGCGTGGGGGAAAAACACATTTTCAGGTAAAATTTTAATGAGGATGGAGAATCACTGAGGCCGACAAGAAGGTTCTTCCACGTGGTTCAGAACCTCGCAGTCACAATGTGTAATTTAGCACAGTGCGGCTTTCCGTGACTTGTAATCCTAAAAATAAGCTGAATTGTGCTCCTGGTGTTAGGAGCTGGCATAATCCCTGATATTCAGAGATTTCCAAATAAGTCAGGAACACGTCATGTTGGGATCAAGAGATATTAAAACATGTTCAAAGTCAGAGCACAAACTATTTTTCTGCAGCCCAGCATCCCCCACAATTCTGGAGGTCTGAGCTCTTCCCCTTGTCTCGGTAGCTCATGGAGGTGGATCCAAGTCTTGATGCTGCAAGTTCTGTACTTGCCTCTGCTCCCACTTGCTACCAGACTCTCTGCCTCCACAGCAGCATGTGGACAAGGATTTCGTTGCTTCCGACTGTTTTCTTCATTTCAGCAAATTATGGGCTATTTGGGTGGGAGCAATTGTGAGCAGTGTTCGCCCTCTCTAGCCCTTTTATCCTTCCTGGATTGGATTTAACCCATATGAGCCTCTGCTACAGAATATCCCTGCTGACTTCTCTGCACCTCCCAGGCAAGGGAGAGCAGCCTAAAAAGCAGCAAAGAAAATCTATGAGGTGCTCCATCTGTGAGAGAACCCTCGCGTGTTTGGCAGACAGTGAGTTGTACCCAGCCTGCACCAAGCCTTCTGTCCCTAGCTCTGTTAGGTACCAGGGCCATGAGTCAAATAGGCAAGCAAAGTTCCCTACCCACTGCAGCAGCCATGACTCCAACATGGAAAACATGGACCAGGAGTCTCTGAGCAGCACAGAGGCTCTAAAGACAAGGAGGACCCCAGTCAGCCAAGTCAGGGGGTAAATCCTAAGGAGTCCCTGGAGAACAGAGACTTGCGGGGCCACAAATCCACACACACACCCCACCATGTCATGAAGTGGGTCCTGAGTGCCCTGGGGAAAGAAACAGGGCTCATAAACAGCCCACTTTCTTCCCAATTCAACTGTGAGTTCTCTGGAATCCTGTTGCCTTCCTCCCTCCCACGGGAATGGGACCCATCAGAGGAGGATTCATTGAGAAATCTCTCCAGAGGGCTTCCAGCCCTAAGGAAGACTAGCCGCACAAGCCCTTACCAAAGTGGCAACAGAGCTCACACAATCTCAAAGAGTGCGAAAAAAATCAGAGAAAGGAAAAAACCAGAAGAAAAAGCACAACAAATCTAAGAGGTATGAATCCTCCTCCTCCTCTCCCTCCTCCACTACGGACGGTGCATTGTGGACTCTGAATCCATACAGGACTGGGAAAAACTCTGTAAAGCTTTTTTTTCCCCTGAGAAATTTGAGACCATGTGCAGCAAGGTTGTCTCCACAATTCAGATTCAACACGAACAGACCCCTGAGAGTAAGCCCTAGAGTAAATTCTCTCCCTTCAAATCATCCCCTGAGGTTGCGGTTCCCCTACACTCCTTCAAGTGGGCACACTTAGTGCCATCAGGAGAGAGAGTACAGACCGGCCTTCAGAGATTGGCGCTCTTTTCAGCTTTCCTTTTCGCAGTGATACCAGCTACGAGGCAGCAGACTCTCCAAAGGTAAGCCATGGAACAGAGGTTTGGTGGGGAAGTCCAGAGGGAACCCTGCCCCTCTCAAAGCCTCTTCCTGACAAAGACCGCATGGGCCTCCATCTAGAATTGAAGATAGGGGGCAGAATTTCCCATTTCCTGGAAGAGAGGGTTGCATTGTCCATGGATAAGTGGGTCAGGGAGATGGTGAGTCAGGGATACACCCTCAAATGACAGGCTCGGCCCTATCTATTCTTCATCTTGTCCCCTGTCTCCAACAACCCTGTGAAGTGCAATCTGATCTAAAATGAAAGGATCTCATCTTTTAGATACGGGAGTAGTAGAGAGAAGATTCTCAGGATTCCATTTCATCTTCTTCATTGTTCAGAAATGCAAAGAGTGAATCTGAACCATTCTCTGCCTCAGAAGATTCAACAAGTGGATGAAGAAAGCAAAGTTTTTAGATGGAGACCCTGGCCTCTATGGTGTTGTCCTTGTCACAGGGGATTTTATGACATCAGTGGATCTGGCAGATGCATACCTCCATATCCTCCTCATACCGCACCATCACAAATTTCTAAGGTTTGCTTACATCAGGAAGCAACATAGTACTGAATGTTCCCATTTGGTTTGCTCTTGGCCCTCAGGGTCTTTACAGAGACGTTGGTGGTAATCACAGCCAGACTCAGGTAGAGGGTATCCACCTGTATCCCTTCCCAGATGACATCTTGATCAGAGGTTCAATCCCGGCAACGGCCACATCCTTGATGCTGAATCTTCTGCCGGCACATGGATTTATTGTATATGTCAAGAAAAGTTCCTTGATTCTGTCCACCAAAATAAGTCACTTAGGAGTGGACATAGACACTTCAATAGCAAAGATCTATCCATTGCTAGCTCAGACTTTGGGTCCCAAACAGCTCAAGGCATCTGGAGCCCAGAGGAAAGGATTCACAGCATAAACCTCCTGGAGCTAAGAGTGGTCAAGCGGGTGCTATGATGTTCTAGTCCAGTCTAGAGAGGAAGCATATGCTGATTCAATCAGACAACATGAACAACCAAGGGTGAACAAGGAGCCCAGCACTGCGCATGAAGCAATAGAAATCATGCAGTGGACGGATCATTCTCCTATTCTTCAGAGTGAGTCAAATAAAAGAAGACCTGAACCGAAAAGTGAACTGGCTCAGCAGGTGCAAGGCCAGCAACAACTTCTGAGTGGTGCCTGAATCAACCAAACATTCAGCCTTCTTTCAACTGACCTATTAATGAACCATAAGAATGCAAAGAGACCAAAATACTTTGCCAGGGAGGTGGGCCCCTAGATCTGTGGAGACAGATGTCCTATTGCACAGATGGCTGCAGGGTCTCCTCTGCACGTTTCCACTCTTCCTATTATGAAAGACGATGGTCCAGAACATAAAGCGAAAGCAGGCAACAGTGATGCTGATAATTCCATATTGGTCAAGGAGACCCCATTTTTTCACAACCCTATTCTCTTCGAAAGCAACAGGACAGTCTCTTGTACGGTACTCTTCATCATCTGGACCCAAACCAGCTGAATCTAACAGCCTGGCTATTGAAAGGGAAGCACTAGTATCTCTGGGTCTGTCCTCCAAAGTATCAAGACTTCTTTCATATGTAAGAATATCAACACTAAAAGCGTACTCCTCTATTTTGGACCAGATTTGGTAGCTGATGCCTGGAACACAAGGCAAATCCCAGGAAACCAGGGTTTCTGGCTATTTTGGACTTTCTCCAAGAAGGCTTTGACAGAGGTCTCTAGCCCAGCACCATAGCACATCAGGTGTCTGCCTTTAGTGGTATGATGTTCACAGAATCCTTGGGTTCCCTGGCAGAGAAACCCCAGATAGCCAGATTTATTAGAGAAATCTGATTAGCCAAACTGGCAGTTGGGCCAGTTTTTTCCAAAATGGGACCCACTGCTCTCGCTGAGTCATCCCTTTGAACCACTGATGTTAGTGTCAGCATTCTGTTTGCCCACCTAAACTTACTTTTGGGTAGCCATCGTGTCTGCCAGGCGCTGGCAGCCTTACTATGCAGGAGCATTACTGTATGTTCCTCAAGGACAAGGTAGTGCTCAGAACTATTTATTCCTAAGGTGAACTCTTCCTCGCTTCTTCCTTCATTCTCTCCAAGACTACAACACCCCACGGAGAAGTGCTGACAGAACTTAGATATCATAAGAGCTGTGAAAATCTACCTCAAACATACAGAATCCATGAGAAGATTGGCACCCTATTCATATCTTTTCACCCAAAATGACAAGGACTCAGAGCGTCCAGGTACTCCATTGCTACATGGATTAGGCTATGCATTGTGGCGGTGAAAACGGCTTTGGAGATGCCGATACAAGAAGGCATCAAGGCACGCTCCCCTTATATATCTGCACAAGAGAGTAAGGGGGAGTAAGACCACCCCTTTTCTCTCTTGTCCAGGCTGCATCACGGGTTGCAGGGGTGGGAGAACAGCCTTCTCAAAGCTGCTACTCTCCTTCTTGCACCTTGGCTCATTCCCTCCCATCCCTGCCATAGTGTCGGCCTGCTGTTTTGTCCAGTGCCCCAGGGGATGCAATCTGCCCCAGGTAGAGGGCTGTTGCAAATTACTTCACCCTCCTCCAGGAGTGGGGGGAAACCAACTTTAACATATTGATCTGGAGACTTTGAACTCCCTTTTGGCACTGTGGTGTGAGACCCTATACAAGGAGCAAGGCACTGGAGAATCAAGGCCCACGATATTTAAGCAAGTGAACCTCCACCCATGGAGTCTCATTCTATTGTCTTTCCATGAGCAGAATTCTCTTCAGAATCAATGGGATTATCATGTGGAATGTCCCCTAATTAAGTGCAATCAAGAGAGCCATCCACAGATTGCCACAAGATATATAAAACAATTTGTGAGGCCTTCTGAGAGTAAGGAAATCCCACATTCCAGACATATAAACCCATACTCTTACACAAATAATCCCTACTCACAAATTGAGTTCCACTGAAGTCACTGTTATTCACCTCAATAAGGCATACTCCTATGAGATGAGGATTTTCAAGATCAGGCCCCTTATATG
This sequence comes from Chelonia mydas, assembly GCF_015237465.2. Classification (NCBI taxonomy): domain Eukaryota; kingdom Metazoa; phylum Chordata; order Testudines; family Cheloniidae; genus Chelonia; species Chelonia mydas. Next base: position 43,341,567 of record NC_057855.1, read on the forward strand.
ATTATGAAACACCTGAGTCAAAACTTCACATGTTATTAGTAGGCTATCTGAGAAAAGCAGGTGGTTCACTACCTACGCATTTCTAATATTAGTCTAAGATAGGTGTGTAAATCACAAACAAATCCTATGTAAAAAAATAAATAAATAAAAAAGCAGTATAAATAACAACTCTTCATACTTGCAAAACTAGTAGATTTTTTGTATGTGATTTCCAAAAAAGCTCCAAACAATTTTTCATCTCATCTCAATTTTTTTTTTCTTTGCTTGTGTTGGAGAAAACAGCTGGTAACTTCTGCAGGTGGAAATGTGCCATTTGGTACACAAAAAGGAAGTTTGTTTCACTGTGAAATTGTTCCTTTAATATCTGAGGTAAATTTCTGATTAGCAACTTCCAGAACATACTGTACTCACAGCTATAGCTGTGTCCGGTGATGAAATGTGATCTTATATCAGTGGTTTTCAACCTGTGGTCCATGGACTCCTAGAGGTCCACAGAAGGTGGTTATTATCATAGATCAGTGGTTTTCAGCCTGTGGTTTGCGGCTCCCTGGGGGTTTGCAGACTATCTAAGATTTCCAAAGAGGTCTGCACGTCCATTCAAATTTTTTAGGGGTCCACACATGAAAAAAGATTGAAAACCGCTGGCCCAGATCATTAGCAAAGTATTTAATTTTTCACATGTGCATACAGGCAAAACAAAAAATAGTTGGTTTGCACAGTTCTGTTTCAAAACTTCCTCTGTGTTTCCAAAGGTAGTAGAGTGCAGTTAAGTGTCAAAGTATTGGACTAGACTTCTCATTATGTCTTATTCCTGCTATTTTGTATTCTGACCGAGCAGTGGGTAACATGTTACTGTGCTGTATTTCACACTTCATTGTTGACCATATTAACATGTTTTTAATACTCTTTAATTCCTTAGTGAATATTAATGTATAGTATTCAGCATTATCTATCCTTTTTCATTTACTTGCTCAGTTCTTCTCCTTATAATTCAGCTGCTTCCCTTTGTCATGTGGTGTTATAATCAGAGGCAAATCCAGTTGTTTTAATAATCAGTTTATTATTCCTCCAGGCAAACTGCACTGCAGAGATTTGTCATTTGAGCCAAATATTAATATGCTTCTATAGCAATGATTAATTTAAACTTTTTATAGATTGCAAGAATTAAAAACCTATAATAAATCAGCAGAGGTTTATTATACTGACTGTAACCATTAGCTGCTTCAGTTTGTTTTATTTGTAAAGTATTTGCCACCATTTCTTTAAGTCATTATTTAAGGGCTTGATCCTAAATCAATGGATAAGAACCTATGAGTTGTATAACAGACCAGAGTGGATAAAAAATAATGGTTTTTAATGGAATTTTATTTAAATCAAATAATAATTATTATGTAATCCTTATTATTATAATTATTTAATGACATCAAGGACATCCTCCAAGGCAAGATCAGCAAAACAACTCATGCAAATCTTTTTAACTCAACCGTGCTTCCAGCAATGTTATATGGCAGCAAAACATGGTCGCTGACAAAGATTGAAGAACATCAACTGTCTGTCATACAAAGGGTGATGGAATGAACAGTTTTGGGCATTTCGCTCCACGATCACATCCCCAACGAAATAATTAGGCAGCAGTCTGGAGTGCAAGACTGTGTTGATTCCATCAAAAGTTTTGATAGAAACTAGGCAGGGAGGTTGGCTAACTAGGCTGCCTGATTTCCTGCCGGTCAGTAAGTGGGCTGCCTGGTTCCTCAGGCTCCCTGGCTTCCCAATTCTCCATCTGGTGGACTCCTGCTCTCCCTGGCTAGCCAGGTCCCCAGCTGCCAGACTTCCCAGGTTGCTCACCTGGCAGGCAGGTGGTTGGGTTTTGTTGCTGCCCAGATAAATTGCTGCCTGTCTTGCCTCCTGCCCAGAATTTTTTTTTTAAATCTGTTCCATGGAAAAATTCACATTTCTGACCCTTTGTTCCAACTCAGAAAATACCCACCTTCCGAATTGTGAAATTTTCCACAGAATGGATATTCCAATTCATGTACAACTCAATAAGTGTAGGACCAAGGACCACTCCTTGTGGGACCCCATAGTAATGATTCCCCAGTTTGTGATCTGTCAGTTAGCCAGTTTGTGATCCAGTTAATTTGTGCCATACTGATTTTATATTGTTCCAGTTTCTGTATCAAAATGTCATGCAGTACCAAGTTAATGCTGTACAGAAGTCTGGTACTTCAGCACTATTACCTTAATGAATCAAACTTGTAGTCTCATAAAAATATCAAGTTAGTTTGACAAGATCTACTTTCCATAAACCCATGTTATCTGGCATTAATTATATTACCATATCTTAATTCTTTGTTAATGAAGCCCTATATCAGCCATTCCTTCATTGTGCCCAGGATATCCATAAGGTTGACAGGCCGATAATTACTCTGGTCATCTCATTTATCCTTTTAAAATATTAGCACAATGTTAGCTGTTTTCCAATCTCAGGAACATCTCCAGTTTTTCGTAACTTTTTAAAGATCAGCGTTAATGATCCAGAGGGCTTCTTGGCCAGCTCTTTTAGAACTCTGGGATGCAAGTTATCTGGACCCACTGATTTAGCAGTGTGTACCTTTAATAGCTTGCGTTTAACATCTGAGAGTTACTTTTGGAACATCATCGTATGTTATGAGTACATCGTCTGGCTTTTTCCCAAATACAGAGCAGAAATATTTATGTAACACATCTGCCTTTTCTGTATTAGTATTGACAATTCTACCATTTCCACCTAGTAATGGACATCTAGACATGCACGTACATACACACAAGCAATTGGTGTGAATGTGACAAGAGAACACCGAATGTAAATTTTCCTAGACAGACAGACAGTATGACATTCTCTCTCTCTCTCTCTCTAAGAATCCAACTGTTTTCAAATCTGGGATTCACTTATGTGGCCAACCTAATATTCCTCTTTGTCCAAATGAGAATAGAAAAAGATGCTAAATATTTCCTTAAGCCTGGTTATTATCACCTATCTCTCTCTGGCCAAATTTTTCCATTTCCCAGTCCCTGCTCTGTCTGAGAGAATCAAAGTCTCAATTATTTGTTCATGCTCATTTCCTGTTTGAGATCTTGTTCTTCCAGCCTGGAATGAGAAACAATACCAAGTTACTTATGTGACTGGTCCCATATCTTGAATAGCAAATAATGATACGTTACTGTGCATATTCATAGGATACATTTGTTCATAGAAATGGTTCACCAATCAACTTCAGCTTTGGACAGATCATGGCCTGAGCACAGATAATTTGCAAACAGAAAAAAGGACAAAATTTACCAAACACAGTAGTTGTTGTGAATTGTTTTCCCATTTCTGAGTATGTCAAAAAGAGTGATTGCAAAAAGAATGCATTTTTTTTCTGAAATAATGAAGGCTTCTCTCTACCTCCAATTTCTAAAGACTCACTTTATTTCCTCTTTATATTAGTCTCAAGATGTCCAAAAGAGGCCAGGCAAGTGTAAAATATGCCCACAATAATTACTCTAAATTACATTGCCACAGATGTCACAGGAGTTCCTACTGGTTTGCTTAAAAATCCATTCCCCAGGTTCTTTACTATGTTGGGAAAAAAAGAAGGGGGGTTAGGTTTGTTTAGGGTTTTCTTCAGTTAGGGGGTGCTAGGCGTGGGAAGGAGAGGGAGTTTGATGTTTGAAAATTTAGGTTAAGAGGTAATTGTAATAGATATTGATTTCTATATTAGTGTTCTTGCTCCTTATATTGTATTTTCTGCTGCCATCTGCTAAAACAGAATGGAATTTTTCATTTTATTGACTAACACTGATTTGAAATCCTGTATTCCTGCACTCTCTGGATCTCTGAAATTATTATAAGCTTACAGGGGAAAGGAAGGTTCAGAACAACATAGATCTTGTGAGCTGTGTATTTTTAAAGTAATATATGTCAATTATTAGACATGTAGAATGACTTGAGGAAAAAGTAGGGGCTCTTGAACATGAAGCTCTGAAGTTACCTGTGGGAGATAAAGTTTCACTAATTATGTTGCAGGCATCCCAGGCTTCCTCAGAGGACACTCCTTATTTTAAAAGAAAATAAATAAATACCTACAGTATTCTGCACTCATGGTCAAAACAGTACGGGTGGGATTTTCAGAAGTACTCAGCACTGGTGTAACTCTGCCCCTACTGAAGTCAATGGGAGTTTTACTCTCTGCATCATCTCACCCACTAGCACAAATTCAGCTACCATCCCTGTACTGACTCACAGATCTATCTCTGTACTCAAGATCTGTCTCCTTCTGCCCAAACTAAAATTCTGGCCTGTCTCTCTGACATCTCATCATGGATGTCACCTCACCAGGTCAAGCTCAGCATAGCTAAAACAGAGCTCTTAATCTTTCCTCCCAAAGCCTCCCCTACACCACCCTTCCTGATCACTGTGGAAAACATCACCATCCGGCCAATCACTCAGGCCCATAACCTGGGTGTCACCTTCAACTCAGACTTCTCTCAAGGTCCTCAAATCCAGGCTATGTCTAAATCTTGGCAGATTCTTTCTGCATATTAACCTAAGATATGGCCTTTTCTATCCATCTATCTAGCTAAAACTCTCATTCAGGCTGTCCTCATCTTGCCTCTATAATATCCTTCTCTCTGGCCTTGACAAATGCAAACTTGCCCAGCTCATGACTACTCAGAATGCTGCTGCAAAGATCTTTCTCCTAGCTCGTCACTTTGATCATCACCTATCTCTTTCCATCCCTCCACTGGCTGCCCCTTCTCTTATCAAACATAAGTTACTTCTCTTCACATTCACAGTCTATCCCCTCCCCGCCTATCATCTCCCATTCACTACTGAAGTGCCGACTCCCACCTTCAGTTGACCCATGGTGCCAGCCTCCATTGCCCACTTGTTAAATTTTCAAGTAAGCACCGTCATGCTTTCTCCCATGCATAGGTGCTAGAAATAGGGGTGCTGGGGTGCAGCACTAGGTAGGGTTTCCAGGTGTCCATTTTTCAACCAGAACACCTGGTCGAAAAAGGATCCTGGTGGCTCCAGTCAGCGCTGCTGACCAGGCTGTTAAAAGTCCAATTGGCGCAGGGCTGGCAGGCTTCCTACTCAGCTACATATGGCTCCCCGGAAGTGGCAACATGTCTCTCACCTTCTAGGCGGATGGATGGCTGGGGGGCTCCATGTGCTGCCCCCGCTCTGAGCACCAGCTTTGCAGTGCTCATTGACCGGGAACTGCGGCCAATGGGAGCAGAAGCAGTGAGTACGCACCGCGCAGAACTGCCTGGCTGCCCCTACACCTAGGAGATGAGGGACATGTTACTGCTTCTGGGGAGCCCCCCCTCCCCAAAGGTAAGTGCCACCCAGAGCCTGCATCCTCTCTCGTGCCCCAACCCCCTGCCGAAGCCCGCATCCTGCACTCCCACCTGCACCCCAACACCCTGCCCAGCTTGGAGCTCCCTCCCACACCCTGAATCTCTCTTTTCTGGCCCCACCCCAGAACCCACACCCCCAGCCCTGAGCCTGCACCCTCTCTCGTGCCCCAACCCCCTGCTTCAGCCCAGAGCACCCTCCCAACACTGAACCCTTTGGCTCCAGCCATAGCCCAGAGCCCCCTCCTGCACCCCAACCCTCTACCCTAGACTGGTGAGCAAGTGAGTGAGGATGGGGGAGAGCGAGCGACAGAGGAAGGGGAGATGCAGTGAGCAGGGGTGGGGCCTTAGAAAAGAGGCAGGGGAGGGGCAAGAGTGTTTGGTTTTGTGTGATTAGAAAGTTGGCAACCTTAGCACTAGTGTTGCCAGGTGTCTGTTTTTTTACCGGAATGCCCAGTTGAAAAGGGACCCTGGCGGCTCCGCTCAGCACCACTGACTGGGCCATTAAAAGTCCGGTCGATGGTGCAGTGGGGCTAAGGCAGGCTCCCTGCCTGCCCTGGCTCCGCACGGCTTCCAGAAGCAGCGACATGTCCCTGCCACCTCTAAGGTGCAGGGGCGGCCAGGGAGGCTCTGCGCACTGCTCCCGCCCCGAGCACCAGCTCCGCAGTTCCCATTGGCTGGGCACTACAGCCAATGCAGGCGAGGGCAGTGTGCAGAGCCTCCCTGGCCGCCCCTCTGCCTAGGAGCCAGAGGACATGTCGCTGCTTCCGGGAGCTGCCTCAGGTAAGCACTGCCCGGAGCCTGCCCTGAGCCCCCTCCTGCACCCCAACTCCCTCCCAGAGCCCATACCTCACACCCTCTCCCACACTCCCTCCCGCACTCCAGCTCCCTGCCCCAGCCCAGAGCCCCCTCCTACACTCTGAACCCCTCATCCCCATCCCCAAACCCCTTTCTGCACCCCAAACCCCTCATCCCTGGCCCCACCTCAGAGCCCACACCCTCAGCCAGAGCCCTCCCACACCTCTGCCCCAGCCCAGTGAAAAATGAGCACGTGAGCAAGGGTCGGGGAGAGTGAGCAATGGAGGGAGGGGAATGGAGTGAGTGGGGGCAGTGGCGGGCCCCAGAGAAGGGGTGGGGCAGGGCAAGGGTGTTCAGTTTTCTGAAATCAGAAAGTTGGCAACCCTATGCAGCAACACCCCCTAGCTTGAAGTGCTTTCCATCATATACAGGATCTACAGTTTGGTTCAAAGTCTCTCAGCACCCCCTACTATACAAATTGCTCCAGCACCCTGCTCCTGTGCTGCCCCTCATGCTAGGGAGGAGCTCCCCATAAACATCCACAAAGCTACTTCATTCTCCTCCTTCAAATTCCTCCTTAAAATTCACCTTTGCTGTGATGCCTGCCAAACACTTGACAGTTAGGCCACTGGTGCTCTGATATCCCTGCCTATTATGCTGACCAATATTGTCTCATTGTTTCCTTGTGCTCCCCTCTGTAAGTCTTTATCCATGTGTTGTCTCTTCCCTAATAATTAGATTGTAAACTGTCTGGGATGGAACTATCTTTTTGTGATTCTACAGTGTCGAGCACAATGGCCCATGATTCAGATTGCTGGGTGCTATGGTTATACAAATGATTAATAATAATAATGGACAATGCTCAGTGCTTTTGAAAATCCCACACTACATCTGTCTCGTTTTTCTTGTTTTCTTTCCTTTTAGTTCCTTCGTTCTGTTCTGCCTCCTTCTTCTCCCTCTTTTTTTCTTTTATCTCTGTTTCATTTCCTTTTTCTCTGCCCTTTTTTCAGTGTATGTAAGTTAAGACGCATGGACGGGAATGATCAGCAGAAGCACTTTCTGCAGAGAAGCAGATTTTAAAAAAGAAAGAGAAACAAAATGCAAACAGTAGCCCTTGAGCTTTTAGAATCTGCTTGAGGTGTAACTCAGGATATGTCTTCTCTGCAATTAAAAACCTACAGCTGGCCCATGCCAGCTGACTCGGGCTTGCAGGGCTTGGGCTAAGGGGCTGTTTGACTGCAGTGTAGACATTCGGGCTTGGGCCAGAGCCCGGGCTCCAGGACCCTATGAGGTAGGAAGGTTCCAGAGATTGGGCTGCAGCCTGGCCAAAATATCTACAATGCAATTAAACAGCCCCTTAGCCCAAAGCCCACGACCCCGAGGCACTGGCGTAGACCAGCCAAGGGTGTCTAACTGTAGTGTAGACATACCCTTTGTAGTCTAAGCATCAGGTTTGAAATGTTTAGGCTTCCTGGATTCACACGTTCGAATCTGGTCAGGGCAGCTAAGTTCTTTAACGTGACAGTAGCTAAACTGAGATCAGTGTAGTTTACTGGGTTTTTCCAACCACAACCTTACGAAATGAAGCTCTTTGATTTTTAAGTTCCTGTAATGCATTTTGTAAAAGTAGGTGTTTACACGCATAAGCGTCCTTTTCTTCCTGTCACTGTTACGCAGCAACCTGTGTGTTGGTTGGCTTCTTCCCTCCATCCCGGAGGCTGCACTTGTCCATTGGTGCTGTACATGTGTCATTGGTAAAATACTTGGAGGTGAAAGAGGCGCTATATAAATGTGCATTATTGCTGTATACTCTACAAAACTGGGATATGCTGAATGGAGGTGACCTCTTTATTGGATTTTTTTCTAGAAAACTGTATTAGCCTAATGGTAGTGAATGATAATGACTGCTAATTAGCATAAATTCAGTTTAATAACAACAATTTAGCTAGTGCCAAATAGTTAAGTGGTGTTAAACAGAAGTTAAATTCTAAGAGTTGGTCTTTTAATGCATAAGTTGCCCAGTAAAATATAAGGGGAATATTTTCCTGGATAGTCAGGCAGCCTGTCAAGAGCAGCTAGCTTTTGATGACCTCTGTTAAGGTAAATCAGGTCCCAGTATGCAACAATCTAAATACTTGTTGTTCGTGAATCTTACTCATTGCATTTGTAGTATTATTCCTTCTTTTTCTTTAAATAATTGTTTTGAAAAAGAGCACAGAAATTCCATGCAAAACATAGTGTTTATATGACATGAAAACTGAGAAATCAAGCACTGAAAAGTCAGAAACGCTCAAACCACAAACTTAAACCTGCCTCTTGTGTTTGTGCTTTAAAATATAACCGAAATAAACTGATTTTCTTCACAGTAGCTTTGTTTTATTGATCTCATTGAGGATTAAAAATCAAGCAAAGTCTCAATAATGCATATCATGCACCATTTGTACTGTACATAAGATTAGATGAGAAACTCTAGTTCATAGTGAATTAATTGACAAAGAATGTATAAAATATAAAGAGAGAGAACAATTTACAGCAAAAGCACAAAAAGGAAGAGTTAAGGTTGAGCTTTCCACCTTGACTCTGACTTCCCTGATTTTTGAAGATTTGATTTCTCAAGCTTAATGTTGCATTATTGCTATTTATTGGGTGGAATTAATTAATAAGATGAAATGTGTCAGTTTTTTCTTCAGTATTATGTGTAGTGAGATTGGTTAATAAGATTTGTTCTTCATTGTTGAAGACTGGCTTTGGGGGTATTTTATTATTCACAGGTGGAATATAAACTAACAAGTTTGCCAAGTTTGCTCCCGCATCTGAACTATCCATACACTCAGGGACATACGGTATGTCACGCTGACATTATGCTCCGTATGAGTATGCTCCTGGACACAGATGTTATGAAAGACAGTAACCAATAGGAAAACAAACAGATAACTGATTCAGCCTAAAATACAGAGCAAAGAGGTTCAAAGTGGTCATATTCCATGGGTAATCTTGCACCTGGCTCCAAGGAAATCCCGAAAGTAAGGGCCAGATTCTCAGCTGGTGTAAATGAGCATAACTTTTTAGAAATCAGTGGAGCTATGTCAATTTACAGCAATTCAGATTCTGGCCTAAATTTCCAAGTGGCTGTTTTTTCTTTCCTCATTTCACAATCTGACATTAGGATTAATAAGGATTTAGTAGACAACAAAGGCTTCTTCACATGAATTTCATTCTGCTAGGTCACTAAAAGGTTAATTGTTACATTCCAGTGGAAGTCACTATAATCTATCAAATGGCAAAAAAGTACATTAACACAGTCATCCCCTTGCAGAACATTGATTTAAGCAAAACTCAAACTTCTGAAACTCCAGAATGTACAGTTAAGGTTGCATGGGCAACCTTAACTCTGCCATCTTTCACCAGTACCCCAATACACCCTGACCACACAAACCTTTACACTGCCAACCCCACAGTTGCTGAAATATACAAGTTCTTCACCTGCTTTTACAACTCATTCACTCTGCCACAGGATTCCATCTTAACTATTAAAGATAAAGTAACTTTCTATTGCCATTACTTCCCCCCTCCTGTAACCCGACTTTCCATGCAGTGCCTAGAGCGAAAGACAACTGTGTTACAGTGGAATAGTGTTGGGGTACAGGATGGTTGGAGTACCTTGGCAGAGCTGGGGGTGTACAGTGGTTGGGGTGCACTGGCAGAGCTGTGGAGTGCATGAGGGTTGGGGTACATTTGCAGTGCTGGGAGTGCAGAGGGGTTGGAGTACCCTGGCAGAGCTCAGTGTGTAGGGTTGGGTGTAGGAAGCTTGGGGAGCATTGGCAGAGCTGTGGCATGCATGGGAGTTGGGATGCTCTGGCAGAGCTGAGGCTGCAGGGTGGTTGGGGTGCAGGGGGTTGGGGTACTCTGGCAGAGCTCAGTATGCAGGGTCGGGTACAGGGTTGGGGTGGAGGAAGGTTCTAGTGCAGGGGGTTAGGTTCAGGGTTAGGGTACATTTTGAGAGCTGGGGATGCCAAGGGGTTGGGGAGCACTGACAGTGCTGTGGAGTGCATGGGTGTTGGGATGTTCCAGCGGAGCTGAGGCTGCAGGGTGCTTGGGGTGCACTGGCAGAGCTGGGGAGTGCAATGCCTCCCTCACCTGAGCCCCTAACCTCTCTTGCGTCCCCTACTATCCCCCTCCCCTAAACCCTTCTCCCCTCACTGCAGCCCCACCCCCCTTTTCCCCTCTTTGCCCCTTCCTCCGCCCATTATACTCATCCTCTTCTGTGAAACATTCATGACTAATTTTTCCCAAAAAATACTTGGATTACATTTCCCCCAAAATAAAATTTCCACCCATGACTCACAAATTGTAGCAACCTTCAGCTTCTCAGTCCAAAATCCTTCTGTTTTAGGTGGAGGATTGTGATGCTCTTATCCCTTGTTATGATAATTGAAGGGTGAGTTCACAGCCATCAGTCTCAAGAAGGTCTGTGATTCATCCAGTCATTCGTACCTCTCAGTGTAACAGTACAAAGCAGCAGAAAGAAACTGTTTTTGGAGGGGCTGTAACTTGGGAACTTCTTGGTCAAATGACCTCAAATTGGATCATGAGTGCAACCCTATACTCCCCATGAGGCATATCAAATTCCACAACAATCCAATTAATGGTTTGGATTTCGTAGTATAAGAATGGCCATACTGGCTCAGACCAAAGGTCCATCTAGCCCAGTATCCTGTCTTCCAACAGTGGCCAATGCCATGTGCCCCAGAGGGAATGAACAGAACAGGTAATCAAGTGATTCATCCCCTGTTGCCCATTCCCAGCATCTAGCAGACAGAGGCTAGGGACACATCAGAGCACTTATACCAATCATTCTTTAAAGCATGTAAAATGGCAGGAAGGGAAACCCTCTAGCCATTTTTCTGTATTGGCAAATGTGCAGTGTAAACATGTACATTTTCTTTAATACTGTTCTCAGTTTGGGTCCCCAAATATTTAGTGGGTGCTGTGCACAATCTTGGATAAAACTTGACAGATTGAGACCATTTGGACCCAAAACACATCAATAGTTTGATCTCTAGCTCTGCGGGGGAAAAAATTAAATAGAAACTTTTTTTAAAATAGCTATTTTTTCAGGGCTTATATCTCCAGAAGGCCTGGCTCAGATGGCTCCATATTTGGGTCACTAACCCTATGCTGCACCCTCCTGAGGCAAATTTCTAAGAAATCCCACTAAGCATGTTGATTTTAGAGGTCTTAGAAAAGTTGACTTGTAAACAGATTTCGTGATGCAACCTTAATTATAATGGCAACCGAGAGTACTTACACACCAACCATTCATGTAGTATCTCTTTGCCTCATAATCTTTCAGTATTTTTATCCTCAGAGCACCCCTCTGAGGTAGGGCAGTACTGATGGCTCCATTGCACAGATGGGGAACCAAGGCACAAAGTAGGGTGACCAGATGTCCCGATTTTATAGGGACAGTCCCAATATTTGAGGCTTTTTCTTATATAGAAGCCTATTACCCTCCCACTCCCTGTCCCAATTTTTCGCACTTGCTGTCTGGACACCCTTGCACAAAGAGACTAAGTGGTTTGCTACACAGTGGAGCAGGGAATTGAACCCAGGACGCCTAAATCCCAGGCTAGCACAATAAGCACCCTGGACCATCCTTCCTCCTGGAAGGTAATCTTGTGTGTGCTGTTGTGAAAGAAACACAGTAGAAAAGAGGCTGTGTTGCTGCTGAACTTTATTTTTGTTTTATGTAGATGCTCCTGCAATAGAATACACGGTTAGAATGTGCATCAGCCCACTCATAATGGAACCATTATTCTGTCGTCAGAGTTCTGAATTGCAGCTAATAGATTTTCATTTTGTTTTCACCATAAAGTCATATTTGATACATGCGGAAATGTGCACATTTCAAGTACATCATTTTTTAAATGTGTGATTTAAATAAGTTTTGCGTAAGGACCTTTGAAAAAAAAGAGAAGACCATATAATCAACAGTTACTGGAGTTAGGTGGTAAACTAAAAGCATCCAAGTACATTAGTACACTTTTTAGGAATCTGCTTAAGAGTTAATTTTATATGATGTCAAAGAAAATCATTAAATGTTTCTTTATATGTATACATATGTGTGTGGAAGTATGTGCGTATATCTATGTATAGAACAGGGAGAACATTTTAAAGCTCAGGCTATTTAATTATTTTTAATGTCTTCTGTGTTATTTTAAAGAATGGCTTAAATGAATCTATATTAATCTAATGAATCTTCTATTATTGCACCCAGGCAGAATCCCATTATAGAACTTGGATATCTAGGGCTTTTTGGACAACTGCATAAAGATTCATTTTATCTCTAGTTTATTCTAATTTCCTTCTGTTTTAAGGTGAAAGAATGATATTCTTTATTGGTGGATGGACTAATAGTAGCGTAGATCATACAACTATTGCCTGGGTTATCCTTTGCAGCATAACATACATTTTTTTTCAAACAATGTGGCAGGGGGGAAGTCAGTGATTGTGTGAAATTTTTAAGCTAAACCAACCTTTTTATAAATAATATTTCAGGGACTTTTAGGCTGATGTTTTCAAACTTGGATGCCTAAGTAGGACACCTGAATCCATATTTATAGCCAGATTTTTAAAGGTATTTAGATGATCAGTGGAATTTTCAAATGCACCCAGGCATCTAAAGCATTTGTGCAATCCCACTACTATGTTCCTATCTGCATCGTAGGCGCCTAGGGTATGACTACACAGGAAAGAAAACCCCGCAGCTGGCCTGTGTCAGCCAACTCAGGCTTGTGGGGCTTGGGCTGAGGGGCTGTTTCATTGTTGTGTAGACTTCCGGGCTTGGGCTGGAGCCCTGGGACCCTCCCACTTTGCAGGGTCCCAGAACTCAAGCTCCAGCCCAAGCTTGGAATTCTACACAGCAATGAAACAGCCCCACAGCCCAAGTTGGCTGGTGTGGTACATGAAGGGAAGGGTAGCTCTCTTTTATGGACACCCAGCCAGCCAGTTAGCTATAAAATCCCTCTTAGTAGCTGTCTCTACTTGCTTTACCTGTAAAGTGTTCAAAAGTCTCACTGCAGCCATAGGTAAAAGGAAGTGAGTGGGCACCTGGCCAACGGAGCCAATGGGAAGGCTAGAACTTTTTAAAATTGAAACAAGACTCCCCTTTTGTCTGTCTGTGTTGTTCTCCCGGAGAGAAGGGGCAGAGCAGCAATGCTGTAAGAAGCTTTGGGCCAGGTATGAAAAACCATCAGATCATACCTAGAAACTCCTCATTTAAAACCCCAGATATGTAAGTGGATCAGGAAATGTCTAGGAAGACATGATTAGGTTTATTTCTTTTATTTCTTTATGGCTTGTGTATTCCTCTGTGCTAACCCCAGGTGCTTTTGTTTTGCTTGTAACCTTAAAGCTGGACCTCAAGAAAGTTATTCTTGATGCTTAATCCTTGTAAGTGTTTGTTGTTGTTTTTTTAAATCTAGCAATAGCCTGGGTTTCCAGGTGTATATTCTTTCTTTCTCGGGCCGCGGCTCAATCTCAGGCTGAAGAGCTCCCTCCACAAGGAGCAGATTCAGTTTCAGTTCCTGTTTTTTCCAGGGTCTACACGTCAGCTGCTGACAGAAGGTACACTTCTATGGCCCTCGCTGAGGCAACAGACACAGTGGGAATGCCTGTCCCTTAGTGGAATGGCCTCCCTGCAGGAGAGGCACCTCTTAAACCCAGGAGAACCAGGCATGCCCCTTACTGGGGACAATCCCCAGAATAGGGGGGGAAAGGGTTAAAGACCTTTTTTAAAAAAAAACAGGGCAAGAAAAACACAAAGGAATCTCTGAGACTAAGAAAAGAACAAAAGCACTAAAAACAGCTAAGAATGCATTTCTAAAGAAGTAAAGTATCCATGAAGGGACTGCTAATCACTATCTCTAGCCAGGGGCAGTTAAGAAGAAACAGAGTGGTTTGCGGGCCCAGCACTAATTAGCCTCAAGGCAGAGCATAAAGAGGGGAGAGCACATGTGTGGGCCAAACAGACACTGCTACCAAAGATCTCTGATCAGAAGCACAGGGATGCATGTACACCTACAATGGAGTACCCACAGGGACATGACTCGAAGAAGAATCTCAGTGTGCTCAGCCATAGGGCAGTTTGAATGGTGGTGCTACCCTGGAGCCATGGATCCTGGAAGTCCTAGGGTCTCCTACACAGTTCACGTGTGAAGCTGACCCAAAGCCACAGACTCTGGAAGATCACCGAAACTTGCCTGTGGTTTGCTGAAAGTTTGTTGAACAGGTATATTTTCATGAAAGATTGTCACAAAAATCCCTGACTGTGCCATTCGTGTGGACATCACTTGGCTTTGGACCCAGCCCTTTATGTTGCTGCAAGATGGAATTATCTGGTACCAGGTACTTGAGCAAGCTTCCTTTTCAGAAAAGGGCACCCCCTCTTTGCCCCATCAAATCACAGAAATGCCAGGTTGGGAGGGACCTTGAGAGGTCACCTAGCCAAGCCCTCTACAAGGAAGGACCACATATACCTATCCTTATAGTTAGAAAGATTTTCCTAATATCAAACCTAAATCTCCCTTGCTGCAAATTAAGCCCATTATTTCTTGTCCTATCTTCAGTAGACATGGAGAACACTGTCTTTGTAACAGCCCTTCACATATTTGAAAACTGTCACCAGGTCCCCGCCCCAGTCATCTTTTCTCAAGGCTAAACATATCCAGTTTTTTAAACATTTCCTCATAGGTCAGGTTTTGTAAACCTCTTATCATTTTTGTTGCTCTCCTCTAGTTTGTCCACGTCTTTCTTAAAGTGTGGATCCTAAAACTGAACACAATTACCTCCTGTGTCTTAAGTACAACACTCCTGTTAATACACCTCAGAATGATATTAGCCTTTTTAGCAACAGGATCACATTGTTGGCTCATGTTCAATTTGTGATCCACTGTAACCCCGAGATCCTTTCCAGCAGAACTGTCACCTAGCCAGTTATTCCCCATTTTGTAGTTATGCATTTTATTTTTGCTTCCAAAGTGCAGTACTGTGCACTTGTCTTTACTGAATTCCATCTTGTTGATTTCAGCTCAATTCTACAAAGCATCGAGGTTTCTAATTGTGTCTGCCAAAGTGCTTGCAACCCCTCCCAGCTTGGTGTCATCTGCAAATCTTATAAGCATACCGTCCATTCCATTATCCAAGTCATTAATGAAAATATTGACTAGTACTGAACCCAGGACAGACCTCTGCAGGACCCCACTAGATACATCCTCCCTGTTGGGCAGCAAATCACTGATAACTACTTTGAATATAGTTTTGTAATTCAAGCAAGAAATGCATCCGATGAAGTGAGCTGTAGCTCACAAAAGCTTATGCTCAAATAAATTGGTTAGTCTCTAAGGTGCCACAAGTACTCCTTTTCTTTCAGTGTAGTCAGTTGGAGTTGCAGGAACTTAGCAACTGTCAGGATCAGGCCCCTTCTCTGCGGAGGGGAATGCCCCTGAAACATCAGCAACATGTCACCCTTTTTTGTCAGTCTCTACTGACCTAGGAAGCAGGAGTTCAGAGTTCACTCAGAAACCTGACAGAATAAGCAGATGCTGACTGACCAGACTGTTTTAGGAAATAGATAGGTTGTTAAGCCCATGATAGCAATAGTGAAGAATACATTTCGCCTAGAAGACAAAAAAGCCATTGTTGCTTATTTATGTAACCTATATTAAAATAGAAATGTAGCCTCAGTTGAAAAGAATCTACTGAAAACACCCACCACAATTTCTTTATCATTTATCTTCAGTCTAAATGCATTCTTCTGCATTCAGCTGCATTGCACAGTGGGAACTAATTTTCCGTTACTGTAAAAGCCTTCAGATAAGGAAAAGTTCTCAGATTCATAGCGCTGTCTTTGTCTTGGTATTTTGGAAAGGACTATCTTGTGTACGTCTCACTGTGGTAAAATACTAGACAGAATGGCTTACTAAAGATTAATTGCATTCTTCTTGACGGCGGGTTCTTCACCAAATGTGTTTTTCCCATCATTTTGTCTTGCTGAAATGACAGTATTCTGATAAACATACAGACTTTGTATAATTCATCAAATTTAAATAAACATTGTCTCAAACTTCTAATTCCCTCTTCTTAACCCCAGTGGCATGTTCCAAAATAATAACTTCTGGCATATGGAAACACAAGACCAAGTTTTTTGCTACACTAAGCTTTAATGAAGTCCCTCTGCACATTTATATACAAACTTTTAAACAAACACAGCGTATCTGAGTTTTCTAGTCTGAGGTCATATTATTGTAGGACCACAGCTCACAGTTTACATAATCTGCTAGTTTATCAAAGTATGTGACAGCGACTAATTTTGTTTTACATGGCTGGGAGAAGTCGAGGTGGGGTAAAGTCAGCTGGAGAAGAAGGCATAGGGACGGGGATACAGTCTATACTGGCAGTCAGGAGGTGGGGAGGGGAGATGGAGTAGCCTGGGAAAGGTGCAGCTCGAAAGCTTGGGGAAGGGGAAAGGCCAGATAGGGGAGACAGTCTGAAAGCAGGGTTGTGTGTGTGCAAGTGCGCACATTCACATGCTACTACGCAATAGCATGAGCCTGGGGAGAGAGCTGGATGCTGTGGAAAAGGACGAGGAGCAGAGAGAGAGAACCATGGGAAAGCACAGGGAGGCTGCACTGGAGAGAGTGGAGACGCAGAAGAGAAAAGCAGGGAGGAGCAAAAAAAAGACAATTAGCCAAGTGAGAGAAAGGGGCAGCTAACAATAAGGCAGCTATCATCAAAGGGTGACAGCAACATTTCAGCCTTTTGATCTAATAAGCAGCAAGGCAATCAAAGGAGTTTTAAGAGAGGCTTACTCGCTAGGGGTGTGATTCCCTGCTTGTGTACACATACTCATGCTAGCTCTCACTGAGCTAGCGCAAGTACAAATGGCAGTGTAGTCGCTGGTAGGTACATTCGATGAGAGCTAGCATGAGTATGTGCACACAAGCAGGAGAATCACACCCCTAGCTCATAGCGCAGAGTTAGTCTAAAAGAATCACAGTGGAACAGATAGAAATAGGCCAAGGGCTGATACAGAAACACAGTGGTCTGTTTTTCAGATATGCTGAGCATCTGCATTGAGAATGAAACTCAGCCCACTGCAGAGGGTCAGGAAAAGCCTCAGGCACCACTTAAGTCTCACTTAAGCCCTGTTCTGAGGGCCTGAGTGGCACATGGGCCTGAGTGGCACATAGCCCTGGTGTTTGTCTGTGCACCCTAACCCTGCCAGAGGTCTCCTGTGGAGGGAGCTGCGGGTGCTTAGCACCTCTAGAAATCAGGCTGATTATTTAGGGCCAGATTTTTAAAGCTACCTAAGGTTATATTTACACAGCAACATAAAACCTAGGACTTGCCCATGTCAGCTGTCAAGGCTGAATCCCCATTCTGGCACTTCAAGTGCAGAAGGTGGGGGCCCGCAAAGATTCTAAAAAATAAAAAATGGCCACTCCAGGCTTGTATTAAACTCCCAAGGTTACAGCGTTTCTCTGACCTTGGCTTGGTAAATGCTGCCAGCACCCAAGTGCAAAACCCCTTTGAGAACCCAGGAAGGCATACTTGGGAATTCCTTCCTGTGAGGTGCCCTCAAGCCCTTTCTCACACACACCCCACTCTGGAGAAGAGCTGAGAAAGAAAAACAAAGGAAATCAGCTGTTGCCACCAGCTAATTAAACAACATGTACACAAACCTCTTAGGACACAGTCTCCAAGGCGACATTAGTCATTTCCGTCGCTTTCCACCTCCAAGGACTGTGAACTGAGGAAGAAATCTTGGGATTTCCCATGTAAGACCTCTAAGAAGAGAGATTTGAGCCCTCACAGTGAGCCCCAAACCAGCCAGAGGAAATACCTGCCACGTTTGGTCTCCTCAGTACCAATGGTACAAAGGTGTCTAAGCACGGTGCCCACAGGTTACATGGGCCCTCTGCAGCAGACACGCTGGTAAGCCTACGGACCCTATTGGCACAGGCAGTGAAGCACTGCTACTGCAGGTCAGGGAAGGAGCATAGACCATACCACCTCTGGGCAGATGGCACTGGTATGGATGCCCCCGGCAAAATATTGAAATTTTCCACCAACTGGAAATTCCATAAATCTTGAAATTTTCCACAAACCAGAAATTCCAAGTATCAGACAGCTTTAAACAGGAATCCTTTCACTGACTTCAGTGGTCTTTGATCATGCCCAAAGTGAATAAAAGTTGAGCAACATAAAGCTGCTCATGGCTTCTTTTCCTCTCCAAATAAAAAAAAATAGACTAACATTTGGAACAAATAAATCTAAATGCCTTTTATTTTTGAGTAACAGTCACTTTGCATAGTAAAAAAGTTTATTCTTATGTGTGCAAACAGTTGAGATTGAAGGATGTTAATACTGCCAGTCTCCTGCCCTTCTGGGAGACTGAACTTTCTGTGTGTGTCCATAGACACGATTGCCAATGCTTTCCACTTCTTTTTCCAATTGAAGCACCTCTGTTTAAAGGTCTTGCCTGGCTATGCTGCAGGGTTTCCTATTAGAAATCTAGCAGTGACACAAGAGCCGATGTCTGCCAGTATTTTTTCATCATTAACAAAACCATAGTGAACTTTTCTCTGAATTTACTGTTTACTCAGATTTAATCAAACCTCATGTTGCCAATGGCTACCTGAAGATGAATAACTGGGATAAACCATGAGGAGTTTTCAACTGGCTTGGTAGCAGTTGTTCCCTTTCAAATATGGCCCTGATTCACTGAACCATCCCTATTTAGCAAAGCACTTACGCATATCCCATTGGCATTACAGTAGAACCTCAGAGTTACGGACACCTCAGGAATGTTCGTAACTCTGAACAAGACATTATGGGATGCTCCTCAGGGCGGACTGTTTGGAGCGAGGGCTCACAGCTATGCCTGCAAACTTCAATTTCTTTATCTCCTACCTGTAAGTGGCTGCCAAGTGAGTGGGGGTGGTGATAGGCAGCTGCAAGGGTGATGAGTGAGGCACCCTGGGGCTGTGGCCCTTTAACACTGAGCTGCTCCTCCAGTGCTCAGCATGCAGGCAGGAGCTTGGGCTCTAGCTCCAGCATCAAATACTCCAGGCCAGATTCCAGCAGGAGCTCAGGAAGTTTCATTCCCGGATGGGAATGCACATGCAAGCTTGTCCCAATCCCGGCCAAAGGGAAGGGTGCGAGGACTGTGCCTGTGGCTTACAGGAAATCAGCGCAGACCCCAGCTCTCTTCCTGCTCTCCCTGCTTGGGGGCTCACAGCTGTGCCTGTGAAACTAACTCAGTGTCTTCATCTCCTACCTGGAAGTGGTTGCCCCCCTGTGTGGCGAGTAAGGAGTGGGGGTGGTGACAGGCAGCCCAGATGTGCCTACCTTTAAGATGCAATACAGGCACAGGACAGTATTTGCTGGTTGTTGTTTTTTGTCTCCGCTGCTGCCTGACTGGTTACTTCCGGTTCCACATGGTGTCCAGTTGACTGGTCAGTCCGTAACTCTGGTGTTCGTATCTTTGAGGTTCTACTGTAATAGGATTTAAGTATGGGCTTCACAAGAGGTTGTTTGGTGCAGTTTGGGTTTTTAATTAATCACTCTTTCTTTAGAGATACAAGCCAGATAAAACTGAACTGTCAGACAACCTCAGCGGAGAAACGTTACCCACAATATTTATATATATTTGTCAGACTTTGCTTTAATTTATTGAAGGTTTGACTGCTTGCTTATTTATTTATTTACTTATTTTCATTACACCAATGAAAGTGTGACAAATTTATCTTAGAACTGTCTTCTATTGCCTTAGTTTATTTATGCATGTTTATCACTGCTTTGAGGTCTGTAAAAAGTAATTATTCCATAGATAAGATTCTTTTAAGCTAGCGGGTCTACTTATTTGTACTAAATAGGCTGCCGCAATAATTTCCTGCATAATGTGAGGTTAGGTAGATCAAAAAAAGCTCTAAGGTACCACAGAATTTCCATGTTCCCTTGAAGTTCCTTAAATTGCTAGAAACTATTATTTTTTTACCTCGCAAGTTAGATACAGTGCTGAAAGACCACAGCATAAATTTCCTCATTCCTTAAAGTACTATATCCATGGCATTAGCCTTGAAGAAGAAAGATAAGGGAGTCAGTCATTCTCCCATTTTCTCCAGCCCAGGAACTGAGATACTGAACCCTTTGATTAACTGATAACATACAAACTTGTGAGCCGTGCAGGTGTTTCAATAAGAGACTTGTCTCATCAATGGTATTCCAAAAGCGTCTCACTATCTTTTCCTATTTTTTTTTAAAGGAGAGAAGGTAACATTTCTCAGATGCATTTGTAATTTCTCTTTTCCGTGGATGTGGGATCTAGCTATCTATTTAGGTACTTTTATGGCCTCACAGTCATAAATAGATGATGGCAAAACCCCTGTGAAGGAGGGAAGTACTATCCCCATTTTATTGATGGAGAACTGAGGCTTGGGGAAGATTAAACATGCCCAAGGTCACACAGGAAGTCTGTGGCTGAGCTGGGCGTTGAATCCAGGTCTCTTGAATCCCTGCACACTAGAGCATTCTTCCTACCCTGCCTGGAAATTCCTGAGCACAGTGAAACCAGTGTACTTCCATTAAATGGGAAGAGGTAAGGTGTGGAGAGATCACAGAGGAGATCTCTGTGCCCCCTGTGTGCTGCAGAGGCCTCCACAGTTAGCCTCTGATGGAAGGGTGATGGGACTGAGCGGAGGGCATTGATGCAACCACTGGATCGACAGCTACATGGATTTTCTGGCCTAACTCCACATAGAATGGGTGTGTAAAGAGCCTGGGTTACTATTGCAGTCCTAAAGCTCTAGTAGCATCAACAGAAGGAATGCTCAGATGCACTGTACCTTCCCCATGTGTTCAGAGGAGGATTTCAAACACTCAGTCATCTGCATGGTTTCCCCACACACAGCCCATGTAGTCTAGCTATATAAGCATGGCTCAGGATTTGGCCTTGAATTTCCAGTGATATTCCTTCAACTGCAGCTTAACAGTACTATCTGTAATGCCTCAAATTACATCTCAGCAAGAACCCTGTGAGTGCAGCCATAAAAGAATTATCAAAATAACCTGTCACTCTGTGATGAGGTGCTAATGGGAATTTAAGGTGCAAGAATCTGTCTTTTCAGTAGGATTTTTAGACGTGTAACTTTTATGATGAAGACAGTGCTAATTTCATGCAGATTCAGATAAACCAGGTACAAATGATCTCTGTAACCCATGACTTAGATGGTAGCCTGTCACTATGTGGAACAATTTCATATTACAGTGACTTATAAATTGAAATTTGTTCTTTTGCATCACTGTTTCTATACAGAGCATTTTAGAAATACATGGTATCTGTTGTAGTGGGGCTGTTCTGCATCCTTGGAACACAAATGCCCCTTTGATATGCACACAATTGAATTTATTTATGGTCAAATTCTGGCATCTTTAACATGCTGAACGTAGCCTTCTTCCATGAATCGGGCTGCACGTTTGCGTCGGTGCTGAAAATGAGCTCTTGCAGGAGCACCCTCCACCCTGGCACGACAAGCCTAATCCCAGCCCAGTGAGGAGGGAAGGTTGAGGGAGGGGCTGGAAAGAGAGTCCACCCAGCTGTCACCCCGCAGCGGTGACTCCTGTTCTGCAGGGCTCGGCCTGTCTCCCTGCCCCACATGTTGCAACTTGGCGCATGGAGGTGCGGTGCCACTCAATTTTGGCCCGGCCATGCCCTCCATGGCAGAGGGATAGCCAGGCCAAACCTGAGTGGAGCTGCATGGAGGCAGAGGAGGACCCTGGCCTATGATTCTAAAGGGGTATCGTTGATTTTGTTTGTCAAGGCATTTTTTTTAATCAAAAATCACAAAGCAGGAAAAGGCACAGGTTTAGGGAGAAATGGTGTGTGGTCTTACCCACGGCTTTTTACACGCCATCTCCCTCTGACTCTGACTTTTGCTAAATTTACAGTGCCTGCTCTGTGATTTTTGATAAAAAAAAAAATCACATGACAAATCCACATCCCTATATGTGAATAATAACACTAACTTCAATGGTATTATTTCTGGAGTAAGATACTGTCAAGGTTCCTCCCCCACTCTGAACTCTAGGGTACAGATGTGGGGACCTGCATGAAAAACTTCCTAAGCTTATCTTTACCAGCTTAGGTCAAAACTTCCCCAAGGTACAAAATATTCCACCCTTTGTCCTTGGATTGGCCGCTACCACCACCAAACAAATACTGGTTACTGGGGAAGAGCTGTTTGGACACGTCTTTCCCCCCAAAATACTTCCCAAAACCTTGCACCCCACTTCCTGGACAAGGTTTGGTAAAAAAGCCTCACCAATTTGCCTAGGTGACTAACAGACCCAGACCCTTGGATCTTAAAAACAATGAACAATCCTCCCAACACTTGCACCCCCCCCTTTCCAGGGAAATGTTGGATAAAAAGCCTCACCAATTTGCATAGGTGACCACAGACCCAAACCCTTGGATCTGAGAACAATGAAAAAGCATTCAGTTTTCTTACAAGAAGACTTTTAATAGAAATAGAAGTAATTAGAAATAAGAAATCCCCCCTGTAAAATCAGGATGGTAGATACCTTACAGGGTAATTAGATTCAAAACATAGAGAACCCCTCTAGGCAAAACCTTAAGTTACAAAAAAGATACACAGACAGAAATAGTTATTCTATTCAGCACAGTTCTTTTCTCAGCCATTTAAAGAAATCATAATCTAACACGTACCTAGCTAGATTACTTACTAAAAGTTCTAAGGCTTCACTCCTGGTCTATCCCCGGCAAAGACAAAATATAGACAGACACACATACCCTTTGTTTCTCTCCCTCCTCCCAGCTTTTGAAAGTATCTTGTCTCCTCATTGGTCATTTTGGTCAGGTGCCAGCGAGGTTACCTTTAGCTTCTTAACCCTTTACAGGTGAGAGGAGATTTGCTCTGGCCAGGAGGGATTTTAAAGGGGTTTACCCTTCCCTTTATATTTATGACAGATACTGTTTAATGTGAGTGAGCATTTGAAATTCTCGCCCTGATAGATTTTTAAAGTCCTTTTTAAAATATGTATTTTGCATTATTTCTTTAACATATATGCTGTGAAATCAATGAGAGATACCAACAAACTATTTAGAAAAAAATGGAGGCACTATGATTTAATATGGAGGTGGTTCATAGACATCTGTGTAAAACCAGGAGTTGAGTCAGACCTTTTTGCTTGTTCTAAAATTTCATCCAATAATTTGAAATAGTTTTGCATTTATTTTACTGATCATGTACATCTTAAAGAGACTCTCTAAGGTAAAGTAACAACGAGTTCAGTGACACCTTAAAGACTAAGGTTGATAGATTTCCACTCCATACGGCTAAATTCAGTGCCTTGCATGGTGTCAAGTATCAGGGGTAGCCGTGTTAGTCTGTATCCACAAAAACAACAAGGAGTCCAGTGGCACCTTAAAGACTAACAGATTTATTTGGGCATAAGCTTTCATGGGTAACAAACCCACTTCTTCATATGCACGGAGTGAAAATTACAGATGCAGGCATTATAAAACTGACACATGAAGAGAAGGGAGTTACCTCACAAGGGGAGAACCAGTGTTGACAGGGCCAATTTGATCAGGGCGGATGTAGTCCACTCCCAATAATTGATGAGGAGGTGTCAATTCCAGGAGAGGCAAAGCTGCTTTTGTAGTGACCAGCCACTCCTGGTCCCTATTCAAGCCCAAATTAATGGTGTTAAATTAGCAAATGAATTTTAGTTCTGCAGTTTCTCTTTGAAGTGTGTTTCTGACGTTTTTTTGTTCAAGTATGGCTACTTTTAAATCTGTTATAGAATGTCCAGGAAGATTGAAGTGTTCACCTACTGGCTTTTGTAGGTTACCATTCCTGATGTCCGATTTGTGTCCATTTATTCTTTTACGTAGAGAGTATAAGGTAAAGTAAACCAACAGAGAAGATCTGTGTCTCTCCCTGAGCCAGGCAGCCACAGTTAGGATCAACATAAACCTTTGAGCTGCATCCCTCTTGGTTTCAAGGAAAGATCCATGTGGACCATTTGCTATGAGGGGCCTTTAGCTTTTTGAAGCTCTTTTCCCCAGCTTTGGTCTAAACTAGCTCAAACTACACAGCAAGGCCTATTAACTCAGGATCCAGGGGTGGGAGGTGTTGTTGGGGAGAGCAGTTCCATTAGTGGGACGCTGTGTTCTGGTTTTAGAGGCTGAGTTTTGTAGGCCGCTGCTGGTAGTTTCACTGCTCTGATAGGGCTTTGCCATGGGCCCAGTGACAAGAAGTGTATAGTTGCATTGCCCTAGGAGCAGAGACCAGGTTGGGATGGCTGCTGTTCTCATGGCTGTTCTCATGGCTGCTGCATAAAGGTGTGGTAAAGCTTCCTAAAGTGAGGGTGTTATGTATAAATCTTTCCTCCCTCCACTGGTCCTCTGCAGTGCTTATTGCTTCTTCTTCTTGCTCTATCCCTTCCCAAAGAGAGACAAGGGGTGGGTGGGAGACTGCACTTGGAGACAGTCTTCTTTATGTAGCAGGAACAGCTTGTTGAGGGACCCCTGAATAAGTGTGTCCTCAAACACGCTTGGGCAGGATATATGGCTATGTTTCTATTGAAAAGCAGGCCTTCTTTAATACCTATTCATGTCTTACATGAAACATTATTTTTCAAGCATGGATCTTGGATGCCATAAATTCAGGGATCTTTAGCAGTCAACACTTCTGCCATTCCCAGACAAGATTAGTGAAAGTAAGTGTTGAGAGGTGCTGCTACCCAAATTTCTCTGAGAGCTCTAGCCTGTCCTCCTCTCCACCCACAGACAGGGGACCCAGAGTGCACCTCTTTGAACAAAATCAAATCATACTAATAATAGTAATAAATAATGAATGGTGCAGGGGGGGCTCAGCTGCAGCTGTAGTCCTGTTATCTGTTTCATTTTCTCTATTGATGTTTATGTGGTATTGATGTTAATACCATTTCCTCTTTATGGATCACGCATACACTTTTTTGCTAAGCAGCAATTTGCAATGTGTATCCCATGTTCTGCTACTGCAACATAACTCATGTCCCTTTAATCTCTGGGGAATGGTGACAGTAGTGTGTAGAATGCCAATGTGAATCATACCATATCAGATGAAAAGGTCCATTTGAACTGCCAGGGAGGGAACAACTGGTGTCACGTCGAAATGCTGATGAGTTCGTTTCTAATGAATGCTACTCATCCAACCAAATTTGCGCTAGAGGGAAATGGCAGATCCAGGACAGAATATAATCCCTGCTATCAAATGGTAATTATTGTAGCAAATACCTGTCCATACTCATTTTGAGTAACCGTAGAGTGCAGAATAGAAGATATCACAGTGCAGAATGTGCTCTAGGATATATTTGCAAATTCAGTACGTGACAGCCTCTTTACTTGGGGTGGGGATAAAAATGAGAGGTGATATTCTATTTTCTGTTACAATAATTGTTACATTTAACCGAGGCCAGCTAATGAGCACATCACAATTAATCAACATACCTGGTCAAGGCAGATAAGAAGTTAGCCATGGCACTTCTAAATATTTGCTTTCCCTGGGGGAGGGGAGTGGTTCAATCATTCGGTGTTTTTAATAGATCAAAGCCAAACATAGGCCTGGGTATTCCTACAGAACAGTCGAACTCACTCATTTTTGCTTGAAGACCAATGTTGGAGTATCACTAGCAGCTGTAATCAATGGCCCCTTCGTGTACTGTTTTCCCCTGTTCTCTCCCCAGTGTTTCTCCACTCTGGTGTTTCAAGTCATTTGCAGGGAGAGGTAGAGGGAGGAAAGCCCTTGTCGGGTGGTTTTGGAGCATTATTCCACCCCACAGTAACTATTGCATTTCAAGGGCAAAAAATATTCCCCTCAACATTATTTTTATGTAGTTATATTGCAGAGCCCAGTCAGGTATCCAGGCCCCATTGGTCTAGGCACTCTGTACATGGGTAATGAAAAGCCAGTCCCTGCCCCAAAGAACTTACAATTGAATTACAATAGCTTGACTAGAGAAGTAACATGGTCCAGTGGATAGGGCACTAGACTAAGAGCAGCGAGACCTGGGTGTGGTTCCCAGCTGCGCTGCTGACCTGCTGTGACACCTTGGGCAAACCACTTTGCCTCAGTTTTCCTCCAGAACATTTCTCTGTCTTGTCCATTGAGATGGTAGATTGGTGTGACCATAATACAACTAATAGTAAGTAAATAGGATCTTGATAAGTCAGAAATATCCAGAGAGAGAGTGAGGAGCTCCATCAGAGGCAGGGAAATCTTCTTCCCCACTGAGCTCCTTGCTGGGTTCAAACATGGCGCCCTCCATTCTTCCTTTCTCTTGAGTTTGCCTCTTTGTCCCTGTAGCGGGGTCATCACCCTGCTCCGGCCCTGGAGGGGTTAAAACAGCCCTGTGTAGTAGCCAGGCAAGGTACTAACAAACTTCAACAGGACTTTATTCTTTAAAGTGCAAACCTCTTTTCCAAGCTGCTGCTGCAGCCTCAGTAGCTCTCCCTCAGCCTCTTCAACTCCTCCCTGCTCCTTCCTGTCCTCTCAGACTCCCAACAGCCAGTGCTCCCAATTCTAATAATTACAAGCAACATCTAAACACCACATTCCCTCCTCTCTTAAGAAACTCTCCCAATTACAATAAACATTATTGTTCTAACTACCTGAACAAATAGGAAACAAGGCACTATACTGTTGACAGAATTATTACACTAAAAACACTATAGATACTACATAACATAGTTTCTAGTCCAGACAGGTTGTCGTCTGGGTCTGACAGGCCGTCTCTCAGGCCCCGGTTCCAGTGCAATGTCTTGTTGTGTTGATACTACGGTGAAGTCATCCAATGCAGACTGGGTGTTGGCATAATCTCCTCTTGGTGCATAGGCAGGTGTAAGATAAGAAGCATTCCATACCCACCTATCAGAAAGTCGGTAGGTGTAAGGTCCCTTCTTCTCTATGATTTTAAGAGGAGCTGTGAATGTATGGTCCCCTTTGTGTAAAATTCCAGGTTTTTATATTCTAATGAAGGAACCACACTGAAACTTTGGTTCCTTAGCACCCCGTTGCTTGTCTGTGAAAGCCTTATACTTTGCTTGGTTCTGTTCAACATCAACATTTTCTCACATCATGCTCAGGTGGGGTCTCAGGTCATGCCTTTAACAATCCAACAGTGTTCAGTTTAGTATTCATCTGTTTCCCATGCAGTAACTCTGCGGGTGATCTTTGCATTGTGGCATATCGTGTAGCCCAGTATGCTTGCAAGAAATCAGTAGTGAAGGTTATCCACAATCGCCCTTCCAGTTTAGCCATTTGCAAACTCTCTTTCAAACATCTGTTAAACCGTTCTATTTCCCCACTCGCTTGAGGGTAGTATAGGGATGACCTTCTGTGTAAAATGTTCCTCTCTGCTAGAAAAGTTTCAAACTCCAGGGAAGTAAATTGGCTGCCATTATCTGAAACCAGTTCTTTGGGGTTACCTTCCCTGCTAAAAACTGAAGAGAGGAACTTAATTACTGTAGCAGAAGAGATTTGTGATGTAAACACTACCTCAGACCATTTACTGAAATAGTCTATTAAGGTGATGGCATAACGACAGTCAATTGGAGCAGTATCAAGGTGTCCTACAATGTCAATTGCCACTTTTTCCCATGCAGATTCAGGAAGAGGAACAGGCTGTAATGGAGGGGTACATGTCCCTGCTGTCTTATCATGCATTTGGCAAGTGACCCAGAATTTTATGAGTGCTTCAGTTTGAGAGTCCATCCCTGGCCACCAATACAGATCCTGTAGTCGTTGTTTGGTTCGGACAATTCCTTGATGAGTATCGTGTGCCAGGTGTATGAGTTTTGACTGTAATTCTTCTGGCACAAGTAGCCGGTGTGTACCTCGTAGCACACAGCCATCGAGCAAAGAAAGTTCATCCCGAACTCTAAAATAGGACAGCAAAACTGGGTCAAGGTTTTTAGGGTTACTGGGCCATCTCTTGGTCAGAAATTCCCATAGTTTTTGTTGAATTGGACACGCTGAACAAGCAGCTTGAAATTGTTCTCTTGTAACTGCAGTAAGAGCGCTTGTAATAAGCGCAACTATTACATCCTCATCCTCCGGTGGACCATCTAGTGAAGGCAAAGGCAGGCAAGAAAGGCAATCAGCTACCACATTTTGGTTTCCAGGCTTATATTCCAGTTCATAATTGAAAGAGAGTAGTCTTGCAGACCATCTAGCAATACGGTATCCTGCTCTTCCCAGTCCTTTCGTGGTGAGCAACGTCGTCAAAGGGCTGTGGTCTGTGCACAACTTGAACGTGCGGCCCCACAGGTAAGTTCTCCATTTTTCAGTAACCCAGACACAAGCAACTTCTTTTCTTGCTTCTTGCTTCTTTTTCAACTGTAGAATATTTTCTCTCAGCATTACTTAGTGTCTTTGAAGCAAATGCAACAGTCCTCTCTGTGTTGTCCTCATGAAGTTGTGTGAGGACAGCCCCAAGTTCATAATCAGAAGCATCAATAGTTATAATTGTGGGCAATGCAGGACTGAATAGTGCAAGTACTGGACTATGTACAATCAAGTCTTTCACCGTTTTGAAACTAGCTTGTGCATCCATGGTCCACACTAAAGTTGAACTTCCCCATAGCAATTCTCGTAATGGTTCAATGACAGAAGCATAATTGGGAATGAATTTTGCATAGTAGGAGGTAAGACCCAAGAAGGAACGTAAGGTTTGCAAATCTGTTGGAGGAGGAGCATTTGAAATTGCCAGGATATGATCCAGATCAGGCTTTCGTCCAGCCTGCGAAATTGTATGCCCCAGAAAGGAGAGTTCAGTTTGTCTAAATTTGCATTTGGACCTATTGAGCTGGAGGCCTGCTTTGCTGATGCAGTTTAGTACAGACTGTAGGTTATTGTCATACTCCTCCGAAGTATTTCCAAACATGATATCATCCAAATAGAACTGAACTGCATGTTGATTCTTCAAAATCAATTACATCATTTTTTGGAAGGCAGTTGGGGCTGATGCGAGACTGTATGGAACACGTTTAAAATGGAATAGTCCCTCATGTGTAATAAATGCTGTGAGGTCTCTGCTATCTTCATGCAACATAACCTGGTGGTATGCGCTCTGCAAATCAAGAGTAGAAAACATCTTTGCTCCATGGAGTTCTGCAAATACTTCTTCTATGTGAGGAAGAGGATGGCTGTCAATCACAACAGCTTTATTTGGCTCCCTTAAGTCCACACAAAGGCGAATGCCTCCACCCTTCTTGTGCATCACTACTATGGGTGAAACCCATTCCGAGGAGTTAATCTCTTCAATAATATCCTCTTGAACAAGTTTTCTAAGTTCTTCTGAAACAGCTTCCCTGACTGAAAATGGTAAGCACCGTAATTTCTGTTGTTCAGGCATCACACTATTCTGCATTTTAACTTTATGCAGAAACCCATAAGCACAGCCAAGTGTTTCCTCAACCTGGTGTTGGGTCCCAGCTGAAACTGGTGTGTGTACCGCAAGAGTGCTTTGCTGAGGAAGATCAATTCATCCATTAACTACCCTGAGATTTAAAGCAGCCAATTAATTTCTGCCAAAGATAGGAGTGCCTTTGTGGACAATGTAGAACTCTGCAGTTATACAGCAATCACCAAAAGTAACTATTACTGGCAGGCAGCCATGTAGTGGAATATGGTTTTTCAAATAGCACACCAAGTGAAGCTTGGATTCAGTAAGAGGCACATCTTTAAAGTAATGCAAATAGATGGAATCAGGTAGTATAGATACTGATGAGCCAGTGTCCAACATTAGCTGAATACAGTGTGATTTGCCTGAGGGTATGGCAGAAACGTTTACTGTGCACTTTATTTGTTCTGGAATATGTGCAGTCGTGATTTTGCCCATGCTCAACACAGTAACATCTGGTATTGTAACTGCATGCACCTGTTGATTGAACAGGCTGCTGTGACGTACTTTAGCAAAATGCCCAAAATTTTGGAATGATTGGACTGAGCTACTTTTGCCGGACATCCTGTGTAGCTTGCAAGGTGTTGTGCATGCTTTTACTGTATTTTGAATTTGTTGATTTGGTGGTTTTTCCATTAGTTTTCCTCTTGTAATTGTTTGTCGGCAGCGATAGTGAACTTTTCTGCAAAGGAGTCACAGTCTGGACTGTGCCTCCTGTATCCATGTTCATTATTTTCGCTTCCGCTGTAGCTGACTCAATCTGGGTAGCAATGGTTATTGCTTTTTCTAGTGTAAGTTGTGGTTCTAGAAGTAAACGTTCTCTTACACGAAGCATGGTTGTTTTCTTAATGAGCTGGTCTCTAATCATCTGATCGCCATATTCCCAAAGTCACAAGTTATAATCAGACTCTTCAGGGAAGCAATATACTGCATTATAGTCTCCGCTAGTTTCTGCTCATGCTCGTGAAATCTATAGTGTTTAGCTACTACATTCACTTTTGGTACAAAAAAGTTCTTTAGTGAGTGCAGTCTCATGTTTATCGTCTGCAAGGGGAAAAGTGTAAAATATACACTGCCTTTCTGCTCCAAGGCAGTGGATTAGCAGAGCACGCTTTCTTATTTCAGAAATCTCTGTAGCACTGATTGCAAGCAGATAAGTCTCAAACATATGGATACAGGCAGTAAAAGCAATTGGAGGCTCACCTGGGCTTTGTAGAAAGGATGCAGGTGGGTTCAGAGGCAGAAGATCCATCCTCGTTGCCAAAATGTTGTAGTAGCCACGCAAGGTACTAACAAACTTCACCAGGACTTTATTTTTTAAAGTGGAAACCTCTTTTCCAAGGTGCTACTGCAGCCTTAGTAGCTCTCCCTCAGCCTCTTCAACTCCTCCCCCTCCTTCCTGTTTCCTGTCTTTTCAGACTCCCAACAGCCAGTGCTCCCAATTCTAATAATAAGCAATATCTAAACACCACACCCTGGGAGAGGGCTGCCTGGGGGAACCAATAGTAAAAGCAGCCTTGGAGAGGGCTGCAGCTGGGAAAAGGGATTAAGAACAGCTGGGGGAAGCTGACTATGTAGCTGACCACAGGTGTGGCTGGCTTAACCAGGACACAGCTGGCCCTATAAGAGGGCTGTGGGCCAGAAGCTGGAGGAGTCTTACTCTATCCCTGGAATGGGAAGGGTTAGCTGTCTGGGAGCAAAGTACCTAAGGTGGAGCAGTGCTGGGGAATAGGGTAAGGGAGCTGGGGAGCTCCAGCCTGGTAAACCCCCAGGCTGCAGGCTTTGGTGAAGGCCTACACAGGTACTGGGGTTGCAGAGGTGCAGCCTGGGGTTAGGCAGAGGTAGCCGGTCCAACCTCCTTGCCAATGATGAGTGCAAGTCTGTCCCAGTGAGCAGGGGCTAGACGATGAGTGGCAGTAGCCACTGAGGCAAGGTGGGTTTAGAGGGTTGGGGGTTAGCCTGGGTGGGGAGACCCAGATTGTGGGTTACTGCTGGGGGCAGAACCCTGATGTAGAGGGGCACCAGCATCCGGGAGGGACACCAGCCTGCAGAGGGCACTCTGGGCTGGAAGAGCTAATTCCCAAGACAACCAGCAGGAGGCACCGCGCCGGTGAGTTGTCGTGTCGCTACAGTCCCCAAAAAGGAAGAGGATTATTTCCCCCTCTTGTCTGCTGGGAGACCATGAGGTTGCCGGAAAAGTTCACTTCAGCTTCTGGTCTCTCTGTGGTTGTTGGATGGGAAAGAATGTTGGCCTGTTTGTAGCAGCACAAGTAGCCCTTGCAATGCCTGTGTCCAGTCAGAGACAGCACAGCTCACTTTGTGAAAGCACAGGGGTGGTGTTGCTGTGATAGTAAGGTCATTAACCATGGCTAACCCTGGAGCGTAGCCTGGAGGAATGGAGAGAGGCACTTCCCCACTGTTCTGCAAACAATGGTTTGGAGACACTGGGTGCAGACCTGGCTCTACGGAAATCAATGGCAAAACTCTCCTTGACCTCAATGGAATGAGGATTTTCACCCATTCTCCAGGACCTCAAGCCAGTGTAGCAGCCTGGAGCTGAGTGTTGCATGTTCACCACCCCTTAGCTTGGCTAGCTGGGTGTTCAGGACAGTGGGCCCAGAGCTCCAGCCTTTCCCTCCCCGCACCTCCTTGGGAGTCAAGCTCTGGCAGAGCTGCTAGTCTTGAGCACTCATTTACTCTGGAGAACACAACCTAGCACTGAGACTGAGCTCTGCACAGATATGCTCTTCACACACCCTCTTCATCTCCCAGCCCACATAGGGGTCAGTCACCATCAGGCCCTAAATCTTCCCCATTAATATGGCAGTCACAGATTTACAGGGAAGGAGGTTAATAATTTTACACCTGATAATAGTAAGAAGCCCAATTACCAAAGAAGCCAGACCAAAAGAGACCACAATAACGCAGCGCTTTCCCTATTTGATCTACATTAGAATGGGTTCATAATGACTGTCAATGATTATTGTTACAAGAGGTATATTAACAAGTAAACCTGAAATTATTGCTCTGCATGCCTAGGCAAATTCCTAATGCTGTACTGATGTACGTACAAATGAATTCCCTTCACTTCCACTAGCCAATTAGACCCATAAAGTGCCTGTGGCACTGAGGGGAAATGACAATCCCTCCTATAGTATTTATGTATGGAGGAGCCCATTCCTTTCACTTATACGGAAAGTAGTTATTGATGCGAGGTTCCCCCTCCCTAAATCTTAACCACCTTTTCCCTGTTAAAACAGATGGTGCTTATTTTTTCTGCATAAACCAAAATCAGCCCACAAATTCTCTCTTGTTCTGGATGCAAGACAACCACAAAAGTATCAAATGGAAGCATTTCACTGAGAGCCACCTCACAATTATACCTGCCTGCTCAGTTTGTGTCACGCTCTAATGTCCCTGTGTCCTGTGAAACACACACTGAATTTTGTTATGATTCCATACCAGTTTATCACTTGAATCGTGTCACCATATAGAGCAGGTCAGCATCACACCACGTCCACCCTATTGGTGAACTGGTGCTTTTCCACTCAGGATGTGGCATAACCAGCAATGCTCTGAGGAAGCAGGATAAGCTAGTGCCAGGATTCTAGTAAGCAAGTAGGGAGTTGGAGGAGAATCAGAGATGTGGGAAGAGAAAGCAGACTACCTACAGAAATATTCTGGAAAGTCAGTAGGTTTTCTTTCCATTTGCATTTCATTTGAGGCTGGAGGAAGATTCCTACCTTCAACCTCTCATGGAAAATCTTCCATGATTTCATCCGCAGGAAAGATGAAACAGCTCCATCTGAACAGGAACAAAAAGAAGCATGGCTAACAGTTGATGGCTAGACTGAGTCTGAGGCTTGAGTGGGGGCACACAGAGCCTTCTCTCCCCACCCCTCTCACTGTATGGGGCTAGCACAACTTGCAGTCCCTATTTGTGCCTAGAGTCCAAGCCTCTCTACAGGGGCTAGCGAGAAGGTGACATTCTATCATCTTAGGCTACATCTACACTGCACACCACCCGCAGCGCTGTGTAGGGTATGTGTAGAGCCTTGTAAATCCACAGATATCCACTTCAGATCCGTGAATCATTTTGCAGACAGTGGATCGGATGCAGATACAACCGCAGGGTTCTACTCACCGGCAGCGCCTGGCCCACAGAGTCCGGCACCTTGGGGGGCACAGTGCACTTGGGGCCGGCGGCCAGCAGCAAGTGGCTGGAGCTGGGCGGCAGGTCGGAGTCAGTGCTGTCCAGCAGCCACTCGCCACACCGCTTCCTGTCCAGCAGCTTGGGCCCCTCAAGCAGCACCAGCATCCCCACCATGGCCTGGCCCAGCAGCACTGGCTGCGCTCCCAGACCCGGGCCTGGCCCACCAGCTCCTGGGCAGCAGGGTCCACTCCCGGACACAGGGATTGGAGCAGGCGGGGCCCCAGCGCCCCACCCCTCCGCCCCACTGTGAGGCAAGACGCATTGCTGCTGCTGTGTGCCATCACTCGCGAGCCCCTGGGAGTAGCACGTAATGCGATGCCCCTTCCTCCCAACCCCCCCTTCCGTGCCACTCCTTCTCGAGACCCCACCTCAACGCTGCACCTTAGCCCCAGTCCCCACCCTCGCGCTGCCTCTTCCCTGCAAGACCCTGCCCCTCACCCTGCTCCTCCCACCCCCGTCACTAGCCCTTGTGAGACGGCTTGCTGCTGCGGATGTGGATACAGGCAAAAGACGGGTAGTGGGTCAGATCACAGGTTGAGCCTATTGGATGCAGATCCACATTTCTGTATCCGCGCAGAGCTAGGTAGGTGTAGCTACATGCCACATGAAAAGCAGGCTGGGCCCACGCTGCGGTGTGAGCCTATACATGTCAGTGAAAGGCTCTGGCAGTGGGACCCTACACAGCAAAAAAAAGCAGTGTAGCCAGGCCATGTAGAGAGCTGGTATGGCATACACCTTAGGGTTCAGGAGTGTATTTACTGGACTCGCCCAAGCCATGTCTCCCCGTCTACGCTGCTGTTTAGACCCAAACTAGGGGTGTGTGCAGCATATGTATGCTATACAGCATGTAAGGAGTATTCAGTGTAGATTTAGCCTTAGGTACTTATATGGCCCTTCATCTCAGTATCTCGGCCCCTCACAATCCACTGCATAAAAGACCTGTGGCATGGCTGGCCCAGGTCAGCTGACTCGGGCTCGTGGGGCTTTGGCTGCGGAGCTAAAAATTGCTGGGTAGATGTTCCAGCTTGGGCTAGAACCCAGACTCTGAGATCCTGCAACAGGAGGGGGTCTTAGAGCCCAGCTTCAGCACAAGTCTGAACATCTACACTTCTATTTTTAGCCCCTCAGCCTGAGCCCCGCGAGACCAAGTCAATTGACCCAGGCTCTGTGACATACCTTTAGCAACCCACCCAAGGTCACACAGGAAAACTGTAGCAAAGCTGGGAATTTAATCCTTCTGAGACCACTAAGCAGAAGACCAACCTTTCTCAGCAGCTCAGAGCATTAGGACAATAATTATGGACCTAATTTCTATATTCATTGCTAACATGCTTTTCATAAGAATATACTTACTGCTTCCGAATGGCCTTTCACTTACATCAGGCTGACTCAATTTACTTCAATGGAATTACTCTGGATTTATGCTGATCTGAGAGAAGGTTCACTCTGTATTTCAGTGCAGATCCACAACAAAAATGAATACTGAAAAATACAAGGGAAAAAAAAGTGCAAAGACAACAATAATAATGGATATGCGCCAAATGGTTTAAAAATGTGAATTACATTTCACACTTGACCAAGAATGCAGTTATCTTTCCATGGTAACTCATTATGTATCAGTAATGATATAATAATAAAGCAGGACTAAATTGATGGGCAAAAAGCAAGTTGTCCCCTCTACCAGCCTTTGAAAATCAGCTTTACTGCATATGTCCCACATTCATCTAAGAAGTAAGTTGTCATTGGGTAACTTCATTTCTTAGCAGGGAGGTGCTGTTGCCTGGCAACATTTAATAGAGGTTGGGAATTTCCTAATGAACTGATAGCTGTCTGGAACAGGACTGTCAAACCATGCTCCAGGCAGCAATGTTATTTTATTACAAAAGAAAACTATAATTTTCTTCCCATCCAATTTGGTTTAACAAGTATCCAGTTAAAAAAAAACACACAAAAGAGCATCCCATGTCTTATAATGGTGTCAAGTTTTGCTGCAGAAGAGCCTAACACAAAACAATGAGTGCCTGCAATCACTACCAATAATGATATAATAGAACATGGGATTCCACAGATATCGCTGCCATACATAGCAGCAACTGCCGCAGCTGCTGGCATTCCCTGACAACTGATCCCCTGGCAATGTCTATGTGATCAGCCGGTAGCATTTGTTTCTGTGGACTCACTAGGACTTGGGATCATAGGAGGGAGGGGTCAAATAAAATGATAAGGTCAGACTTTCTCCCCACACTCATGTCACCCAAACATGAAACTTTTGTGAGGTTGCATATTGTTTTGTTTTTCAATATACTTATTTCTAGGCATTTGTGTTTGCTGGTGTGGGTCAGGACTGTAAGATGAAATCTCATGATAAGGGAGCTCTAATTTTTTGGCCATGTCAAAACCAGGAAATCCCATGAGAGTTATTTATCACCAGATTTCTCAACCAGTTTCTAGCCCAGAGAGGTTCAGAAAAGCTTGAGATAATACTGATCTGAATTGCATCAAGAGTCAAACCTGCCAACCTTATTGGCATAAATAATCCCCTTGGCCTCATGTTTGCAAGATCAAGACATAGATCTCCTAACCGCCTGGGGTTTTCCTGTCTCTAGCTGACACTCTCTCCTGAAGCTGCAGTGCAATAGTAGGGGTTACTTCATTTGAGGTGCTTCTCTTGAGGGAAGAAATTAAACTGTCTCTGTCTCTTGTTTACTGTGCGGGTGGAAGCAAGTGCCAGGATGACAATTCTCTAAGAGTAGAATCCACCCCTGGGCAGAAGATGTCTATACCACTTAATGCACTCAAGTCCTATTTTGCTATAAATTTAATCAAGTCAAAATAGAATTTGCAGGATTGGGGCAAAAAGCTGGAGCTGATCCTATAGTATAGTGATTGCTACATTTATTTACATCACTGCATTACCTATGAGTATCTTACACCTTGTTTTTGGGACATCTTGGTAAGAGGGGCATCAAGGAATACAAAATCAAATTCTTTTCAACTTAGATTAAACCTGTATGTATCCCAGTGATAATGGGTGTTTGTTCATCTGCTATTTTACATCCTAATCTGTGGAAGGCAGGTACTGCTAAAATGAGAAAGGGGGTTGCTAACAAATTTAACAAAAGCTGCACTAATAAATAAAAGATTTTCCATAGACCATTTCAGTGGCTTGTAACAGACACTTCTTCCTAGATTTCTACCCTTGCCTGTAAAGATAAGAAAGTAGCATTTTATCCCAAGCCTCATTGTAACTTCATTTATAAATCATGAATTAATTTGCTATTGGATGGAGTTCTCCTGGAAATGAATGTGAATTAAATAGTGTTACATATAGTGTGTGCTTTGCATGCAAGGGGTAGTGGGGTCAATGCCCAAATTCTCCAAGCACTTGCCTGAGGGCTCCTGGTAAGCAGGCTCGGGCAGCCTCCTCTTCACTCGCCCACGCAAGTGAGCTGGCTGCATTTGCTGGTGGGACAGTCAGCAGGGATTTGATACAAGTAACCGGGGCTACTGAGTCTGAGGTGGTTTCCACAGCATTACACACCATACAAAGTTTAATAGGTCACCCAGATCCAAGACATTCCACTCAGGTGATTGCAGGAGAGGAGGGAGATGCTGGGGGCAGAAGATCAGGAAGGCCAGCCAACAACATGGCCCATTACAGAGGAACAGGTGCTGTGGTACATGCTGTTGTTGGCAACCCATCAACTGGTATCCTCCACAATCTCGAATCACCTTTCTGCCATTACATTCGTCAGTAGGCTAAATGGTTATCCAGATCCTTGCAGTATTTTTTTTAGTTTGAAGGTTTTTGACAGAGTGGTTGCGTACCAGTGACCCCAGAGAGGATTCCCATCATCCCATCACATTTTACATGTTCAGGGATCTCGTGCAGATCCTTCGCGCCATATATCATAGTGGACAGGAGGTGGCCTTGTTCAGGGCAACATTCTTGATAGCATTTTTTGGTGCTTTCAGGACCAGCGAGCTAATACCTGGGTCCATTAGGGACTCTACAGGAAGGGCTTTGGAACGGCGTGATATACAATGGCATGAGCATTCAGTGATATTACACTTGCAAAGGTCGAAGACGGATCAAGTCAGCCAGGGTGAATTTGTTATCCTCCAGGTGGGCGGTGAGCCTGAGGTCTGCCCCGTTCAGGCTTTGAAGGCCTACATGGCGATACGGGAAAAGGGGGAAGACCCCTTTTTTATGCACAGTGATAGGAGTCCCCTTACAAGATACCAATTTGTTACCATGTTGAGACAGGGGCTGATGAGGTTGGGGCTGCCAGCCCATGAATTTGGTTCCACTCCTTCAGAATCAAGGCAGCAACACAGCTAGGTAGGGGAGCAGAGGCTATTCAGGCAATCAGGAGTTGGCATTCAGACACGTACCGAATGTATGTAAGACCTCAGACGGTAAATCAGCATTAATTTGTTGTAATCTCATTACAGATGTTAGACAACCGGCCATGCAGACAGTGGTGTGGATCTGGGAGCACAGTATTGTCTTTTGGGCACATAGGCACATGTCCCTGAGGGTTTGCAGCTGGGCTTGTGGTGAAGCAGTACTCAGTTGGTATGCAAAGAGGGGCATGTTATGGCATCAACTGATACCGCTGCTGTATGCTGTGCAGGCCCATCAGCGGCCACGAGATATAAGTGTGGTACACCTTGGAGAAAATGATTTGGGAATGCTTAAAGGGGTGGAACTAATGTTCAGAGCAAGGAAGGACTTGAGGCTGATCCTTGAAATTTTTCCAAGAGTTAACATTGTATGGTCAGACATGCTTCAGCACAGGGTCTGGCGGGGACCCATGAATTCCTGCCCCTCCAGGGTGGACAAGGCAAATTCCTTGGGACCAAATTCCTTGGGACTCTAGGAGAGGCAGTAATTTCACATCCTGGCATACTATATGGGGCACCAGAGTTGTTTCAGTAGAAGATTTTTGACCGATATAAAAGAGGACATTAGGAGATGTCTGGGAACCAGACTGGGTTTTGGGAGGAGGTAGCCAAGCTAATGGCTGGCGCTTCCTTGTGGCGGATGTCCAGTGTAGGTACTCCATAGAAAAGGTATACAGTGACCAGATAAATGGCTTGGGAAAGGACTTAAAAAGAGGTGTTTGGTAAAGGAGTGAACATGGAGTGGTTGGGGACTGCTATGATTGGTACATCAGGGAGCCACCCCACATTATTATAGCCCACCTGAAGCCTCCTGCGAGGGGGAGGGTGGATGTAAGTTCCCGGCAATGGATTTGCTGGAGGGACCTGGATGGAAAAAGAGGGGGAGCTGGTAAACCCCCCCGGTAATTATGGAATAAACATGGGGTTACCTGCACTGTACACTTTTATCTGCTGGGTAGTCCCAGACATCTACTAGTCAAGTTGTGGCCTGATTAAACCCATCTCAAATGTCTCCTGTCTTTCTTTCAGTATAGTCAGACAGTGAGAAGGGGGGTTGCTAACAAATTTAACAAAAGCTGCACTAATAATTAAGAGATTTTCCATAGACCATTTCAGTGGCTTGTAGCATATGCTTCTTACTAGATTTCTACCCTTGCTTGTAAAGATAAGAAAGTAGCATTTTATCCTGAGCCCCATTGTAACTTCAGTTATAAATCATGAATTAATTTGCTATTGGACAGAGTTCCCCTGGAAATGAATGTGAATTAAATAGTGTTAAATATGAGAACAGGGAAAAAAATTTCAGGTGAGCCATTAGATACATTATCACTGGCCTTTTTAGAGTGGACTCTTTGGGAGTGGGGGTGTATATATACACATACATGCTGGGGCCTTTCACTGCAACAAGTAAAGGCTCTGGCAGAGGAGAGGCAGCAAGGAAAGGCTCCAGTAGTGGGGAACTGCTGGAGCCTTTCCCCATGTAGAGTGCAGATATGGCACTGCCAGAACCTTTCACTGTGGTAGAGGAAAGCCTTTGACAGCAGGACACTCCACTGCTAAAAATAGCAGTGCTTGATCCTATAGAGAGCCATGTAGAATATATACCCTGAGGGTTCAGTCATGTAGGGCACTCTCCTGACCTGAGCTATGCCTCACCATCTATATTATTGTTTATACCTGTGCTAGTTGCGCGTGCCATGTCTGTACTCTACATGCTGCCATAACGGTAGATGTACCCTATAGGTACCAGAACTACTCATCAAGGAGATTCCAATACTACTGTTTATTCCTGAACAAAGACATACATTTTTGCAGTGTTCTCTTAAGGTGGCCAGTGTCAGGTCTAGACGGATTATGGGCTGGAGTTCCAGAGGTAGCAAATCACCACTAAGAATGTACTAAGGATCTGAGGAGAAAGTCTTAGGGGTTTGAGTCACTTAAGGTCAGTGGGTTGTACCTTAAAGAGAAGAGTGACGAGCTACTAGCTACACAAGGCTCTGATATTATACATGTGTATAATTAATCCTTTGTGCTCTTAGCCAAACCAGAATGCCTACAGCAAATGACTAAGCAGAAGTCCATTCTGAATTAGAAATGGTCTGAAGTTAAAGTACAAGGCTAGAAGTCAAAGACATGGACTGTGTTCTTAATTCCATCACAGGCTTCAGTGTGAGCTTTGCCAAATCACTCTAACCTCTCTCTGCCTCAGTTTCCTCTTGTGAAAAATAAGGAAAATATCTCACAATGGCATTTTCAGATTCAGTATTTGTAAAGGCTTTGAGAGCTTTACATGGAAAATGCTATAGGAATGCAGAGCATGATCAGTTCTTCCACTGGACATTTTGATTATTAGAACAACGAGGAGTCTGGTGGCTCCTTAAAGACTAACAGATTCATTTGGGCATAAACTTTCATGGGTAAAAAACCCACTTCTTCAGATGCACGGAACGCCCGGTTGAAAAGGGACCCTGGCGGCTCCAGTCAGCACTGCTGACCAGGCCATTAAAAGTCCAGTCGGTGGCGCAGTGAGGCTAAGGCAGGCTGCTTGCCTGCCTTGGCTCCGCGCGGCTCCCAGAAGCAGCAGCATGTCCCTCCTCCGGCTCCTAGGCCTAGGAGCAGCCATGGGGCTGCAGGTGCTACCCGCACCCTAAGCACCAGTTCCACAGCTCCCATTGGCCATAGTCGCAGCCAATGGGAGCTACAGGGCAGTGCACAGAACTGCCTGGCCGTGCCTCTGTGTAGGAGCCAGAAGGGAGACATGCCGCTGCTTCCAGGAGCTGCTTGAGGTAAGCGCAGCCCGGAGCCTGCACCCCTGATCCTCTCTCATGCCCCAATACCCTCTCCCAGCCCTGATCCCCCTCCTGCCCTCTGAACCCCTCGGTCCCAGCCTGGAGCACCCTCCTGCACCCCAAACCTCTCATCCCCAACCCCACCTCAGAGTCTGCACCCCCAGCCAGAGCCCTCACACACCCCCACAGCCCAAGCCCCTGAACCAGCCTGATGAAAATGAGCAAATGAGTGAGGTTGGGGAGAGTGAGCGACAGAGGAGGGGGGATGGAGTGAGCAGGGGCCTCGGAGAATGGGTCGGGCCTCAGAGGAGGGGCGGGAAGGGGCAGGGCAAGGCTGTTCGGCTTTGTGCAAGTAGAAACTTGGCAACCCTATTCCAAGATGAGATCCAGGTAGTGCTGGAAACCAGTGGAAAGCAAAGAGAATGGTGAAGGCAATGTCTGTCCCCTGTACTGAAGGGTTTCTCAGTTCAGTGGTCCTGTTGGATTCTAAGATGATTCTTCATGTTCAGTGATTAGTGTGTTTTTCTAATCTGCACTTAAGCGACATTTTTTCAGGCATTGGCTTTGACACAGTTAGTGATTTTTTTTTTATCATCTCCATGTTGGATTGCTAGAAAGTACTATACTTGAGGCTACACCTAAAATACCATTTGGAAACCAGTTATTGCAGAGTGCAGCTGCATGCTTAATTTTGTGCTGTATCTTCTAGAGGTGCTCTGAATATCGTAATCATTTTGGCCCTCACATTTGAAAACGCTGGCCTTCCATTTCAAACGGGATGTTGTCAATGATTTCTACCTTAGACCAGTGAAGAAACAAAGCTGAATAAAACTAAAATCTGAAACACCCATGCATATTTTATTATGTCTGTTACAGTAATATCCACAGGCCCCAGTCAGATCAGCTGTGTATATAACTTTAAGGGGTTTGCTTTCTTATTTTAATATGTTCATGAATGAAGTTTAAGTGAATTTCTGAGCAGCTACCTCTGCCTGGCCCTTGCTTTTATTTACAGCGGATTCTCTTAAAAGAGTAAGAATCAAAACTCTTGCTGATCTTTAGATGGGCAAACTTTTGGTCAGGTTGGCAGCTTTTTGCCAAACCTAGCAATTTACCCCAACTGAAGCACAACGTAATCTCCCTGCCCCTCTACGAAATCATATGCAGTGGGTCAGATCCAGCTCTCGGACATACTGGCGTAAATAGTTCCAAAGAAGTTATTCCATCTGCACACCAGAGCAGAATTTGACCTGGTGCTTAAATGATACATCGTTTCTGATTCAAAGTAAAAAAGGAGGGTGCTTAGTTATAACAGATGTTCTCCTTTTGAACAAATCTAGGCCCAATTAGAGTGCTCTGGCTTTTCTAATTTGGTTGTTTTTCAGTTAGAGGATTAAAGGGGAAGGCTTCCGTATAATTAAGTAGAAGGAAATAGGATATCTTGAGAAAAACAGTAAAGAGAAAACTAGCTAAATAACAGACTTCTGCGGAGGAACAGAAACAATTGTCCATGGCCTTGGGAATGCTGATGACTAATACTCCTGATGCACATTACAAATGTATTGCTATGTACTCAATGTTCAGAAAGTAAAACTACAACAGAAGAGACTCCAAATGTCAGACATTTAATGTGATAGTGACACATAGCACATCCACCCACAATCCCAGTTGTCCCATGCTAAGGAATGCTGGAGCTGGGCTGCTCAAATCTCACTCTTTAAAATTTCATTCAAGATTACTGAGGTTTTTAAAGGAATTATTGCCCTGAAACAGTTATGGCAGCTCACGATGACATTCCAAATCAGCCATCACTATACAACTTTTCACCATTATGAACTCTTGCATCACAGAAAATGTTCTCTTTACTAGCTGAGCTGCTGGAATGGGTGCCTGAAAATTAACAGAAACTTGGCTAGCCTTTGAGCTTCCTGCACAGGGACTCCTTAATCAGCACCCATGCCTCTGTACACAATGTCTATGTTTTTGTCATTTGCTTTGCTTCACATACCCTCCATGCATCGTACATATTGGATTTTTACACTATGCAGCAATTTCTGTCACTTGCTAACACCGTGCCATATGTGGCTTTCTTCCATGCGGCTAGCTCTTCTGCAGCAGTAGCTCCCAATGTATATTCCACCTACAAGAGGTTCACACTCAGTTTTTAGAGATTATTACAAATTTAGTCACACAAACTAATCAGATATTTCATTTTTCGTTTGCCTTTTCAGACTGCAAGTACATGGGGCGTGCACATGCATGCACATACCAGATAGCCAGTTTTTGCCATTTCTCAGATTTAGAATCAGAAGAGTATTCAGGGTTTCAAATGTCCAGTTTTCTAATTAGAAACCCTAAAAAATTTGTGGATGAAACTGAAACCCTCTTCACTACCCAGCTGTAATACTTGACTGTTCCATTGTGATTACTCAGTATATGCGTATGCTGAGTTATGGCTAAGTGGGTCTCCTGTCAGATGCCTGTTGCTTTGCCTGTGTAACCTGGGGCGTGAGTGGGTGGTTGTGCGTAATATATCCCCCTCTGTGCTGCTTGTCAGAGAACATGAGTTGTTACAGCCCACAGAGAGGGAGTGTTTGCTTTTTATGTCAAGCTGTCATAGCACCCCTTTCAGCTCTGGAGGTTCCCAGTTCAAGCCCCGGTGTGTCAGTCAAGATGGCTGCTCACACATGTATGTGACAATTAATTTTTCCTGTGGAGGTAAGTAGCCAGACCTTCCCCTGTATGCTGCTGTCACAAAGCAGGGAGTTTCTGGGTGGAATAGAGCTAGGGAGCTCTCACCACCCTCCCTCCCATTCCCCAACATAAGGGGTGGTCCCTACAGAAATGGGTTACGAAGCCCAAATGAAAACTACAAGACAGAGAGAGAAAAAGGTGGTCAGGAGGTAGGGAGAGTTGCCTGGTGACCTGGGTGACTGGGTGGTTTCTTGTTGGAAGGGTACTTCCTTAGCCTAACTGATTTAAACTTCTGAGAAGGCTCATATTTAGACCAATCCCAATGTTATGAGCTAGTTCATTCTGTCTCGGTGTTGAATTTATACTGACTCCCATCACCATCATATCTGACCACCTTCCACATAAAATTAATAGCTAAGGCCGAAGTGGGCTTCATGGAGTCTCTGGCACTTCTCCCTTTTCAGGTTCAAAACTCTGCCTGGGGTAGGGCATTTAATTTTTATTAATTAAATAAAATCTCTCTCTCTTTTTTGGTAGCGGGTTTAGGTATAGAAGGAGCCGTGGCAGTGTTGTGAGTGGAAAAGTTTTCTCAAAGAGGAAGGTATTGCAGCATTTCCTAGACTTCTGTCTCTACTAGAGGTGTCTTCCTGTTGGAAAAGCAAATTCAGGGCTGCAGAGTTGCTTTTAAAGACACTGGCCTCACCCAGGCACATCCACCTCGTGATATTTGTCTCTGATGGTGCAGCTTTTCCCTCCCCTCTTGATCTCACTAAGGAACAGGATTCTGGTATGGAGAGATAAGGGTGAGATGGTCTCCCTATGTGTTCTTGTAGGAACTTTGAGTGTTGCCATATCTCAGTTTTATTGCAAATCTCGTGATATTTGATATGTGATGTGTCAGAGTAGAAGA
The DNA here is from genome assembly GCF_015237465.2 of Chelonia mydas. Lineage (NCBI taxonomy): Eukaryota > Metazoa > Chordata > Testudines > Cheloniidae > Chelonia > Chelonia mydas. The sequence goes on from NC_057855.1 coordinate 43,386,289, forward strand.
CATTTACACTTCCTATCAGAGCAAGCTGTCCCATAATAGAGAGTGTTAACATCCTTGTAAACTCTGAAGATTTAGTAATCATATATTACTGAGTCTATAAAATCTGGGATTGTAGAGAGTTTATTGTATTACTTTAGTGCATATTAATTATAATTCAGTTTAGATGCAGATTGGTTCAGCGAAATGAACAGCCCGATTGCATTTTATAATTATTTTGTAATTCTTTAATTTAAATTCATAATTAAATGGCAGCAGATTTATGGAGGCTTCTGGTTTGAGTTTTGATGCTAATGGATGGTTGATAATTGTGATGTGCACATCAGTAAATGGTTAGTTTGAAATGAAAGCAAAAATTGTGAATTTTACCTTTTTGCTCTTTCCTAAATCCTCACAGTGCCTATCTTTGATTCATTGTACTTATGTATATTACAGTGATTCCTGGCTGTCTCAATCAGGATGAGGGCCACATTGTAATAGGTGCTGTAAATCCATGTAAATTACAGTCCCTGCCCTAAAAAGTTTAGAATCTGTACTGAAAAGGAAAGGCTGGAGGGTTCAGTGAAAGCAATACAATGTAACAGTAGAGAAATCAGAGTGGTAGTCTGCAAATGTCTTGCTGGTTCCATGATTTTTTGGGAGAGTGGTTCATTTGCCAGTTCACACATCCCAGCAAATGTACCAAGACCAGCAGTGGTTAGAACTCTTCCACTGTGCCCTGCACTACCTCTGTCATTCTAGAAAATGATTACCTCCTCTTTGTAACACATCCATCTTTACTAACTTTTGTCTTAGATCTCCAATCTCTTCTCAAATTAAATGTTTTCTTCTTTTTTTTTTTTCATAAGTTGATATGCAGCTCCTTCACTGTAGGCTGGCTCCAATTAAGTGGTGCTCACATGCTATCTCTGAATAAATTTTCTTTGAGGTTATAAAATGGAATGATGCCCTTGCTAACACTACTTTGATTCAATTGCTTCAAAAAGAAGAGCACTATTGGGATATAAAGGTTAATTTCACCTATCTCCATTTAAGTTAAACAAGGATTTAATAAAGTTCAACAAATGCTGCTTTTACTACTCCTGAAAGACCAATTCTCCTGTACTCTTTATCAAGCTAGATTCTCTGGAATCTTTTTTAGCAAACTACAATAGTATTTGGACAAGATTTTCAAAAGAGCTCAGTGCCCAGCAGTTCCCATTGAGAACAATGGAAGATGGTTGGTGCCTCAGAACTTATGAAAACCTAGTCAGTTCAGCTAAATGCCTAAATGGGAGCTGAGCTCTTTTGAAAATCTGGCTCTTACATGATTAAACAAGAAGCAAGTGCCAGTTAGAAATAGGGTACCAACATTTTTGTGTTTATTAGATTCCGTACATCAGGAAAGTTGATATCTGGCTTTTTAGGAATCACCTCTGGTGGATCACTGTACAATCCATTTTTAAGCTCAAGAGCAGCTTTCTCTTATACAATTAGCAATTATCTTTAACTGAACTATGAACATAACACTTTCCCGGCTTCCGTAGATGTGTAATAATAGTAAAGTCATAAAGACTCAGCTGTTTCATTAAGACCTATTATTTTTCAGTTGCAAAAGCAACAGTTCACGTCTCAGAATCTTGCTGTATCTTGACTTTCCATGCTGATTTTTTTGGTCTTCAGGGCTAATCCTTCACATCTTGGTCTACCTATTATAGGTAGTTCTTCTGTGTCTTTGTCACTCTTAGATAGTGCTGGCCATTTATACTAGTGTTAATAGCTTCTTTCACTCTTTCCTGCCATGTCTTAAGCACACCTTTTTTTCCCTTGAGCCTGATTCTCCTTTCACACCAATTTCACATGATGAACAAAAGTCACTTACATTTGATTTGTGGAGTGTAAAATTTTGATTTACAAAAAATACGAAGTCTAGTCCTGGGCCAGTGGTAGGCCAGATTTGACATAGTTAGTGCACGTTAAATGCTCTGTACACCATTCCCAATCTGCTGCGCTATATGGTGTAGCCACTATAGTCTGAAAACCTGTACATGGGCCCAGTCTTTCCCATCTCCAAGGAATTTTGCCTTTGACTTCAGTGGCTATAGGGTTGGGCCCAGTTTTTTAAAAATACCGTAATTACTGCACAGTAACTTTGGCTCTGAATCCCCTACCCCCACAGACGTTTCGATGTTCCTAAAAATATGGGGGTTTACTATTTAAAAAATTGAAATCTCCTCAGCCCTAAATGAATGACTATCCGAGCTGCATATCTGAAGTCAATACCAGGCCCTTAAAGTACTGGTACAGCAGCTGAATTGGAGGAGCCAGTTACAACCTAAAGTGTCAATGATATGTGCCGTCAGTCGGTCATGACATCATCGAATTTAACAGCATAATTCCATCGTGGCAAGATTGAATCTGCACGTTGAGAAGGGTTTGTTAGGCCTTGTCATCCAGAGACTGTAACGTAGCAATCCCTAAGTGCAGATTTACATGATATACATTAATTGTCTCTAAATATCAGGTGAGCAATATGCATTTTTAAAAGTCCCTAAATAGGTATTTACATAATTTGTTTTATGAAATCTATTGATGCATATTTACATAATAGACCTCAACAGTGCCAAAAGATCTATTGAAGCACATTTTGTCAGCACTCATGAAGTTCTAGCAGATTTTTTTCCCCCTGATTTAAGCAATTATGAAAAAGAAAATTGGCAATAACAGATAAGTTTCAGAGATGAGACTGAGCATATGTCAAAGCCTCTTTGCACTGACCAAAACATTCACAAATCAAGTACCATACTTAGTCACTGAACTAACCACTTTGCATATGTACATGTTAGTTTTGCATACACAAACAAGCATTGCTGGTCTCCCATCTTTTTAGAGAGCCTGCAAGGATCATCTAGTAGATCAGCAGCTTCTTCAATTCCCTGACCAGGAGACTCCAGCTACTTTCTCCTTGCTTCCATTGAGGTTCTTGCTTTTCTCCGTCCCTCCAGCTTCTTCCTATTTAAAAACAAAAACACTTTACACTCTCAGCCCCTGGGCATCAGCTATTGGTGGGGTGCTGCAGGTAAGGTGAGGTTGTGGGGAAGCGCACAGGTTTTATATCACTAAGACCGCCTGCGCAAATACATGAACACACTTAGAGGCCTGCTGAAAGTTTGACCCATTGGGGTCCTCAGTTTTGATTCTTAATGTGATGTTCATCGATCACAGGAGTTGTCAACATGGGAGTTACAACCCTCAGCTCTTCACTAACAGGTCAGAGGGTGGGACCACCCTGCCCTTCCAATATTGCTGAATGGAGGGATGGGGAGTCTCAGACAGCTGCTGTCTAACCCAGAGTGAGTTTAGGGGGCTCCTGCTATGAAAAAGGAGGTCTCAGACAAGTTTAGAACCCATTGATCTAATATCACATGTGCCACAATACCTCAGCACAAGAGGAATTGCCAAATTCAACCCCTCGGCGGGCCAAATTCAGCTCAGAAGTGGAGTTGGGCCATTAGAAGGCAGTATCTGCTTTGAATGTGAATTCCCTTCCTCTTGTTTGCTGCACAGCCATGTATTGCCTGCAGGTAATTTTCTTACATGCTAATATATTGCAAATGCACTTCATTTTGTGAGACATTTTATTAGAAAAGTTTACTTTTCATCCTTAGTTGTTTGTCTCCTTTATACTTACATTGATTTGAATATTCATCCTGTTGAATGAGAAAAGGTTCATCAGTTTCACAGTATGCTATTCATACAATAATGTTTCTAAACCTTTTGGTATTTCTACATGAAACATGTTCTTCTTGCTACTAATATTCAGTAGTGTGATGGCTCTAACCAACCTCTCCATCAATAACTGTCAGCTGTGATAGAACTGAGATTCTGGTTGCCAGATAAGCCTATCAGTGTGAAATAGAGGGTATGCATGCTGAATATTGCCAGACTAGAGCATGAGAAAAGGGTAATGTAAACTTTCCAGAGCAGAGGAGAAACCAGTCTAATACTATGATGTTTTCTCTTTACTGCATCTGTTAATATGTCTAAAATGTTCAATTCAGAATAATACCTTGCTATAGTTTCTTTTTATTTCACTTCCCACTGAAGGTGAACGGTATCAAAATTCAATGAACAAATGTTTCCTATGAATTTATCTATGGACCTGAACTTTCCCTTTACATTATGACTAACCTCCACTGTCATTTAATTTAACAGGTGCAATAAAAAATTCAGTTAATGTTTGCTTAAATGTGATTCTGGTGTGTTTATTCTGTAACTGAACATAAATCGTGACTCCATCGTACCAGGACTTAAAGTCTTTTTTTAATATGATGATTTATTTGCAATAAACCCCCCAAAAACAGAAATGCAGGAAACATTTCATTTCCTCATTGCTGTAAGGACTAGTGTGGAGGAAACCTGGATTTGGTGAACTGTAGAGCATGTTGCAAGAATCAGGCTTCGTAAATTTTGGGGGTGAGCTGATGGGAGCAATTGATTGAGGTTTGACTCTTTAGTTGTGAGAGAATTTGATTTACAGTTAGGCCCCAGTCCTGCAAAGACTTACATGTGCTTTAAGCACGTGAGTAGTTGCGTTTACTTCAGTGACACCACTGAAGTGCTTTAAGATAAGCACAGGGGACCAGATCCTTGCTGTCGGTTGGACTTTCTTACTGCTGATGCAGTATCATAAATACGATCTGTTTTTAGCAAGATGGGGCTTCATCTGCCTCAGAATTTGCCGAGCTTAATTAAAAATGGCATTTATAATTGCAGCTTTGTAAATGCTGTTAACTGTTTATAAATGGGCTGAAACCATTCTTACTATGTAAACTTTTGAGTGAAGTAAGTGCAGTTTCCCTTTAAGCAAATGATTACCCTCAATACAAGCTCTTTTTAGTCTGAAGAAAATGAGGAGTGTGTGGGGGAGAGGAATAAGATGACTTGAAATGGTTTCTCATTCCCCCATCCAAAATAAGTTTATCGTTTCCCTGTATTCAATTTAATTAAGTCTTTGGTTTGACCTTTGCATTGAGCAATAAAAGTTAACTGGGAAAGATGGGGGTAGAATGAGAACACAAACAAAGCACACCCTATGTCAGCCAATTGAGAGTAGTTTCTTTAACCAGAATGAATGAGATCATCAGGATGAATGCAACAGCCAAAGCATTTTCAATTATTACTAATATTTTTCTTCCTTGAGTCTGTTTATGTTTTTTTTTTAATTACAGCTTTTAGCTGTGGCATGACATTTAGCAGATGCCTTCAGTGCTTGGTGCTGTGATCGTGTGCACCCCCTAGACTGGCAGGAATACCTAACCTTTGAAGTTGGGAGCACGCATTTGTCTTTAGCCATAAAGGCAAATCCGGCATTCCTTGCATCCCGCAACTCCAATTAACTTTAATGGGAGTCTTGAGCGTGCAAAGCATGCAGGATCAGTCACTCTTTGGCTTTTGTAGGTTACTAGTGAAGTATGTACAGAATTTCTAGGCATAATTAATTAATGGTACCATACAGTGAGGCTGTCACAGAGCTTTTTAATGGCTTCTTTCATTAGAAGAAAAGTTACAACAAAAGATAAGCAGATATACCAGAAACATCATGTTTTACAGTTACTTCCATATTATGTACCAGAATATAATGTCAGCTGTGCTTCATACACTTGGGGTACCGGGCAAGCTAATTAAGCCTAAACATGAAACCATGATAAACGCGTCTCTGCTACTGTAATAAAAACAGATGTTTCAGAGAAATGTAAAACATGCTTGGCATGTTTTGAACACATGCTTTCAGCTTGTCTGCATTTGAATAAGTCCTATATTAATACACACAACATTGTGAAACCTTTTGTTGTGGATGACTGACTGATTACTGAGCTACCACTGATACACCCAGGTTGGATGTTTTAGACGATTTCTTCCCAAGGAAAGGAATGAAGATTGGCCTCTCTTGACATTTTTATCATTGTGGAGGCTGAAGCAGTTATCTCTGTGGGTTTACTTTTTAGCTCTTGGAACTAATAGAATTTTATTGTGCCTCATGAAAATCATGCCTGGCTTACTGTAGCAGCTGTATATCAAAAGCAAAACAAATATAGGAACAGACTTCCTTACTACTGTATGGCTCAGTCAATGGGATACTGAATACCTTGCTTGCACATAAGTTTATATAGAGTACTGATTGCTGGGAGTGGTGGAAGGAGGCTGCCATTACAGTTTAAGTATGACTTCTGTGTGCCAGACATCTCAACTTGTCCTGCAGTTATCCCACACTCTCGCCTTTCTCTCACACATTTTATTTTTATTACAGTAGTGCCTAGAAGCTCCTGCAAACTTTGGAGCCCCGAGATGCTAGGCACAGTCCCTGTCCTGAAGAGCTTACATTCAAAGTTCACAAAGGGTGCGGATAGGAAGAAATATTGTCTCCATTGTACCCAGAATAAGTGATTTGCCCACAGGCACACAGGAAGTCTGTTGAAGAATAAGGTTTTAAACCCAGGTATTCTGAGCCCCCATCCAATCCTGTACTTACAAGTTCATCCTTCCTCCCATCTAGTTTTTCTAGAATTTGTCCCTCACCTGAGGTCCCAGATGGAATAGATTCATAAATTCCAAGGCCAAAAGGAACCACTGTGATCATCTATTCTGACTTCCTTACAACACATGGCATAGAATTTCCCACAAATAATTCCTAGAGCAGATCTTTTAGAAAAACATCCAATCTTAATTTAAAAATTGTCAGTGATGGAGAATTTGCCTTTTGTTGAATGACTTTTGTTAAATTGTTCCAATGGTTAATAACCCTCTGTTAAAAATTTACACCTTATTTCCAGTCTGGATTTGCTTAGCTTCAGCTTCCAGCTATTAGATCATGTTATGCCTCTCTCTGCTGGATTAAAGAGCCCCTTATCTAGTATCTTTTCCCCATGTGGATAGTTATAGACTGATCAAGTCATCCCTTAACTTTCTCTTTGTTAAGCTAAATAGATTGAGTTCCTTGAGTCTATTGCTCTAAGGCATGTTTTCTAATCTTTAATGATTCTCCTGGCTCTTCTCTGAACCCTCTCCAGTTAACAGCATCCTTCTTGAATTGTGGGCATCAGAACTGGTCATGGTATTCCAGCGGTGGTTGCACCAGTGCCAACTATAGAGGTCAGCTAGCCCTTACAATGTTGTGTCCCAAGGTATCTTCCTCTCCCTGACCTAAACCCATTGAGATAACTATTTAAATGAGTAAATTGAGGGAAGTCAGCTGTCATCAGTTCAGTTCTGGGTAGCCAAGGATTTCACACATCAAAGTTTCCAGAATGGAAAGGAAGGTATCCTTAGAAACTTGTTTTGAAGTTTTCATTTGTGCATCTACTATGTATTGTATTAATTCCAGGGGGCTTCCTTAGCATTTCTATAGCTCCTCATTCACTACTACCTCAAGCCACAATCCTACAAGGAGCTTTGTGTGGAAACAGCCTATCAGGTACACATTTCTCAGATTCATATGAAGAATCTGATAGACTAAGAACATTACATAAATTCAGAGACCAAAAAGGTATTACTATTTATCTAATTCAGAGGTCATTTTGGCTCCAAAGCTTGTGTACTAAACTTACTTCTGACTGCTTCAATAAACATCACATTATCTACCACATCCTTTTTTTCTGCAGAAAAATCTACGCTCAAAAATTCAACGTTTTTGGAATTGCAAATTATGAATTCTCCAATCTTGATGGGAGGGTCTTTTTGACAGTTGGAGAGTTCTCAAATTCCCCTCTAAGAGGGATAATCTTTCATTTCTCCTATTTGTCTGCCGCAGCTACATTTGAAAATAATTAGTATTGGTCACGATGTCAGAATAATACATCATTTGGAGATTGTTGGTGCTGTTGAATAATTATGCATTTTAGGGATATTACATTGTTTTGAGATTTCAGGGCTCCTTCCTTGGGATATGTAAAAGTAATTTCAGCTTGTGCTCCCGAAGGTGATAAAAAGCTAATAATAATACTGCAGCACCTACTGTAATTTAAGAGCCTGTTCCAGCAGGTTGCACCTTGCTTTAATTTTCTCACTAAGCTAGAAGTAAAACTCACCAAGTGACTGAGCACCAACGTCAAGAATCACTGCATGTACTGATACCTCACTTGAAACATATGTTATAATTCTCATTCCAACCATGATAATTCACTCATGACCAAGGCACAAATTGCCCAATATATACACTGATACCTTTTGTCTTTTCAAAGTACAGTGCTTGCAGGAAAGCCTGGGGAGACCCTGTCAGGTTTGACTTTGTGCAATTCATGGCGGGGGGAGAACCAAACCCAGGAAAGGTCACAGATTTCAGTACAGTGAAAGTTCTCCCCAAAAGCTGACATTCCTTAAGGTGTTTGGGAACTGGCTCAAGTTCTGTATTTCGTTTTGTCCTAGCCTAGAGGTGTAGTGGTAGTAGCTGGTCCCTCCAGCTCTCTCCGCAATGCACTAAGCCCATATAATCATGAGTAGACTGGTAAATATCTCTGCATTTGGTTTTATTCAAAACAAACTCTGTGACTCTCTTCAAAGCAAACCCCACAGGGGTTGTATGTTCGTCTCGCATAATGATCCCGAGCCTCCTATGTGCACACACTCCACAGCTGTCAGCTGATCACATGCAGGCTGCATGAGGAATAGTACTCATGAGCCCATGGCTCACTTCCCATTCCACAAACATCACTGTTTTACCTCTTGCACTAAAGTAGAATCGGTTGCCTGTCAGTAATATTCTCCTCACAGTGCAGCCACCAGATGGTGAGACTAAGAAGAGATGGACTTGTCAATATCCAGTTCAAATGGTCATCTGAAGCTTATCCAAGTGCCCCATACTTTGAGAAGATCACCCTTCTTACCTCTTCTCTTTGCTGCCGCTCTTCATTGACAATAGCACCACTGGCAGTCAAAGGGGACTTGGCAGTCTCTCCTTTGCCTCAGTGGAAGCATTATTTTGTCAGGGATTGAGGGAGGCAAGTACAGCAGTTTCTGTGAGGGGAGGCACCACAGCACACTAATTTTTTGGTAACGTCAGAGAAAGGTTCGAGCTCAGCTCACTCCGACAGAAGAGCAAAAATTAATAGTTCTCATTTGAATTAAATTTGCTTGCCCATCCCTCAGAGCGTCGATAAAAAATCCTAACACACACTTAAGCAGGACTTCCTGGTTGTGTTCAGTAGAGGGCAGTAGTATTTGTACACACTAGTAAAGAATTTGATGATCTTTAATTGGCCATGTCAGGGCCAGGACCAGGGCAACACACTGCAGAACAATTACATGAAAGCTACAGGGACACAATACAAGGCCTCACATGTTCAACTTCCCCTAGCATGCTGGCTAGCCTCTCCAAAGGAATGTATTGATTGGTGTGAGTATTTATGAGACTCTCAGTCCCATCTGAGAGGCAGTTACATTACTGTATAGCAATCTGTGGTTAGATCTTTGAGCTGAAGATAACACTAAATGTTCTAAACATCAATGTCAAGTAATTTTCATTAAGTGTTTTGTTTGTGTTGTCAAGAGGCAACTTTAACAACAGCTAACAAGGATGCAAGATCAATTAAACAGTGGCCCAGATCCTCTGGTCTAGATGAGCTGTACTCAGTGCAAAATGGGGGGATCTTAGCGGATTTTGAGCCATCTTTACTGATTAGGGACAGGTCTAGTCCTCAGCAGGAGTCAGAGCAGCCTCAAGGCTGCTCTAATTGACATTCAATTGCCCCAACCCCAAACAGCTGTTCCAGCAGCTGGGGGTCACTGGGATTATGGATGTTCCAGCCATACCCTTTACACAGGGGATCAAGATGAGGGGATGGCATACAAGCCACTACGGTGGCTATATGCCACCACATATTAACATCAAAAGCAGAGGGAATCCTCCACTGCCCATTTAAACTGGCTTTATGGCTGCTTTGTGTCTCATGAGAGCAGAGCAGGGTCCAGGATCTGGCCCATCTCAGCTGTGTGTTACTGTTTTACCATAATAAACCCTAAATGTATTGACTCAGTTTTGAATTATATTTTCCACACTTTAAACTTTCTTAACCACCCCAGTGAATTTGAATGTACCACCTTTGCTTGCTGTAGGCAGCAGCTAAGACCTAAGAATGAGGTTTAGGTTCTGTTTTTAGAATGGTCAGTTTCTAAAAGAAAAGCAGGCCAGAGACTGTCTTCAAGATCTACCTCAAGTAAATTCAGAGAAACAACTAGCAAGAGCATCTGCAATAGTGTCATCTGGTGACTTCCCAAAATGTTACATCCTCTGCTTACATAAGAAAAAAAATCTTATCAAGTTCACTGATGATTAGTACTAACAAAGACCTGAATTTATTCTCTGCCAAATATTTCATAACTTAATGTTTGAATATTCATAACAAATCAACGTTTCAGTCTCTCAGGCAGTTTTACAACACAGCCAGCATCATAAATGTAATGATTGTCCCTGTCTTAGGGTTTCTCTGAGGAGCTGGCAACAAATTACTAGGTTTGATCATCAACAGTGTTAGAAAATTGGCATCTGATCTGGAAATAGAGCTTTGCAATTAATCAGAATCACCCGACTGCAACTTGAGCGAAGGTCTATGGGTACAGCTGAACATTCCTCCACTATTCATCTCTATCTTGGTTAGTGTCATTAGGCTTTGACAGGTTATCACTGATCATCCAGAATCTGTATGCACACCACTCTGTTTCCTGGCAAAGAGGTGAGGCTTTAACATTCCTGTTGTAACATCTGGATGTGTTTTAGCTGCAAGCTTTTCTTGAGCGATAGTTCACCTGATGAGTTAGCTTTAACTGCTGATTTATGAAAGACAAAATCAAATGTAACCAATAACTCAATAGTAGTTGAGCACGGTCACATGTTAGTGTATTTATGTTCTCCAGCATGAAACAGTAGAGGTCTACTCCACTGCGCTTAGCTTTTTACAAACAGGTGTTTCACAATCTGTTCTCTTTTTCTGTTGGCGATTGGGTTGCACATAGTGCAGGGTAAGTGTTATGTGAAGGAAAACATAGCTGTGTGCTAATTGTTGAAATTCTTGTGACAAATCATGAACTTTTCTTTTTGTACCTACCCAAGGAAATCATAGGGCTTGTCTTCACTGCAGAGATCATTTGATCACACAAAAACCCTTAATTGGAGTCCCTGTCGCACCTTAGAGACTAGCAAATTTATTTGGGCATAAGCTTTCGTGGGCTAGTGGGTTCTAGCTGATACAGACTAACATGGCTACCACTCTGTAACCTTAATTGGAGTGTGGGGGTATGAGCTAAAGCTCACTTGAGCACAACTGGTTGGCTGCTAACATGAGCACTCTGCAGTGGAGATGCAGGCTGTGTCCTTTGAGTGCCACTAGTCCTCCAATGTCTTCCCACAATTCCACTCATATGTCCAGAAAGGACAGACATGTTCTCCCACAAGTCACTGGGAAAGAAATCCTAGAGTAGCTCAACTTACTGCAGATAATCATGGGGTGGGACCCCAGAAGTCTTCGTGCTTCTCACAAGTGAGTGCAGTGTCAGTGTGAACACAGCAGCTCAAGTGTCATTTCACAGTTTGACTGCTCTCACTCCAGTGAGGCTAAATTGAGAGGAGTAACTTGAGTGTAGATAACTTGAGTAAGTTCTGCAATGAAGACATTGCCGTACGTTCTTGGCATGTGTCTTCCTTGCGAATGCTCTTTCAAATCTGTTATACCCAATAGTTCGATCAGATATAGGGATGACAGATTTTGGAAAGGCTATCTTTCTTACAGGCACATTTAGCAACATGAATGTACATCCATCTATTGTTTATTATTTTATTTTAAACTTTTGAATGAAGTCTTTATTTGGATTGTATCTAACAAATGGTTATGTTTCAAAGTAGGCATTTAACATCCTTGGTACTATGTCAGTTGTCAACCTTAAACCATGAGAGAATTCTCTGATTATAGTGTGATTGGATACAATGTTTGGAGGGGAAGGGGGACAAGGTGACACCAAATATCTCTGGAAACTGCTACAGTTTATAAAGGAATGATTAGATTTTATTTGGAATTCTTCAGATGCAAGTATATGTAGAAGACATAAATTGAAAAAATTACATAATGCTTCCCTTCAATAAAATTAATTCAGTGAACTTTGGCAAAAAGGCAAAGAATCTGTAAACAGATAACATTGATTGAGCTTTTATATATTATTCTGATACATTTGGCCTTGTATTATCAATAAACGTTTGAAAAAGTAGAAATAAATATACTTGCATACCTTAAATGTTTATGATGTGCAAGGCAACTGAGCTGGCTGAATGCTGGGAAGTTGTTCACAAATATTTTCACAAGATCAGAATTGGAATTTGATTTGACCATGCTCATAAACTTTCTTCCACCTTTCCACCAACTCTTGTGGAATCATTTATTGTTTGAACAAATGTTTGGGGAGGAGCTCTTCTTTGTGCAGGAATGCATGCCCACCCATGCCTCCATTCCCCTAAAAAGTGTGCACAAATAAACGTATATTCCCTAGAATCCTATATTCACATTCAAACACTCAATCAAAGTGTAAGGTGATCACCCAGCAATACTTTGTGTATTGACATGGTATGTTTGGGAGGAAGAAAGTAACAGTGTTTTACAACTCATGTCTGTTTCCTACAAAATTAATAAATACAACTTTAAATTAGAGGGAAGACAGACACTCAGAGTCTCGCCACTCTTGGCTTTTGGCCCTCTTTCACCACAAAATCCATTTCACAAACATCCAACCCTGGCTTGCTCAGTTCCTGGTCCTATGACTGTACAATCTTCCTCTGCTATAAATTAATTCTTCCTCCAGTTCTTTCATCTTCCTAGCCACACAGCACTACTTTCCCACCCTCAGATCTCACACCACCTATTTCTCACCATGTAACATCTTGCTGACATCAAAGTGATTGCCAAAGTTCAACCATGATCTCCCAACTCCTCCTCTTCCCCTTCTATCACTTGTCACCTCCTCTGCCATATAACCACCACCACCACCAAGTTTTCTCACTTGTCTCATTTCCAGCTCCTCCCTTTTCCTTGTTCCTTAAATTTATTCATTCTCTTTTGGCTATGACACTGAAACTATTCTTGCCAACATCTCCAATGACGTCTTCCTAGCCATATTTCGCATCCACTACTCCATTCTCATCCTCCTTGATTTGTCTGGTGTGCTTCATACTTCACACCCTCATTCTGGAAATCTTGTTCTCCACTGTTCTTTTTTGTTCCTTCATTGTCTCTCTTGGTGGGTCTTCCCCTGAATGACTACTCACCATGGACAGCACACAAATAATCCATGGGCTCAACTTTTTTCATAAAATAATACTATTTGAGTGACAAATTAGTAAAAAAATCATGATGTGTTCAGATAACTTACCAACAGAAAAAGGGGCATATCTGACTAACAAATCAGATTATTCACAACAAATAATTCTAAAAGAAAGTAAAACACTGAAATTCACCTTGCTATCCTAGTGCCTCTGTCAAAGCATTTAGTCCTCTGAAGATCACCTCATGACAGCTGGAACTACTCAAATCCTCCCGCTCATGTGCAGTTGTCACTTTTTAAATGCCTAAGACAATATTAATTCAGCATTATTTGTATTGTGGTTGCACCTGGAGCCCCAGTCATGGACTAGGACCACATTGTCCTAGGTGCTATATAAACAGAGAACACAAAGATGGTCCTGCTCCAAAGAACTTACAAACTACATTTCCTAATGCTGCACTTCACAGATATTCCCTATATTAAATACAGTGAAGTTACTAAAATATATATAATTAATTAATTAATTAACTGAAATATAATAAATAAAACATAACATCAAGATCCAGTGTTGCCAATTCTCTCAATTTTATCACAAGTCTCATGTTATTTGGAATCTTCTTAAAGCCTGAGCTCCTGGAGCCATGTGATTACACAAGACTCTCAGCTTTCAATTTTTTAAAAGTCATGGTTGTGGAGAAAAGCTTTAAAGCATGAACCCTAAAGTCTCAAAAAAACAGAAGGATAATGTAAAAAGAATCCAAAGTTTATTTTTAAAAGAAATATTATGACTTTTTGGGGCTTGACTCTTGGTTTTTGAAGGTTTGGGGTTGGCAGTACTAGGATTGGGATTTTGTTTCGCCAGTGGTAACACTGACACATGTTTAAGTACAACCACTATTCTTTCCTATGGGAATGTCAATGCGAAACGGAACATAAGCAGACCCAATTATGATGAGATGAGAGACATGAGTAAGCAAACACCAAAACACGTGAGTAAGCAATGGAAACGCTCATCAAAGTGCAATAAAATGTTAAATACTTATAAGAGTTAAGTTTGTAGAATAAAAAGTAAATACATGTTTGAAAAAGAATTTAAACCACGGTAGGTCCTTTTTAAAACGGTGCATCTTAAAATATCAGTTGTGCACAGTTAAACCCCAAATTAGAAATGCATCAGCGAATACCCTTTGCTATAAAGGCAGAGAGAGAGGTTTAAAATGTTAGTCCTTCCCCTGGAAATGTTAAAGGGAGAATTTTCTAATGTATTATTTAGCGCTTGTTATGTAGTGCATTAAGCAGTCACTGCTGAGACAAAGGCTTTTAAAAACCAACAGCCTCCCTGATAGCATTAAATCTTACCTTAGGTTTTTGGTTAAGTCAATATAAAAAAAAATAAATGAATTAATACAGTTTCAGCCCTGCCTGATTTATAGAGGCCAATCAAGTTACAATGCTGGGCATGGCCAAGTGAAAGAGAGGGATAGATTTACCTGAGTGAGGTCTTAATTTAATCAGCTGGCCCAAGAGAGCTGAAGTCAGCAGGCTGGGATGATATAAACCGCAGTAGAGAAACAGAAGTAGAGCTGCCTTTACCCCAGTTGAAAAGGAGAATGACAGTGATGGAAGGGGAAGCTAAGCACTGTCAGAACACACCTATTTCAGTGATTTATTCTTAATTTACTTTAATGACCCTTTGAAGGTTGTCTGTTTTTCCTTGTGTTCTCAGAATACTGATATTTTCTAAATGTTTACCACATGTTTTTCCCCCTCCTTCTATGAACTCTACCACAAAATTATTACTGAAGAGAAACTATAGCTATATGCTCCATAGTGGAACTGTGAGAGCAGCTGGAGGGGCTAACCTGTTTCCACTGTGTATCTGCAAAATCCCTTCCCTGCATTCAACCTTGTTTCAGTTCTAGAAAGTATTAGTTCCTCCCAGATTAATGTTGATATTTTGAGACATATGAAGGAATGCCTTGCATTTATTTTACAGTTTAGGTTGGTGAAAGAACAATGCATATTTTATAATACAATAGCTCATTTTTATTATGAAGTGAGTTTATTGATGGTTGTTGAAAACTACTGACTTGCAGACAATGACCTCAGTTTGCATTTACATTTCTGGAATCTGTTCCACGAATTTGCTCCTATAATTCGGAGTTACCTTAAAATCAGGCTGTTGCTTAATCCATATTACAAATTTAGGCATTTGCTCTCTGTGCCAATATACATTGCATTCATTGTTTTCACAAAGTATGGACATGAACAATGGCTGCTAATTAGTACGCTCTTTTGGGTTTTGCTAGACACTTGGGTGTTTTCAAATGAATTGCACTCGATATTGGATGAAATGGTAATTTTTCTAACAGTGCTAATAAAAAAACTCAAGGACAGCAGGATTTCGGTCCTACACACAGATAGATGTCTTTATTTACTTGGACTTTCCAAAACTACCATCATTAGTCATCTCATTGTTTTAAAAGTCCACATTTTGTATAGGAATCCACTAAGGAAATAATTTTTAACAAGTTCCATGCAAGAAGAAAATGGTTTCAAATTGACTTCATTTGCACTTATCCTTAGAGATGTTGGGTCAGATTCTTGGTTTCCACCAGCCTCCATTGATGAATTGGATGTATTATACCTCAGACTCCACTTGTGCATGCTTCAAAACTGAACACACACACATGCATACGTGTTAATGTGCACCCGTTACAAATTAAGACTAGCACATCATCTAATACTTATTAATCCAAGTACACTCATCTCCACACGGAGAGACCAGGCATCAAACGTACTCCAAAGCATGTTTGAATAATCCTAATGGAAACAAATAGGACAGCATGCAAGCGGCACAGTAGAGCTAATAAGAATGAAATATCAAAAAACATGCCCTAAGGCAAGATCTGCAGGAAGAAACAGAGCCACAGACTCTCACAAAGTAACTTCAGGAATGAAAAGGAATTAATGGGTTTGGGTCCTAATAGGAAATTTGTATGGGGGAAAATAACATTGCTAAATTGTTAATATTTCATCGTTTAAAAAACCAAACTGATTAATGGCCAGGAAATGTAGTTAAATGAGAACTGACCCTGCTAAACAAGCTATTTGCTTCAATAGGGGAATATTTGTAGATTTATCTGATTGGTTTGAGGGGAAAAGATATTTCAAGTTTACCTTTTGATTATTTTTTCTCATTGAGCCTGATTATGCACTCATAATGGGGAGCAAAGGGACATCTCTTTATTGCCTGTGTCATCTACCCATTCAATGGGGAGATGCATCAGGGAGAAAGCAGCTTATGTCAGGCTGCTACATCCCCACCCACTTCATCTGGGCAGAAAGGTTGGGGAATAGTAGGGCCTTGGCTCCACCTAATACCACACTGGTCAGCACAGCTATATCAGTATGTCAAAGGACACACATTGCATTAGGTAAAGGGATGGTGCTGGGTACATTCCCAGGCCCCAGAGAGCAAGGGGAAACCAGGAAGCAGACTGTGAGTGAGTCAGTCTGCTCCCAGGGCAGCCCACCAACACAGTGCCCCATACAAAACCAGACCTGACCCCTAAAATTATGATTTAAAGCATGATTAACCTTACATAATGCCATCAATTGCTAATCCAATACCACAGGAGAAAAACATCATTGGCCTATGGCCAGATCCCATTGCACTTGACATTGTGAAGTTGGATGAGGGCACTAGAAGGAAACAAAGTTTTGGAACCTTCCACTAGAAGGTACTATACATTAAAACTAGTTGTGAAGTGTTTTGTGGCAACAGTCTCGGTTTCAATGAACTTCCACTGAAACACAATTGTGTTGGAAGTGTGCCTCGTTTCCTGCCAGCGAGCTCAGGCTCTTGGGGCTTCCAGGCTCCGTGCTGTGCAAAGAGGAGGCTGGTAGCCCTGGAAGTCAGGGCTGGAGCAAGGGCTCTCAGGACCTCTAGGCTCTCAGCTCTGCGGCAGGGGACCCCATCTCCAGGGGGACTTCCCAGGCTGCTCCTGCATTTCAACCAGCTCTGCTATATGTACTTTTAGTCTTATTCCCCACACGCTCAGATGAGAGCACCTGTGATACAAGTTAGAGCGATTACTCCAGAAGGTACTCTAGTAATAGACATTGTACTGAGCTTCCCCTTAAAATGGGCAATTGACATCATGTTCTCTTTTCTTTTTTTTTTTTCTGTCAGATGTACTCAAAGAAAAGAAGGCCTATTCAGGAGATAGGAATGAACCAAAACCAACTGTGAAAAAGATTGACACCACAGCCACCACAACCACAACCAAGTCATCTTCTAAACATGATCTAGCCGGAAATGTGGGCAATCTAGCCTCAAGTTCCTCACTCTCCATTGTAACGGCACTAGCGATTTTGTGGCACTGTCTGTCATAGCTGCGTTGTATTGCAACAACTGTCCAAGAATTTCTGTCCATTGTCATTTATACCTACAGCCTTACCCAATGGAAAACAAAATTAAATGGCTCTCTACGATTAGATGGGGTATGTTAGAATGAATGCTAAAGAAAAGGCTGAGATTGGCTGATTGTGATTGTCAGCCCTGACACTGTGTCTGAAGAAGGTCCTTGATCATATCTTATCAACTCAAGATATAAAGGGAATGATGACAGGGGATCTGAGTAGTTTAAGTTATTGGGGTAGAAATAATCAACACTAAAATTGTAAATTACTGTGTTGGCATTTTTACCATTTTTCTCACTGGGTAATCTCACTGGTTGTTTCTGTTTGTTAAATTCTTGCGATAAATTCAAATGAATGATCATTCTTCTGGTGCAAGTTAATACATACGGTATTTCTCTAGTGAACAGCTAATAACCTACATCTACAGTGGTGAACCATGTCAAGTGAAGTACTCTTTACTAGTTTCATAAAGTTCCTAAGTGGCCAAGAAGATAAGAGCATGTTTGACCCTTTTGTTTTCGCTCTTACTGTTTAGATTTTAGGACACAATATAAAAAAGCATATATGTCATGTCTGTAATGTATCAGTATAGTTGCCTTTACCATTTAAAAATTTTTTGAGAAACACTTAACGTTTCCCTGCTGCACAAAACTCCATTACCATATGCTCAAAGCTTACTGGATGAATGTCTGACAAAAGGAACCATAAGTAAACACTATAACGTTTTAATCAGCTGAATGCAGTTATATATGAAAAAAGCTAATTTAGTTCAAACATATTTTACCTGTTTCCTCTTGGAGAGGACCTTGTTTCCATCTAGGTGTCAGAGATATAAAGTGTTTGGATTCCTCTTACCCAAAAAGTGGTCTCCATGAATTATAGACCTCTGTAGTACAATATGCTTCATAAACCGTGTATTATTTAATTATGTTTACTATTTTAAATTGTGCTATCACGGTAGAAGTAAATGTAAAACAATCTGAAATCTAGAACAACATTCTCAGTCATTTCTCACTTTGATTTTCTATACTAGACCGTGTCAAAATCTTCATTTTATTCTGATGAGAGTTTTTGATTTAAATCAAGGAAACACTGATGTGTTTTAAAACTATGATGGAAAGGTACTAGGATGTAATTAGATGCGTTGAGAACTAATATGTGTATTTTCTGACAACTGTATTTATAGTGCCATTGAAAATATATACATACGATACAGTATGAGTACAGTGATTACTGATAAATATATGAAGTATTGGGATTGTTATCGCATTTACTTAATTTCATAACCATTTCCACCATTTAATGGCCATTTTCATGCTGCAGACTATGATGATAATTATGACGTACTGTTTTATAAGATTTAATGTACAGACATTTGCCTTTAATTTTTTGCGGGGGGGTAAAACATCTCTTTCAGCGCTTAGATTTATACAAGCACTGACATTGATTCAAGAGACGAACCGTATATCATATCAACCAAGTTCTGGGTGTCTTTGTATAGAATAGGAGGGCAAGATGTCATTGTACTTGTGTGTGTTCATGTGGTATTAGCAAAAATTACTAATTAGCTACATATTTGCATAGGAGGGATTTGATATTTTTGCATTTGGTCTTTAAAAATGTGTAAGTGCATAACTGTATAAGCAAAAGCAGGGGTAGGCAACCTCTGGCACGCGTGCCAAAGGTGCCACGTGAGCTGATTTTCAGTGGCACTCACACTGCCGGGGTCCCGGGGGGTTCTGCATTTTAATTTAATTTTACATGAAGCTTCTTAAACATTTTTAAAACCTTATTTACTTTACATACAACAATAGTTTAGTTATATATTATAGACATATACAAAGAGAGCTTCTAAAAACGTCAAAATATATTACTGGAACGCGAAACCTTAAATTAGAGTGAATAAATGAAGACTCGGCCCACCACTTCTGAAAGGTTGCTGACCCCTGAGCAAAAGCATACACATATAGAAACTGAAAGTGGTCAAGACAAGCAGAATAGCATTCCAGTTTTTTTAATGCTGGAAAAACAATCTGGCACCACCAAGACAAAAAGGAACAAGATGCTTAGAGCATTATCATGAAACATTTAGTGTTAGAATTCTGATTTTTCAACATGTTAATGAGTTAATACCATTAAGTAGTGAGTTCACACTGTATTAATGAGAATGAATCTTGCAAACATAGTATGAAAGTTGCTGTAATACAATTTTTCAGAGTTCACTGATACAGTAAGTGAACAGCACCAACCTATCCAGGCATACAGTAAAATTGCCATTTATGCACATTTTTACAGCCCTTGAGTGCTTTTAGAAAAGCGTACATTCACAGGGGCACTTATGCAAGTTGTTCCTTTTGTACCTTGAAGTGATTTTCTAATTCTTTACAGTTTCACAGGACTAGATGGGATACCTGCCTTTACACAGCTGTATCCATGATTAGGCACCTAAATATGAGCAATGGGTACCCAAATGCTGATTTAGACACCTAGGGTGAGATCCTCTGCTGGTGTAAATCAGCAAAGCTCCACTGAAGTCATTCACAGATGTACACCAGAAGAGGATCCAGCTGTTAAGTCAGTATTTTCATAGTTGGGACCCTAAAATCAACATTTAGGTGAGCATATCAGCACTTGAATATCTCAAATATGTATTTAGGTGCCAAAATATGGATCTGAGTGTCTGTGTTTTGAAATTGGCTCTCCCAAATTCCAGATGTGCAACTTCTAGTTTGTGAGAGTTTGAACATCCACAGCATACCGGAATCTGCTTTTTGAGAATTGCTGTAAGAGTCATTGTACTACTGGATCAGACCACAGCGATCCATCTAACCTAGTATCATATAACCAAGAGTGGCCAGTACCAGTGCATCAGAGGAAGGTGCAAGACACCCTGCAGTAGGCAGTTATGAAATAACCTGCCCAAAGAGAAATTTTCTTCCTAATCCCCATTAGCTAGAGGTTGGTGTAGACCCTGAATCATGAAGATAAAATAATACTGCACAAACTGTAGGGAGAGAGATTCATCAACTCACTTCATTGGATTCAACCCATATTTTAATAAATACAGATGGGTACAGGGGAGGAAAGGGAGAAAAAGATACTATGGAAAGCTCAACATCAATACTTTTCACATTAACATAACTAGAAAATCTCCCACTGCATTTGAACACTTTAAAGAGAGTAAAGGTCAAACTAGCATGTAACATGTTCGTAGTGTACATCAGAAATATGCGACAGCTCTAAAGACATAATAGGATATTGTATCTAACACATTATGAAGCATTTTTCTTCACAGGTGAGTTGGAGCTGAGTAGAGGAATATTCTTCATTAGGTATCAAATTCACATCCAAATAAGGCAAAAACAACTGACCATGTCCTACAAAGGAAGTATATCTTTTCAGATAAAAAATGAGATATAAACATAGTTTTGCCAAGCAATTAGGAATTTTATTTAGCCAGTGCTCTTTTATGTGTGTTGTTTTGATATCTATTTTTAGTATTTTGCAATATCCGGTGTTTGTGAATGCAAAAACTGGCACATCCAGAACTTGCTCATTTGTGGGTTAAAGTGAGTCTGCTGAGGGTTTTGTTTCTTTTGTTGGAGGTTTTTTTCCATAGTGATGTGTACTTCTGAACATACAGAGCAAAATTGTCCTATGTGGTGTCACCACTTTGCACTGCACCACTAACCTATCTTGGGCCAGGGAGCGTCACCCGAATGTAAAGGTTATTCTCCTGTTAGGGAGGATCATCCCTGTATAAGGGAGATGCTCCTGATAGCATTGAGCCAGCAGAGAAGTTTGTATGTCATTCTCCCTCCGGGCAGAGAGAAAAGTGGTTGGGGTTGTTGGAGGAAATGGTACGTGGCTGAGATGCCTTGCTGATCCCCAGCTATGTTCTCAACCTCGCTGGGGCTACTCAAGCCCTGCTGAAATGAGAGCAGCCTGAAGGTACGGGGAGAGTGGCCCTGCGAACAGTTGCAGCAGGATTTGCAGATTGCAAAGGTACATATTAAGGGAACTTTATGCTTATATGCCATTAATTGCACTCTGTGCAATTTATTGCACCCCAGGATCTGGCCCATAGTTTCTAGCCTACATATTGCAACAGTGAGCCCTATTTTCAAGTACACAAGCTATTGTGTCATTGCATAGAGAAATTTAGGACTGGCTCAGTAATGAATCTTTATAGGTACAAATAGTATCTGTCTGAGCTCTATAAGGGCTGCACAGCAATAATTATCTACTGCCACATTTGTTTCAAAAGATTTGTGTATGGGGATCGGGTAAGATTTCCATTTCTCTCCATACGCTACATCTGGTCTGTCGTTAACAAAAGTTCATTTTCCCCATGTGTGTCACTACATGAAACCTATTTTAACAATGTATTTTGATTTGATTCTCCAATCTAGAATGCGTTTCCTTGTCATTTCTCTTCTGAAAGTTTATAGAGCCTTATTTTAACTGTTACAAGCATTATAACCCTGGTTCAGCAAGCCATCCTTATTTAGCACAGTACATGCTTACCTTTAAGTAAGTCCCATTCATATCAATGGAACTTAAGCACTTGTTTAAGTGTGGTAACTGAATAGGAATGGACATCAATAGGCAAAGCTCGGAGTTGGGCTGAAATTGGCTGAATTGCACATAACTAATACGTGGGTAAAATTTCACTCCTGTGCAGAGAGCCCCCGTAAGGCCTATGCATTGTTCAAATAGCACTCAAGCTGTGCATAAGCCTTTGCTCATCCTCTCTGCACAGAGGCGGATTTCACTCTGAATAGGAAATACAATCTGCAGTATAGTATATTTCTTTCTCTTTCACAATATCATTGTTTAAATTTCAAATAATCTAGGAATAGTAGATGCTTGAGCCACATAGTGTCTACTGCAACATTGTGCTCTTAGGGTTGCTGCTTTTAGTGGCACATGGCATGTCTATCAATGAGCCGTGAAAGGTGGATCAAAACTTGGCTTTTTAGATGTGACGTGCTCCCATCAAAAAGAGAAACAAACAAAAAACCCCACACCTGCCACAGTGATAATGTTAGATTAGCTATTCCATCTCCACAAAAGTCCAGAATTCTTCCCAATCATGCATTCTCCAGCATTTTCTCCTGTGAATTTCTAATGATTAAATTTTAATTTGGATTAAATATTAAGACACTAAAAAGTATTTAAAAAATGCCCAAGATAGAAAGTGGGCACACTTAAAATTCATTCTGGTTTTAGAGATTATAGATTTCAGAATGGTTTCCTGGACTTCAAATGGGGAACTCCGCTAGACTCACTAATATCTCGAGAACTGTACCAATTTTTTTAAATGCACCGAGAGTATACCACAACATAATGTGTACGTGACAGTCTAATTCACTGGACTCAGAAAGAAGTACAGAAATAATGGGTGCATTAGATTTCTTACTTATGAAAGCTGATATTTCTTACTTCTGATCAAAGTGTGCCCCCTTTTTTGGATTTTATGGCTTGTATTCACATCCAACTTGCTCAAATGTCTTTTGAAAGACAGCCTTGCTCCAATGCTGCTCCAGTTCTGAGAGGAGACTCCAGGACACAGCTGATAAACCACATTTTTGTGCCTGAGATTATTATCAGGTCCTTACAATGGCACAGTATTCAACATTCTGGGCTTTATTAACCTATCAGAATGGCTGTTACACTACAGCAGTATGATTTTCATTTATATATGGACAAACACTAACTGAAATCTATTGGTGCTTTTTATGCAATACAGAAAGTACTTCATTAGATAGCAGGTATCAACTGCTAATGTTCTCATATCTGTGCAAAATGCATTAGTACTGCCTTGCACAAGTTCTACAGTTTGCACTTTATCATAATAGTTAATCTTTAGTAAATTGCCCAATACTTTGTAATTATAATATTAGCATCTAATTTAACACCATCTTTAAAAAATCATTTGTTGCATAATATAAGCAATTAACATTTATTCACTTTGTCTGTAACAGGGGGATATATAATTTATCCATAATGGCCTTTCTGTGCACCTAATTAGTACACGATTGAATTATTCTACAAGCTATGGATATTTAATTTAACCAGTAATATACTGCTAGCTTTGTAAATTCCTTGCAAATATACACTTTTAAAATTACTTTGCAGCTAAGTAGAAAACAATGTTTTCTTATATCTTCTGGGTTTACATGGTAGGCTTTTAGGCTGCATTACCAAGAATAGGTACTGACATTTTTCATGCACTTTAAAAATGGAATTAGTCAGATACCTCTTTTCCATAATTCATTATAGTATATCAGATTTATAGCCTGCTTTATTCTGTAATGAAAAAGAAAGCAATGAGACATCAAGAAGATATCTCCTAATGAAATTCTGTATCTGCATATGCATATGTTAGGAAGCTCTGCTGATCAGAGACTATATCCAAAGTGTTGCAATACTGGAGTGTCAAGGATATGATGTTAAATTTGTGGAAATTGGATCAGGCTGATTAAGTGACATAAGTAAGTTTTTAGCTAGCTATATTTTCTATTTAAATGTGCAGTAAATTGAGCAAGATCACTTGGTCTTTCAAGAAAGGAGATTTGAGACAAACTTTCCAGCAAGAATGCCAGCATCAGACATTTGATTTACTTATTTCATAAATGTCGTGGTAGCAGAAGTTCTGAGGTTTTTCCTCAGAGCAGAAGTTTGTGAGGCTGACTGTTAGGAAGGAGCCAGATCCCCTCTACTGGCTTCAGTGGAGCTATGCCAGTTTACACTGGCAAAGGATCTGACCCAAGAACATAAAATCCTTCCCAAAGAGCAGAATCTTATTTCACTTACAATTCTGATCTTATATTATGGAAATTCAGAGTAACTCCATTGACTACAAGTCTGGCTGTTTTCGGGTTTTATACTGCCATCCATCACTAGAGTATATCAGCACCTTCCCCATAAAATCAATAGCAATAGCCACATGGGGATATTTAGAAAAATTAATCTGAATTATCTAACAGTGTGAATTTAAAATGGATTCAATTTTCGTGCATTCAATCCCTGTTTAGAACCTAAACCAAATTAAGGCCTAAAGAACCTGTTTAGAACCTAAACCAAATTAAAAGAAATTTATTTCTGAATGAGAGTACCCACACAGGGTTTTAATGCAGTTTAACTAATCCACTTTAAATTCACACCTTTAGTCAATTCAGATTACCTTTCCTGAGTGTCCTCTTGTAGACAAATCCATAGAATCTCTGATACTTCTCCCTTTTTGGGGTTAAAACTCAGCTTGGGATAGGAGAAGTAGAGTATTCAAATTGTGAGCGTCACTCATAGCGGAAAGGTTCTCTCAAAGAAGATTTTGCAGTATTGCCTAAAGACAGTCAGACTGAATTTGCTTGATCGCCTCTGGAAGATTGTTCCATAGCCAGATCTACTCAACAAAGAATATTTTGTTCCCAGCGTTCATATACTTCATCCTGGACTTTGTGACCTACATTGTCCCATAGGAGCACGGTGGTCACAGATCCAAATCTGGTGTAGCTGGGGTTTGCTCTATTATTGCTTTGAAAAGTAGGACCAAGGCCTGATGTGCTCACAGCAGCCTAAACCATGGAGATGGTGGGTACCCGCATTCTGTACCAGTTGGAGCTTGCTTATCTTCACATTGAACTTCAGATACAAGGAGTTACAGTTATCCAGCCAGGTTACAGTAATCCAGCCTCGAGGTAACAAATGCACAGATCGCTGTGGCCAGCTCCTCATCTGGGAGGGAGAGACAAATTTTCCTAGCAAGCTGGAGGTGAAAAAAAGGCATTTTTGGAAACTGATAATACCTGGTCCTCCAAGCTTAATGAGGAGTCAAACAGGACCCTGGGGCGTGAACTACTTCAACATGGATTCCACTGGCTACAATGATTTACACTGGTACAACCTGCGATCAGAATCTGGCCTGAAAGAAGACTGTGCATTTGGGGAAGGGTTTCATTTTAATATGAAACTGAGTCAACTTCTGCCCACTTGACAGGAAAGGGAATGACTGTCAGGAAGGGGCCAGATCCCCTCCACTGGCTACATGGGCTATTTTCTGTTTTTGAAAAGAGCGATGAGACAGCTCATGCCCTATGGATGATGAAACACCTACGGGCAAAACACTTAGACAAGTTTCATAAACAGTACCCAAGAGAAGCAGTAATAAGACTTTTCTTGTTGTTCTCTAATTGGAAAATAAAAACATTCATTTGACTGGAGCTTTGGTAATTTCATGTTAGCAATGAAGAATGGATGGAACATGTTCCCCTACTTTCCAGATGTTTACTGGAAAAGGCTGTTGTAGCACCAATACTATATAAAACATTTATTGTACCTCATTTATTATATGGGACAGTACTAGAATAAAAAATAGAAACCAGTATACTAAACCTGCAATATACAACCTTTTATTGTATTTACTGTACTTAAATATATCAAAACTAATATAGTATTAATGTTTACAATACATCAGGAGTAGAAGTTACAATAAAAATTCCTGCTTTGTTATTTAGGCCTTTAAAAAATTAGTTTATGGTTTCTTGGTTTTCTTTAGTTCACCTTCTTTTATGGAAACTAATAGGCCATTTACGTTTTTATTTTACATTAATTGTATTGTGTGTATTTTAAGCTCCAAAGTAGATTGTTTTGGCCCTAAGCTGCATTCAAACCCTAATAAGTATTCATATCAGCTGAGCACTTGTTTTATTTTCAAAATTTTTGCTTGTATTTGATTGAATAAACTCATCAGCTTTCTTCAGTTTGTTTTCAGTACTGAACCTGATAAAGAGTTTTTAAAAAGCAATCCAGAATCATTGGCTTAATAATACTCAGCAAAGTTACTTTGAGAAATTGTAATAAATGGTGTGATTTGTAAAGGACAGTGAACTGTGAATGGTAATAAAAATAAATAATCCACAACAGGATCTTGCGTCCTCTATTTGAATTGTTTGTAACTTTTTTCTGGATACTTTTCATCATCTTTACTGTAAATTACAAAACTGATAAAATCTAAAATAAAAAGATTTTAACCTTTTTATATTGTGCTTTGAATGATGGATACAGAACTTTAGGATTGCTGAGGAAGCCTGTTGGGTCACACTTAGAGTATGTCTGGAGGCATGACTGCAGTTCATGTAGGCGTTCCCGAGTAAACTTTGATCAAGTTTGTTTGGGAATGCCTACAAGTGCTGTTCTGACTGCAGCGTACACATACCCATAGGTTAAGTCATGACCATTTTCTTTAGTATATAGTAGTTTTCTCACTTTCTTGCCATTTATACCACTAAAGAGATGTACAGGTGCCCATCTCCTATTCTGGGATTGTTTAACATAACAAAAATCTGGAAACAACTGCTCAGGAATCTCTACCCCGGATGCAACCAATAGACAGGACTCTTCACCAAACCTCCATAAACAGTCACCCCCACCATATCCCAACCACTTCATTCACCTCAGCAAAAAGACAGGCTGTCAAGGTTCCTTCCCCACTCTGAACTCTAGAGTACAGATGTGGGGACCTGCATGAAAGACCCCCTAAGCTTATTCTTACCAGCTTCGGTTAAAAACTTCCTCAAGGTACTAACTTTGCCTTGTCTTTGAACCCTATGCTGCCACCACCAAGCGTGTTAAACAAAGAACAGGGAAAGAGCCCACGTGGAGACGTCTTTCCCCAAAATATCCCACCCCCAAGTCCTACACCCCCTTTCCTGGGGAAGGCTTGCTAAAAATCCTCACCAATTTGTACAGGTGAACACAGACCCAAACCCTTGGATCTTAAGAACAATGAAAAAGCAATCAGGTTCTTACAAGAAGAATTTTAATTAAAGAATCGCCTCTGTAAAAATCAGGATGGTAAATATCTTACAGGGTAATCAGATTCAAAACATAGAGAATCCCTCTAGGCAAAACATTAAGTTACAAAAAGACACAAAAACAGGAATATACATTCCATTCAGCACAGCTATTTTACCAGCCATTAAACAAAAGGAAATCTAACGCATTTCTAGCTAGATTACTTACTAACTTTTTGCAGGAGATCTGAGCTGCATTCCTGATCTGTTCCCAGCAAAATCATCACAGACAGACAGACCCTTTGTTCCCCTCTGGCCCCCCACCAGCTTTGACAGTGTCTTGTCTCCTCATTGGTCATTTTGGCCAGGTGCCAGAGAGGTTATCTTAGCTTCTTAACCCTTTACAGGTGAAAGGGTTTTGCCTCTGGCCAGGAGGGATTTTATAGCACTGTGGACAGAAAGGTGGTTACCTTCTCTTGACATTTATGACACCGGCCTTGGAATATCTGTGCCCTTTGCCAAATACTGAATTTAGGTTTATGAAATGTAGTCCCCAAATATTTGCTAGGACCAAGCCCTTGTCCTATCCTATCCTACTATCAGCCTGTGTATGTCCAGAGATTAGAAACATCCCACTTTTGGCTTAGTGTTGTCACTAGTAGGCACTATGGTGATATCTCTCCACGTTGGAAAATGAAACCAATCCTAGATTTTTCCCACCATGTGGCTAACTATTATTGATCTATCTCAGTCATTGCTTTGCCACACAAGTGATGACAAAGGCAGACACCCCTATTTTGGAACACAGTTTTAAATTCCTTTAAAGAGCTTCTTTTTTACCCCTATGTCAGAACAGTCAGTCTTCTTCTGTTAAAGTAGCTGGCTAGACATCAAATCTGTTTAATTTATTTACCTTTATTTTAGTATCTCCATGCTTCCTCTTGTAGTAATTCTTAAATGGGTTGTATGGAAGAACAGACAAATGAGCCACAACACACTTTTGAGCCTAGTGCTCTTGATACTGTATATAAATGACTCCTCCTCCTCCTCCTCCTATCCGTCCAAGTCTTTTTGTTCTT
Source organism: Chelonia mydas (assembly GCF_015237465.2). Taxonomy (NCBI): domain Eukaryota; kingdom Metazoa; phylum Chordata; order Testudines; family Cheloniidae; genus Chelonia; species Chelonia mydas. Next base: position 43,414,865 of record NC_057855.1, read on the forward strand.
ATTCAGATTGTTTACCCAGTCTAAGGTGCTTTGAGTGGTACCTTTTAAAGCATTCCTTGCCTCCATGCATACTTGGTTAAAAATGCTTCCCATTCCAGGTCCTGCGTTATAGGTAAAAGCCTCAGCTCAAAGTCCACACAGCACAGTCTCTGTTAAGCTGAAGGTTTTTGACAACATTCCCAGGCAAGAGTGGCTTCTCCTCTGCTGAGGAAAGAAGCTTGCTTGTTCTTTGAAGCGCTGGTTTGTAAAAGGCCCTTTAATTTGAAAGCTCTCACATTCATCCTCCAGTTAAGCAGGTGTCTAAATCTGTGGCACTGCCTCATTCTGAAGTCCAGACTCGTTTCACTTCAAAGGACTTTTTTTCCTGATTACATTAAAAATATGTTTCCTTTTACATTTCAAGATAGGAATGTTATTTTAAAAGCCTGATTCTCTTCTGATTCAATATTCATTTCCCCCCAAAAATATACAACCCCCTTGCAAGTGTGATCAGAAGGCTAGTTCTTCTTAATGGTGGGCCCAAACTGTCCAACTCTACAGAGAAACATACCCTCCTGCTATTCTAGTGACAGAAATTATTGTAACACTGTATGAACAGCGTGAGGCCTTTGTCACAGTCCCTGCAGGGGCCCGAATAATTTCTTTTTAACAGAATAGCGACATTTGTCTGCATGTTTCATACACCAACTTTTGTGCAGGAACCCCACCACCACCACCCCCAAGGTGCTGTTTTAGCCTCCCTCACCCTGGAAATTCCACTGTGATACAACTCTAGACGCGGTGAAGGGCCTTACCCGAATAAGGCAAGTAATAGAGGAGTAGTCTGGCTTCTTTTCTGTACAAAGATTTTCCTTCAAACTGTGCTTGCCAGCTTCACATTTTGAAACAAATAGACGCTTTGGAAAGAATGCTCATCACATCCTAACGATCTGGAAACCAGAAATTATCTCCTGCCCTCCCCCAAGGACTAAACCAAAAGACTTTCTGCTTCCATGAGCAGAGACTGATTTTATTTACATTTATTGGCTCTCCAGGGAGAGTCAAAGTTAACTTCAGAGGACACAAATAAGAAGGTTTGGAACTCCAATGGCAACAATAACCCACACAGTAAATTTGCATCTTTAGCCACAAATTACCACCGTCACTTCTTGCAGCCCCATTTTGAAGAAACACCATCTCTATGAAAGGATTTATTTTTCCAAAGAAAGGAGGAGGAGATTAACCTGGACAAGTGTAGTCTGTCCATTGCCAGTGGCTACTCAGTAACTATTTAAAGGCTTCTCCCACATGCCTCAGTTGGGCCCAGATCATATCCTGAAGGAGAAAATATTCACACAGGAGAGAGAAAGCAACTTCCCCTACACAAGGTTACCACTCAGTTGTTCCACTGGGGTTGTCCAGGCTTGTTCCACTGTGGAAATGGCTGGGGTTCATGCAAGTGGCTGGAGTTTGGTTTCACAGATCTTGGGAGATCCAAGGGACTATGTAACTGGTTTCCAGACCCTCTAGCTAGCCTTGCTGCTAGTGTTTTCCCAGTGAGTGTGACCTGCACTGAGGATTGGGGAATGCCACATGGCACAACGCTGTTGCTGCCCTGTGAGCCGCCATCCCCAATCCCTGCACTGGAACTAGTGTTCTATGGGATTAAGAGGAACGGGAATGCTGTTGCCATGGGACCTGCACTTCCCACACTACTGTTGAGTCCCCTACACCCAGAAGTGGATGGGATCTAGCTCCTTGGAGACTCCACAGCATTACAATAATCCTTTAGAAAAGGGGGGGGGCTTTTTTCAGACATCCCAGCACTTGATGGAGATTTGAACCATATCCCCAGTTCTGAAGCAGCAAGATAGCTCCAGAGTCTGCTCCCTTTATTTTGTTACACAAAATGCTAAGGAGTCTGCCTCCATTTCCCCAATCTGAAGTGGTCAGATTTTCCATGTTGAAAATTAACATTTTGTTATAGAGCAATTCAGATCTGCACAACCAGAAAGTGTCTTAGTCTTGTTGGATTTAAATGTGGATTTCTACTCACCTATCAATAACTAACCCCCGCTACACCAACACTGTACATTGCTCGCTTTCACTGTATATCACCAAAAGTTGATACAAGGTACTAGTAATAGTGATAGCGGTTCCGCCAAAGCACAAGGGCCTTCCCACCTTCATGAGTGGTTGATCACAGCTTTTCCCTCCAGTGGATTCAGCTAGCAGTCAGTCATCTCAATTCTTTCAACTCTTGGTTCCATCTTAAAGTGAATGTAAAGCTTTTGAGCCACTTTTAGTGCCTCAGTTACATTATGGCCTTTCTTTAAATACAAAGAAAGCTACAGTGGTGACACCACCTGGGGAAATAGTAACCAGCTTCAGAGAAGTGACCACAGGTCATTGTTTGACTGGGAAAATGGATCTCAGAGAGTTGTACTCTCACCAAGGTCACATAAATTAGTGTCAGAACCACAATCTGAACTGATGTCCAGCTTCTAGTCCTGTGCATAATTCACAGAACATAATGTTCACAGACAAGTTCATTAACTTCTCTGAAACTTTGGTTTCCTGCTTGTAAAGTGGAAATAATATTTACCATAGTTACTATCTGAAAACAGACTAGGAATTAAAGAGACAGCATGTGCCAAGTTACTATCCAGTGGTAGATGACTACTTGTACTCCAAACAGGAAATCTCAGTGGTAACTGTGTTGGCAAATGTTGACATTCTAATAGCATCTACATATTATGTCCACAGCCACAGATATGCAAGTAAGTTGTAATAGCCCCTTTTTTACAGAATAGAACATTTAAATGCAAAACAACCCTGGCACTGGCAGCACTCATAGATATATAACAGGAAAGTATTTGTTCCAGTTCTCCTTGATGCTGCCATATACTCCCCACCCTATGGCAAAATAAGAATGTGAAATATGTTTCAGTCCTACCTAAATACCAGCCAGCCACGCAGCCACGGGAACAAGGCAAACAATGCTTCCAAGCAATGCCCTTTTCACATACTCCATTTTCATCTTGGCTTAGGCAAATCATTGCCACTTCTGCAGGAGCAAATTAGGGAACCCTTTTGCTGTTGAATACGGAATATCAAACTTCAAATATAAGAGTATGTGGGGCAAACTTCCCTCTCTAACTTAAATATGCAGGTATGGCTACTGTGATCTCTGCTGAATGCCAAGACTACAGAATTGATGTAGAAGGGACAGGGTTCAAGAGTCTTTTCTTAATAGGACAGGAACTATTTCTCATGAGCTTTAGGGTTTCTCTGTGAATCTAATTGGCATAGCAGGGGGACATGTAATTGGTCCAGCCAATCAACTGAAACGTGCCAAACACTTTCTCATGGCAATAACTCATCTCATGGTGATCAAATTTGCAGGGTTAAATAAATGAGTTATAACTACAGCAGAAAGCAAGAATACTCTTTGGAGATGGCTCTGACTGGGAAACCATCACTAGTATCAGCAAACATAGGACAGGGTCTGGGATTCTATTCTGAGGGGGTAGGGTGACCAGATGTCCCGATTTTTATAGGGACAGTCCCGATTTTTGGGTCTTTTTCTTATATAGGCTCTTATTACCCCCTGTCACAATTTTTCACACTTGCTGTCTGATCACCCTATGAGGGGGTGAGGAGCGGGAGACAACTGTTAAGGTATCCTCAAACCCCATAGTACTTAGTCCTGCCTCAGTGCAGGGAACTGGACTAGGTGAACTATGGATGTATATGGGGGCAAATATAGTACAGCTGCTGTTGGTTGGGGGCAATTCCTCCAAATAGGTATAAAGCGTCAACAAAGCAGAATCTACAGCATGTTGGAATCACGACAAATTATCTACATGCAGTATGTTAATGTTAAATATGAGCGTGAAGCAATAATGAGTGTTATTTCTATTGATAAACACATCTTCAAATTTTTGATAATACTAAAATAGCTGACAACTAGCATGTACTTTACAAAATATTTTGATCACACTGATTTTCTCAGAAATTAGGGATAACACTGCACCACACGTGCACCCAGAGCATTGTACTGTAACGTTTAACTTGTCTGCCTCTGGATGCAATACCAAATGGCGCTGGTGGAGCCCAGTGAAAACGTGTCTGTTAGGTTCATAGCTCTGTTTCAGGGATGCTAAGCGGAGGCACACAGAGCAAAAACTCTTGACTCCTGTTCAAGCAGAACATTTCCTATATACACTTGCAGATTCTTCCCCACTGGGAGAAATAAAGTAGGGTGATTAAGTTAGCTAAGAGGCCATTTAAGCACCTCTTCTACTTAATTCAGGAAGGATGAGAGAAAGAATTGTCTGGTGGCTAAGGCACAGCTACTCTGGATTTACCCCATGTGAAGTTAGAATCTGACTACTTATATTCACAAGCAAAAGTATCAAGGGAGAACCCATTCTGCGAACACAACGGAAGAGTATAAGACACTCATCAATACATATGTAAGGAGACTGTTGCCCCCTTACTAACATTCAGTGGGGGTGTTTTAGTTGCTAGTTCCCAGTACTAAAAGGGGAAGGGTCTATGGGAAATCAGGACCCTGAGACTGACAGTCCCCAGGAACAATGGAGAGAGGCCAATGCTCCAGGTCAGCCTGAATGACAGGGCGGGCAGGCTAATCAGGGAGTCAGGAGGCCAGGGAGGTCCCGTGCTCCGTGTGAGCTGGAGTTGCCTGGGTCAGACAGAGTGGGGCTGAGCTAAGGAGAAAGCAGGGGCCTACGCTGAGCTGTGCCAGATCCAGAGAGAGCAGACCCTGTCCTGGGAGCAGAGCTGCAGCCCCAAAGCCAGTGGCACAGCCCAGAGAGAGCAGACTTGCCCTGGGAGCAGAGCTGCAGCAACCAGAGCCAGAGGGGCCAGAAAAGCAGCCCAGGAAGCAGGTCAGTGCTGGGAGCAGAGTCACAGAAGCAGCCTGCAGAGCAGACCTGTCCTGGGAGCAGAGCTGTAGCAACCAGAGGCAGAGGGGCCAAAGAAGCAGCCCAGGGAGCTGGAGGCAGAGCAGCAGAGACAGAGTGGTGGAGGTGGGGCTGGAGCAGTCCGGAGCTGGGTGTGGTGAGCAGCTGGGAAGACTGAGGGGGACCCTGGGCAGCAGGCCCAGCACAGGGAGACGCCTCTGCCAAGAGGCTCTGCAGGCCAGGCTTGGATCATAACCCCGACAGGGCGGGGGCGACACTGGGAAGAAGGGCCCTGCCACCTAGAGCCTGAGAGCGTGTGGCCACCACCAGAGCAAGTGTCCAACCCCCAGCATCCCTGCAGCACAGCCAGGGCCTGAGAAGGAGGCCTGAGACAAGGAACAGACTGTGAACTGCCCTGACGTTCCAGAGACACTGTTTGTGATGTTCCCTGCCATAGAGCGGGTTGATGTTTCCTTTAACCGTTCTCATTTTCCCTTATTCTTTTTAAATTTAATTGTTGATTAAATAACTTGCATTTGCTTTAACTTGTATGTAATGGTCAGTGGGTCAGAGAAGTGCCCATTGCAGAGAGAGTACCCCGGAGTGGGGACACCCTAGCCCCTGTCCTAGGTGACCACAGCAGGGTTGGGGGTCGAGCCCCCCAGGAATCCCGGGCCCAGCCTTGTTGGGGTTACGAGGACTCTGCCAGACAGGAGAGTGGAAGGGGAGTCTTCAAGGGCAGGGAGGCCACTGGGTAAAGGAAGTGGGAGCGAGGACGCAGATCCTTTCGCTAGCCCACTTCACCGGGGTAGTGCAGAAGCCAGGAAAGTTCCCCACAGGAGTGGGACTGTTCCCCCTACACGTAGAATGCTTCAAATATCAGAAGAGGAAGCCACTTTTCCTTTGAGATACCTTTAATTTATAGAAACAACCATTCAAACATCAAGCATCCAAGGAAATCAAGGACAATTTCTCAGGAAATACTCTAGGGAAGAAGAAAATGACTTGCCAGAAAATTTCTTCAGCTGTGCTGAAGGGAAAACTGTGTCCTGAAGGATTTTATTTTCTACATTGAGTGTTTTATTTTCTTGCTGGAGTGTGAGCTCTAATTTCTTTTGTGCTTACTCCCCATCCCATTTGTATTTGGTTTTCTATTGGAGAAGGGGAAGAGCGTACACAATGGCTTTTTAAAAAATTTTAAGCCAAACTACTCCTCACTTAAAGCTGCTAAATGAAAATGCATCTCTGTGCTTTGCAAGCAAGCTGCGCTCTATGGTCCACGGTCTGTGTTTTCAGAAAGGGCATTATGACTAGGGATGGGCAAACTTTGTGATGGATGCCTGGGGTTTTGAGAACCTCACTAGTTAGTTCACAAAGCAAGTCTGAGTTTGCAAGCCTTTCTTCCTGTAAGTGAAACTGGAGTTGTAGTTAGTTGTCTTTTAAGTGAGTGAAAGAAGAACAAAACAGTTTTTTTCTAGCTAAAGCCTAGTGTTAAGTGTACAATTTTAAGGATCGAAGAGCCCACCATGAAGTAGCTCAAGCCCCTTGACTGGGACTTCAAAGAGGCCTAGAGGAGTTCGGTGGTCAAAGGAGCTGTGTGGAAAAACAGATTTTTAGCCATATTATGTATAACAAATATATATAACAAAACCCCACCTTGTTTCAGGTCAACATGAAACAATTTTGTTAAAAAAAATTCAGCGAAGTTTAAAAAAATCATTTTGGGTCAAACAGTGTTTTCTCATTTTTGAGCTTTTTAAAAAACCTAAAATAAAATTTAGTACAGTTTGAAACAAAGTACTTTCAAATCAAACTGTTTTCTCTAGAAAATGTCAAAGTGAAGAGTTTCAATTGTCAGAAATTTAGTGTTTTTGTTTTCTAACAACCAGTTCAGTGAACCTGAATTCACAAATGTTTCAGTCAATCCCAATCCTCATTTTTGGTGAAAAAGGTTTTGGCTGAAATATTATATCCAGCTCTAGTGCCTAACTCTTATTGGAAATTTATAGAGCATTTAATTTCTTTTCCCTTTTTAAAAGGCCTTTATAATTTTTGGAGAGGGATTTTCAAATATGCTTCTCCCACCCGTATCCATACTAATATATATATAGTTTTACATTATTTTCTCTCCCTCACCTCATTCTTTTCCTCATGGGCTCTCTATATTGTTCTTCATTCTGTCCAATCTCTACGCTATTGTTCATCCTGTTGGATTTCTGCTCTCTGCTCATCTTTGCTCCTGCTTCATTGCCTTCTGCTCAGGAGGGGAGGTTAACTCAATAGAGTGCTTAAATCTGAGCTGCACCCATGCTGCTGCCAAAGTGTCCAAAATGAAGGCAAACATTCTCGTCTATCACAATATTTACTTAACCTTCTGCTGCCTCTTTTCCTTTAGGTCTTAGTTCTCTTGGGTTAAATTCCGCCCTATGGTGATTGCACCCCGCCCCAAAAAAATCCATGTAGCCAGTTTTTACTAGCACATACAGTTGGATGAACATGGGAGATAGAATTCCAGTAACACTCCATGTATATATAGGCTACTTTTCTTTTTACTAGATCTCCAGAGAGCAGCTAGCTTTGTCCAGTTGTCTGGCCCCAGCACTATCTCTAGTACATATTGCTAGGTATTGATGTCTCCGTAAAAGAAGGACCCTCACTCCAACAGGAGTGTTTTAAAAAGGGGGTGCTACAGGGAGACCATAAAGACTTGGAGGGGAGATGAAAGACCTTAAACCTTCCTCAAAAAGAACTGATCAAATAAGTCTCTATCCCCCTTGTCTGTCATTCCCAACAGAGCATGGGTTGTTACCAAAAGAAAGTTCTTCAGGAGGACAATTTCAAAGGGCATGTATGGATGTTTTTAAAAAACAAATTGAGTGTGTATTGGGTTCACATTACCATAGTGTATGTGCACTGCTTAGCCTTTCCCCATGGATAGGTCTCCTTAGGTTCCAGACAGGAATAAATCACTCATTCATTAACTAGAGGGCTGTGAATCCTGTTCTTTCATTGGTCAGTTAGTCATCATTCAGAAAGACCATAAGCTCCAGCAGACACAGCTTTTCCATTTCCCATGGACACATGCTCTTCGGATAAAGAATTGTCACTTTCTACTGAGTCTGGATTTCTTTTACTTTAAAGAAACGTGGGGTAGTTTCACAGCTTCCTCAAAAGCCTCAGCCCCTCTGTACTATGGTGGCAATTTTTCTTCTCCAGTGCACTGAGTAACAAATTTGTTCCTTGGTACAGTTTGTGTTGGGCTGAATTTAGAAAAGAAAAGGGTAAAGCCTACCAGAAAAGGGTAGAAGCCCCAAACCAGCCTTAAATACCATAGTCAGTACTCTTAGTAGACAATATTTTCCCTCAGCTAACATCAATTCGTCCATATTAATCAATATGGACAAAGAATCGAGCTTCTGTTCTTTGGGGTCTCATTACATTTTCTTTAACGGTTGTGAATTTCCCTGTGTAGGTTATATGAAATGTCAATAACAAAAGCAGAATCTTTCAGCGCCTCTCTGCATAGAAGAGGGACCTCCCTTCCTGGCATCAGGTGAAACCTCAGGTTTCCCTTCTTGCAGGTGGCAGTCTCCTCTTGCAGACTGAGGAAGACATTTTGTATTGGGCTAAACTAACCATCCAGGCCAAACAAAAGAGTCTTTGCTTAGTTTAAGAGAAAGTTATCCTGTTGGGATATTCTCGAAATTGTTCTCTCCCTCCTTGTTCCCCAATCTCTCCTGCTTTCCTGAGGGATTTAACATAGCTAGGCCCCTGGACAATGAGACACATGAAATTCAGGGTATAGCCAGATCATGTCCCTGAGCTTTGTGCATTTCTCACACCTCCAACACGGAATGAGGGAGTTCAGCCACTTCCACGGTCTTGTTTCTCCTTTCTCCAGACCCCACAGAGATCTCTGCATAGGACAAGGATTGAGTAGGTTGAGGAGCAAATAGTGCTGTGCTGAGCGGGGGTGGGGCCAGTGGATGGACACGTTTCCTCCACTTGATCCATGGTAATTCTTTCCCACAGAGCACCCTCCACAGAGGGAATCTCCATTTAATTCGGGTCTTGGGATAGCTGTGGCCAAGGTGGTTGCTGTTAGGAGCAGGATGTTGATGGCACTGGAGGGTAGAGACTCTGCAACTGATTCCACAGAGATACAAACACCACGCCATCCAAAAGTTAGGTGCGGGAAACTGAGAAAAGATCCTTCCCCTAGCTCCTGCTGCCTATTAGAAGGAATAGTTTGGACTACTCCCATGTGTAGCTGGGTCCTACAGTAACTAACCACTCAGGAAACAGACCTGGGCATCATCGGTGTACAGAGCTAGTAAGAACCATTCAATTGTTAGCTAGCTCAACAAGTGGGATGAAAACTACTACTAAATATATAATGCCAAGACAGAAATCAATGGGACACCTTCAACTGGATTGCAGTAATAATTCGTGGTCACCTCTTCTGAAAATGGTGTCCAGAAACCGGAGACAAAAATTGAATCAGAGGCATAGGATAGAGACTTTTGTGTTAGGGGAGACTGAAAAAAAATCAGGACAGTTTCCTTTATATGATAGAAGTATACAAATTAATGTATGGTGTGCAAAAGGTTAGTCAGGTACACCTGTTTAGTCTTTCTCTTAATACAAGAAGAATGGGATGTCCAGTGAAAGTGAAAGGCAACAAATTTAAAGGTGATAAGAGTATTTCTGCCCTCCTCCCCAAACACACAATGGACAATTAACTTGTGGAACTTACTGCCACAAGGTATCTTGGAGTCTATGAGTTTGGCAGGATTCAAAATAAGTGGACACTTTTATATGGCTAATCATCACATCATTTACATTGCATATTTGAAAAAAGCCAGCTCATTCTTCAAGACTTAAGACAAGAACCAGCTCACAGGGGTAGAAAGAAGAATACCCTATGGGTGGGTTATTCCACAATTCTCCACTCATGAATTTATTCCACTTTCCTCCAAAGCATCTGGTGCTGGGCTACTGTCAGAGAGATGCCTTGGAGTAAAATAGATATTTGGGGTTGGGTAGGACCCCTCTTGTTAGCCACTAGTAGGCTCTGCCAGTCATTCAGAAAGGAGGTGGAGATGAACCTACAGATATAAACATAAGCAGAACCTAATCCAGTTAGCAGTTCCTTGAGTCTGAGCTGCCACATGAGCAATTGAGGACAGAGGCCATCCCTTGTTTACTGACAGATATTAGTTAGCTGTATTTTTAACTGTGAACTTAAATAAAAGACACCATTTGAAGTCTGGGGGTGCTGGGAACAGATTAATAGGAGTTTCACATCCCATGTGTTCAGGTCTGAGTAATGAACAATCAGATTCATGCCCATTTTAGCTGCAACTAGCTCATCTACAATTGATCCAAGTGGCTTATATGCTATACATTGAACTCATCATCGGCAGTTCCTTGAGGTTGAGGATGATCTCTTTCACAGGTTTTATTTTTCATGGGTCCTTTGGTGACTGAGGACTCTGATCCTTGAGCCACAGGCTCATTGGCAGACATTGCAGGTGGTGTTGGAAGACAGCGTTGGGCCACGATTGCTGTATGACCGTAGTCTTTCCTTTCTTTTCTGGCATTTTTCTGTGACCAGGGCAAGGCAATTTTCCTCAAAAGTGGACATTCCCTCTCTGACAAAAAGAAAAGGAGTACTAGTGGCACCTTAGAGACTAACCAATTTATTTGAGCATAAGCTTTTGTGAGCTACAGCTCATCCGATGAAGTGAGCTGTAGCTCACGAAAGCTTATGCTCAAATAAATTGTTAGTCTCTAAGGTGCCACTAGTACTCCTTTTTCTTTTTGCGAATACAGACTAACACGGCTGCTATTCTGAAACCTCTCTGACAAGTTTTTGCCAGTTATCCCTATCCTGGGCGGCTGTCTCCCAGTGTCTGGTGTCAATGCCACGTCTCTTGATGTTTATCTTGAGGATGTCTTTAAAGTGTTTCTTTTGGCCTCCACATTTCCTTTCTCCTTTGGTGAATTGGGCATTCAGCAGTTGTTTGGGTAAGCATACATCAGGCATGCGCACACAGTGTCCGCTCCACCTCAGCTGGTGCTGAATAATTAGGGCCTCAGCACTGAAGATGTTGGCCTCTGTGAGGACACTGACATTAGTGCGACGATCCTCCCACTTTCTGTTGAGGATCTTCCGAAGAAAATGCTGGAGCTGGTGTTCCAGGTTTTTCAGGTGTTTTCTATAGGTCACCCAAGTGTCACAGCTGTAGAGGAGAGTTGGGATTACCACTGTTTATAAACTAAAAGGCTAGCATGTGTTCTGATGTTGTGATTGTTGAACACCTGGTGAGACAGTCTGTCAAAGGCAAGGCTGATGCAGTGAATTCTGTGCTGAATCTTGATGTCTGTGTCTGCCCTCTGTGAGAGATGGCTGCCAAGATAGCAAGAACTGCATTTTCCATTTCTTCTTTGTCAATGTAGATCATCCTTGCTGGGTCTGATGATTGACCAGGGACTGGCTGGTGGAGAACTTTTGTTTTGCCGAAGTTCAGAGTTAGCCCTAGGCTTTTGTAAGCTTCACAGAAGCAATTAGGGGCTGTTTGTAGATCCTCCTTTGAGTGTGCAACTACAGCACAATCATCTGCGTACTGGAGTTTGGTTATTGTTGCTGATATTACTTTAGTTCTGGCACGGAGACAGGAAAGGTTGAAGAAGTTGCCATCAGTCCGATATTGGATGCCAATGCCCTGTGGTAGACGGTCTTGTGTTAATGTTTTAATAGCTGCTAGGAAAATGGAGAAAAGAGTGGATACCAGTACACAGCCTTGTTTTATGCCAGTTCGGATGACAAAAGGCTCAGAGGTAAAACCAGTGCACAGGATAGAGGCAGTCATCTGGTCGTGAAGGAGTCTTACAATGGTGATAAATTTGCTTCGGCAGCCAAATTTTGACATGATTTTCCACAGACCCTCACGGCTGACAGAGTCAAAGGCTTTGGTCAGATCGATAAAGGCCATATACAGCTCCTGGTGGTGTTCTTGACATTTTTCCTGAATCTGCCTGGCTGTGAAAATCACGTCGGTTGTGCCTCGTGATGGTCTGAAGCCACACTGGGACTCTGCAAGAGGGAGCAGGTGATTCGGTAAGATTCTAGCAAGAATATTCCCAGCAATGGAGAGGAGGGCAATGCCTCAATAGTTACCACAGTCAGCCCAGTCTCCCTTTTTGAAAATGGTGATGATGGTAACATTAGTAAGTCAGCAGGGATTTCTTTGGTGCACCAGATTTTGAGGAGCAGCAAATGAAGCTTGTTAGTCAGTGTTTCTCCCCCCACTTTCAGTACTTCAACTGGTATGATGTCAGAACCTGGTGCTTTATTGTTCTTCATTTGTTTAATTGCTTTGCAGACCCCCTCAGGTGTCAGTTGGTTGGCAAGAGTTTCCCAGATTGTGTGCTGAGGGATGGAGTCGATGGTGTCACCAGTCGATTCTCGATTTAGATGCTTTTGGTAGTGTTCCAGCACTCTTTGATGGATTCATTATCTTTAAGAAGGGCACTACCAGGTTCAGATCTCGGAGGTGTGCGGCCACATAGCTTGGTCCGTACAGGGTCTTTGTCTCTCAAAAGAAAAGCTCCGCATATCATGTCTGTCAGAAAATACTTGGATTTCTTTTGCTTTGTCCTCTCACCATTTGTTTTTGATTTCTCAGATCCTCCTTTGAACTTCAGCTTTGAGCTGATGGAAAGAGCTCTGCTTCTCACTGGATAGTGGTTGTTTTTGCCAGTCACAGAAAGCTTTTCTCTTCTGGTCCAAAAGGGCTGTATGTAGTCTCAATGTTGTTGTTGTTAAACCAGTCCTGATGGTGGCGGATAGCAAGGCCAATGGATTCCTCGCAAGCCTCACAGATGGTCAATTTTAGGGCTTCCCAGTCTTCTTCAACACTTGTGTTGTCATTTCCAGGTGTGTATATGGACAGTTTTTCACTGTGGAGTGTTTGGAAGTTCTCTTGGTGCACTGAGGATTGAAGTGTTTGGATGCGGTATTGCCATCTGTGTGATTTAGATTGTGTTCTATATTTCGGTGCAATCCTGATCGACATGACTGACCTCACCAGGTGGTGGTCAGTCCAGCAATCGTTGGCTCCTCTCATGATACAGGTGATTTGGACATCTCTTAGATCCTGTGATCTTACAATGACATAGTCTAGGAGGTGCCACACTGTTTTGAGTGGGAGTGTTGCAAGTTGTTTTGCACCTGTTGCTTTGTCTGAAGATTGTATTTGTGATCACAAGGTTGTGCTCTGCACATTTGCTGAGTAGGAGAATGCCACTGGAATTGGTCTTGTCCATTCCTTCCTTCCCAATGGTGCTATTCCATACGTTAGAATCTTGGCCAACTCTTGTGTTAAAGTCCCCTAAAAGGATTATCTTATCTGGTTTTGGAATGGATGGCAAAATTTTATCAATATTCCTCAGGAATGAGCCTTAAACGATCCAGCCCTCTACGGCCAGGTTCATATTAATCTTAGGAAGAATAAAAAAAAGTCACCATGGTAGCTAAATTCTGCCATCAACACTGTATCATGAAATCCTCGATTCTAAAGCCTTTAAAAATGTGAAACCTGCTCTCCCAACACTATGTATGTATTTTCAGTTTATTTTTAATCTTACAATAATTCTGTTTGGTGCAAGCACTACTCAAGCAAGAAACTACTGCTGTAGGACCCCTAAGTTCATAACTTATTTCCATCTCCTTATCCTGTTAAAATAAAGAGAATTGAATTGTACCAGTTGAACATCTGCTTCAAGCAAATCTGCCCATTGTAAAGGGAAACAGAATATTAGTAAAAAGGAAGCAGAAGGCAGAATTTCAAAATGATATCCTCAAAGCACTTTCTATGGATGTCTCACAGATTTACAGGATATTATGAAGCATAAGACATCTGGTTGCATTTATATAATCTCATCAGTGCATACATGAAATCTTCTCCCTGTTTACTTCCACTTGTCAAGCCACTGAAGGGATTATATGTTTTTATTTGCTTGTTTGTTAATTTTATTTCATGTTTATTGTGGTGCAAGTGCACCCACTGATTCTTAACTATCCAAATCAGCTTAATGTAATATTAAATCACCAGCATTTCCCACTAGATTGCTTGTGTGACTCTGTCCTGCCTGTTTATAGCTCATCATTCAATCGCTTGTAAAATACTAACGTGGGTTGTTTTTTTTTTTTTTTGGAAAGCTGTATTATGGGAATATGTTGTCGTTCACCTCCAGCTGCTGTGAAATCTCTGGTTTTATAATCAAGATGACTACAGTGCTTTGATTTGATGTTAACTACACTTCATTTTGGTCTATGGACATACTTTCTATCTCCCCATAAGGCTGACTACTAAATTGACTTTACCCATTCGGGCACAAATATAGTTTCCAGAATTTCAGCATGATGAACTGTTCCTAATGGCATGTTCCTAAGCTTATCACACATTGCCCAGCAAGATTCATACATGATTTTGGAATCCTGCATATTCCAAAATGTGCCAAAGAGTCAGTTTTGATCAGCCATCACAGCAGGCTTTATCTACAGTGATGTGTCATCCTTACCTAGTTTGTGGCCATTTCTTTCACCAGAATTAACTAAAGCAGAAATATGGGGAAACATTCTGGCATTTCTTTTGCCAAGAGGACAAGATATTCTTCTATATAATTATTGCACCATTGAACTATATTTCTTGATGCAAGGTTTTTCACTTAGATTGCCAAGCTATTGCCTGATTTATTTTATTCACATCATCATATATCTGTACACAGAATGATCCACATTGGTAGCTCAAGACACTTTTGCTCTTTTAACATAGTGTACTCCTAGAAGTCACATATTGTCTCTCATATATTTTATATCTGATTTCTCCTTCCTTCAACTTATCCCTCTAGTCTTGGACCAGCCTTTGGCTTCCTGTGTGCCAAGCCCTCTCTCTCTTCCCCTTCAACTCCCCTCCTGAAAATCTTTCCCACACAGAACCGTCTCTTGCAATTTTTTGTACTAGCAACATCCCCATACACTGACAGGTCTCATTCATCTTATTTGCGTGAGTCAAGCCAAGTGCTAGATATTTAAAGATACTCCGAGCTCCTAACTCCCACTGGTTTCAATAGTGCTAAAAATCTGGTGCTATGCTCTGTAGGCAGCAACTCCATCTTCCTATTTGCAGTATTGCTGATCTCAATAGACCAAACACATGAGATGGACCCCTGCAAGATATCAAAAATCCCGAGATTGACACCACAAATCTTGAGTGTTTAAAAACATCAAACCATGTTTTTTAGTCTCTTACCTTTTTAACTCCCTCCTTTGTGAATGTGTGTGATAATTTCAGGTTCAAGAGTTAACCTTACAAGCATGCATCTCCCATTTATTCTCTCCTCACCCCCAGGTTAGGAAATGCCTGGCAGTTCCCTTATTACTGTCTTGACTCCCCCACCACCACCTTACTATCTCTGGTTTTCTCCCTGACTTCCCACGCACACACGTGTGCCTTGTGTCCCTGGAATTCACCCCCTCCCCGGACCTGGCAGCATCATCTCCCCTCCTCATCTCCCCTCCTCTCCTCCCCTTGCCTTGCTGCCCATCTGGGGTTCTCCCCTTCCTTGCACCTGGGTCTGCCACTTCCCTGACTCCCCTCCTCCCTTGCTGCAACCCATAGCTTCTCCTCTGCCCAGATCCCATGTAGAGGAGAAGTTCCAAGGTACGGAAGTGTTGCCCCGGGTCTGGGGCTCTGAACCCAGCAGCAACTTTCTCCTCACTCCATTGCCTCCTCTTGCCCTGGGACCCTCTCACTGCTATAGGGCAATACATAAAAAGCAGGACTCAGTGACAAGGCAGAGCTGTGATATTAGTCTCAAACTTTTGCACATAGCTCTGTCCAGGCCCAAAAAAGTCGCAGAATTGGAGGAGCTTCTCACATCATCATGACAGCTCCTGCTGCAGGCTCCAAAATCCCAGGATTCATGGTCAATTCAGGTATTGCAATATGGTCAAAATTCCATTCCCCTGGCTGCTTGGAGATTTCCCCACCACTACCCCCAGGCTGGGGAAGCTGCCATTCTATCCCCTTTATCTCCCATCCCATCACCATCCTCTGCACCCCTTCAGCCTCCCTCCTGCCCCCAATTGCCTTGTAATCCCGAAATCTGCCTCCTGCTCCCCTTCACTCTCCCCAAGTGTCTCTTCTGCTCCTCACAGTCCCTGTGTCCTATCTAGCTCCTGAGCCACAGAGTGGCAGCCACTTTGTCTGTGGTCGTGGCTTCAATCTCCTTGAAAACAATGGGACACAGCAGCCAATTTTATTAAGGACAACGTGACATTCACATGCAGAAAGACTGTGGGGAAATGGTGGCTATCTTGCTGGTTCCAGCCTCAATGACCATAGTAGGAGATTCAAAACAGGTGCCCATTTTGAATAAGGGAAAATTGGTGAGATGGCAGCAGCCTTTCAGCATGCTCTCAAGATGCAGGTGTATTTGGCAGTATTGTATTTGCTTGGTACAGCTCTGTGTACATAGAAAAAAAATTAATGCCTTTAATTACAGTTCATTGGCGCTCAGAATTTCCTCATGTTCTTTCCAGCCTAACTCTACCTGTCTACATGTGGAAAGATAGCATCCACAGCGTGTTGCTCAAGGTAAACCAGCCTGCATTGTTCTCTCAAAATCTAAACCACCCCTCTTCCAAGTTTTATAAAGAAACGGGTTTTTTTGCAACTCTGAATAGGCACAGGGGCCCACAGAAACGGGGATGAGGTTGGGTCAAGATCAATTCCTGACCAGAGAATGTTTGCCCCCCTTATGGAATGGGCTGTAGCTCCACCCCCCCCCACCCAAAAGTTCCCTTGTCTGGTTTTCTGTAGGGTGTGGTAGAAGGAAAGAGCCTGTCACTCCAGCACTCCCCCTATTGACTCCATTTGTGTTGCAGATCCTTGACCTCCAAGGAGGGGACTTGACTAGGGCAGGGGTGAGGAAACAGTGGTATGGAGGTAAAAACCTGACCCCCCTACGCGTGTTCCCATTTTGGGGGAAAACCCTGCAAGCTTGATAGGGGGCAGATGAGCTGGCCTAAGAGAAGCATCTGTGTCCCTTTGTGTCAAAGCAGCAGCACTAAAGCAGCTTTGGTGAGCTTTATAACTTCTATTGAGTTGTTTGAAACACCAGTAAAAATCCTATTGTGGGCACTTGAATTACTGGGTTAGATAGCCTGAGAATGCACTGAAGTGACCGGAGAAACTGGAGAAAGCAGATTTTGTTTTTTAATGCTTAAAATAAAAGTAATGCCTCCACTTTCAGTCATGGGATTTATCCTCTTAACAGCCGGCGACTTTAATCCCAGATACTTCCTTGAAAACATGGCGTTTAACCTCTCACTTGAAAAGCCAAAAGCAAGAAGATTCATTTGGCACTGTCACTCTATCCTTAATTCATCCTATTGTGCCTAGAGTATTGCAGGGGCCTGAGAGCCAGCTGGGTTTATATAGTATACGTGCCACAATCTTCAGCCACAAAGACTGAACTATGGCAGAGACAGCAACAGTCAAATCAGAATGATCCTGCTTTTTGCCGGCAGTGGTTGGCGTATGAAACTTATAGATGCTTAAATGAGCTGCCCTGCTACAGCAGAGATTTCAGAGCTCTGTTACAATGCAAGGCTTTGTTGACTGCCCCGCAGCACAGATAACTAATTTAAGCAGCCTTGGAGATACCAGCAGAGAATGTGCTGCTTTTGGGGTTTGTAAAGCTTCTAACTATTGCCTTCATACTCTCTGTGGTGAATGGGATGGTGCAACTGCAGATTCAACCCCAAGGGTGGTGATGTCTTCATCTGCAAAGTGTTTTATTACTAAATGGAAACTAATGACCCATGTCTCCCTGCCCCACTGTGGTTCTTCACGTCTGTGCTTTCACTTTCATCTCAAAGGTGTAGTGACCTACTTTAGTCAGGGTGCCCAGTGGGACTGGTGTCCATTCCTGGAAGGACGAATGCTGGAACCAACCCAAGATGAAATATTGATATTAGACTTATACTGTATGCATGTTTTGTCTTGGGGGTTTTCATGTTATTGCTTGAAAAACATATTATACTGGAGTAGTGCCATCTGCAACTCCCAAAAGACCCAGATCCTTTCCAAAACAGTGCGAGCATGCCAGCCCCACCTGTGCAAACAGAACGCGAGATGGCAAACAAGGTCTTTGATATTTTGTTAAATGTTGGATATAAAACAGGCCACCTCACCTTCTCGGAGTGTATGAATTTGGAGGCTGCATATATTTTTGTCCTTGTGCCGATTTGCAGATTCCACAAAGTCTATTTTTCTAAGACAATGCACTTAAACTCGGGCTGATTGCTCATTAATCTGGTTTCCAGTGTGCGGTAGCAGTAAACTTCCCTTTCTGGCTTAGCAGTATACAGTAAGAATTGTGATTCACATGACCCCTATGAGTGCTTTTATTGACACTCATGTACCTAGAGCTGTTAGTTATATTTCCCAACACTTCATACAGAGTGACTCTAATCTTGTTTCAACTTGATACAACACCCATTATTTTCCATTCCTTTAAGGAAGAGGTGGGCCACATCGGGGTGCAAAACTGTATGGCAGGCCGGGCAGGGAAGGCTGTGCCTCCCCAAACAGCCTGGTCCCTGCCCCCATTCACCTCCTCCCACTTCCCGCCCCCAACTGCCCCCCTCAGAACCCCTCACCCATCCAATCTCCCCTGCTCCTTGTCCCCTGACCACCCCCTCCCAGGACTCCCGCCCCAACCACCCCCCGGGATCCTACCCCCTATCCAACCCCCTATTGCTCCCCATCCCCTGACTCCCCCCCCCCCCCAGAACCTCCGCCCCATCCAACCACTCCCTGTACCCTGACTGCCCCTGGGATGCCCTGGCCCTTATCCAACACCCCAGCCCCGGCCCCCTTGCTATGCTGCTCAGAGGAACATGTCTGGCTGCCACGCCGCCCCGCCAGAGCCAGACATGGTGCCATGCTGCCCTGCATGAGCATGCAGCCCCGCCACCCAGAGCACTGCCCGCACGGCGGCATGGCTGCGGGGGAGGAGGAACAGCAGGGAAGGGGCAGGGGGCTACCCTCCTGGGCCAGGAGCTCAGGGGCCAGGTAGGATGGCCCCGGGGGCCCGCTATGGCCCAGGGGCCATAGTTTTGCCCTTAAAGCAGAGGTGGGCAGTCTTCCCTGCCCAACTCCCTGCCAAGTCACTTAGCACAGGGAGGGAGTTTGTCTTGTAGAGTCGGCAGAGGACAGGACCCACCCCTGCTTCCCCAGGCTGTGGAGCTCGAGCTGAGCAACTGCATCCTTAACATTGCACAGCATTATGGCCCTTCTATAAGGGGGGACCTTCTGGTGGGTCTGTTTAGTTGTGGATCTACTAACCCAAACCTACTCCAAGCTTCCTGCAGGCTGAGGTGTCAGGAATCCCAGGGGAACATTTCCAAGCAATAGAGCCTAGAGCTGCCCAGGAAAATGTCTTCCCCTTCCTTCCCCCCACAGTGAAATTTGACGAAGAATTTTTCATGTACATTTAAATTCTTCTGTGAGAAGTTTTGAGTTTTCACTGAGAAACCAAAATCCATTTTTATTTTTTTGTTGCCAAAATTTTTTTTGTTCAAGCAAACCCCATGTATTTTCTTCAAAAAAGAAGTTTTTGCATGGAAAAGAAAAACTAGTTAGACAAAATTCACTTTTCAGCACAAAAAACCCCTCTCATTTCAAACAGCTCTAATGGAGCCCATCTGTGGAAGCCCCATACATACCAGTTCTCCCATATATAATCCTTCCCTCTAGTGGATTTGCCCTTAAGTGCTTCCCGGGCGCGTACACACAGCTATCGTACACACCTTATGTTCCTTGATATAAAGAGTTTCCTGTACAATGTAAGTACCTAATCTGCTACAATGTACAAAGAAGGTACCTTCACACATAACTACATACAGCAGTTTCACAAAGGGCAGCCCTCTAAAGAGCAGCACTTCTTTCCAACTATGCTAGTCACTGGCAACCACAGAGTATTTGACTGTTTAACTTGTTTGTAAGTGCTGTTGAGATATTTTGCAACTGTGTTAAATAGCAGCCTTTTAAAGCACAATCCACTCCCTTCTCCCCCACCACCAAGTCCTCTTTTGGCAGGTTCCTGTGGGCATAGGGGATTGTCCTTTAACAGGCTTATTTAATGATATGATTAAAATTACAGGCAATGCATTTTAAAGACCCCTGCAATAATAGCTAAGCCCCCTTCTCTGCCTGTTTTACTGTGCATAATGTATTTCACATCTCTTGCTGATTGCAGACTTTATCCTGTCGGGCATCTTTGGGGGAAGGTGTAAAGCCAGGTTGCTGAATGCTGACTACCAGTGTGGCAAATAAACTCCAGTGGCATGTTTTGCAAAAGTGGGTGTTAGCCCTGGCACCTGGACCAAAAGGGATTGTTATCATGTCATTGCCAAAATTCTCCCTGCAATTTCAGTTGGGCACAGCAGTTTTCACTCTGTCCTACATTGTTGTGAAGAGTCATCATGCACTGTTAAGCAGTTGCTATGTTTCACCCAGTAATTCTCATCCTGAGAGAGAGAGAGAGAGAGAGAAATATGGACTGGGAGACTGATCCTCAGATGTAGGTGATCTATACATGGTGAGGGTATGTATACACATAGATGAATTAAAGCTCACCTTCACAATGCCCTGATCCTGCTGCAGTTCTAGTAGCAGAATTGGGGAATTGTAAAATAAATAAATAAATAATTTTGTGCCGCATGTAGGCCTTGCCAGAGGCATCATTTCTAAGAAACTTAGGCTATGTGATACGGTATACACCCCCACACTGGCCCTGCAAGAGCTGAATTAGGCCAGGTGGGCCCAATCAGCTAATGAGGCTGCCAGCAGGGGAGCTTTTGGCTGAAGGCAACTAATTAGAGAGAGACTCACCTGTGCAGGAACAGGCAGGGCCTATAAAGCCAGGTAACAGGCCACAGAGTGGCTGCTGGGGGAAGCCTACTAGAAAATTGGGGAGCTGCTAGGAAAGGCTGCAAGCCCCAGCCATCACCACTCCCAGGGAAGAGGGTTCTAGGAGCTGGTGCACCCAGAGAGAGATGGGGGAACCAGAGTGGTAGGAAGCAGTTCCAGAAAGGAGCAGTGTGGGCAGAGGGGGGAAGCCTAGAACTTCTGAGCTGAGGGCCCCTGGACTGCAACCTGGAGCAGAGGGCAGGCCTCAGTTCCCCTACCAGCCACTGAAGGAATAGCATAGAACTAAGGCAATGAATGGGAAGACTGCCTAGCACTGCTGATGGACTGAACCCTGGAATGGGGCATGCTGAATTACCTAGCTGCAGGGCTAAGTCACGAAGAAGATACTGCAGGTCCTGGAGCAAGAGGAGCTGCAGACTAGAGTTGGCATGATGATGTGTAATCTGCAGAAGTGGACATCTACCTCAGAGTTACTTCCCAGAGAGACCAGGAGGAGGTGTGAGAACAGCAGTGAGTGCTGTGCCCTGTGACAGGCTACTAGGTTCATTGGCTGTGTGGAGAGTTTAAATTGACTTTTCTCTCATCACGGTCACATACAAGTGGGGAGTGGAAGGGTGTCAGAGAGAGAGAGACTCCTTCCCTTCCTATTTGACAGCCTTGATACTGGGGCTTTGGTGTGGGGATTTGGGAACACTCTGCCCTCCCCACCCCTGCCTCTATGAAATAGTGTCTCTTCACATACTTAAGGTATTCACTACGGTAGTTTTCTACTGTGTTGAATAATCTCTCATCCTGTGTATTTCATGCATGTACTGGTCTAATTTACTGTCATCAATACATCCCAACACAATAACTGGGAGCATGTTCGCTGTGAAGGGTGTGGTTCTATCCTTGTCTGTCTGTGGGGGAGGGGGATTGCTTCTCTGCCCGGTCTCTGGAACCTCTGCTGTACTGTTCCAACCCAATTAATATATACCACTTCTGACAGGAATACTCATGTACAGAAGCTTTAAAACTCCCTTTCCATGGACCATTCAACCTGAATAGAACTAGGTTGTTTCAATACCTATGGAAAGTGAACACAACACACAACCATAGTGAATGCATTTTGAAATCAGAGTGAACACCTAGACACCCCCCAACCCCCAGGATTGACCCAGCCCAAATCCTGAATATACTATGCAGTGGTCCAGTTATTTTAGCATGCCTACCATGGCATTAGCTAGCTATTGTATTACTTTTTGACAAGTACTCACATTTGTTCATGTTCAGTTTATGCTGCTACAGATTTGATTCTTTGGCCAGCCCCAGGGTTTAGTGGGAGTGCACTGCACTGCCAACAGCAAATGCCAGTGTAAGCAGGGTCTGAATGAATGCTTTGCTCCTGCTGTTTTCATATTCATCAGCTACAGTAGTGTCAAAATGATCAAGTTTGGCTGGCGTTAGGTACAAATCACCTTAGTACTGAATGCAGAGGTATATGAAATATGGTTACCAATGTTGTAATTATTGTAGGAATACAGGAAAGCAGGACTGTGCTTAACCTGTCCCAAATGAGGGGGCCACCCTCAGCTGAAAGAACCTCATTAAGTCAGGGGCTCAAATGTCAGAGTCCTATGAAAGTAAGAGGGCTGTGGACAGGTATCCCCAGCCAGGAGGCTGCACATCCCCAGGGGTCCTCCTAAACTGATTTATCCTATTCCTCCCCACTATTAAAAGAATAGCGCTAAACAGGCTTTACTAGGAGCCTCTTTGTTATGTTAAATGCCCAATCAGAGTTGAAATCAGTTGTTGTAAGGCTGTGTTTCTGCCCAGCCTGCAAAGAGCTAAAATCACTTGAGATGGGGCAGTGTTTGTTCCCAGCCTGCAAAGAGCTGAAAATTACTAAGACTGATATGCAGAGGTAGCAGTAGAAGGCGACTGACAGTCAGATGGTGAATGAGTGGCTGGTGCAGTAGAGAGGCATGATGAGTGGCCAACAGGTTGGCTGGTGGAGAGACGCAGTGAGAGCAGGCTGCCAGCGGAAGCAACAAGCAGGTGGCTGGCAGGAGCAGCTGGTGAGCAGCCACTAGGGTGGGTGGCAGAGAGGGGCAGCAAGCAAGTGCCCGAGCAGCAGAGCGAGTAAGGTACCTCTTTACTCCACCCGGGGGGAGGTGAACTCTGCAGATGCACCTCTGAATGCTGGGTCTGCACTGACCAAGGACAGCAACTGTGAGTGGGGTGCAGAGAAGTGTCGAGCATGCGAAAGGGACTTTTGGGTCGCTGGACTTAAGAATCTGAGGGGAAAAGGACACTGCCCAACCTACTTGGTGGTGGGTCTTTTACTCATGGTTTGTTTATGAACCCTGTTTGCAGTGTTTTCCCAAATTAACACCCAGTTACTTCCCTCCTTTTAGTAAAAATTTCTTTTCTACGCTCAGACTCTGTGCTTACGAGTGGGGAAGTATTTCCCCGCAGAGGTGCCCAGGAGTGGTGTATAAATTTCCCAAATTACTGGGTGGGGGCTCAAGCCGGTTCTGTGTTGTGTCAATGGAAAGGACCTCCTAGATATCGAACCCGGCCCTGGTTGCTGTTGTCTCCACCTGGCAGAAGGATTACACCAGGTTCAGTAACGAATCATAGTCTTGTGTTTTGGATAAGCTATAGGTTAAACTAGATTAGATTTGAACCCATAGTGGTGATTGTGACATGGAGTTTTGCAAGTGGGCAAGATGGAGGACAGGAAGGTCTGCAGGACTCTGTAGCTATGTCCTCACCAGACTGTATGGAGAGTAAACTGGTCAGGAAATTTTTGACAAGTTTTTTCGTTGGAAAATGAAGATTCATTAAAACTGGAACTTTTCAGGAACCTTCCAGTTTTGACTAAACTAATTATCAGGAAAGGTTTTTGAGGTCCAGGATGAAATTTCTGGTCTAAACTGGTGTGTGTTTTTTCCCCTCCCTTTTCCCCCAAGAGTCCATTCATTAGGGCACTCAGCAGAGATATGGAAACTCAAGTTCAAATTTCTGCTCCAATAAATCTTTATAAGAGGTGGAATAGCTCTACCATGAGTGATTCACAGCAGGGATTTGAACTTAGATCTCCTACATTACAGGTGAGTGCCCTAACCACCAGGCTATTCACTATTTTGGGAGGGGGTGCTCTAGTTTTCCGCAGAAAACTTTGAAAGGTCTGGTTTTGTCCTGATGCAAATCAGGACAAGTTTCAAAATCTTGAAAACATTCATGGGACAGAATTTTTCACCCAGAGCTCCCACACTGTTCCACTATCAGTGGGACAGCTCCATCAGTAGGAGCACTGCATAGACAGGATGCTGGTTTTACTTCTCTGCCATCTATCCCTGTTCAGATCAGGTACAGACAACGATTAAAGCAGCCACCTACGCTGTCAGGTGTCAAAACGTAATGCAGGCAAGGCCTGTATGGAGCTAAATCA
The DNA here is from genome assembly GCF_015237465.2 of Chelonia mydas. Taxonomy (NCBI): domain Eukaryota; kingdom Metazoa; phylum Chordata; order Testudines; family Cheloniidae; genus Chelonia; species Chelonia mydas. The sequence continues at coordinate 43,439,218 of NC_057855.1, forward strand.
CTCATCACTTCACCTTATTATAGCTCCAGGGCCAAAACCATGCTGCTTCCATTACTCACAGATCATAGATGATGTAGAATCTACCGTCAGTGATATTATCTGTGGATAAGAGTACAGTTTTCCTCTGAGATGCTGGTAGTCAACTGTTCTCCTGACCTGTAGCTATTGCTGCTCCCTAACCTTTTTCAAAGCTTACTGGTATAATTGCCACTTCTGTCTTACATTTTGAGAAATCATTTCCCTGTTACTAAAATAGCAGTTCTTCCTCATAAAAATTATAAAACCTGGTCACAACATTCGTTAGGTTAAAGAGGCAGTTGTTGAATGGCAGGTCATGATTCAGGAAGATGTCACTCCTGCCCATTACGTACTGATGAACAAAACTGAAAGAGACCAGAGTTCACTGTTGACTCTTAGTAATTCAGCTACTGCACTTCATTTGATTGCAAAGGTGTCATGTGCAGTTTAATCATTAGGTCATTAACCTTAACAATATCTTCTCGGTATGCAATTCAAGTAGATTACTGCCTGAGGAAAATGTGTTAATGCATTTCTAACTCGAAATGAATGCTACTGCACCCCATAGCACTCAGAAATTTAGAAAGGAGGTGTGATCTAGTGGGGAGAGTATGAAAGTGAGGGCGAATGTGTAAGCAATTTTAGTTTTAAAAAGTTAGCTGTCCCAGACACAAGCTTCACTAATTTAATCTTAAATATTTTGAGGGAAACTAATATAAGCAAGCTATGATTGTGTGCAACACACACAAGTTTGTGTTTCACAGAGCAGTCTGGAGGTACTGTAATGTCAAGCTGTGAATGAGAATGTGTTCTCACAAAGGAAGGTAGCATGCTCTAATTCACAGACACAAATGAGGTGGTAAGGTGAGATTTCAGTGAGGAAAAAGATGGTCAGATGCAGAGACCGTGATGTGCACAAACAAGATATACTATACTTTTAAGAGAGACTGAATCACAGGAGGATATTGCATACAATTAGATACATCAACACATACAATTAGACTCATTATTTTTGTAGGGATCACACCAGTTAAACTTGGAAAGGTAGCTGATCAAAATGGCATAGTGTGGTCCTATTTTTGTAGTTTAATCTCACAAGCCCTTTGTTTGTGACTCTGTTTTTCAAAGATATGCGTTTGGCCATCACAGTCATGTCTGTGAGTAACATCTATTAAGATCTACTTATCTGCATTAATAGACAGTATCTGTTCCTCTGGACTATATGCTCAAGTGCTTTTACGGCTTACTATTTATTTGCCCAAGATTTAAGCCTGAGCATTTAGTCTGAAGCTTAATATTGGAAAAAAATATTTTCTTTTTATTGGTTCTTCCTAGTTGCTGGAGCTTCTTCATATTGGCTAATTTTTTTGTCATTCAAGTCAATGGTGGTTTTGTTGAAATCGTCAGCAGAACAAAGATTTGCCCCTACAGCTTCTGAGCCAAATTTGGCTCCACTGATGGGAGCCAGTTAGAAATATATGTTTTGGTTGGCTTGTTTCTGGGTTTTTCCCCCTCAAAATTATCTCAAAAAAACACCATGAAACACTCAATCTACTTCACATTACCATTTGACAAGCACCTCTACATCTGATTCATACCTTGGTCTCACCTAGACTTGACTGTTAGAGCACACTAACTGATACTTCTCCTCACTCTTTAAATCACCTTCAGCATGTGTAGAATTCATGGAGACAAAATTGTAACCGTCTAAATTTCTTCATCACAGCACATCTAGTCTAGCCAATCTTTCTTTGGCTTCCAGTTGCTATAGGCTGATCTGGAAGTGATACCTATACCTAAGGTTATGTATAGGACACTGCGCAAAGTCTTGCCTATTATGTAACTAAAAAGTTGGTCTTCTACATCCTGGAAGTTCCTTGGTCTCAATTTTGCCTGGACTGTTGGATGCCGTGCATTTCAACTGCATTATTGATATTGAATTCAGTCTTTATTTATGCCACACAAATTCCTTTGAGTAATATAGAGGCCCTGAAAAATAAAGCACACTCTTGATGGGGGAAGAGGGATTGTATAGTGTCCATCTCAAAAACTTTGTATTTCACCAAAATTTAAAACCACAAAAGTGTCCCCAGCATGTGGCATAAAGATCAGCATTCTCAATGTCCTAGCTATGTATGCTAGGTGCCCAGAGCACATTTAGATTTTGAAATGTTGTCCCCTAGCTTTGAGTGGCCATTGGCAAATATGTCCTATATGGGAGAATAAATACTCAATGTATGCAACATTAATTGTTTCTGGTAAGTGAGGTTTAAAAATGTAATGTTGCCTGTATTACCATTGATTGACACTGCTACACTTCAAATTATGAATTGATAGCCTCCTTTTCAAATCCACATAATCCAGCACAAGAAAAAGATGAGTCTCTCTAAAACCATCAGTCACTGATTAAAAATTCCTTTGGTCTCTAGAAATTGAGGACCAGGTACCTGAAGTATGTGGATTCCTCCTTATAAAGTCTGTCAGGTGTCTGCAGTTGTAAAAGATAGCCCATTATGCCCAAGATATTCAAAAGTGACCAGTGATTTTGATTGCCTCTGTTTTGGGGGCCCACTTTTCAGAAAGTGCTGAGCACCTGCTCACTGAAAGTCAGGCCCTTTTAAGGCATCTCAAGTTGGGCACCAAGAACTAAAGCTGCCAAATCACTTTGAAAATCTTAGCCTAATTGGTTCTACCTACAGGGGGAAAGAATCAGAAGTGTAGATAGGTAGAAAAATAAACGGAAGCAGTGCAAGGAGAAGATACCTAAATCACGTAGTCTAAACCAGTAGTTCTCAACTAGGGGTGTGTGTTCTTGGAGGTCTTCCAGGGATACATCAACTCATCTCAATATTTCCCTAGTTTTACAACAGGCTACATAAAAAGCACTAGCGAAGACACTACAAACTAAAATTTCACACATACAATGACTTGTTTATACTGCTCTATATACTATACATTGAAATGTAAGTATGATATTTATAGTCCCATCAATTTATTTTATAATATTGTAAAAATGAGAAGGTAAGCAATTTTTCGGTAATAATGTGCTGTGACACTTCTGTATTTTTAGGTCTGATTTTGTAAGCAAGTAGCTTATATGTGAGGGGAAACTTGGGGGTAGGCAAGACAAATCCTGAAAGGAGTCTGGGTAAACAGCTAGTTCTTAAACTTTTAACACTTGCAGGTTATGTTGGATTCTTGTGTTCTATATAGCCTTTGTTTTAGGATCTGCTAGCTAACTGCTTGCCACAGCTTTCCTTTTACTCTTTATCCAACAGATTCCCTGGTGATGAGCACATTATAAAATGTTGGCCTTATAGGTAGATACTTTGTATTTCTGCACCCTAAATTATCTTTTATGTATAACTCTCTAGCATACTTCTTGCTTTTTATTTCTCCACTTTGCCTAATTTCTCATCTTTCCTTCATATTTCTTTCAGTCTCTTCTCTTTTCCAGCATGATTAGCATTGCAATATTAATTGCTGTATGTTTAAGTATACTTAACAGGCAGCGTATACAGTGTTGGCAAATAAAGCCAGAAGTTCAATTCTCAGTTTATTTACCTAAAGCTCAAAAGAGAAAATGCAACTTATGCTTTCAGGTTAAGCTAATTTTCATTTGCTTGCTTATTTTTGGAAAGAATGATTTTTGTGTCTCAAGTCCTGTTTTGCATACAGTATATTTTAATTGCTGAAACTTTTACAGAAATGTTGAATAGGTTTTTCAAATCATGCTATTTTGGCTAAGAAAATATGTGGATGATAATAAACCAATCTTTGATGTTGCTTGGGCTTCCGTTCTGTTGCTCAAGGGAGTTTTCATAACTAAACTGTATAACCTAAACGATCCTGACCAAACTGTCTCGTTCTGCCCTGGGAAATACTTCTTGCTGTTGGGTAGTTGGTTCTATAAATGTCATAAGCGTTAACCTACCCATCTGGTAGGTTTATTGTTCTAACCAGTTGTCTTTTACCCCCATTTCTTTTTGGCTCTCTGGCTGTGCTGCCACTTTGATAAGTAGATTAAATGTGCAATCCTGCTCCGTTTTAAAGTCAATGACAAAAATCTTACTGACTTCAGTGGGACCAAGGTTAGAGACAACTAGGGCCACACTCCTGCAAATACTTATGCATCTGTTTAACTTTACACACTGAGTAGTTCCACTGAAGTCTTGCATAAAGTTGAGCACATACAGCTTTTCAGGATCAAGACTTACTGGAGAGGGCACTGCTGCAATATGATGGTGCTTTGTCAATCTATTGTTTAATTTACTCCATATAATTGTAACCTTGATTCAAAAAATCTGTTAAATATGGCAGGCTGGAATGACTATGGTATATGACGTACTAAACCAATGACATTCTGATTTGCTCATTTCATGGGTTCTCTCTCCACTGGCAATAACTAAATGTACTGAACAATTTTAGGAAGGCTGATTTTATGTGGGCACTTTGTGCTTCATGAGCAGTACATAATGTTTAGAAACTATATGGTGGCTGGCTAGCAGTAGTGGAGGGGACTTAAGAGATTTGGAGCAGAGATCAGAAACAGAAGAGACCAAAGAGGTGGGCTGAAAAAGGAGGAAAATGTCCATTTCCTTTCTATAAACTACCTACAAGAGTCTGAGGTGAGAGGGGTGTATTGGTAAGGACAGTTTGCTGCTCTTGAGTGAACACCATTTGAAAAACCCATCACCTAGGACTAGGCAAAAGTGATCAGTAAGCCAGCTAGGTTATCAAAGCAATGTTTGATTCCCAAAGGTTAGCTTTTACTTGTTGGAGGAAGCAGAGAAGGATGCATTGGGTAATTCAAATCATTTTAATCTATTCACATTAGATAAAATACATGGCATTTATGTTTGCAGAGCCCAATCCAACTCCCAGTCCAGTCAATGGAAATCTGTACCTTTCAGGATCAGGCTGTGTTGAGGGGCTGTATGGGCTTGGGGGGTACAGGATGATGACTGGTGCCAGCTTGATTTCTTGAGAGACACTGCCAGCATGAAAATGGAAATCCCCACAGTGCAGCCCTGTCAGAAGAGTCAGTTCACACCAGGCTCCCAAGCTGCCGCTGCCATTGGCTCACATAGGAGCCCCACTCCACTAGGGACAGCTTGAAACACTAGTGTAGTGTTTACAGCTGATGCTGCAGAGCCTCATGGGGAGGACTGTGAGCTGTTTTGTGTCAGAGATTGCTGTGGTGATAACCTAAGCCACCCCTCAGATGGGGGGAGTCTGGATCATTTCTCCCCCCACCCCCTTTATCACAGCCCTGTCCGGGCCATATGGCAGATTCCTCCCACCTGCTGATTATCAGGAAGCTGCCAACCACTGTTCCTTTAGCTCCCTCCACAAACACACCCCCCAGGTCAGGAGAAGGGACCTGTTCACCATCCTAGGGTAGGAGAGACTCTTCCCCACTCCCCCCCCCCCCACGCGCACACATCTGCATAGTGTTTGGGGGGAGGTGGTGATGGAAAACTCCCACATTGAGCATGTAGATTTATGCTAGAGCCCTGAATCAAAAGGCTTAGCAGCACTCAGTGTGGAAATCCCAGTGACAGAGCAAGTCCACGAAGATCACATCCTCATCTTTTGTTTGCATTCAGTGAATGCCAGTAGTAGACCAGACTATACAGTAACTGACCAAATGTCAAGAGAGTCACATCCTGACTCAGTGCAGCCATAGATACTCTTGACTTTGCTCTCAGATACAAACATAGGCAAGCACAGAAAAGGCCTACAGCTGTGTATTCTCAAAAGCTCTCAGTCTTGGTGAAACTCTGGTCCCATTGCAGTTTTTACAGCTGAGTTGGGCCAGTGCTAAGTGTTCTGAAACTCTCACCCCAAAGGCCTGACCCTGGCCACTCCAATGTGGAAGTGCTACATAGGTAGAGGATGATCATAATTAGACTGCAGGGAGGAAAAAGCTTCAGGACAAGATGGTTTATGCTGTTGCTACCATCAGGTCCCTGGGGCAACATATTCCAGTAAAGGGTGCATGCTCACTGCTCCCAACATGCTAACAGAGCAACACTTGGAAAGCTCTGCTCCAGCCTGTTATACCAGCTTAGCCAGTGTGCTCGTACAGTGCCCAGGAGGCATCATTCCTTGTGTGGAAATAATGCCTTGAGGCACCCTTGCTTGGGCTGCATATCTTCATTGCTCACTCTGTCTTGTAAGATGCATAATTGAGGCCAAAGCTGCTGTCTTGATCATTCATCTTTTCTCTCATTTTCTATCAAAAGACATTACCAGTTACCCGCTGTATTACATCATAAAAGAAGCAAAGTATTATACATCAGTCTCTCTGAGGCTACAGTTGTGTTTTATTAACAGGAATATTGCAGTTTCATAAATCCTTAATGAAATGGCAGCCTATAACAGAAATAGTCACTTCAAAGTTGAGCCTTGCTATAGTCAAACCACCAAGCTATTTCATGTTAACTGCTTCCATCTTCACATCACTGTGACTATAGCTGACAAACTTGTTAGTAAACTATTGGAAACATGTCTTCCAAAGTAATGATTGCTTCATTTGTAAGCAATATTATTCCATAGATAATGGATTTGTCAACAGATTGTATTAAAATGTTCCATAATGGAAGAAGCAGCGTAATGAGCCCATTATATGTTGTGAAGGCTGAGCCTACATAGGCTTGTGTGAAATGTTCATGATGTTTCATTTTTATCTGTTTAATCTAATGATAGTGAGAGAAATATACAAATCTTAACCATTCATATTGTGCTAGCACCTAGAGGCCTCAACCGTTGTGGGTTCTCATTGTGCTAGGCACTGTACATTCAGCAAGCGACAGCCCCTTCTCCAAAGAGCTTATGTTTTAAATACCAGCGACAAATTTCTACAGTGTGTTTTCTGCCAAAGGATCAAGCAGTAGACCACCCCTCAGTTTATGGTCAGTTGTTACTCAAGTAAACTATCATTAAAAAGTCAATGTGAATTTGAGTAAGGATGTCAGGGTTTGTCCTACATTTTAAGAGTCACTTCACCCAGCAGTAAAATGCAGCCCTGTACAGTGCTTTAGCAGTACACAGAAATACCTCAACAGTTTAGGATGGAAAGTGGGGAGTAAAAATGAGCTGTGCTTCGTTTGACTCTGTAAATTCATGCCCAAACTACTTCTGTTTCCAATTAAATCACTGGGAGTTTTGCCATTATCTTCAATGGCAGCAGGATCGATCCCTTTGTCAGGAACTTTTTTGGTAAAAATTGTGATATGTGGTAACCAGTCCTAATACACAAAATGAAACATCTCTGCCTCAATTTTAGTTGTCCAAACAACCTCAAAGCCTAATGGGAAGTCATCTTGCTTGGGTCTACTAAATATCAGCTAGTCTCCTACAACCCTTTCTGAATGTGGAACCGAATGATAAAACAAGCTTTGCAATATTTTGCAAATATCCACATCCTGTGTAATTCCAAAAATGCAGCTTCTGAAGAAACATTGCTATTTGTAATTCAGTTAGCTAAAATCGTGTTTTTGAGGGAACAGATTAAGAGGGTAATGAAATTCCATGCTCTTAGATTCAGGATTCTATATTGGACTAGGAACTCCAAGTTACATGTATTCACCATGTCAATGTGGGTGCTTGCTTAGCTCATTGAGATGAGGATGGAGACTGGTTGAGTTAAACATTCATTATTTCAGATAGATCCTTTGGATCTGAATGCACTTGATTTATGGTCATAGTTGCTGCCTCCTATATGGGCTCTAAGCAAAGGAAGGGGAAAGCCATCAAACATAAGCACAAGTAGAGCTTTCTACAGAGGAGGATATACTGGTTCGGAAATGAGCAAATAAGATGGAATGAGTTGGAACTGGAAGGCGGGAAAGGTTCCTATCCACAGAAAAAGCATCTTATGCTCAAAGCTATGAACGCACAAGTAAATTAACATATGAAAGAATGGAATGAAATGCTGTACAGTCAGGGCCTGGTTCCCAGAGTTGCTGAGCACCCACAACTCCAGAGTAAGTTAGTGGGAGATATGCGTGCTAAGGAGGGTGCCGGATATTAAAAGGTAGGTAGAGTGGTTTACATTTCACAACTTAAATATCTGGGAAGGGGAACTATAAAAAGTCATCCAGATACACTGAAGATACCTAAAAACATGAACCATAAGCCAGACCCTTGGCCCCACTCCATCTTCTTCGTGCCACTTAAACAGCCAGCTAGGGATCCCCCTTATGTAGAGGAATGGCAGATGGCACAAAGCTGATGGAAGCAACTGTATACACTATCTATGCCTAGACTCCCTGATGCAGGCAGTGTAATTGGAGGCAGGAAGGGTGTGTGCACAGAATGCCTTGTGCTGTAGTGATCCTGGCTGGTGCAATTGCCCTAAGAAGCGCTTACCAGTTGGTGTAAAGAGCAGCCCTGACACTGCTCCAAATTGTTTTGGGATCAGTTCCAGGTTTATGCCCAGGATAGAGGAGGCATAAATGTGACTTAACCATCCTCAGGTCCTGGAGTTGAGCACAGCCTGGCCATACCCCAAATTCTGCCCCTAGGAGTCTAGCAAGAAATGAGTAGTAGATTCCAGCCTGTCTGGGTGCAAAGTCTCAGCTATGCAAACTATTAGCATATGTTTAATTTCCTCTTTTTTTTTTTTATTCTTGTGTGTCTGGTAGTCTCACTGGAGGGGGGTGAAATCCAGATGCTGTGAATCACTATGAGGATGTTGCTCTAGGTGCTGCTGCTGGATTTCTTGCTACTTCAATCATTTCTTTTCCATGCTACACTGCACCGTGCATAAGGGTGCATGAGTAAAACAACTCAAGAGTCACACTGCAAAGTCACTCCTAGAAACTCATAAGTTCATTTTTGCTTTCAGACAGTTTTGCTGACCATCCATTGCTGCCACAAGGTACAATGCCAAGTAAATCAACAACCTGACAGGGTTGTTTTAAACACTGATCCAAAAAAATATATGCTGAGTTAGGCAAAGGCCGGGGGAGTGGACTCCTGGAGACCTCAGTGTTGAAAAGCTATTTAGAAAAAAAACATAAATGCCAATAGAAACAGGCCATGTAAAGAAAAGAGCTGGACAGCCAGGAGGCTGTGGCTAACAATGTCAGACACTCACCTAGAACAGGTACCCTTTACAAATGCTGGATCTCAACTCCAACCCTGTTCCATGGAGAAAATGCTCTTGAATGTATGAAAGTTGTTAGAAAATGTAAAATAGCAACATAGGAATCTCCTATGGCAGTGAAATGCATATGGCTAGTTCAAGGAAAAGTATGCTCCATTAAATGCAAGCATGCACCAAATCACCTGGGAATAAGAACACAGAAGAGATGATAGCTTTTCTGAAACTGTATTAAAAGGAATCGTCAGCTTATGCATCACATATGTGCATTCAATTAGTGTGTTGCTTAACTCAGTCTCAGAAAAGGTAATTATTGGGAGTGAAATCGTGTCTGAAAAGAGCAGTCTGAAATGTATGAACATAAACACAGTAGAGAGGGTTATGTTCACATTATTACAGTTCATTGGGAAATCTTCATGTAATCCAGCTCTGCCCTTCCCTGTCTAGTTCTGTATACACACATGTAATAGTATGTGTTACTACTGTGGGAAAAGACCATGGTATAGTCAATTCTCTGCTTGGATTACAGCTCCTTAGTTTCTGTTTTCTAAAGTTTTTTCTTAAATACTTTTTTTGTTAACCTTAGTAAGGTCAGTCTTTGTTTTGCTGAAAGACCTTCCAGTTTTTTTGGAGGATATGAATTGGGTGTGCTCGCCTAAATGTAGAATTTGGTGAAACTTTAACACAATGTCCTTTCTCCAAAATGTTAAGCTACCATTGATGTAAAATAGCCATAAAAGTCCATGAAAAAGTTTGATTATAGTCTTTATTAAAAATCCCTTCCCTATTTTACTTGTTCCTCCTTCACTGTCAACTGTTATGATGAAGTCAATCACTAGGTTTCCAGGCATCAGTCTCCTAGGATAAGAGGACTGAATTTTCAGTGTGTAAACTCACAAAGGCTTTAAACACTTTTCAGGTGGTCTTTTTATAGCAAAGTTGCAAAATGTTACAAACTCAGTTTTTCCCATTTGAAGATCACCTTGAATCATCTGAAGGTCATTCCGAGATATTTGAATCCTTCAGACAGTACACAGAGAGAACCTTAACTCTACTCTTTATAATACAATGCATGGACTCAAAACATCCACATTGCTAAATGACCACAGCTCCACTGAAGTTGGGGAGCGCCGCCTCTTTACATGAGCTAATGCTCTGCCCCCTAGTTCCAAGAACCTAACATTCTATCTGTGCAGTTTTTCAGTTGCAGCCAAAAATGGTCTGATTAAAAACCAGTCAAATCAAGCTCCAAAGTGCAGAACTTGATTCGGGTGGGACTACACATGTGCTTTCCTGAATTGGGGAATACACCTTGATGGCTTCAAAATAATTTTAAAACAAACACAGCTTCCTGGGCCATCCTTTAGTTGATGCGTTCTTACAGCTCTTGCAGTAGAGGTGGGCCTAGGTCACAGACTTACGGAAGCATAAAATACATTTGTGAAGCCTAGGAAAGCAAGATCAATGCAATAGAAATGTTGGACAGAATCAACAGCTTCACTTCAATGCTTTTCTGCCTGTTACTAGTCAAGATCACTAAGCTGTGCATGTTTTAATGAATGGATACTGGAGGATGTAAATCACTGACTTTTAATTCTTGGAAATGCAGAGTAAAAAGAAGTTTGTGTAAACCACAGGCTGATTGAATATAGTAATCCATGTAAGAAGCACTTGTAAGCTGAACTGCCCTTTGCTTTGTATCTTTCTTCAACCACTTAGAGACAAAGACAGAACCCAAAATCACAGAGCATTAGACTAGGACTCGGGAGCCTGGTGCTAGTCCACCTCAGCCACAGGATTAGTGAGCGACCTTGGGCAGGGGACTTCACCCCTCTGTGCCCCAGCTGCCGTAGCTGCACAATGGTAATAATACTGATCACCTTTGCAAAGTGCACTGAGGTTTATGTGTGAAAGAACTAGATTTCATTATAAAAGGATCACTACTACAGTGCTGAGTTTAAGAGGCTTTTCTGCAAGGAAAAGCTTCATATCTTTTCTGTAAAGTCACTGCATCATCACTCCTGTTTTCTTCTTTGCTGGCTTATGTGGGACTAATCATTCTGTGCACTTCGCTACTTCAGGTGAGACAGAGCCCCTTGGGGCTAGAGAGGTGCAATGCAGAAGGAAGTGTAGCTGCTGCTACATCTGCTTGTGTTAATTCTGAAGGAAAACTTGGGGGTTTGGGGAGTAAGGGCTATTTTACTTTCCTTACCCCGTTTCCCATATTTTTCCACAATGAACAGGGAGTGGAGTAGTGTCAGTAATAGCCAGCCACAAAGCAGCAAGGTTGTTCTAGGTAACCCAATAGGCTAATGCACCTAAATGGGTTCCTTAATACAATTCATGATAAACAGCACATTCAAAAGAATTCAGAAAAAAGTTACAATATGCTTTTTAAGGATGGTGTCAGGGGCTGGCTAGTCCTTTAACGGCAGTTGGGCTCAGCTTGGCCTGTGAGACTGCTGCTATCTCCCAGTGATCCTGATTGGATGGTTAATTGATGTTAATTGGACACAGCTGGGAAAAGATCTAGGCAAAAGGACACAGGACAAAGACACAGCAGGGAGATTGTTAGAGTTCTCACTCTGGGAAAGGAACCATGGGCAGCTGTAAGAGAGGAGGTGCCCAGTGGTAGCCCCTGGGAAAGAGGCAAGGTTTTGGGGAAGTAGCCCTGGGCAGAGGGAGTTGATGTTCTGGAACAGGGAGCTGGGGAGAACCCAGAAGGACTAGAAGCTCAAACTCTGACATGCAGGAGGTTGCTTTAGTTGGGTTTGTTTTGTCTAGGGGGGTTTTGCATTCTGTGGAGGAGAGCCTGCAAACCTACTACCAAGAGAAGAGTGGGAATGCTGCAGAGGAGCCCAGGATGGGTGGAAGATGCTGTTGATCATTAGAGTTGTGTGGGACACTGTTTGTACAGCACCCTGGAAGGGGTGACACGTTAAAGTGAGCTGGCTGGAGGGCTAAGAGGCAGAAGAAGCAGCAGACCACTGTATGACCAGAGTGACTGTTGGCAGGGGGACCAGGTTAATAGGCTGCTATGGCATGCCCCACCAACAAGGGGTGCATTGGCTGGTGAGTTTCTCCTCTACAGATTACTACATTTCTCTGATCTTCAAAGACCTAATTTTGCCTGTAATTAATGCTACTAGAAAACTGCCCACTGGATAGTTGTTAAAAACACTGGATGCGGACTTCATATTGTTTCATGTTTCACAATTAGTATCCCTTTAGCTTTTTCCAATGTGTGTTTATAATTAACTTTTTCTGTCTCACGTTAGGGGTAGTTCTCCTCAGAGGCATGTTAACCAAGAGGTTACTAGTTCATTATAAATTGTTTCTCTGATCTTATTAGTTGGGTGGAGAGGAGAATGTATTTAGGGGTATGTCTATGCAGCAACCACCAAAAAACCCTCCCGCCAGAACAAGAAGTCTCAGTGACCGGGTCAATTGACTCTGGCTTGCAGGTCTCATGCTGCAGAGCTAAAAATGGCTGAGTAAAGGTTTGGGCTCAAGCAGAGCCCAGTCTATGAAATGCAGCAAGCGGGGAGGATCTTGGAGCCTGGGTTCCAGCCTGAGCATCTACACTGCTATTCTTAGCCCTGTAGCATGAGCTCTCTGAGCCCAAGTCAGTTGACCTGGGCTCTGAGACTTGCTGCCATGGTGTTTTGCAGACACAGATGTGCCAAAAATAGGATAATTCCCAGAACAAAGTGGTCTGTGTGTGTGTTAGAGCTTCAGCTGCATCCTATGGGTGGGTGCTGAATGGACATTCTCAAGACCAATAGGGGGCATGTCTGCACTGCATCTGGGAGCAAGCCTCCTAGCTCTGGTCCTAAGATTTGCATTAGCGGGGCTCAGGCTAGTGCTCTAAAAGTAGCTGTGTAGACTTTTGCAGTGCAGGCTGGAGCTTGGGCTCTGAGGCCTTGCGGGGGTGGTAGGTGAGCTTGAGTGTCTGACCCACAACATCAAAGCACTGCCTACGTGGCTATTTTTAGAGTGCAGCTGAAGCCCTGCTAAACACACGTCTATGGATCCAGAGTGAGAGGCTTTTTCCCAGAAGCGGTGTAGACTGGAGAGTAGTTTGTTGCATTGCAACTAAATTCATTAACCCGGCCCCTGGTGGTACAAGTTGCATCTTAAAAATGTTGTTTGTCAAGCCAAATCTTTAAGTACAAACAATAGACATGACCTGAGGAAATCTGCTTGTTAAACAAACTGAACGCACCACAGAGAATGTCTTGTCAAGCTCCAGCATTAAACACACAAAAGGTAAGACAAAAACACCCACCCATTGATTTTAAGATGGAAAACATAAAATATACTGTGTATTAAGAGCTTTTGTTCAAGAAATAATGCCTTTCCTGTACTTCAATAATCTGCACCTGGAAAAGTTTCATTGTTGTGCTCAGTTATTCAGAGGGTTCTCAGAGTATAGAAAAATGTCAAAGCTTTTGTTTAATTTCGTTTTTCTCTGCTCCATCCTGCGAATGACTTAAGTCAAACACCCCCCCCCCGGGTTTAAAACATGATAAATTATAAGAAGCCTCTTACTGGTGGTCAGGATGGCTTGAAACTGTATACATAAAAGTCTGGTGCTTTGAGGCAGGAAAACTGTGGACACCACACTATAGAAAAATGATTGATGGCCTCTCTGTGAAGAAAGAGGAAGGAGCCACATGCCACCCATGGAGAAATTTGTGGTTTTAATGACTTAAACAAGAGCAATGCATGTTTTCCTTAATAGCTAGCGTCTTTTTGAAGAAAGCTATTTTCTTATCTGCAGACTAGTAAACAGCAATTGAAGACAGGTGTTGCACTCTTTAATAATGGAATTATTTCCTCTTGTTTTCACTTTCCCCATCCCTGACACATGTATATAGATATTCTTGAAACAGGCTAGGAAAGTGGTCTTTGCAGCAGTAGTCTGAATGGATATGACCAAGGCAAGATTTTCTCTGGCCTTGACACATACAAGATTGTTGAGTAATAGGGATTTGAGATGATGAAAGCTTGGTCAAGCATTTTAGCTGTGTATGGATAGAAAAGGTCATCTCAGAGATGTGATGCAGAAAGGACAGATGAGTTTTAGTCACTGCCTGGATATGAGGACCTAGAGAGAGGTCCAAGTCAAAGATGAAGCCCAGGTTGAGTCGGGGTGACAGACAGGATGGTGGCAGTAGTTCAATCCATTTACGATTATGGGCCACATCTGTAGGTCTGTGTGTTATGTGAGCCGCATCCCCATAATATTTATGCTACCTGTATGGGCTTGATGATGTCAATGGGCCACAGCTGTGTTCTGATTGCTCCACAAGCGGCCCACAGGTTGAGGACCACTGGTCCACAGTGACTGAAAAAGGAGGTGGGGAGGAGAGTGTAGACTGAGCTCTGTTTTGGCTATGTAGAGCTTGACTAATTGGTAGACATCCATGAGGAGAGGTCAGAGAAACAGGCTTGAGATGTTAGTTTGGACGAAAGGCCTAGAGTAGAGATCGATCTGAGAGTTGTTAGCACAGAGACAGTAGTTGAATGTCTTTCTGTGTGAGAGACAGAGAACAGAGAAGGGGAGATCTGTGGAGCCCCCACAGAAAGCAGGAGGGCTGGATCCTCAGCAGAAGCTATTAAAGAGATAGGAGAAGGCAGGCACAGAAACCAAGGGATGACAAAATGTCAACGAGAAGAGCATGGTGAATTGAAGGTGGTTGAGAGGTCAAGGTGGATGAAGATAGAGTTTTGGCTAGAAAAAGCTTGCTAGAGACTTTGACAAGCAGTTTCAGTTGACTGCAAGGGATGGAAGCTGGGTTGGAGAGGGTCTAGCATGGAATTGGAAGAGAAACTCCAGAGAGATTGACTGCACTGTCTCCAATGAGCTGAGGGGTGAGTGGGTGCCAGATGGGCTCAGTGTAGCAAATGGAGTGATTTTTAGAGGAAGAGAAGATGAGCAACTTCTTGGTTTGACTGTGAAGGAAGGAGTTGTAAGAAGAGGAAGGGGGAGGGGAAGGTCTTGTCATATATTTGGTCAATTTTCTCTCAAAGGAAATCGGCAAGATCCTATGAAGAGAGAAGTGGAAGCAGAAGGGTTTGAGAGATGGGCAAAGGTGGCTATGATTGAGGACGTGGGGTTCACTTAAATTGGAGAAGCAGAGTTGCCTAGCTAGAAAGATGGTACAACTGAAGAAGGGGAGAACAAGTTTGTAGTGGAGGAGGTCAGCCTGGTCATGGGATTTTCACCAAAGATGCTCTGTAGCCTGAGCACAGAAGCTGGTGTTGGGGCTGAGCCAGGGCAGTTCTTGAAGGCTGGGGGCGGGGGCAGGAGGAGAAGTCAGAGTGGAGAAGAGTGAAGCATGGAGATTGTCAACAATGGTAGAAAGGAAAGAGGGCTGAGAGAAAATGAGAAGTAGCCAACACTGATGGACTAGAATTTGTGGATTCTGAATGGGGTGTGAGGGAGGGGCTGATGGATGTTGCCAGGTGATGGTCACAAAGGGGGAACTTGGCAACAGAGGGATCCCAGAGAGTAGCGCTTGGCAAAGATTCTTATTTTGGAGCAAGTTATACTCAAAATATGTGTTTTATTTTGATGTTTAAAAGCTAGTGGTTAGAACTTCTGGATTTCCATTCCATAATGTATTTTACCTTACTCAATATGTGCTCTATATTTCCATGTCTCTTCTTCAGACCTATTAGGATGATTCAAATGTGTATTGCCATCCTTGGTTTCCCCAGCTTGGAATACATTATTCTTCCATTTTGTCATTTCGAGTTCATTCTCTCCTTCTCTCCTCCCGCCCCCAACCCCCTTGGGCAATAGATATACTGTGAACACATCCTTAACCAGTGGACCATCTTTTCTTCCTATTTATACTTGTATATCTGCATTAATTTATTTTAAAAACTAACCTACAATTTGTCAGTGTGTTTAGACCAGACTTCTGTACCCCTTTCTGGACTCTGGGGATTTCTGTAGTAGCCTGTGAACATCCATAATTACCTATTGGGGGACCCCCACTCCTAGAACAGAGCCTGTGAAACAAGGGAGTAGAGGGAGGAGTGCCCTCAGTTAAAAGCTCTAAGTGAGAAGCTTTGTGGTGGCAGCAGATATCTGAGACTGGGTTCAAGGAGACCCAGGATTGTGACAAGAAGCTTTGTTGTTTTTGGAGGGTAGGGGTGCAAGTGTCAGGTTGCTCTTTTTGTACATCTCTTGGAGCTCTTCATACTCTAAACTTCCCCCTCTTTTTGAGTCCCCCAGGTCTTGCCTACCACCTCCCTTTTACACCTATGTTATGTGACCTCATCAACCCACATGGGTTCAAACAGCAACTCTATGCAGACGATTCAGCTATGCTTTTCCATTCATAACCGGTCTCTTGCAATTCATTCTGGCATAGTCTCTCACACTTGGGTGGCTCGCCCCCAGTGGAAGTGACAGCTGCCATCTTGGCTGACCCCCACAGATTGAAGAGGAGCCCTCCAGAGCTAAAAGTGTCTCTGCAGCTTGAGCTAGAGCTGTGGATCAGGCGGGGGAAGAAGAGAGACACAACACACTAACCAGTGGGTTAGACAAGCTTAATGTAGCCTAGAAAACTGAACTCAGTTTTTCCCCCCCAAATCTTCTCAGTTTTCCATTAATTGATAGCACTACCTTTCTTCCTGTCTCCAAAACCTTAAGGCTTACATTTACTACAGATAGCCAATAAGTATCAGCTGCACCTTGCCTGGTAACTACAAGTGGGGGAAATAATTGGCATAAAGAATATGGAAAGAAAAAATAAAATGCAATTAAATAATTTTATTAGTACCTATAAAATTTTTAATAAGCTTAATTTTAATGTTGGGGTGGGTTGTGGTTAGCTATAAATATTGGATCACTTTCTGGCTAGGAGTAATGAGATTTTAAGAGTAGCGTTTGTAATATCTGCTAATGGAAGATAAAGATCTTTTGTTGAAATCAGTTGCTAAATGTGTTCTTGCTGAAGAAGAACTGCAGTAATACCAATGAGTGTCTTTTGTTGAAGGAAAACTTAATCAGATGTTACATCTTGCAAGGAATGGTGCAATGGCAAAAGTTCACTTGGGGAGAGGGTGTATGATTAAATGAAAGGCAGTATTGTCTAGTGGTATAAGCAGGCAAATGAGAGAAAGGAAGTCTTGAGTCCCAGTGTCAGATTTGCTACTATTAACTGTGCAGTCTTGGAAAGTCCAACTCTCCAACCTGAATTTTTAGAAGTCACTAATGACTGTGAAATCCTGACCCCATTAAAGTCAACTGTGTTTTTTTTAAAATGCCATTGACAACAGTGGGGCCAAGATTTCAGAGACTCAAGCAGTTGCAGCAGGTACAGAAGTATCAAGGGATGTGGAGATGAGATGATATCCCCTCCCATGCACACAACACCCTTTTATGGGTTCAAGGAGCAAAAGAAATTCCAGAGCAGAATCAAAGCTTTGAATCAGCAGAAGCCATAAGAGAGAGGCACCTTTGGTCACTGATTGTAATCAGCCTGTCTTCTCTGAGAATTTACTCTGGGCATTCTCTTCCCCAGTACCAGCCTCTTCCTCCCCTCCACTGCCTCCAAGTTTCTTCATGTCAGCCTCACTCCACCTGTCTTTCAAGTTCCTCTCCTGCCTTCCCTTCCAATTCCCTCCGCCCCGGGGTCTCACCTCCCTCCCTTCAATGTCCTCTCCCTTCCTTTACCTTCTCATTTAGCTCATCCTCACCAAACAAAATTCCTTTCACATTGTTCACAGGCTGCCTCTGTTTTGGGGACCCTTCTTGAAACACCTTAAAGGGGCCTGATTTTCAGAAAGTACTAGGCACCCACCCTCAATCTCAGGCCCCTACAAGGTGTCAAGTTGAGCACCAAAAAATTGAGGCACTTAGAAGCACTAGTCACATCAAAACAATGTAGGATAGTGGAAAATTTAGTTAAAATTTGTGTCTCAGTGGTAAATATCACTAATATATGTTTCCCTGTCCACAATCTGAGTGTTCTCTCATCAGACTAAGGAAACGTGACTATTTTATAATATTACAGGAAAAATCATCTCCTGTGTTTTAATACTGTTTTACTTTAGCTCAAATAAGCAACTATTACTTAATATTTCCAACGAACATCCTCCAACCTGCCGTCCTCAAGAATGTGGTGATAATGAAAATGTTAAGTGATTACATTAGCGGATCGAATTATCCTAGATAAATATTAGATGCTAATATAAGATAATTTATTTCTTTTTAATCTTAGAAGATATTTGCTGCAATCAGATTCTTTAAAAATTTACCAAGCATTTAGATGTCATGTACCTGATACAGTTATTCTCAAGTGACATTTTGCTAGCACTGTAATAAGTTCCCTTTGTGAATATTTACTAAAGCTGTGCAAAATACTTCTGACAAACCACAAAGCCACTTGAACTGAGCCTTACGTGTGATGTTTGAGGCATTCACAAACCTCATCCCATGCTCACAGAAAGTCAGAGATTAATGGCTGAAGTTTCTTGCGCCAATGAAAAGCTAACAGACTGTCCTCTACCACAACTGCCCTTCCTTGTGCGTGTCAGAATTTCCCAGGATCTCCCTAAAGGCGGGGGTGGGGGGAAGGGATGGGGGCATTGGGGAAGGAGTGAATGGCTAAATAGGGGAAGGAAACAGCCCTCCATTGGGGGAGGGTGAAGTGGGAGGTATTGGCAGGACCAGTGTGGTAGAGATTACTGAGTGATTTAAGTTCAGAGTCTGATCAAATTTTGGTTCAGCTGCTCTGTCCTTGACTCCAGTTTTTCATTGCATTTGTACTGTTTTCCATCAACACAAAGGAAAAACCAAAGTATTGTATATTCAAGTTGTATTGTATTTTAGTGCAGTTAATGTTTCTTTAAAAAGAAATGAAATGTTGACTGCTGTGAAGAGTGACATAATTTTCTCAAATGGTTCAGCCCGTTACAAAACTATTATGTCAAAATGCTACAGAATTCTATAAACTTTCTAATTACCAGGAAACCTATATAAATCCATCTGGCTTATATAACTCTTGAACACACTGCCACTGGAAACCATTTAGAAATGTCAAACAGGGTCCTTTAGTTATAATGCAGCTCTGTATTTCTTAGGATTTGTCCAGAGGTGGCCAAAATATTGACGACTAAATTGAAAATTTCAAAGGCTGTTACCCAGAGTTTTCAGAACCCAAAGCAGTGGTAACTTAACTGTTTCACTCCAGGCAGTGTCAGTAATAAATCAATGGGAACACAGCACTTCCAGTTGATGAAAGATTGATACAAATAAGCGTGCTCTTATCTAAAGCTACTGTTTATTAGATTTAAGCACACACAGATTAAGCAATAGGTTTAGAAAATAATTTAACTAAAATCTGAGATAGTTTTGAGTAATTAGCAGCACGTTAGGAATGGCCAGTCACCTCCCGCTGGGGAGTCTGGTGTCAGGAAAATGTCTTTGGAGCAGTTCTCTGAAGCTATCCTGAAAGTGCTCTATATCTAGTCATCTTGTAACTAATTTTTACAAAACACATAGCTCATAATGACCCCTACTGGGTCATCACTTCTCCTAACTACACCTACTTATCAACAAAACATTCAGAACAATCTTAGCCATAATAAGCTTCTATATCAAAGGTGCCCAAACTCAAGGTCTCCATCCACTTATTTTTCTTTGTCTCATAATTTGTTTTCTCCCCTCCTCCTATGCTGATTAGCTGCAGGCTTGCAGTTTCTGCTGGTATTTGACCTTGCCTCCAAAAGCCTTGCTTGTCCAAATTAACCCTTAACTATGTGGTGGTCTCCTTTATTTATTCATGGTGGCTGAATGCACACAATATGGCTGCAATTCTAGGGTAACTCACCCCTCAATTCCAGGATAATGGGGGCGGTTGTTCTTGACTTCACTGGAAGCTTCAGGATCAGGCCCATTCTGTGAGCAGAACTAATGATTAAAGTCAAAGAAAATACTTGACACCATTTGAAGACCAGACTGTCTGTGCCATTCAGCTTCCCTAAGTGGCAGCTGCTTGTTTGAAGAGCTGTTCTGAAAATATGGCCATATTTGGTGCCTATGGGAACAGAGCTCAGTTTAAACTATAGACCCAAGTGTGGCCGCTGAGCAATTGAAAAATTGACTTGAATGAAATAAACAGTGGAAATACAGAGCCTGTTACAAGAAGGTGTGGGTGAAATTCTGTGGTCTGTGATGTGCAGGCAATAAACTGTACAGACAGCTCCATGAGTGGACAAAGGCAAGAAATGCCCAAAACTAGAGAAGACAAGCTGCATCAACTGATTCAGCCTATAAAGCTGCAATATGAGCAATTTGAAAATCCATATCGGTCTAATAGCATTGTCTTCGCATGGCCACTCTACCAAGCATTTTAAAATCTGTACCATATGATTGATAGTTGGGATTGGGAGGATAGAACAACATGCTGTATAATTGCTGCTGCAAAATGCATTCGGTAATTCTTGAGGATGCCTGAGAATCTTGTGTGGAAAAAAAGGTCAGAAAGTGATCAGATTAGTCCCTACTGATGTGTAGAAGAATAGCAAAAATGCTTGGGAGAATGCCAAGACTGGTTGAACATCATGCTATTCTATCTACTTCGCCCCATTGCTCAGTTCTGAAAAATGTGCAACAAGTTATTGTGAAGAACTCTCTACAATCTACTATTCTAAGCCTTAAACCAATAGCAGGGGAATGGGGGGTTTCACGTCATATCAAATGGCTATTTCTTAGTCCTAAATAACAATGGCCATAAGCCCAAGCTCATTGTTTATAGCTTAGCATTATAATTATTGATGTTTAGAGCACTTCTTGGGAGCATCAAGGTTCTTTACATAATTACAAACTCTATAAACCCAGCGATCGTGCCATCCCCCATGAAACAAAAACCACGGCTGAAATGGGATGCAGCAGCCCCGGTTCTGTTATAAAGGTATCATCAATACTTCACAACACTTTCTAGGGCAGGAAGCAAGGTGAAATACCTTATCCAGTTAAAATATGAGAATTTCAGCAGGCAGGATGTATTCACACATTAATCTAGTGTGACAAAGTTCCTGCTCTACCTTGGTGGGTCTTGCGCTTATTGGCAGATTTGCTCACCTTGGAGCTTCACAGCAGCCCTCAGCTTGGCCATTTTTCTGAATTCACAATCCAGGTCAACTCCTCCTGTGTCTGACGAGGAGTTGGGAGGATTTGGGGGGAACCCGGGCCCGCCCTCTACTCCGGGTTCCAGCCCAGGGCCCTGTGGAATGCAGCTGTCTAGAGTGCCTCCTGGAACAGCTGTGCGACAGCTACAACTCCCTGGGCTACTTCCCCATGGCCTCCTCCCAAAACCTTCTTTATCCTCACCATAGGACCTTCCTCCTGGTGTCTGAGAATGCTGGTACACCTCAATCCTCCAACAGGCCGCGTTCTCGCTCTCACCTCCTAGTGCCTCTTGCTCCCAGCTCCTTACACGCACACCACAAACTGAAGTGAGCGCCTTTTTAAAACCCAGGTGCCCTGATTAGCCTGCCTTAATTGATTCTAGCAGCTTCTTGATTGGCTGCAGGTGTTCTAATCAGCCTGTCTTAATTGTCTCCAGAAGGTTCCTGATTGTTCTGGAACCGCCCCTGTTACCTTACCCAGGGAAAAGGGACCTCCTTCGCTTGCTGCTACTCTATTTGATTTCTATTCTCTCTCCTAAAGCCCCCTGGCCTGGGCTTTTCTTACTTTTTGACCCTGCTTCAGTTTCTCCCCCCCCACCCCCCGCCCGGATCAGACGCCTTTTCTTCGTTTTGTTTTTTTTGCTGTTTTTTTGCTGCCGCTCAAGTGCTGGTCGGCTGCCAGCTTGCTGCCAAGCCCCCCCACGCCTGCTTTCGGACACTGCTATTGCTCCAGAGGAGGAGGGGGGGGACTGCCGACCCGCTACCCGGAGGAGGGGAGTGGAAGCCCCCAGACCCAGCTGTTTGCTGTTCGTTTGTGGACCTGTAATTAACCGACAAGTTATTTTTTTTCTTCTTATCTACTTGGCATTTTTGAATGCTCCACAAAGCCCGGGAGAGAAGACAGCCAACAAAGACATCGCCCAGGGAAGCTACAAATCATCGTGGAGGGGGCCGTAAGACTGAGTAGCTTTTGAACTGTACTCTCGTGTGGGGGGAGTTTGACTGTGTCTTAACTGCATTTGTAGGGGCACAGGGGGTGTGGCACGGAGCTGCCCCCCGATCCATCGGTGCCCCCCCCCAACACTACTACAACCGTCACGGCCCCCCCCCGCTGGCAACTTGCCATCTGCCTTTGGATTCAGCTGCTTGCTCTGAATTTCGCCGTCCGGACCAGACACAACAGCCGACCAAACGAGACTCTTTGGACAAACGCACGTGGGTCCATGTTTTCCGCCCCCCCCCTCCCCCGCCCCCCGGACTGCCTATCCCACAGTTTGCCCCTACTACGTAACCTCAACTCCTGTTTCCTCCCCCTGTCCAGTCCGACCCATTTGGCCCCCCTCCCCCCGCCTGCAGCCCAACAGGGAGAAGCGGTTAATCTGCTTCCCCCTCCTCCTTCTGGTGTCTACCCGCCTCTTCCTGCTCACGATGGCGGGGAATGAGAGGGGTGAGGCCCCTCTAATAACCTCAGCTGCCCCTCTCCCACCTACCACCCTGCCCAACCCCCAAACCTCCCCCCCCACCACTGCTGCCAAAACACCTGCCACCACCCCCACTGGGGCATCGGTAGCAGGAGGCACCGGGGTGACTACTGCTGCTGCTACACCCACCGCCCCCCCAGATTCTAGGAAAGCCCCCACAGTTGGCCGGAAAGGCCAGGGTGTGAAGAAGGGAAAGGGCCCCGCTACAACCACCAGGCCCTCCATGGCAGGGGCTGCCCCCACCGCTGTGGCCTTGTCATCTCCCCGCTGTTGCCTCCACCAGCTCTGCGAGCGTCCCTCCCCCGGCTCCCAGGGCGTATGCCCGGGCGGTAGCAGCCCCCCCTCCCCCGCATGCCGCCTCGTCATCTCGCCCACCCACCACCTCCGCTACCATCAATAGCAGCCGGGGCCCCTTCCCCACCATGACCAGGAAGCACGGCGTCCGTTGCCTCCTGGTGCCCGCCTTGCCCCACGTGGAGACATACGTGCAGGTGTTGGCGAGGGTGGTAGGACCCACAGCTATTGTGGCGGCCTCCAAAATGTACGGGAAGGTCGTCTTTTTCTTAGCATCAGAGGCTGCCGGCCAGGAGGCGGTGGAGAAGGGCCTGGCGGTGGGGGGGGTGTTCGTTCCCCTGGAACCGCTAGAGGACCTGGGCGTCCGCCTAGTCCTGACCTCCGTCCCTCCTTTTCTACCCAATGCTGCCCTGTTACCCGCTCTCTCCATGCTGGGGAAACCCGTATCTGTCATCAGCCCTCTTCCGTTGGGCTGCAAGGACCCCACCCTCCATCACATCCTTTCGTTCCGCCGGCAAGTGCAGCTTCTACCACCGCCGGCGGCGCGTGACGGAGAGGCGCTCGAGGGGTCCTTCCTAGTCCCCTACCAGGGAGCCCGCTATCGGGTCTTTTACTCCACAGGAGAGGCCCGGTGCTACCTCTGCCGATCAGCGGGGCATGTCCGAAGATACTGCCCCTTGGCCTGGCGGGGAGGGGCACCCAAGACCCCCGAGACCCGGCAGGACATCAGCTCTGTCGTTGCCGACGCCCCTGGCCGCCTGGTACCTGAAACCACCTCTCCTCCTGCTCGATCCACTGCTGCTCCTGCCCGGGCCCAAGAGACACCTCCCCTACAACGCCCAAACGAGCGAGGGAGCCCCTCCCTTGCTGTTAACAATCCAGCAGAGCCTATGGAGGACAATGCAGCAAAGATATTACTGGGCATAGGAGAGGCCCGCCCCAAGAAGAACCGCCCCCCCCATGCTGCCTCACTGTTACCACCCCCCCGAACCATCGCCTCTGCCCCCTGACACAACCCCTGCTAACCAGCCCCCAGACGATGCAATGGAGGGCTGGACCCTAGTCCAGGAAAGCGAGGCAAGTGGAAGGCTCGAGCTCCGCTGCACCCAGCCGATGCGGAGGCCCCCCGGAAGACCAGGAAGGAAGGCACTGACACTGAGCCTTCCGCTATGCCCACGAGTGAGATCCATCCGCCGGTTTCGGGAGGGGAAGACAAAATAGCACTGGAAGGTAGAATCTCCCCTCCACGGGAGACCCTCCCCTCCAAGACCCCTGAGGAAGTCCCTTCTGCCCGAATATCACCCGAACCCCCCGCGAACCCTGAAGCAACCGTCATAGCGGGCGCCAGAGGGGAGACCCCCGGGGTAGCAGAAGACTACCTCTCCTCCATGTATGAGGAGATCGAGGCCCTAGGTTTGACCCCGGTCACCCAGGGAGAGAATGACCCACTGCCAGCTGGCCTCGATCTGGGCAACCTTACCCCAGTCCCCCTTTCCCCATGCTCCCTCCCCCTAACTGCCTTGCCGGGCGGGCACCCTACAGAAGGTGGTCCACCACCTGATGCCATGGCTGCCAAATCCAACACAGAGCCTGCGCCTAGCATCACTGGGAGCCCCCTCCCCACCCCCTTAACCCTTGAATCTGTTCGGGAGGCACCACCTCTCAGCTGCTTGCCTCCCGAAGCCCAGAGCCTCGCCTCTGACCCCGCCCCCACCCCTGTCTCTGCCCAATCCACCTCTTCCTGCAATGCTGTTGCCGCCCCTGGGGTTATTTCTTTCCCGTTTTTTGCGGATTCCCCCCAAGGAGCAGCCTTTGCATTTTCCTGCCACGACCCATTAGGAGCTGCAATTTTCCCTCCACCATCCCCTTCTACCCCAAGGCTTGAGACGGACCTAATAACTTTATCCTGTCAGACGCCCCGTCGGTGGTCTGCACCCTGCCTGCCCACCTCAGTGGACCACGAGGCTGCACCAAGAGCCCCACTAGGGAATAACCGGGAAATCGCAACCCCACCCCCCCATGAGCTGCGAAAAGCATTACGGGAGTTTTTAGAAGACATCCGTGGCTCCCGCAACAGGGTAGAGCTGGCTCTCCAGCTATGGGGGGACTTTGATCAACTCCTCCAGGCCACAAGGGCCCTTATAAAGGAGGGTAGAGGGAAAGGAAGGCAAGGTGCCGCGGCCTACGGGCGGGCCCGCAGCTTCCGTGATGATTTACTCACTTACGGGATGGGTCACGGATTGTTGCGCAATCCGCTGGGGGCCACAAACACCCCCGCCAACAAGGAACCCCCATCCCCCCAGCCCTCCGCATGACGCCTCTCATTATCACAACTTTGAACATCAGGGGCTGCAGGATGGCTCTCCGCAGGTCCCAGGTGCTCTCTTACCTTCGGGAAGGGGGGTACTCTGTGGTTTTCCTGCAGGAGACCCATACAGATCCGACCGCCGAGGACAGCTAGTGGCTGGAGTGGGGGGACGGGGTCTACTTTAGCCACTTCACGATTCGATAAGCTGGAGTGGCGACCCTGTTCTCCCCCAACCTACAGCCTGAGGTGCTAGGGGTCACTGAGGCCGTGCCGGGCCACCTGCTGCATCTCCAAGTCCATATGGAGGGGCTCGTGGTCAACCTCGTTAACATCTATGCCCCGACAACGAGCCCGAAATGGCCGCAATTCTATCAGCGGGTGTCCGACTTCCTCGGCACCCTAGATTCTCACGAGTGCCTAGTCCTGGGAGGGGACTTTAACACCACCCTTGAGGAACAGGACCGCTCAGGGGCCGAGCTGACCCCGGCCGCCGCGAACATTCTCCGAGGAATAGTTGAACATCACTCCCTAGTGGACGTCTGGCGTGACCACCACCCAGATGACACTTCCACGTTCACCTTTGTCCGGGTGGAGGCCCATCGGTCACACCACTCTCTGTTGGACCGTATTTATTTATCCCGTTTCCATCTTTCACAAGCCCACTCCTCCAACATTTGGCCGGCCCCATTTTCCAACCATCATCTAGCCACCATAACAGCCTCCCTCTGTGCAGAGAGGCCGGGGCCGGCCTATTGGCATTTTAACAACAGCCTGTTGGAGGATGAGGGCTTCGTGACGTCCTTCCGGGAGTTTTGGCTGGCCTGGCGAGAGCAGCGTCTGGCCACCAGCCCCGAGGACCCGTTCCTCTGCGGAGCGTGCTGGGAGAAGCGGGAGGACCTCCGGGCCCTCGAGGACCATCAGGCCCGAGGTGCCTTCGTCCGGTCCCGCATCCGCCTTCTTCGGAAGATGGACCGCGGCTCCCGCTTCTTCTATGCCCTGGAGAAAACGAGGGGGGCCAAGAAACACGTCACCTGCCTTCTAGCGGAAGACGGCACCCCCCTCACGGATCCGGAGGAGATGTGACAAGCCTTTTCTCCCCGGATCCGACCGATCCTGGCGCTTGCGGGGTGCTCTGGGAGGAACTCCCCACGGTCAGCGTGGGCGACCGAGACCGGCTAGAGCTGCCTCTTACCCTGGCCGAGTTCTCGGAAGCCCTCCGCCGCATGCCCACCAATAAATCTCCGGGCATGGACGGGCTGACCGTAGAGGTATACCGCGCGTTCTGGGCCGAGTCTTTGCAGGGCGGGGTCGTCCCTCTTTCGTGCAGGCAAGCAGTGCTCCCCTTGTTGCCGAAGAAGGGGGACCTCCGCGATTTACGAAACTGGCGTCCCGTCTCGCTCCTTAGCACGGACTACAAAATCGTAGCGAAAGCAATTTCGCTGCGGCTAGGGTCCGTGATGGCGGACATGATCCACCCAGACCAGACCTACACTGTCCCGAGCCGCAGCATTTTTGACAACCTATTTCTAGTCTGAGACCTTTTGGAACTTGGGCGGAGAGACGGTCTGTCGTTCGCTCTCCTGTCTCTTGATCAGGAGAAGGCGTTCGATAGAGTGGACCATGGGTACCTCCTGGGCACTCTGCAGGCGTTTGGATTCAGACCTCAGTTTGTGAGTTTTCTCCAGGTGCTGTACGCTTCCGCGGACTGTCTGGTTAGGCTCAGCTGGACCCTGACCAAATCGGTCAGCTTCGGGCAAGGAGTACGGCGGGGTGCCCCCTCTTGGGCCAGCTGTACGCTCTGGTGATTGAGCCCTTCCTCTGTCTCCTCCGCAGGAGGTTGACAGGGTTGGTACTGCGGAGCCAGAGCTGCAGCTGGTCCTGTCGGCCTACGCCGATGACGTACTTCTCGTGGTCCAGGACCCGGGCGAATTGGCGTGGGTGGAGGCTTGCCAGGCCATCTATTTGGCAGCCTCCTCCGCCCGAGTCAACTGGGTCAAGAGCTCTGGCTTGGCGGTAGGGGACTGGCGGCAGGTGAGCTCCCTCCCACCCGTGCTTCAAACCATCTGGTGGAGCGCGGGTCCGCTGCTCTACCTAGGCATTTACCTTTCTGCCACGCACCCTTCTCCACCGGAGAACTGGCAAAATTTAGAAGGCGGGGTGATAGAGCGGCTCCGGAAATGGACGAGGCTACTCCGAGGTCTCTCCCTCCGAGGGAGAGCACTGGTGCTTAACCAACTAGTCCTGTCCACGCTCTGGTACCGGCTCAACACTCGGGTCCCAGCACCGGGTTTCCTGACCAACCTCCGGACATCGATTCTAGAGTTCTTTTGGTCAGGAATGCACTGGGCCCCTGTTGGGGTTCTTCATCTACCTCTGAAGGAAGGAGGGCAGGGCCTGAAGTGTCTGCACATTCAGGTCCGTGTCTTCCCCCTCCAGGCCCTACAGAGGCTCCTCTATAGTGCAGGTAGTTCGACGTGGAGCATACTGGTGCACGCCTTCCTGCGCCACTTCCAAGGGCTCCAGTACGACCGGCAGCTCCTTTATCTCTGCCCAAGAGGTTTTCCGCGAGACCTCTCCGGGCTGCCGGTCTTCTACCAGGATCTCCTCCCGACCTGGAAACTGTTTTCAAAGACCAGGTCCGCGGCGGCCACCGTGGGAGCAGATCTCCTCGCGGAGCCCCTGCTACACAACCCCCAGCTGTGTGTGCAGGTGGCAGAGTCCCACTCGGTGCGCCAGAGTTTGGTCCTGGCGGAAGTCACGAGAGTCGGAGACCTCCTGGACTACGACTGGGGAGACTGGCTGAATCCCTTGACGCTCGCTCTGCGCATGGGGCTCTCCAGACCTCGTACCCCCCCGGCGCGTACTTCAGGAGGTGAAGGCCGCTTTGACACCCGCTGCTCAGGCTTATCTCAGCCGAGCCCTGCGCCAGGGCACACCCTGCCCACCCTCTACCCCAGGCCCGCCTGACCTTTCAATTGGGCCCCTACCCCGTAGATCCCAACAAACCCCTCACCCTTTCACTGCGAGCCGGCTGCATGAACTGCAGCCAGTCAGCTTCCAAACCGTGCCAAGGAAACATCTGTACACACTCACGCTTCACACCCTTCACGCCCTCACCCTGGTGTCCCGCCCCGATACAAAGTGGCAGGACCTCCTGCCACCTTTGGAGGGTGAGCAGCCCCGGTGCGCCAGTCTCTATTCCACCTTGGTCCCGAGGCCCATCGGGGAGATCAGTTGGCGGCTCCTTCATGGAGCTGTGAGCTCGGGCTTGTTTTTGATGCGGTTCACCCCCATCCCAGATACTTGTCCTTTTTGCAATGTGAGGGAAACCCTGGCACACGTATATTTAGAGTGTGCCAGGCTGTAGCCCCTTTTTCGGCTCCTCACGAATATTTTATTATGCTTTTGGCTGCACTTTTCCCCTCATCTTTTTATTTACACACTCCCCATCCGTGGCCCCACAAAGTCGCGGGATCTCCTGGTTAACCTCCTCCTAGCCCTAGCTAAAACAGCCATCTATAAAACCAGAGAGAGGAGGTAGTCCAATGAAGCTTCCTGCGACTGTGGGGCCGTTTTCCGATCCTCAGTACATTCACGTATCTGGGCGGAGTTCCTCGGGGCGGCGTCCATCGACTCCCTTGGTCCATCGACTCCCTTGACGCCTTCGAGGAGCGGTGGGCGCTATCCGAGGTTCTCTGCTCAGTGACCCCGTCCGGTTCCCTCCGTCTGACCCTTTGATTGAGGGGAAGAGCGAGAGACCCAAGCCCCAGCCATTGCCGCTGTGGATACCATCATCACCGTCACCTAGGAGGGGTCCTATCACCCGTGGTTGTACGTCTTCCCCCCTCAAACTGCCCACCCCGCAGCCTTGCCCATCTTGTCAGGCACTCTCAGGAGAGGAATAGTCGGTGACACTGGGCGTGGCACTAGGTAACTCGAGGGGGTGGAAGACTGTCAAGGTTCCTCCCCCACTCTGAACGCTAGGGTACAGATGTGGGGACCTGCATGAAAACCTCATAAGCTTATCTTTACCAGCTTAGGTCAAAACTTCCCCAAGGTACAAAATATTCCACCCTTTGTCCTTGGATTGGCCGCTACCACCACCAAACAAATACTGGTTACTGGGGAAGAGCTGTTTGGACACGTCTTTCCCCCCAAATACTTCCCAAAACCTTGCACCCCACTTCCTGGACAAGGTTTGGTAACAAGCCTCACCAATTTGCCTAGGTGACTACAGACCCAGACCCTTGGATCTTAAGAACAATGAACAATCCTCCCAACACTTGCACCCCCCCCCATTCCTGGGAAATGTTGGATAAAAAGCCTCACCAATTTGCATAGGTGACCACAGACCCAAACCCTTGGATCTGAGAACAATGAAAAAGCATTCAGTTTTCTTACAAGAAGACTTTTAATAGAAATAGGAGTAAATAGAAGTAAAGAAATCCCCTCTGTAAAATCAGGATGGTAGGTACCTTACAGGGTAATTAGATTCAAAACATAGAGAATCCTTCTAGGCAAAACCTTAAGTTACAAAGAAGATACACAGACAGAAATAGTTATTCTATTCAGCACAATTCTTTTCTCAGCCATTTAAAGAAATCATAATCTAACACGTACCTAGCTAGATTACTTACTAAAAGTTCTAAGACTCCATTCCTGGTCTATCCCCGACAAAAGCAGCATATAGACAGACAGAGACCCTTTGTTTCTCTCCCTCCTCCCAGCTTTTGAAAGTATCTTGTCTCCTCATTGGTCATTTTGGTCAGGTGCCAGCGAGGTTACCTTTAGCTTCTTAACCCTTTACAGGTGAGAGGAGTTTTCCTCTGGCCAGGAGGGATTTTAAAGGGGTTTACCCTTCCCTTTATATTTATGACAAAGACGATGAGTGTCGAGGAAGCCCCCCCGCTCTAGGCCACCAGGTAACTCAGGAGGGTGGAAGACCATGAGTGTCGAGGAAGCCCCCCGGCTCTGGGCCCAGGCTAGCCTGAACACTTTCTCCTTCTTGAAGGCTTCTGTGTTATACCTTGCGTTTGCTTTGTTTTTGTTTTATTCTTTTTGGTGATTTTTTTTGTAAGTGTGTTATAGAAATAAAATTTCATTCTGCTTCAAAAAAAAAATGACTCTCCTATACCATCTGGCCCGACCCTCTCACACTAGCTTTCTGCATCATAACAAATGCACTGAAAATATATTCAGGAATGACACATTCAACCAGTGCCCTGACTGAGGTATTGAATAAATCTAATTTAGGGCTAACCTACTTTTTGTAGGTATTTCAAATTTATCCTTCATCAGAGGTGTCAAGGTTCCTTCCCCACTCTGAACTCTAGGGTACAGATGCAGGGACCTGCATGAAAGACCCCCTAAGCTTATTCTTACCAGTTTAGGTTAAAAACTTCCTCAAGGTACACACTTTACCTTGTCCTTGAACCCTATGCTGCCATCACCAAGCGTGTTAAACAATGAACAGGGAAAGAGCCCACTTGGAGACGTCTTCCCCCAAAATATCCCCCCAAGCCCTACACCCTCTTTCCTGGGAAGGCTTGATAAAAATCCTCACCAATTTGCATAGGTGAACACAGACCCAAGCCCTTGGATCTTAAGAACAATGAAAAAGAAATCAGGATCTTAAAAGAAGAATTTTAATTAAAGAAAAAGTAAAAGAATCACCTATGTAATTTCAGGATGGTAAATACCTTATAATCAGATTCAAATCATAGAGAATAATAGAGATAAAAGAGATAATCAGGGTAATCAGATTCAAAACATAGAGAATCCCTCTAGGCAAAACCTTAAGTTACAAAAAGACACAAAAACAGGAATATACATTCCATTCAGCACAGCTTATTTACCAGCCATTTAAACAAAAGGAAATCTAACGCATTTCTAGCTAGATTACTTACTAACTTAACAGAAGTTCTGAAGAGCATTCCTGACCTGGTCCCAGCAAAAGCATCACACAGACAGACCCTTTGTTTCCCCCTCTCCTCCAGCTTTGAAAGTAACTTGTCTCCTCATTGGTCATTTTGGTCAGGTGCCAGCGAGGTTATCCTAGCTTCTTAATGCTTTACAGGTGAAAGTGTTTTGCCTCTGGCCAGGAGGGATTTTATAGTTCTGTATACAGAAAGGTGGTTACCCTTCCCTTTATATTTATGACAAGAGGATACAAGTTCCAACTCTGTGTAAAGCCTAAGTACATGGTATGGTTTAAAACCATGACCCAGGTCCTGGTCTGCTGCATTATTTGAACATTTTTACTCCATTTATACAAATTGCTGGTCAGAAGCACAAAGCTCTGTTAAAGCCTTCATACTTTGGTGGCCAATAAATATGAACTCAACCCCAAAACTTAACTTTGAGGTATTAGCTTTAGATGCAACTCTAGATTTTAATGGGCATTTAGACCTGTGTTTGACCTGACATGTCGTAGTCACTCTTGTAATTGGGTCCTTCATGTTAATACAAGCAAACCCCAGCTATCCAAATTTCATTTCTGCCCAGTGTCCAAAATTAATATAGGAAATTCCTTTTATCCTAAACTCTGATTGGCTAAAGGTTTCAGCTATCTCTCCCCTCTCTTCCCCCCCCCACCCCAGAGGAGGAGCATAATCAGAGTTTACCTGTATTGAGAATTGCAAGCTCCATTTGTAGTGAAGTGACAGGAATTGAAAATGTATCCTATACAAATTGGGAAGCAGGTATTTTCAGTCTAAATGGAATTTATTCCAGACTAAAGAAAATAAGAGTTTCCATAAGAGAGAAAGTGAGCACACATTCTGTTTCCTTTCAGACATAGTATGTTACATAAAGTGACAGCTGCCTCTCAGCAGGCAGGGCAACGTCTACATTTAAAAGGTGAAGTATGTAGCTAATGAAATGATGACATCCTTGGTGGACGCTACTGGATGCAAAGCACCATCAAAAATTGACTCCTTTAATTAGATGCCTAAGTGCATGAGCCTATATTAAGGAACCCTCTTTTGAAAATGTTGGCCTTAATCTTTTACCTACAAAACCTGCCCTTAATGGGAATTTTTCTTTGGAGCTGATAAGGATGCTAAAATCACCTACTTAATAGCATTTTCAGGCTAACAGTGGCAGCACTGCCATTGATGTCTATATATTACTACTTCCCAAAATGTTAGCACATGAACATTTATGACTAAGTAAATACTCCATGAAAAAAAGGAATAAAACACTTGGCTAAATCTGCCTCATGTCCAATATTCCAGGCCACATCAGCCCTGTAGAAATTGTCTTCTAAAAACGTCAATGGTCCTCAGGCTCGTGGAAGCTGGGCAGAAGTTCTTAGGTTTTCAAGTGCTTGACACTTTTATTAGAAAGATGCACAATTTGTTGTAACCTTTTCAGAAAAACAACGCCAGAAGGTTGATTTTAATTGATGTGCTGTTTCTTGTACTAATCTAATTAAGATGTCAGATGCAATTCTGGACTATTACTTTTTACTCAAAAATCACACTGTAACTATTTTCTTCCTAAATTTGTACGATGGCATTAATAAAGGATATCTTTATTGGGCTTTGCTTATCTTGGAGATAATTATTCATCCAGGATCTTAATTTATGATGTATATTCTACATTGCCACTCAGCTTTCAGATAAGCCATCTGGGATATTACAAGCTTCCTAAAATAATTCTTTAGAGACATACTGTGCACTCAGTTACACTAGTGTAACTCCAATAACTTCAGTGAAGTCACCCCAGATTTACAGCATTGTAAATGTCACTTTATTTGAGCCTCTGCCAAAATATGTCCTGTAGAAATATTTAGAATATGACTAGCATTTTGTGTAGGAAATCTGTACCTATATCAGTTTTGAATCTGGATAATTTGCGTGCCTTTGGCACATATAAAACAGAGTGGAGAGTATATTTACAACATACATGTCTACTACAGTATTTTCATTTAGAAAGGAGAGGGCCATTGTTTAGCCAAAGTAGTAACATTGTTTCACTTCATCTACAAATTCACTGATTCCCATGTATTTCAATGAGACATATCCCTACTGTTCCTGTAAATTGCCCAATTTACGGCTTTCAGATATTGTCTGTCCAACAGCTTGAGGTTGATTAAGACACCTTAATCAATTAACCCGTCTCTGTAGAAGTAATAGCACTTGACAACATGTGGTCCAGGCTTAATATGGTAACAGTGTATGTATTTTGTGGGGCTACTCTTGAAGTTTATAACTGTCCTGGCATGAACTAAAGATTCCAGTCTTCTTTCAAAAAGAAAAGGAGTACTTGTGGCACCTTAGAGACTAACAAATTTATTTGAGCATAAGCTTTCGTGAGCTACAGCTCACTTCATTCTAAGGATATTTTTTGAGAAATCAAGATTCCAGTTTTTCATCTCTGCTTCATGGATTCAACAGTAGTTTAAAAGGAAAAACTAAACTCCATTACAATTTCAAGCTTCTATAATAAAGGCTTAATATTTTTCTGATTTTTCTACATATTGCCAGGTGTTTTTTTCGCTGGCAGATTTGCATGGAACCTCATGCCTCAAACCTATACTCCTTTGCAGCCCTCCATTCTCACATTGATTGGAGACCAAGCAGAGCTTGGTATTAGTTCTGTAAGAACAACATTAAGGGTGGGATTTTCAAAGCCTAAGTGATTTAGATGCTGCATTCACAATACAAGGACTGGGAGCTGGGCATCCAAATCCTCTAGGCAGCTTTGAAAATCCCACCCTCAATGTTCTTACAGAACTAATACCAATATAATTCCATGGACTACATCAGAACTCCTGAAGTGTTTATCAATATGTTCACAGGCTTAACTCATGGGGCTGCCTACTAATTAGAGATCTGTGTTTATAAAGCTGAAGTTCATGTATTCTGTACTCCAAGCTGCGTTGTAATGTGCCTGGCCATCATCATGTCTGTATGTGCTGTGTAGCCATGAAACATTACAAGGTAAGCTGTGAAAATGTAATGGCATCTCGCCTTCCAGATTAAGAGTACACCTCTGTGAGCCTCCAAGTCAATATTAGGCAAAGATTTGAAATGCCCAAGGTCCTTCTCCCTTGACTTCAGTGTGAACAGCTGGGTTGGGACCCAACTCACTACTAAAGTAGACCTTTAAAATTGGAAACTTACTGTTTTTAGAACCTACAATTACTGGCTAAACAATCTAACCCACCATTTAAAAGTACATGCCTTTAATATACTTTTCTTAGGACATACTCTTTCTGCTGCTTGAATGACCATAGTCTTTTTATCTCAACTATGCTGCCCAGTGAGTTAAGGCAATGTAAATTATTCAGCTATTTCTTAGCTGTGAATTTTTAATGAACTTTTGTTGCAAAGTAAAAAAATCTAAACACGTGACCTTGTCCATCTGCATTGATCTTCCCCAAATAATCAATACATTTTATTAAAACAAGGAAACAGTTAAACTAATATCTCATTTCATTAGATGCTGTATATTTCACAAACATTGGAAGCATCCATGACCAAAAATTATCGTTCAGATAATTCTAATAATTGGAACCCCTTATTACTACGCATGGGACTTATTTTTTTAAATAGAAGAAATTCCATTTGAAGTGCAGCAAATTCCTCTGGGGTAGGGAATAATTTTACACACACACACTCACCCCAAGGATCATACTATTTTCAAACTTGAAGAAAGAATGTAAAGGATGCACAATCTAAAATAACAAACCAATATATTTTGCTTTCACATGCATTAAACACCTTAGGTGGGATAACCTGTGATTTTGCTTTTACATTTTTTGCTGCAAACATTCAGTTAGGAGGTAATTAAGGTCATGTTTTTAGAGCAAGCCAATGAATATAAATACTTAAAAGATAAAAGGTACTGAAAGTTTTAAAAAGTTTAATGGCTACATTTTATGAAATGTTTAAAATCATTTATTATTCAACACTACTGGTTAAATTATTTAGAATACAAAAAATATATATGTTCGCTTGCCAGCTCTCTAGTACTGTGCTGGAGAGCTCCATACACAAGCTGGTCTCTTTCTGTTCAACATTTCAATGCAAATTATGTAGCACATGCGTTCAATGGTGGCTATTATACTGTGTATGGAGGTTCT
The DNA here is from genome assembly GCF_015237465.2 of Chelonia mydas. Classification (NCBI taxonomy): domain Eukaryota; kingdom Metazoa; phylum Chordata; order Testudines; family Cheloniidae; genus Chelonia; species Chelonia mydas. Next base: position 43,474,674 of record NC_057855.1, read on the forward strand.
ATGTATAGGGCACTCTGTTCTGTCTCTAGCTATGCCACTGTCTTGCTGTGAGTTTGGACAAATCAGTTAACCCTTCTAACTCCATATTCCCATGGGGATAATTAATATGTAATCACTTTTTGTAAGGGACTTTAAAATTCTGTGGATGAAACATACTGCTTGAGCACTGAGAATTATTTGGGCCAGTGGAATCCGTCTTATAGCACCAATGGCTATATTGGCAATGTCTAAGGAACCCAAGATATGCACCCAATGTGCTTATAATTGTTCATAAGATTTTAATCAGAGAGAAACTCAGCCATTGTTACTATTTCTGTATGTTTACATTGTATGTGTCTTGTAAAAAAACAAAGACAAGGTTTGTTCAAAAACAGAAGTGCTTCCAACAAGGCTTCCACAAATAGCAGCCCTCTTATTAACTCTGAATATCTAGCTCAGCAGCATTTATGGCAATTCAGGATGTTTTCTTGATAACTCAGTTCAAAGCAAAATAGAATATTGTAGAGTCATACCGTGGCCCTTAGCGTCTCTGGATTCTGCTCTGCATAAGGTGTGGATTGTATTTTTTTTTCCAGAACTGGGAGGCTAAACTGAGACATCTATGCCCAGGTTTTAGGTACCTACATAGTGGCCTGGTTTTCAAAAGTGCTGAGCCACCCAAGGATTCCTGCTTCTGGGCACTTCACAATTTTGAAAATCAGGCCACTTATTCAAGTGCCTAAATATGGCATTAGGTCTCTAAACTGTTGGTTCCCCTCAAATTTCTAAGATTCAATTGATCAACACAAGCCCAAGTGTCATACTCAGGTTTCTAGAGCATTTGCTGCCAAATCAGAACGCGGAAAAGATCACTCCTGAAGCAGCCTATGGAATAGCTTGCAGTTCTAAGCAAACACTAAATATTTTTCCATCTTTAACTTTCAGCCAAATTAGTAGATAATGTTTCTATCTGGATGCTTCTGTTTGTTTGTGTGGAACAAAATCAGAGTTACAACTGGAATAACTTTGACCTGTGCTACATCAGTACGGTGACACAAGCAGCTGAACTAATTAGGGTGAGGCAGCAATCATATGTTTTAAGGCTTTTCTGTTCAGATGGTCCCTTAAAATAGTTTGCTTTGGGAGAAGCCTCCTGCTGCCAATAAGAAGATACCCTGATCCAGCAAAGCAGTTAAGCATGTGCTTAACTTTAAGCCCGAGTAGCCCTATTAAAAGCAATGGGATGGACCCAAAGCTCACTGAAGTCCATGGGAGTCCTTAAAGTTATTCATGTGCTTAAATGCTTTGCTGGATCAGGGACTACCAGGAGACAGTACTTGTCTCCAGTGTAGAACTCAAAGGGAGGAGAGGCAAGAGAATGGTAATGACTAGTTGATTCCCACAGTAGAGTGAGTGAAGCAAAGCTGGTGCGATTGTAAATTATTACTTCACTGGAATAAGGGCAATTGATCTTCACCATGGAAGGTGATGAAGAATGGTGACAATGAGAGAGACTTTCTAAGGCAGCTCAGACTTCTGTGAACAAAGGCTGCTGCATTTGATACCACCTTTCCCCCACACTCCCCCCAAAATAGACAAAGCATTGGGGATTTATTATATGAATTACAGCTATGCAGTGGCTAGATACAGTAGAACATTAGCAATGGCTGGCTGAGCGATACATAACATTTAAAAATCATTTGCAAACATTTAATTAAATGGAATTTTATGGCTGGGCTTAAGCTGTTATTCCAGAAGTTAAATGCCAGTTACCAATGCATTACGATGCACTCTAACCACTGCATGCCTAAATGTATCCATTGGCTTAATCTGTAACTATTTTATGCAGACAGTAATATCATGCTTAGGGCCTTGGCTTCCAAATACTGTTGCGAGAGCTGTCATCTATCAGGTTTTCCCTGAGATGGTCAGGGTTTCAAACACTGTGGTTCAATGGCAAATAAGCCATTTATCAGGTTTTCTGAGCCGTTGGGAAGGGGGATCAATTTTTCAAAGTTTTTGTGGATAATTTCTGCTCCATTTCCACATTAGAGTCTAAGACTAAGGGATAGTCACATTAACAGCACTACAGTGGTGCAGCTGTACGGTGCACTGATGTAGATGTGCCACTATAGCACGTCTGGTGAAGACGCTCCTAGCCGACAGGAGAGAGCTCTCCCGTCAACTAAATTACTCCTACCTCCACGAGAGGTGGTAGCTGTGTTGGCTGGAGAAGCTCTCTGTCTACACTGATGCTTAGGTCGGTGTAACTTACATCGCTCAGGGATGTGGACTATCTGTATTCTTGGTTCAAGGAGTTCATTTTTAGTCTGACCATTTTTATTGTAACAAAACAACTTTGGCTGATTATACGGTTGTGGAATTCAAGGCAGGCCAGAAGGCAGAACTCAGCAGAATGATGCTTTGTTTCCTGGCACCATAGAAACATAGGAACCACCATACTGGATTAGAACCATGATCTGTCTAGTCCTGCCTCTAACAGTGGCCAGTACCAGATTTAATTTTTTTAAATTTTTAATATGGAGATATACCTATCTCATAGAACTGGAAGGGACCTTGAAAGGTCGAGTCCAGTCCCCTGCCTTCACAGCAGGACCAAGTACCGTCCCTTATGCTTCAGATGAAAGTGAAACCTTCCTGGTAGGCAGATGCGGATAATGTGTCCCCTAAGGGAAGATTTGATTTATAGTCAGGTGAAGGGAAGAGATGCACCAAACTCCTGTGCAGAATGCCCCGATTATAATATACTGAACTGAGTTCCTGGAAGGACAGCATCAAGACTTGTGGGATGAAGAAACTTTGGCCTCCTTAACTGCTGAGACCACTGCCTATCATGCTGACCAATATTGTCTCATTTCTTTGTACTCCCCCTGTTTGTATCCATCTGTTGTAGAATCAGAGAAATGTAAGGTTGGAATGAACTTTGAGAGGTCATTAAGTCCAGCACCCTGCACTGAGGCAGGACCAAGTATCCCTGACAGGTGTTTGTCCAACCTGTTATAAGGTTGGTTTGGCATGATTTGTTCTGGACAAATCCATGTTGGCTATTTACTTAGCACGCTATTATCCTTTAGGTGCCTAGGTGAGCTTATCCTCCAGTCCTTTGGGGTACTGCACAAGTGGGTAGGACCCACTAATGTCTTTATTTTGCTTAATCCTCCTGCTGTGTCCTGTGTTTTCTTTGCATAGCTCAGTTAAGTTTGCTGAGACAGTCTTTGAAATGGACGTAGGAAATATGCTGAACGAATCAGAAATTCTTATCATTGAGACAAATGTTCATTCTACTTACAAAGTGATTAACATGCAGATCTTCTCGTTGTTGCTGACTGACTATTCTTCTGAATCATGAAATCTTAAATTGCCTGAAAGGGATGAAAGGTGGTAGGAAGGTCATAACCTCTAAACATGACCTGTAAAGTGGTTGAGAGAAAGCACAGAATGGGACCAAAGGTGATCTAAACTATTTGTCTGAATAAAATAAAATCTTGATTGGATAAATAAGGAGGAGTTGAAGGCTTCTGGAGAAGTTACAAAATTGTTTTGTCAGGCTTTTAAGATGAAAGGGGGGGGGGTGTTTGTGGGCCACTGGACATTTGTCTTGACTGGAAAGTTTGATGGGACAAGTTTGCCAACTCTATTGGACATTTCCTTTCTGGAGAAAGTGTGGCAGTGAACTCTGAACATGACAAGGAAACTGCAGCAACATCGCCACCACTGCTACCACGTACCTAGTGTTCTTTAGTTCCCCACAGTGACCCACCTTTTTCCTGATCCTCAAAGGTGTTCTGCCCAGACAAGTTGAGGGGAAGGAAACAGATGATCTCACTATCTTCCTGGCTGTATCCTGAGTAACTGCTGAGGTGTATCTCCAGAACAGGAAAAGCTGAAATCCTCATCACTTGTGAGAACTACAGATTCCAAGGCACTTTGTGCAAGGGCAGGATTATGAACTCGAGTAGCCCAGCCATATTCCAACTCAGTATTACACCGTTCCCAGCTAAATTCCTGAAGGTTTTTTTGCATGTGGTATTCTATAAATCCTGCCATAAACTGTCATGCAGCATTGCCGTGTGTTAAACACTCGTTGTATTTCAATGTAGAGCTGACTGTGCTGCAGTCCTAGACGAAACAGCACAATATATAGTTGGGTTTTAAAAAAATCCTTCAAAATAGAAGGGACTGTATACATGCTAGTTATTATGTATGGATGCCACATTTATGCATCTTTTAATTTTACCCTGTCATCAGCTCAAGATTTTATATATTAAAAATAGTGCTCAGGACAGAGAAAATTAACAGCTGCTGGTATGAACATGGTCCAGGTTGGACCCCAGGCAGAACTTCTGGCACTGCTTATCCTTGCGTTGTAAGGAAGCCTTCCTTGTAGAAAGCACCGTAAGGCTATAATTATGGTGAGTCTCATGTCAGAAAAAGGGCTGTGCCTGCTGAATTTCTGCCGCCTTTAAACCAAGTCTTGCACTGTCATACAGACCTAGAGACAGAAGAATTCATGGGAGGAAATGTAAGCAGCTTGCTGTGGATACCTTTCAGAAAGCTGCTGGAGTTAGAGAATGAAGAAAGTGAATAGCTTTAAAGCAATTCATTATTATTCCTTAGGCTCATTCAAGACTTTGCAAGTGACTAGCCAAGCTTAATGGCATTAACTGACATTCTGACAACAGGGAATGCTCCACAGACTCCGATGAGAATTAGAGATGCTAGGTTAACTGAAATAAATGTTGGTAGTAAATAAACCACTGCAGATCGCCTGTCATTCATTCTTTCCTTCCACTTCTGGGTCTTGATTATCCTGACACATGCAACTCTCATCAACTTCAAGCAGAGAGAGGGGTGTAAGAGAGACGGATGGGATGGTCAGGCCCCTGTATATTTATATAAAATATAGTAAATATCATAACTTTTTGGATTTGACATGCCACAGATATTATTAATATAATTTATGTCATGGCATATCATTTGACTGCTGAACAATGTGAGATATAATTTAATGTGACGTGAACTGATACTGTAGCTGCAAATGCTATCCATGGTAGAAAGATAAGTTGAAAGAGGGATATGAGTGATCCAGAACACGCACTGACTTTGTAGCCAGTCTGCCTGTGCTTAGTTATAATTAGCCATTGAACTCCTCCATCTGACACCATCCCTTCACCGCCTTTTGGATTTCTTGTGACTGAAGGTTACTGCTTCATTTCACCAGCCTTTGAAAGTGACCAGGCAACAGACTGCCTGGGAAAGTAGTAAGGGCACAGATCAGCAAGGCCACAGGTGATCAGAAATCATGATTAAACTTGTGTGCTCAGAGCATTCTCTCCTGCCATAGAATTTTCTTCCTTTCCTGTCCAAGGAAAGCTTGACAAAAATAAGATACTGGATAATCCTGTCCTGAGGAATCAGTCCTGCCTCTTCCCTGCCAAGAATGACCCCTCTCTTCTGAACAGCCTTCTCCTGAATCTCCTTCTGATGCTTTCACCCTAGTGAAACTACACTGGTGCATGTGGCTTAGAGCAGCAGCAACAGCCACAGACAGAGCAGAATGTGCATAAAGCCAGGTCGTATCTTCATGTTCAGATACCAGCCAGCATGGCAGGCCAGAGGTGGGGAGATAGAAGCTTTCTGCCTGGTAGGCTGGCTCTTTTCAATGCTCCTGGAGGAATCAGGGAAGGTCTGTACAGGCGGAGGCAGTAAGGTGCAGGGGTGGGGCAGGGGGGAAGGTTGTTTCAGATAGGTAGAGAGGAGACAGATGGGAGCTTTTTCAGATAATGTTCTGCATGTTTGAACCCCAAAGACAAGGGAAAGCTTGTTACTTAGGATTCTAAGAGTTAACCCTCATTTTAGTTATTGTTAGCAGCAGCAAATAGTATCTCTGAAGAGTAATTGCCATCTCTGCTTTGTGGTCAATGTCATTCATTGCCAGGTACTACCTCCTGGTCTAGTCTTTCACTCCACCAGCTGTCTAGAAGTGCATGCATTGCAGATGCTCTATCTCAAATGAGGGAGCACATCATGTTCTGAATCAACCCTGATAAGAAGCAAGGTGGTGTGTTCTAAAAGGAATCCAATCCAGGCGTCCAGCAATAAGCAATATCATGGAAATAGGGTTGGGTGCAGCTTTTTCTGGGGCTTAAAGAACAATTCTGGCATATAGGATGAGGTGCAGGGCTTCTGATGTTGCAGGACTTTGGCAGCTTGGTGGGAATCAGATGGGTGTGGGAAGATTAAGAGATTTAATTCCTGGAGATGTGAGTTTTGGAAGCCAAGGTCTTGTCTTGGAAGCATAGCAGGGTTTGCGCTCACCTGTTCTATGAAGGAGAGAACTTGGCAGGTAGGAGGGGGTATATGGTCATGTGTTCTTATTACCATAGAAGGGACTTACCAATTCCCCCACTGACTCCCTCGTCCCATTGCCTCTTCCATCCTCTCCATTGCTGTATACAATGATAAGAATAGAATAGTAGCACCATGCCCCTGGCAGTTTCTTTTTTTAGAAACACCTACCCAACATCAGGATTAGTCTCTCTCTCTCTCTCGACCCATTAGAATACCAAGCCATCAGTATGCTCTAGTGCCAGTTCACTCACTCCCCAAGGAATTTCCCCGACCCTGTGACTCTTAGAGAACGTAATAGAATTCTTTAATAGTGACTCATTTATTGGTTACAGGGCCAAAATCCTTAATATAGGTACAAATGGAAGTAGCACAAGTTCAGAATTTGTTGTTCCTGATCAGACCAGTGAGGTATGGAAACATAACACTGTAAACACAACACAACACAAATTCATACACTTATTACTTGTTTTAGGGGAAGGCCTCCACATCAGGGTTGTACTGCACTTGGCAGTGTGCAACAGCAGAACAAAGCAACAGTCCCTACCCCAAAGATCTTGCATTCTAATGTCTTGTCACAATCTCTGATTCATAATGGTGCTCTTTGTTCTGTAGTTGCTGATGTTATTACTGCTTGCACTGTAAGCTCTGTGAAGCATGGGCCATCTTTTTGTTTTGTGTTTGTACAGCCCTTGTCCATGACTGGGGGTCCTACAGAAGTACAAATAATAAATAATGAATAGTGTCGTGGTGCCTAGAGATCCGGATCCAGGCATTATACATAGAGAGTGAGACAGTCCCTGCCCAGGGCAGCCTGCAATCTATATAGACAAGGCAAACAAAGAGAAATAGACAGATGGGAAGCAATAACCAAGCAATAGCTTACTGGTTTGGCACAACTTGATTGCACAGGGGAACACCTGTGCTGTAAGTAGTAACATTGACAATAAAACTAATAAGACCCTTATAGTGCATTAAGTAAACAGCATAGTGTGCGGAACTTTCCCATCATATAGCTTTGTTATGTAGAGAACCATTGTGTCCTTCAGTTTGGGAAGAATCACTAAACGACTGTCCTGTTTTTTTAAAAAAATCCAGATTTGCTACTTGGCTTGTATTGAGCATGCTCAGTAACACTGCTGAAGCCAGCTGCCCTCACGTTGCTGCCCTCCACACTCCCCATCAGCAGTATTCAATGTTTACAAAAATACCACCAGGGAACTCAGAATACTTTGCACTATAGCGCGTGTGTTAGAAAACCATCCGTGATCAGCTTATAGTAAAGATGGGGAACGTTTGACCAATTTCAAATCCCCTCAAATAGCCTGGGAGGAAAAGTTATACTCCAACTTAAATACTAGCAGCTTCACATTCTGCTTGAGAGAGAGGAAGGGGAGCAGGAAAAAATGACAATAAGAAAGCGTGCAAAATAGAGTTTAGGGTTGGGCAACCATTTAAGACAAGTGATTTCTGTGACCTTGTTTTTGTTTTTTGGTTTGAAACTTGTGCAGCTTGATACCTGTGATACAGCAAGGAAGATGAGGGAAAGAAATCATTGAGTTGTGTGTTTTGAAACTCCTTACTAAGCTGTATACAAAATGACACTAGAAAATAAAAATGGAGACTCTATCTGCAGAGCTGGCTTCCACTAATTGCCCTTAACCTTATTACATACATACATACATACACAACACCACACCGCTCTCACTTCTGGCATTTTCTGCAGAAGCAGTATTTGCTGCTGGCTGTTAGGCTCCAGGCTGGGTCATGGAGGAGCATTTTTAAGTGATGCTCTGGTGTTAGAAATGCAGCATTGTAAGGGAGGCAGCACGGCAGCTTTCCGTTTAACCTGGAGGGAGGTGTGGGAGCAGCTGATTGGTTAAAACTGGTAAGGGGGAGGAGCTGAAGGCCTATAAAGCTGATATCCAGAGGTAGGAATTAATTTTAGCTTGAAGTTTACCTAGTAGAGCAGCTTGCCCCAGTATTAGAAGCTACCCCAGAGCTGCTTAGACTTCAGCCAGAAGCCTCCTTGTCCTTAAAGATGGATTTTCTAAAAGGGTGTTTATTTTGCAGGAGTGTTGTTACTGGAATCTTGTAAGTTAAACTAAAATGTTTTTATGGGACATTTGACCAAAAACAATTGTATTTTGTTATTTAAAATGCCATCTTCTTCTGTTCATCTCTTCGCTCCTTCTGGTTATAGCCCATGTTTCCCATGCAACACCTGGAAGGTGACACCCTCTATAGCTAACAGTCTTTCAAACAACCCAGTGAGTGTTTGGTATCATGCTATGGTCCCTGATTCCTCCTCTGACCACAGTACTGATGTCTGTTAAAACAAAACTGGGCAAAAAATGCCTGAAATATTCCAAACCAGACACCCAAATGTAGTATCTCTAGAGTATATTTGTGACCCAGTAACCCCTAGTAGCTGTATCGGCAGAGGCATTGGTCATTCTGAGGCTAACGAAAGAGAGGGCTTTCAATGAAGGTTGGGGTGGGGAAATCCTAAAACTATAGGCTTCCGCACTAACTAGGCTAAATCTGTGCATTAGTCACTGCCTACGATAAGTGAGGGTCGCCGTTGCTGGAGTCAATGGAGCGAGAGAGAGAGAGAGTCCTTGCATGGACACCCATGCTGTGAAGATAAGAACAGTAAAGCAAGAGAGTAGTTCTCAAGCTATATAATGATGCTTTACATCCAGTTCTCCAATATCTGAATGATGTAGGGAGCCTGACAGACTTTGCTCTTAAATTCCTGGCAACTGGCACGCAGCTAATTATCTGACAACGATAACTATCATTTAATTTAACTTGCTGTAATTTATCAGCCAAAACCATTAGTCTACAGAAACAATCATGCCGTAAGCTTTCTGATTAGTTAGTTGCAATGGCAGCCCCTTAGAAGAAACTATGCAGTAAGTCTGAGATGTGAAGTGATGTCAGATTATTCAAGGTTCAAAACAAATAGAAATTGTACTTTATTCCTGAGAAGAACCTTTCAAGTGTATCCAAGAATTCCATAGAGCAATGCCAAGTTTATGCATCTGTGTCTCTAATCTATAGCCTCAATTCTCTCCCCCTCCCCTTCCTTTTTGCCTTCAGGGATCCATCAGCTATTGTGTATCTGAACTGATTGTTTACAACCTGAATCGTCTGCATCTTGGGACATCTTTGATACCTGTGGATCATCCCTTGCAGCAATGTCTGAGGTAAGGCACTCATTAAAGACTACTGTTTTCCCTCCTGAAAGCTGATACTCTCATTTTGCTCTGAGACTTACTGGCTGATGTCAAGGACCGGGCAAACTGTTCAAAACTTCTTGTCGGCAGCATTTCTTTTTGGAAGTTTAACTAGCAGTTACAGAAGATGAACACAGTTCTGAAATAACTCTAGACAAACTCTCAGCCTGATCCCACAAGATGTTTAGCTAGTTAGTAGTTAGACTCTTCGGCCTTACTTTTCCTAGATTGGTACAGGCTTAAGACAGCAGAACTCCGTAATAAATAGGTCCCTCCTCCCCAAATCTGCTTTTTGCATATGTATGCATAGTCATGCATAAGATGTGGATATAGAATATACAATGTGCACAGCATATGCTTCTATTATGTGTCTTTTTTACCTGGGCACTGCTATATGGGTAAAATCGCTATAATTTTAATAGTGTGCTTTATATGAAAACAAAGCAAAAGGAAAACTGCTTTATTATTGTACTTCCAGATTCCTCTTACAATCCATACTATGGAGCTAGTGTTGTAATTCTTAAGACAGGAATAGGTTCCTCCGATGCATTTCGACTCCCTTCTGTGTTTGAACTGCCGGAGCCCCTCAGCATTTGTATGTAATAGCATAACTACAGCAATGCAAGCTGCTCATCTAGACACATCTTTAACCCGATGGCTTCCACCTTTTATTCAATCCAAAAGCAGAAACAGAGACTGAGTTCGGAAGACAAGATTAAACTGTTGCTTCGCCTTTCTCTTTTCTCCCTTCCCCCACAGTGCTTTTTCCTCTTTCCCTAGCTGTCACTAACGCCGATGCGCTCTTAATATGCTGAGCTCTTTTGCAGCACAGGATAAAGATGACACTGCTGAGTTGGAAGAGTATTAGGCATTAATGAGTCTGCTAAAGCTTGTATATTAACATTTTTAATATAGAACATTCCAGAAGAGAGTTAAGGCCCATTGGCTGATAATCGTAGAGATACTTAGAGTGCCCTTGCCCATACTGTGTGTATTCTGTGGATAATACTTCTGGACTGCAGTGCTATCGATCCAGCACCTTTCATGAGCACTAATTCCTTAAAATTTTTAAATTGGAAAGGGTCCCCTCCCTTGCATAGTATTACAGCAGGTTTACAGGCTGCATTCTGCCCTCAGTTATATGCATGCCACTCTCTATTGTCCAGTTTGTCTGAGCCCCATGCTACAAAACAGGGGGCCTTTCCGCTGTAGTAAAGATCTGCAAATTAACCACTGGATTGAGAAGAGAGTATAGAATGAGGAGAAGAGCTAGAAAAGAGGGTAAAACATAAAGCAGCAGCTCTCTCCCCTTCCTTCACACACAGGACCGGATTCTTTTTACATAAGTGGATGAGGCCAGGCATTTTACCCCTTGTGCACCTGCAATGAATGCTGTCAGAATCCCAGTGCTTGTGCCCCTTGGCTGAAAGACATGCTGGAATGTCTAGCATCCATAGTGGTGCTACACGTACCAAAGGGCCTATCGTAAAGGGGAGAGATGAGCCATCTACCTACAGACTCTGTACAGGCAGGGTTTGGCCATGAGTCTGACTACTACCTGGTGAATGGACACAGGAGTAGCAGAGTCCAGCCCTTTTAAGAGTCCAGCCCTTTTAATTCTGTACCTTCAAAGAAGAACTGTAAGAGCCATTCCTCAGTATGCTATCCCATGAGCCTCTGGAAGCATTTTGCTTGCTTCTGTCCTACACTACTAGTATACTTCCTACCACTGCTCTAGTAGACTTCCACAAGTCTGCCCCCACCCACATCTTTATCAAAGCCCTCAGCCTCAGGCCTTAGGCTTCAGTTCAAGGCGTGCACATACGCAACTGAGCATAGAATTTGACCTGTATGCTCTGACATGTCCAATGCACAGCAAAAAGCATTTGTAAATCACGAGCTATTTCTGCAGTGGCTGTTTTTTCTGGAATTAAAGGAACAATGTCAGGGCCAGTAAACCCTAAAGCAGAGCAGGTTATTTCCTTAACACTTGTAGATAAAGCATATGTTGAGTCTTTTTTTTGGGGGGGGGGGGTTGTTTTCATTTTGTTTTGTTTTTTTACATTACTATTTAACAATACAATGCAAAAAAGCAATAGTAGATCAGTGTCTCCAAACCACCATGGTGAAAATCAGTCCATTTTTAGTAATGTCCTCTCTTGCCTGTCACCACGTCAGAATGCATTTGATCAGGGACACCAGTCCTTCCAGGCTATTGTACCCCAGTAAAATTCTCACAGGCCCTATGTTCAAAAAAGATTTAGATAAATTAATGGAGGATAGGTCCGTCAGTGGCTGTTAGCCAGGATGGGCAGGGATGGTGTCCCTAGCCTCTGTTTGCCAGAAGCTGGGAATGGGCAACGGGATGGACTCGATTACCTGTTCTGTTCATTCCTTCTGGGGCACCTGGCACTGGCCACTGTTGGAAGACAGGATACTGGGCTAGATGGACCTTTGGTCTGACCCAGTCTGGCCGTTATGTTCCATTAGCTTTCTTACTGATGGAATCATTTGTAAGGTGCAAATCGAAGGCATCTACGCAGCACACTGAACATGCAGTACAAACCATTAAAAATTGTAAACGAAAAGCCAGCCAGCTCATATGCAAACCCCATACACCACCTCAAGACAATCTATCAGGGAAGCCATCTTGCCAGTTACAAGGGTGGCTTGGGATATTTGGGAAGCGCTGTCCCAGATGCCTGCAAATTCAGGCACAAAATATTCTTGTTTCATGGCAGCTATGGCTAGAGATTATTTGATTGTAAAAGTGTTTTCTGGTATTTATCAGTGGGTCATTAACCTTAACAACATCAACATGTCAATTGTCAGTAAGATAAAAAAGGCCATTATAGCAAAACGAGCACACTGTACATACAGAAATGGATTCCTGGTGAGTTATTAGGTCTGTACAAGCACAGCCATCAGTGTAGTGAGGAATTAGGGAGGAATTAATTGCTGTATTACAAGTAATGATGAAGAGCTAGAAGCAAACTAAATTAGATGGTTAAGCACACGCAGAGACCTAGAGGTTTGGTTCATAAAAAGAACAATGTATATCAACTTTTATTTTCTGACTTGTGCCCACCCACTGTGTGAGTGGGAGGAGGGAGCTTAGGTCAATGAAAGGACCTACAAACCTGTGTCATGCAGTCTGGGTGGGATCTAGGCACTTATCCATTTAAATATGGGGAAAGGGAAGGGAACCCATCCTTCGCTACAAGATAAAACACATGGAATTCCACATACAGAATGAGTAGCTGAAAGGCACTAGAGATACATGGCAATGACTATGAAATAAGAGTAGAAAGAATTTGACTACCAATGCCACATCCACACACCCTCCGTTTTGTCACTTGACACACAGGTAGTTCCAGGGAAGGGGAACCAAAATAGCAACGGTGCCACTGAATTTTGGCAATGAAATTCAGTGAGAAGTACAGAAATTAGAGTCTGTGTGGCAGACCTATTGTGACCTAGCAATAAATTCTGTGTATGACACGAGGGCTGATATTTGCCATACAAGGATCAATAAAGATGCAAATCATGACAGGGCAAAGAAGACTGGAGGGTTGCTCTGTCTCAAAGTACAATGGGAGAAGGTGCCAGTGACTTCAACTGGTTATAACATAAAGGAAAGCTGTGTCCAGAGCATGAGTTTGCTGAGTGGTGGCGTTTGAGACATGAGATGTGTATGGAAGATGCAGCATGCTGAAATCTGAGGCGTTAGGAAGTCAAGGTAGAAAGGGGAAGCTTGAAACTCCGGTGACAGGACTATTAAATTGATCTGGGAGATTATGGAACAATGTCAGGTTGGATAGAAAGGAAAAAAACTTGGGACAAGGCTTGAAACAAACTGCCTGTTGTGTGTGCCAGAGTCCATCAGCACTTGCATCTTGTTATCCCAAGGGGTGTCCTGTTTTAGAAAAACATTAAACATCTGCACAGAATTCAAAAAGTATCATTTTGCTACCCTCCCCCCTCCCCGCAAAAAAAAAAAAAAAAACCAGACTGCCTGGATGTTCTAGTAAGTGGCGGCAACATAGGGGTGGCGAGAGAGCCTCTTCTCCAGTAGCTTGGCCTCTGCTACTGGGTGTCCTGCTCTTTAACACTGCTTTTCTAAACATAAAAATTAAGCTAAAACTAGAGTATTAAAGGAGCTTTATGTAGCCCTCCTTCTCTCTGAGCTTATGTCTCGAGTGTGTCTGTACTGCTAGAAGATTCATTTATTCCTGTCAAATGATGTTCATTACTCTAGTGAAATCCTGCAATCCAGAAGCTTTTATGAACAGTGTGTCTGGATTCTGAATTGCCTTGCTTTTCTGAGGTTCATTTCTGACCCATAACACATTTCAGGTGGGTGGGAGGGTCATCTATCATTTGTGCATGTCTCAGAACAGTGGAATTCAAAAAGCCTGGCAATTCCCATCTGGTAAATCTAATTTCAAGCCCTAGTAAGATGATGGAGAGTTTGGTATATCAGCCTCTGGGGCAGAACAAGCAGCAGGCTGTTGCTACTTTACACTCAACATCAGTCCAAATAAGAAAGTTGGGGAGTGGTACTCTACCCAGGATAAATGGAAAGGTGAAGGAACTGGCCTGTTTAAGAAGGTTGGGATAAGAACTGCCTTGGGGAGGGGGGTGAAAACAAGGAGGAAGTGGCCTGTTGGGGGGTGAGGGTGCAGCTGGCAGAATGAAGCCCCCTTCCAAACTGCCTCCCACTTCTCCAACAGAGATTGTAGCCTCTGACTCAACAGTCTACTTTTCTCTCTTGTGTGGCCCTTTGGACTGCTACCAACAAATGCCCCACTCTGTCTCATGCAAGTGTGGGGACAGACACCTGCTCTGATAAGGGAGCTTAGAGCAGTGGTTTTCAACCGGGGTCCAGGGCCCCATGAGGGACTGCAAGCAGGTTTCAGAGGGCCCACCAAGCGGGGCCAGCATTAGACTCAGTGGGGCCCAGGGCAGAAAGCCAAAGCCCCACAGCATGGGGCTGAAGCCCGGGGCCCTGAGCCCCGCTGCCCGGGGCTGAAGCCAAAGCCTGAGCAATATAGCTTCGCAGGGGCCCCTGTGACATGGGGCCCCAGGCAACTGCCCTGCTTGCCATCCCCCAATGCTGGCCCTGGCTTTTATATATAGAAAACCAGTTATTGTGGCACAGGTGGGCTGTGGTGTTTTTATAGCATGTTTGGAGGGCGGGAGGTTCAGAAAGAAAAAGGTTGAGAATCTCTGGCTTAGGGAAAGGATAGTGGGGCTGTCCCTCCTGGCAGACCATCAAAGGGCTGCCCTGAGGGGATGTCATACAGGGAAGCTGCTACAATCTGCACAGGGGAGTTTCACTCTCTGCCAATTGCCCCGTTCCTAACAAGTCTCCTTGTCTATCATGTGTAAACCCACGTGTCTGTGTGTGCAGCCTCGTATGTCTAACGTGAATTGTATCTGACAGTGAGTGCAATATTTCAGTGTTCTATAGGTTGCTATGCAACAATTAGCCTGAAAGGGGGAGTTACCTTCATTTGCATGGCAATTAAGCATTCAGGGGAGTCAGCCCAGGGTTTGGACCTTCCAGGCTTTGAGGAATTAAACAAAGGACGTTATTGTGGCACAAACAAGCAGGAGAACACCTGATGGATTCAACTAGGCAATGAGGCAGATAAAAAGGTCAAGGCAATTCTCTATGTAATCAGCGGCATCATATCCAAGCAAGGAGGTGATAGTCCCTTTCCAGAAGTGAGAATAGCTGTCCTAGGCATATTAATACAAGAAAGATTCAAGCAAATTGGAGTAATGCCAGAGACCAGAAACAGCAATGGAAAAATTTCTTTATGTGTGGGGGGGAGATTAAAATGGAGTGTGGCTAAGCATCACTATCTTCTCCAAAAATGTGGTGACTGCAACCTTCTAGGAGGGAGAGGAATTACTTACTAGGTTGAGGCAAGAGAGGTATACCAAGGTGTAATGGGATGCAATAAAGGAAAATAAATCTTAGACTAAACATCAGAACATAAAATAAGAATGGCCATACTGGGTCAGACCAATGGTCCATCTAGCCCAGTTTCCTGTCTTCCAACAGTAGCCAATGCCAGATGCTCAGAGGGAATGAATTGAACAGGGCAATTATCAGTGACCCCTGTTATCTAGTCCCAGCTTCTGGAAGTCAGAGGCTTAGGGACACCCAGAGCATGGGGTTGCATCCCTGACCATTTTGCCTAATGGCCACTAATGGACCTATCCTCCATGAACTTACCTAATTCTTTTGTGAACCCAGTTAGTTTTAGCCGTCACAATATTCCCTGGCAATGAGTTCCACAGGTTGACAGTGCATTCTGTGAAGAAGTACTTTCTTTTTTGTTTGTTTTTAAACCTTTGCCTATTAATTTCATTGGGTAACCCCAGGTTCTTGTGTTAAGTGAAGGAGTAATTCACTTTTTACCCACACCAGGCATGCTTTTATAGACCTCTATTATATCAAGCCTTAATAGTCTCTTTTCCAAGCTGAACAGTCCCAGTCTTTTTGATCTCTCCTCATATGGAAACTGTTCCATACTCCTAATCATCTTTGTGGCCCTCCTCTAACTTTTCAAATGCTAATATATTGGGGGGTTTTATATGGGGCAACCAGAACTGCACACAGTATTCAAGGCATGGGAGTACCATGGATTTATATAGCAGCGTTATATTTACTGTCTCATATATCCCTTTCCTCATGGATCCTAACATTCTATTAGCTTTTTTGACTGCTGGTGCACATTGAGCAAACTAGCCAGAATGACTCCAAGATCTCTTTCCTGAGGGGCAACAGTTTATTTAGACCCCATCATTTTGCATGTATAGTTGGGATTGTTTGCCAGTGTACATGTCTTTGCACTTATCAACATTGAATTTCATCTGCCATTTGGTTGCCATTGCCCAGTCACCTAGTTTTGTGAGATCCCTTTGCAACTCTTTGCATTTTGCGTTGGACTTAACTGCCTTGAGTAATTTTGTATCATCTGCAGACTTTGCCACTTCACTGCTTAACCCTTTTTCTAAATGCTTTGAGTATGTTGAACAGCACTGGTCCCAATACAGATCCCAGGGGGACCTTGCTGTTTACCTCTCTCCATTCTGAAAACTGACCATTTAATCCTACCCTTTGTTTCCAATCTTTTAACCAGTTACTGATCATAGAATCATAGAATACCAGGGTTGGAAGGGACCTCAGGAGGTCATCTAGTCCAACCCCCTGCTCAAAGCAGGACCAATCCCCAATTTTTGCCCCAGATCCCAAATGGCCCCCTCAAGGATTGAACTCACAACCCTGGGTTTAGCAGGCCAATGCTCAAACCACTGAGTTATCCCTCCCCCCCAGCCCATGAGAAGACCTTCCCTCTGATCCCATGACTGCTTACTTTGCTTAATAACCTTTGGTGAGGGACCTTGTCAAAAGCTTTCTGAAAGTCCAAATACACTATATCAATTGGATCACCCATGTTTGACCCCCCTTCAAAGGATTCTAATAGATTTGAGGCATGACATTCATCTTTGTGTCTGATCATTCTGTTCTTTAGTGTCATTTTCAACCAAATTTCCTGGTACTGCCTGGTACTAGTTAGGCTTATGCCCAGCCTTTAATTCCAGGGTTGCTTCTGGAGCCTCTTTTTAAAAAATTATCACATTAGCTAACCTCCTGTCATCTGATACAGAAGCTGTTTTAAGTGTAGGTTACGTACCACAGTTAACAGTTCTGCAATTTCATATTTGAGTTCCTTCAGAACTCTTGCTTGAATACCATCTGGTCTTGGGGACTTGTTACTGTTTAATTTATCAATTTGTTCCAAAACCTCATCTAATCACACCTCAATATGAGAGAGTTCCTCAGATTTGTCACCTAAAGAAAATGGCTCAGGTGTAGGAATCTCCCTCACATCCTCTTCAGTGAAGACTGATGCAAAGACTTCATTTAGCTTCTCCTCAATGGCCTTGTCTTCCCTAAGTGATCCTTTAGAACCTCAGTCATCCAGTGGCCCCACTGATTGTTTGGCAGGCTTCCTGCTTCTGATGTACCTAAACAAAATTATTAGTTTCTGAGCCTTTGAATTCTAATTGCTCTTTGAATTCTTTTTTGGCTTGCTCTTTTCTGTTTTCCTCAGTAGGAGTTCACTTCCATTTTTTAAAGAATGCCTTTTTGCTTCTTTTACTCTGTTTAGCCAGGGTGGCATTTTTTTGGTCCTCTTACCATGTTTTTTAATTTGGGGGTATATATTTAATTTGAGCCTCTATTATGGTTTTTAAACATTTCCATGCAGTTTGCAGGCATTTCACTTTTGTGACTCTTCTTTTTAATTTAGCTTCCTCATTTTTGTGTAGTTCCCCTTTCTGAAGTTAAATGCTACTGTGGTGTGCTTCTTTGGTATTCTTCCCCCTCCCTCTCCCCCGCCCCGCCCCCCCACTCCCCGCAAGGATGTAAAATTGATTATATTATGGTTGCTATTATTGAGCAGTTCAGCTGTATCCACCACTTGGACCAGATCCTGTGCTCCACTTAGGACTAAATCAAGAATTGCCTCTACCTTTGTGGGTTCCAGGACTAGCTGCCCAAAAAGTAGTCATTAATGGTGTCTAGAAACTTTTTCTCTGCATCCTTTCCTTAGGTGACCTGTACCCAGCCAATATGGGGATAGCTGATATCCACCATTACTGAGTTTTCTATTTTTATAGTCTCTAAGCTCCTGGAGCATTCCACCATCATCCTGGTCAAGTGCTTGGTAGTATATCCCTACTGCTATACTTTTATTACTAAAGCATGGAATTTCTGTACCATAGAATCTCTATGGATAGTTTGAGTCATTTAAGGTTTTTACTATCTTTGACTCTATCCTTTCTTTCACATATAGTGCCTCTCCCCCATCAGCATGATCTACTCTACAGGCCTATATATTTTGTACACTGTTATGACCATATCCCACTGATATCATCATTCCAACAAGTTACTGTGATGCCTATTATATCAATATTCTCATTTAATACCAGACACTCTAGTTTGCCCATCTTAATATTTAGACTTCGAGCATTTGTATACAAGCACTTTATATAATTTCTCAATATTTAGTTGTCTGCCTTCATGTGATTGTAATTGAATGGGATTCTTTTCATTTTACTATTTCTCTTAACAATGTTTCAAAACAATGAGTATTTTTAGTCTCTCAGAGGAAATGATGACAGTGCCATTACTTCAGATATTTAACACAAAGCTGGAGAAAACACTATAAAATATACTGTAGAGAGCAGTTTAACTAGGTAGATCTCTACCATCTCTGAATTGTATAGAACAGATTCTTCCCTATTTACACCTGTGCAGTCCTACTGAAGTAAATTTGTCCAGGTGGACATTTCAATATAATATAGAAGGCACCTGCTCTAGACCTCTCTTCCCTCAATTAAAACATAGTCACATAAAAAGAGATCAAGCCAACAGTAATATTGCAATGGATTGTTTCCTTTATGGCAACCTCTGTATAGGTGATAATTGAGAAATTCATATCTGACTGCTTTGTGTGTAAATATAATATTTTATGCTTAGGAGTATAATATACATGGTACAATCTCAGCAAACTACGTGCTATCCAAAACAGATTCAACGTTGAAAATATTATTCAGTCTCCTCCATGATGTTTAGATAACAAAGTTGGATTCAAATATATTTTACCCTCATGGCTCTGGGAGATAAGTCAGAATTATTATAATAAGGCTGCTTTGTAGTAGAGACACACGTTTTCAAAACCCGTTTTCTGAAAGCAAAAACTACCTTAAGGAATGCATTTAACCAGACAGTGACTTGGGAGAAGACTCATTCTCATAATTTTTCTTGCTATCTTTAGTTGACTGGAAACAAAGAGGGACAAAATATCAGAACAAAGATAACTCAGAGGTGTGAATATGAGTTGCTCTGTTGCTGTGTGTTTGATACCACCTTCTGAATAAATGGGTCTTTGTTTTGAGGATTCAAACAGCAAATGTTTGGCATTATCTGATATCTACTTTGGCAACATGTTTCACGTCCCTCCTTCATTTTACATGGCACTGAATCCATGTTTTACATTTCATTAAGGGTCTTTGAGGAATATGGACCTGATCCAAGGCCCATAGGAGGTGATGGAAAGACTCCCGTTGATTTCGGTGGGCTTTGGATCAGGCCTTTTCACTGAAATAAGACCAACTTCAGGGATAGAGAGTAGATACTGGTGGCTGAAAGGGACAAATGCTAGCTATTCTGGCTTGTCAAAGTTAAACACATGGTGCTTCTAATCTTTAGCTTTCAAATTATAAATAATTATTCTAGCTATAATTACTGAATTTCTATATTTAGAGTAAAAAGCTTCAGAAATGCTGAACTGCACTATTATCAATTTGTGATTTTTTTTTTAAATATACAGAGAGAGATGAGCGCTCTGACTAGAATTATCCTTATAGTGAATATTATTTGGATAGCTTTAGCAAACAGAAGCATCACATCAGGGATCAGGGCCCTGCTGTGCTTGGCATTGTACATGCATAATGAAGAAATGGTCTCAACCACAAAAAGCTCTGTAATTTACAAGGTCACTTAGCATGAATATGCTCGTGCCCACAAAGCGTTAGGTGCTGATATTGATATATGGTGGTCCCTATTCAGGGGACCTTAAAATCTAGAAATTTCTTCCTGTTATCCAAATGCATCTGGGCCAAAGTGTTCACATTTTTTATGGGCTCCTTTCTCTTTTTGGGGCGGGGGGGATATTTCAATACACTAAATGCATCATGGGACAATTTCAATGCACTAATTTGTATCAACAGAGAAGCTGGAGCTATCAGTTCACATCAGTCGCAAACTTGACCATCATACTTCTATAGACTTACCATTCTCCCATACAGAGTATTGTACTAAAGTGAGTATGCTAATATGAGGATGGTAATAGAAGTACCTCCTACGGTAGCAACTCTTTCTTGACGCGTCTTAGTCTTCTTAAGACCTCCCCAGGCTACTTCAGTGAGAATTTACTTAAAAGGGGAGAGCTGGCAGCAAATGAGGCAGTCACTTGCCGCTTTTCTCTCCTGACCTTGAAAAGTCCTAAAGCTACATTATCCATGAAAAATAACTCTTGCTTAGTGCTGAGCATGTGTATTTCTACCCTGACAAATAACAATGTGAGCACATGCCCTGCTCATTTATTCTCCTCAGAGGCCCATAAACCACCGGCAAATGTAACAAAAGCAGAAGATTAACTAGGGTCGTATAAAGCTTTACATTTTTCATAATGTTTTCTCTACACAGAGAATTAGTAAATGTCACTAATTGCTAACCATTCTGTAAGAGATGGGGGCAGGGGGAAGCAATTGTGCCTCCACTGAAGTCAGAGGCAAATCTACCATTGACTTCAGTGAAAGCAGGAGCGGCCTGTTTGGAAATGATTCAGTAAGGCTGGTATCTAACAAACCCATCATTCAGACGAAGGCTGTATATGCTGCAGAGAACTTGTGCAGTCTGCAAAGACAGTACCAGAAAGCATGCCTGGTGTAGGGGCAGAACTCTCAGCAGTTCCATAGGTAGTTATCCATCCTCCAGGATAAATGGAGGAAAAAAACCTGTTCTCCCCAAAGAGAGGCACAAGCCAACAACTAAATTTAATACATCCTTAGCTAAACAACTAGGCTTGAATAATAATACTGCAGTGTGCTGTTGATGTCTTTGTATATCTCCACCTTGGTCTGTGGCTTGCAGCACAGGGTCACTGCTGATGCTATACTTTGTGTACACAATAATACAGAACAGGAAATTGGGCGAAAACCCACAGACCCAGTAGCCTGTCCAGGAGTAGCAAATATTCTCTGAACTGCTTCAAAAAGCACTATTTGTCCACAAGTTGTGTCCTCATAGGGGAAAGGAACCGCGTGAATCTCTTTAGAGTCCTTCACTGATCACATCCCGTTCCCCAAATGAGTTTTTTTTTTTAAAAGGTGTATGAAGAGGAAGACCAAAAGTCCATGGTTACTTGTCCAGTACTCAGACTCTGAAAATCCATTCTCTGAGACTGGAATTACATTTAGGTGATGAGAGAGGCAGTGAGATACAACCCCAGACATTCCAAGATTATGAGTTAGACAACGAGATTGACCCAAAAACAATTTCTTTCTTTAAGTGCTTTTTGGTGTCTTTCCATTTCTTCCCTCCCCGCCATCCTGGGATGGGGGCGGGGGGTGTGCGCGCGCACAGTTAGTACTGCCAACACTGCAGAAGTTCTCACTAGGTGACCCAACTGAGATCCAATTACACAGGTTTGCATGAAATGCTGCCCGTTGGTGTGGAGCATCTAGCTTCTCGCCAAACCTCTAACTTTTTTAATTCATTGTGGTCCCTTCCCCTCCCCCAGTCTCATCATTCAGCCCCATATCTACCTATTGCCCTCACCACACCTCTGCTCCTCCTGCAGCTCCAGGAGTTCTTCACTCTTTCTCCCAGTCCTGGTGGAACAACTGCAGTGAGGTGGTAGTCTTCCAAGTGGCAGGGATGGAGAGAGGAGTTGGAGGAGGAGCAGACTGACCCATTTTAAACCGAAGGAGGCTGTACAGCCACCCTGAGCTGGTGGACACTTTCTGTTCCCTTTTTTTTGCACGTTCCTCCTGCAAAAATGTTTTTGTCCACTTCCTCTCCCACACTCCTACCTAAAAACTCCTCTTGGCTTCTGAAGGAAGCAGGGAGAGCTCTGTTTGCTTCCTGGGGCAGCCCTGGTTGGCTGCTCTTCCCCTGAAGGTGGACAAGGGAGAGTCAACCTGTCAGTGGGGCAGGGTTGCAAACAGCACAAGGACTGGAGCTTACCCCCTCATTGCCAGATGACCTCCAGCAGCGGCCAAAATCCTCTTATACAAGAGTGGCTAGAGCACTAGACTGGGATCCAAGATAGCGGGATTCTATTCCTGGCTCTTCTACTGGCCTGTGCTGAGAGCCTGGGCAAGTTTCTTCCTCTTTTGGTATCTTTCCCCTTTGTCTATTTTGATTTCAAGCTCTATTTGTACAATGCCATGAGCAGCATGAGATTTCTTTCTCAGATTTGGTTACAATAATAAAAATACAACTGCTTCTTTTCGAACAATCAGACGGAATCCATGTGAGGAATGATGTGAGGGAGAAGAACACTTGTAGCCAATTTCAGCCAAAAAACAAAATAGTGGCTTCATCTGTCTGACTTACAGCTCGTCAATTAGTGCCAAAAATCTATATCCTGTCAGCATATATGACTGACTCCAGGATGCTTTTTAAAAGCATCCAAGATCCATAGAGTATCTGTTGACATGATATGGATTTTCATACAGTGTTTACACTGCAGTTTTCAAGAGAGGCTGATGAGTTCCAAATTGACTAACTTAATTAACTTTATCTGCTATGGTAATGCATGGTCACCAGCAAGGCTATGTTCCTAGTGTGAAATGAAGCTTTGAGAGAATAACACAAAAGATCATGAAATCCTATTTGCTAAAGTTTAACACTCTTTCAGCTTTATATACACTATAGCTATATCAGGGCTAAATTATGGCACAGGTGCCCTTCAGCAGTTCTTGACTCCCTTCTAGGATCTCTAGGAGGTTCTCTGCCTTGAAAGAGAAACTGCTTCCCAGAGCAACCAAGCACTTGCAGGGAATGAAGCCCCTCTACTGCCCATTGAGGGGGCACAGCATACTCTTCTCCATGGCTCAATATGGAGAGGTGGCAGAGCTTTTCATGCCTCTGACTGCAAGGACAGCCTTCATAGCTGGAGTCTGAGCATGTGACACAAAGGGAGGACAGACTTGCGACCATCTAGCTCATAATTCTGCTAATGAGCATCTTAAACATACAGATAAGTGGAAAATGTTTATTTTTTGCCTTGTCTGCCATATATAATGTGGGGCCAAATGGATATAAAATTTTTATTAAAAATATGTGTAAATGGCACATAGGTATAAATTTTGGGAGTGGTCTGATGCTGCTGAGGAAGAGCTGCACTTTTATGGACATCCACAAAGAGGTTATTCTTTAATGTCAGGTCAGCAACACCCTCTGAAGCAAGAGAGTTTGAGCCCACTTCTACAACAGCAAATGCTCAACCTGCACATCTGGTGTTCCAAAATAGACACTATGTGCCAGATCCTGCAGACCTTCATGCTAACACACTGACTATAACAGGCACTATTCAGGTGTTTAAGGATTACTCATGTGAATAAGTCTTTGCAGCATCAAACTCTGAAATAGAAGCCTGATTTTTACTGATATACTCAACTTAAAGATGTATCTAACATTATTCATTCTTTAGTATCTTTTTTGTTTTTCTGGCTTGCTGGCAAATCTACACTTTATTTCACGATAGGACTTGCTGAGAATCAAAGGAATGTGACTGAAGCAGAGCTCAGCTGGTTTACCTAATCTGTATAAAATTCCTTGATATGAGGTTCAGATAATCTTAAGCTTAGTTATGCCTTCAACCATAGGCTGTTTTTTGAATATTAAAAACAGTAATTGTTTCACATAGCTTTCAGAGCTTTGATTTTTTGATTTTTTGATTTTTTTTGACAATTCTGGTCACTGAAGTTGCCCTATTCTATACACATCCCTTGAGGCTCTAGTATGGGCCCCTGCTTGGAGACAGGATACTGGGCAAGATGGACCATCGTCTGACCCAGGATAGCAGCTCCTATGTTTTTAAACTTCTGCTTACTTTACTTTTTAAAAGAGCATATGTCCCCATTGAAAATGAATAGGATTTATTCCCA
Source organism: Chelonia mydas (assembly GCF_015237465.2). NCBI lineage: Eukaryota > Metazoa > Chordata > Testudines > Cheloniidae > Chelonia > Chelonia mydas. Next base: position 43,499,027 of record NC_057855.1, read on the forward strand.
TTTGTCTCGTAGGTGCTTTTGAAAATGTTACACTTCTGCAATCACAAAACCATTAATTATGGTTAGGATTTTCAAAAACATGCAAGGAAGATAAGCACCTAACTCCCATGGTCTTTCAGTGGGAATTAGGGTTTCTAATTCCATTAGATGCTTTTGAAAATCCAACGCTAAAATATTAATCTTGACTCATGAGGAAATTAACTGAGCAATAAATACAAAGTTCAGCCAAACAGATCATGTGATAAAATACAACAAGGTTGTACAAAAGTTAGATCATGCCAAACCAACCTGAGCTCTTTCTTTGAGAACATAACCAATTTTCTTAGACAAAGGAAATGCAGTAGATCTAATCTACCTGGATTTCAGTAAGAAAGACAAGGTCGGTGAGATAATTTTTTTTTAATTGGGCCAACTTCTGTTGGTGAGAGAGAAGTTTTCAAGCCACACACAGCTCTTCTTCAGGTCTGGGAAAGGTGTTCCAAGTGTCACAGCTAAATGCAAGGTGGAAGAGATTGTTTAGCGTAAGCAGGTTTGAGTAGCAGCTGTGTTAGCCTGTATCCGCAAAAAGAAAAGGAGTACTTGTGGCACCTTGCATCTGATGAAGTGAACTGTAGCTCATGAAAGCTTATGCTCAAACAAATTTTAGTCTCAGGTGCCACAAGTACTCCTTTTCTTTTAGCATAAGCAGTTAGCACACATTCTAAGGCAGAGTGGGCCGTTAACACCTCTGCAGTCATAGGACAAAAAAAGGTTAGTGGGTTACAGAAAGTTGAATTTATGGCTTATTACAACAATCTGAAGGGGGCAGGGAGGTTCCAAAGAGGATGGAGCAAGGCTGTTCTCAGTGGTGGCAGATGACAGAACAAGGAGCTATGGTCTCAAGTTGCAGTGGGGGAGGTCTAGGTTGGATACTGGGAAACAATATTTCACTCGGAGGGTGGTGAAACACTGGAATGGATTACCTAGGGAGGGGGTGGAATCTCCATCCTTAGAGGTTTTTAAGGCCTGGCTTGACAAAGCCCTGGCTGGGATGATTTAGTTGGGATTGGTCCTGCTTTGAACAGGGGGTTGGACTAGATGACCTCCTGAGGTCTCTTCCAACTCTAATCTTCTATGATACTAAATCTGAACAGTGTCTCTCTGTTCAGTCCATGATTTTTAGTGTCTAGCAGAGTTATGAATTTAAGCTCCCAGGCTTGTCTTTTTGAAGGCATTGTGCAGATTTCCTTTTGAGGATGAGGACTGAGAGTCAGATATAGAGTGATTGCTTTGTGGAAAATGTTCACCCACAGGTGATAGGGTTTTTTTTGTCTCATCATTTTCCTGTATGAATTCATTTGAGAGTGTAGTGATTGCCTTGTTTCACTCACATAGCTGTTACTGGGGCATTTAGTGCACTGGATGAGGTACACCGCATGTTGTGAGAGGCATGTGTAGGACCCATAGATCTAGAAAGGTGCATTTTTGGGGGTGCTGATTATTGTAGCAGTGGTAATATGTCTGCAGGTTTTCCATCTGTTGTTCTGGCAGGGTCTGGTGCTGCTTTGAGTTCGTGTCTCCTGGTCTGCAGGGAGTTTGCTTCTGATGATGAGCTTGGAGAGGTTGGGCGGGGTTGTTTGAAGGCCAGAAGAGAGGGTTCTGGAAAGATTTTTCAGGGAAGGGTCCCTATTGAGTAGGGGTTGTAGTTGTTTAATGATGCCCTGTATGGTTCCAGTGTAGAGAAGTAGGTGACAACTAGGGATGTGCAGTCAGAAAGTTTTATTTCTGTATTGAAGCAGGTTCTCTCGGCTTATTTGGGTGGCCTTTTCCATGATGCAATTTTCTCTGGTGCAGTGTTCTTGTTTGAAGATGGTTTTAAGCATGTTAAGGTGTATATCCCGGACTTTCTCCTCAGAGCATATTCTGTGGTATCTGACTGCTGGGCTGTAGACAGATTTCTTGGTGTGTTTGGGGCAGTTACTGGGCCAATGAAGGTAGGTGTGGTGACCTTGTATATGGTTGTCTGTAGGGTTCCATTGTTGAAGTTGATTGTGGTGTCCTGGAAGTTGATACTAGTATGGGAATATTCCAGAGTGATTTTAATGGATGGTAGTTGTTGACTTTGTGGTGGAAATCTGAGGGAGTTTAATACCAAGAAATCTGTTATCTACAGCCAGGCAGAAATTTGTTATTTACAGCTGGGGATACATCAGTTGGACACAACAGAGGAGGTGAAAGACCTGGGTATATTGGCTGATAACAGGATGACTCTGAGCCATCAAAAAGGTCAATGCAATCCTAGGATACACCAGGCAAGGCATTTCCAGTGAAGATAGGGACCTGTTGTTGCCATTATACAAGGCACTGATGAGACCTCACCTGGAATACTGTGTGCAAATCTAGTCTCCAATGTTTAAGAAAGATGAATTCAAATTGGGACAGGTGCAGAGAAGGGATACTAGGATGATCAAAGGAATGGAGAACATACCTTACAAGAGGAGACATAAGGAGGTTGGCTTGTTTAACCTAACCAAAGAGAGGCTGGGGGGAGATATGATTATTCTCTGTAAATATATCAGAGGGATAAACACCAAGCTGGGAGGGGAGTTATTTATTTTAAGGGCGAGTCCTGACAGAAGAACAAATGGATGTAAACTGGCCATCAATAAGTTTAGGCTTGAAATTAGACAATGGTTTCTAACCATCAGAGGGAAGTTCTGGAGCAGCCTTCCAAGGGGAGCAGTGGGAGCAAAAAACCGAATATGTTTCAAGACTGAGCTTGATAAGTTTGTGGAGGGGATGGTATGATGAGACTGCTGAGCTCTCTGTGCTATTAACAAATATCCCCAATGGCCAGAGATGGAACCCTAAATAGGGAGGGCTCTGAGTTACTACAGAGAATTCTTTCCCAGGCATAGGCACCTACTCCATGGGTGTTTTTTTTCACTTTCCTCTGTCAGAGGGGGCACCAGTCACTTGCTGGTTTGAACTAGAGTAAATGATGAATTCTCTGTAACTTAAAGTCTTTAAATCAAGATTTGAGGACTTCAAAACCCCTGGCAGAGTTACTGGGTCTATTATACTAGTGGCTGGGTGAAGTTCTGTGCTCTGCAATGTGAAGAAGGTCAGACTAGATGATCATGATGGTCTCTTCTGGCATTAAAATCTGTGTCTACATGATAGGCTGAACATTCCCATCCTAATACTGCTCAAGAAGTGCTGCCCTGTGCAATGGAATGGGTTCTGTAATAGTGTCTTTATGCTGTAATTCTGATGTGAAACCAGAGTTAAACATCTGCTTTGTAACAGGATCTATCACATTTATGGATTAGGAATCCCAAAGTGTTGGCTCACAATGACTGTCCTCTAGCACAATATCCAAACTAGTCACAAGCACTCTTCAACCATAAAGTATAATTTAATAACTAGGAAAATTTCAGGTCACAAACTGATGTTCCAAAGACTAGGAAAAGTTTATCGTTTTGTTTCCAGTAGAAAAGTAGCTGTACTATAATGTACTATATGAAATCAGTAGGGGTTCTACAAGCTAAATGGAGAGCAAAATTTGCCCCTCACTATTTATATAAAATCTAGGAAATAGTGTGAATGCTGTATGGAGAGCCTCCACAAAAAGTAAATAAGGTGATGTCTTAAAGAGAACTTAATTCCTTTTACTAAATCATTTGATCGTACACATCTTCACGCAGATTTGTTTGTTCTTTAAATCTGTAGCAGGAAGTCAGGTGAATAGGACAGCTTGGCAAGAGTTCTACAATGAAGCAGAGACAGACATAGTAAGTTTAGGAATTATAAAATTTTCTTCATTCATTGTTAGGAACAAAGTGACTGGGTCTGTAGTCACAAAGTCCCTTGCAGGTTGATGCAATGGAAAGGGTACATGAGGGGCTTCAGTGGTTCCCAAGAGGAGTGAGCCAGAATGCGGGTATGGTGAGGCAATGGGAGGCAAGAGCTGAAATGAAAGGTGGAGTCCTATAAAATGACCAAAAAGACACAACTCAGCTTCATAATGCAAGTGAATCAACTAAACCAAACCGGCCTCGAGGCAAGACATTGACCAGGCTTTCTGGGATTCTTTACTACTATCACATGACCGACTCCACATGTACACCTAGAACAGGAAAGTGAGGCAAGTGTTATAGCCTGTCCAAGTAGGATGAGCAAGACCTGTAACAATAGATCTAGATTTTATACCACTCACAATCTGGCTGAGTTTGGATTGAGTGTTTCAGCCCATTATAGAGAAAGAAATGCTAGCTGTGAAATTGGGATGTTTCCAATCTATCCCCCAATTCAGAGGCTCTGGAAATGGGTCTTTTATTTCAGACCCACCTCTTTACTCTTAGGAATATGGCTTATAAAAACAAGTATCATAAAGACTTTTGTGGGAAAGTACGTGGCATAATATTGAAGGTTTTTTCTTTCTGAAGAGGGCTTTTCTTGAATATTGTACATCTAAAACTAATAACTTTGAAAGTGAATTATTAGAAGTACAATTAGAATGAAAAGTTAGTGAGAATTTTATTAAGTAACTAGCACTGCATTCATAAACCCGTGGCCATATTAAAAATGCAGTTTGAAAAAAGCACAGCTGCAGGAGTTTTTTTCATTGAACACAATGATGTTTGCAAGCTGAACATTGGGCAAATGATGTGATTTGCCCTAGTAGCAGGAAGGAGTGGAGGAGAGCTGCACAAAACCAGTTGGTTTCAGGTCAGAGAGGTGCCCACATCTTTTGGGTTGGTTTGCGCCACTCAAAATTTTGCTTTGAGTTTAGCATTCAAGTGAACCCATAAAGTCAAAGCAAGGTTGAGTCAAAACTACCACCTACTGAAATTCCAACAGTCCCTCACCTGGGTTCAGGTTCACCCCAGATTTACCCAGGATTCTCACCATATTCCCAAAAGAGCTCTGAATCTGAGCCAAGTTTCAGGTTTGTTTTGAAAATCACATCTGTCACCACTCTAAAACAGTCTTCTGCAAGGGAGAAACTAGTGATGGTGCTAACCAAATAGGGATAATGGGTGTCCTCACCCCTGCGCATCTTTATGATGCATTCAGTCTTTCATAGTTACAGGTCCAAATTTTGTCCTCTGCAGGTGATGGAAGCATTTCCTATTGCTCTGTAACAACTCCTCTGGCATGACAAGGGAATTGCATTGATAGGATCTGGAAGGAGCTATCTTCAGCCCTTCTAAGGGTATGTCTACGCTACGAAATTAGGTCGAATTTATAGAAGTCGGTTTTGTAGAAAGCGTTTTTATACAGTCGATTGTCTGTGTCCCCACACAAATGCTCTGAGTGCATGTAGTCGGCGGAGTGTGTCCACAGTACCAAGGCAATTGTTGACTTCCGGAGTGTTGCGCTGTGGGTAGCTATCCCGCAGTTCCCGCAGTCTCCGCTGCCCATTTGAATTCTGGGTAGAAATCCCAGTGCCTGATGGGGCTAAAACATTGTCGCAGGTGGTTCTGGGTACATATCATCAGGCCCCCTTCCCTCCCTCCTTCCATGAAAGCAAGAGCAGACAATCGTTTTGCGCCTTTTTTTTTGAGTTACCTGTGCAGACGCCATACCATGGCAAGCATGGAGCCCACTCAGCTAACCATCACCGTATATCTCCTGGGTGCTGGCAGACGTGGTACTGCGTTGCTACACAGCAGCAGTTTATTGCCTTTTGGCAGCAGACAGTGCAATATGACTGGTAGCCATCGTCGACGTAGTCCTGGGTGCTCTTTTAACCGACCTCAATGAGGTCAGGGGTGCCTGGGCAAACATGAGAGTGACTCAGCCAGGTCATTTCCCTTTTAAGTTTCGTCTTATGGCGATTGAGTCCTACCAGCAGTGCACCGTCTTTTAAACAGCAGCCAGCAGAAGATGATGACCAGCAGTCATACCGCACCGTCTTCTGCCGAGCACCCAGGAGATGACGATGGCTAGCGGTCATACTGCACAGTCTGCTGCCAGCAAGATGTATAAAGATAGATGAAGTGGCTCAAAACAAGAAATAGACCAGATTTGTTTTGTATTCATTTTCTCCTCCCTCCCTCTGTGAAATCAACGGCCTGCTAAACCCAGTTTTGACTTCTATCCTTGAGGTTTTGAGTTCTATCCTTGAGGGGGCCATTCAGTTTCTCGCAAAGCCACCCCCTTTGTTGATTTTAATTCCCTGTAAGCCAACCCTGTAAGCCTTGTCGTCAGTCGCCCCTCCCTCCGTCAGGGCAATGGCAGACAATCGTTCCGCTCCTTTTTTCTGTGCAGATGCCATACCACGGCAAGCATGGAGCCCACTCAGATCACTTTGGCAATTAGGAGCACATTAAACACCACATGCATTATCCAGCAGTATATGCAGCACCAGAACCTGGCAAAGCGAAACCGGGTGAGTAGGCGACGTCAGCGCGGTGATGAGGGCATGGACACAGACTTCTCTCAAAGCACAGGCCCTGGCAATCTGGGCATCATGGTGCTAATGGGGCAGGTTCATGTGGTGGAACGCCGATTCTGGGCTCGGGAAACAAGCACAGACTGGTGGGACCGCATAGTGTTGTAGGTGTGGGACGATTCCCAGAGCTGCGAAACGTTCACATGTGTAAGGGCACGTTCATAGAACTTTGACTTGCTTTCCTCTGCCCTGAGGCGCAAGACTACCAAGATGAGAGCAGCTCTCACAGTTGAGAAGCGAGTGGCGATAGCCCTGTGGAAGCTTGCAATCCCAGACCGCTACCGGTCAGTCGGGAATCAATTTGGAGTGGGCAAATCTACTGTGGGGGCTGCTGTGATGCAAGTAGCCCAAGCAATCAAAGATCTGCTGATATCAAGGGTAGTGACCCTGGGAAATGTGCAGGTCATAGTGGATGGCTTTGCTGCAAGGGGATTCCCTAACTGTGGTGGGGCCATAGACGGAACCCATATCCCTATCTTGGCACCAGAGCACCAAGCCGGCGAGTATATAAACCGCAAGGGGTACTTTTCAATAGTGCTGCAAGCACTGGTGGATCTCAAGGGACGTTTCACCAACATCAACGTGGGATCGCCGGGAAAGGTACATGACGCTCGCATCTTCAGGAACTCTGGTCTGTTTCAAAAGCTGCAGGAAGGGACTTTATTCCCAGACCAGAAAATAACTGTTGGGGATGTTGAAATGCCTATAGTTATCCTTGGGGACCCAGCCTACCCCTTAATGCCACGGTTCATGAAGCCATACACAGGCAGCCTGGACAGTAGTCAGGAGCTGTTCAACTGCAGGCTGAGCAAGTGCAAGATGGTGGTAGAATGTGCATTTGGATGTTTAAAAGCGCGCTGGCGCAGTTTACTGACTCGGTTAGACCTCAGTGAAACCAATATTCCCACTGTTATTACTGCTTGCTGTGTGCTCCACAATATCTGTGAGAGTAAGGGGGAGACGTTTATGGCAGGGTGGGAGGTTGAGGCAAATCGCCTGGCTGCTGGTTATGCACAGCCAGACACTAGGGTGGTTAGAAGAGCACAGGAGTGCGCGGTGCGCATTAGAGAATCTTTGAAAACCGGTTTCATGACTGGCCAGGCTACGGTGTGAAAGTTCTGTTTGTTTCTCCTTGATGAAACCACCCGCCCCTTGGTTCACTGTACTTCCCTGTAAGCTAACCACCCTCCTCTCCTCCCGTGTTCTTGGGCGTCTGGGTGAGCAGGCTATGGGACTTGGGGAGGAGGGCGGTTGGTTACACAGGGGCTGTAGCAGTGGTCTGTGCTCCTGCTGCCTTCCCTGCAGCTCAACCATAAGCTGAGCATATTAGTTTGATCCTCCAGAAGCCTCAGCATTGAATCCTGCCTTCTCTCATCACGCTGCCACCACCTTTCAGCTTCAGCCCTCTCTTCAGCCCGCCACCTCTCCTCCCGGTCATTTTGTGCTTTCCTGCACTCTGACATTGTCTGCCTCCATGCATTCATCTGTGCTCTGTCAGTGTGGGAGGAAGCATGAGCTCAGAGAACATTTCATCACGAGTGCGTTTTTTTCGCCTTTTGATCTTCGCTAGCCTCTGGAAAGGAGAAGATCCTGTGATCCTTGAAACACATGCAGCTGGTGGAGAAAAAAGGGGGACAGTGGTATTTAATAAGACACATTTTATAGAACAATGGGTACACTCTCTTTCACGGTAAACGTTGCTGTTAACATTACCTGCATGGCACATGTGCTTTCGTTCCAAGGTCGCATTTTGCCTCCCCCCAGCGCATGGCTAACCCCTCCACCCTCCCTGTGGCTAACAGCAGGGAACATTTCTGTTCAGCCACAGGCAAACAGCCCAGCAGGAATGGGCACCTCTGAATGTCCCCTTAAAAAAAGCACCCTATTTCAACCAGGTGACCATGAATGATATCACTCTCCTGAGGATACCACAGAGAGATAAAGAACAGATGTTGTTTGAATGCCAACAAACATACACTGCAATGCTTTGTTCTACAATTATTCCCGAGTACATGCTACTGGCCTGGAGTGGTAAAGTGTCCTACCATGGTGGATGGAATAAGGCGGCTCTCCCCAAAAACCTTTTGCAAAAGCTTTGGGAGTACATCCAGGAGAGCCACGAATGCCAGGGCAAATTAATCATTAAACATGCTTGCTTTTAAACCATGTATAGTATTTTAAAAGGTACACTCACCAGAGGTCTCTTCTCCGCCTGGCGGGTCTGGGAGGCAGCCTTGGGTGGGTTCGGGGGGTACTGGCTCCAGCTCCAGGGTGAGAAACAGTTCCTGGCTGTCGGGAAAAACGGTTTCTCTGCTTGCTTGCTGTGAGCTATCTACAACCTCATCATCATCATCTTTCTCGTCCCCAAAACCTGCTTCCGTGTTGCCTCCATCTCCATTGAAGGAGTCAAACAACACGGCTGGGGTAGTGGTGGCTGAACCCCCTAAAATGGCATGCTGCTCATCATAGAAGCGGCATGTTTTGGGCTCTGACTTGGAGCAGCTGTTCGCCTCTCTGGTTTTCTGGTAGACTTGCCTCAGCTCCTTAAGTTTCACGCGGCACTGCTTCGGGTCCCTGTTATGGCCTCTGTCCTTCATGCCCTGGGAGATTTTGACAAATGTTTTGCATTTCGAAAACTGGAACATAGTTCTGATAGCACGGATTCCTCTCCCCATACAGCGATCAGATCCCTTACCTCCGGTTCGGTCCATGTAGAGCTCTTTTGCGATTCTGGGACTCCATCATGGTCACCTCTGCTGATGGGCTCTGCATGGTCACCTGCAGCTTGCCATGCTGGCCAAACAGGAAATGAAATTCAAAAGTTCGTGGGCCTTTTCCTGTCTACCTGGCCAGTGCATCTGAGTTGAGAGTGCTGTCCAGAGCGGTCACAATGAAGCACTCTGAGATAGCTCACGGAGGCCAATACCGTCTAATTGTGTCCACAGTACCGCAAATTCGACCCAGTAAGGCCGATTTCAGCGCTAATCCCCTTGTCGGGGGTGGAGTAAGGAAATCGATTTTAAGAGCCCTTTAAGTCGAAAAAAAGGGCTTTGTCGTGTGGATGGGTGCAGGGTTAAATCGATTTAACACTGCTAAATTTGACCTCGACTTCTAGTGTAGACCAGGGCTTAGATGAAGGGAAGGCCCTTGTGATTTGAAGCCTTTGGAAGGGAGGCACAAAAATGGGGCTAAAGATACCTGTGACTCTGCAGAATCCCAATGGGTGCTAAGAGGATCCACCCCAGAAAAATAAAGCATCTTCAACTTAACGCTTGACAGATGGTGGTCTGCATCTCCTGACCCTGGTCTGCTTTCTGGACTGACTTCAGTTAAACTGCCACCTGGCTAGCAGTTGAATCATTAACTAACATATGGGAGCTCTACTTTGGGGCTGTTTGTCATCCGCCAAGCCAGTCTCAGCATGTGATGAGCAAGAGGGAATTCTGTAGCACAGATACAGAGGAGAGCCTAGTAAGAGCAGTACAACACTAATCACCAGCAGAAAGTTTAAAAAAAAAATCAAGAAAAAAAAAGTTTTGTTTTTTTTTAAAAAATCTCCTCAGAAGTGGAGAGTGTTAAAACAAATGCATAGGCCCTGATCCTTATCCAACAATCAATATCTTCCTCTAAAAGGGCAAAGTGAGAAGTAGCTCTGAATGTCTTTCTTACAAGTAAGACACGTAGGCCCAACCTTTTGAAAGTGCACACACAGGACTTGTTCATGCAAATATCCCAGTGCACATGCACTAGTTACCTGTATTACAGTCATGGCTAGATGCTCCAGCCAGGGCCCAGGCCTGGGCAGTGTATGTGCACATCATAAGACAGTCTCTGGTCCAAGCAACATACGATCCAAATAGACAAGGCGGGAGAGTGTTCATTCCCTTTCTGTTAAATGGGGATAATGTAGCACAGAGATTACAGGGCTACCACAAGATCACGCAGTCTGGATAGAACTAGGAATCTAGCCTAGATCATCTAAATCCAATAGTGTCTTAACCACAAGACCACCTTTTGTCTTTAGTTGAAGCTGCATAAATAGATCCTAACTTGTGTGCTCACCGGGGCAGGGCGAGTGGGGCAGCTGCCCAGGGCACAAAGCCACAGGTGGAAAAATGGTCATGTGCCCCCTAAATGTCTGCATTCCATTTAGCACAGAAGTTTTCAAACTGTTTGATGCTCTGGGGTGTATTGCTGGCTGGCACCAGGCTCCTTCGGGGGAGAGGCAAAAGCATGTCAGGGGCACAGCTCAGAGCTGTGCTGCCCACCCTGCCTGGGGAACACCTCGCCATGCAGATGCAGCCTGGTTTGGGGAGCAGGGCAGAGAGTGCTGCTGGGCAGGCATCCAGCCAGCACCCCAGCTCCCACGGCGTGGAGAGCCAGGGGCCAAGTGGGCTGGACGGCTCCCACTAGCTTCTGACCCACCAGTACCTGGCAGGAGGCAATGGTTTTTAAACTGTGGGGTTTGCCTCCCTATGGGGAATGTCCCACAGTTTGAAAACCTCTGTGCTAAATGGAAGGCAGAAATCTAGAGGGCCTCATGAGCCCACATGCCCCCCATGCATAGTCTCTAGGGGGTGTAAATATGCTTGCTTGTCCCAGATGCTAAACTCCCTAGTTATGGCTCTGGTGTTCTCCACAAATTTCAGCTATCTCCAGCCTCCCTCCCCTCTGCTATCTTAGCATGTGCACTAGTCAGGGCCCCAATGAGAAGTTAGCTACTGACATACTCTTAAAAAATCATCAGCTTAGATTACATCATTTATACTTTATACTAATACACCATGCCCCAATAAATGGGGATACACGTCATATAGATTCTAATGCCTCAGATTAGAGAGAGCTGACAATTAATTGCCTTCTCTAACTTCCTTCTACACATAGGGCTGGTTTCCTAATGCAAAAAGTTAACTTTCAGGGGGCTTTGTCCCCTATAATATGTTTTGTTTATGAAGCAGCAGGAAACAGTAAAATTGGTATGGCTCATATGGGCAGTCACCCTAAATTGTCATGTGAAGAGGATGATTCTCTGTCCCTTGGTCTCCCTCATCCTGCACTTATGCTTAAACTGAGACCCTTTAAAGAGGCCTGACTTTCCAAAAGGACTGCAAACACACCTTCTGAAAATCAGGCCTCTTTAAGATGTTTTCAGTGGTGGGCATTCAGAAATTGAAGCACTCAAAATCGCTAGTCACTTTTGAGAATATAGCCTTGTATCTTTTCCTTCTTGATGGATAGTTTCCAGCAGCAAGACCCATATTTATAAAAACAACACAGGATAGAAGTCTACAAGGTGTCAACAAATGTTATTCCTTGTAATGAGGTATGTTTTTGCTAATGTGGCATTGAAAACAGGAAGGGTTATTGACTCACTTTCTGTTCTCTAGGCTTTCCTTCTAAAGTTGTCCACTTGGCTTTCCATGGCAATGGGGAGCGGTTGTCTAGCTGAGTGTTTATCTAGCCATTGGAGATCGTAGTTCTTAGACAAAAACATTCCTCACCTTTTATCAAGTTTTCAAGGTTGCAGAAACCAGATCTACAGCCTGGAAATCACATTACTTCTGCACAACACAGCTTGCAGGTGGCTGAAGTTGAGAGGGAGAAAGTTCCACAGCTTAAAGACTCAGAAGAAAATTCAGGGCGTTTTAAATACTTTAGGTTTTTTGGTTACCATTACATTTTCATCTACAACCACCCACTGCAGAAAATTGCTTCTCTTATGCTCAAACCCAAAGGAGGATGTTATTGTTCAGTATGCGTGCACCATAGGAATGGCTTCTCAAGCAATAATAATCTTCTGAAAGTAGATGGATGCTTTCATGTTTTAGTGTTAATTTTCTGCAGTGCAAATACTGTTAGTCCAAGTGTGTAATGTACTGCTACCCAAAGTGATAGCAGCAGGTAATCAAAAGGGGGCAAAGAGGTATGTTTTTATCCACACTATGAGCTAGATTGTGGTTTTAGTCACTGAGTGGATTGAGGGAGTTGGGGAACTCTATAAAGGAAGGATGGTCTTGTGGTCAAGACACTAGATGGGGTCTCAGCAGATGTGGTTTCAGTTCCCTGTTCTGGTACAGATTTCCTATGCGACTTTGACCAAGTCCTTAAATCTTTTTGTACCTAGGTTCCCCATCTTCTTGTATTGTAGGTTGTATCCCACCCTGCCAGCTTTGGCTAACATGTAATCTATTCATGGCTGGGACAGTCTCTTACTCTATATGTACAGTACCAAGCAAAATGGGGCCCTGTACTTGGTTGAGGCTTCCACCTGGTAAAATAGGGACAGCACAGCTATCTACTTCCAAACCACCAAACATGTAGTGGTTGTCTCCTAATAATTGACACCCAACCAGCCATTAGAGAATTTCTTTACCTTGCATACAAACTCTGTTAATCTGAGTAACTGTACTTGTTTGATGACATGAATGAGCAAATGAAAGGTTTAAATGGGTGTAAATAATTCTGTTAAGGGAAAGACAAGTCTTTTATATATGATAGAAAATTTGTCAGTGATAGAATCACCACTCAAGAGCCTATGATGATCTAAATAGATTGGTTGTTTGTTTGTTTTTTAACTCCATCACTTTTAGCCTGTGTATGTGTGGGGAAAATATCAAAGTCCCAAAATATTAATTGACTAACTCCTTCTTGAATCCCATTTCTAAGTCCTGCAGATCTCACTGGGATGGCTTTAGATCATCTTCAATCATTCGGGCTCTGAATGAAAAGAAAACAGTAGAATGAGGACAGCTCTTTTCTTGACTCAAAAATGACTTCACATGGGTTTCATTACCACAAAACATCAGGAAAGCAGGGGAGAATGTGGCTCTGTTTCAAACTGTGTTCCAAACACATCAGCAGTGTCTGTTAAACTGCAACATGACCACAGCAATATTGATCAAGGTTTGATTCGTTTTGCCATCAGAGCAGTGCTTTTTCATGCCTCCCTTAACATTTTTTTCTCTCTTAAAAAAAATAAAATAAAAATCATGGAGTAACTCCATGTAAACTACCATCTTGAATTATTAAACCCCTTACCTGTCCCCAGTTCTTCCCATCAAAAATTAATAAAATGTAGAATTAACCAGGGCTCGTCCAACAGCTTTTCTGAGGCAATCCACTTTTTAAGTCGCTTATTTCTACCACAATATATATGTATTTTTCAGTGGAGGGAGGAGTTGGTGGATCTATACAAACAAAGAGGAATTCTGTGCAAAGCTAAAATCTTTTTGGTTTCATCAAAGCATTATAGGTGTAATGTTTATGCAGCAATTCTAAGCCTGCATACTATATTGAGACTCACCAGGTTCCTATGCTAACATAGCTCTTCTAGATCATCAGTGCAAAATAAATTAATGTGGAATACATCTTTCAGGCTTATAGAGAATATATAATGAAATGGAAGAGGTAGCGAAGAAACGGCAAGCCATTATGCTGTCTCTGCAACTGCTTAAATAAACCGAGCTGCAGAAACTCATGGAAGCTGTTTATCTCTTGTTCTGTTTGTTCTTTTATCAAAAACTTTCACGGCATATTCACAGGTAATATGTTATATACCAGTCATGCCGACAGTACTGCACCGTATGTTAAATTATTCTTATATATGCAGAGATAGATACCTTTAGGGTAGTCACTGTATATTAAGACTTTATTTAACATCTGGAAGCAACTCAGGCTTAGGATGGCATGGCTTGCCTACAGGGTCCTCAGTAACATTAATTCTATTGGGAAATATTTATCAGCTGTCAAATAAACTACAATTTATAATTTGAGTGAAAAAGAACCTGCCTGATTCATATAAATTAAAAGTTACCGTCTTTCTTGGTAACTAGGATTTTGTTAATTGGAAATTTTATATAAAAGGGATTACACTTTGCACTTGCATTGGGCCTTTCATCAGGAGCTCCAAAAATTGGGCAAATAAGATCCCTATTTTACAGGTGGGAAAACTGAGGCATGGGGCCAACTTTGCAAAGGTATTTAGGCACCTATTGAGGATTTACAGATGTGCCTAAACAGATTAGGCACCTAATTCCCACTGATGGCAATGGGATTTAGACTCCTAAATCCTTATTTCACTTTTAAAGAGGGATTTAGAAACTAAAGTAATTTAGGAGGTTTTGAAAATCCTACCCATGTGCCCCATTACTCAATGTCATACAGTGAGACAGGGGCAGTCGTGGGAATAGAATCCAAGGCCCTTGACTCCCAAATACCTACACTGTCCATGAGACCATGCAGCCTCTACATTTTATATATCTTACACACACACACGAATGTGTATGATGTGACGCAGTGTGCCTGAGTCAGTTGTCACTGGAAATGTCAAAGTCAGCGCAGGCTGCAAAAGGGAGAGCAGATACTCCCAAGACAGGTGAGTAACACTGAAGTTAAACTCCTCAACCAGTCAAACTGTGCTTCTGATTCCCCCACAGTGGTTATCAAGAAGCAAAAAAGGAAATCTCACAGCCCCCTTATTGCATTCCAGTTCTCTGGCTCCCAATTAGCACATAGGTCCAGAACATTGAGAAGTTATTTAAAATAACTTTGCTCACATATACAAAATATTCTTCAGACCCCAAAGGGTCAGCCACATTACCAGGTCAGTATAGGTTTGGATCTTACACAAAATACCATGCTGCGAGTCAATCCTTTAGTGTCTAAAACTAAAGCTTTATTATAAAGAAAGAACAAGAAGAGAGATGCTAAATGGTAAAACAGCCACATACCTACAATGATTTCAAAGTCCATATATCAGGTTTCTAGCAGTAATGGTGAGTTTGCTGGCTTGAAAGGCCCTCTGGAATATATCCACAGCTTGGATGGATCATTCAGTCCTTTGTTCAGAGTTTCAGTTTGTAGTAAAGTTCCTCCAGCTGTGAGAAGCAGGATTGAAGACAAAATGGAGAAGATGCAGCTGCCTTTTATCGTCTTTTGCCATATAGCCTGTGCTTCCTTTGTTCCCAACACAAGCTCCCCAGCACAGGGCTTAGAAACTTTTTCTGTCCATAGCCATGCCCATGCATGCCTTGCTGAGTCATAAGGTGTATCCTCTGCCTTCTCTCAATGGGTTCATTGTTTAGCTGATGGTCCTTAATGGGCCACCAAGCAGGCTAGGCAGAGCTGATGCCAAACTGTCTGGAGCTGTCACCCAGAAGCATAGCACAAGTTTCAAATACAGACATATCTATAACTCATAATACAAAGGTGATACAAACACATACATGAGATTATCACATCTGGCAAATTATAACATTTTTGTAGATCTCTTACATGGCATATGTCAAGGCTGATTCTCCACTCTGGCACTTTGAGTGCAGAATGTAGGGGCCTGCAAGGATTCTAAAAATTAATACTGGCCACTACAGGCTTGTGTTAAGCTGTAACCTTGGGAGTTTCTCTCTGACCTTGGATGGGTAGATACTGCCACCACCCAACTGCGAAAACCCCCTTTTGAGAACCCAGAAAGGGCACACTTGGGAATTCCTTCCTGTGGGGTACCCTCAAGCCCTTTCACACACACCCACACCCCTGGGAAGAGCTGAGAAAGAAAAACAAAGGAAATCAGCTGTTGCCACCAGCTAATTAAACAACATATGCACAAACCTCTTAGGACTCAAAAAGCTCACTCCTGTTCTTAAAAAAGGTAAATTTTATTAAAAACAAAAAGAAAATTCATTTAGAACTTAGGTTTTTCTTAGTTTAAAAACCCACTTACAAAAATTAAACATCAAGAATAACCTTCCTGAGGTCCAGCTTAATGGTTACAAGCAAAACAAAAGAATTTGGGGGTTAGCACAGAGGCATCCACAAGCCAATAAGAAATAAAAGAAATAACCCTAATCGCATCTTCCTAGACATTCCATGATTTACTTACGTATCTGGGGTTTCAGATAAGTACTCTCTAGGTATGCTTGAATGGTTTTTCGTTCCTGGCTTAAAGCTTTCTCTGGCATAGTTTAGCTGTTCCTGCTCTGTGTCTCCTCTCTCCGGAGAACAACAGACAGACAAACAAAGGGGAGTCTTGTTTCAATTTTAAAAAGTTCTAGCCTTCCCATTGGCTTTTTTGGCCAGGTGCCCACTCACTTCCTTTTACCTATGCCTGCAGTGCAACTTTTTAACACTTTACAGGTAAAGTAAGTAGAGAACAGCTACCAAGAGGGATTTTATAGCTAAGTGGCTGGATGGGTGTCCCCCACTTCATTTATCACAGCATTTATCATCGCAATTTTACAATATTGATATTCCTAATATCCTCAAGTGTCCCCCAGATTCTATACAGTGTCACATAGTTTTGCATCTTTTCTACTGTACCCTATGTTAATGCACGGTTAAGACTGATGCTTTCATTACACTAAAGTTGGAATAATAAGAGTTCTGGCTTCCCCACAGTAGCCTTAATTCTACCACCTGCTTCCTTTTTCCCGACCTCTAGTTAGTATTCGTTGTATAATGGCAAAAGTCACATGCACAAGGGGCAAGGTTAAGACCATTGAGGGAACTTAATCTCTGAATTTGCTGGCCTTTGTGTTATTCATATCTTAGCCTCCATGTGGTACTAATGTATTTCTTTACATTTAATTCATTTACATTTTTAATTAAGTTAAAAGAGAAATGTAAAGCTTTAAGCTAACAAACAGGGCCAGATTCACCACCACCACCTCTAATGCAGGGAGGTGTAAATCTCGTCCCTGAAACCAGAGATGCCCACTGCTTTCCAAGGGGATTTAACTGCCAAAAGGAGCATTCCACTGTCTTCTTCAAGAATTGTGCCCGGTGCAACTTTAGTTTTTGCTTGGGGATCCAAAAATGCTCAACTGGGGGAGAGACTGCAACAAGAACATGCTGAATCATCCCATCCTCTGACTGCCTTGGTCACAGTGGCAGGTCACACCTGCCACAGGGCTCAAATTGGCCCAGATTACACCAGGTTGAGGACTTAGTTCTTCATCTTTGAGTCTCTCGAGGACCCAAGCTTGAGTTAAGTCTCTAGCCATGGGGTTTGTGAAGATAACCTTGAAAATATGAGCCAAATGCAAACAAGTATCTTGACTCATGTACCATATGGGTGCAAGTGTCCACCTGAACAGAACAAATTGTACAGTCAGGGTTTACATTTAAAAATGAACTTACACAGATTTATGGCCCAGTAATGCTCTCATGGAAGGCAATGGTGAAACTCCCACTGATTTAAATCAGGAGGGGGCTTGTGCTCTCTGTATTTTATAGATTTGTTTGGATTTCTGCTGTAATAAAGGAGCACCTATCCAGAGCTCTGGATAAAATAAAACCAAAATGATTAGCCTCTTACATCACCCCTGACAGCCAGCGGAATTGAACTGTCTATAAACTGCCCTCCCTGTGCTGCTGTAACCCACATCAAAACCCACTATGCACATGTGCAAAGTGTGGGTGTTTACCTGTATATGAAAGCACCTTGCATGTAATTAAAGTTCATATTGTAAACTACTTGCTACTCATTGGTAGCATTTCATTAGCTCTTTAAACAGCCAAAAATGATTTATGGAAAATATAAAACTATGCTGAGGAATACTGTTCAATCATATTATTTCTACGACAAGCAGACGTTTCTAAATGTCCTCGCTATGGGCATTCACGCAGGCCAGATGACTGCTGCTGACCCAATTCTCTTCCTGCATTCCATGTCCATTTCAAGCACATGGAACACAAGGTCTCTCCCATGCTTGCACCCCATTGGCTGCCAGACATAAACTGTACATTTACAGTAATATTAAATATTAATGCTGGTCCAAATTTTTCATTTGAGCCTTGTTTAGACAAAGCCCCCACTACCCACCCCCGAGAATTTTCATGGAAACGTTTTCAATTTTGACACAATATGTAAAAATCTTTCCCTTTTCAGTTTTCCCCTCAGTTGTATTCTCCCATCCTTTTTTTTTCTTTCTCCATTTTTCCACTGAAAAAAAGAAAAATCTCTGACGACCCAACTTTTTCAGTTTTGTCAAAGTATTTCAAAAACACTTTTCAAAAAAATTCTGGCCTTCTTCAGCTAAGTATTCCTTCTGTGATTTCACTAGACAGTCTCCTTTCTAGTAATCTATTTTAGTCTTTTAAAATGCATGCCTGTACTCTTGATGTAGGCACAATAAAATAAGCCCTAATCTTACCAAAGCTTTTTGTATTTTTAAACAAATAAAATATTTGTCTAGTCCTTACTGATAACCAACTCATTGAGACTATCAATACTCAACCAGACTATTAAGACCCACTCCCCTCAAAAATCACACACCTTCCAGCTTGTCCCTTCTCCTCCAAGACTGCAGGATAACAGATGGGCCTTACAGCATGACCTGAAGATCCAAAGACTTGGCAGGTCATTTGCTAGCATAAACTGCCATAGCTCTATTAAAGTCAGTGGAGTTATGCAATTTACACCAGTTGAGGATCTGGCCCCTTGGTTCTGTTGGACCACGGGAGAAGCAAATCAGAGATTTTGAGTATGGAATTGAATATCTGGGCATGACTTTCTAAACAGCACATTCTTGCTTGGGAAGGAAGTTTTTCAATGTTTTCTTTCTGGGGAAGAGCTTCCATTTAGCAAATCATGACAAACATCTCAGAATCTGGTAGTTTAACAGCAAGTAAAACAAAAAGACTGAAATTGACAGACATCTGGAAATCCAAAAATAGCCTTCCGATAGCTGTTTGTTGGTATGCAACAAACACATTATGCTTGGTTAACTTGACCGCATGAGCCCCTAGATTTCATAATACACAGTGAATTTTCTGGTCACAAAACATGGTTCTGCACATCTGGGCTGTCCTAGCCACTCACTCCATGTTTATGAGTTTGTTGTAATCAACGGCAGATTTGGGGTTGTTTTTGTGTCTCTTGATCTCAACAGAGAACAATGGTCGTAGGAAGAAAGTGTTGGTGCATCCTTTCTGGTTTTAGAAAAATGATGGGTGAGCTGGCTGGCTAAAATAAGAGCCAGCCCAAACTCATTGTTGCCAATACTTGGAAAAAATTCCCAGGAACCAAATCCAAATAAGCCAGAGTTTGTGGGCTACCAGAGGGCTGCACGTGCTCTAGTGAGGGGTATCAATATCCTCAGGCTAAAGATGCAGCATTCAGCCTCTTCATAAAGATCTCATTTCTGAACTGACTGCCCACCACTCCTCCTTCTTCAGGGGCATCTTCTCCATCCAACATGGTTGTGGGACATCTCTTTCCTCTTCCTCTCCTAAGCTTCCCCACACCCCTTCTGCCAGTTGTCATGTCTTCCCAAGGGTATCTCCTATCCCAGTGCCCTCTCTCTCATTATCCACTTCCCTGAAGGGAGAAGAAGCAGCTTCTACCGCAAAGGGTGACAGATGAGCAAAGCAGCTTCCTCCTCTCTCTCCCTCAGTGAAGTTGGTGGGAGGGCAACGAACACGGCAGTGAAGCACCAAGAGCTGCAGTCTCCGATAGCCATAGTGACAGGTTCTACTAACTAGTCCAAGCCAAGAACTGTGAATAAAGTGCTTTCCCACCCAGGTCCCAGCTTCCTAAGACATACAGGAAGATCTAGGACCACGGGCAAAAACTTGGTATTGTCTGAGCTAAATTGGGATCATTAGCAGCCCAGTCTGTTATCAAATTCAAACCCACGTCTCTTTAGGGTTCAGACCATTTCACGTAAAGGAAGTACCCTTCATCGAAGTCCCCAGTACTGTTGTAAAGTGTCAGTGAAGCTGCAGCAGTCTGCTGGTAAACTGTACTCTTTATGAAGGGCAACGTGCTTTGTGTGCCCAGGATAGGAGAGACCCTGATACATGGAAAATCTGAAGAGAGATTCATCAGCTCGAGGGGAAAGGCTGCTCCGACAGCTGAGCCTTCAGCTTCATTAACAATGGCTGGGATGCCTGAGTGCGAGGAGCTAGGAATTTGGAGTTTGTCATGGAGGTAGAGAGCAAGCTGGCCAGGACTCAGACACTGATGGAAAGAGATTAGTAGGTGTTGGGGATCCATCTGGGAGATCAAAGAAGTTTTCAGGTGTCTTGGCAGCAGAATTAAGGGGCTTATTATGGGATGTCAGGTAGTAGTTAGTGGCTACAAGCTCCAGAAGAAGTCACAAGAAGTAACAGAGAGCCTCAATATTTCAGGTTTGTGTTAGCAGTCAAACCGTTCACTGCTTGTTGCAACCAAACTTTTGACCTTTTTGTGGTCTGCTCATTAGCACAGCAGACCTGGCTGCTAGCAGCTCCACATGCATGCAAAGCATTGGTCTCCTCCGACATCTGCATTTTTCCAGCTAATTCTTCTGAGCAGCCTTTTTCCTTATATGTTTGTTGCACATGCTGCCATGTCAAAGTAAACATAGGATCTAAATAAAGAATCCCTTCTGGAACAATTTTCCACAGACTGCATAAGTGGCAACAAAGCTGAACTGGAGAGACTAGTAATAATTTCATTGGCACTTAGACATGGAAGAAACGACTGTGAAGAGGACCGAGATGCCTTTCCACTATGCTAAGCAGTCTATATACATGATATACTTGGAAGAACTCCCTTAGAGCATTTGGTATAACATTGTGTGGGTTTGTTTCATGCCTTGTCGTGTAAGGATATATGAAATAGATTATCAGCGTAACTATCTTCCAGGTATGCAGACTTGCTGAAACATTATAGTAAATGATCAAAAAAGCTAGTCTAGCTCATCAAAAAAGATTTAAATAATCAGCAGTCACACAAACAGTGATGAAATTATATCACAATTATTATTTATATGGCTGTAGCACCTAAGAGCCCTAGTCATGGACCAGGAGCCCATTGTGCCAGGTGCTGTACAAACACAGACCTGGCCCAAGTTTTCCATTAGAAAGCAAGTCAGTGCAAATGCTGGTATTTTGTTGGAGTACAATAGTAAACCTACTCAGTGTCTTCCCTTGTGCTTTGTTAAATCAGGCTTTGAGTTAGCCTCCTTATCACCACCAGTGACTCAGCCCTGTTCCCTGGGGTTGTAGTCAGTCTCGAATCCTGTGTCACAAAGTCACTGTCTGAATCGGACCCTTTCAGGAGCTCAGCAGCACTCAACCATCTGGAAACTTCCTATAAAATCAACAGCCCTAATCTAATGCTGATAGATTTATACTGTGTGCTGAATGCCTACATCCTCTGCTTAACTACCTGGTAACCCTTCACCAAGAAATGCTACACACATTATTGCATACCTTAAATTTTATTTTATGATATTAGTATAATATATTAGGATACCAAGTCAATTATTAGCTGTAGGGTTTTCTAATTTAATATGTACATACACACGTGCATATTTTTACATCTCTACATTCTAATTTAAAACCTACACAAATATTTTATATACACATATATATCATACATATAGTTTATATGTAAATATGTGTGTGCCTATAATGAATGTATTGTAAAACTGAAATTAGAACATAGTACAGATGTTTTCTTTTGTAGCATAGGTAAGGATTAAGTAAGTATACAACAAAAAAGAAATTAAGGTATAAATTAATATATAGCGTATACAGAGATTTTTTGTTTAGATTTGAAAGTACCTTATCTAGAGCCTTTAGGTGCCTCTGAAACACAAGCAGCAATCTCATACCAATACTAAAGAGCCAGACAGCACAAAAAATAAATCAAAATCTCCATGTTCCTTTAAATTGTATGTTTATGTGGCTATATATACACACATGCTTATCTAAATCTAATTCTAAAACTCTAAGTAACTGTATGTAGGTGAAACGACCCCATTTTTGTGTCAGGCTTGTTCTGAATGGAGGCAGGTAATAAAAGAATATTTATCTAAGTTATTTGTAATCAATATGCTTTTTCCTCTGATAGCCCGAGATGGCTTCAGCCAACAAACTGACACATCTTCCTGCATGAGGGTTGTCAGAGAGGGCAAATGGAGGTTGCATTACTTTCATGCAAAATAACCCTAGCCTGACTCAGGCTGCCCCTCAGACTGGAAACTTGTCAAGCAAAGGAGACCCCCCATTAATCATTCATACTGGCCACACTGGGGAGGCAACAAGATAAAAACGACCTCAATCTAAAAGGTGGATCCACACTAATGAAAGTAAGAGGATTGAGGGAATGCCGATGCTTTTGTACAAAAGCAATGAGCTCAGATAGTCAGAAAATGGACTGTTTCTGCCAAAAAATGAGAGAGAAATTATTTTTTCTTTGTTTTTCTTGAGAACATTTTAAAAACCAGAACCTTTCAAAAGAAATGAAACATTCTGTCTTTCACACCCTGTCATCCTTTTTCTCCAGCAAAACATTTTGACCAACTCTGATCGTGGGCATGGGAATTCAAATATTCCCTTTGCTATATTTCCAGATGGGCTAAATTCACTAATGTTAGGTAATGCTGGAGGAAAATAAACAATAATTCTCTCTGAAAGATAAACTCTAACCACTGGTTACATTAGCAAACATCAAGGCTCCAGTGTTCAAACAGCAATTAAGTTTGTTGTAACCAGTTCTTATTTCATATGAGATCCACAATTTAGTCATGGGGAAAGAAATTGAGATATGGTCTTAATGACTGGGGTAGTGTAACTCTGCATTAAATTAAAGGACATATTTGCATATGTTCATTTTTGCTGTAATTAACAGTGCAGCATAAGCAAGTTTGTTCTATGTGGGAAAGAACAGAGGCTTTTGTTATGAGCTGTCAAAGAAAATCTCTCTGAATAATTTTTACTACTTGCAGTTACTGCATGACTGTCAGAGAACTGGGACAAATAAGTACTTGCTGAACATTTCCCAAGAGGAACTGACAGAAAATTGACACCATTTAACCAGAGGTGCAAAACGCAGGCAGATAGGGACAAAGGCTGTCAAGAGACAATAAAAGGACAGACAGACTAGAAGATAAAATAGATGTAGTGTATGGCTAAATGTATGAAGTGGCAGAGTAGCTTTTAAGCACCAATGTAGGAAAGACTTCCTGCTACTAATTTTAAAGAGAGAGAGGTGACAAAAGCCAAAATAAGAGAACTGAAACAACTCACTGGAGGAAGAAGAGAGCATTTTACAGGTGTTTTATTTTGTTTCAACTAGAGATGGGAGGCACTGAAATAAGACAGAGGGAGGGGACTTCAAATGGAGAATTCAGTTCAGTTTGGACAAGCACCTAAAGTTCAGTTGCTTACCAAACTCTTCCATCCTAATGGGTCCACAAAACTGGGCTGGTGACCTCTTCGAACTGGGGTTTGTTGAAGACTTGTATCCCGCTTCCAGCTGGACTGCCAATGTCCTGAGACCAGTCTTTTGCTAGGTGCGATACTTTGGCATTTCTGCTTCCTGCCCTGGTTGGAACCATTAATTCAATGGACTAAACACCGAGACTGTTTTGAAAATCTCCACCTGTATCTTTCATTGGAAACCATGGATACCTGAAGGTGCTCTGCATTTTTATTCCTCTTAGAAGCACAGCCCTTAGCAGGTGAATTGCATTTACTACATACACTGAAATGGACATGGTGGGCTTGAAGTCATCCTTCTGTTGGTGCAGGGAGGTGAAATTTGCACCCTTCTTATGCCCAAGTAAGGAATTGCCCTGAGGTACAGCAGCTATCCTCCATTAGGCGAGGGTAGTTTTAAGCTCTCACTGGGCATCCATTACACAGAAGATGATCACTGCCAGCTCCAGAAACCACATGAACAGCATCACTAGAGGGCCAGAGTTAAAGTTTTTTAGGGATTGTTGCCTGTCCTGTTCCATACTTTCAAATATTTGAGCTTCTGGTACATTAAACTTAACTCTTAATTTCTTGAATTTCTGAGTTTTTCTAATGCTCACTGCACTCTGGTAACATTTTTACTCTAAAGTTACTTATACTTATTTTGAGTTTTCCCTCCAGTTAAAAATCTGCGTCTAAACTAGTTGGCTGCCAATATCATATCTAATATGATGCCCTTCCTTGGAATGATATGGGGAAATGCAAAACAAATACCACACAAATGTTTGCAATACCAGAATCACTGATCAGTTTGGACAGGCCTGAGTTATTTTTAGATCTGGGGAAATACAAAGCCTCAAATATGTTTCCACAAATACTCCCTTGGATAAAGAATGTTCCAATATATGGAGGAATATTTTTAATATGATATTTAGGATTAGTTTATACCCTTAACAGGGTAGTTTCTTTTAACCTTGTTTTCTTGGGCCTTCTTGCAACTAAGACAATTTAGTAACATCCAGTTTTTCTCTACATTTCAGTCGCTCGTCACTTAATCATGTACAGCAGGATACAAAAAATCCAAGAACTATTGCAATTCTGCTATTCCCAACCACCTAATTAGATCTTTATATGAATACTTAAAGTCTTAAGTAGATAATCAATTAATTATGCCTTTTAGTTTTGCTGTGTAAAGTGTAGCATGAAGCAAAATTACTTTCCCAGAAATTCCACATACAAAATTTCTACATTACTGTCCTTACAGAGAAGCAAAATAGATGAGCGGGTCTTTCGGAATAGCCTTAGCAATTTGTAGTGGAGAATGCGACCCTACAAGGAGCTGAACTGTATAGTGGCCAAGCGAAAACTGACGATGTGTGAGTAACAAACCTCACCACTGGAATCTCTATTTAACAACTATAATTGATGACGCAATGGGTCTGATCCTACAAAGCTTACTCTGGCCAAAAGAGTTTTGCCTGAGTGAGGACTGCAGTGTTAGACCCATTGTGTGTAATGCTCGTCTCTAAACTGCTCCCACATCAATATATTATCAATGTATTAATTATGGCTGGCTAAGAAATATGGTCTTGAGCCTGCAGTTCCTTTTGTGGTGCACAAAGACTGTGCACTGGGGAAATAACATTGAGCATAGATTTACTCCTTCACAATGCGTGGAAGTCAGTCTCAAGTTCATTGCACTCCCATTCACTTAATCTCAAGGAAATGTAGAGATATAGGTGGCAAATAGACAAGTGTCAGGAGACATGGGCTTCAGTGTGATCCTCAGTATCCTAGTGCAATGCATAGCTGCATGTTCTTGTCTTTGATCTGCTCAATAGCAACCTCTCGTCAGCTTTCCCAGTACACAGTATCACCACTCTTTACCTTGCACTGATGTGCACAACAGTTCACCCCTGCACTGTGCAGGATCAAGCCGTTAGTGTCCAGGCCAGATTCCTCCATGGTGTATGGTTTCGGTGGAGTTCTAACAGTGATACGTTCCACCCTGGTTTTGTTGTTGTACACCTTCATCAAGGTAGGGCAACTTAATGGCCCAAGACTTTGAAAGGACATGTTTTCTCTCTCATTCATATTCTTTTCCAGGGCTGGAAAAAAAATTAAAAATGGCATTCCATTGTACTAATGGATATAAATAGCCTTGGCAGACTGACATGGCCAAAGCTTATAATGAGCCATTGGCTGTCATCCTGAAGTCAGTTAACAAAATATACTTTCTTCCAGTGTGTTGTAAGGAGACCCAAGCCCCCTTCTAGAAGTAACATTCTCATGGTATATAAGAGTTGCAGGGGACTGATGTTTCCCTCATAACTGTTTGCATTCAATTGTATGCATTGCATATAGTGTCCCTATAATTCATTCCCATGGTGAATAACTTAGAGGTGGAAGAAACCTATGAGGTTATATAGTCTGTGTCCTTGCCAGCATTGAACATATGACCATAATTATCCTGCTCTTCAGTTTTTACCTCATGCTTATACGTGCAACATTTCAAATCTTTGCTAGGCAGAGTCAAGCCCTTTCATCTATGGCATCTGATTTAATTGGTGTTATACCAGCTCCATCCCAGGTGGGATATATTGGTACATGTTGGGAACACACTTGTTTTCACTATGGAAGTTCAAAACTAGCCTTTTAGTTTTGCCATTCACATTAAGTCTGTTCCAATTCCCACCACTCTTGATACTTGTGAGTGGTGGAACTATTTTACAGATTAATACTTATTTGCTCCTGCTTCTACAGATGTAAAATTGTGATCTGAAACAGTGTGATAAGTAACTGTTTTTTTTAACACAATCACAATTTTAGGCCAAATTGACTTGATAATGTCCTTTTACATTGTAAGTAACAAATTATTTATAGTACAACATACACATCTGAATTTAATAGAATGAAACTCCCTTCAAAACTTCCCTGTTGGTCATATAGCCAGAATATATGTAGAGTAGCTTCCAGGGCATTTACTGTGGCTCATTCATCCTTGATGTAATTCCATTATATACAGGCAAATACATTAAAAAAGTGATCTTTTCACACTATAATAAGCCTAACTGGTTGTTGTAGTGAGCAGGCCTTTTCAAATCCTCTTCCCTCTTGCCTTTCTTGACTGTGCACCTTTACATGCAAAGTTGTCATTATTGGAAATGAACAGACAAGTTTTCTGTTAGCAAGAACTCATGGAGTTTGTTACTTTTTCATGTGCCAGATGCTTTCAGAGTCAATGTAAGGGAACTGACATACCACTCCAGTGACCCAGGCTGACTGACTCCAGTGTCTTCATTGTCATCTCAGGTGGCTCAGGAGGAGACAATGGCATTTGTGAGACTCCATTGAGATGTTCAGATACTGCAGGAGGTGTTCCAATTCTCTGACAGTGGCTACATAGGCAGGGCCAGATTAACTCTCTTGAGGGCCCAAGGCTATTAGATTTTGTGGGGCCCCTGTATGTACATCCTTTTCCTGGGGAGGGAGTTTGGTGCAGGAGCGGGCTGGGGCAGGAGGATTGGGGTGCAGGATGGGGTGCAGGGTCTGGGAGGGAGTTTGGGTGCAGGGGGGGATTCTGATCTGGGGCAGGGGGTTGGGATGGAGGAGGGGGTGTGAGGTGCAGGCTCCGGCCAGGAGGCGCTTACCACAGGTGGCTCCCGGCCGGCGGCGCAGCAGGGCTCAGGCAGGCTGCCTGCATGCCATGGCCCCACGCTGCTCCCGGAAGTGGCTGGCTGCTAGCACATCTCCACAGCCCCTGGGGAGGAGGGGGACAGCGTGTCTCCATGTGCTGCCCACGCCCGCAAGCTGCGGGGAAGGTGCTGAGGGCAGGGGCAGCACACGGAACCGGCTGCTTCTGGGAGCAGTGTGGGGGCATGGCATGCAGGCAGCCTGCCTGAGCGCCCCACTGCACCGCAGGACTTTTAGCAGCCCAGAGTTGGAGATCGCTGCCTGTAACTTATTTTTGCAGGGCCCCCCTTGAGCTGGGGCCCTGGGCTGAAGCCCCTAAAGCTCCTGCCTTAATCTGGCCCTGTACTTAGGTACCTAAACAGACAGACCATAGGTTTCATTGGCAAGGTACAGCCCAGAATTTGAAATATGGGGAATAAATTGTGCTAGGGAAATGATTGTGGACCTTTTTTGCAGAATCTCAGCTGTAGGAGGCTGAAGTAGTACAATAAAAGGAGGGTAAATTAGGGGACCTAAATAACGCAATTACTCTTAAGAGCACTGACTGCAGCCACTACTGTTTTCTCTCTCTCAGTCCTAGCGAGGGATAGGAAGCTTTGCAATTAAAATCCAAAATGCAAGTTACTTTACTAACTGTGGCACAGTTTGTACTGCTCTGGTTATTGAGTCTGGCATCATTATCTTTTATTATGAATTCCTATTCAGAGGGTTTATGTGAACCTCAGTCAGAAAGACTTCAAGGCTCAGCTCAAGCCTGGGGCAAATATGTTCTTTTTTCTTGTTTTACACATGTTGAACAAAAAGTACTGGCCTGGCTAGGTCTTTCTGTAAATTACATGAGAGCAAAAAATTGCCTAAATAAATAAACATCAGCACAATTTTAGGGTTCTGGGTTTTACAATTACATTTTAATGAAATTTTGCAAGTTGTTAGACTAGTAATCTCTAGCCTCCTCTCTCGCTCTCTCTAGGTCTTTATAAGGCATGTATCACCATCCTCCGTTCTGCAATAGGTTCCACGCAGACAAACTCCAGCAACCATATGGAGTCTCACTGAAGTCAATCGTTCTTGTGGGGTCACAGCCACATAGAGCTCATTGCAGGCCTGGAACCTTAAGGATGTCACTGAGGCCAAGAATTTAGTAACATTCAAAGGAGGATCAGGTATTTATATGAAAAGCAATATCCAGAGTTATAAAAGTTATAAAAGCTAACAAATTTTGGAAGGGATATAAAACCTCATGGTAGTGAGCCATGTAAGTACCTCATAGATTAGCCCACATCTGCTGGCTGTGGGGTTTCTTGTATTGTCTTCTGAAGCATCTGGTGCTGCCCCTGTTGGGGGCAGGATACTGGACTAGATGGACCATGGGTCTGATCCAGTTTGGCAATTGCTATGTTCTTAAGTGCTCTGTCATGTACAGGCAGTCAGATCAGATCTCCATTAAGTTCTACATGTAATGCAGGTTCCTGACTTTGAATGCAATGTAAGTTCTTGTTCCTGCTCCAGGTTCAATCCTGTGTTGTTACTAAGCACAATCGTCTGGTTTTCTTCCATTCTGGCTTTTGGGGGAATTTATAGAGCAAAGAGGTGTGTCGTGCTGATAGCATCAGTGGTTGTGAGTAAATCAGACTTCAGCCACCACTATTCAATCTAGCACTAAATTCACTATAAAGCCTTTTCAATACATGTCTAAGGGTATGTCTATACTATCCACCGGATCGGCGGGCAGCTATCGATCCAGCGATCTAGTCTAGATGCAATAAATCAACCCCCAAGCACTCTCCCGTCGACTTTTGTACTCCACCGCCGCGAGAGGTGCAGGCAGAGTTGACGGGGGAGTGGCTGCAGTTGACTCACCTCAGTGAAGACACCGCTGTGAGTAAGTCTAATTATGTCAACTTCAGCTACGTTATTCACGTAGCTGAAGTTGCACAACTTAGATCTATCCCTGCCCCTCCACCCCAGTGTAGACCAGGCCTGAGTTAAGTGGCCAATAAGGCTGATGCCTGGTCTACACTAGGGAGAGGATCGATCTAAGTTACGCAACTTCAGCTACGTGAATAACCTAGCTGAAGTCGACGTACTTAGATCGACTTACCGTGGTGTCTTCACCGCGTGAGTCGACTGCTGCCACTCCCCCGTTGACTCTGCCTGCGCCTCTCACGGTGGTGGAGTACAGGAGTCGACAGGAGAGCGCTCAAGGGGGGTCGATTTATCGCGTCTAGATGAGACGATCGCTGCCCGCCGATCCAGCGGTTAGTGAAGACATACCTGAGAAGCTTGTACCTTAGCTTTGATCTGCACTCTACTAGCTGCCTCTTTACTAAGTATCCTGGCTGTGGGGGACTCTTAATTCCTTTCAAACATCATTTCCTGAAAACATGTGAACAACACATGGATGGCAACTTAAGCAGGCCATTTATTAAGTGTTCCCAGCAAAAATTACTTGACTCCAGGGGCTGTTGAATCAGGCCTGTAGTGCTGTGTGACATGACAGACATTCATGAAAGGGATGAATGAGGACATAGAAATGTACCAGCATGGAGAAAACATGGATACAGTGTGAGGATGGAGTGTGAGTGCCTAGCTTGGCCATGTTTTGGAGAAACAAGTTAAAGAGTAAGAAGAAGGACTTAACCACATTCAAACAATGTCAACTTCAAATATTTTGATTGACTTACCATGTGTATTTCATGGGAAGTTGCAAGACACATCTTTGCCACGCTTGCTTTTTCCTAAGGTAATTTAAGTGATTTTTTTACAAAAAGAAAAGGAGTACTTGTGGCACCTTAGAGACTAACCAATTTATTTGAGCATAAGCTTTCGTGAGCTACAGCTCACTTCATCGGATGCATACTGTGGAAAGTATAGAAGATCTTATTATATACACACAAAAAGCATGAAAAAATACCTCCTCCCACCCCACTCTCCTGCTGGTAATAGCTTATCTAAAGTGATCACTCTCCTTACAATGTGTATGATAATCAAGTTGGGCCATTTCCAGCACAAATCCAGGTTTTCTCACAGCAAGAGAGTGGGGTGGGAGGAGGTATTTTTTCATGCTTTTTGTGTGTATATAATAAGATCTTCTATACTTTCCACAGTATGCATCCGATGAAGTGAGCTGTAGCTCACGAAAGCTTATGCTCAAATAAATTGGTTAGTCTCTAAGGTGCCACAAGTACTCCTTTTCTTTTTGCGAATACAGACTAACACGGCTGTTACTCTGAAACCTGATTTTTTTACCTTAAACCCTATACTGAATGTTTATCTTAAACTCAGTGGTCTTCAAAGACTTAAGCCTAGATCACCACCTTCCACAGAAAGACCTGCAGGAGAGGAGGATGAGGGTGCGGGGAGGAAAACACTGAGATTTATGATGTGAGGTTTCCCTGGTATCATCCTCCATCATTTACTGATATGAAATCAAATTATCACCCGGTGTTATGAAAGGTACCCATAAAATTAAAACATCAATACTAACTGGCACCCCTTGGCAGAAAAGACAGGGAGTGAAGGGACATGGAGATGGATCAACTCTGGCTGCTGCAGTTGGACATTGAGGCAACATTCAAAGAGCAGTGTGGGGACACATGCATTGCCTCTGGCTGGGAATCACCTGTTCTGTGGACAGAGGATTTCAAGTATCCAGTGATATCACTCCAGTCCCTTCTATTAAACCTAAATTCACTGTGGTTAAAAGAAATAAATGATGATCCAGCACCTGATATGGCAGCCATAACCTGGTTTTCCATGATTAGCACTGAGGGTATGTCTACACTGCAAAGTTGTTGATAAAACTTTTGTCTTTCACAGGTACTTAAAAAAGCCCCCCCACAAGAGACAAAAGTTTTGCCGACGCAAGTGGCAGCGTAAACAGCCTTGTCACTAAAAGCTGCGTGGTATAGACAAGCCCACAATAGCTATAGCTTTATAACTGATTGTAATTGGCATTTAATTAAGAAATATGACTCACCTATGGCCATTTCATAATTTACACTATTCTCAGGTATGCCATCAGTCTTTTCCTCTGTGACATCCTGGTCTCAGCTTATATAAGACAGAATTACTCATCTTTCACAGCTGGTCTTTTCTGGTCTCACCTATACTGATCATATGAAGTTAATCTGTTACCAACTCTATGAGCTGTAAAACCCTAGGAGTCACCAGCAGCTGTCTTGGTGAAGGCCCCCGTTTCCTACTTCAGCTCTCCTGCTGAAGTGGATTTATTTTAGATGCCAAAACACTGCATAGACCAATGCACTGGTCTTGCCTGTGTCACCACTGTAGGACTGTTTCCTAAAATAGCACTTCAAAGGATTCTGGAGTTTGTCTAAGTAGAATTGGTTGCAAGAAGCTGAATGAAAGATGTATGCAAAAGAATGTGAATACCTATGAGACTGTATACTGAAAGGACAATTAAAGACACCAAAAGAAGTGCTTTTTTTGTTCCAGCCCTGGAAAGGAAGACTCAAAATAGGAAGGGAAGGATATTCCACTACCTACATGAATAATAAAAAGAAATCCCTGGACTAGCATGATATGAAAGTCTTACTGCATTCAGGGTTTTCAATCATACTGTATTAAACCATATTAATATTTGGTTTTTCTAGGACAATCAAAAATCTTTGGTACATGATGATGAATTTTTCATTTTCATGAGCACCAGACAATCAGCCTTAGGCTCCAAGGTCAGTAAATCACTCAGCTCTGGTGGAAAGTTTCTGCCTTAAAGGCAAATGAAACTTTTCCCTCTACACCTCAAGTGCTTAATGCATATTGGGCCAAATTCATCCTCCACCAATTTCATGGAGTTACACCAGGAATGAATCATCTTATGGTGTGCATCAATGCTAGAGCTGTATGATCCATCCCTGTGTCTAATATTAAGAATTATTTCCATTGGAGGGGGTGGAGAAGAAGTGTGAATAGCAGTATGATGTGTTGAATGCAGGTTCTGTAATAAACTGTGCTAAGGCCTCTCTCTAGCCTGAAACCTCTCTGTGGCTTGCTAGCTGATAAACGTACCATTGGGAGCCTGATCCAAAGCCCACTGGAGTCAGTGGAAAGATTCTTTCTGTGGCTTGGGAACAGGCACTAGCGTTGATTTAAAAAACAAAACATGGATTTGGATGTTCCGGTGAAAATTATGTAGCCAGCCCTTTTTGCAACCATTGCAAATGTACTGGTTTGGCCAGATTGCAATGGAGGCTGTTTTCAGCCCTTAATCGTGGCTTTACACTGGAAAGTGTTCAGAGCGGTATTATTTCCACCAATGTATGAGTAGCCATTGAGTCATCATCTGAGTTCATCACTGTGTTGCTTTAATGCGTAATCAGAATAGCACTTAACCAAGTCTCCTTTTAGAAATTAATTCTAGTTTATTTTGTAATACAAGCATAAGACTTTATTGCCTAAATTGCGGTTTTGCCACAAGCCCTGGGTATGGGACGGATTTCTCAGAGAAATTTGCCCAAGTATAGTACTGGGGTATCTGACCCTAAGGAAGTGACTACCAGTAAACGCCTCTGTTTACAATGTTTGTGAAGAAGAGAGTCAGCTTTTAGTGTCTAGCTTGTGTTCAGCATAGAAGAACAACTCCAGGAATTTTTCAACAATATTCACTCATTTGATTTCATTCTGTAATATCACCTTGCTGTGATTCGTCATAGGCTGTAGCTTCATTAATGATTTTCATCACCACAGTGTATTTAGACTTCCAATACAATATTCCTTTCTTTGCTCTTTTTTTATTGCTTGTGTTCTGAAGTCTTTGCATTCTGCCCTGAGGCTCAAGACTGATGGCTGTTAGTTTCTAAAAGGTAAAAAGACTAGACACTAAATCAACACATTTGTTTGCAAATCAGAAAGAATTTGGTTACGTTAGGAAGCTCCCATTTTCCTTTCTGCTTCACAACCATTCTTCCACTCTGAACCTTTACTAATCCTCCACTTCTCTTCTTTCTTTAACACGCTTCTCTTTTTCTGCTTCTTCCTTCTCACCCCACCTTCTTTTGCGTCTGTTTTAACTATCCTTCACTTTCTACCTTTCGCTTGGCCTCATACATCTCATTTCTGTGATTCTTCCCAAGGTATCTGCCACCTTGAAGATGGTCACTTCTGAGGGGATATACCCACATACAAACAAAAGACTTTAAAAAACAATGGGCCTTACTCTCATTGGCTAGTATCTTACATCTTGAGCAGTCCCATTGATTTCAGTCATTTTCTGTGTCTGTGGTAGATACCAGATCCCACCAAAAGCTCCTCAAGTATCCCATTGCAATCCATAGTCCAGGAATAAGGCACTACTCAAAGTAAATTAAGGTATTAGAATTTGGACCTGTAGCATTTTGTAAAGGGGAATACAATAAGCCTTTCCCATGTGTTGGCTGTCTGGCCTTTCACAATAAGGTACCAGACAGTATGATATACTTTTTGTGCCCACCCTTTCTCCCAAGCTTTTGCGGAGCTGGGATTGTCTGAATGTGTACAGAGTTTTATTTGCTATGTTAAGATGTCTTTAGGTTTTATTTACTGTGGCAGAATGAGAAATCTTATTATATTGGTACAAATTACCAAGGGTCGTGGTAGATTCTCCATCATGGACAATTTTTAAATTAAGGTTGGAAGTTTTTCTAAAATCTGCTCTAGGAATTATTTCGGGGAGATTCAATGGGCTGTGTTACACATGAGGTCCGACTAGATGATCACTGAGAAGTCCCTTCTGGTCATGGATTTTATGAATCTGTCTCTCTATGAATGTGTGCAAAGTCACACCTCATTGTCCGAAAATGGGTCCTACTAAAGTCAATAGTAAAACTTCCATTGACAATGCGTCCGTGGGAGCAGAGTTAGGCCAATGCTGAGCACTTTTGAAAATCCTGCCCGAAGTGTTTGAGGGTTATTTGGATCCTGGTACAGCTGTCTACTGAGAGGTTAGCATTCCTCTTTAATCTGGAAATCTTTATTTTTAAAGATGTAAAAGCACTACTTCAACAATCACTTTCAATTTTTCTCCTCCCATAGCGATGGTTATTGCTAGTGTCCAAAGTCATGGCTGGAGAACAAGCATTACATAGGACACATGCTAAATAATCTACCTCAGCAAGGTTTTGGGTACAATTTAATCTGAAAATATCTTTTGATGTATAAGTAGCACGGGTGTTAATGTTACTGAGCCATTACTGAGCCATGGGAAACATCAATAATAAGCTATTACCAGCAGGAGAGTGGGGTGGGAGGAGGCATTGTTTCATGGTGTCTGTGTATAAAATGTCTTGTGCGATTTCCACAGCATGCATCCGATGAAGTGAGCTGTAGCTCACGAAAGCTCATGCTCAAATAAATTGGTTAGTCTCTAAGGTGCCACAAGTCCTCCTTTTCTTTCTGAAACCTATCAATAATTCTAACTCATGGGCCAAGTATGTGTAAATGTAGGTCCTAATCCTCCACTCCTTATTCAGGTAAAATAGTTCTTGGCATCAGAGGATCTTTTGCTTGATTAAGGAGTGCAAGATGCTGGCTCATAAAACATATGAGCTGAGATCATCAGCTGGTGTAAATCAGCATGGCTCCATTGAAATCAGGATAGAGACACCAGTTTACACCAGCTGAAGACCTGGCACATACTGTTTAGAAACAGAACTTAAGTAGTTCGGTTGTAAAAAGGGCACCCCTTATAAATACAATTCTATGGTGCATCCACACCAGGAAAGGTTAGAACGCTACATACACAGAAGTCTTTAAATTAAAGAGGAACGGATGCTTGAAGCAGATGGGGGAGTCAAAAAGAAATGGACTGACTGAATCTGATATTGTGACAAACTTTTACAGAGCATTGCTCACCTCACTAACAAAAAATCTATGTACTTTACAAATCCAAAGTAGGAGAAACATATTGTGTTTTCATGTAATAAAATATACCAGTGCTTTTCTTTGAAAATATCTATTTATAGGCCTTGCCGATGGCAGCAGTCAGCCCACTGACTAACTGCAAAATTGCCAATTTTTTCCTTTACACTTCTATTAACTGGAGCTTTGGGATTCACAGTTTCCTTTCATTTGTTCTTAATGCTAGTAAGCCAAAGTCTCTTGTGTCATTATTTGTAGGATGCACTGAAGTGCTGAATGCATCCGATGAAGTGAGCTGTAGCTCACCAAAGCTTATGCTCAAAAAAAATGTGTTAGTCTCTGAGGTGCCACAAGTACTCCTTTTCTTTTTGCGAATACAGACTAACACGGCTGCTACTCTGAAACCTGAAGTGCTGCAGTCTGTCTCCTTACTGATATAGCTTGTATATGAGTAGATAAGTTTGATTTTGTACAGCGTTGCAGTCAAGATTCTTCAGTACAGTGTGTTCAGTATAGAAGTGCTTTAATTCTAGTTACCTTGGAGCACTGTGAAACTTTTTTGTTATGATTAACTTCTTTTGGCCTCAGGGCCCTATTCCCTTAATCTGTTCAGTTTTAGGTTAAAGATATGGCAACGTACATTTTACCAAAGGTCACCAGAGGTGACAATATGCAGTTCTGTTTGTTAAACTCGCAGCCATTTCCTTTTGTATTTCAGAGTCTGGAGTCCAGAGATGTTATAGACAAACATGTTCTGTGCCATGTGTCTTTAAATGAAATGTCATTATGATGACCTGTATGTCATTTGCACACCATTTGCCTCCCCCGGGGTTGTCTGTATATCTGTTCTGAACTGAATCTAGGGCCTGATGTGGAGTCCATTTAGATCAATGGACAGACTGCAAATGACTTCAGAGGGCTTTGGCCAGACTTTTAGTGTTCACATGGGACAGGAACACATTGCTACTGAAATGGCATTTTCCATCACCTGTCCACTAGCCAGTGCGCTCACCTATTTCCCGTATGGTTTTCATTAGATTGTTTTATTCATGCCAGTTCTAGTTTATTCCAGCCTTTTTAACAAACTTGACCACAATTCCTCCAAAAAGTCAAGATACAGCCAGCCATCATTTTCTAAGTCTAAATTTGGGGGGAGATGCAAATCGTGAGATGACTAAGACCTGAGAATCAGTGTTATTGACCCAATTGAGCAGAACAATGAAATGAAGGTTCAAAATGAACAAATTAATATATGTTATCACGGCAGGATCTGATGTCTAGCCCTCTTATTGGTCTTATAAATTAACTAAGGATGTAGGGCATTGATGTCGACAATGTAGTGTCAAATTTAGCCCTGGCATAACTGGATGCAACTTGCATTGATTTCAGTGAGAGTTGTATCTAATTCTGCCAGGACTGACTTAGATACATAATCTTTTTAGTGGGTTGTGCAAGTGTACAGATAAACATAATAATAGAAGATTGGAAGAGAATTTACAGTACAATTATCTGTAAATATCAAGACCACACAATCTCTCCTGTACGGAACGCATAACTCTAGACTAGCCAGAGAAATATGAAAACCGTAAAGCAAACATACAGCTGCTGGAATAATGACTATGATAATATCCATCTTCTGTTTGTGAGAGATTTGTGCAAATTACTAAATATTCATAAGACCTAGAAAAGCACCACTTCACATTGCCCCCAGTGAACAGATACAATCACAAGAAAAAAACATGAAGGGCTCAAACACTTAGAGAAATTGAATTGAGGGTCTGGAAAATAAACCTAGATTAAGGAATCGCTGACTGATGAGCATCCTGGAAGACAGAAAATGTTCAACACTTCTTTTCCAAATAGATAAAGAAGACACTGGGAATGGGATAGATTTTTGGGGTGGGGGGGGAGGGGGAAGGGTGGCGTTATTCTGCAGTGTAGTGCAGGGATAAAATGGGACAGCAACAAAAATACGTTAAGTGTAATGGAGAGACTGATTAATGAGGGCAAATTATCTATTTTAGGGTTTTATACTCCCACCCATCACCATTATATCTGAGCCCCTTCCATGTGACATCTATAACAACAGCAAAGTCACAAGTTATAGTTATCAGAGTAGCAGCTGTGTTAGTCTGTATCCGCAAAAAGAAAAGGAGGACTTGTGGCACCTTAGTGACTAACAAATTTATTTGAGCATAAGCTTTCGTGAGCTACAGCTCACTGCATCGGATGCATACAGTGGAAAATACAGTGCGGAGATTTTATATACACAGAGCACATGAAACAATGGGTGTTACCATACAGACTGTAACAAGAGTGTTCAGGAAAGGTGAGCTATTACCAGCAGGAGAGTGGGGAAGGGGGACCTTTTGTAGTGACAATCAAAGTGGGCCATTTCCAGCAGTTGACAAGAATATGTGAGGAACAGTGTGGGGGGAAATAAACAAGGGGAAATAGTTTTACTTTGTGTAATGACCCATCCACTCCCAGTCTTTATTCAAGCCTAAGTTAATTGTATCCAGTTTGCAATTTAATTCCAATTCAGCAGTCTCTCATTGGAGTCTGTTTCTGAAGTTTTTTTGTTGAAGAATTGCCACTTTTAGGTCTGTAATCGAGTGACCAAAGAGATTGAAGTGTTCTCCGACTGGTTTTTGAATGTTATAATTCTTGACGTCTGATTTGTGTCCATTTATTCTTTTACGTAGAGACTATCCAGTTTGGCCAATGTACATGGCAGAGGGGCATTGCTGGCACATGATGGCATATATCACATTGGTAGATGTGCAGGTGTGCAGGTGAATGAGCCTCTGGTAGCATGGCTGATGTGATCAAGCCCTATGATGGTGTCCCCTGAATAGATATGTGGACACAGTTGGCAACGGGCTTTGTTGCAAGGATAGGTTCCTGGGTTAGTGGTTTTGTTGTGTGGTATGTGGTTGCTGGTGAGTATTTGCTTCCGACTGGGGGGCTGTCTGTAAGCAAGGACTGGCCTGTCTCCCAAGATCTGTGAGAGTGATGGGTCGTCCTTCAGGATAGGTTGTAGATCCTTGATGATGGGTTGGAGAGGTTTTAGTTGGGGGCTGAAGGTGATGGCTAGTGGCGTTCTGTTATTTTCTTTGTTGGGCCTGTCCTGTAGTAGGTAACTTCTGGGTACTCTTCTGGCTCTGTCAATCTGTTTGTTCACTTCAGCAGGTGGGTATTGTAGTTGTAAAAACGCTTGATAGAGATCTTGTAGGCGTTTGTCTCTGTCTGAGGGGTTGGAGCAAATGCGGTTGTATCATAGAGCTTGGCTGTAGACAATGGATCATGTGGTGTGGTCTGGATGAAAGCTGGAGGCATGTAGGTAGGAATAGCGGTCAGTAGGTTTCCAGTGTAGGGTGGTGTTTATGTGACCATCGCTTATTAGCACCGTAGTGTCCAGGAAGTGGCTCTCTTGTGTGGACTGGTCCAGGCTGAGGTTGATGGTGGGATGGAAGTGGTTGAAATCATGGTGGAATTCCTCAAGGGTTTCTTTTCCATGGGTCCAGATGATGAAGATGTCATCAATGTAGCGCAAGTAGAGTAGGGGCATTAGGGGATGAGAGCTGAGGAAGCGTTGTTCTAAGTCAGCCATGAAAATGTTGGCATACTGTGGGGCCATGTGGGTACCCATAGCAGTGCCGCTGATTTGAAGGTATACATTGTCCCCAAATGTGAAATAGTTATGGGTAAGGACAAAGTCACAAAGTTTAGCCACCAGAGTTTGCCGTGGCATTATTGGGGATACTGTTGCTGACGGCTTGTAGTCCATCTTTGTGTGGAATGTTGGTGTAGAGCGCTTCTAGATCCATAGTGGCCAGGATGGTGTTTTCAGGAAGATCACCGATGGATTGTAGTTTCCTCAAGAAGTTAGTGGTGTCTCAAAGATAGCTGGGAGTGCTGGTAGCGTAGGGCCTGAGGAGGGAGTCTACATAGCCAGACAATCCTGCTGTCAGGGTGCCAATGCCTGAGAAGATGGGGTGTCCAGGATTTCCAGGTTTATGGATCCTGGGTAGCAGATAGAATACCCCTGGTCAAGGTTCTAGGGGTGTGTCTGTGCGGATTTGTTCTTGTGCTTTTTCAGGGAGTTTCTTGAGCAGATGATGTAGTTTCTTTTGGTAACCCTCAGTGGGATCAGAGGGTAATGGCTTGTAGAAAGTAGTGTTGGAGAGCTGCCTAGCAGCTTCTTGTTCATATTCCGACCTATTCATGATGATGACAGCACCTCCTTTGTCAGCCTTTTTGATTATGATGTCAGAGTTGTTTCTGAGGCTGTGGATGGCATTGTGTTCTGCACGGCTGAGGTTATGGGGCAAGTGATGCTGCTTTTCCACAATTTCAGCCCATGCACATCGGCGGAAGCACTCTGTGTAGATATCCAGTCTGTTGTTTCGACCTTCAGGAGTCCACCCAGAATCCTTCTTTTTGTAGTGTTGGTAGGAAGGTCTCTGTGGGTTAGTATGTTGTTCAGAGGTGTGTTGGAAATATTCCTTGAGTCAGAGACGTCGAAAATAGGATTCTAGGTCACCACAGAACTGTATCATGTTCTTGGGGGTGGAGGTGCAGAAGGAGAGGCCCCAAAATAGGACAGATTCTTCTGCTGGGCTAAGAGTATAGTTGGATAGATTAACAATATTGCTGGGTGGGTTAAGGGAACCACTGTTGTGGCCCCTTGTGGCATGTAGTATTTTAGATAGTTTAGTGTCCTTTTTGTTTTGTAGAGAAGCAAAGAGTGTGTTGTAAATGGCTTGTCTAGTTTTTGTAAAGTCCAGCCACGAGGAAGCTTGTGTGGAAGGTCGGTTTTTTTATGAGAGTATCCAGTTTTGAGAGCTCATTCTTAATCTTTCCCTGTTTGCTGTAGAGGATGTTGATCAGGTGGTTCTGCAGTTTCTTTGAGAGTGTGTGGCACAAGCTGTCAGCATAGTCACATCAGCCTAATCACATCAGCCACACTATCAGAGGTTCGTTCACCTGCGCATCTACTGATGTGATATATGCCATCATGTGCCAGCAATGCCCCTCTGCCATGTACATTGGCCAGACTGGACAGTCTCTACGTAAAAGAATAAGTGGACACAAATCAGACGTCAAGAATTATAACATTCAAAAACCAGTCGGAGAACACTTCAATCTCTTTGGTCACTCGATTACAGACCTAAAAGTGGCAATTCTTCAACAAAAAAACTTCAGAAACAGACTCCAATGAGAGACTGCTGAATTGGAATTAATTTGCAAACTGGACACCATTAAATTAGGCTTGAATGAAGACTGGGAGTGGATGGGTCATTACACAAAGTAAAACTATTTCTCCTTGTTTATTTCCCACCCTACTGTTCCTCACACGTTCTTGTCAACTGCTGGAAATGGCTCACCTTGATTATCACTACAAAAGGTCCCCCTACCCCACTCTCCTGCTGGTAATAGCTCACCTTTCCTGATCACTCTTGTTACAGTCTGTATGGTAACACCCATTGTTTCATGTTCTCTGTGTATATAAAATCTCCACACTGTATTTTCCACTGTATGCATCTATGAAGTGAGCTGTAGCTCACGAAAGCTTATGCTCAAATAAATTTGTTAGTCTCTAAGGTGCCACAAGTACTCCTTTTCTTTTTTTGAAGTTACAGTTAATAGCCTTAATGGTGATCCTATTTTGGAGTGTGTAAACTGAGATGCCTTGAAGTGACCTGATTGTCAGAGGATCGGTGCTCAGCATTTGAGAATCATGTCCTTTAAGCTGTCACTAACTAGGCACCCAAGTTGATTTTGGGTTAATGCAAGCAACATTTGCAAACTTGGGGGCCAGGAGTTGGGTACCCCAGGCCCCAATCCTGCAAAGATGTATGCACACTTAACTTGAGTTCTGCAAGTTACTCATAAGTTAAATTATATCAAATTTGTTTTAATCAGTTTTAAATGTGTTGTCATTTAATTTCTTTGTATGTCCCCCGTTCTTGTGTTTTGAGACAGTAAAGAAGCAAAGTGGTTTACCTTCTCTGCACCTTTCATTATTTTATATACCTCTACAATATCAGATTCCTCTCTGTCTCAACTATATAGGCATGGTTCCCTATATGGGTTCCACTATATATCAAATAGATTAGATAGCTAGAGCTGTAAATTCTATTTTTACTTTTTTCTGTTCATGTTTGTGATGGGGTGTACAAC
The DNA here is from genome assembly GCF_015237465.2 of Chelonia mydas. Classification (NCBI taxonomy): domain Eukaryota; kingdom Metazoa; phylum Chordata; order Testudines; family Cheloniidae; genus Chelonia; species Chelonia mydas. The sequence continues at coordinate 43,540,389 of NC_057855.1, forward strand.
CCCCACACTGAGCAACAAGGAGTTAAGGAACTACTCTGGACTCAGCCAGCCCCACCATTCCATGCCTGTAGCAAATGTAGCCACTGGAGAAGGAGCTACAAGGTAGGAGAGCAGCTCATTTGGGGGTAGACCAGGCAGGAGAGCAGACCTGCAACCTGCAGCTTCAAGGAGATGAGCTGAGGGAAGACAGAATCTCTCCCAAAATGGTAGCCCAAAGGCCCTTCCCTGAGGGAAGGAGGGGCCTGCTGCAGAGGCACACTGAGAGGGAAGCACGGCCCTCTCCTGTGAACTCTGAACTGGATTGATTCCCTTTATTTTTGTTTGGACTGCCCCAGCAGGGGAAAGCCTTGGACTGAGCTGCCCCAAGAGGAGGCAGTTGCCCTCATGCTGCCTTACCCCCAGATGGCAGCCTTGGGACAATTGTTATATCAATAAAATAAAAACCAGCAGGATCTTATTAAAGAGGAAAAGGCAAAATACCACATTTATTGTGAATACAGAAAGAATCATAGTAAGCAGTTAGTTACAGCTATAACATTCCATTCAATCTCATATTTATTCACACATTCATTCATACACACACACACACACACACACACACACACACACACACAGGTTCTGCAAGATTGTTATCATAGTTACCAGCCTTACAGTTGCTCATGCCAAGCCACTGGCCAGGTGGCCTGGATATGAGGAGGGAGCAGGGCCTTGTCAGATGCTCATCTGATGCTCCTGGAAGTTGGTTTGCAGAATCAGACCCCAAAGTTCTCACTTTTTAGAGTCTATTTTTATAGGAATTTCTTCCTTTGCCAGTCTATGGGAATTGCTTCATCATGCTGTTGCTGAATCAATCAGCAGATAGCACATTCCTGACGGCTCCAAGATGTTATCTTGTTCTTTGGTTCTCCCATTCTTGAGGCTGTTGGGTGGATTCCAGTCTGTCCTCCGGGGGTCCTCTGGTTATTTCCACTTGACGCCTTCTTCAGCCGATGGGCACTGGATTCTTAGGCTGGCACCTCCCTGATCATTCAGTTATTATCCACACCAAGCATCCATCCACATACATCCTCTATCTCTATTTTAATCACAATTGTTAATACAACAAAAGGGTGGGGAGTCTCTGGGTGCTGTTTCTGTTGTTAGTATTGCTTTGAGTCTCTCTCTCTGTGAATTGCTTTGAGAACAGACTCTGTCTTAGAATGTACTAACACAATTAGCAGCTTGCAAGTTTCACACATAGAGGGAGAGAAACAGTACCAAAACCCAAGAGACCTCTTAATTAGTAATACCCTGGAATTTAAACTATGGGGAATCAAACTCATTTATGATTTTAATACAGAACTTCTTTAATATGATCCAACATAATTGCCAGGAGGTGGTAGGATGTGGCCCAGGGAGGGCTGCCTAAAGCCTCCCCAGCTATCAGAGCACTGATAGCCCTCAAATTGCCCTGGGTTGGAGCCTGGTGGAGTGGGAGGATCTGGGCTCCTTGCATGTCACCAGCCTAAGCCCTAACCATTAGGCAGCACTCCTCTACCAACCCTGAATGAGGGTTGTCACAAGTTACATACTATGGACCAGATTCTTAGCTGATGCAAATTGGTATAGCTCCATTTCAGTCAATGGAGGTGTCTCAGTTTAAATTAGCTGAGGATCTGACCCATATATTTTTCATGAAAGCACTGGTAAACAAAACTGTGTGCAAGAATACACACTGAAGAGTTGTTGTGAAGAAGAATGGCTATGTGCAGTAGAATAATTTGAAGAAACAGGTCTATTTTTTGGTATTTAAAAAAAAATACTCCAAATCAGAGCTGAAGTAACTTGTGGGGTCATCAGAGTAACAATAAATGGCAGACCAGAAATTGTATGCATCCATCCTTAAGAAAGCCATGTCTTCTGGTAACCAACCCTCCCATCTAAAGAGCAGTGAGGGCAATAAGAAATGAGTTTTCTTGAGTGTATGTGTGTACTGAATTGGATATAGAGTATATACAACAAATGGGTCTTGTAAAAGGTAACAAGCAGAGGTTATGAATTAGATTTGTTAGTACATGTTAAAAGTTCACGTATATTCATGATAAAACAGTGAATCTTCTCTTATATACAGTAAAAGCTGTTTTATCTGGCACATTGGGGGAATGAAGGGTGCTGGTACGTAGAAAAATGCCAGTTAACTAAGAGGGAGGGAGTTTGGGTGCAGGAGGGGGTGCAGGGATGGAGGTTGGGGCATAGGAGGGGTTGCGGGCTCTGGGAGGGAGTTTGGGTGTGGGATAGGGCTTGGGATGCAAGAAGGGGTGCAGGGTGCCAGGTGCTGGATCAGGGGCGGGGGGGGCGGCTCACCTCGGGCGGCTCCTCGCAAGCGGCCACCTGTCCCAGCTGCTCCTAGGTGTAGGCGCAGCAGGTGGCTCTGCGCGCTGCCCACGTCTCAAGTGCTGGCTCTGCAGCTCCCATTGGCCAGGAACAGCAGCCAATGGGAGCTGCAGGGGCAGCGCTTGTGGGCAGATGCAGCACAGAAAGTAGCCTGCCTCGCCTCCACCTGAGAGCAGCCAGGACAGGTCGCTGCTTGCGGGGAACCGCCCAAGGTGAGCGCCCTCTGGATCCAGCACCCCACACCTCCTCCTGTGCCACAAGTGCCCTTCCGCAGCCAAACTCCCTCTCACAGCATGCACTCTGCACCCCCTCCCACGCCCCAAACCCCTGCCGGCCCCACGCCAATCAGACTATAAACCAGACTTTCAATGAAGAGCAGAAATGCCAGTTTATAGAGCTGTCCCGTTGGTGACGTGCTGGATAAAACTGTTTTTACTGTATTTGACTGTCAAAACAAAATCATATCAACTCTACAATACACAGGACTATACAAAAATATTAAAAATATACACAAACATATTAAATAGTATATTTTCATGATGTGCTATATAACAAAATAAATGAACAGGTCAGAGTTTTGAAACTTTGACTTATATATTGTACTATATCAATATTCTCCAGCTTTATTTTTCTCCCCTATATGATGTAAATTTTACAGTCTGACATAACCAAAAGTCCCTCAGCAGGGATTTTAGGGAGGCTGTGCTGCTGTTCCTTCCTTAACCATGCACGGAGTGGAAATATATTGGAAATGCAGCAAACAATGTTTTCAAAGCCATGTTTTCATTTCCTATACTGGAATGCTGTCAGATTTTTATGCCTTTGAGTACATCAGACCAGCATAAGAGGTAATCTACCCAGTATCACACAATACGTGCTGAAAGAAATTACAAGAGAGCATTCATTGACTCAAGCACTGGTATTTAATACGTGAGATATATCGGACTACGGCCGAGATCTTCATCGGATCTTTATTTTATTATGTAAATTGGCAAGGCTCCATTGGCACTATAACCATTTACACCTGTTGAGTATCTGGCCCTGTGACTTAACTTGATCAACTATTTACACTCTGAACCGTATTTTAAAACCTAGATGAACGTTTACATCAGTAGATATCTTCCTTTCCATTTTGTGATGTGCAGAACATGATTCAGGCTTTTCCTAAAAGAAGAAAAGTCAGGTCAGCATTTCTGGTTTGCAGTTGTTCTGTTGAAAGTAATTGCAGTTTTCATGATAGAATGCTGCACGTAGCAATATAGTACCATATTAAATCTCTATTATAGTCTCATCCTAGCAACACTGTAGTTAAGGATCTGCCAAATTTCCATTAAAAAACAACCACCTATTTTCAAGAGTTTATAACATAGCCTTAAAAGCGAATTATGTATTGAAACTTAGTGTGCAAAAAGATCTGAGAGAGTCTTTCTTTAGAAGATGTGAAAGATATCTGTATATAATGGGTTATAAGTATCTTCTTTCAAAAACTGATAATACGAAAGGGAAACTACAAAGAAAGTACTCAAGAATCCACTTAACTGATATGCCGAATACCCTCAATAGCTTAGCTTAAAGGATCACGTAAAAACAAGTTTAAAATATTCTTGGGGGGGTGGGGAAGCGGGAGTAATCACAGCTGTAAGAAAACCCTGCCATTTCAGTCCAGCTTTAATGAAAACAGCATTTTTAAAGTTTATTTTATTATGTTTATAATGCCATACTGCATGGGATGAATATTTCCACCATTTTGCATACATGAATTTTCTTTCTGTGCATTTGTTACATGCCAGCTGGTAGTCGGATATCACAGAAGTAGGTAGCATATAGCAGAAACCATATGATGGCAGGATTCAATTGACAGGCAATGTGTGAAGGTGACATAAATTAGGTCTGGCCTCCCTGAGAGTGGTGTATATAAACCCCACACTGGAACTGAAGGGGTTCAGATCAGTGCTTGCCCCAGGTGACCCCACCTGCACAGCATGCTCCAGTTGGAGGGGAAGCTTACAGGGAGCCAGACAGCTCAGAACGGGCCTGACAGGGCAGGGAGAGAGACCTACCCTGCAAGATCCTGAAGAAGGGCTCTGCAGAAGCCTTTTTCCTGAGAGATAACTTCAGAGGTGAGATAACGCAGCCTGCCTGCTAAACCCACAGGGGCTGAAGGTTCAATTATTCTTTTTCTTTTAGTACTTTGAGGCAAACTGTAAAACTGCACCCAACCCTAACACAGTGCAAGGCCTTCCCCAGAAACCAGGTGTGGGCAGGTAGGCTCAGCCTGGCAGGATCCAAGTGTAGGGGCATCCTGGTGTGGGGTGAGAGGGTTCTGTGTGGGGCAATCTGGGTGTGGGCAGCTCAGTGCGGGGGTTGGGCGTGGGGAGATATGGAAGAACAGGGAGTCATTGGGGCGGTTCCAGGAGCAGGGGCAATGGGACTCTGCAGGGGGAGGTCCAGGTGGAGGTGGTTGGAGCTCAGTGGTGAGGTCAGGATGTGGGGGGACTTAATAGGAGGTCAAGTGCTTTGGGAGTGGGGCTTGGTGTGGTGGGGGTCTGGGTGCACTTAATTGGGGTTCAGTGGAGAGGGGGTCTGGGTACAGTGGGGGTGCAGCTTCTCAGGGTGGGGTTTGAGTGCAGGGGGCTCAGTAGGGGTGTCTGGGTGCAAGGGGGAGTGAGGCTCAGGGGGGAGGTCTGGGTAAGGGAGGTCCAGATGCACGGGGGTTGAGCGGACAGGGGAGCAGATCCCCACACAGTGAATCCTCCCCCCATGGCTGAGAGCGATGGGGGCAGGAAACGGGGGCAGGGATGTGGAGCTGGGGTGGGTCTGACCTATCCTGGCCTGTCCTTGCAGGAGATGAGCAAGTTCTATCCTCCCGAACCCAGCCGGGACTAGTAGCTGAGCTCGACACAGGGTAAGAGCCACCAGCTGCAGGGTCCCCAGCCCTGGCCCTCCCTGCTCCCCATGGTGATTTACCTCTCTGCTGGCTGCTCCAGGCACGTAGATTTGAAACTGGAAAAGGTTCAGAAAAGGGCAACAAAAATGATTAGGGGTATGGAACAGCTTCCATGTGAGGAGAGAATAATAAGACTGGGACTTTTCAGCTAAGAAAAGAGACAACTAACGGGGGATACGATTGAGATCGCTAAAATCATGGCTGGTGTGGAGAATGTAAATAAGGAAGAGTTATTTACTCCTTCTCATAACACAAGAACTAGGGGTCACCAAATGAAATTAATAGGCAGCAGGTTTAAATGAAACAAACAAAAGGAAGTATGTCTTCACACAATGCACAGTCAACCTGTGGAACTCTTTGCCAGAGGATGTTGTGAAGGCCAAGACTATAACAGGGTTCACAAAAGAACTAGATAAATTCATGGAGGATAGGTCCATCAATAGCATTTAGCCAGGATGGGCAGGGATGGTGTCCCTAGCCTCTGTTTTCCAGAAGCTGAGAATGGGTGACAAACTGGGATTGGATCACTTGATCATCTGTTCTGTTCATTTCCTCTGGGGCACCTGGCACTGGCCACAGTTGGAAGACAGGATACTGGGCTAGACAGACCTTTTTTCTGACCCAGTATTGCTATTCTTATGAAACAAAGCACCCACAGTGTTGTGGAGGGGCATGGGACCACTCTTGTGGCTTCCCTTTGCTTCCCTGTCAGAAAGTCATTTTCTGTGGGGAAGCAAAGAAATCTGCAGTTGACATGAATTCTGCACATGTGCAGTGGCACAGAATTCCCCCAGGAATATAAGTTTGATTCTGGTTGTTAATTTTGAGCTTGATGTCAATTTCTTTTTCTCTCACTCTTTGAGGAATGTCAGTAATGGTTTGATTTGGGAACACAACTGTACTAATTATGCATGTAAATTAGGCCTGCTTTTAAAAAAAAATCAGATCCTTTGTTTCCTTTTCATGTAGGATTCACAGGGAGAATTAAGGAATATTTCAGAATATTGACAAGAGAAAACAATAGATGGTTTCAGTTGTAAAACTTAGCTCATTAATTCTCTTTATTGGGGGGAGTAGAGTTGCAAAATACAATAATTGCTTTATGATTCTGAGCACATGGATAATTTTCCACCACTATTAATTTAACACTACTTTGTGAGAGGACTCATTAAGTATATTGTAGTTGTGGCTGAAGAGCCAAACGGGGCTCCATTGTCCTAGGCAATGTACAAACACACAGTAAAAGACAGTCCCTACCCTGAAGAACTTACCATCTGAATGGACAGGACAGAGAGAGGGAGGCAGAAGGAATATAGTTATCCCCAGGTAACAGCTGGGGAACCAAGAGGCAGAGCTAGAATGACTTGCCCAAGGTCACGCAAGCGTCTGTGGCAGAACCAGGAATTGAAGCCAAAGTCTCCTCAGTGCCGGTCCTGATGGATTAACCAGTGTTAAGGATACATTTCCATAGCCTTTATATTCCATACATGCGATTTTATTTTATCCTGGGCTCCAAGCCCCCTAACAATGGCAGCGAAAGTCTCCATTCAGAGAACATTTTCCTCTGTAAGGGGTAATCAGAGACAACACCCCAATTAACAAACAATACAAAGAAATTGCAGTATGTCCTTGTTTAACCAAATCCATTGCTAAACTTCAGCTTTGTGGAATCCTTGCTTCTTAGTTGTTAATGATTTAGATCAGGCTGACAGCATTCACTTAATTACCATAGTTGTCTCAGGGCATATCTCTGGTGCTGTTAAAAACCAACCAAACACCAGAACTGCAAATAGCAATATTCTACCTGCTTTAGCATTAGGAATAAGCCTGTACCCAGTGACAGAAAATCTAAGATATACTAGATTTAAGTTACTGATTGATTGATCTTTGTCATTTGTACCTTATTGTTGGGTAATGAAAGTACTCCCTAGTACAGAACAGGTCCCAGCTATGGTTGTGATAGGGTATATAAACACTGCACCAGCATGGAAGGGGTTAAAGGGAGCCGCTCTGGGCTGGAGTGGCCTCACCTCTCCGCACCTGCAAATCATGCCAGGAAAGGCATGTGCTGTTGAGCCCTCTCAGGGAGGGCTGGCAGCCAACATAGCTTCTACCTTAGCAGAGACAGGAAAAAGATATACTGGGCTAAGAAGGGGAAAGAGACTGAGAGTTGTTATACTAGAGATTCAGCAAACTGTGGGGCATACGGTGACACTGCCATGGCCCTCAGAAGTGAGAGAGGCTAATATCCTTATGGAAGCTGCCTACAGATTTCCTTTGTACTTTTACTGAACCTTGCCTGCTGACGGTGGGCTGTTGCGTTTGTTTCCTCTGGGATCCTGAGAGGGGAAGGAACAGCCGGAAGGGCTCAGCTGGAGGGCTGAGCGTTGGCCCTGCCAGACTGCCACACCCCATAGTGCATGCAACTGGATGGGGCAACTGGACCCGCACACTTGTGCTCCCCTTGTTGCTCCTAAAGAGCGTCCTCTGTGAAGGACAGATGTGTAACGACACTTAGTACTCTGGTATAGAGGCCTTTCAGTCTCCGGGACTAGATGCTTTTGGCATAGCCCACAGACACTGAGGCAAAATTACCCTTCACTGTTCCAGAACGGTTTTGCAATTGTCATTGTAGAATGGTCACTTAAAAAAAAAAATCTACGTTTGAAAGACAAGTGTAGCAAAATATCTCCTCTTGATCTGATACACTTAGTGAAGGTTAAAAGCGCACACCTTGCTAATAGTGGGGTCAGTCGTAGTCAGGTCTAATGCAGCCACACTGGGGAGTAAATGGGAGTAAACCCTCTGTTGTGTTAGTGCTTTGTGATTCTGGGCTCCGTGGGGGAGAACAGCAGGGCCTACAGTACCCCTTCAAGCAGATGGGTGGAAGGACAGACAAGGAGTAGCTGTAGCTTCACCCCTGGCACACAGCCCAGCAGAGCTGGCTAGGCAAGAGGACAAGGGGAGGAGAGGAGGAGTGTGCTGTGCCCTGAAAAAGGCTGTAGCAAAGTACTTTTACTTCCTGGAGCAATGGGGAGGGATTATGCTTGCCTTAGCTTCCTCCTCCAGCTACTCCTGAGGGGCAGCAGAGGAGCGACATCACCATCCAGGGGCCTGAGCATAAAGGCTCCAATCCCGCGCAAAGCAATCACAGTTCTTGGAATACAGTAGCCCTCCCTGGTTCTGGTTACTATGCACTTTGTCTTATTTTATTTATTGTGATATTCATCCCAGCAGAAAGGGCCCACACAATGGTGTATTCACCACTTCAACCCAATTTATGTTATCCTGCTTCGATGACTTAAATGGAGCTTGTTTAGTCCCTCTACATTGGGGTGAATTTTACACCTGGGCCCCAGTCCTACCAACCAATTGCCATGGGAAGATGCCTGCACCAATATGAAATCACACAGACTTTCATAAGGATCTGATGTAGATCAGAATGCAGGACTGGGGATTTAATAAGCAAGATACTGAAGGGGAAAATGTTTTAATTTCTCAGTGAGCTAAACAGAAATTCCATTCCAGTGAAACTAACGGTATGGTTGTGACAGGTTGGGTCACAGAGACCCCCTGGGCCTCTCACCTGATGTGCTGGAATTACCTCTGAGCCTGTTTTCTCTGCCAGTTTGGGCCTCCAGAACTCTGCCTTGTTGAGCCAGACACGCCAGTCTGCTCCAACACAAACCCAGGGTCTGAACCATGTACACCAAAGCTGCAGACTTAACTGAAAACAGTTTAAGAAGTGCTCCTGTCTCTAGCACCCAGACACCCAGCTCCCAATGGGATCCAAACCTCAAATAAATCCGTTTTACTGTGTATAAAGCTTATACAGGGTAAACTCATAAATTGTCTGCCCTCTATAACACTGATAGAGAGATATGCACAGCTGTTTGCTCCCCCAGGTATTAATTACTCACTCTGGGTCAATTAATAAGCAAAAGTGATTTTATTAAGTATAAAAAGTAGGATTTAAGTGATTCCAAGTAATAACAGACAGAACAAAGTAAGTTACCAAGAAAAATCAAACAAAACATGCAAGTCTAAGCCTAATACATTAAGAAACTGATTACAGATGAAATCTCATCCACAGAGATGTTCCAATAAGTTCTTTCACAGACTGGACTCCTTCCTACTCTGGGTCCAGCAATCACTCACACCCCCATTGTTACTGTCCTTTGTTCCAGTTTCTTTCAGGCACCTCTTGGGGTGGAGAGGCCATCTCTTGAGCCAGCTGAAGACAAAATGGTGGGGTTTCCTAGCCCTTTTATATTCCCTCTCTTATGAGCAGAAACCCCTTTGTTCTCCTGTGCAAACTCACAGCCACAAGATGGAGTTTGTAGCCACCTGGGCAAGTCACATGTCCATGAATGATTCAGCTTTTTGCAGGCCAACGCCACTGTTTACATCTTAGTTTGATCGTTCCCAGGAAAGCTCAGATGGGGACTGGCGTCTCCCAAAGTCCATTGTCAGTTAAGTGTTTCTTGATTGGGCACTTACTGAGAATAGTCCTTTCTCAGGAAGCTGACCAAATGCTTCACTGAGGCGCCTTAGTATCAAACACATTGAGATACAAGTACATAGCAAATATTCATAACTTCAAATACAAAAATGATACACACATACAGACTGCATAATCATAACCAGCAAACTACAACCTTTCCATAGACACCCCACTTGACCTCCTCAGTACAAGACCTGGTTCAACCGCAGGACCCTGGTTGCAACAATGATCTATATGGTCACAGTTCATGTCAATAACATCACAGTGGTGTTATCTGTATGTGGTACAACTTTGATTGTCTAAGTGTCATGGGGAACATGGGATAAATTCAGGTAGATGAGGTTTAAGATGATTGAGGGAATTTCTAGCAAAATTTACCAATGTGCAATCCTCCTGTTAAAATAGAGGAGAGAATTGTTTGGCGGTTCTTAATTAGTATTCCATTAATACCACCGGGCTATACTAAGCTAGGCCAGTGGATATTTCCTTTTAACATTTAAACTGAAAAATATTGGTGTATTAGACTTTGCTCTACATGAAGGATAAAAAGGTTTTCCTAACACAACTGTGTTTCTAGATGTTGATTTTAGATTTAAATCAAATTTCAAAATTTACATCTCCCAGATTCACTCTAGCCCCCTTCTCTGACGATTAGACTCTAATTTCCATTTTAATTTGTTTAATAGACAACTAGATTGGCTGTTAACTTTATCTAAAGTGGATGTTAATTAATGCTAAATTATAGTTCTTAAAGAAAGAAAAGGAGTACTTGTGGCACCTTAGAGACTAACAAATTTATTTGAGCATAAGCTTTCGTGAGCTACAGCTCACTTCATTGGATGCAGCTGTAGCTGACGAAAGCTTATGCTCAAATAAATTTGTTAGTCTCTAAGGTGCCACAAGTACTCCTTTTCTTTTTGCGAATACAGACTAACACGGCTGCTACTCTGAAACCAGTTCTTAAAGAGCTACATATTGCATCTATTTGAATGCTAATAAATTAACCACCAATCACCTTATTACAAGGAATAAGTAAGAAATACAGGAAGGTCAATTTACCGTCAGATGTGAAGTCGTGGCTACTTACTGTAACTGAAGTTACTGAGTTTTTAAATTTGGGCTCTAATTTTTCAACAGGTGCATAATTTAGCTTTTAAAAGCATATTTAGAGTGATATGACCTTAAATCCTCTGGGGAATTAATATATAATGATACTGTAGTTTGAGGCTAGAGCTTAGTGTTAAGAAGGGAAATTTTGTTTAGCTCATGATTTCTCTGAAATGAATGTGACATGGAACAAATCTCTCTGAACAGTGCTTGAATTGCTGCTGTTCTCTGAAGTGTCACTTTTCTAATCCATGTATACAAAATACACTGCTTGCCTTGGGTGACAGGCAATGGAACCTCATGGTGATTGTTGTTTGGATTTCATTAGTGCCTAATGACTCCAACAAAGATCAGGTCCTTATTGTGCTAGGTGCTGTACAGATGCATAGTAAGAGGAAAATTCCTGCCCCAAAAAGCTTACAATCCAGGGGCCTGATTCAAAGCAAACTGGAGCCAAGGGAAAGACTCTCACTGATTTTTCTGGGCTTTGGATCAGGCCTTAAGTACATTTTGCATGCTCTTTTTTTAAAACAAGACTTTAGCTTCTGTATGGTACAGCCTTGTAGAGCCATCTACATGTTAATAATTTAAATTCCCTTCTGACTTTTCTTCATACATTTCCCTCTCTCCCCTCTCTGACTTCTGTTTGCTGTAAGAAAAATATAGTACCTCCCACTATCCAAACCAAAATGTTGGAAGAAATCTTCCCGTGGCTTTAAGGATTCACCATACAAGAATCTTTAAGAGTAAGCTAGTGCTAATAACAATGCTAATACAAGAAGTAATAATAAAGCTACTAAATGGTGAATCACCCCAAACCTGATTTTAGGTTAATATTGGACTAGGCCCTCCCCCTCAAAAAAACTTAACTGTTCACAACAGTAAGATCTCTTTGGTGCAATCTCACACAATTGTCCTGCATAGGTAACTCCTGGATACAGCACTTCTGCTTCTCCAGGCATAATATGAGCATTTATGCCTAGTTCCTATATATTGTGCCACAATCAGTACTTTGATTAAGCCCCTGGAATATGGTTTCTGAGCCATTCTTAAAAATAAATGTAATCCTGGCATTTCTAAAGTGCAAGTTACTGAGAAATATCCATTGATTTTTTTTCAGTAAATATAGTTTAGCTCTTCCATGTAACTTTTTTTTGTGATGTTTGTATCTTCATAAAGGCAAGTAATCCTGTTTAGTTCCCAATATCCATTGGGAAGTATATTTGCAGTTTCCTTCATTTTTACAGGATAAAGAATAAAACTAGAGGTTAAATAATTACCAAACTTTTATAGCTGGGCAGAAGATATTACGGTGAGCAAAACAAGATACCTGTCCTGTTTTCATGGGATTTATACAGTATTTTATGATGAGAAAGGGTGGAATGAAGACTCTTGTGCAGTTTCTACACAAATCACTTTAAAAAATATGTTCTATCCTTTTCTTTCTTGCATCAGTTCTCATTCTGACACAAGGGGATACACAGAGCTCCAAAGAGGGACTGATCTCTGTTGAAAATATGGGTGGACTGCACAGTTCAACAAGTTCTATACACACTGACAACAGCAATTCATATATTCACAATATTTGTGCATATTTTGTAAGTGGACTTCCAGCCCACTGCCATTCATTTAAAAAATGTCACCATACCAGCATAATTTGGACTGAAACACCTTAGGCATCACCAATACAAAATCTCTTCTGAATACAGAGGCTACTGCCCAGATAACAGCTGTAAGCCTTTAGAAACTGGGCATTTTGTTAACTTGTGCTTTTAAGCTGTTAACCATACGCTGCTTGTAACATACACTTCTGCAGTTATCTGTGTCAGACACAAAAGCTAACTATCCCACTGTGTAGGAAAGATAGGAAGTATGGCAAGAGACCACTCTGGTTTATCCAGGAAATCTTCAATGATCTGAAACTCAAAAACGAGCCATACAAAAAGTGGAAACTAGGTCAAATTTTGAAGGATAAATATAAAAAACCCACAAGAATATAGGGACAAAATTAGAAAGGCCAAGGCACATGTTAGACTAAACTAGGGTTGGAAATAATTCCCAGAGAGTAGTTATCAGTGGTTCACAGGCAAGCTGGAAGCTCGTACCGAGTGGGTCCCCCAGAGATCTGTCCTGGGTCTGGTTCTGTTCAGTATCTTCATAAATGATTTAGATAATGGCATAGAGAGAACATTTATAAAGTCTGTGGACGATAGCAAGCTGGGTGAGGTTGCAAGTGTTTTGGAGGATAGGATTCAAATTCAAATGATCGGGACAATCTGAAGAAATGAAGATGAAATTCAATAAGAATAAATGCAAAGTATCATAGATTATCAGGGTTGGAAGGGATCTCAGGAGGTCATCTAGTCCAACCCCCTCCTCAAAGCAGGACCAATCCCCAGTTTTTGCCCCAGATCCCTAAACGGCCTCCTGAAGGATTGAACTCACAACCCTGGGTTTAACAGGCCAATGCGCAAACCACTGAGCTATCCCTCCCCCCAGTACTCCACTTAGCAAAGAAAAATCATTTGTATACATAGTAAATGGGAAACAACTGCCTAGGAAGGAGCACTGCGAAAAGGGATCTGGAGGTTATAGTGGATCACAAGTTAAATATGAGTGAACAGTGTAACACTGTTGCAGAAAAAGCGAACATCATTCTGGGATGTATCAGCCGGAGTGTTGTAAGCAAGACATGAGACATTCTTCTATTCTAGTCCGTGCAGATAAGGTGTCAGCTGGAGTACTGTGTCCAGTTCTGGGCAACACATTTCAGGAAAGGTGTGGACAAATTGGAGAAAGTCCAGAGGAGAAAAACAAAAGTGATTAAAGGTCTAGAAAACATGACCTATGAAGGAAGATTGAAAAAATTGGATTTGTTTAGCCTGGAGAAGAGAAGACTAAGGGGTGACATAAGTTTTCAAGTACATAAAAGGTAGTTACAAGGAGGAGGGTAAAAAACTGTTCTTGTTAATCTCTGAGCACAGGACAAGAAGCAATGGGCTTAAATTGCAGCAAGTGAGGTTTAGGTTGGACATTAGGAAAAACTTCCTAACTCTCAGAGTGGTTAAGCACTGGAACAAATTGCCTAGGGAGGTTGTGGAATCTCCACCATTGGAAGTTTTTTGAGAACAGGTTAGACAAACACCTGTCAGGAATGGTCTAGTTATTATTTAATCCTGCCTTGAATGCAGGGACTGGACTAGATGAACCATCAAAGTCCCTTCCCGTCCTGCACTTCTGTGATTCTATATCCAAACCTACATGCGTACACATAGAGATAGGTATGTCCACATGTATGTAAAACAGAGCTTTACAAAAGCACCACACACAGCTGCGTGTGCTTGTGTAACGTGATGTTGTCACACACAGTTTCCTGGTGGAGCTCCCCCAGCTGGACACTCACCAAGCTGGTGTTTGGAGTCACCTCCCTGGCCCCCTGTGGGCTTAAAGAACCCCTTGCTCCAAGTAGGCTTCAGCACTCTTTCTTCCTGTGATGACTCTGGCACATGAGCGCTGTCTGTCACTTCTTCACCAAAATGGGACCACACAGCCCAGCTGCCCCGAGGCCTCCAGAACCAGTACTGACCCTCCCCCCACGCCCACCCCTCAGACTTCCATGCTGGGGAGCTCTGGGAAAGGGTGTGCAGCAGCTGGGGCTTACTCTTCAGGGGCATGTGATAGTGAGAAGCAGAGACACACGGGCTTTGTCAGGGTTTCTAAACACAGTTACTTAGAGCCAGACACAAATAAAACACACACACATGCATTTCCTTGCTTCTGTTGCATCATCACTCTACAGCAGTGGTTCTTAATCTTTACTGCAGCCTTTGGTTCTCAAAATATGTTCTCACACCCCTTATCAAAAATCGTTGGAAGTAGGTCAGTTCTTTAAACCTAGATATATTTTTGTTTGTATATTACAGTAATCGTTAAAAAATGTATAATGTTAATAAATACATAGGTTTGATGAAACAAAGTAGTTGTACTTACGTGCCTGTGCTTAATTTGTGTTTTTGATGATTTACCTTCTAAAAAAATCTGGCATGTCTCGCACCCCCAGAAAGGGCATCTTGCACCCCCAGGGGGTGTGTGCACCCCAGGTTAAGAACCACTGCTCTACAGCATTCTTTGGGCTTAGGGCAGAGCCTGCTGGAGTCCAGGTACTCCTTCCTGCATGTGGCTGCTTCTCTGAATCATGGGTGTCTCACTCTCTCTCTCTTCCCCTCCCCCAACCCTCCACATGCTCCCCCAATCTTCCATTCTACCCAAAAGCTTCCTGTGCATGCTCTGGGAGTTTATATGACCCATCACCAACACCTGCTGCTGCTTGTTTTCCACTCTATAAGAACATAAGAATGGCCATACTGGGTCAGACCAAAGGTCCATCCATCCCCGTATCTTGTCTACCGACTGTGGCCAATACCAGGTGCCCCAGAGGGAGTGAACCTAACAGGTAATGATCTAGTGATCTCTCTCCTGCCATCCATCTCCACCCTCTGACAAACAGAGGCTAGGGACACCATTCCTTACCCATCCTGGCTAATAGCCATTAATGGACTTAACCTCCATGAATTTATCCAGTTCTCTTTTAAACCCTGTTATAGTCCTAGCCTTCACAACCTCCTCAGGCAAACAGTTCCACAGGTTGACTGTGTGCTGAGTGAAGAAGAACTTCCTTTTATTTGCTTTAAACCTGCTGCCCATTAATTTCATTTGGTGGCCCCTAGTTCTTATAGGAACAAGTAAATAACTTTTTCTTATTAACTTTCTCCACACCACTCATGATTTTATATACCTCTATCATATCCCCCTTTAGTCTCCTCTTTTCCAAGCTGAAAAGTCCTAGCCTCTTTAATCTCTCCTCATATGGGACCCGTTCCACACCCCTAATAATTTTAGTTGCCCTTTTCTGAATCTTTTCTAATGCCAGTATATCTTTTTTTGAGATGAGGGGACCACATCTGTATGCAGTATTCAAGATGTGGGCGTACCATGGATTTATATAAGGGCAATAAAATACTCTCCGTCTTATTCTCTATCCCTTTTTTAATGATTCCTAACATCCCATTTGCTTTTTTGACTGCCGCTGCACACTGCATGGACGTCTTCAGAGAACTATCCACGATGACTCCAAGATCTTTCTTCTGATTAGTTGTAGCTAAATTAGCTCCCATCATATTGTATGTATAGTTGGGGTTATTTTTTCCAGTGTGCATTACTTTACATTTATCTATATTAAATTGTTGCCCAGTCACTTAGTTTTGTGAGATCTTTTTCAAGTTCTTCACAGTCTGCTTTGGTCTTAACTATCTTGAGCAGTTTAGTATCATCTGCAAACTTTGCCACCTCGCTGTTTACCCCTTTCTACAGATCATTTATGAATAAGTTGAATAGGATTGGTCCTAGGACTGACCCTTGGGGAACACCACTAGTTACCCCTCTCCATTCTGAAAATTTACCATTTATTCCTATCCTTTGTTCCCTGTCTTTTAACCAGTTCTCAGTCCATGAACGGATCTTCCCTCTTATCCCATGACAACTTAATTTACATAAGAGCCTTTGGTGAGGGACCTTGTCAAAAGCTTTCTGGAAATCTAAGTACACGATGTCCACTGGATCCCCCTTGTCCATATGTTTGTTGACCCCCTAAAAGAACTCTAATAGATTAGTAAGACATGATTTCTCTTTACAGAAACAATGTTGACTTTTGCACAACAATTTATGTTCTTCTATGTGCCTGACAATTTTATTCTTTACTGTTGTTTCAACTCATTTGCCCGGTACTGATGTTAGACTTACTGGTCTGTAATTGCGAGGATCACCTCTAGAGCCCTTCTTAAATATTGGTGTTACATTAGCTATTTTCCAGTCATTTGGATACAGTAGCTGATTTAAAGGACAGGTTACAAACCATAGGTAATAGTTCTGCAATTTCACATTTGAGTTCTTTCAGAACTCTTGGGTGAATGCCATCTGGTCCCAGTTACTTGTTACTGTTAAGTTTCTCAATTCATTCCAAAACCTTCTCTAATGACACTTCAATCTGTGACAATTCCTCAGATCTGTCACCTAAAAATCTGGTTTGGGAATCTCCCTAACATCCTCAGCCGTGAAGACTGAAGCAAAGAATTCATTTAGTTTCTCTGCGATGACTTTATCGTCTTTAAGTGCTCCTTTTGTATCTCGATCGTCCAGGGGCCCCACTGGTTGTTTAACAGGCTTCGTGCTTCTGATGCACTTAAAAAATAGTTTTTTATTACCTTTTGAGTTGTTGTCTAGCTGGTCTTCAAACTCCTTTTTGGCTTTTCTTATTACATTTTTACATTTAATTTGGCAGTGTTTATGCTCCTTTCTATTTACCTCACTAGGATTTGACTTCCACTTTTTAAAAGATGCCTTTTTATATCTCACTGCTTCTTTTACATGGTTGTTAAGCCACAGTGGCTCTTCTTTAGTTCTTTTTACTGTGTTTTTTAATTTGGGGTATACATTTAAGTTGAGCCTCTACTATGGGGTTGTCAAGGTTCCTCCCCCACTCTGAACTCTAGGGTACAGATGTGGGGACCTGCATGAAAAAAACCTCCTAAGCTTATCTTTACCAGCTTAGGTCAAAACTTCCCCAAGGTACAAAATATTCCACCCTTTGTCCTTGGATTGGCCGCTACCACCACCAAACAAATACTGGTTACTGGGGAAGAGCTGTTTGGACACGTCTTTCCCCCCAAAATACTTCCCAAAACCTTGCACCCCACTTCCTGGACAAGGTTTGGTAAAAAGCCTCACCAATTTGCCTAGGTGACTACAGACCCAGACCCTTGGATCTTAAGAACAATGAACAATCCTCCCAACACTTGCACCCCCCCTTTTCAGGGAAATGTTGGATAAAAAGCCTCACCAATTTGCATAGGTGACCACAGACCCAAACCCTTGGATCTGAGAACAATGAAAAAGCATTCAGTTTTCTTACAAGAAGACTTTTAATAGAAATAGAAGTAAATAGAAATAAAAAAAAATCCCCCCTGTAAAATCAGGATGGTAAATACTTTACAGGGTAATTAGATTCAAAACATAGAGAACCCCTCTAGGCAAAACCTTAAGTTACAAAAAAGATACACAGACAGAAATAGTTATTCTATTCAGCACAATTCTTTTCTCAGCCATTTAAAGAAATCATAATCTAACACGTACCTAGCTAGATTACTTACTAAAAGTTCTAAGGC
This sequence comes from Chelonia mydas, assembly GCF_015237465.2. Lineage (NCBI taxonomy): Eukaryota > Metazoa > Chordata > Testudines > Cheloniidae > Chelonia > Chelonia mydas. Next base: position 43,558,540 of record NC_057855.1, read on the forward strand.
TTCATTCCTGGTCTATCCCCGGCAAAGACAAAATATAGACAGACACACATACCCTTTGTTTCTCTCCCTCCTCCCAGCTTTTGAAATTATCTTGTCTCCTCATTGGTCATTTTGGTCAGGTGCCAGCGAGGTTACCTTTAGCTTCTTAACCCTTTACAGGTGAGAGGAGATTTCCTCTGGCCAGGAGGGATTTTACAGGGGTTTACCCTTCCCTTTATATTTATGACACGCCCCCCAAATCTCAGCTAGGGTGAAACACTGGCTGGGATTTCTTCCTGGAGCTCTAGGAAAAACAGAGTTAATAAGACACATGCATCTCTAAATATACTACCAAGTACATAAAGACTAACAATATTTTCTACATCTCAAGGACGATTTTAACCAGTTGATTCTGGGAAACTTTCACGGGAGAGTGCATCAGCCACTTTGTTAGAAGCTCCTGAGATGTGTTGGATGTCAAAATCAAAATCTTGGAGAGCTAAACTCCACCGAAGAAGTTTTTTGCTATTTTCTTTGACCGTGTGAAGCCACTTCAGTGCAGCATGGTCGGTTTGCAGGTGGAAACGCCGTCCCCAAACATATGGGCGTAGCTTTTCCAGAGCGTAGACAATGGCGTAACATTCTTTTTCAGTGACTGACCAGTGGCTTTCCCTCTCAGACAGTTTTTTGCTGAGAAACACTACAGGGTGGAATTCTTGATCAGGTCCTTTCTGCATTAAAACTGCTCCCACACCACGCTCGGACGCATCTGTGGTTACTAGGAACGGTTTGTCAAAGTCTGGGGCCCTTAGTACAGGGTCAGACATGAGTGTCGCTTTAAGCTTGTTAAAGGCCTTCTGACACTTTTCGGTCCACTGAACCGCATTTGGCTGTTTCTTTTTGGTTAGGTCTGTCAGTGGGGCGGCGATTTGGCTGTAGTGCGGTACAAATCGTCTGTAATAACCGGCCAAGCCTAAGAAGGATTGAACCTGTTTCTTTGACTTTGGGACAGGCCACTTTTGGATAGCATCCACTTTGGCCTGTAGGGGGCTGATAGTTCCTTGACCCACCTGGTGTCCAAGGTAAGTCACTCTGTTTAGGCCTATTTGACACTTCTTAGCCTTAACAGTTAGTCCTGCCTCCCTTATGCGCTCAAGGACTTTTTGTAGATGTTCCAGGTGGTCTGCCCAGGAATCCGAAAATATGGCCACATCGTCAAGGTAGGCGACTGCATATTCTCCTAATCCTGCTAGGAGACCATCTACAAGTCTTTGGAAGGTGGCGGGTGCATTTCGCAGCCCGAAAGGGAGTACATTAAATTCATACAGCCCGAGATGTGTGGTGAAGGCTGACCTTTCCTTGGCAGATTCATCTAGCGGTACCTGCCAGTACCCCTTGGTTAAGTCCAAGGTAGAGATGAACTGGGCCCGTCCCAGTTTCTCTAATAGTTCATCTGTGCGTGGCATTGGATAGTTGTCTGGGCGAGTTACAGCATTTAGCTTACGGTAGTCCACGCAAAAACGTATTTCCCCATCTGGTTTGGGAACTAGAACCACTGGAGATGCCCATGCACTTTCAGAGGGGCGGATTACACCCATCTGTAACATATCCTGGATCTCCCGTTCTATAGCAGTTTTAGCTTGAGGAGACACCCGGTAAGGTTGGACTCTAATTGGGCGAGCATTACCTGTGTCAATGGAGTGGTATGCCCGTTCAGTCAGTCCTGGGGTGGCTGAGAACGTTGGCGCGTAGCTAGTGCACAGCTCCTGGATCTGCTGTCGCTGCATACGCCCAAGGGTCATGGAGAGGTTCACCTCTTCCACACCACCAGCACATTTCCCTTCGTAGTAGACACCTTCAGGCCACTCAGCGTCGTCTCCTCCCTGGGCTGTAAACTGACAAACCTTTAATTCTCTGGAATAAAAGGGCTTTAGAGAATTAATATGGTACACCTTAGGCTTTCGGTTGGAGGTGGGGAATGCTATGAGATAATTAACAGCTCCCAGGCGCTCCTGGACCGTGAATGGCCCTTCCCACGATGCTTCCATTTTATGGGCCTGGAGCGCCTTTAAGACCATGACCTGGTCCCCTACTTTGAAGGAACGCTCTCTGGCATGTTTATCATACCAGGCTTTTTGCTCTTTTTGAGCATCCTGTAAGTTTTCTTTAGCAAGGGCTAAAGAGGTTCGGAGGGTGTTTTGTAGGTTGGTTACAAAGTCCAGAATGTTAGTTCCTGGAGAAGGTGTAAATCCCTCCCATTGCTGCTTCACCAACTGCAATGGCCCCTTAACCTCACGGCCATATACAAGTTCAAATGGGGAAAACCCTAAACTGGGGTGTGGTACAGCTCTGTAGGCAAAGAGCAACTGCTGCAACACTAGGTCCCAATCATTGGAGTGCTCATTTACGAATTTACGTATCATGGCCCCCAAAGTTCCATTAAACTTCTCCACCATGCCATTTGTTTGATGGTGGTAAGGAGTGGCAACCAAGTGATTTACCCCATGAGCTTCCCAAAGGTTTTTCATAGTTCCTGCCAGGAAATTAGTCCCTGCATCTGTGAGGATGTCGGAGGGCCAACCTACCCTGGCAAAAATGTCTGCTAGTGCCTGGCACACACTTTTAGCCCTGGTGTTGCTTAGAGCTACTGCTTCCGGCCATCGGGTGGCAAAATCCATGAAAGTCAGTATGTACTGCTTTCCTCTGGGTGTCTTTTTCGGAAAAGGACCCAGAATATCCACAGCTACTCGCTGAAATGGAACTTCAATGATGGGGAGTGGCTGGAGAGGGGCTTTGACCTGGTCTTGGGGCTTTCCCACTCTTTGGCACACCTCACAAGACTGGACATAGGTAGAAACATCCTTGCCCATTCCCTCCCAGTGGAATGACCCCCCCAAACGGTCTTTGGTCCTGTTCACCCCAGCATGGCCACTAGGGTGATCATGGGCTAAGCTCAAGAGCTTGGCCCGGTATTTAGTTGGAACTACCAACTGTCTCTGAGGATGCCAGTCTTCCTGGTGTCCACCAGAAAGAGTTTCCTTGTATAAAAGTCCTCTTTCTACAACAAACCTGGATCGATTAGAAGAGCTGAGAGGCGGTGGGTGGCTCCGTGCCGCCGTCCAAGCTCTCTGGAGGCTTTCATCTGCTTCCTGTTCGGTCTGGAACTGTTCCCTTGATGCTGGAGACATCAGTTCCTTATTGGATTGTGGACCTAGGCTTGGTCCCTCTGGAAGCGATATAGGGGATGGGGCTGTTTCTGTTGACTGTGAACCGCTCTCCGCTGGTGAACTATGTTGGGATTCAGGCTCCGGCTGAGCCTCTTGTGTCGGGTTATCGGCTGCTGTCGGTTCAGGGTCGGTGGGGCCCTCTGGTGTTGAGGTTGCAAGTACTGGATTCAGTGCTGGCAATGGGTCTGGTGTTGGTTGTTCGGCTGGTTCCGGTTCTGGGACTGGTTCCGTCTGGGTCTCTGGGACTGGATCCACTACTGCTGTTGCAGACATTGGTCTGGGGTCCGGATCCATCACCTCTGACCGGGTCCTGATAGAAGTTTCCGGAACAGAGCTAGGCCTCACGGCTTGGTTAGCCTGGCTGCGGGTGACCGTTCCCACCCTCTTGGCCTGCTTCACATGATTGGCCAAGTCTTCCCCCAACAGCATGGGGATGGGATAATCATCATAGACTGCAAAAGTCCACGTTCCGGACCAGCCCTTGTACTGGACAGGCAACTTGGCTGTAGGCAAATCGAAAGAGTTGGACTTGAAGGGTTGAATCGTCACTTGGATCTCTGGGTTGATTAAATTGGGGTCCACTAAGGAAGCATGGATAGCTGACACTTGTGCTCCGGTGTCCCTCCACGCGGTGACCTTCTTCCCGCCCACACTCACAGTTTCCCTCCGCTCCAAGGGTATCTGGGAGGTATCTGGGCCTGTGGACCTCTGGTGCGATTCCGGTGCAATGAACTGTAATCTGTTGGGGTTCTTGGGGCAGTTGGCCTTTACATGCCCCAGCTCGTTACATTTAAAACATCGTCCAGCTGACTGGTCACTGGGGCGAGGAGGGTTGCTGGAGAACGGGGTGGAGGGACGATAAGGGGTCTGGAGGGTTCTTTGGGAGGTAGGTGGGGCTTTGGGCGGCCCCCGGTAATAGGGTGTGGTCTGGGGTTGTCCCTTCTGGTCTCCGCTCCAACTGCGACCAGTTTTCTTCTTCTCTGCCACCTCCACCCATCTGGCTCCAATCTCTCCTGCCTCGATTACAGTTTTGGGCTTCCCATCTAGGATGTATCTTTCTATTTCCTCAGGAACACCCTCTAAGAATTGTTCCATTTGCATTAGGAAGGGCAAATTTACTGGAGATTCAACACTTGCTCCGGATATCCAGGCCTCCCAATGCTTCACAATGTGGTAGGCATGTCGGGTAAATGACACATCTGGTTTCCACCTTAGGGCTCTGAACCTCCGACGAGACTGCTCGGGTGTTATCCCCATTCTGACTCTCGCCTTGGATTTAAACAGTTCATACTTGTTCATGTGTTCTTTAGGCATTTCAGCTGCCACCTCAGCTAAGGGTCCACTGAGCTGCGGCCTCAGCTCTACCATGTATTGGTCAGTAGAGATGTTGTACCCAAGGCAGGCCCTTTCGAAGTTTTCTAGGAAGGCCTCAGTATCATCGCCTGCTTTGTAGGTGGGGAACTTTCTGGGATGGGAAGTGGTACTTGGAGAAGGATAGCTAGGGTTTGTTGGGATATTCTCCTGAGCCTTTATCTTCTCTATCTCCTCCACATACTTCCTCTCTTTTTCCTTCTCCTCCAGTTCTTTGTCCCTTGCTTCCATAGCTCTCCTGTGAGCAGCCGCTTGGTGTTGTTCTGCCTCTTTCACTGCCTCTTTCGCTGCCTCCCTTTCTTGTTCCTTCTCCTCCTTCTTCAGCCGCATGAGTTCTATCTGTCTTTCATGTTCCCTTTGTCTTTCCTCAGCCTGAAATCTGGCTAATTCCAGCCGTAGTCGAGCCGCAGATTTTGTCATTCTAACCTCTCTGTTTTTAACTAACTTTACACCCGAGGTTTAGAAATAAACAAAAAAAAAACTTGGCTGTAAAATTTTGCTGTGCTGGAATAGAATACCTATTCTCTGATAGTGATTGTCAGCCTACAAAAAAAAAAAGACAATTCCCTTGTCTCTGCTCTGGGCCCAAATCAAAGCAAAAACTTCCAGCTACTTTGAAACCTGTTTACCCAGCCCAAAGAAAAACCAAGTTTCCTTTTTAAACTTGTGCTCCTTGTAAAAAATCAAAATCCAAAAAAAAAAACCCTTGCCACTTTTGTCTCCAGGCAAATGGGTAGAACACCCCCCCTTCTATTTACTTTTAGGGAAAAAAAAAAAACTCTGGGTTGGAAGACTGTGAATTTCCCTGCAGGAGTTAAGTACCCTGCCTCCAGGCAAAGAAAACCTGCAATTCACAAAGATAATCCCCTTTTGTCTCTGCTTGGCCACAAAGCAGAGAAAAAAACAAGCTGCTTTCAGTTTCAGCTGCTTCTGGACTTCCTTTCCAAAGGAAAGAAAAAAAAATCTCCTTTTTTAAAATCTGTATTTCTAGTTCAAAAAAAATCTCAACTGGATCTCAAAATGATTTCAGGTTAATCCCACCACTCTGCCACCATGTCAAGGTTCCTCCCCCACTCTGAACTCTAGGGTACAGATGTGGGGACCTGCATGAAAAAAACCTCCTAAGCTTATCTTTACCAGCTTAGGTCAAAACTTCCCCAAGGTACAAAATATTCCACCCTTTGTCCTTGGATTGGCCGCTACCACCACCAAACAAATACTGGTTACTGGGGAAGAGCTGTTTGGACACGTCTTTCCCCCCAAAATACTTCCCAAAACCTTGCACCCCACTTCCTGGACAAGGTTTGGTAAAAAGCCTCACCAATTTGCCTAGGTGACTACAGACCCAGACCCTTGGATCTTAAGAACAATGAACAATCCTCCCAACACTTGCACCCCCCCTTTTCAGGGAAATGTTGGATAAAAAGCCTCACCAATTTGCATAGGTGACCACAGACCCAAACCCTTGGATCTGAGAACAATGAAAAAGCATTCAGTTTTCTTACAAGAAGACTTTTAATAGAAATAGAAGTAAATAGAAATAAAAAAAAATCCCCCCTGTAAAATCAGGATGGTAAATACTTTACAGGGTAATTAGATTCAAAACATAGAGAACCCCTCTAGGCAAAACCTTAAGTTACAAAAAAGATACACAGACAGAAATAGTTATTCTATTCAGCACAATTCTTTTCTCAGCCATTTAAAGAAATCATAATCTAACACGTACCTAGCTAGATTACTTACTAAAAGTTCTAAGGCTTCATTCCTGGTCTATCCCCGGCAAAGACAAAATATAGACAGACACACATACCCTTTGTTTCTCTCCCTCCTCCCAGCTTTTGAAATTATCTTGTCTCCTCATTGGTCATTTTGGTCAGGTGCCAGCGAGGTTACCTTTAGCTTCTTAACCCTTTACAGGTGAGAGGAGATTTCCTCTGGCCAGGAGGGATTTTACAGGGGTTTACCCTTCCCTTTATATTTATGACAGGGGTCTTTGAAAAGTGTTCATGCAGCTTGCAGGGATTTCACTCTAGTCACTGTACCTTTTAATTTCTGTTTAACTAATCTCCTCATTTTTGCATAGTTCCTCTTTCTGAAATTAAATACCACAGTGTTGGGCTGTTGGGGTGTTCTTCCCGCCACAGGAATGTTAAATATTATTATATTGTGGTCACTGTTTCCAAGTGGTCCTGTTATAGTTACCTCTTGGACCTGCACGTGGACCTGCACCTCTTGGACCTGCACTCTGCACTTCCCTCTCTCTGTAGAGTATTTGGAGGAACTAGTTCTCCTAGCTTCTGCCACTCCTGAGTCCCAAGCTGTTGCCACTTGAATAGTTAACCCTTAAAATGTAACGGCCAACCATTGTCCCTGGCCTGGCAGGTATGTGACACAGCCCCTGTCAGCAAATGGTGGGTTCCATACACACGGAGGCATTTGTTTTACTGCAGTTCCAAGACCTCAACCAGAATGCATAAGCTGCATACAGATCCCCACTTGTGACAGATGCACATACACATACAGCATACTGTCCATACACATATATGTAATTCCTATGCAAAAACTTCCCTAACTGAGAATTTAAGCACTCTGACTGGCTGCCTGCTCCACTTGCCCACCTTCTGGGGTAGAACTACCAATTAGAGCAGTGTGGACAGCTCTCTCCCCCTCTTCATGTTGCTGAGAGGCCATTCTTGCAAGAGGGAGATAGAATCCACCAGCAAACTGCTCCTTCACTCCCCTCTGGTGAGCAACAGAGACAGCTCCTCTGTTTCTCCTCCTCCCCCTGCAGCACTTGAGCTGGGAAGAGGGAGGGGGTAAAGATCCCCTGGAGCTGCCTCCCAGCCTGGAAGAGGGAGAATGTGGTCCTGCTGCAGTCCCCCCGAGAGGGGGTGAAGAACAGAGATGAGGCTGGGGGCGGGGGCTGAACTGAGCAGGAGTTGTAGAGGGTAAGGGGGCTGAATTGCTGGTGGGCTGAGCTCATGTGGGGGTGGGGTGCAACAACCAGAACTGATGTGGGAGCAGAAATGATGTGAGGTCTCGGGGGAGGAGAAATGATGTGAGGTCTCAGAGGGAAGAATTGATGCAGGGGAGAGGACAGGGGAGGAGGATTAATTGCTGAGGAAGCGACAGGCAGGTGTGGGGGGTGACAGACCTTGCAGCAGTGGCCACACACACTCTCTCTGGGGATGGGCAGGGTCTCTGTGCTGAGAAACTCTGGTTAGTCAGAATGACCATGTCAGAAGAGAGAAATAGCCTAGAGGTCTGGACAGTTCCATCAGCTGATCTTGGTGAAACTCAGGTTATTCTGAATAATGGGCATGATGTAAGAGGGGCCTCAGTCTTGGATATTATCAGGGCATAGGTGGTGTGTGAGTTTTTTGAGGACTATGATTCTATAACTCGCGAAATGCAAGGAAATCTGAGGAAATAGGGCAATGTTTCCAAAAAGAAGAAAATATTAAAATTCTGCAGAGGACACTAAACAAATATTTTGTTAAAATAACATCAAAAATTCTATTGTCCCAGTTATGGTGCCAAATTTGGATATTAAATTATACAGTGAAATTGTAGAACAGAGGTGGCTTAGTCCAAACCTTAACGCAGTCTTAGCTCTGGAGTTGCTACTCACCCTTCATAATATACATCACAAAAGAGGAAAACTGTAATACCTATTTATTCAGACACAGTTTCATAGGACATTAAATGTGAAATGAGATCTCAGGGTTAAAACCTGGTCACTGCTGCTTGTCCCACTGCCACTTGTCAATTTCATACCACTCATGCATGATCTCTGTGCCTCTTCATGTCACTTTTACTGTGCTCCTTGTCAATTTCACGCCAAGGAGTGGGAGGAAATTGGCAACCAGTACACAGAGATCAGAAACAGAATAAATTGACAAGGAGTGGCGGAAAACTGTGAGCGCCTTCGAACTCAAGAATGCTGAAAACCTAGAGAGAGGTAAAAAATCCATCAAGAGTGTTGTTAAACTGACACAAGACTCTGAATCAGGAGTTGTACTAAATTATAGTGAGAGGTGAAGAGATCAGGAATAATGTCAAATTACAGTGAGAGACCAGGCATGGGGCTAAAGTGCAGCAAAAGGAGGAAGTAAAAGGAGTTCAAAATTGGGAGAGGCAAAGATGACTTTATTAAAATTGAGAACAAATTAGAATAGAGCTTGTAAACCAGCAACACTGATTCATACTTGAATATGTGCGATGTGAAGGTGTGAGGTTTAATAGAACTATTCCTGTAGCCTAGTGATAGTGATGCAGAGAGATGAGCATCGGTGATTTTCCAAAGTCATTGTTGGTACCTGTTAAAAGGATGAGGCATTCTAAAAGGGGGCCTGATTGTAGGTGCCTTGTATCCATTCTAGATCCATTTCTGGATCTTTGGTCAGCTGCTGGTATGAAAGCACCCCCAAGGGCAAGAGAGGTTTGGCATAATTTAATAATGATTCCTCTGGTTAACTAATGAGCAGCACCAAAGGGCTCCAAAGAGTCCCATCCAGTCCTTGTCCCAAACGATGATGGCTGTGATACAGGGTATTGAGTCCTCTGCTTTGAGAATTTTTCTCCCCATGTAGGTACTTGTAGACTGTGCCCAAGACATCTCTTAATCTTCTCTTGGATAAACTAAATAAACTTAGTCTTTTTTTTCTCTCACTGCAAGGCAGGTTTTCCAGACCTTGAATCATTCTTGTAGCTGTTTTCTGAATTCTTTCCAACTTATCAACTTCCTTCTTAGAGACTGGATGCCAGAACTGGTCATCATATTCCAGTAACAGTCTCAATAATGATATATACCTCCGGGGTGGCAGCTACCATGGCTCCACCAGCACATTTTGTCAGGAAAAAAGTACCTTTAAGGCCCAATCCTGCAAGATGTTGAGCCCCTTCTGAGATGTTCTGAGCATCCAGTGGCTCCATTGACTTCAAGTTGACTTGGAGTTGAGAACACTGATCACCTTTTAGGAGTGGGCACTTCATACATTACACAAGCAACATTTTATGTAAACTAGATATCGAGATGTGATCAGGCTGGTTTTAATTTCCTCTCCCCTAGGACCCCTCTTTAGAAACAACCCTCTGCTTCATAAAATCAACATCTTCAAATAAGAGGCAAAAAGCTAAAATGGACTGTCACTGAGCTGGCTTCTTGACCGAACAAACCTCCCTTCTTTTGTCTTAGTTACCTTAGTAGCATACTAAATCTTAGACAACTTTAATAAATAAGATTTTCCTTTTTGTTTGTGTCAAAATATCCAGCATCAGTTTCGTGGAGATAATTATATTATCTAAAAATGTGGGCTATTCTCACATTTTAGAATAGAGATGTTGGGATCTTACTACCTGGCTAGAATCACAACTACAGTAAGACTACATACAATGCAGCCTTTTAATGACTGCTGATGGGCTAGTCTGTCCACAAAAATAAGCAAGCTGTATATTTTGGAAGGTGTGAAGCTTAGTTTTGCAAAAGATAGTTCACCTTCAGTACAGTTACAGGACAGGACATTGTTCTGCTCTGGAACCCTTCACTCACGTGAGCTGTTCCTTTATGTTCAGTTGCATTAGTCATGTGAGTAAGAGCCCATGCTTGAAACTGTCAACTGGCTGTCGGATTTTGAGCATCTAAACAAATGCAATGAAGAAAAAGAAAACGAAGGTTACTTACTTGTCACTGGAGTTATTCACGATGGGCTCTGCATATTCATACTCATGGGATGTGCCAGCTGGGTGCAGCTGACATGGAGGAACTCTTATTAGCAGTGAACTTAAGACCACCTTATCTTTATGAAAAACCGTAAGTAGGAGATCTGTCATTAAAGCCTGTAACTCGCTATCGCTTTTTGCTGAGGTAATGGTTACAAGAAAAAAACTTTCTGAGAGTGAGGTGAAACAGTGAACATTTGACCAGTGGTTCAAATGGTGGCAACATGAGCTTTAAAAGAGCCAGGTTAAGATCCCAGGTCGGTATGGAGAGCTAACAAACAGATTATAAATTAGTTAATCCTTTGAGAAACTTTTTAACCAAATCATACACAAACAATGATTTGCCATTAATCCATGAATGACAGGCAGATATCGCTACATGAACTCTTATAGGTGACGATGGCCCAGTTGATTTAAAAAACAATAGATATTACAAAACCTGAAGAACCTGAGCAGTACAGGGAGTATAGTTCTGATTTGACCACATTAAGTATCTTTTCCAAACTTCAGAGCTCCAGATCTGAGGAGTTTGGATATGAGAATAGAAGCTGTTGTTAAGGGCAAGACCCCTTCTATTGTGCATGATACTTTTTCTGAAAAAGAGGAACCAGAGCTGACTGAAACTGAGCAAGAAGTAGAGCCTGGTTCAGAATGATAAACATTTCCTGCTAATGTTGGGGTGAACTCGGGTCTGTCTTCTTCAGAGGATGTGGATGTGTTTCAAGATCTGTTAAAGAAAATGGTGAAAACTGTAGGGTTGCCTTCAGTTCCAGTCTCTCACCCAGTCTTTCACAAATTGAGCTCCTCAGCTAGAGTGACAGTGATTTACCATCGTTGGATGGCTTATCACAGCCAGCAAAGTCAATCTGGTCCACAGCATCATCCACTCAACCCATATCTAGAAAGCCTAACAAACTATATCAGTTCCCTCAGGAGGGTTTGGGGATGTTTCATAATCACTGAGTCCCAGATTCATTGGTAGTTGTAGCATCAATTCATTGATCAAAGAGTGGTACTGTATACGCTATGCCCACTGATAAAGAAGGTAAAACAATGGATGTGCGGGGGAAGAATATCTTTTCCTCAGCAACCTCAGGAATGAGGATAGCCAATTACCAAGCTGTCATGCCACCTTATCATTATCATCTTTGGAATAGGGTGACTTCCCTCATTAAGGTGATCAGAGGAAGTTGGCTACTACCGTTCTGATGGAGGGCCAAAATGTGGCGAAACATAAACATAGGACAGCATTTGATGCCTCAGATACTTCTGCTAGAGCAATAGCTTTGGCTATATCCCTTTGACGACATGCATGACTGTGGTTTCTGTAATGCTTCCTGATACGAGAGCAAAATTTGATCTTCCAATTGAGGGAGATGGATTGTTTAAACTCTTCCACTGGAGGTACTGGAGACTTACTCCTGGAATAGTCTTGTAGGAAAATGGCTAGGAGAGGCCAATAAGGCTGTCTTATCTATGGAAGAATTTGCCAGTCTTGCCAGCATAGAAATCTCAGATCCGGAGGATCCCTCATAGATTTCCACCACAATTTCAACAACCACCATCCATCCATCAAACACACTTTAGAACATTCCCACACTAGCATCAACTTTCTGGATATCATGATCAGCTTCAGCAATAGCCTCCAGCCAATGATATACAAGAAACCCACAGATCACCACTCATACCTTCACAGATCCAATAACCACCCCAAACACACCAAGAAATCTATTATCTACAGCCAAACATGCAGATACCACAGAATATGCTCCAAGGCAAAGTTTGGAGTATACACCTTAACACACTTAGAACTTCTGGTGGAATGTCCTTGTTTGGAGAAGGCAAAGTAGATCATATCATGGAATCGGGCACACAAATACCCTAGAGAACCTGCTTCAATATAAAAAAACAAACCCCTCTGCTTACCCCTAGTTGTCACCTACTACCCCACACTAGAACCTATACAGGGTATCATCAAACATATTACAACCCATATTTGATGGGGACCCCATCCTGAGAGAAATCTTTCCTGATCCCTCTCCTATGGCCTCTCCAAGCTTATCATCAGAACAAGCTCCTCACAGACCAGGACACACCAACTCAAAGCAGCACCAGATCCTGCTAAAACAACAGATGCAAAACCTGGAGACATATCTCCAATGCTATAATGATTAATACCCCCATAACACACCTTTCAAAATCCATAGGTCCTACACATGCCTATCACAACATGTGATGTACCTCATCCAGTGCACTAAATGCCCCAATAACAACCATGTGGGTAAAATAAGACAATCACTACACTCTTGAATGAACACACACCGAAAAATGATAGAAGACAAAACACCTTATCACCTGTGGGTGAACACTTTTCACAAAACAGTCACTCTATATGTCACCTCTCAGTCCTCATTCTCAAAAGAAATCTGCACAACACCTTCGAAAGATGAGCCTGGGAGTATAAATTCATAACTTTGCTAGACACTGAAAATCAAAGACTGAATAGGGACACTGGATTTATGATTTATTATAACAATTTATAACCCACTTACCCTCCCCAGCCCAGCTTTTCTTTTCCTTTCCCCCTATGACTGGAGAGGTGTTCACAGACCACTTCACTTTGAATGGTACCTTGAAATATACGTTAATTACTTATGCCTCACTATCTGTTCTACCTTATATTTAGCTGTGACACTCAGAGTACATGTTCCTGACCTGAAGAAGAGCTCCGTGGAAGCTCAAAAGCTTCTCTCTCTCACCAGCAGAAGTTGCTCCAATAAAAGATATCACCTCGCCCACCTTGTCTCTGTGACATCATGAGCATTTAAGGACTGATTCTGTGAGGTTCTGCTCACCCTCAACTTCCTTTGATGTTAGCAGGATATGAGGGAGATCAGCACTTCTCAGGTGGGGCTCATCGCAATTCTAAAGTCCATCCTGCACATTTATTGTTTGTTTGTTTTTCCACACACCATGGCAAAACAAAAAAGCATAATAAGTGCTAAAAGCCTTATCCCTTAGAAATGTTCCTAAATGTTATTGGGGCCAATCCTCTGCTGGCATAACTCTACTGAAGTGGCGTTACATCAGCAGAGAATTTGGTGTATTAGCTATTGCTTGAATGTGACTTTTATAATGTAAGTAGCATGAGAAGGGAACTTCTCACTAGCTGAAAAGGAAACACTAGGAGACAACTATTTTACTTTGGATCATATGACCTGCTCTTAAGACAAATACTTGTGTCTGGCAATACAAAAGGTGTTATACCCATGTGCCGCATGCCAGCTCCCTCTCTGGAGCACTAATGTTCTTAGAAATGGGCCCTTGTGATCAGTGTATTGAGCTTAATATTGTTGGCATAGGAAAACCATTTGTATTGCACTACCACTGAAAGCCTATGCTAGCAATATTGGCTATAAGTGGAGAGCATTTTATTACTTCTCATATTTAAGCGTGTTTTTCTCAGTAGAAGTGCTTCTTTTAATGATGGATTTTTGGTGATGTGAATATAAAATACATCACAACCCCAGTATCTTTTAATTTTATGGATGGCACAGCTTAAAATCCAGGATATCAAATAAAATTACTACTACTGAGAGTGAATAAAAGTTGGCAGGTCTGGCAGTTAAAATAACCCTATTTTTACCCTAAATACAGGCTTGTTTTAATTGAAATCTAGTGGTACCTTTGAGACAGCTGCTATATCAAAAGCCAGTGAGAGCCTGCTGAGGTTAAAAGAATACAGGCTGTCTAGATCTCCGCTCAGTTCAGGTGGCATCACAGTGTGCAGAGCAATAGATAGCTAGATTAACAAAACTGGGGTTTTAAAACACTAATAAGCAAACCCCTCGTGTAGTTTTATCCCTGGGATGTTTGTCTTTGTCATAGTAAAACATGTCTCTGTCTTAATCAAAAAGTGTAATATAAAAATGTGCAGTGCTGTGGAGGGACTGTTTTCTCCACAAGACCATCCTCCTGTTTAGCAATATGGGAAGGGCAAGGTGACTGCAACTCCATGAGACCTATTAATAACCTCCAGCTTGATAACCTGTTATACATTTGCAGAAACCTTAGTGTATGTATAAATATACAATAGGGGATAATCCTGCACTGGCAGAAAATGGACTAGATGACCAAAGGGGGTCTTTTCCATAACTGCTGTTCTCCTCATGTCTTGCAAGATGGTAACAGGGTCCCGTAGCAGAGGAGCAGATATGTAACTCCAATAGGAGATTTACCTGTGGTTATCACAGGTGTAAAACTTGGAGGCATTTCTCAATATTTTGCTGCCTTCGATATTCTCCAATGAATCATAGGATTGGAAGGGACCTTGAGAGATCTTCTAGTCCAGTCCCCTGCACTCAAGGCAGGACTAAGTATCATCTAGACCATCCTTGACAGGTGCTGCCTTAATTTCCATGCCTACCCAATCTAAAACTAAAGATTTCTGACTTCTCCTCCAGGGCAGCTATTGTAGCTCTAGCTGCTTCTTTCTTTTTAATTACTATTTGAAGAATTCTTATTAAGTTAATTCCATGCATTCTGATTATATGAAACTAAAAGCAGGCAGACTTAGTTCCCAACCAATGAACTACAGAGATGCCTAGTAATCTGGCTTTATTTTCTTTTGTTTTTGTGGGGTATCCCCAGGAACTGTTACCGGGGCTGAATCAAACCTGTGGCTGTAGAGGACCTTCAGTAGAGGTGTTAAAAATGGGAAGCCGATCTCAGGGCTTTACAGAGAGCCCTTGATTTTCTTGTACCAGCCCTGACTATTGTTGTAAACAAACAAAAGGCCTTCCCCAGTTAAACCATGGGGGTTACGCTGCAACATGAATATAAAACAGGTTAACTGAAAGGTCATCTGTCACATTGCTCTTCATTGTCATTCAGAAGCCCCGAGCTCAGTTCCTTTAGTCAGTCTCATGCTCCCTGGATAGCAGGGTCTGCAGGCACATTAGGGAGGCAAAGCATTCTGCCCTCAAAAGGAAAAGGAGTGTCTTGTAGCTAACCCTTCCAGCTGATTAAAGAGCATTGCTGACAGGCTGTGAAAGCAGTTGCATTCATGGAGCATGTGAGCTGAGGAGGATAAAGCAGCAAGAAAAATGGATGACCCTCAGAGCTCCAGCAGAGATGTTTAAGGGCAGGACAGCGATGGGGGAGATTAGTGCACCCACCTGACCTCCTTCAGTGTCTCTGACTTTAGACTATTTAATGGTATCATGGTAGGTTTATAATATGTAGCACTAAGGACAGTTTTGGAAAAGTTCGCCATAAACTATTAATTTGTCTCACTTTCCTTGTATCCACAGTTGTGTAATGTTTATCACTAGCTCTTGCAGGGCTTGAGTGCCCTCTTCTCCCACCGAGGTCTACAGACAGTTGACAACACAGAAGGCACTTGGCACATTTCAGGACAGGCGTTGAAATAGCTTTGAGGAGCCCTGAGCCTGTTGCCTAGCAATACTGAGCACCTGCAAATCCCCTTTCCCCCCAGAACTGTCAAGGTGCTCAGCATCTCTGGAAATCAGGACACTTCCACTGAGGCACTTAAATATGGAGCTGGGTGCCTAGCTGTGGGCTCCTGGGCTGGAAAATGTTAACCCAATGATTTATGGCTAACCTTATAGCCATATCTGTATACTCTGAAAAGTTTACAGATGCAGTCTTGCACTTCTTACTCAGGCAAAATTCCCATTTGGGGCGTTTTGCCTAAGAAAAGAGTTTGCAGTCAGTCTCTATTGTCTGTGATCTGAACAAGGAATAATTCTTGTCCTGTTTGTCTCAGATTTTGTCCACTTCTCATTCTTCTTTCCTCGTATAAAAGCCACAGTTAAAAGGATGAAGGCAAAAAAGAAAAAGAAAGCTGCTAAGTAAGTCCATGTGAACAGAATGCATAATGGATGTCTGCAAAATCTATGTATTAAGAAACAGAACCCAAGTTCTTATGGGCTACACTACACAACCCATGAGGAACCAGCTGTGCATTTATTATGCCACTTTTGGAGGACGAGGAGGAGGACTTTCAGTTCTTTCTCAGATGGATAGTCTTGAACAGTTCATTTCACAAAACATTAGGAAGCGGAGATTTGGGGAAAATTCCATTTTTCCACTTTAAAAATGAGTTATGAGCTCTGGAGTTCACCGGCTTATTTTTCTTGTTTAGGTAAAACAGACATCTATAAAGATGCAAAAAATGAGAGGGAAATTGCCTTAAGCATGTGTAAGGAGATTAGTTAGCATGTCATTATAATTTATTAATACTTTATAAGCATTGGTATTCTTAATATCAATATCTCAGAGGTACATTGTTAGAGCATTGTGCAATTTTAGCTATAAGACTTTTAAATTATGCCTACACTACTGCCTACGTCGGCAAAACGTATGTCACTCAGGATTGTGAATATTCCACCCCCTGAAGCGACATAAGCGCTAGAGTGCACACTGCTATGTCAGCGGGAGAAGCTCTCCGCTGACATAGCTATGCCGCTCCTGGGGTTTATGCCGCTCTCCCGTCGGCACAGAGTGTCTTCACCACACGTGCTGCAGAGGCACCAGTACAGCTGTGCTGCTGCAGCGCTATATGTGTAGACCTGCCCTAATAAAGCTATTAAGAGTCAAATCCAGCTAAATTCCCTTCTGCCTCTTTGAGGATTTAGGAGTGGCCATCCCAGCAGAAGCAATGGGAAGTGCTAAATGACAATATTTTCTTTTCTAAGCTAATTCAGTTGTTCATTTAGGACTTAACTCAGAAACAAACAAATCTGCCTCAGCTTCAGAAGCCCCCTACTATATTTACCCTTATGCAGTGTAGAGTACATGCATAGGCTTCCGTGAAAATTTCTCAGGCATTGGTAGAAAAGTCACATGTCCGGCACGGCATGGGAGTCTCTACTTAGGTAGACAGATAGCATTTATGTGGATTTTATGGCTTGCTACAATTATTATCTCCAGTAATTATCTGGTTCAGGTGGCAGAGTTCCAAAGAAGAGGAAACAAGGATCACTAGCAGCAGATAGATGATGGGTGCTGGGAGGTTGGTTCCCCTCCCTCTTTTTTTCTGGTTTACAGACTCTTCATGTGTGTAATTAATTGGAGTAATCTTGAAACATGGAGGGAAACAGGGAGATTATGGGGAAAAAGGGATGTTTAAAATTCCCTGCACTCTCTGAGAGACAAGAGGTACTTAATGGAGTTCTCACAGGAAAAAAGGAAATACTTATGGAGCAACCCAGGCAATTATCAGGAAAGTACCGTATGGGGTTCTTGATTAAGTGCTTAAGTCAGTTAGGCCCAGATCCTGAAATGCAGAGTCAACTACACTGAAGGATCAAGTCTTTAACTTTTCCTCTTTTTATTTTCTTACACTCAGAAGAGATGAACCTTGAAAATATAATTTCTTCCCTTATCTGTTCCATATTCCATTGGGAAACCATTTGTTTTTTTCTAGTTTAAGTGGAGCTGCAATTAAGATATCTGTTTGCCTAATAATTTCAGTTTATATAACAGCTTCTTGCACCAAAGCAACTTGGTTTATGTATATTGCATCAGCAAATAATATTTTTTAGTTAACTGCTACTGCAGAGAAAATAGGAGAGCACAACACCTCAGTCCTATGGTGTTTTTGGAGGTCCCACACCATAGCAGGTATTAAAATCTGCTTTATTTAGAATCTGAAGGATGTTCTTAATCAGATTATAACTATTTTAGATAAAATTAATATTAGGTATAAATGGTATTAGTGTCCTTTTAAAAAATCAGGATGCTTTGCGGCTTAGTGATTATGGAAAGGACTTGATGTCAGGCAATCTAGCTGAGTTAGTCTCAAATCAGAATCCTAAAATCTAATTGGGATGCAAACATCAGCCCATCTAATACTGGAGAAATATATGTATTTTATTACAGGCATTGTTTTTTCCCCTTGTCTCCCTTGTCTCCATCAGAAAAAAAAATAACAGGAGACTGAGAAAGGAATAGAAATGAGTGCGGATGGAGCAGAATGCAACAGCCACAAATAATAAAATATTTCATAATTTAATTTCACACTCACTAGGCTGCAGAGGCATTGCAGACTGTGGGGAGAATAAGTTAAGAAGGGTACTGGTCAGACAATGGAAATATTGGAGTCTAAAGAAGCCTGACAGCTTTCAAAAAGTGAATGGAAGATTTCCTTTCCCCTCCTTCCATTCAATATAGATTAATGTGACCTCTGGAGGGAAACTCTTCAGAACCCCCTCAGTGGCTTTTGCAGTGAAATTTATATTTGTACAGTACATGAAGGAAAAGTTCAAATTCAATTCTTGGCCTTTAGAAAGTTTCTGTTTTTGTTTTTTATGGCTATTATTTATTTTATTTTAAAGGTTGTACTTCTTTCATGGTCCCATGATCTCTAAGTTCTTTGGCTGGCCTATAACCTTTCAACCTTGCACTACATGTTTCTTTTCTAAATTGGCCAGTGTTGAGACATCACTGGGGGAATATCAATGTTATTATAAAAGACAGCATTCTCTCCAAAAATGTCAGAATGAGTGAGTCACTGCACCTGACTGCTTAGCTTTTGTCAAGCAGCAAGGAAGGTTTGAAAGCCAGGTTCAGTTTTTTTCCAGCTAACTTCTGTTTAAAGTATTTTTAAAAGACATTTTCCCTGGCATCCTTTACAACTGAGGCAGTGGAACTAAATTTTGCTTCCTTAGCCACAAGAGAGAAGCCCTGGCTTTGGGCAAAAATTACAAGCAATTTCACATCAATGCTCAGAGGCAGCATTGTAAAACTTAAAGACAAAAATTAAAGGTGTGCTGGTGAGTTTGACCTATTCTTACTCCTGGGTTTCTCTGCTTTTCTCCTCCTGTTCATGTCCTCTGTTCATTAGGAGCTCGACTAGATGGGAATCAGATTAAGAGCTCTATTTTAATCTCAAGAACATGAATGTGCGTCATCTTGCATCTTGAAAAATCCAACACTATGGATGCGTGTTTGGTCCTGGCAGAAGATTTTTTTTCAGGATACATGGCAACACATGTTAGATTAGGAATGAGATCCTCATCTGCAATAAAGCAGCATTGCTCTATTGTGACACCAGTTTACACCCTCTGGGGGTCAGGCCCAGAAATAACGCCTTAACTTGTTATGTGGCCATAATGAATTTTCTGTCTCCCTTCATGCGATGTGTTTGCCTCACAATATGCATAAACTGAAAAATGAAAAACATACTGGATGAATTCCTTCCCAGATGCAACTCCATTGACTTGAGAGGGGTTATACGATGAATTTGAGCCATTTAAAAAAAAGTGTCATTTAGTAGCTTATACCTTGTAGGATTTCTCTAGGCAAATAATATGTGACAAGTCATTTCCAAAATAAGGGTATATTCAAAACAATGTTATATCCATGGTATTTGAAGTGGTACTGAGCAGTGTTTGTCATTGCAGTGAAACTATGTTTGGCCACAGTTTACTCGCACTTCATGCTGACACCTGCTATTAGCAACAGGTAATTATCCTAGTGTAGACAAGGCTTGAGAAGTGTGAAAGTCCATGCGAATGCATTGAAGCCACTTGGAATTTTCATTAAATCATAATCAGTTTCCTTCTAACCAATTTCCCTATATGAACAGGTTCTACTGTATGTAATTGGATTGTGGGAGGGGTAATAAACACTTGAATAGAACATAAGATAATTGTTTTAGTTAGTTATGCTATTTTGGTCTGTAGTGTTGAATGTAGCATCAGTTGAAGATAAAGCATCAATTCTGCATTGTTCCACTACAGTCAAGAGATGCATATGTTGCTGCTCTGCAGATTTCCTTATTCAAGGCTTTATTTCTATTTTTTTGCCTAGGAAACCAATGTAGGTCTGTTCTGATCCAAGGCTGAACAACGTGCTGTGGTCCAACCCTTGAGTAGGCACTTTCCAGCTAGTACTACTAAAAATAGAACACATTTCTTGCTAAGTGCTGCAGTGTCATTGTCCACACCAGTGCCAGGAGGATAAAGCATGAGAACCAACAAGAGAAGAACTGGGGATATCCTGTTCGTTTATTTCACAAATCTCTTTCCAAAAGTATTGGTCTCTGGGACATTGTCTTTCTGAGTGATAAAAAGTGGGAGTGGTCTGATTGCATTTTTGTAGCATTTGAGCGAAATCATCTCCGTAGTAATGGCATGCTGAAATCAAGCACCTGTAGCCTATGAACGTCTGTGCTAGTCTCAGGCTATTGTATATCATCAAGTTAAGCACCGCTCTTAAAGCACATGACCATTCCTATGTTGTGTCTATATTTTAGACCACTGGAGTACTCTTTTTCAGGGGGAACTTTAGAGAAAGACATACAAAGGATTGATAACAGGATAAAATAAATGTCCTGCAGTGCCCTCAATTAATAGCAGTTTCTTCAGTGACTTTACAGCATTTTTTTTTGCCTTCAAATTTTTCTTTTTAGTGGGAAATCTGATTCATATGTAGTAACAGTAGGATAACACAGGATGGAGTCACTTTGGTCTTTACAGTGATGTATTCCTTTCTTATGTCAATGTCAGAGGTGGTGCTCATCCATTGGGGGCCCTAAGCAGTAATATTTTGCCCACCCCAATATTATTAATAATAATGATAATAAAAAGTGAATAGAGGGCCCCTTGAACTGCTAGGGTCCCTAAGCAATTGCTTAGTCTGCTTATGCCTAGTGCTGGCTATAGTCAATGTTGGTAAATTGGGTGGTTATTTTCCAAGGGTAGAGTGGGATTACTATTGAATGGTGTGATCCAGGATTTTTCTACCTGGAATCTTACATTTTTTCACAGTCTCAGTCTACAGAATACAACCACTGACAATGGGATTTAACATTGCATTTAAAGGGAGGTAGTCTATTGGAAATAGTAATCTGCATCCTGCTACAGACTCATAGACTTTAAGGCTAGAAGGGACCATCATATTCATCTAGTCTGACCTGCACATTGCATGCCTCAGAACCTCACCCACCCACTCCTGTAATAGACCTCTAACCTCCAGCTGAGTTACTGAAGTCCTCAAATCATGATTTAAAGACTTTAAGTTACAGAGAATCCACCATCTACTCTAGTTTAAACCTGCAAGTGACCTGTGCCCCATGCTGCAGAGGAAAGTGAAAAAAACCACAGGGTCTCTGCCAATCTGATCTGGGGGGAAATTTCTTCCTGGCCCCAAATATGGCGATCGGTTAGATTCTGAGCATGTGGGCAAGACCCACCAGCTGGACATCTGGCAAAGAATTCTCTGTAGTAAACCAGAGCCCTCCCACTCTAGGGTCCCACCACCTGCTGCTGGAGATATTTGCTGTGGCAGTTGTAGATTAGCTACATGCCATTATAGGCAGCCTCATCATACCATTCTCTCCCCATAAACTTATCAAGTTCAGTCCTGAAGTCACTTATGTTTTTTGCCCCCACTGCTTCCCTTGGAATGCTATTCCAGAACTTCAGTCCCCTGATGGTTAGAAACCATCTAATTTCAAGCCTAAACTTCTTGATGGCCAGTTTATATCCATTTGTTCCTGGGTCCACATTGGCACTTAAATAACTCCTCTCCCTCCCTAGCATTTATCCCTCTAATGTATTTATAGAGAGCAATCATATCTCTCCTCAATCTTCTTTTGGTTAGGCTAAAGAAGCCAAGCTCTTTGAGTCTCATCTCATAAGGTAGGTTTTCCATTCCTCTGATCATCCTAGTACCCCTTCTGTGCACCTGTCCCAGTTTGACTTCATCTCTCCTAGACATGGGAGACCAGAATTGCAGACATATATACTGCTCTCTTTGCACTCAATGTTACATTGTGTATCTTATGTTCTGTCGTGCTGCATATTCCATCTGTGAGGCCCACTGCCTCCTTTTTTCTTTACCAGAAGTAAGAAAGTATTTATTTTCCTATATCTGGGGCCTGATTCTGCACCACTGAATGCCAATGAGATATAAACCCTACTCTCTTTCCAACCGTTTTTCCCATTTTTTAATTCTTACCTTGTGCCAGGTGAATTGGCCTTTCTATATCACACCTGCCACCTGAACACCTGTACCACACCTCCATGCCCGAATTTGCTTTTCTGGAGGCAGCACTTGGTCTGTGACTGACAGGAGGGTATCTGTGGCAGGATGGATTTTCTCTCTCTCTTTGCCTAAGTTGTTGGCACTCTGTGTTCCTTTCTCTGCATTCTATCTATACATCGTATGTTTTACTCTAGTCTTTTTCCTTGCTCATCTGGTTCTATTCCTACCCGCCCTGCTAAATCACTATTTTCCTTAAATGACTGCAGGTTTCTGGAATCTACAAATAGGGGATCTGCTGTTTTTCTTTTTCACATTAACTAACTGACCCTATCTACTTTGTTTAATTCAAAATGTTGAAAAAAATCAGTGTTCACAAAGTGAATCTGACCCTCAGGTATGCACAGGGAAGAAATTAATTTCCTGTATATTTTGTAAGATACATTAAAGTATGTTTTCAAATTGCTTAAAATGTGCCTATCCCAAAGTCTTGGTGCATATTCAAACTTTACCAATAAAAACATATACAATCCCTTATCATTGTTATGCATTTACATTTGTTTTCTCAAAGTTGTACAGTATGTAAAGTTAGATGGCTCTTGCCTTGAAGAGATTAGAGTCAAAAATGCATCTGTCTATTTATTTGGCCCTCATCACCATAGTGTCTGAGCACTTCACAATCATTTATGTATGTATTAATATATTCTCACAACAGCATGGAGAGAGAAGTAAGTATTATCCCCATTTTACAGATGGGTAACTATGTCACAGAGAGTAAGTGACCTGACCAAGGTGACACAGGAAGCCTGTGACAGAGCTGGTAATTAAACTAGTATCTCCTTTGACCAATCTAGTGCTTTAATCACAAGGCAGTCAGCATTGGACTTTTGTACTCTGATCTTTTACCCAGGAAATAGCAAAGTGGAATCTGAATAAACAGAGTGCAAGTTGCAGTCACTTACCATTTTCTCATGAGTGACAATGATTTTGTCCCCTGCTACAGGCTTTGTTATCTTTGTCTCAGTTGTTTGTAACTACTAGACCTCTACCTGCTCCCAGAGTCAGGATGGGAAACCAAGGATAATACTGATGTCCAAAGTTACAATCAAAAGTTAAAGTTCCCTCAAACCAATAGCTTTCCGCTTTACTTCTCACTAGTTACTCCTATAGCTGAATTAAAGTCTGTGTTGTAGATCTGATGGTGTTGAGTTCAAAACCTGCTGATGCAAAAAGTTAGTGTAAGAATGATGGAGTAACTGCTGATTCTATACTGCAAAATGTATTTAGAATTAAATATACATGTTATGTTAATGTGTTTTACTGTTGCATTTTTAGTGTTTATATTGTGGTTAATAGAAGCTGTCCCTTTAGAAACAGGGTGTGGCAGACTGTGTTTGAGACCACGAGTGGGAGATTTTCCTATGTTTACAGAATGGAAAACTGTGCCTGTGTAAAGCTCCAGAAAGGTCAAAAAGCGAGCCTCATTTGCAAAGGTGTAACACACTAGCATTTACGGGGACTGGATGTCGCTAATGAGCTATTGAGCCTTTCACCTGTTAGTCACTAGTTTATATCCTGTTCATCTCAGCAGAGATTATAAATTGGTCCCATCTGATGGATGTTTGGCAGTGCCCAGAGTATCTGTCTGATAGATAAGTGTTTCATTGGGAAGTAAAGCTCACCAACTTCAGGCTTCGGGAAGCAACTTCCAAAGTTGAGACCCTCTGCCTGAAAATGCCCTGCCTCCCCCCACCCTTCTTGTTTAACAAGGGGGCTGTTAACTCCCAGTACTTCACTGGATGTCAAAATATCACAAGGAGATGGGTTATGTCTCTTCATTGTTGAGACCAAGTTAGCTCCCTCCCAGTGGACATCTACAGGTACATCCACACTGCTGTAGGAAACCGGCAGCTGGTCTGGGTCAGCTGACTCAGGCTCATAGGGCTCAGACTGCGGGGCTATCAAACTGCAGTGTAGATGTCTGGGCTTGTGCTGGAGCTGCCCTTTGGTCAGCCTGAGTGACTACACTGAAAACATATAGTCCCACAGTCTGAGCCCCATAAGCCTGAGTCAGCTGACACAGGCCAGCTGTGGGTCTTCTTTTGCAGTATAGACATACCTGCTGCTGTCTACTGTGAAGGAGCTAACCAGGTCTCAACAATGAGGAGGCATGACCTGTCTTCTTGTGACAGCCCTAGCACACTGTGAGCCTGAGGCAGCTGACCCAGGTTCTAAGACTTGGTGCCACAGGTCTTTTATCACAGTGTAGACATACCCTATGTGCACTGAGACTCAGGTAGGCCTGGTTCAACCCCTGGCTCTGCCTCAGATTGACAGCATGATGCTGGGCAACACAACTAGATCTCTCAATTTCCTATTTGTAAAGTGAGATTAATATTAACCTCCTTTGTCTGTCTTGTCTCAAACCAGTGGGGCAGGGAATATTTCTGCCTTTGTGTTTGTACAGCATGTAGCACCGCTGGGTCCTGAACTCAGTTGGCACCTCTAACTGCCACCATTCTACAAATGAATAATAACCTTACTAAGGCCAATTTTATTCTGATGTGTGATATATGAATGAATAGAATAAAACTGGCTCCATTTTTCACACTCAACTTTTCAAATACAGATTTGTCAGGGCAACAACATAACTTGCAATCTGATAAAAATTATACATATTCTAACCTTGTGATAGCATGTGTCTTTTCATTTTTGGGCCCATGTGATAAATGAAGTGGAGGTACTCCCTTTGATGGACACCAGACAGCCAGTTAGCTGTAAAATCCCTCCTGGTAGCTGTTCTCTACTTGCTTTACCTGTAAAGGGTTAAAAAGTCCCCCAGGTAAAGGAAAAAAAAAAGTGGGCACCTGACCAAAAAAGCCAATGGGAAGGCTAGAACTTTTTAAAATTGAGAAAGAAACTTTCCTTTTGTTCTGTTGTTCTCTCTGGGATGCAGGGACATGGAGCAGCAATGCTATAAGCAGGAATGCTGTTTAAGGTTTGAACCAGGTATGAAAAATTATCTTCCATACCTAGAAGGAATAATTTGGATAGGGAATGTTTAGATAAATGCAATCAGGTTTATTTCTTTATTTTGGCTTGTGGATCTCCTCTGTGCTAACCCCAGATGCTTTTGTTTGCTTGTAACCTTTAAGATGAACCCCCAAAAAGCTATTTTGGATGCTTAATTTTTGGAATTGTTTTTTTAAAATCTAGCAAAAGCCTAAGTTTCAAATGTATTTTCTTCCTTTTTGTTTTTAATAAAATTTACCTTTCTTAAGAACAGGATTTTTGGTGTCCTAAGAGGTTTGTGCATATGCTGTTTGATTAGCTGGTGGTAACAGCTAATTTCCTTTGTTTTCTTTCTCAGCTCTTCCCTGGAGGGGTGGGGATGAAAGGGCTTGAGGGTACCCCACAGGGAGAAATGCCCAAGGGCTCCTTCCAGGTTGGTTTTTTTTTTGGCATTTGGGTGGTGGCAGCGTTTACCAAGCCAAGGTCAGAGAAAAGCTATAACTTTGGGAGTTTAATACAAGCCTGGAGTGGCCAGTATTAAATTTTAGAATCCTTGCGGGCCCCTACCTTCTGCACTCGAGTGGGGATTCAGGCTTGACAGTGACAGCTTGTGTCTTTGCATTTGTGGGCCCATCTTTGAATACCTTCTTTATAAATGCCCCCACCCCCCCCAATGAGTATCCCTTAGATATCTGATCTTACAAGAAAATCACTCTGCAGGGACCAGGACTGGAGGAATTCTATGTGCTCAGTCAGTGTCAGTGTTTTTCCAGCAGCTTGAGAGTGGGATCAAGAAGCTGAGATTAATTTATGCAGAAACTGCTCTGTTAATCAGCTGCCAAAGCTCTGGGTTTCGGTCAGTGGTTTTCAAACTGTGGGCTGTGACCCAGTACTGGGTCACGGAATGTAAGGCACTGGGTCATGGCGGCTCTGGTCAGCACTGCCGACTGGGCCGTTAAAAGTCCCATCAGCGGTGCTGCCTGACTCCGGTCCCTGGAAGTGGCCAGCAGCAGGTCCTGCTCCTAGGTGGGCGGGGGGCCCATGGGGCTCCGCACACAGCCCCCACCCCGAGTACTGGCTCCACACTCCCATTGGCCAGGAACTGGCCAATAAGAGCTCGGGTTGGGGTGGGGGAAGAGCTGTGTGGGGATGCTTGCATGCCTCTGCCTGGGAGCTGGGCATGCTGCTGGCCGCTTTGAGGGCGCAGTGTAATCCGCAGTGCCAGGACAGGCAGGAAGCCTGCCTTAGCACCCCTGCTGTGCTGCTGACCAGGAGCCGCCTGAGGTAACCCCCTGCCCCAGCCCTGAGTTCCGCCCCCTCAGCCAGAGCCCCTTTCTGCACCCCAAATTCCTCATCCCCCAGCCCAGAGCCCGGACCCCCCCAACCCCCTGCCCCAGCCCTGAGCCCCCTCCCACACTGTGAACTCCTCATTCCCAGCCCCAGCCTGCAGCCCTCACCCCAAACCTGAGCCCCTCCCACACGCCAAACCCCTCATCCCCAGCTCCGCTGGGTCATGGGCATCAACAATTTTCTTCAACTGGGTTGCCAGAAAAAAAGTTTAAAAACCACTGGTTTAGGTGATACTGAAACAATAGGTGTTCCTTGTGTAAGCGGGGGAATAGTCCCGCTACTGTGGGGAACTTTCTTCGCTTCTGCACTACCATGGTGAAGTGGGCTAGCGAAAGGATCCAAGTCCTCGCTCCCACTTTACCCAGTGGCCTCCCTGACCTTGAGGACTCCCCTTCCACTCTCTTGTCTAGCAGAGTCCTCGTAACCCCAACAAGGCTGGCCCCAGGATTCCTGGGGGGGCTCAACCCCCAACCCTGCTGTGGTCACCTACGACAGTGGCTAGGGTGTCCCCACTCTGGGGTACTCTCTCTGCACTGAGCACTTCTCTGACCCACTGACCATTACATACAATTTAAAGCAAATGCAAGTTATTTAATCAAAAATTAATTTTAAAAAGAATAAGGAATAATGGGAAAGGTTAAAGGAAACACATCACCCCGCTCTGTGGCAGGGAACATCACAAACGGTGCCTCTGGAACGTCAGGGCAGTTCACAGTTTGTTCCTTGTAAGTCCCAGGCCTTCTTCTCAGGCTCTGGCTGTGCTGCAGGGATGCTGTGTGTTGGACACTTGCTCTGGTGGTGGCCACACGCTCTCAGGCTCTAAGTGGTAGGACACTTCTTCCCAGTGTCGCCCCCGCCCTGTGGGGGTTACGATCCAAGCCTGGCCTGCAGAGCATCTTGGCTGAGGCATCTCCCTGTGCTGGGCCTGCTGCCCAGGGGTCCCCCTCGGTCTTCCCAGCTGCTCACCACACCCAGCTCCGGACTGCTCCAGCCCCACCTCCACCACTCTGTCTCAGCACTGCTGCTGCTCTGCCTCCAGCTCCCTGGGCTGCTTCTTTGGCCCCTCGGGCTCTGGTTGCTGCAGTTCTGCTCCCAGGACAGGTCTGCTCTGCAGGCTGCTCCCTTGACTCTGCTCCCAGCACTGACCTGCTTTGTGGGCTGCTTTTCTGGCCCCTCTGCCTCTGGTTGCTACAGCTCTGCTCCCAAGACAGGTCTGCTCTGCAGGCTGCTTCTGTGACTCTGCTCCCAGCACTGACCTGCTTCGTGGGCTGCTTTTCTGGCCCCTCTGGCTCTGGTTGCTGCAGCTCTGCTCCCAGGGCAAGTCTGCTCTCTCGGGGCTGTGCCTCTGGCTTTGGGGTTGCAGCTCTGCTCCCAGGACAGGGTCTGCTCTCTCTGGGCTGCTTTTCTGGTCCCTCTGGATCTGGCACAGCTCTGCTCCCCAGCTCAGCTTGGGCCCCTGCTTTCTCCTTAGCTCAGCCCCCACTCTGTCTGACCCAGGCAAATCCAGCTCACACAGAGGACGGGACCACCCTGGCCTCCTGACTCCCTGATTAGCCTGCTGGCCCTGTCATTCAGGCTGACCTGAAGCATTGGCCTCTCCCCATTGTTCCTGGGGGCTATCAGTCTCAGGGTCCTGATTTCCCATAGACACTTCCCCTTTTAGTACTGGGAGCTAGGCAACCAAAACACCCCCACTGAATGTTAGTAAGGGGGCAACAGTCCCCTTACATTTGCTCCATGACCACCTTTCCTAAAGATGCTTTAAAGTTACTGCAATTCTGGTTATTACATAGCAGGGTTGGGTCTTCTGAAAAATACAGGGGAAAGCCTAGCACTCAGCCTGCACCACTGACTCTCCAGCACCCAAGGCTTTGTGCTGTAGTTTGCAGAAGGACGCTGGCCCTATAATGGAGCACAGGCTGCATGCTACGCCAGGTATGCAATGGACAGCCGGGTGCAGGTTGCATGCCGGGCTTTGCTTTCACTGTGCAGAGGGCTCCTGCCCGCGGAACCGGCCAGACGGCCCCCAGCGCACGCTGGGCTTACGCCGGCCTGTGGCCGAAGGAGATGCCCGGCGTTGAAGGGAGCCCAAGGCGCAAAGGCTGCAGAACGGTGTCAGGGGCGCTGGCTGCCCTCGCGCGCTACCCTGACTATTGAAAATTAGCAGGTGGCGGCGGCAGCTGCTGTCACCACGCGGGGAGCAGGCGGCGCAGCCTCCCCCACCCCCGCAGAGTTTAGCGGAGCAACCCCCCGGGTCGGCGTGGGAGGAGCCTGGGGGCAAGGCAGGGGGAGGGCCGCTCCCCGCCCTTGATTGGCGCAGGGGCTGCATGATGCCACGTCCGGTGGGGGAAAGCCCTGCCTTGCCGCGGAGCCTCCCCGCCCTCGCCCTCTTTGCAGGTGGTGCGCCGCTGCCGCCGGCCGGGCTCACTGCTCCTGCCGGGGACACGCGCGCTCGCCCCGCGCGCTGCTGCTACTGCTGCTCCCGCGGACAGCCGCGCCGCCTCCCCGCCCCAGCCGCTTCCACGCTCTCCCTTAGCTCCCGGCCTCAAACTTTGCCCATTCCGGGCTGTAATCCGTTTGCATCGCAACCGTCCCCCACAGCAGCGCCCTGCCGGAGCTTGGGGGAGATGTGCCCTCCGCACTAACCAGAGCGTTTACACACAAGTGGGATCTGCCTCTGCTGGGATCGGGGCCGGGTTCCATCCCCCAGGAGCTCCTGCGTTCTGAGTGGCGGCAGCTGCACCATCCCTGGGAAGTCAGCCCCAGAAGAGCCAGGATTTCCCCCCGTTCTTCTTCCCACCCTTCTTGCAATAGCGCTTGGAAGTCACAGGCTCTCTCCGCAGCCCGAGATCTTGCATTGCTCTGCCTAGGTCCCACTGATTTTTGCCTGTTGGTTGGGGACTTTTTTTACCCCCCGCCCCCTTGCCATCTGATTTCCCCTGAGTGTTGTTTTCTAGTGGGGCGGGGAGGCAGGGATGCTAGGGGGAAGGTGGGACTGAGCTCTCCCCCCATCCCCCGTGCACCGTGCCTGCAAACAGCGAGCGAGCGCCGGGCAGAGGGAGAGAGCCCGCTTTGCAGCCCGGGGTCAGCGGGACCTTGGGATTGTCCTTTGCGCTGCAGGTTCGGGGGGCTCGGCGGAGAAGGAGGATGCATTTCTTCCCGTGGGGATTTTGGCTGCTGTGTGTCGCCTCCTCCTCGGCTCGGGGTGACAGTGGCAGCAAAGCGAAGAGCTGCACCGAGGTCCGGCAGTTTTATGCGACCAAAGGATTCAGTCTGCACGGGGTACCCCAGGCGGAGATCTCAGGTGAGCCTCTCTTCACCCCCAGACCCTTCCCCCGTAACACAAGGCAGCGCTCTGCAAAGGCTCTCCCGTAGAGGGCAACCTCTGCTAGGAGCCCAGCTTCCTCGCCTCTCCAGCACTCAGCCTCCCAGCTCCCTGTACAAAGAGACTCCGCTTTGTCACGGTCCGTGGCTGGCTGGAAGGTGGGACTCAGGCAGGATGGTGCTTTGCAGAAGTGTGCAAACTGGGGGTGTTGGGCACCAGCTCCTGAGGTATTGGCAGGGTTTCCCCAAAATAAAGGGGATCTCTCCACCCTTCTGTACAACACTCCAGGGCGTTCCCGTCTCTTCCCATCAGATTTCTAGTAAATGAAGAATGAACCCACCAATTCAACAGTGATCCATCCAAATGATGGTGTGATTTCCTCTCTCCTTCCCAGATGACCAGTGCAATTAAGTTAGTGTTTATTGCATAGGCAGGTAGTCTGTTCTGCAGTGTTGGGGTGAGGAGAAAAAAGATTTCTTGTAGCTTTGGGTTTTTTGTTTTTTTTTTAAGGGAGTTAGTTAAAAGTCGGGAAGTGGTGAAAAGTCAGACTTTAGATTTCTTCAGGAGCAGGATGTGCCACACCTAACCCTTCTTAGCAAGTGTAAAGTCTCCTGATATACAAGGTTTTACTTGATTCTCTGTGGTACAATCCTGTTTAATGTCAAAAGGCTGTGAGAAATCAGGTGATTGCGGTCCCGTTTTTTTTCCTTTCATTATTGTACAGTTGCAGTGATCTAGGGGATTTGGGTCAGAACTCAGGATAGTCAAATCCCATGGGTTTGATTTCAAAGCTAGAAAGTGTCCCAAGGTTACAAGAGAGAAGAATTGATTTTTTTTTTCTAATCTTCTTTTGGATGAAAAACAGCCTAAAAAGCATTTGTCAGTTAAAAATTGAAGTGTAAGTAAAATGACCTTTGTCAGGTGTTTGAAACAGGGCAGTAACCCCAGCCACCTACATCAGAGTTTATTCCTGCTGCCTTAATACTGTATTTGGAATACAAACTAAATGTGGGGTTTTTTGTTTTTCTGTTTTTTGGCAAATACAGAGTTTTTTCTTTTCAGAAAATCTCTGAAACATAAATAATATTTAAGAGCCCGGTTAGGTTTTTGAAAACCCTGGGGGAAAATATCTGCTGAGACTTGCATTTATTTTTGTTTACTTTATTTATTTTTAAAGCTTTGCCTAAGTTCTGATTCACAAACTTGTGAGCCCTATCTGAGAGCTTTCTTGCTCACTTGTGGGTGCTTCCTGTTTAGACAAAGCATAAGATGTGCAAGCATATGTGCCAGAGCCAACCTATAGGGACATCTCAGCAAGATTGCAGTTTGTACTTCATTTCTAAGCTGCAGAATTTCTTATGATGAATATACTTCAATAGTGTCGTTTTATGGGGAACATCATCATCATAAGACATACAAATGGAGAAGGCTGAACTTTTATCCATACAAATGCCATACAAATGTGAAGTTTTTCTGTGTTGAAAGGTGGATTTTAAAGTAAAATGGGAGGTTTCTGAGAGTGAAATAGCGGAGAATTTCAGTAGAGGGCTATTTTTTTTTTTTTAAGGGAGGGCAATGAATCCAGCGAAGCAAAAAAGACTCTTTTCACTTGATTACAAATTATCTGTAAGGGAGAGTTTAAATATGTCATGCAGTTTATAAAGTCTTCAAGGGAGTAAACATTTAAGAAGTATTGTCATGAGAGAGAGAGTACATGGGAGTGGATGAAACCCTAAATGAAATGATGGTAGTACAGGCTTCAGTGTTGATCATATTTTAGAATTGTGTGAAATGAATTGCATAAGATATAAATATCTTGTGTCCTCAGGTTCACTGTGTATAAAACTTCTTGTGCCTAGAAATGTTGAGATCAGTAAAGACAGATTTCTAGGAACCACATTTATTATTTCTAAATGGTTACCAGCATTCATGTTTGCAATCTTAAGCAATAATGATTGAAAATATAGTATCAAACTGTTTACCTTTGACAATATAGTATTGTAAGCAGTGAAACTGTACAGATAAATATTGTTATAAAAACTGGTGGAATGAACAGAGAAAATATGGGGGAATGCTGTCTTCACATGTGAACGTTCTCCTGATAGCACAGCCAATTGTGTACTTAAAAATACAAAATGAGAACCCTTTGTGTTCATTGTTGGCGACTCATATGTACTTCAAACTTCTAAGAATTTAGAACTTAGAATTTAGAAACTTTCATCTGTATTCTCTTAATATCAATATAATAAAGATAAAAGATGAATGTATTTGACTGTGAAAATGCACATGGCAATTTTGATTGGGCACAGAGTATATACTGTGTATGCTTCTGGTTTGACTATCCTATATATATGATGTACTAATTGTTTAGATTATTTCAGATTAAAGGTCTTTTAAATAGATTTTCAGCGATAACTAAGCAAGAAACCATAATAGATAACATTTTGTTTTAAGAGACCACTTTTTATAGCGTTTCCAAAGGTACTGGGTAGAATACAGCTCCACCTTTATTAGCAAATCACTTATGTTAAGCCAGCAAATTTTGTTGTCCCTTTGAGTGTCACTTAAATACAGTGAAACCTGTTTCAGTTACCCACTGTAATCTGTATGACAGAAATCTGATCAGCTCAACATTCCAGTTACTTCTGTAAATGTCTACACAACAACAAACACTAGGAGCAATTTTAGTTTAGTAAGAAGTGCTGATTGGGGTAGTTTAGTAATGAGCAACCTGGCTCTGCTTTTACTGGAGTCCCTGTGAGAGAGGTTTCCCACTGCCAATCTTGTGGCTTGTCAGATGTGCAAGGATCGCCCTAAGAGCCACCAGTTCTTCACTCTTTGGGGGCAACTAACTACACTTTATCCTCTTCCTCTCCAAGAAGCTCCTACTGGTTTTCCTCCTCCCATAGTCTTCCTCTTTAGCAAAGGAGGAACTTGCTTTATTGCCCCTTGGCTTTGGCTGCCAAGAGAGAACTTCGGGTGGCCACCTTGCTCCTGGATTGTTAGGGCTGGCTCAGGAGTCTAGTATCATTAAAGGGCCCATGCACCCCCAAACGCCTCTTGATTTCAGAAGAAGTTGAGGGTGTACCAGTCATGCAGGCTATGACTCAGAATGAGTTAGCTGCATTTATGTTGGTTTTAGCACACTTCAGATGTTTTAATCTGCAATTTTTAATGATTTAAGAGGATTATGACTAATATGAAACTCCTTGGCTCAGCTGATGGTAGTTCCTGCTTATGAGAGTACAAAGCAGCTAGAGAGGCGACTACGCTGTTGTTAGCTCAGCAACATATACAGGTCTGATTAAGGAAAGAGTCTAGCCAACCTGGCTTTCTCATGAAATGTGCAGGGTGGGTTTCTAGCTTTACATTAATGTTTGTACAATGCATTGAACATGTATAAGCACTCTAAATATGTCAGGTACTATTATTAAATGTGCTTTAGAAAAAGACAAGGTGTTAAATCTTATGGCTTTGAAGTCAACGGCAAAACTCCCAAACATTTAAAAAAAAAAAATCTACCCGTATCAATAATCTCCGCATCCCAACCTGACCCCCTGATTCCCATATAAATATATGCTTTAGGGATGATTTCTAAACTAAGGGGAGATACTCCCTCCCCTTGCACATGGTGCAGTTGGCAACATTCGCCAGGCCCACATCTACTCAGTTGGTAACTGGATGGGCACAAGTTTCCTGCCATTTGGAGTGTATTTCCAGTGCAGGACTCATTGCCTGAAGACTTATTGTCCTTTTAAACCCCATAAAGACCACAAAATTTTATGAAATATCCACCCCCCTCATCACTAGCCCATTGCCTGGGGTGCTCTGAGTTGAGATGGGGCCCTTTACACAGATTCTTGAGCAGGGTTATGTGTTTAAATGTGGCTGCTGTGAGAGGGCAATATGTCTGAATTCATTTACCCCAAGACATCGCTTCTCAAAACTTGGTTCCCTCTCATGCTGAGACAGAGGTTGTATGAGATGGGAGTATCACGGGCAAACGGTGAGCAAACTGCAGAATTTATTTTCTGTGCGTTTTGAGCTAGCGTGGGTACCCACTTTTCAAGGCAATTCTGCTACTCACCCGTGTAAGTATCACTTAACCCTGTGCATTACTGTGTGCTTAGTCAGAACCACTTGCTTTCATCTCTCAAATCTTCTAGCCTCCCACAAACTATTCCTGTGACTACATTATGCTCTTTGTGAGAGAGACATTGTCAAGTGTATGTATGAGAGGCATTGTAGGGATGTTAGCTAAATTAAGAATTGAGCAGTACTGTTCTTTTACTCTCTTTGCAGGACCTAATTTGATGGGGATTTCAGGATGTTACTGTGTTAATGACAAATATAGGAATTTTATTCTCTGAGTTTTTCTAGAGACCTGCAGTAATAAAGCTACAGGCACAGTAACTGGTAAAACTACAGATGAGATATAAAGAATAGAATGTGGGATTTTCTATTCTCAAACCGCAGGTCTCTGCCACTTGATTTAAAGGTGAATCTCCATTATCTACCAGTAGTAGTAGCAGAGTTTATTATATCATCTTTGTGTTGTAGCCATACCACTAATTATGTTACAGTACTGGTGGGCTTGTTATGAAGAAATGAGATTTTAGCTGAAAGATATAAAAATTCTCCTGGTCCTGCACACTTGGTGGTAGTACTTCTGAAGAAGCAACACAAACTAAATTGTCCTGTTTTTACTAAATTTGGCAATGATCTTGGTATGAATATTGGAACAGGTTTTGGTTGAATTTGATCCTTTTCATGCCAAAGTCTTTTTTAAAAGATTGATATGTTTACATATTTTCTGCTTGGTGATTGTTCTGTTAGGTTCTCAGTACAATATGTACACACACATACTTGTCAAAATCATACTTATGGAACAAAACAAGCTCCCTCTGGTGGCTAATTAGTAGGGCCCTGCCAAATTCGTGGCCATGAAAAACACATCATGGCCCATGAAATCTGGTCTTTTGTGTGCTTTTACCCTATACCCTACCGATTTCACGGGGGAGACCAGCATTTTTCAAATTGGGGCTCCTGACCCAAGAGGGAGTTGCAGGGGGGTCACAAGGTCATTTTAGGGGGGATCAAGGTGTTGTCACCCTTCAAAGCTAGGCGTCCAGAGAGCAGCAGCGGTTGGCCAGGTGCCCAGTTCTGAAGGCAGCATCCAGCTAGCAGCAGGGCAGAAGTAACGGTGGCAATACTGTACCATGCCATCGTTATTTCTGCACTGCTGCTGGCAGCAGCTCTACTTTCAGAGCTGGGCTCCCGGCCAGCAGCTAACGCTCTCCAGCTGCCCAGCTCTGAAGGCGGTGCCGCCACCAGCAGCAGCACAGAAGTAAGGGTAGCAGTACTGCAGCCCCCCCTACAATAACTTTGTGACCCCACCCTCAACTCTTTTTTTGGTCAGGACCCCTACAATTACCACACCGTGAAATTTCAGATTTAAATAGCTGAAATCATGAAAATCATAATTTTCAAAATCCTAGGACTGTGAAATTGACCAAAATGGACCATGAATTAGGTAGGCCCTGCTAATTAGATGCCTAGGTCCCATAGGTTTAAGCAAAGATGGTGTACCCTTTTGACTGAGGCCCAAATTTTGAAAGGTATTTAGGTGTTGCTGTGCTCAGGTAACTGACTTAGGCTTCTTTTGAAAATGAGATTTAGACTGCTAAGACCCAGATATTCAAAGATATTCAGGGACCTAACTCCCATTGAAATCAATGGGCTGTAAGTGGCTAAGTCCCTTTTGAAAATGAGACCTAGGCCTCTGAAGGTATGTCTAGGTAGCAGCTGGGAGGTGTGGTATTCAGCTCAGGTAGACTTGAACTAGCACCCTAAACATAGCAGTGGGGCGGTGGCAGCATGGGCTACCCACCCAAATACTCTCCCACCTGACTCCCTGGGTACAATACTTAGTTGACCAGCCCACCATAAATGCTGCCATGGCCACGCTGGTGTTTTTAGCTCAAGCAAAGCTACCACGAGTATATCTACCTGAACTGCGAATTACACCTCCCAGCTGCTGTATAGACATAGAATCAGTTAGGAGTTGCAATGCTGAACAGAGCAATTCCAAAATACATTTAAAAATCAGACCCCTAGTGCCTGCCTTGCTCATATTTAAAATCTAGAAGGCTGTATATTAAAATGTTCAAGTTTCTTTTAAAGGATTTGCCTTTCTTTCAGTGTGAGATGGATGACTAAGTTCTCATCACGTAATTATCTTTATCAGCTGCATCTGACAAAAATATTTCAACAACTCCTTTTGTTGGAGAAGCAAAACACGATTAAAGTCTGATTCTCCCCCTCCCCCCCAGGAAAATCTGAACGCATGTATAGCTTGAATTCCTTTTGTTTGAAAATCCATAGCCTCTCCTCCTTGTTTCTCTCCCCTCTGGTCTTGCCACGTGACTGTTCAGTTCTCCTGTTTTTGTCTAGAGAGTCTAATATCCGTGAAATTTCAAGACCTGCAGATATGTTTGATAAGACCAGAGAGGGGCAGCTTTTAGATGATGGAGCTGTTAGGTTTGGCAGGAGTGAAGCAGGTGGTTCTGTTTTACCAGTTGCATTCAGAGGACCGTATAGACTCGTTCCTGCGGCTAAGTTAAATGACTAGTTGTGCTTGTACTTTTAAAAATAGGTTGCTGACTTTGCTAGGAAAATATTGAGTTCAGACCCAGAGTTTGTTTTTCTTAACTCAAAACATTAATTATTAAAAATAGAGGGCTTGAAAAATCTGCTCACTAGTAGTGACTGTGAACCTTTTTCTGATGAGTATGGGGACCTAATCTAACTCGCAGTTGCTGTTGGAGTCAGTGGATTATTACTTGTGTTGTCCCTGCCCCAAAAGACCTTAAGGTCAGAGTAGTAATACTGAGCCTGCCACGTGACCGGGTTCTAATGTAATCTGACTGGGGCCAGGGGAGAAAGTGCTGTCTCTTGACAGCACTCCTGTGTGTCAGACATTGAACTGACAACTTTCTCAGAATTCTTGTAGCTTGCTTCAGAGCTCTCACGTGAGTTTATGAAACTGCACCCTGGGAGAGGGGATGGTCAGTGGTAGTGGGGAACCAGCTGGGATTTAACTGTCATTGAAATTCCCAGCCTAAATTTCCAAATGTAAAGGAGTCCCAAATTCCATTGAAATTCGATGGCATGTAGGTACTGTAGTTCCTTAGGCTGCTTTGAAATCTCAGCCTCTATTTGCCATTTTCTAGCCTGGCTCCTTTATTTTAGATAGCACGCTTATTGGTAGGCTTTTTCTTCTTCTTGCCAGCGTAGCTGCTTTAGTACATTCAGAGTTATAGATCTTGTCCTGAAACATGCAAATGCAAGTAGAAAGAAGGGGTAGAAAAAGCAAATATCGGGCAAGCAAGTAGTATTATATATGATGCAGGTAGCAAGAGGACATTCTGTCCTGGGGTACTGTTAGGCACTAGTAACTGCATACACCATGATGTTTAAACAGGGCAGGGCTTCCTGGAATAAGGGTGTATCTAGCTTACAAGATGGTGTGTACATGAATTACACCTGCTCAGCAGAGCAATGGCAGGGTATCTCTTGTGCTGGAAACACAGCCAGCTACCTGCCATTCCACGTGGTGTGCATCTGTTTGCTTGTAACATCTTGGTTTACTTCTGTTTTGGATTAGACATGAAATACCCTCAGTATTTCTTGAATCTGTTGCATTGCAATACGTATTTAGCAAATTTCACAAAATTCACTATTCTTGGGATAGATATGAAAGAATTTCTCCCTGGTAAGGTTTCCGTTCTCCTTAGGAAGAACTGAATTTAACTGAACGTTAATTCCTGTAGGATGACACTTAATAAAGTTAGGAGATGGTTGTATGATATTGACTCTCCTAAACTTTGTGCATGGACTGAATCCTTTCAGAAAATTATATTCTTGCATGATAGTCCTTAAGAAAAGCAAGCAAGGCTATCCTGTACATTAGCAAATGAATTTCCGAAGTTCAGGTTAATGTGGTTAGGGTGAATTTTTTTCCTAAGGCTTGACGACAATCCTATTTTTTAAAAAACTACATTCCCAGGCATGGTTATGTCACCATCTGTTCCATCCTACAGGGTTTCCCTTAAGAAGTGCCCATCCCATTTGTTCCTTTGCTTAGGCTAAAACACTCTGAGCTATAAGCTTATCTTTATGCACCAAAACACCTCTTGCTTTTTGAACACAGAACCATACTTTTTAAATTGCTTTCTGCTGTCCTGTACTGAAATCCTGGATGAAGGAGGGATGCTGTCTTTAGAGGCATCAGCTCTGTCTGTTAGAATGATTTATATGGTGGTGTATCTCCATGCTTTCAGTGGAACCTCTCTGGAGTAAATAAGATGAGAATCATGCCCATCACTTTCAGCCCTGATGGAGGTCCATCTTGGAGGCCACTCCTGCAGACAGTTACTATTGGGTGTAGTAATGAGAGGGGAAGGATGGTCCGGTGGGTAGGATGCTAACCTGGGATTTAGGAGACCCAGGTGCAGTTCCCTGACCTGGGACAAGTCTGTTAATCTCTGCATCTTTAGGCACCTGCATACCTTTTAAAAATCTGCTCATCTATGCCTCCATTTCCCATCTGTCCTATGAGGATAATAGCACTTACCTACCTCTCCCAGGTGTTGTGAGGATAAACAAATTGAAAGATTGTGAGGTTACTGTGGTAACGGAGGCCATAGAAATACCTTACCTAGATAATTCCTAGTACTGTGACTAGTTCCAGTTAAATCACTTGAGATGATCACTCATGATGATCAACACTATGTTTGGTCATTTAGTGTTTGCAAGAGCAGCTGCTTGTTTACTGTCATGTTAGGGTCTCTTCTCTGGTACTTAATCCCCCCCCCCCCCGCCCAACTCTGATTAAAGCAAAGATTTCTTTTTTAAATCTGACATCCAACTCCTTTCTCCTCTGATGTCTCTACACACCAACATCCAACTACTCAGAATATGTTGTGCCCTTGACAGTTGTAACTATGCCTTTAAGTAACATTTGATTCCCAGGGGATCAGATTACCTCCATTGACAGTTTGAGTTCTGTGAAAAATAATGAAGCTTTAGAATGTAGACACTTTAAATGCTTGTCTGTACATGACATAACTGCAAGTTGGGTCAGTGATGGCTGCCCAGTTTCCATTTTAGTTCCAATTTTGCAGTCATAAAAAACTCTCGTTTCCTTGTGATTTGAATATGCAGTGTGTGCTGTGCGATGGTTGTCCAAAAAACACTGGTTCTGGGTGTGTGTAGCTTTCTTTTTTTTTAAAAAAAGAAAATACATTAATCACAATTGTGGGGACTGTATTGACATTATAAAACTAATTTTTGGGGGTCCTTTCATATACAATGCAGTCTAAATCAGAAGTACATAATTACCCAACTCTTATAAACTCCTATACTGGCAATGTGAACAAACTATTTTTTTAAACTACCATGCATTCTACTAAAGCACTTTATAAAAAAAAATATTTAGTATGGTTTCAATGAGCAACATGATAGCACTTAAGCAGCGTTCAGTACTTTATATGATTAAAATGCAGATACTGTATGACAAGTAGTTTTGACTTGCAAAAATGGTATTTTATAGCATTGTAAAACTATACTATATAATTCTTTCAAAATATCTCCTAGGTCTTTATTTTACACAAGCTTCTTGTTTTCTGACGGGTGTGGGGGAGGGGACAAGATAAAAAACAGAAAA
Source organism: Chelonia mydas (assembly GCF_015237465.2). NCBI lineage: Eukaryota > Metazoa > Chordata > Testudines > Cheloniidae > Chelonia > Chelonia mydas. The sequence goes on from NC_057855.1 coordinate 43,598,264, forward strand.
GCTATTACTGTCATCTTTTAGTCTATTTCTGGATGGGAGAAAAGTACAATAGAGGGAGTGTTCGGCGATTAAGCTTAACTGTACAGTTAGTATAAAAACTGAAAGGAACTCGTGCTTTAGTCTCTTCTGAGATGCCTGAGTGTTGACAATATTTAAAAAAAAGAAACTTGCCCTCAGTTTAACTTGTGCCACTCCAGTAAAGTCTCTGAGATCGTACTGGAATAAATGGGGGCTTGAAAGGATATTAACTGTGTCAGCATTTCTCTAGCTCCAGCTGTCTCAATAAATGAGTTAAATTGCAGAAGGAAGGTCTTGTGGTTACTTGGATAGGAGTGGGAGGAAGGAGATCTGGGTTCTGTTCCCAGCCCTGAGGCCCCAGTTTTCACAGAAATGCATGCCAGTCACTTCACTTCACTTCTCGCCCCTCTGTGACTCAGTTTCCCCATTTGTAAATGTTAAATGGGGATGTTTTTTCTTAATTATCTCATGGGAAGTGGGAGGGTTGTGGAGCTTAATTTATTGGATTGTAGAGCACTTTGTTCTTCTGTTGCGCCTTCCATCTAGGCATCTCAAAGTGTTGCTCTCTTTCTAACACAGTTGCTTGGCTTTACCCAGCTGTATGAATTTAAAACGGTTGTATAACTATTTCCCAGTTTACAAACATCTGTTTGGCTTTGCTGCAGAATTCCAAATAATCCCTGCTAAAACTCTTCATTTGTGGGAGGTCTCACATAGGCTTCCACATTGTGGGAACAGAGTATCTTTATTGAATTGGATCTATATGGCCATATTGTGGCTTTAAGACATCCACTGGGAGTTTGAGGAGGGGCTGCACTGTAAAGGGTGGACTTCCCCCAACTCATCCAGAATTTTATTGGGACCTAGCCCATGCTGGGGTGGGAGCTCTGCCCACTGGTGCTGGTTCAGTATCAACTGCAGCAGAGTGTGGGAGTGGGTCTCAGCGTATGTTCTTCCGTTAGCCTTTGGCTCGAGCTGCTACCAGCAACAGAGGCTTAGTGACGTCCTAAATGCTTGACTTTAAGTCTCATTGAAGTTAATATTAGACTTAAGCACACGCATAAGTCTTTGCACGATGGGAGCCTATAGAGCAGTGGTCCCCAAACTGTGAGGCATGCCCCACTGGGGGAGAGGGGGCACGGAGGAACGTTCAGGGTGGCGTACAATGGGGCCTGGGCCAGCCCCCATGGGGGGCAGGGAGGGAGTGCCACCCAGCCCCACTCAAGCCCTAGCCACTGCCCTGCTCCGGCCCCAGGCCAGCTCTGCCTCTATCCCCAGCTCCTCCCTCATCCCCAGTTCTGCCCCCAGCTCTGCCTTCAGCCCAAGCTCCACTGCTGAGCCAACTGTGCAGTAATGGAGTGGGAGTGCGGACAGATTCCATTACTGGGAAGGGAGAGGGTGACAGAAAAAGTTTGGGTACTACTGTTATAGAGTATGGGGATGATGGTGGAGCCCATGCAGAGAGTGCAAGGAGTGGGGAAGGCTCCTTGCATAATCATCCTGTCCATCTTTGCAGCTGATCTGTACAGGTGCATGTCTGCTCTTTCGTGCAAAACATCTTCCTGGGTTCTTTTGTTCTCTCTTTGTACTTTGCATTAAGATTTTTACAGCAGTTGCGCTTAGATCCAGGCTGTGGCATGCAAGTTTATTTGATCATGTAACAAACAGTTTCAGTGTTCTTTAATTATAATAATACTATTAATAATTAGTGACCAGATGATGAGTAAAAGCAGATCTGTTTGTAAATCTCTGCTACATGCTGGCAGCAATTAAGCACAGAAGGAGTTTGGATGCTGGAATGCTAACTAAATTAATTAATTTGGGTACTGTTAATTTGTATTACATGATGATGCATGATTGTTGCTTGTTAAATATACAAATCCAGGCTGAACAAATTGGTAGTGCAGGTCATACTGATATTAAGCTGCAGAATTTTAGTAGGTGGCCTAAATGATTCCAGATTTATTGAGTTGGAAGTGGTAATATGGTACTGTAAATTACTTATTTTTCAGGGAAATCAATTTAAATATGTGATCTGTTATGGATTATAATAGGAGTGGACTGCCCAAAATAGCTTTTTGATAGCCCAATTTATGCTTTACAGTGACTTTGTACTCTCCTGTGCACAAACAGGCATGATTTTCTAAGAGCTGATTATAAAGTTGTTGTTTTTTAAAGATTATTATACTATTATACACATATTATATGTGTCGCTAATGAAGCCCATACTCTGATTTTTTTTTTTTTTTTTTGGTTTTGTTTTAAATTCCCATTGGTATCAATAGTAGTTTTGCTCCCAAAATGGATGGTGAATATGGCTGCCTGGGGCTTCACAGTTCTACTATATAAAATAATCCCAAAATAGTAGGTAAAGTCTTTATTGACTGTGGGCCAGATGCAGCCCCTGGGCAGTACATAGGCACGTGACCTTAAAGCCATGGCTGGGAGGGGAATTATGAGGTCCAGTTTTTGTACCCTAGACTCTGCAGAGCTCATAATCCCAGAGAAGTTCCAGAATGAGGGAGAGGGATTTGGCCCACATGGTTTAGTGTTTGCCTTCTTCCCTGTATACACCTTCTGTTGCTGGAATTAATCACACTCATGACAGCTGTACTGGGGTGATCGCCCACTCCTGAGCTGGCTGTTAACAGTGCAATTTTATTGTTCTCCTGTCTGTGTGAAAAGTATTCAAGGCTTGAATTTGGTACCTATTGTCTCTTCAAGAAAAGTGTTTTGTAGTAATTAGCCCTGCATCAAGATGAAGGTGAGCAATTACATACAAACCAGAACCACGTTCAACCTGCCGTATAACCAGATATCACAGTTTGGGCTATAGTTTAGAGCACATCTTGTTTTTCCTCTGTCTGTACTTACTGCCCTTTTCAGCCACAGAACCATTTAAAGCCTCAGATGTTTCCATGATGCAAAAATAATTTTGCTATGGAGATCACTACATTTCTGACTCTACTGATTTTGCTGCTCTTGGGTTTTCCTGGAAAATACAAACCTACAAACAAATGTAGCACTTTTTTCAGGGTTAAAGTAAATTTTAAATTAAATCTGCATAGGTGCTAGCAAATGTAAATGAGCAAAGACTACAGTGAGAGTTTGCTCTTATTAAATAGAGTGAATACTTTCAGACTTGGGGCACATTTTAGTATTAAACCAAAAAAAGAGAGAGCGAGTCACTGTGTTTAATGTGCAGTATTGTTTGCTGCAGTATTCTGGGTCAGCTGTCTGGGGGTTTGAGTTGTCTTTATAAGTAACATTGCACTTTATATTGCAGTGAAGCAATCTCCTGTCAGTCATAAATTAAATATTTTTTCCTGTTAGTGATACATTAAATGGCAGCACTTAGGGCTGAAATCCCTAAATATATCTGCAATTTTACTGGTGTATGTATATCCAGTATAAGTGATACCCTGTATTATCATGCCATCAGTAGTAGATTTTCATCGTGTTACGTTACTGAGCATTCGCTTTCCTTGTGCCAAAGAGGGGAATAGACTTCTGGAATTACCTTGCTCATGTAGTTTGTATGTACAACACTATTTAAAAAAAAAAAAAAAAAGGAGAATAAAGTGCCAGAAACCATCTCCTCCTCCCCTCCCCCCCCACCAAAAAAAAATCCCTTTGTTAATTTGCAGATTATGGTGACTGGTAAAATGTCATAAATGAAATGCAGAAACCCTTCAAAAAAAAACCCACTTAATATGTTAGAATAAAGCTCAGATTAAGAGAAACACTGGCAAAATCTGGGCCATTAATAGATAAAACCACATCCCTAATGAAAGTCTTTTGGGAGTTGGAAGAAAGTCCATTCTTTCGTTGGTATACAGCATTTTTAGTTAGCAAAATTTAAAATAAAATCTTTTTCTCAGTTTCTTTTTTCTAGTGTTGAAATATGACACATCATGACAACAAAGAAATGGTCTTGTGGTTAAGGCACAGTCTGGCTGGGGCTCGAGATCGGAGTTCAATTTTCTGCTCTTGCAGAGATTTCTGATGTAAATTGCTTAATTTCTCTATGCCTCAGTTCCCCATCTGTCAGTGGGGGGTAATAAAACTTTCTTTTTGTTTTGTGTATTTGCATTATAAGCTCTTTGGGGCAGGGTCTGTCTCTTACTGTATGAATATATAGTCCCTTGCACAGTGGGACCATGATCTCCTTTGCGGCCTCTAGGTCATGCTGTAGTAAAAAAAACAAACAGTAACAACATTGCTTCGGGCCAGATTCTCCCAGCCTTACTTATTATGAATAGAGTCAATGGGGCTATTTACTTGTGGAATAGAATTCCATACTATTCAACCTGAGTAAACTCTCTGACATTTGTTGAACAGATTTTTATGGGCATGTTGTTGGGCTATATTTTTTTGTTTTATCATTACTCATTGATTTCAAGTATCCAAACAACTTACTTACTCTGTTCTCACTTACTAAATTCTTCTAATGTGTATTTGTTTCTGTCTTCTAATTCAGTGGTTCTCAAAGCTGGTTCGCCCCTTGTTCAGAGAAAGCGTCTGGCGGGCCAGACTGATTTGTTTACCTGCCACACCCACCGGTTTGGCCGATCGCAGCTCCCACTGGCCGCAGTTAGCCATTCCAGGCCAATGGGGGCTGAGGGAAGCAGCACGGGCCAAGGGACATGCTGGCTGCCCTTCCCGCAGCCCCCATTGGCCTGGAGCAGTGAACCGTGGCCAGTGGGAGTCGCGATCGGCCGAACCTGTGGACGCGGCAGGTAAACAGACTGGTCCGGCCCACCAGGGGCTTTCCCTAAACAATTGGCGGACTGGCTTTGAGAACCACTGTTCTAATTATCTCCAATTCATTACTCTACATGTAATTCAATGGGTGATGAACTCTGGCTCATTGTGAGGCGGGAAGGAGCTGTGTTAGAGCAGAAATCATACATTCAGGGAAAAATAAAACTGGACTCCATGCATCCCCAGAGACTCTGGTCAGAGTCAGGAGCCAAAATTCTAGAGTCCTTGAATACTTAACTATGGAATGGAGAGTCAAGTTTAGCCATGAGGAGTGCAGACGTCACCTTTGCAGATTTGAATGTAGGTTAATAATTATTTTAGTTGGTTGCATGCCTGGAGTTGCATTACATTTGTTGTGTTGTTTTTAGCGAGTTTTGAAGCCACCGAGTAGTATGTAATCTGTTTTTTATATTGATATAACAGTGTCTAATAGAGTTTCATGTAATTGAATCTTAATTATTACAGACAGCTTTTTAGTATGAAACTATGGTAACATTTAATGTGACAAACTACTTCTCACAATGAAGTTAAACAGTTTATTCTTCCCATTTTAAGCAGAGCCAGGGGGATAAATAATTCATTCAGTGGTAGTGGCACTATGGTCTCTGACTCCATGCTGGTAAAAGTACATGCCACGTTGTAGTAGTGACACATGCTATGTGTTTGTCATTGCTTTTTTTAAAATATTGTTTATTTTAATTTTTATTTTACTTTCATCATGAAAAGTCCAGTCAGCCACATGTGACAGATGTTAGTCCTGTTTCTTAAAGCATTACCGGAAGATACTCAAATACTGTTTTGATGTATGTTATCAGAATCTGAACAGAATAGAATATATAGTAACTCCTTGCTTAAAGTCGCATTTTTCAGGAACATAACTACAACGTTAAGCGAAACGATGTTAAGTGAATCCAATTTCTCCTTAAGAATTAATGTAAATGGCGGGGGGAGGGGGGTTAGGTTCCAGGGAAAATTTTTTCACCAGAGAAAAAAGTGTGTGTGTGTGTGTACACACACACACTCTACATTTTAAACAAACAATTTAATACTGTACACAGTGATGATTGTGAAGCTTGGTTGAGGTGGTGAAGTAAGAGGGTGGGTGGGATATTTCCCAGGGAATGCCTTACTGCTAAATGCTGAACTAGATTTTGGCTGAGCCCTCAAGGGTTAACACGTTGTTAATGTAGCCTCGCAAGGCAGCACGAATGGAGGGAGGGGAGACAGCGTAGCAGACAGAGACACACACCCTGTTTGTGGGGGAGAGAGAGAGAGATGCACATTGCCCCTTTAAGTACGCTGACCCCACTCTTAAGTACATTGTCTTTTTAAGTCGATCAGGAAGTTGAGACAGCAGCTGCTGCCCCAAGCTCTCTGTGTTTCTCTCATCTGTGTCTCCACCCTGCTGTATATGGAGAAGGGGTAAGCGGGGTGCAGGAACGGGGGGCACGCTGACATTAACACCCCCTGCCCCTCCCCGCACAGCAAGCTGGAGGCTCCTGGGAGCAGCTCCGAGGCAGAGGGCAGGAGCAGCACATGACAGTGCGGGGAGGGACAGCTGAACTGCCAGCAATTGATAGCCTGCTGGGCAGCTGCTGCACAGGGAACTGTGGGGAGCTAATGTGGGGGCTGCCGGTTCACCCTGATTCTAGGCCCCCATCAGCTAGCTGCAACGGGCTGCTCTTCCTGCAAGCAGTGGACAAAGCAGGCAGCTGCCAAACGAAGACATTATAAGGGAGCATTGCACAGCTTTAAACGAGCATGTTCCCTAATTGATCAGCAAGGTAACAATGAAACGAAGACTTTAAAGTGAGGAGTTACTGTATACAGATGCGTGGTAGCAGTAGTAATTTTGTTTTCAAAGCATTAATTCCACTCAGCCCTCTGGGCCAAGGTACTTGGGGGGTGCTGTGTAACAAATTAAAATACAGTAATATTTTTAAACACTCTACTTACCAATTAACATAATACAACCATCCTCCTTTGACTACAACACAGAAAATTAGAGGGGATCTAAAACAAATGGTGAGGGAGCAATAAATGTGGGTCAAATGATTATTCTAAAAATTATCACCATATTCACCCTTTGCTGTCTGCTATTGTGTTTATACATGCTGATTCATAGATGAATGACTGTGCGTCTACTCTGCAGCTATTCTCACGCACACACACAAAGGAGAATGAGAGTGATTCCTTGACTTTTCCTTATCACCAGTTTTTGCCAGGGTTAAGACACTGAAAGCATACCTTGAGGGCTTGCAAATACACTTGCTCTTGGCAGAAATATAATTTTCCCATCAGTGTATTGATCAGCTTTTTCAGCTAGACTAAATCAAAGAGAATGGAGACATTTCAATGGAACACCACATAGCACTGTTTCTGAACTGGCAGCATTTCACAAAAAGGTTGGGACTTGTGCATTTGTTGAAGGCTTGCATGAAAAGTTTATTATTGCCTTGCTACTGTATCCTGTCCGGTCAACAGAGGAAGACAGCTGAAGGCACTCCAATGTCTGACCCACTCTCAGCATCAAGTTCATGTTATGTTATCCTAGAAACAGCAATGCCAGCACTAGAATGTTAATCTGTCTTAAAGTTTATACTCTAGAAGACATTTTCTTTTAGTTCCAGGGAGGGGGGTTTACTTGCCCCTTGTTGCTCACACAGCTCGTTTTAGTGTTAATGACACCAACCTCCATTTGGATAAAGAGGAGAGGAGAGTATAACACATTCAAATTTGCAAATCACGGTTGCATTTCTGTCAGCTTTGGCAGTTAGAGTTTCTGGTAACTCTCATGGAGACAATCGGGTTTTAATTAAAAACCCTCCCTGAAGAAAGGAAAAGCTGGCAGCTGAGAGATTTGGCAGAGTATCTTTATGTGAAGCTTCTGTCTTTCCTTATTTTCTATGATTTGTGTTAGCAGGAGGAAAAATGATTCTTTAAAAAAAACCCCCCTAAATTGGCCAAGTACGCAGGGCCATATTTCTGCAATTACCACCTGTACCAGTTCTGCAGTAAATCAGGATTTCTCATTTGATGAGCAGTTCTACTTAAGCAAATAAAGAGTGCTTACCTTGTGCTTAACACAGTCTCTCTGCTGCTTTTCATCTGAGATAAGCAGAGGACACAGGGTCATGCTCTAATAAGTTTATTTATTCATCAAGGCAAGGTGCCCGGGGAAGTCTGAGGTGGGGTCTTCAGCCTGCCTGCAACACTGGGGGCAGAGCTGGGCCTGTCAGTCACTGACCGAAGCCTGTGTTTCTCCACCTGGAGAGCCTGTCTCATTCTCTCTGCCTGCACAGCAGTAGTAAGGTGGGAAACAGGCTTCACACTGTAGAGCTTAGGGTTCCCTTTTGTCTTGCTTGTTGTTCAACTTGACCTGCCTAAAATGAATATATTGAGCTCTTCATTGGCTCTTCAGGGCTGGTAGCCCTGCAATTTCGCAAAGTATTCTTCCCTTGGATTGGAACAAAACTTTCTCCTAAAGTAACTCAGCAGTTAGTCTCCTCTCACAATCTTAGGGCTTGTCTTCATTGTAGTAGTTAGCTTGAGTTAGTACCCTTGACTTAGCTTTGCTTATGTGATAGCAGCCACACTATGAAACACACTCAAGCTTCATAGAGGGATTGAATCAGCAGAGTGATTGGATTAGCTGCTCATGAGTTGTGCTAACTGGAGTTGTAGCTGCATTTACACTGCATCACTAGTTTGAGTATCAGCAGCAAGTAAGCTTCAACCCATACCTCTTGACAGGCCAGCTAGCTCGAGTTTAAAGCACAATTTAACATGAGCTAGAGATTGCTCTGTGTGGATGGGATTTGGGTTGGGGCAACACTCGTGTTACATGCTGCAGTGAAGTCAAACCCTCACAAGCAAGGGGCTATGGTGAAAAATTTCACTCCTTTTTGATGGAGACCTCTGCTTTTTCTGCAGCCAAAACCAGGAGTCGGAGACTGCAGCCTCTCCCAGGAAGGATTGTGTGCTAGGCCTCTGTCTCCCAGAGCGAGGCAAACAGATGGAGGAATGGGGGAAGGCAGTGTCACATAATCTTCCAGTTCGAAGTTGCATGCTTTAGTTCCTAAATTCATCCCAGAATCTTTTGCATTAGCTGTAAAGGAAGTGTGGTTGTAGCTGATGCACAGCTTTCTGGAAAACCTCTAAGATCCAGAGACATCTGATGTGTATACAGATGACCAGAAACCAGGATACCGTTTTGGATGTAGAAACCAGAAAGGCTGAGGAATTCAACAACCAAAGTAGAGTAGTCATAGTTTAGCTTGGTGGTGAGTGCCTGCTGTGATGCAAGTGCTATATCCCAGCAATACCCTATTAAATCAGACATCCTAGACAGCAGCCTACTAACTATGCCTAAGGTTGTACCAGCACTACCTCATTTAATAAAAAAAGAGAGGGCATATCTCCTTCATCGTGGCTTGGAGAAGTGACATAAGATCTTTAGAGTTATGAGCTAATGAGTAATATGTTCACTTTGAAAGATTTCAGATTCCACACTACAAAGAGATGATAAAAGTATATTTTACCTTATTAGATTGTAGTGGTTTCTTCTGAGTGTTTTTGAATGTGGGGGAGCAGAGGGGTGGGGAGTGAGTTTGTTTGCTTTTTAAAAGGTTTTGTAATATTAAGAGTGTTTATCTGTTTTTGTAGCAAAGTAAAACATCCTTATAGAAATTATTACTGTACTCTTGTATTATAGGTTCATTTTTATCCCTTTACAATTTTTAATCCACTCCCAGGTGGAGATTTTCTGTGCCTGGAGCAAGTTTTGAAGGCTGAGCTCTAAACTCTGTTTTACAGGGGATGGGGATCAAATGAAAATGCTGACTGACCTGAACTACAACAGTGTTGCCCAGGCTTGGCTACAATATATGTGGCTTGTAGGAATAATTTTGGGCCAACTTTTGATCAGTCTTCTACAGACTTAAAGGGACTCTGGAGGGAGTCCTGTCCAGTCCTCCTCAACCAATGTAATAGCAGCCATGATGTGAGGTCCTGAGGATGGCAATTGTAAAATAGCTGAAAAAAAAAGGGGCAGCTCCAGTGTTCCAAGAGCAGCACAGAGGGATACTTCCCCCTCACCATACACCAGTTTGTGATGGGAGTGTACTGGGGGAAGGAGATTCTGGTCTCATTGCTTCCTGTCCCTATTAGACTTTGTCTTGGAATTTTGAAGCCTAACCTGCTAGGTCATTCCTATTTTTAAATTCAGTCACTGACTAAATAATGTCTATTGAGATGTGGCGGTAGCTCTCTTAGTGTATTTATAATCTGCCGTCGCATATAAAGTTACACAATAACTAGGGGCATTTAGCATTATGTATTTGATATGCTGCATATCCCTATTACCTGTATATTTTCCTAACATGGGATTTATTAGCATCGTTTGTGTTTGAGAAGTTAAGGCACTAGTTAAAGTGGAAAGGGAAGTTGGTTTTTAATCCACAGGATAATCTAACATCTTGTGAAAGCATCATACTATGGAATAGCTCACAACACTATAGTAACAGTCTTTGTAAACAATTGAGTTTTGAGCCATTGCTGAAGTATATTGTTGACTATCTTTAAATACAGCAGAGCAGTGGCAGCGCAAACTTTCCCATCCTGAATTGCCACTTGCATCTACCATGGCAACCTTTAGGAGATACTGCTTAATAATACTCTAAAATTTGTTCTTCTAGCTAGTCCATTCTGGGATTCTCCTAAATAGAAAAGGCCTGATTTTTATTTTTTTTTAAATTAGTTAGGCACATAAAATGCTCATATTTGCATGCCTGCATAGAATGTGCAGTTACCACAAATGCATGTGCAAACGGGTAATAATGCATGCAAATGGCCATAATTATCCACACTGATTTTTGCAGTAATTGCACACACAAGTTAGGTATGCAGATGTGGCCTCACTAGTGAGTTTTTTTGTTTTTTTTTAAGTCATTTGTGCTAAATTATGTATGATATATATTTCACTCTTTTTCCCAGCCACTATTTTCAGACCACCAACTTCTTTAAACTCAGGTTTCCTAGAATTGTAAGGAGCATGCTTTACCCAGTCTGACAGTACTTTATATTTTTAAAGTGTGTACAAAGAATTCAAGCAAGGTGAAACAAGATTGGAATTCTCTTTGCTATATTCTGTGCCAGTCAGATTGTGTTACTGTTCCTCCCAACCAACAGGTGGAAACAGACCACTAGCACTTCCGATTTCATATATCCGTTATATGAGTCTAGCCAACTCAGATAAGGTCAGTTATTTCTCTCTCCAGCAAGTGGATGACCTGTATCCCGCAGCCCATCCAGAGAGTGAAGTAGGCCACAGAGGCCTAGGAACCCAGTAGTTGTGGCTACTGTTGCATCCTCCATAAGGTGCTGATGCTCTGAGCCATCATACCTACATACCCCAGCTGTCTGTCTCCCCATTCTACCGCCCGCACGTGGCTGGAATCCAGACCCTGCACTACTTTAGGGAGGGGCTTTTACTACTAGACCCAAGCTTTGTGAATGCTTCAGACTTCAAAGAAGAGGCATAGGGGGATAAAAATACATAATTAAAACAACATTGGATTTTTTTATTTAAATAAGGTTTTATTTAACATTGACAATTTACTTTAAGGCCTAAATTTTATTTTAATCTATTAAAATTAGTTAAATTAAATAAAACACTGTTAAACGGAATAAGCTTGCTGAAACTTTAAAGAAATATAAACCACTGAACTTGTGGAAGTCTCTGGCTAAGTACCAGTACTCAGAGTTTGCTGTTGTGCTAAACCAGCTGTTGACAGCAGTCACCTCTTCTGCATGTGCAAAGAGAGTATTTTCTTCATTTCAATGTATTCAGTTCAAGGACTTTTAAATTTTAAGTTCTGAAACCAATTGTGAGTTGAAAAAGCAGGAAACCTTGTTTTCCTCTTCCTGTATGTGAATGAAATCCAAGTATGCAAGGATGAGATCTACTGGTTCTAAATCTTGAAGGACACAGTGACCAGAAAAAATCAGTTCAGTTCACTAACCTCAGATAAATAGTTTAGATATTGTGACAAAGCTCTGTCCTTGCCTCCATGGGTCCCGTGTTTCCTGGCGGATTTCACTAGCCTCAGAGGCTCACTGTGACCCTCCACGTAACCCTTCTCTTTCTAGAGACAAGGGTCACAATCTACTGAGCCATTTTCATCATAAGCCAGCGAGGGAGGTGAGAAGTCATCCTTCCTTGCACAGTCTCTGTTGTCTCCCAGTCTCAGTGATTAATCAGGGGGCAAAGGTGGTGGTGGGGAGCCCGGGCTCACCCTCTACTCCGGGCTCCAGCCCAGGGACCCTATTAGTATCAGCTATGGTAGCTGACCTTTTAGAAATATGACATATACAATTCCCTGGGCTGCTTCCCCCACACAGCAGCCCTCACTTCCTCAAGCTCCACTTCACCCTTACCTCAGGGCCTCCTTCCTTGTACCTGATATAGTGTGTACTGCTCAGTCTCTCCAACAGCACAACTTCCTCCCACAGCTCCTGACATACACACCCACCTGACTAACTGGGAAGCTTTTAACTAGTTTCAGCTAGCCCCTGTTTGGCTTCAGGTGTCCCAATCAACCTAGCATTCTCCCTGCCTTCTGGAAAGTTCTTAATTGGCCCCAGGTGTCTTAATTGACCTGGAGCAGCTGCCATTTCACTTATCCTGGTACCAGGGATTTGTTTAGCCTGGAGCTAATATATCTATCTCCCACTACTTTTCCATAGCCATCTGGCTTTGCCCCGTCACAATATATAAATTGTTTAATGAATCAGTTTTGATAAACTTTTTTCTTGTGTATCTAGCACATTTAAGAGAGCTTTATTTAATACAAATATTAAAATGCTGGTTTTGTTTTTTGATTTAATTTGAATTTCCATCTGAATAGAGCTTCACACAACTCACAAGTTAATCATCTAGTAAATAAAAAATGCATCATTCACCATTTTCTAACATAAAAAACTGTAAAAATAAAGATTGAATAAATGTAAGCTAAACTATATAATTGCTGAAGTAAATGTGTATAGATTTAGTGTTGTTTTCCTTGTTAACAAAAAGAAGCACTAAATTTAGTATAAAGAAAACATTTAGTTGCAAATCAACATGTTTTAAAGGTTGATTCTCATTGGTTGGCAACCATTCTTCAAGAATATAACTGAAGTAGAAATTATTTAAATCAAGGCTTCCTGCTTGGTGATTTAAATCACTTTGGTTTAAATGAATCCCCCTGGAAGAAGCTAGTAAAGAATGACTGTAGATGTGGGGGAATTTCCAGGTGATGTGAAGCCAGTGTAAAACTGGCTCTTTGCTACATCACCACCCCACCCCACCCCCACTTCCCAGGATGCAGGGTAAGGGGGCATTCCCAAGGGGAAAAAGGCAGTCTCAGGCTGCCAGCATGGCTCTCTTGGGGCTGCTGACAGCCTGATGCAACTCTAGAGCAGCTTCACAACAATTGCTTCAAGTTACATGGGGGATTGGGGTGGCCCCTGGGTAGCCTCAGGGTTGTACAGCCACCCAGGTGTTTCCTGGCCACCTCTGTCTGCTCCTGCACTGAGAACAGCTTGGCTGAACTGAATGACCTGCCTCTTAGTGTTCTGTCTCCACGTGGAAGGTTGGGGAAAACTATAGTGCAAGTATCTGCGTTGGTCTAGAAAACTGCAAAGAAAGAAAATGATCAGTTAGGAATCTCTCCCCCCCCCCCCCCCCCCCCCCAGTGCTGTGTGTGTTTTGTTAGGTTGTAAAGCCTGGGTTCAGTAGTGTGAGGTGCTAGGCACTGAACGCCATCAGTTCCTGAGGTCCTTGGCACTTCACAGGATAAGACCTAGAAATGCCTAGTGGTCTGAGTATCTCAGTTCCAAAGAGGAGCAAACTGGGTACTTTGTGGAACAGAAGATTGTCCCTAGTACCTGGACTATTCATGCCTCTGCACTTCTCACTGCTTCCTCTATGGCAGTAGTTTTCAAACTTTTTAGGCTGCGTACCGCCATCTGAGATCGGGTCATCATATACCTAGGACTAGATTGCCAAATCTCACTAAATAAAGTGCGTTGTCTGCCATTACAGGATTTTTCTTGCATACTCCCCAATGAGAGCTCGCATGCCCCAGTCTGAAAACCACTGCTCTTTGGAGATGCATTAATCTTGGCATTAGTGAATGTTTTATCTGTCTCTTAGGGTCAAAACTTGGATTGCGTGATGGCAGTTGGAGAGGTGGGGGTAAGGAGGTACATTTAAAATAGGAGGTGCATGAAAGAAATCCACTTCAGCTCAGAATATGAATAGACTATGAAGATTCAATGCAATTGTATTGGTGAGCCAACCAGAGGTTGATGACTTGAGTATACACAGTTGTGCAGAAAGTAAGCAATAAGTACTAACAAACCCTATAATTGTCCTTTCTTGCTAAAGAAAAGAAGTCTCTTTGGTGATCATTGTGTTTTGTCTACCTCTTAACAGATGTTGGCTCTGTTTAAATATTTGCTCTTCAACTAACATTCTTCCTGACTAGCTAATTTGCTTTCAGACATTGTTTATTTTTTGTTTGTTTGAAAACAATTTGCTGCTGCAAAAAGCCCTACTCTTTTGACAGTCTTTTTCATTGATTCTTAAAGGCTTTGTTCTGAAGTTTGCTCAAAAATGTTGGTCTAATTTTTATGGTTTATCCCCTTCTGTTTAAAATCAGTTAACAATAGCACGAACCGTTAAATACCCCTGCAGGCTAACCGTCGGTTTGACAGATCTCGTCCTTACATATATGAATGACAGGGTTTTAAATTTAAAAAGGAAGCTAATTGAGAAGGAACTATGATTAGAACTGGTCAGAAAGTTAGCTCATAAAAATCCTTGGGGGAAAATTGGCAAAATAGTGAGAGGCGCTGGAGAGCTTAATATAGGTAGAAACTATCATGAGGTCCCCCGCTCCTTCCCAGATTCCTACTCTCTCTCTTTTACAATAGTGTGAACATGTGATAATGAAGTAATTCGCTTACTAGTAGTAAATTAATGTGCTAGTTGAATTCTTTTCTTCATTCAGGGTGGGAAGGATGGTCTAGTGCAGCAGTTCTCAGACTATGGGGCAGGCCTTTCAAGGGAGGCATGGGAATGTGTCAAGGGAGGCACAAGCTGTGTGCTGCTTTTTTTTTTTTTTTTTTTTTTTTTAGTAAAAGAGCTCTGGTTGTCAGCCCGAGGTGGCTGGGGCTCATGCAGAAGGGCTGTGCACATCCGGGGCGGGGATAAAGGGAACAGCTGGAGCCCTGCCATCTGAGCTCAGGCCCTCAAGTGATACTTGTTGCTCTGCTTTCAGAGTTGGGTGGTGGTATATGTTCTTCGGGCTGGCGGGGGGAGGGGTGTGCATAAACAACTACAGACACAAAGAAAGGGTGCCTGATTGAATAAGTTTGGTCTAGTGGGTCGGGGCATTGAACTGGGACTTAAAAGACCGGTGTTCAGTTTCTGGCTCAGGCTTAGACTCCTAGTGTGACCTGAAGCAAGTAGCTTAATCTGCCTTGTGCCTCAATGCCCCACCTGTTGGTTTAAAAAAAAAAAATCTGTGAGGATAGTACTTCCCTACCTCACAGAGGTGTGAGGATAAAATCCACTCATAACAGTGGGAAGCTCACATGGTACAGTGATGAGGGCTATAGAAGTACCATCGAAAGACACATTCCTTAAGAAAGATGAATCCTGTATTGTAAGGATAAAAATTATCTCGGGAAACTCACAAGGACAAATTCTATTCAGTTGTCTATTCTGTGTTTTAACCCAAGCAAGGACTTGAGGGGACCCTGTGTGGAGGCAATAGGCAGCCTTGGCTATGGTAGTCAAACTGGAAGTTAAGGAGAACTTCGGGTCTCTTTGAGTCCCCAAGCCTCAGTGAAGAATCAGTTACCTAGGTGCTACCGCTAATAACCAGGCTCTTTGGTACTGTGAGAGTAGTAACCATATCTTTTAATTCTTGTAGAAAAACCTCTTAGTTCAGCACTGGAGTGACAACAAGTACAACTAGTGCCAATGAAAGGAATTCAGCTATAAAAAAAAATTGCTAATCGATTGTGTGTGTCTGTCTGTAGGGGATGGGGTGGGAGGGTTAATAAATGCCTTCCTTGTCTTGTCTCTGGTCAGCTGTGACACAGCAGTGCAAGTGACTGGCAAGAAACAAAAAGGAAGCCATTTTGTAACTAGGAAAAATAATAAAATGTCTTTTAAGCGATTACAGGGTTGTAACAGTTGCAACTGACCTAGAACCGGAAATATTTTTTAAAAAATTGATCATACAGAATATAGTGACAGGTTTCAGCATGGTAGCCATGTTAGTCTGTATCAGCAAAAACAACAAGGAGTACTTGTGGCACCTTAGAGACTAATATTTATTTGGGCATAAGCTTTCGTGGGCTAAAACCCACTTCATCAGCTGCATGGAGTGGGGAAAAACAGTAGGCAGGGGTGTGTACACACACATACACACCCCATACAAAGAGGAGAGTTGCCTTACCAAGTGTGGGGGTCAGTGCTAACGAGACAATTCAATTAAAGTGGAAGTGGGCTATTCTCAACAGTAGAATACCAAAGGAGGACAAATCACTTTTGTAGTGGTAATGAGGCCAATGTAAACAAGGTGGCCCATTTCAAACAATTGACAAGAAGGTCTGAGTAACAGTAGGGAGAAATTAGTATGGGGAAATTTTGTAGTGACCCATCCACTCCCAGTCTTTATTCAGGCCTAATTTGATGGTGTCCCATTTGCAAATTAATTCCAGTTCTGCAGTTTCTTGTTGGAGTCTGTTTTTGAAGTTTTTTTGTTGAAGGTTTGCCACTTTTAAGTCTGTAATTGAGTGACCAGAGAGATTGAAGTGTTCTCCGACTGGTTTTTGAATGTTATAATTCTTGACGTCTGATTTGTGTCCATTTATTCTTTTGTGTAGAGACTGTTTGGTTTGGCCAATGTACATGGCAGAGAAGCATTGCTGGCACATGATGGCATATATCACATTGGTAGTGAATATAGTGTAATTTTTGAACCTGTGTTGTGCGGATAACAGATAAGTTACCCTTTATTCATCAGATGTAGTTGATGTGCTGTTAAAGCTTAGTTTCTCCAGGAACTTTTCATTATTGGAGACACAAATAGCAGCAGCTGGGCCCAGCATGGCAAGTCTGCAGATTTGACAGGATAGTTGAGCATCTTTTAAATGTCAGTGTTCAAGCCTCCAGACCTTCAATAAATGGGGTTTGTAGCTTTATCCTCAGAAGATCTGCCAAGCTGTTTCACTCCTGCTTCTCTGGTCTCATTTAACCACTTTCTTATGGGAGATTTCCTATTCACTCTCCACAGCAGTCTGACAGGCTGGCATGGACATCTAAAACCAGTGTGTTTGTATGCTGTGAGCCCTCTGTGGAGAAAGAAGTGGTTCGGAACTATTTAGAAAAGCTGGACGTGCACAAGTCCATGGGGCCGGATGCGTTGCATCCGAGAGTGCTAAAGGAGTTGGCGGCTGTGATTGCAGAGCCATTGGCCATTATCTTTGAAAACTCGTGGTGATCGGGGGAAGTCCCGGACGACTGGAAAAAGGCTAATGTAGTGCCCATCTTTAAAAAAGGGAAGAAGGAGGATCCTGGGAACTACAGGCCAGTCAGCCTCACCGCAGTCCCCGGAAAAATCAAGGAGCAGGTCCTCAAGGAATCAATCCTGAAGCACTTACACGAGAGGAAAGTGATCAGGAACAGTCGGCATGGATTCACCAAGGGAAGGTCATGCCTGACTAATCTAATTGCCTTCTGTGATGAGATTACTGGTTCTGTGGATGAAGGGAAAGCAGTGGATGTATTGTTTCTTGACTTTAGCAAAGCTTTTGACACGGTCTCCCACAGTATTCTTGTCAGCAAGTTAAAGAAGTATGGGCTGGATGAATGCACTATAAGGTGGGTAGAAAGTTGGCTAGATTGTCGGGCTCAACGGGTAGTGATCAATGGCTCCATGTCTAGATGGCAGCCGGTATCAAGTGGAGTGCCCCAAGGGTCGGTCCTGGGGCCGGTTTTGTTCAATATCTTCATAAATGATCTGGAGGATGGTGTGGATTGCACTCTCAGCAAATTTGTGGATGATACTAAACTAGGAGGAGTGGTAGATATGGTGGCAGGTAGGGATAGGATACAGAGGGACCTAGACAAATTGGAGGATTGGGCCAAAATAAATCTAATGAGGTTCAACAAGGATAAGTCCAGGGTCCTGCACTTAGGACGGAAGAATCCAATGCACCGCTACAGACTAGGGACCGAATGGCTAGGCAGCAGTTCTGCGGAAAAGGACCTAGGGGTGACAGTGGACGAGAAGGTGGATATGAATCAACAGTGTGCCCTTGTTGCCAAGAAGGCCAATGGCATTTTGGGATTATAAGTAGGGGCATAGCCAGCAGATCGAGGGACGTGATCGTTCCCCTCTATTTGACATTGGTGAGGCCTCATCTGGAGTACTGTGTCCAGTTTTGGGCTCTGCACTACAAGAAGGATGTGGAGAAATTGGAGAGAGTCCAGCGAAGGGCAACCGAAATGATTAGGGGTCTGGAACACATGACTTATGAGGAGAGGCTGAGGGAACTGGGATTGTTTAGTCTGCAGAAGAGAAGAATGAGGGGGGATTTGATAGCTGCTTTCAACTACCTGAGAGGTGGTTCCAAAGAGCATGGTTCTAGACTATTCTCAGTGGTTGAAGATGACAGGACAAGGAGTAATGGTCTCAAATTGCAGTGGGGGAGGTTTAGGTTGGATATTAGGAAAAACTTTTTCACTAGGAGGGTGGTGAAACACTGGAATGCGTTACCTAGGGAGGTGGTAGAATCTCCTTCCTTAGAAGTTTTTAAGGTCAGGCTTGACAAAGCCCTGGCTGGGATGATTTAATTGGGGATTGGTCCTGCTTTGAGCAGGGGGTTGGACTAGATGACCTCCTGAGGTCCCTTCCAACCCTGATATTCTATGATTCTGTGATTCTATGAGTGTTTCAGTGATGTGTACACGTGTATCATAGCAAATGGGCTGAAGCAATCAACTCTTTTCAGATTGGCCAGCCTAGCAGTTTTCCGAAGGTAAAAGCCTTCATGTGGAGATTCTCGAAAGCGCAGTTGTGACCTAACTCTGCTTCCATTGACATTAATAGTAAAACTCTCATTGACCTCAGTGGGAACAGTTAGGCCAATGCTGAGTGCTTTTGAAAATTCCAGTCCAATAGGTGACCTAGAGGCAAAAGCCTCCTGTCTGGTTCCAATTACTTGAGTCATCCGGTCTCCAAATGCTTGTCTCATTTCCACCTTCCTTTTGTTGCTCGAAAAACTGTCTGTCCCTGAAAATAAACTCCGTGACATACAGCCGGTAAAATGGAAATCAGTCTGTTGTGCAACCTATATATAGTGAATCCAGAGTCCCAAGTGTGTGTGGGCTGTCAGTATGGGGGGACAGCGCTGCACGTGTGCCTGTAAACTAAAGCAAATCTTGTATATCTGAGGCTAATGAGGAGTCTCACCGGGAGTCATCAGGATTCTTCAGCAGGAGCAAATTGTTAGTCTGTAAGAGCAAAAGAATCCTAACAAAATGGTACTCTCACCGAGAGACCACACAGCCCCTGCCTACAGAACCCTGATGTCCTGTAGGAACTCTCCCTTTCTGTCTCTCCACAGCCCTGCTGATAACCCTTCCCCTAGGGACGTGGGGAAAGTGGAGATGGAATTAGCCGTGTGGATACTGGGGCCCAGGTAGTAGCTGTCAGTCTAATTTGAAGCCCAAGTTTACCAGTTTGGACAGCGTTGTATTAAATGTGGATCCATGTAGTATTCACCAATAAGAACTGAAACCAAAGAGCTTACTGTTTGACTGGGATGTCACCATTCAGCATCATTCACACCACTGTTGCAACAGAATAAACCGAACCATGGCAGCTTACCTTGAATTTTACAACAGGTGAAGATTGGCTTTTATACTTTGTAGGATTGAGGTATAATGCACTGGAATGAAGCATGGCTGTTTTTCAAACAATGCTGATTGCATGAGCCTCAGTTCTGGTTCTCTGTGTCAAGACGCCATCAGCAAGGAAAGCCAATCAGTTGTTTGTGTTCTGTTTGCAATTACCTGCTTACAAGCCAGCCCTGGGACAAATGCACGTTGAGTCAATAGAAAGATGCTGTAAGCATGGGGGCGGGGCGGGGGTATGTTAAAGAAACAGGGTTGAGAAAAGTCCTCTGGATGCTTCCAGGAATGGAATGGCTGGCTGTTGTTAGGAATGAACTGTTCCACAAATGAACTCTCTGTGGTTTGTGTACATCTGTGCATCCTGAACACATTTCCTCCATCTCGTTAATCAGTGACAGAACAAAAAGTACACATCTCCACCGTTAAGGCCCTTTATTTGACAAGGCTTATGTGGTCTGCAGCTCTTGGCAGTGGCATGGCTGTTTCTCTAATAGAAATTAGTCAGGCAGTTTCCTTGAGTTATTCATGCTCTGGAGAATTTAGCCAGCACTGCTGGATTCAGCACCAGTTATTTCCTTGCCGTGCTGAGCTGCGCAGTTCAGTTCAGCTCTGTAAGCACTAGCTGTAACTAGGAAAGTGTCATGGAAACTGTGGGATGCTGTACAATCTGTGAAATATTCATACATGGCAAAGGATGGACATTGTTACTGGAAAAGGAGGCTAGGATGGAATGTGAGAAATTTCCCTAATCAAGTCGGAGTTTGCAATGTCATTGGTTCAGTACTTTTTTGCTGTGTATATATCTTTCCATCTCCTACAGCGCGTTTCTTTTCCCCACAAAATGATAACCAATAATTCTAAAATATCCAATTCCACTATGTGGAATTATGGCCAGCAAGTAGCAATGTTTTCACATTTCACTTCAATTTACAGTGTCCTTGAATTTCCTCCTTCCTAGAAGATTCATCGGTCACTGAAAAGCACAATGTAACTTTCTGAGCAGCAGATCCTGGGAAGTGGGTCTCTGTCTCCTTCTTAATTGTGCAAAAGCAATATAGTTAAACAACACAAAAACCTTATTCTGGGCTGTAGGGAATCAGTGATTATGGATTTCAGGGGACCAGATCATGTTTGTTTGAGTTTAAATGGAAAGCTTGAAGTCATTTGTAGCCTACAGGGGGAATAATAGTCTTTTTCAGGGCAACTTTACTGCATGCTGACTACTTGACTTCTTCACAATTCGTGTTTCCTTTATTGAGAAAATGGACTGTCTGATACACTATCTTCTTGCCCTGCTGCCTGAGATTGATTGCTTTATTCATTTTTTTTGTGATTGAGACTCCAGTTTGTTGGAATTATTACCCTTGTAATGACTTTCTTTGTTAATTTATTTTTAATTGTTCCCTGGACAGTCAGCACTACAAACACTTGTAGGTGGCTTGGCAGTTTGTCAGGGGTGTCCCAGTAGGAGGTGCTTAGTAAATGTGTTGGTTTCATTCCTTTTAAAACTACCCTGTGTTTTATGCCAACATTATAAATTAATGTTTCAGAATTACTTTTTTTTTTTTTACTTGTTAATTTCTGTTTGTAGTTCTGATCTGGTGCTTAAAATTAATATGCCAGTGATCTCTAGTGGTGGTGTTTTCAAAAGTACTTCAGTGACATAGGAGCACAAGTTCCACTGAAAGTCAAAAGGATTTGTGCTCCTAAGTCCTGCAGGATGGGACTTTCAAAAGCACCTAAAGCAAATGTGTTGTCAGTTATCTACTCTCTTCTAGTGTGTGTGCGCGACCAATGAGTGTTTTGAATGAAAAGCACTTCTGCACGCTCACTCTTCTGAATGTCGAAGATGCATTGGAAGACTTTTGATTTGTGCTTTCCAAAAACACTTTTAGATTCTGGTTCTTACGTTTTCTCTGTTGATAGTGTTTCCACCACCTGCCCCTCCCCATCTCCCAAAGCCTTCCCTTGTCTTTGAGCTTCCTACACAAGTCCTGGCCTCCTGTCTCCCAGGAGTAATGAAAAGTGGGAAAATTTCTTCTAGAAAACAAATCCAGAATCAACATTTAAGAAATGTGGGTGGTCCAGAGCAAGCACTTTTATCTGTGGAAATTTATTCTATTGTTGGCAGACTTACTAGGCCCTGCATTGTTTTTCGGTATAATAGCCAGAAGACTGCTTGTTAGAAAATGTGTTCGAAGGGAGAGAGTAGCAAAACATCTTAGCAAAGCTGAGATGGCACTTGCTGGTATTAGGAACAATGCTGAAGATGAATTAAGCGCATCAGATGAAATAGGATCCTATCTGCCCTTAAATTTAGAACTGAATTAGAAATGAAACTTTTTTTTTGAGATTCTATATTATTTGTTTAGTTTTTTCTTTACTTTTGGTTTCCATGACTGGAATGGGCCAAAATACAGTGGGAAATGTTCCTCTTGCAAAAGTATTGGATGCCTCTTGACAGAACTTGTCCTTTGTGAGATTTCCATCCCAATTTTGTACTCTCATGAAGTAAGGCACATTTGAATAAACATTCTAGCTTTTGGATGCTCCTCCAAAAGGAACCTGAACTTCAAACGGTTGTGAAGTTTGCCTATCTGGATCATAGTCCAGGGCTTTGGAATGGAGGATGCAGTTTTGTTCCATTTAACCAATGATTGAGACATTTGGATTTCAAACCTGATCTCGTGTACCCAC
The DNA here is from genome assembly GCF_015237465.2 of Chelonia mydas. Taxonomy (NCBI): domain Eukaryota; kingdom Metazoa; phylum Chordata; order Testudines; family Cheloniidae; genus Chelonia; species Chelonia mydas. The sequence goes on from NC_057855.1 coordinate 43,620,720, forward strand.
CCAGCCAAACTCTTTCTGGAGTCATATTACAGATTTCTGAAGAGACTGGCACGTTTGGTAGATATTAGAGAAGCAGAGTTGGACAGTGTTCTGATTAAACACATGACTGAAGGCAAAGATTGTGTCTGTTTTCATCTGTGTTCTGTACAGAGTAATTTGTAATAATAGTTTGAGAGCCACTGTAATGGCAGCTGCTCATAGTACATTGCCATCTTGTTTTCAAGGAGAAGTTGTGTTATCTTGTGTCCATAACTTAAATGTGTTGAGAAGCATGGCTGATTACTGGTTTGTTTTCTTTCAGTTTGAAATGTTGAAAAGGGCCAATACGCCTGACAAGAGCCACCTGACAGTTGTTTAAAATTACAAAATTAAGTGCAGATTTCAGTCAGCTTCTTGCTCCTTCTACCAGGCAGCAGCTCTAAATACATATACTCTCACCACAGTTCTTTGTTCTCTCTTAAATCTCCTCAGCTGCCGGGGAAACAAATAGATCCTGCAGTGTGCCCTGAAAATCTAATTCACTAGGAATTCTTTTGAGGAAATCTTTAACTGATGGCGAAAAAGCATGTTACGGCTTTGTTCCTGCTTCACTGAAATCCGTGGGAGATTTTCCATTGACATCAATGGAAATAGGGGAAGGGTCTGTGGGGTAGATTGACAGGTCCCTTTGGGGATGATATTGTTGGTGATTCTACATCCCAGAGGGGACATAGACTCAACCTGCTGCTTCATGACAGATGCTGTCTATCATGACCTGCCACTATAATTGTGCATGTTCTAAGAGATGAAATGGTGTTCGTGGCCAATCCCTAAGACTGCTGTAAGGAGAAGGGCCTCACATTATTATACAGGTAGAGCAACTGCACTGGCCTTAATGTAAGTCTTGAGTTAATTATTGCAGTTGTTCTGCTGTCATGTTAGATACTGAGCAGATTGAGGGATAGGAGTAACTGATAGATACACTAATACGTATCATCCTGAATTTTGCAGTGTCTATCACCGAAGTTCTCAAAGCTCTTTATATAATGTACTGGCTAAGCCTTATGATCCCCATTGTACAGATGGGGCAACTGAGGCACAGACAAGTTAAGTGATTTGGCCAAGGTCACACAATGAGCACAGTGTTTAGAATTACATTTCTTGAGTTCCTTTGCGTGGCGTCATTCTTTGTGGTCTCCTTTAACTATGCATATGTTGCTTCACAATGGTAATTACCATGAAACTGCAGTGACAATAAATGGGAAGAGACAAGTAATTGGGTCAACTTGAATAAGTTATAAAATTAGGATGTTTCTGCTAAAAGAACAGTGGGAAATCTTATTTTCCTTTCCTTTACCCTCTATCTCCTGCACTAGCACCAGATTTAATTTTGCTTTTAATCTTGTCTTGTGTTAGGGAGGAAACATAATTTAAATCTGGATGTGTCACTTTACATCAGGAGGTGAAGGCTGCTTACTTGGGTATGTCTGCACTGCAATCAGAGGTGTGATTGCAGCACACGTAGATGTACCTGAACTAATTCTGATCTAGCTAGTTTGAATAACAATAGCAGTGAAGCTGCAGCAGCATAGGTTGTACAAGCCCATCCAGGACCCTGGATACGTAACTTGAGCAGGTAGCCCAGGCTGCTATGGTTTCACTGTTGTCCCTTGAGCTAGCTGCATCAAAGCTAGCTTGGGTATGTCTATACTTGCTGCAATCATATGTCTGATTGCAGTGAAGACATACCCTTAGTCTAGCTATACTAGCGTTTGATCTTGTGATTCCAAATGTGCTGACTAGACCAGCTAAGCCAAAATTTCCACTGATGCTTCTTGAAGAAAAAGGGCCCCAGCAAGACAGAAGCTGAGCTGTAAATGAACATAACATGACTGCTGAATAATTGGCATGATACCACTAATTAATGTTAAGTGAGCAGCATTAGGTATTACATGAGTTGTAGCATAACATGTGATTTGTAGTAATGCCTAGTACAGGATGTGAATTGCTGCAGTGTTTCGACTCTGAGAACAGCCTGAGAATCCCGAGAGGCCATGCTGGTGGCCAGGAGCCTCCCTGAATTAGGAAGGAACTGTAGGTTCTGAGGCCGAGGATGGTGGACACTGAGCATTTTGTGGCTGTGATGCATTTTTCATGGTGGTAAAAGATGCTTCTGCAGAGACCAGCAATCCAGCTCTGTATCTTCATCACAATGGGTGTCAGTGGTTTGGGGAAAGTGCTGTGGTTTTTATTTGTGTTTTAAAATGCCATGCCCTTTGCTCTGGATAAAGAATCACAGCTGCTAGTCAACATTTTTATGGTAAGAGAGCCTTTTTTCCAAGTAATTTAAAAACAGACTGAAATTCTCTGATTAGCAGAAGGACTGCTGAAAGTCTCCAGGGTGCTAGGGTAGTGGAGTCACTGTGGGTATGTCTACAGGGGATAGAACACCTGTGGCTGGCCCATGTCAGATGACTTAGGTTTGCAGGGCTTGGGCTGCGGGGCTATAAAGTTGCACTGTAGATGTCTGGACTTGGCCTGAAACCCAGGCTCTGGTGGCCTGTGAGGAGGGAAGGTCCCAGAGCTCAGGCTCCAGCCCAAACCCAGACATCTATACTGCAATTTTTTTTAGCCCCACAGCTAAGCCCGACAAGCCCTGTCAGCTGACATGGGCCAGCTGCAGGTGTTTTACTGCAATGTAGACATACTCTGTGTTTCCACTGGGGCAGGGGGAAAGGAGAGAGGGCTGTAGCAGTCACACAGGGGGGAACTCTGTTCCCTTTCAGCAGGGTGGAGTTGGGGGTTCTGTGACAGCTTTGCATAGCTTTGTAGATGGGAGCTTGGAATCAGGTTCATGGGTGGGAAGGGTGCAGGTTGTAGCTACTGCGTCCATGGTTACATGCAGCTGCATTTACCGTGAACTCTCATACTGGGTGGACCCATGTGACAGCTTAAAGGTTGGAAGGCCAGCTGCAGAGGCCTGTAGAATCCTGCCCATGATCTAAGGGTGGATTCTTTCTTCTAAAAACTACAGGGGGAGGTAGTGAAATTCATCTATGATTGAAGAGAAACATAGGAACAATGAAAAACATTTTTATGTTTTTTATGCACATGCAGTATGTGAGGGAAAAAAGGGGAAGAGAAGAAAGGCAGAAGAAGAGAAGTGTAATCCTCATTTCAGTTAATCTAGAACTGAAGAAATAATATATCAAGTAATCCTAGAGCATGAGAGAGGCAGATTGGATATCCACAAAAATGCCCAATTTATCATGTATCTTAAAGAGAGAACCTTTCCAATCTGGTCTGGTGACTGAGTTAATTCCATAGGCCAGCTGCTCTGAGGACAAAACAGTGACTTCCATTTAATAAAATGTCCTTTAAAAAAAAAAACAAAAAACCTCTTGTATATTCCAGTAAATACATATCTCTAACATAATGGTGTAAAGTGGACCTCTGAGACAGTACATTTGTGGGGGGGGGGGGGGCCTGGGAACTGCTTCGTATGTGGCCCTATCACATGGCAATAGCTATAACAAGCTTAAAGAGTAGATAGCCATTTGATAACAAGGAAAGCTCAGGAGCTCTGTCCATGCATAGTTATGCACTTCAGTGGAACTGTGTGTGTGTGTGTGTGTGTGTAAAGTTAAGCATGTACATAAATGCTCATGGATTGATAGGTGTTAAGGCCAAAGAGACCACGAGAATCCCCTTGTCTGACCTCCTGCATTATTGGCCATAGAATACTGTTTGCAGGATCAGGACCTGAGTGATCACTTTTCTTGAATTGTAGATGATGCTCAGGAGAGTTCTTAGGTCACCAAAAATAAATAAAATGTGGAGATCCAGGGATAGGTGAGTTTGGAATGATTTGAATTCTGGTTTTTGTGTCCTCCCATAAACTTTGGACAGTTGAAATAGAGGGCATAGATCACATAGGGAATGGATTCATTCAGTTGTTGTGACAGTTTCATCTGTGTGCTTTCAGGCTCGTGTCCCCTACGTGTGGAGAAAATCATTTGGATTACATGAATGTGTGTGTGTAAAGAATAATGTGTATGTTGTGAATAAGAAGAAAAAATACAGGCCTGATTCTCCACTGTCTTGTACCTTAAGCAGTTATTTACATCTGGATGGGTGAATACAAAGCATGTGTAAGGCACTGCTATTCAGATTTGGTGGTGATTTGCACCCACTCTGCATGGCTGTATGAGACAAGATGCAAGCCCAGTGGAGAATCACACCCTAAAGGTGCTTAATTATACAAATGCAACTAGAGAACACAGTGGAAGAATTGGTGACAAATAAAAATAAAGGAATGTATTTGTTGTTCGGGATAAATCATGTCACGAGGCCTTGGGAGTCTTGTTAACATTTGACCCATTCACTTGGGAAGAGTTGCACAGACATATATATCAGAGTAGAGAAGTGGGGAATCTGGCCCTGGCTATGATTATGATTTAAAATCTCGGTAAAACCAAATGTATTTAGTAAGATCTTTAAGGGTCAGTCCTGAGAAGTGCTGATCACTGGTAACTCCCATTGAAGTCTTGTTGCTGGAGATCATCATCAGAGATTATTATACCAATAGCCTTTGTATTGTGAATGGTGGTTATGACAAATTGGTAACTTGGCAGTGTGGCTTACTGGATAGGGCACTGGATTTGGAATCAGGAGATGCGGGTTCTATTCTCAGTCGAGTCCTTGTGCAAGTCCCTTCACCTCTCTGTGCCTGTTTTCCTTCCATCTTTTGTCTGGTTTATTTACGTAGACTGTGAACTCTTTGGGGCAGGGACTGACTCTCATAATGAGTTTGTTCAATACCTAGCATAATGCAGGGGATGTGGTTGTTTTTATGCATTGCACCTATAGTCATTGCTGATTGTTATTCTTTAAATGGAGTGTTATAACAGATATCTGCTCCATTTAATTATTCTTTGCTGCTGTAGCTTTTAAAGCCATGAATAGGTCTACAAAGTTCACATAACCCAACAGCGGTGGATAGTGATTTTTTTTTTTAAGAGACATGCTTTTATTCAAGAGATGTTCTTACAATCACATTAAGTTGCAGTTGTCAGGTTACATGATAGCAAAAAAGTAAGGAATAATTTAAAAAAAGAAAGGCCTTAACTTGCAAAGATGAATAGAGGACAGAACACTCCCCCAGCTACAGCTACTAGTTTGGTTTAGTGGGATTTTGTGCAGGTTTCTCCTCGAGATTGCAGGGACTAAAACTCATGCATGAGTGCTTTGGGGCAGGGATTGTCTTTTTGTTCAGTGTTTGTTTGTACAGTTCCCAGCACAATGGGGTCCTGGTCCATAACTGGTACTCCTTGGTGCTATAGTAATGCAAATAATAATGACCAGTCATATACAGTACTTACAGAAGTCCCAGATCCTGAGAAGCAGCATGTAGCACAAACAGCTGAACTGTGTCCAGGGGTTCTCTGCTGGGAAAGGCTGTTGTCTGAAAGAATGCTTTCCCCTAAAATGCTGTGTGGCTGGTACTTCAGTATGCAGGCTTTGGTAGCTTTTGTGGCTTCTCAGCCTCTGCTCGGAAAAGGGCAGTGGACAGAAGGACGGGGTGGGGTCTGTGGATTCCCTATCTCCAATACTGAAGTCCACCATCTGCAGTGATGCTTTACACTCCCCTGGCTGCACAGGCTTCCGCAAATCCTTCCTATCTCATTGAGCAGAACAATACTGGCTCTGCGGCATCTATGGGACTTCTGACTTCATGGAGGCTGGGCAGGATTTGCCCAGTATTTTTTTTAAATTGTGCACAGTTGAGGTTTTCCAGAGGCCCTTGTTCTGTCTGATTTGGAATGTTCTGTCTCAGAGAAGAGAAGAAGTCAGTGCACCTACGTTCTAGCAACTGAAGCAAGTAGCCTTCCTCCGGTACTTCAGCAACAGTGTTAGCCAGAGCTAGTGGTTTTTATCTTTTGTCTTTGTCTTTATCTGGGGGAATAATTGAACTGTCACAAACAAGTGACTCAGACCCAAGACAGAGTGAAACTGTTTCAGCAGAATTATCCAGCAAAATTGTGTCAATTTGCAGATTTTGCATGTTTTTTTAGGAAAGAGTAAATCAACTGTGAATTTTATATCAAAACCCCAAACCAGAGGAGTTTTGAGATTTCAGGTTTGTTGTGAGCATTAACACATGTTACGTCTTCTTATGGCAACTGGAGGCATAACCAGTACCCCTAAAATTTCTGAGAATCAGCCAACAAATGCAGTTGGTTGCAGTTTGCACAGAGACCCATGTAGTAGCATGCCTGGGATGCAAATGTTATCTATGCTCTCTTCTCTAAACCATACCCTTTGACTGGTAATAAAATTGTCAATATACACTGCCTAGCATCAAATGCAGACATTGAACGTCAGTGGGATTTGGACACTTGGCTCTCTCAGGCTCCTTTGAAAATCCTGGCCTTAAATCATTTAGGAGTGCTGAAGTAACCATTTATACTCAATTTTTATGCACTTTACAAACAAAATATTAAAGGTAAAGTGCATGCATTTATAGATAAATACAGATGATCCGGACATGAGTGGATACTTGGCTCTGCTGCCTTTCAGACCTGTGCTTAGAGTTCATGTGACATCAGCTCTTGTAGCCTTGAGGTTCTCCTTCATCTCTCTTAGCCTCTGCATAACTGTCTTTGTTTTTACAGCTAGGGAGTTTAAAACAGTTCTTACGTCAAATGTTAGGTCTTTCAAGGGCATCTGTCACCATAGCAATTTAGGACCTAATTAAGTTGATATACACAATACTTGATTACATAAAATTTTCTCCTTTAAATTGTATTTCTTCTAGGAGACTGGGATGGGTGAGGTAATCTCTCTTATTGGACCAACTTCTGTTGGTGAAAGAGATGAGATTTTGAACTTACACAGAGATCTTCAGGTCTGGGAAAGGTACTCAGAATGTCACTACTAAATTCAAGGTAGACAGTTTAAGATAAGAAGTTAACACATGTTGCAGGAGACCATTCACAATGAGGTAGACGGTTAATATCTCTGCAGTCCTAGGACAAAGAGGGTTAGTGGGTTACACATTGTTGTAATGAGCCATAAATCCAGTGTCTTGAATTGAGTTCATGATATTTAGTGTTTTGTGACATTGACTTCAAAATTCTTCAAAGAGACTTTTCAACTTCAGACCACCAAGTCTAGTGAAGACAGTTGCTGATATAAAATATGTGTATGTTTTAAGCATAGACATATAGAAGCAAATATAGATAAAGGCAGTTCAGATTTATTTTCTTCTCTGTATGTTCCTCTGACTGTTCTGTATTGTTTCTGCTTGAGGTAAAATGAAATCTCTCCAGGGAATGGACAACGTCTTCTGCATTTCTACAGTGTAAAGTACACCACTTTGTTCTATAAGTAACAATTGTCCATATAGTGGTTACCCTTAACATTTCCATTGCCTTTGTAAATAACATTACTGCAGTCTTTTGCAGATCTTCCAATATTAAGTATAGGGAAACACTGGGTAACAGTATCATTTGAAAGAGGAAGGTAAAATTGTATTATTTTAAGAGTAACCAGTACAGTAGTTTATTTCCGTCCTTTATTTAAGCCAAAGTAGATTTAAAACTAGTGGTGGATGGTTAACAGAATTTCTGCCATTACGGACATCCTGTGGTTAAAAAAAATACTACTTTACATTGATCTTTCCATGCTTCTTCCAGATTTGCATTGCAGGAGGTATTATTACTGTATATAATTTATTTTTACCTGGCATCCTTCATTAGATCATCACAAGATGTTTTGCAGTGAGAATTGCTCATTGATTCATGACCACTAATAAAATGAATAGCAAGTAGCAAGCCTAGCTCATTGGGCCTGGGAATATGCTGTCCTGTGATATGTGATAATCTGATATAAGGGAACAATCTTTTTGCTTATTATAAAATTATCTTTTTAGACGAGAGACCTTTGATGAATTGAAGTAATGGATGCCTGACCCCATGTCACAGCAGTAAGGAAATGGTACTGGGGAATGGCTGTTGTTTCTCTTCATTGCCTGTTGCCTTTAATTTGGGGTAAATAATTAAGAATATTTACGATGCCCACTGATACTATTATTACTATTTCTTTATGCAAATATCTGTGTTTCCTGTTAGCTGGTCCTCTATCTCAACTCTTTATCCTAAGACAGGATGTTAAGATCTGTTAATGTACAAGTAGCATCCACAGGTTTCAAGGACTTCTGAGTAAAAGCTAATGTATGTGACAAACATTTACCTTTCAGACATGCATTTTTATATGAAATCGATTAAGTTCTCTCACAATTTAATTTTTTTTACAATTCCTAAGTCAAGAGTCACGTTCTAATATCATGGCTCACATTGAATAGTAATGTAGGGCCAGATTTTTCAAAGGTGTTCAGGCATCTGAAGATGCAGATAGGTGCCTAGTAGGGTTGTCAACAAGGCCTAAGGCGTCTAGATGTTTTTGAAAGTTTCACTAGGTGCCTATCTGCATCCCGAGGTGCGTGAATCCTTTGGAAACTCTGGCCCTCAGACCCCAGTCCTGCAAGCACTTTAAGGGTGTGAGGAGTCACATTGAGTTTAAATGTTGAGGAGAGACACACGCCCATTGAGTGTCTGCTCTGTCAGGGCTTTGCTGAAGCCAGTGGGACTAACCTAGAATAAGGGTGTTGGGGTGTGGCCCTAAATGAATTTGCTGCTTGTGAAAGTTGCTGTATTGACAATACTGCAGACTGGCAAACTGTGCTGGGAACTGGTACTACGTGGGCAAAGGCGATAGAAGATTTCTGTTGCTGACCTAGAGGGACTATTTGTAATAGATGAGAGGGTGAGTGATAGTGCATCTTGCCCCTTAAGGACTAATGGCCTGGGGCCGGCCAACCCTAGTTACTCAGGGGAGTATCTGAACAGGGATCAGCTGATTCCCTTGTAAAGAGCAGCAAGAAGTTGGGGGGAGAGGGATGCTGAGGGGGAAACAACCACGGAAAGCTGTGACAGAGACTTTAGAACAGCTGCAGTGAGCAGGAGGCTTGCGCAGGAGAGTAGGAGACGTGTGTCTGGGAGGAAGGGTTTGGGCTTGGAAGCCAGAGGGCTGGGGGCCAGGGAAAGCAGACAACACAGGAGTAGGAAAAGATTCTAGCCAGGTAGAGGCTGAGAGCAGCCTGCCAAAGCAGGGAAGTGCTGGAAAGAGTTAAAGGTGGGAGAAGAAAAGCCCCAGGTCTGAGTAATGTTTTATGTCAGTACAGTAGAACCTGGGAGAAAGGGCATTATTGGAGAGTAAAGCCTGTATGGAGTTTAAGGATCCCCTTGAAGGGGGGAACGGAGAGAGCTGGCCTGTAGAGTGACCTTAGGGAGCGAGGGGTGTGCAGGAGGCAGCCGCTTGATGGCACTGGGATTCATTCTCCCTGGTGTCTCAGTTCTTTCTGCTGAGTTTACCAAAATGATGCCACTTATTGCAAACAGTGCTGGCAACACTTGTGCGCTAAAACCACTTGTGCACTGGTGGTAGTAACGAGCCAGTGATCTAAATATGTGAGCCACTGAATTTCAGAGTCTAGTCAGCTGTGCCACCCAGTCTGCTCACGTTGAGTATACAGACATCCGTCTACATGGCATCCACATCAAAATCCCTAGCTGACCCTGAGAATAAACTGTTGAACAGTGAGCTCTCTGCAGTTATGCACTCTGCAAGGTTTCAATCCACTGACTTGAGGGTTTAGGAGAAATAGTAAATAGGCCACCCACGCTAGTTTCTGTCCTCTCCAGCTTCAGAGGTTGTGCTTAAAATCTTCAGTGCCATTAGATTCCCTACATACATCTTGTGCTGAGCCACCATGTCGGAATACTGAAGTAAAGTTACCTAGTTACTTTTGGCAGAACTGGAAAGTTAATATCTGTAACCACTGTGTAAAGGAAGAGGGGGTGATTAACTCATCATTTGAAGTGGCTAACTAGAACAAAGTTGCTTTTCGCTTTTAGGACTTGCCTTGGGCACAGAAAATGAGAGTTCTGGACGCTGACAGCACTATTGGTTAGTGTGGGAGTTATCCTTGCTCCTGGTGGAATTATATGAAATGACTATATCATTCCTTTAATACTACATGTGTCTGTAACACTTTAAAATTGGGTTACTTTGTGTGTATGAATAGGGAGTACCATGGGGATTTTTTTCGATTAGACCTCAGCATGTGCCATGTGTAACATTGCTTACAAATATTTAAATGCAGGTAGAAATTTGGTCTTCCAGCAATGTTTGCTTTTGAAGTGCTGAATTGTTAAATCTCTGCCTGCATATAGCAATCTCACCCGCTTATGTTGGACTGGCTGAAAAAGGTGATCCCTGGGGTGTCTGTCCAGCAGCTCCAGTGGGGGGAAAGAGTGGGGCATACAAAGGTGTCTGTGTTATTTACATCAACCCTGACCTTTAGGCATCCTCCATCTCTCAGAAAGAAGCTCATTCATTGAGCTACACATGCATAGCCTCAGCAGGGAGAGCAACCAATTCTAAATTGCCTGGAACTGTGCACTGGACTCATTTTGCTAAGTAGGCTACGGTGCTGTCAGCAGCTAGATGGAGACTTGGAGTTAATTTAAGTGAAACTTTATGAAGGGGCTTGAATCTTTCTCACATGGGTATCTGTCCATTTTGCTTTAAAACTGCCCCCAAATAAACCCTGCTTCTTAAACTGTGGAGTGGAGAGTAGTCCCTTCTGATTGTTCCTGCATTGCTCAATAACATTAATAGAAGCTTCACAAGCACTTTGGGAAGGAAAAATGCCACTGTACATTGACTCCTTGGAACAGACATTTAGGATTAGATATTGGGTCGCATGAATACAGTATAGAGCTTTATTTTGGATAAAGTTTTTCATGAAATTGTATTTGTTGGAGTCTCTACAGATAAACAAACAAAACACGTAACTATTGTCCTCTGGGTGCCTTTCCCATAAATTAAAATCACCAAATCAGAATAGCATCAGGAAAGAGAAATTAAGAAGCTGTTTAAGCAAGGCACAAGGGAGATGTTTTTGGAGGCAGTTTGAAAATTGGTTGAAAAAAGATAAGAAGGCTAGTTCTGATTGCAGCAGCTGCAGAGGAAAGGCTCTCCCATGCAAGTGGCAAAAGTACCTGAAGGGACAGAATGAAGGACAGAGTGTGAACAAAGAACACATTCGGCATTGGCTACACTTGTGTGGCTCCCATTGGAGCCAATCAGAGCTGCATGCATACTTCCAGCACCTCTGTGGGGGTTCAGGTACTGCAACTGTGTGGAAAAAGTGCAGTGTCAAAGGGCATTCTGTCATCCCAGTCTTTACAATTTCCATCTACATCAGTGGGAGTTCTTTGTGTGGCGCTAGAGCAATAGATGGCCTTGAACATACGTTTTAAGACGCTCACAATGATAAGTGCCTCATAAGGATGGCTTTACCTTAATTAATTAGTCGTCGTTTGCACAGAGCTTTGATAACGTGAATGCTAAATAGCATTAGTGCGATCCTGTCACAGTTTGCAAGTGCAGTGTCAGGCCAGGTCAGTGCTTGGATGGAAAACGTCCCTGAAATTGCCATGAAATATCTAAGGGTGTGTCTACAGTGGAGTCAGAGGTGCAAATGCCTGAGCTAGTTGTACCCTAGCTAGCAATAATACCACTAGCAGTGAAGCTAGCTGCCCAAGTCGATATCCAGATTCCTAGGTAGGCTTGTATAGCCTGTGCCAAAGACCCGGATGCCGTGGCTTCACTGCTCTTGGTACTCATGCTAGCTAGATTACAGCTAGCATGGTATGTCTGCTTATGCTGCCATGACACCTGCAGGGTACACATACCCTAAGTGACACAAAAGGAGGCAGTGGTGATTATCTTCTCTCCTAGTCAATCCCGTATGCTGCACTTTGGGTCCCTCGGCTGCTGGTGTCTTTGTCTTCCTGATAAGTCTTGTGCTGAACATCACAAACCCTTTGGGTCATTAAAGCTTCCATGGCAACTTTCGTAGGAGTCCTGGTATCCTGCCTCAGTCAGAATTTCAGTGATTACATTTTATGTACCTTAATGCCCTCGCAGTTTCAGGTGAATAGAGTGGTATTCACTTCTTGCCGTAAACTGTTTCTGTGTACTATTACGCAGCGTCTGCACTTCGTCTCTGAGATGCCTGCACTTCAGCGGTGGGTGAAGTGATCCCTACATATAGTGCGTATTTCATCTTGTTAAATCTGTAAAATGCCATAGTCTGATTATTTAGAAGACCCAGCAAAAGACAGCTCCACACATGCTCCCTCCACCTCATATATCTGAGAGCACGTTGGAGCTCACAGGTTGTCTGTGCAACATCTGGGCAATGCAATTCCTAGCTTGGATAAATGTAGACGTGTGAGCTCTGCTTGAGCTAGCACACTAAAAATTGGAGCATGGCTGTGGCAGAATGGGTAGCGTCTCGGGTCAGCCACCCATGTACAGTCCCACCCAACTCCTTGGGTATGCACTTGGCCAGCTAGCCTGAGCTGTCGCCATGCCATGCTGTGATTTTTAGCATGCTAGCGGGAGCAGAGCTAGCGTGTGTCTGTATACCTGCCCTGGAAAGCACACTCCCTGCCGCAATGTAGATGGCCCTCAGGGCTTGTCTACACTGCGAAGTTGTCGACAAAACTTTTGTCTTTCATGGGTACTTAAAAAAGCCCCCTCTGCGAAAGACAAAAGTTTTGCTGACGCACATGGCAGCGTGAACGTGGACTTGTCGGCAGGAGCACTCTCCTGCCGACAAAGCTAACACCGCTTGCGGGGCTGGAAGTATTTTGTCGGCAAAAGTGCTGACAAAATTCTGACAAAGTGTTTACACACACTGACTTTTAGTGACAAGGCTGTTTCGACACAGCCTGGTCGCTAAAGTCTGCATGGAGTAGACAAGCCCTTAGTGAAAAGCCATCCAGAGAACAGTGAGCATGGCAGAACTTCACATGTGTGTATTGTGGACGAAGGTAAACTCTAGTATACAAGAAATCTTTGAACTGGTGGTTATGTTAAATGAAGTGCTAATTCTTTGGTGACCCTATGTGCTGCTTAAGGTTCTGAGGGAAAATACCTTTTTGTTTGCAGCAGAAAAAGGATCACTTGATATAGGTTGTTTTTTTTTTTTTTTAATTTTCCCTGACACACTGAATTCCACCCAACACTTAGGATATGTCTACACTGTAATTACACACCCGTGGCTGGCCCGTGCCGCTGACTTGGCTCGCAGGGCTGATTAATTGCAGTGTAGATGTGTGGGCTCTGACTGCAGTCTGAGCTCTGGGACTTTCCCATCTCAGGGGGTCCTACAGGCCAGGCTCCAGCCCGAGCCAGAACATCTGCACCACAATTAAACAGTCCCTAAGCCTGGACCCTGCCAGCCCAAGTCAAGTGGCATGGGCCAGCCATGGGTGTCTAATTGCAGTGTAGACATACCCGCAGATGAATGAGAGCTACCAGCAGATGAGAGACTGAAGTATGTTATTTGTCTTCGTATAACTGTTTTCTTCTTGGTTCTTTATGTGTGGATTAAAGACATGGTAGCAAACGGCAGCCTTTGCAGATTTGAGCAGCCTACCTTTCTGCTGTGTTTGGGTAGCTGGCCTTGGTTGTGTTTATGCTTTTAGCAATTGCTCTGAGACAGTCCAGGAAGAAGGCAGTTCTTCAGCACTTTGGCTGAGATCAGGTTTTGGTTATTTCTCAAATGCAGGTTTTTTTTTTCCAAAAACACTGCTGCAGCAAATAAACGTTTGATTTTTAAAAATCTGCTTAGATCCAGAAAGCTTTTTGTTTTTAAGATTGGCACTTAAGTGGCAGACAGGAACAGAAAGGACATTAACAGCAAGGGGTAGAGAAGATGGAATTCATTGAACCAGTGACCTATGATGTAACAGTCTTTCTGAACATTGCATTGATTTCCCATTAGCTTCCAAAGCAGAGTGTATTATATATAAGCAGAACTGGAAACAGAGGTTAATACTACCATATAGCTGTGTTGTGTTATGATTATTTGTTATTAGGAGTACAATAAGGTTTGGAGGCTCCAACCAAGATACAGGCCTCCTTATGCTCAGTGGTATACAAACACACATGAGAGACAGCCCCGTCCCAAAAATAGGAGAGAGAGAGATCCTGTTTTACAATCTAAATAGACAAGTTGGGACAAAGAGTGGAGGAAACGGGAGCACAGAGAAGGAAAGTGACTTGCCCAAGATCAGTCAGCAGGTCAGGTATCAGAGCTGGGAATTGAATGTGTCTCTCCTTAAGATCACAACTAGTCTCACCAAGATAGTTCTGTTGATATTTAATGAGTCCTATATAACACACCATCTTAAATATATTTGCTTATTCAGTGCTATTACAAGACATCATCCGATCTGATACTTTTTAAGGGTTTAATGTCTTTAATCTCCCTGAACATGGGTTTATAGTGAAAGCTGGAAATTGCATTAGGCATAAAACAGAAATATGGGAGTCTCCTGAATCTGTCCTAATCCCACAGGTTACAGTAAATTTGTGGTAGAAGCAGACTGCAATATCATGGTGTTATGCACAGCTGATCAGCTCTGTCCTTCAAATGCTATTAACTTCAGGCTGGTTAGTCTATATTCGTGAACACTGAACACAGTCGTGCTGGCGAAAGGATTAGGAGAGAATTAAGTATTTGTTCCCTAATCCTGAATGTTTATAAATCAGTATTAATTACTATAGAAGGAAGCATTCATACTTGGGTGCTTTTAAAGGGTTTACATCCCGATTTTTAAAATAATTTGGCAATCCAGATGGCTAATAAATATAGCTCAGTGCAAAAGAAGAAATAAAAATCTGTTGTAGTGCAGCTTGAGCATGCAGCTCTTTTACTTAGTGGTGACTAATTACAGTCATTATGGAGTGTTATAAATTAAAAACAACAGAGGGGCTAGCCACATCCTACAGAGCTGTTGGTAAATATGCTGCAAAGTGAGCTATGGAGGCATGGCTCTGATTTGGGGGCCATAGCAGCTCTTTGTTTCTAGGAGTGAACATACAACATAAATTCAGTCCATTCAATGTATTGTATGATCTTAGAGTATTCAAGGACATAATTATTTCAGTCACATAGCAGATGAGATGTAGAGAAGTCCATGGAAGATAAACACCATGGAAATACCGCAGTTTGTCATAATACCAGAGGTGGCATTAGATCTATTTATGTTGTTGTGCAGCAGAGCAAACAAAGGAGGGGTGGGGGTGGAAAAAGGAGAGGTGAAAATCTTGTCCTCTTTTTAGTCTATTTAAAAAAAATCATAGGGCCTTTTCCCTAATAGCAAAGATCTGTCCTCAAAGCAAAGGGAACATGAGCTGGCCAGAGCCTGCAAATCTTGCACTAAACATTTGCGGGGCTATTTATTGGCCCAGATTAAGCATTTAATCCTTTTTTTAATCACACATCAATCCTACTGTTTACATGAGTTTTTTTTTTTTTTTTTTTTAAACTTTTCATCCTTGTTCTTTACCGGTTTAGTACAAATGTGTGTTCTGTGTATCACATTTGGGGAGTTGTAGACCCTGAGCAAATTTATATCCTTGCTGCATTAGTACGCCTGAAAAGAAAAGGTTACTTTGGGCATTTTGGTCCACCACTCTTTGACCAGTGTGTGTGTTGTCTCCATCTGATATTTGTTCATCTGTTTTATATTTACCAAGAAAAATAAACACTTTATTTTTTTCAGTTGCTTCTGCATGTACAGTATGGAGAAACCAGCTACAGGTTTTGCCTGTAGGACACAGTAGAGTCCTCTCCATAAACAAGAATACCCCCAACCTTTTACTTTCAGTCCCAGAGCTCACTAGCCAGCACTGCTGAAAAACAGCTGAGGTTGATATATGTGAATCAACATACCAGGCATACTAGAATTGCTGCATAGAATTCTAGAATTGCTGCATTCAGTGCTGCCGCAAGAAGTAGCTTTTTCTGTTTACCACATACAACTGTTTGCATACCCTTTCCCTTTCCTGGGGGAATCCTGCGCCACTGCGCAATGCAAAATTTGCATAGAATTAATTTTCTGCGCAGAATTTCCTTTTTCCCTTGCAGAAGTGGGCTGCAGAGCTGCTGGCCACAACTAGAGGCTGCTGGATCTTGCAGAGTCTGGCTCCCAAGCATGCAAATAGAAGACACTGCTGGGGAAAGAGGGGAGGAAGAGGTGAAGGGTTCCTGGAAGCTGCAGTATATATCCTGAAGGAAGGAGGTGGTGTGTAGGAAAAGCTGTACAAGACCCACATCAGGCTGTTTCTCCCTCTGGATCCCTGGGGGGTGGATGCAGGTGTCTGGGCTGGGGGGTGCTCCACAGCTGGGTTCTGGGGGATAACGAATGGGGGTGTCTGGACTGGGGGGTGCCCTGGGGCTGGGCTCTGGGGGAGGGAGTAGAGAAACAGGACCTGGATTATTGTAGGGATTTCTTTAACTCTCTACTAATGGGGGAATTTTTTGTTGTTCTCTGTGTCTATAACAATAGAATTGCTGACAGGTATTTTGAAATAAATCACCAAAATAATTGAAACTGGTGTGATTATACAGTGTTATTTTGACAAATAAAATATGCAGAAATTTGCAGAATTTTAAAATATTGAGTGCAGAATTTTCAATTTTTTGGCCCAGAATTCCAAGTAATCAAACCCATCCTTAGAAAAGGTGGGGGTGTGGGAAAGAGAATATGCAAAAAATCAGTAAACCTTGCTTGTTCTCCATGGCCAGCTCCAGCCATGATGCAGTTTTGATTTGGAATGAGTATGTCTAGTATTGGCAAACTGGATCGTAGTATCTTGTTCCTTTATAATACTTTGGCTAGCTCTTGAATGTCCAATTAGTTCCATTACACATACTAAAAGTTAATGTACGTCACAGTCTTGTATACATGTCTTGTGTTTCAGACTGGTTGAATAATAGTACCCAATGTGAAGAATTTAACGATTGAGAATGTCATAAATATAAAGGGAAGGGTAAACACCTTTAAAATCCCTCCTGGCCAGAGGAAAAACCCTTTCACCTGTAAAGGATTAAGGAGCTAGGATAACCTCGCTGGCACCTGACCAAAATGACCAATGAGGAGACAAGATACTTTCAAAAGCTGGGGGGAGGGAGAAACAAAGCGCCTCTCTGTCTGTGTGATGCCTTTGGCGGGGACAGAACAGGAATGGAGTCTTAGAATTTAGTTAGTAATCTAGCTGGATATGCGTCAGATTCTGATTTCTTTAAATGGCTGAGAAAATAAGCTGTGCTGAATGGAATGGATATTCCTGTTTTTGTGTTTTTTGTAACTTAAGGTTTTGCCTAGAGGGAGTCTCTATGTTTTGAATCTAATTACCCTGTAAGGTATTTACCATCCTGATTTTACAGAGGTGATTCTTTTTACTTTTTCTTCTATTAAAATTCTTCTTTTAAGAGTCTGATTGCTTTTTCATTGTTCTTAAGATCCAAGGGTTTGGGTCTGTGGTCACCTATGCAAATTGGTGAGGGTTTTTTATCAAACCTTCCCCAGGAAAGGAGCGGGGGGTAACTTTTGGGAAGATTTTGGAAGGGAAAGAAGTTTCCAAACGGACTCCTTCCTAATAATATACCGGTGAGACGTTTAGTGGTGGCAGCGAAAGTCCAAGGGCAAAAGGTAAAATAGTTTGTACCTTGGGGAAGTTTTAACATAAGCTTGTAACAGTAAGCCTAGGAGGTTTTCATTCAGGTCCCCACATCTGTACCCTAGAGTTCAGAGTGGGGAAGGAACCTTGACAGAGAAAGTGAGAAGTAAACCTTGAAAGCATTGATGTAATCTGTTCTTACTTAGTACTCGTGTCATGGTAAGTGCCTTGCGGCCCTAATCATAGACAAGGGTCCCACTGTGTTACGTGCGGTACAAACATAGGACAAAAAGGATGTCCCTGTCCCCAAGAAGTTTTAATCAATCTGTATCATTTGAAATATCCTGGGGTATATTCTGCTGTTAGTTACATCAGTGTAAGTCCAGAGTAACTTCACTCAGTGGAGCAGTAGGAGTCATGGCCATATTCCCACCCCTTCACCCACATGCAGGGATTGCCAGGCATGCAAGGGAGCATATACTGCCCCCACTGAGAGTGGCAGCAGCAACCTACTCTTCCCCCACACATGGCAACTCTGGGAAGTAGTAAGCACAGTTCATCTTAGAATGCAAGACTGTCATTCAAAGCCACAAAAGAGCCTTGTTTTTCAAAACAATGTTTGAATGTCCTTCCATCTTCATGTGATTCAATATGCTGTCAGGCTCATTTAAAGCATCTTTTGGATCATCTCTCAGTTAACACTCTCAACTCATTTTTTAACATTCTTTTAAAATATGTTCAAAATATTTTAAAATATTCAGTAAAATATGCATCTGTATCTATACGGAGAGCAAAAGTCAGGGAACGTGATGGTGTGGGTGTTACAAAGTTTGTTCTTGCATGGTTTTAGTGGTATCATGTTACTCATGAGAGTCACAGGTGACTTAGAGTTATTTCCATGGCAGTAATCAGCCCCAAAACTTTATAGTGCCTCATGCCATCATGTATTTTGTTTGACACGTATATTCAGTCTAATAAGTTGTCTAAATTTACTTCTTTTAATGTCTTTCTCCATTCTCCTTCCCTGTTGAAACAGATGGCTTATTAGGCAAATGTTAGTAGTAATATTTATTGTTTGTATTAGGATAGTGCCAAACAGCCCCATTATGCTAGGCGCTATCAACTCCTAGGAGGAAAGAGTCCTTGCCCCAAAGAATTTACATTCAAAATAAGGCGGACAGATGGAAAGCAGAGGTATCTGATTTGCCTAAGCTCACTTGGCAGGTCAGGCGGTTGGGAGTTTTGCTTGAATAAGAGTGCCAAATAAGACTTCTAATGCTTCCTTGTAAGGGAATCTCTCCAGCTTCCTCATAACTTTTTTTGGTTCTTTCAGAATTCCCTCCAATATCTTTTTGGTGGTAATGTGCCCCGTGACCCTAGTGGTGAGCTCTCCCCACCATCCTGAGAAGGAAAGGATGGTACGGGGAAGGTCGCTAGCTTCTGTTCAAGGAGGGCCTTGTCTCCTCCATGCTTGAGTCTCAGAGGCACAACCTGACACACTATTGTTACAAAAAGAAAAGGAGTACTTGTGGCACCTTTAGAGACTAACAAATTTATTTGCGCATAAGCTTTCGTGAGCTACAGCTACGGCTCCTGGCCCTGGAGGCTCGCCCCTGGCCCCTCCCCTGCAGTTCCCCCTCCCCTGCAGCCTCAGCTCATTGTGCCGCAGGTGCAATGGTCTGGGCAGCGGGGCTGTGAGCTCCTGGGGCAGCGCAGCTGCAGACCCCGGCCTGACCTGGTGCTCTGTGCTGCACGGGGCGTGGCTGGCTCCAGCCGGGTGGCTCAGCTGTAGCACCGCCAGCCACTGGTGTTCCAGGCAGCACTGTAAGGGGGCAGGAAGCAGGGGGGGGTTGGATAGAGGGCAGGGGAGTTCGGGGTGGTGGTCAGGGGGTGGGGGTATGGATAGGGGTCGGGGCGGTTAGAGGGCGGGGAACAGGGGGGTTGAATAGGGGCAGTCAAGAAGGAGAGGGGGGGGTTGGATGGGGCGGCAGGGGGCAGTCGGGGCAGGGGTTCCAAGGGTAGTCAGGGGACAGCGAGCGGGGTGGTGGTGGATGGAGCAGGGGTCCTGCAGGGGGGGCCGACAGGGAACAGGGCAGGTTGGATGGGGCATGAGTCCTTGGCCGTGGGGGTCCTCAGGGGGCGAGAAGCAGTGGGGGGATAGGGGGCGGGGGCCAGGCCATGCCTGGCTGTTTGGGGAGGCATAGCCTCCCCTAACTGGCCCTCCATACAATTTCTGAAACCCAATGCGGCTCTCAGGCCAAAAAGTTTGCCCGCCCCTCTCCTAGTTGTATGGCACTGGTGTGATTCTTGCCTTGTAATTGTCTCCCTTTCAGGATCTAATTGAAGGGAAACGTGGGCTGAGAGGGGAGGAAAACCCTTGTTTAAAAGAAAATCAACACCAAAAAGAAATAATCTCTGATAATTTAGCAAAAAGAAGATTGTGGAAAGTGAAGGGTTGATGTGTCCTCCACTAAATTATTCTGCTGGCATGCAGTTCTGGGTTGAAGGCCATATAATATATGAAAATACAGTATGCTGAGCACCTGACCTAAGGGCTTAATTTTTGAAGCAGAAAGTTAAGGACCCAAATCCTGTTAAACTTTAATGAGATTTAGGATGTAACTCCTTGCGTAGTGCTTTGGAAATATAATATTTATCGGTGATAGTGGCATATATTCTCTAGGCTAAATTCTGGAACTCAGCGGCCAAACAATGTACTGGGCATGTCTGTGAGAGGGTGTGGGGCGGGATGGAATTCTTTGCTCCAAGACACAGAACTGCTATGAAGTTACTGCTGTTGCCTCAGTGCTGCAGTAGCTTGTATGGCAGATGAGGCAAGTCTTCTTCATGAGGTAAATTGGCTGGTGAACCTGAGTATTGTCAATCCACTGTCCTCGCCCATGCTGCACTATGTTCTGGGTCAAGAGGGTCCCCGTGGACAGAGTTCCACAGTTATGTATCATCTTGGAATCCCAAAATCCTGCCCCAGTTTCCATAGCAGAACTGGGGTCTGTATGGGGAATGGGAAGATGGACAGGATTTGGTTCTTTTATCACTATGACTTCAGCTAAGCCAGTCAGAATCTTAGACATCCGTCATCTAAAATCATATTAGATAAATGACATTTGTTTTTACTTTAATTCTCTCTGAAATAGTCAGCCAATAGGTGATATACCAAGTTTTGCTTTTGTTAAAGGGGACACAGCCAACTTAAAATTATACGTTTTGTAAACTTTTTGCATTTCTTTTAGGCACGTGCTAATGACGTGTCTGGTCAGTTTTACTCTCTGGTTTGCATGAATTGAGATTGGTTGCAGAATGTAGCAGGAAACCAGTAGCACCCATTCCAATGGTGAACACACTTCTATTCCTTAGTAAGCTTTTCACAAGTGCCAAACATTTTGGGGAAGGCTGATGTGTACTTTACAGTGTCACTTTGAAACTTTAAAATTAAGTTTTAATGTTTATTAATTTGGGCATGAATTGCAGTAACTGTAATCCTGATGAACTCAACTGGTTGTAATGCAGATGTCATAAGTACTTACACAGGCTTTCAACTGTAATTTAGCATCAGTTAACTAGACCATTATTTTAAAGTGTCGTCTTTAATTTTAATATATTAAATTACCCATTGTCCTCAGGCAGTTACTGTAGCTGCTGTTAGTTTCTGTTGCCACTATCTTCATTTTTTATTCTCCCTGTCTTTCCCACTCTTCTTTGCTAACTCTGTTTTGATGGTGCAGTGAAACACTTCAAAAGTGAATGACAGAAATTAGCCTGATGGCAGGTGCTACTACTTGAATGATGCTAAAGACATCATCCTAGAAAACAAGTGGCTTTCTGCGATCAACCTTATTCTGTCCTAGGGAAAAAGGGTGATGTTGCAGTCAAGGCTCTGGACCGTGACTCAGGAGATCTGGGATCAAATCCTGGCTCCATCACAGACTTCCTCTGTGACTTGGGGCATATCACTTCATTTCTCTGTGCCTCCATTTCCCATTCGTAAAACGGGGAATGATGATAATTATTCCTTTCTGCCACACGCTCTTCCTTCCTTCTGTAGTGACTCTTGGTTGGTCTGCCGAGGAGGGTGGGCAGAATACCTTCTAAAGGGGGAGAGGCAATAACCTGCAGTCACCTATGTTAGCAATTGCTCCGTTTGCACAAGACTCCAAGAATTTAAGGAGTCAGGTGTATGAGCTGCAGCTGCTCCTGGCAGTTCCTGTTCATTGAGCCATATTTCAGTTCACTCGCAACGTGTTAAGACAAATAAAATAGCCATTTGTTGAAATGGCACATAAGTATTTCTTTAACCTCTTCCTCCAGTTCTCCTCTCCCCCCTGCCCCTGGGGACAAATATATTTACCTGTTGCATACTTGGAATCTGTTTAGGGTCTGGTACAAAGCCCACTGAAGCCAATGGAAAGAATCTGTGACCTCAGTGAGCTATGGGCCAGGGCCCTTAATAAAGGGACCATTCTCTCTTGGTTCATCTGTGGAGTTTATTTCTCCCTACCAGGAGATAGAGACAGAGCATCTGGAGCTTTGAGCTACATCCATTTTATCTGTATTGCCCTGCCTTCCCCAGATACTGGGTTGCGTTCCAGTTATTGCCTCTCTTACTGTTTCTGATATGCTGTATTTCCTACCTTTTCAGCAGCATTATAGAATTTGTCAGAATTTCTTAGGGCAGGTTGCATTTTCTAAAACCAAAAGGTTTGGGGTTTCTTGGTTCACTGTATTCCTCCATAAATGTGTTAGATCCAGATGGCGTTGAAATTGCCCTGTCCTAGAGCCCTCCTAATTTCAACATGATTCATTATGCCTGTTCTAGCATTTGGCTTATATTAGCCTCTGGTCATATAGGCTGCATGACAAAGTGCAAAGGAATTTTACGGTTCCTCTGAAGTGGTGTCCCTTAGGGTTGTTTTGCATAGATACCCTAGTTCATAGTTGAGTAATTAAGCCCCCATGAAAAATGCTCCAGTTTTTCTTTTCAGGTTTCTCTTCAGCTTTCGTCCAAGCTGCCTGTGTTATGTTAGCCAAAATATTTGTATTTCTGCAGACCCAATACCAAAACTTGCCATTACTGCCAGTCCTCCTCCTCTGGGATCCTTCATATTATAAATCCTCAGTCTGACCTGGCCAATGTCATAGCTCCTGAAGATTTTTGCTAAAGTGAGAACACAGCAGATAACTTCAGTCTCTTGCCTTTACATAAAGTAGCTGAAAGTCTCAGTGTTACGGGCTTTTTCCTTTTAGTCCCAGTACTGTCAGGTTCAGTTTAACATTCTGATCCTGTGGCAGACAAACATTTTATTTTTCTTGAGCAGTTGGTCTCCTAATTCTCCTCTCAATCATCTAAACTAGCCAGCAACTATATTTTGGCTACTTTTTTTTAGCCCTTTTTACCCAACTTTCTCTGTAGTACACTTCTTGCAGATTGCCTAACTGTGTGTGCCAGTGCATCAGCCATCACCGTGGTTCATCTTCTCTAAAGATGGGAGGAGGGGGGAGAATATAAAAACATGTTAACAGGCTAATGTGAGCTGACAAAAGCAAGGCACTTCTAAGCTATAGCTGTTACTTT
Organism: Chelonia mydas; assembly: GCF_015237465.2. NCBI lineage: Eukaryota > Metazoa > Chordata > Testudines > Cheloniidae > Chelonia > Chelonia mydas. The sequence goes on from NC_057855.1 coordinate 43,643,899, forward strand.
GACCTTAACCCCAGCCAGAATGGAACAAGTTTTAAGGAGTGTCTCAGCAGTGCATGATGTCAGATGCTGTGGCCAAATGCTGCCCTGTCTGACTTACACAAAAAGTTCTGATCAAACAAATTGTGCCTCTGTAGGTACTGCAGTACCTAAGGCATCATTATGGTGAGTTAAGGGACAAACTGGGCTTTTTTTATTGCTTTAAAGTTGATATTATGGTGTGACTTCCCAAAATCATACAAATACAAGGTTTTTTTCTTTGACTGTATTATATACTAGAGTCCTCCATGGAGACGATCTAGGGCAGTTTTTCTCAACCCACCGGCGCAATCAGCACACAGCTGCGGCGAGGGTGACCAGATTGCACAAGTACAAGATCTGGACACATCTGGGGCGGAGGAGCAGCCACAGGTTCTCAGCCCCCACTGGCGACATGGGGGAGAGGGGCACACAGCCCTAGGAAGCTGCTTGGGGGGGCATACAGCCCCAGCTCCAGCCCCTGCTGCACGCCATGGGTCGGGGGCTCACAGCCCTGGCTCCAGCCCCACTAGGGGGGCTCAGGGCTGGGGCAGGAGGTTGGAGCACGGGATGGGGTTTGGGATGCAGGCTCTGGGAGGGAGTTTGTGTGGGGGAAGGGACTCAGGGCTGGGGCAAGGGGTTGGGGCATGGGAGGGGATGCAGGCTCCGGGTGGTGCTTACCTCAGACAGCTCCCTGGAAGCAGTAAATCTCTCTCTGGGTCTTAGGCGGAGGTGCGGCCAGGCGGCTCTGTACACTGCTGCTGCCTCCGCCCGCAGGCACACTCCTCCACAGCTCCCATTGGCTGGGTTCCTGGCCAGTGGAAGGTGCGGAGCCGGTGCTCGTGGTGGGGGCAGCATGTAGAGCCCCCCTGGTCGTCCTTGTTCCTACGAGCCAGAGGGATATGTCTCCGCTTCCTGGGAGCTGCATGGTGCCAGGTAGGGAGCCTGCCAGCCCCTTGCCAACTGGACGCCTGGCAACCCTGCAGTATTGGGACAAATGACGTCCCAATCGTACATCGGTTGGGACAAGGAGTTAAATATCGGGACAGTTAAATGTTGGATAAAAAGGACTGAAAAAAGTAGCCAAAATATAGATTTTTGTTGGGACATCTGGTCACCTTAGCCGGGGCCCAAGTGACAGCCTCAAGCCATAGAGGTCATATATATTGTATGAATGTCAGTAACATTGGTCTTTCTCTGGATATTAAATGTTAGCGTTTTTACAGCCTGACGAGAGGTGCTTTCATTTATTTTGGGAGCAGGTGGTAGGTGCTGAGCATTGCTCCAGTTCAAGCCCTAACTGTATATTGACCCACACTGGTCATTTGCTGAGAGGCTTACATTATGTAGTAGTCCTGATGTGCAAAATTGCATTGTATTGTGAGGACTTGTTGCTGCAGTCCAGAGGGATGAAACAATCTGTGAATTCTCATCTTTGAAAGACTAGTTAGGGTGGCTATTCTTTTAGCCAAACTTAATGGAATTGTGCTTATTCGCATCTTGCGAATAGCACTGTAGCACGAACCTCAATTTTGTGTTTGAAACCATTATGGAAAGCAGTTATTTTATGGGCATATCTACACAATATACCAGCTTTCTAAGTTCCATTATTAAAAATGATTATTTTATTTAGGTTTAAATTCAAACTCAGTGGACATTGTTTTCGCTCAGCCTTTTCTAACGAAAATTGGAGAGATTAAAGGAGCATTTTAAGTGCCAACATGATTAACGGGTGGGTGAGGCCAACAAGAACCAATATCTCCATGACAGTTTGCCTCTTCACCAGTCTTGAATAGGAAGATTGTGGTACAGTCATTCATAGATCTTAATTAAGTTTCAGTATCAAACATGCTAATAAACAGACATATAAATATCCAGGGATGGGTCCTCAGCTGGTGTACATCAGCGTGGCCCTGTTGTTTTCAATGGAGCCATACTGGCTTAAGCAGGCTGAGAGTCTGGCCCACAAATGTGTACGCTGGCCTTTTTTCTCCCTTAAACATAGTATTAAAGAGGGGCAAACCCAATGTTGTTGGACTTCTAGTTGTCCATGGTGGTTTTTATGTGAACTGAAATAAAATATTAAAAAGTGGTGGTGATGGGATGGTTTTAAGTCCAGGACTAACCCTTTGGCTTCTTGCCCTGATACGTATCTCACTCACTTCCCCACCAGCCAGCCTGTTTCTTGACCTCTAACCACCATTTTTTTTTAAATTTAATATTTATTTTGCCATATTGTCCAGCCACCACAAGGAAGGTCACATCCCCATTTTGTGCTGGCACATAGAAAGAGATGGTTTCTGTCCCACAGAGCTTGCACTTAAAGTCCCCTCTCTTGAAAACACCCATATGCTAAACTACATGTACATGAATAGCTCCATTGGGAGTATTCACGTGTACAATTAAGCAAGTTTGTAAATATATGCAGGACTTGAGCCTAAGAAGACAAGTGATATACTTTATATAATAAAGTATTTGTTTGTACAAATACATGCATTGGCACATGATTATTTATTGAATAGATACATGCCAGCTACCCCCATCTGCCCTTTAACACAGCCATTGTGAGTTGGCTGGTCTCTTCTAGGGATATCAGCAGAAGTGGGCCTGGAGAATGGATGTGAAGGAGGAAAGGGCGGTAGCAGTGCAGCTCCGTTCTGGGACAGCATTCCTTTCGTTAGGAGTACTATGGAGGAAAGTTCAGACACATTTATGTGAGAAGCTGGCAAATGGTCAGAGAAGGCTGGCATCGTCGGCAGAGAAGAAAGGCAATGTAAGGAGAAAAACGAGCAAATGAGTAAAGAAGGGCAGTGTTATGAAGAACCTTGAAGATGAGGACTGGAAACTTGAACTTGATGTGGTGAGATGAAAAAACAGTCTCCTCCTCCTATCTTGTATATAATAGAAAGTTACGAGCATTTTATCTGGCCTGTGTAGCTGTGTAACAGATGGCAGTTTTTCTCTATAGGCAGCTTTATTCCCGTGTGAGTTCACTGCTTACTCATGAAGAACCCCAAGAGCAGCCAATAATGCTCTGAATTTAAATCCACCGCGATGACGTGTGTGTTTGTAATGAAGTGGATGGGGTCAGAATGTGAAGGTTCTGAATGAAACCACTTAATAGAAGCAATTGCATATTGAGTTCTTTCAGAAAAGAGAGATCTAGGCTTACTTTTAAATACTTTTGGGGGTGCTGATTGGATTTCTGTGTGCCTGGGTATGTATCTGACCCCCATTGCTGTAGCATCTGAGCGCCTCACAACCTCCAATACATTTATCATCGCAGTACCCTGTGAGGTACATCAGTGCTGTTTATTTTACAAATGGGGAACTCCGGGCACAGAGTGACTAATTAGGGACAGATTTTTCAAGGGCATAAATGGCTGTTTGGCACCTAACTCCCCTTGAAAATCCCTGGGAGTTAGTCACTAAACTGCCGTTGGCACCTTTGAAAATCTTCCCCCAGGTGACTTGCCTGAGGTCATGCAGGGAACCTGAGGCAGAGCAGGAAACTGAAGTCATAGCCCCTGAATCCAAGGCCAGTTCCTTAAACACTTGAACCCAGATCATTTGGTGGCCATCACAGGAAAAAGTAGAAATGTATGCATTTCATGTACACGAGAAGGCTTCATCTCCCCTGCCATCCCCTCTTTTTAGAATAATAGGAATTAATGTGGAAACTTCGTATTAGTTCATCTAGGCTATGCACCCCCAGTGCAGGATTGCTTGCTATGGTATGTTCTTGAATGGCTTGGTGAAAGGAAGACTGTTGATATGTTATGGCATGAGAGGCATGCTGTTGACCTTTGCTTGTGACTTCTATACAGGCAAAAAGCCATGTGTCCACATCATGACTGATTCAAAATGACCGTGTCAAATTGGAGAAAGTCTGAATTCAACAAGATGAAATTCAGTAAAGACAAGTGCAAAGTGCTTCACTTAAGAAGGAGAAATCAAATGCACAACTACAACATGGGGAGTAACTGGCTAGGTGACTACTGCTGAGAAGGATCTGGGAGTTTATAGTGGATCATGAATTAAATATGAGTCGACAATGTGATGCAGTTGCGAAAAAGGGTAATATAATTCTGGGGTGTATTAGGAGTGTTGTATGTAAGACACAAGAGGTAATTGTCTTGCTCTGCTTGGCGCTGGTGAGGCCTCGGCTGGAGTAGTGTGTAAAAAATCTGGGTGCCGCCCTTTAGGAAAGATGTGAACAAATTGGAGAGAGTCAGAGGAGAGTAATAAAAATGATAGGTCAGGTTTTCTAAACCTTTTATGAGGAACGGACTGTGATCAATTGTTCTCCGTGTCCACTGAAGATAAGACAAGAAGCAATGGGCTTAATCTGCAGCAAGGAGATTTAGGTTAGATATTAAGAAAAACTGTCAAACTATAATGGTAGTTAATCTCTGGAATAGGCTTCTAAGGGAGTCTGTGGAGTCCTCATCATTGGAGGTTTTTAAGAACAGATTGGACAGACACCTGTCAGGATGGGTAAGGCTTACTTGTTCCTGCCTCAGTTCAGGGGGCTAGACTTGATGACCTCTCAGGATCCCTTCCAGCTGTACAATTCTTTGATTATTGTTGTTATTCCTATGTTTCATATAAACCCAGGCGTGCAGAAATCTTCAGGCCTGTTGGTGACTGTCATATCAATACAAGGCACCACAGCAGAAATTCCAGCAGAAATAATAGGTCGTAACGAGTTTAGTGATACACAGAGCTTAGTAGTTTCAGCACCTAGAATGAAAATTAGGAACTGCTTCATAGATTCCTCATTCACCAAGAACTCTGTTTGTCTTTGGTGGGAATTGTGCCTAAGTCAAGCTATGGCTCAGACCTTACTTTTTCTATGGAAAGGCTCTGCAAAAACTCTGCAAAAACTCAGCAGGCCTGGTTGACTGGTATGTTACGCCGGTTTTACACTGGTAATTTCAGTGGCATGGAATTGGAGTAAAGCAATGTAAACCAGGCCCATTCTGTAGAATTCCCATAAATTTCAGAGGGACTTTTGTGAACTCACAGCTTGCAAGATTGGTCCCAAGAACATTAGAAAACTTGCATGACGTGAGGGAGGGGAGAAATTATACAGCTATGTTTTTATAGTCTCATCTGTTTAAAAATATTCTCTCTTTTGCTATTCAGTAACTTAAAAAAAAAAAAAAAGTACAACAAAGGAAGGCTAAGCATTTGTACATTGTACTTGTAGATATATTCCGGTATATTGTCATCACCTCTGTCCAGTAAACGACTAGAAACAGAAATCAGGTTTCAGAGTAACAGCCGTGTTAGTCTGTATTCGTAAAAAGAAAAGGAGTACTTGTGGCACCTTAGAGACTAACCAGTTTATTTGAGCATGAGCTTTCGTGAGCTACAGCTCACTTCATCGGATGCATAGCATATCGTGGAAACTGCAATGCATCCGATGAAGTGAGCTGTAGCTCATGAAAGCTCATGCTCAAATAAACTGGTTAGTCTCTAAGGTGCCACAAGTACTCCTTTTCTTTTTAGAAACAGAAAGATTCTTGCACTTCGGAAGCCTAGAGGGCAACAGATAGAACAGTAAAAGTGATAGATGACTGGGCGACAAAGCATGATTATATAACAATCAACTACAGACCAGGGGAGCAAACTGCTTTCTTTCTCAACTATTTTGACACATACTATATACTCATCCTGCCATTCTCCTGATATCTGTATCCCACATTTCCATCCATATCAATGAATGTGAAAAAGCGCAGATTCTGGAACACCGTGCAAGATGCATATTTCAGCTAATCTTATTTTACAAATAAATGCTGGATTATTTTCTTCTTTTTATTAACTAAACATGGGTGTGCAGTTATAATGCCTCAAAGACAGACATTTAGCATTTAAACTTGCTTGCCTTTCAGCATCTAAACCAGAAAGCAGATCGGTTTACAATACGGTCCATATTGAATGAAAGTTTGTCGGGGAATTTTTTCAAATGGAAGAACTTTTTAACTATAACAGGTGGCTTAACTACATGCAATAAATCAGAAAAGTAATTTATTTTTTAGTTTATACAAGTAACTTTGACACAAAATAAATGTACCATACTAATAAATTGTTGCTCTTGTTTTGGAGCTAACTGCAGTGGTTTATTAAAGTTATGAATAATTAGTTAAAATAATAAAAAGTAAAAACCCAGAATTATGGCTGTTTTTTTCATAAGCGTATACTGTAACTACTTTAATGATTTTTTTTCTTTCCTGTATTGATTTCAGTCCTTTTGTCTAGATGGTATAAAAAGAGGTCAGATTTCAGAGAATTAATTTGAGCATGTTTTTGGTCCTCTGAAGTAATTAAAATGCTACTTCATACAATATTCTAATATGGAACTTCTGTTGGAGGCAGAATAAACATTGCAACAGCCTTGTTAATTTGGACCTGCTTGTCAAAAAAAACAAGGGGCAATTATTAAGGTTATTTGCTTTTAATGTAAAGAAATGCCCTTAATGCTCTTGCAGATGGTGATGCTATGAAGACTTACACATATTCTAACTTTTTGCACTGCATATAGCTCTGTTGATGTTTTGGGAGAATCAGGGCCCTAATGGGAAATTTTAAGGTCTGATTATGCAGTGAGTTCTGTGAGGGGTGGACCCCAGTATGGTCAACTCTTCAGATTTTATCATAACTCTTTTGGTAGTTAGTGGTTATTCTTAGTCTCGGCTCTGGGAATTATGTGAAGAATGTGAGACTCTCTGCTTTAATTAAAAACAAAACCCCAAAGCCTCCCCTTTAAGGAGAATGTGACCCAGGTTACCCTGAAGGCTCAAATGCTGCAAGGCAAACAAAAAGAACTTAAAATGTATTGGGGTGACCAGTTGGGCTTAAAAATAGTGAGATCTAAACTGATCTTGTGATTTTTGAGGTGCCTGACTTCTGCTTTTTGAATGCTTGGGTTGGCGGTACTGGGGCCCCTGCATCCATGTAGAACTCATTGAAGTCAGTTGGGCTCCATAGAGCCTGCCTTCATGGAGCTCATTGCAGGATTAGGGGCTTAATACTGTAATTGAAACTGAAGTGTTGTTCGTATTCTGGAATCTCAGGGACAGGATTGTTTGTTTGTTTTTCTGAGTGAGAAAGATGCAGGGAAAATCTATCCATCTTCTAGGACAGATTAACAGTTATGAAACAAACATTAAAACCCTCAGCCACCATTTTCGAAAAACAGAATTAGACATGATCGAGTTGCCCTCTCCCTCTATCTTAGGTTTATTGTGCAGCACCAGCAATAAACTATGAAACTGAGACTTTTATGTTTATGCTACAGTGCATCAGAGGTGACAGTTGTGAAAGGAGACATGTGGTACCTTGAAATACCTGCATGTGACTGATTAGTGATTCATCTGTGAAGATGCAGGTCTAGTCATCTTGCTTTAATGGAAAAACTTCCTACTGGATGGAAGAAGAATGCTAAATGGTGTAAGATGGTTTTGTGTGAAATTCTTGGTTATATATATTTTGGATAAAGACCAGTTTTCTTCAAGAAAGTATCAATTTGAAAAGTCAACTGAAAACACTTCCCCTGGCAGATCTTGCTGGTTGTCCATATTTGAGGAATTGGAAAATTCTCTTCATATTCCTGTTTGTGATTGCTGTAGTCAGGTATTGTTAATTTAAGAGAGACGATGCCTCTCCTTTCACATTGCTAAACAAAGAATGAAAAAAATCTACTAGCCTTTATCCTGTAAGGCACTAGCTGAAGCAGTTGGCATATAAGGCTTTGAGGCCTGTGAACTTTAGCAGAAATAAGTGGTCCAACAGTGACCCTGAGTTTTGGAGATCTGGAAACATTGTGCTTAGGTTGGGGATTCTATACAAAGTGATACCAGGTTATCAGGAACGCTGAACTGATACTAGGCTTGGATATTTTAGGATAGTAATGTTGGTAGATTACTTGGCAGTATATTGACGTCAATGATGATAGATCAAGATTGTTAATGTGCTAGCCTATAGACTAGGGACACCCCAACATTGTTAGGGTGAGGAAGTTAGATATGGACAAAGGAGGCTGGGCATTTGTTTGAATATTCATGACCGCCCCTAGGCCTTATTATAAGCCAGACCAAAAATGTAAAGAACGATCTGCACCATCAGACTTGTTTGGCATGCCAGGGACAGAGCAGGACCTTTGTCTCTTACCATCAAATCCCCAAGAAAGGCTGTGCATATATGGGAAGAATGATACAAGATATTATCTTAACTCTGTATTACTGCTGTTTTTTAATGTGGTTTGGAGGGTGTGTGTCTTTACTAATTGTGCTAATAACTTATAACTTTGCTTTTCCCTCCGTGTGAGTGTCTTTGTTGTGCACATCGGGGTTCCAAACAAGATATTGAACTTGATCATCCTGATTCTGGGACTAGAACCCTACAATCCCCAACTGTTTGTTTTTAGTAATTAATTGGAAATCAATAATCTGTGGTTTGAGTAGCAGCCGTGTTAGTCTGTATCCGTAAAAAGAAAAGGAGTACTTGTGGCACCTTAGAGACTAACAAATTTATTAGAGCATAAGCTTTCGTAAGCTACAGCCAATCTGTAACTGCTAAAGAGTCAGGCAACACTGCCAACACAGAGCTCATTGCACAGTCAGGCGCTAAGGCAATGTTGGTGTCCTTACATTTTCATAGCTGAATGTGGAAAAATAACTTCCTTTCCCTTTTGGATCTCTGCAACTTGTCCATAATCGGCACAGATAGCCATTCTTCTGTGTGAAAAATGCTGTCTTTACCATAATGAGGACATTTCTAAAATGAATTTATACTGTGTCCAAATTCCATACACCCAAGACTCTGTGAGGCCAACAGTGGAATAACTAAACTTTTAAAGTGAGGAAAAAAGAATACCCCCAACAAGAGTGGGACAATAAATTAATATAAAGCCTTAAACAGCTACCAATCAGCCTTGAAACAGACCTCCACTATCTGCATAACAACCACTATACAGGGTATTCTATCTCAATTACATCATCTCTGAAATAAACGCTTTGGTCAAGATTGACAGGCAGTCATCCTCTTTCGCTGAAGAATTCCTCAGTTTCTGAAAAACATTTGGCAAGAGAGTCTGTCGTGTACAGATGGCTGAATCCACCATCATATCTGCTCATTACTGATATAAAAGCTAAGTGGGGCTGAGGGGGTAGAAGGGAAGAACTGCAAGCAGCCAATATAATATTTCAGGAGGCGGGTAGGTACATGTGTGAAGAGAGAGATTGATCGATGACCAATACTGAAAGTAGACCATGCGTGTGGTGTTTTGTTTTTGTTTGTTTGTTTCAGAAGCACTCAGCTTTGGCTTAACTCTTCCCATTAAAGACCAAAGTAAGAGACAAATTGCTTAACACACAATACGAGAAGTGACAATGCAAGTTTCCTCATCATGCCCTTAACTGACCTCACCTGTGACCTGGGGGGATCTGTTCTTGGGATTGAGGTTAGCTAAGTCTTTTTGGGCTCATTCAGTACATAGACCATAAGCTGATACTGACACTGATACAAGACTGATATGTATCATTCAATATCAACAGTGGTGGCATCTTTTTGGACCAAGCATTATTAAGACCAAGAATGTATTTCACACAGGCCACCATAAGGGTGTGAAATGGTAAAGGCTGCTGGTCACTACCAACCTAATCTGCTTGCAGATGAGAGATCTAGAAGTAAAAGGCTCCCTAACTCATTAATAAATCCTCCAAGCTATCCATTTACCCTTTAAAAACAAGGGACCAGATCCTCAGCTGGTGTAAATTGGTGTAGCTCAGTGGAGCCCCAAGTGTTGGTACTTAAAGTAAACGTGACCGCATACTTTATGGCAACATTTTAGGCTTCATTTATGATCTGTTTAAAGATTTGCTCAAAAGGGTCAAAATAGAATTCCACAGACCTAACCTACTTGTCTACCATTCATAAATGACTGGCCATACTGTGCAACTGGAATACTGCACATTCACTATGATTATGGTTTGTGAATTGTAGACGTGGTTGTGTTTGTGCTGCTTCCTCACTGGCTTTCTCAGCCCTTTGCAAGACAAGCTATTCTGCTGTCAATTTACCTAACAAATATAGTGAAGATGGAAAAATCTAAAAGCTCAGCTTAAGTAGTGCTCACTTCTGGTTTGTTCATTATGTGTCAGGTTTGATCTGTGCCCCACCCCTTGATACTTCTGTCTAAAGCTCTGCTTCATAGCGTAGGTTTTGTTACAAAAGATTTGTTATAAAAGATTTGGTTCTTGCTTTTTTGATGGGGTGAGGAGGGGAGAGAGAGATGGGAATTGTGCTGCTTTGCTGAATCTACGAATGCAAAGTAATGAAGGCAATCATTTCTGTGTCTGACGGCTCACGGCGTTCCAAGGTACTTAATAAAAGCTGAACTGTAAAAGGCTTTTGATTTGCGCGCTCTCTTACAGAACACTGAAGTTTGGCACTTCACTTTGAAAGAGCTGACTGATGTTCCACTAGTTTTGTTCCACTTGATGTTCCCCTAGACTTACAAACTTCTGACTGTCTTGGTTGCACATTAGAAGGAAGAAATTTTGAAGAATTTGCTATGGAATTGCTGTTGGGTTAAAAAAAAATAATGAATGGGAAACTCTCAAGCACTGAGTTTGTTCAAATAGCAAAGGTTAAGCTTGCTGCAGAGAGTTGCCTTTCCTGAATCTCATCCTGAGTCCTTAATTGTACAAGGCTGATTCTTACCATTTTCGAAGCAGTGGCGTTGCACTTTTAGACAGAAATTTTCAGCTGTCCGAAATGTGTAATACAAACAATTTAAAAAGAAGCAAAATTTGTGCCTGCGACTACTTTTTTCAATGAGCCAATTATGCCTCAATAAGAAAGTCATGGGTCGGCCTGGCTGAAAAAATACATTGTGATCATGATTAGTTTGTTAGGAATTTAAATTACTGCAAAAAGTGATGTGATAGAAGCAGTTTCTTTATACAAATGACAGAGAAAAGTAAAGGGAGATGAGAAGGTTTTTGCTGTTAAGAGAGATTGTAGGGCAAAATCTCCTCATACACAGGGGACTTCTCTTATTCCAGGCTTCTTTCCACAATGTCACTTAAAATCGTTTTTAGCAGGAAGTTTTGATGTTAGAAGAAACAGACACAGATTCGCGTAATACAATGAAGTACCTGTGTGACTACCTGTGTGACCAGTGTGAGTATTACCATGATTTAAAGAAAGTTAACATATTTCCTACCTGATTCACATAATAGGTGAGATACAAATTAAATTCCAAGGTGGAGAAATGGCCTAAAGGTTCAAAGCCACTTCTGCTAATGCTAGTCTGAGATTAATGAATGGCTTTCACTCCAGAGTGGTTCTTATTTCTTTGTACTTGAAAGTCTTTGCTGCAATAACATCAGACTATAATTAGATTGACTGGAAAACTGAATTATCTGCAAAGAGTTACGCAGATCACGAATGAGGTCCATGAACTTTATTTGTTCATCTCAAGTATGTGTCACCTTCAACAAGCAGCAAAATAATTTCAACATTTAATAAAATAAAAGGAGTAGATGTCTGAAGTTGTTGGATATAGACCCAGTGACGTTAATTATTCTGTCCAGAGAGATTTATGGTGTCTTTTGGCCGACAAGTTTGCTGGGAACGTTCAGACTTAATACTTTTGAATGTTGTATTGAGCCACCTTGACTTGAAGTCCTGGGGGAGTGGGGTTGATATATACCAGATGAATAAGTTTTCCACCAAAGTTAACTGAGCAATGATGAACCCACTGAAGTTGCAGCTGTTCAGAAAAACGTTTGAGCATTTTTAATGAAAGTCATTTTCCTTTGAATAAGTAGATATTTATCTAGGCTTTAGTTTTGTTAAGGTAATTCGGAACCATGGATGATGATAAATTATTATTTAGTATTTGCAAAGGATCTGAGTATCACTCTGCTTGACTTCCTCCGGAGTTGTTGGTGCTCAGTATCTCTCAAACTCAGGCCCATAATTCTAGCCATGTGATGGACACTTTACAGGCAGGTATTAAGACAAGGGTGCCCATCCTGCTGTCAGTGAACTCATGGCAGAACTCCTGTTGCCACCAGCAGGAGAAGGATCAAGCCCAAGGTACCTGCTTCAAGGAGTTTACAGCAATCGATCTTGCAAAGTTACTTGTTTAGAAAGTCCTTACTGAGGATGAATAGGTTCACTGACTTCAGTGTGATTACGTGGCTGGATCTGAAATCTTCTAACAAAGGGCCCGGTTCTGGGATATTCTTTTTCAACATTTCAGTTTACAACGAGGTAGGACCCATAATTTTACAGCGCAATGTGGTGCTTTGGAGCCAGATCTCCCTAATGACAGTGCTCTGTTATGCCTCTAGGCCTGGATATCCCCATTGGCCATGCAGTGCATTGCATCAATACTGCAGAGCTGACTGACACAAGTTAACTTTTCTATGAGATCTGACAATAAGGGCAGGAGTTTTATTAGGGCTGAATAAAATGTGAAGCCTATACATTTAACAGGGCTTGCATTTTGAATTACAGCAGAATAAATTTCCCTCTTAAAAGGAGACATCGTCTCACTGCTGACTTTCTCTTGTGTTTTACAAGGGGATAAAAAAATGCTAAGCATGTTTTGCTGTATTTCACATTCTGTGGCCTAATCCTAGATTCTCAAGGTCTCTTTTTCTCTAGACGAAGCTTTCCACTGCGGGATCTACCTTTTTGTTTAAGCCCATAGAAGTTGGCAGCATCCATATGGATGTCTGAAAACTTCAAATGCATTGGTGGTCCAGATGCTTGTTGGGGAGTCTGAAGACAATCATCTGTGAAACCGTGCTTTACTGGCTTTCTCTTGAGACCCACCGACTGTCAGATTTAAATTTAGAGAAGTCACCCTCAGAAGAAACCCTTTGAAGAGTTTCTTTTGCCTATTCAAATAGGGTGCCTGGAAGAGAAGGAATTAACTTGATAGTTGGAAGCCTTAGGGTAGCAGTCATATCGTATGTGGCTGTGATTGACGATGGAGTGCACAAGCAAACTTTTTTAACTTTTCCTTTGCACTCCGTTCTTCCTATCTGCTGCCATCACTTAAATGTAACTAGAGTGAGCTAGCTCCAAGGGGAGGTGGGCTGCCCAGACTTTTCCCAAGTGAAGACCGCATTGGCAGAATGCCGTAAACCTCAGGCCTGTGGTTGATTTACATAGCCTAGAGGCAGACTGCAGCATCCTAATCTTCAGTATAAAGGTGCAGGCTGGCTTCTCTGAAGATGGCGTGTTGGATGCTGGGAATGGTGGTAGTCATGGGTTTCTGAATTAGAGGGTGGTCGTGGCCTATCTCCTACAGGGAAGGAATAGGAAATGGAGTGCAGTATAAATGTATAGTTTAGGGGGCACCACAGCCCAATGGTGAGAAAAGCCTCCCTGCAGAACACAATTATGAATAGTTCCATTCAGTCTTGGCCTTCCTTGTACAGAAAGAGAATAGGAAATGCTTAGTGCTACAGGTTCACAACATCAAAGGTCTCCATGAGTTCAAGTTACTATTTTACTGCAGAGTGTTATATGATTATTGGAAAGTAGTAAGAAATACTGGGAATAAGCAGGGAAAGCTGTTTAGTCACTAACACTTGGTCTTTTTATACATGATTTCCCTCAAGGAGCATCAAATGTGTTTCTAGAATGACTCTGGTGGGTCTGCCTCAGTAACCTTGGCTGGCACATCATTTATACACATTTATTAATCTCCCAGTCAGAGTGCTTTCTAACCTTACTTTCCAGCAGGAGATTTTAGGGTTTGTTTTTTATTTATGTGATTATTTTTATCTTTTTAGTTACCTTGATTCTTCCCTTATGGTGACTCAGTTTCCTTGACACAAAATTTTATTTTAGTTTTTTTATGGATTACAGCTGAGTTAAAGGACACAAAATAAAGGTGAATAACCAGGACCTGCTCTCTGAAGAGACAGCAGTAATATTCTCCTTCTTCCCACATATCCAGTGCCTTTATATGTCTACTCAGGAACCCCCAAAATACTAAAGTTTGAGTATCCCTTCTAATGGCAATGGAGGTTGACATCTGTCTCAGCACTGCTTCTGTAAGAGCCTGACTACCTTCAGTGTGCCACAGAACCTGCCTTCTGTAAAGATGCTGCATTTGCCACATGCTCTATGAAACTTCAGCTCCTTATTTAAGCATGAGTGTCATGTTGTGGTTTCTGATACCATGTAGAAAGCCTGAGCCAATATGCAGAAGAAATGCTGTATCTTAGACTGTAAGATCTTTAGAGCAGGGACCCTCTCTTTGTTCTGTGTTTGTGTCAGAAGCTGTACAATGGGGTTATGGCCCACAACTGGGGCTTGTAAGCACTACCGCATCACAAATGATTGATAATACCTATTTATTTTTATTTTATTTTTATTTATTATAATCAAGTGGCCTAT